>NC_134402.1:313564587-315964587 GCF_038048845.1 Mixophyes fleayi
TTCAGAATCCAGTTCAAAGAACAAAGCTGTGTCAGACCGCTGTTGAATGGGGCTAGCATGTTTCCAGTTAGAAATGTGCTACCGTTCATAGTGCTCGAATCATACCATACGGACACATTGAAGTAAATTGATACAGTTATGCTCAGTAAAAGATGCTTATAGTGTCTTCAGAGCGCAATTACTACACTGTGATAATAGACACTCCCCATTTACTTCAATGTGTCATCACAAGGTGATTTGAATGCTAGTGCTTTTCTAGCTGGAAAAGCACCAGTCTGACACCACTCTTAACATGTTGCTAAAACAATTGAGGAAATTATTACACGTGAGTTAAAATGTAACCTGTATACAAAAATGGAGGCATTTGCAGTATATTTTGATTCTAATTTTGGATTATATTTGGACACCTGTTTTTTGGGACTCTGGAACAAACCTTTCATTTCCCTGCATTGTTTTCTGCTTTACCTGCTGTATTCTGATTAAATTTGTTTACTGTATGTATGAAGAATGTTTTATAAGTGGAACTATATAAGGCTAAACAAAAAACATACCTTGAACAGGTTGCTGCAAAGTGCAACATTTTGACACTTGAGGTGTTGGTAAAACAATTGAGGAAATGAATACATATGAAGGTTAAAAATTTAACCTGCAGAGACAAAGGGAAACGTTTGCAGCATATTTTAATTCTATTTTTCTGTTACAGTTTAGTAACTGTGGAGTAATATTCTTTGTTGATCTGACTTTGTGATTCATGAACTCCTCTTGTTCGATAACAATGTATCACTGTTTCTCTTTTGGTTTTGTCACCTGGCTATTCAGCGCTTACATTTGAACAGTTTACAAAGTGATTGAGACTGGTTAATAAGTATTTCTAAAGTATCGCCTACAGCTTTTTATTTCTAATCTCTAAACACTTTTACTCTTAATGAATAAGGTGGAAGATGTTATTGGCCTCTAAAAGGTGGGCAATATTGGCCAGGATTGAATTTAGCCAGAATATAACAAAGGCTGGAAATAATGCAACACACACAAGCAGGCTAATGCTAAAATGTAGAGGTGAGCCTTTCATTTATGGGTTTACAGTCTACTGAGTGTATGGATAATATATGTTTGCAAGATAAAGGTTGTAGAGATGGCTGTACTGCATGTTTGGTGCGAAAGTATCAGGACTAGAAAAGTAAGGTTCTAGCGTTTTGTGGGGGAAACAGGTTTAGAGAGGTACAAGGCAGCGGCTGGTTATTTACATGATACTGTGAATGGAGGTAATAAAAAGTAGATAAACCTTTGAAGAATGTGGGAGCCAATCGGTCAAATCTAGCAGACATTTAGACAAATTGACTACTAAGCCTGAAGTGCCTATCGCTTACTATAAAAGGTACTAAAACGTACACCTTACATTCAGGTTGTAGAAGCTTACAGTTGGTTCAATGTTCTTGTTGCACTACACAAGACTAAGAGTGATACACAAACTCATTGTACAGTCACATATATATACTAATATGTTATATCTTATTGTTTGTTTTCCCCCAGACTATCATCCTGGCTCCTCTCAAGTTTCATCATCCTGTCACTTTAAGAGTGAGTGACGTCCATTATCACTTGCTCTGTGTTCCTGGGGAAGGCTACTAGTCTTCCCCACTGTGTATACCTTGGAAAGGACTCAAATATGGCTGACCCTATAATGGACCTCTTTGATGATCCAAATCTATTTGGCTTGGATTCTCTCACCAGTGATTCGTTTACCCGAGATGGGCCAGACACCATGGATGAAGCGCTTGGCTTGGGTAGTGTTCTGGAGCCTCTAGAACAGATCACAACAGACAGAGGTGTTGGGCAAACAATTGCAGGTGGAATTGAGCAGAGAACAGAGCCACAGGTCCTGCAGGACAATCCTGCTGCTATTGTCACACATGAGCCTGTGCTGTCCTCACAGTCAACTACAAATCAAGAACTTCTTAACCTTGGGAACCCCTTTATGGGAACCTCCACAACTGGAGGAGTTGCTCCTAAAATCATGATTCTTAAAGCTCCACCAGGCATGACTATGAGTGGCTGCCCAGTGACACAGATCCAAACTCTGACTCCTGGCCAGTCAGCCAATGGAGGGAAAGTTACCTTTGCTAAGGTGTTGACGGGAACCCCACTGCGACCTGGAGTATCCATTGTGTCTGGGAATACAGTGCTGGCTAAAGTTCCAAACCAAGGAATTGGAGGGCAGCCAGGGTCTGTCAGACCTGTTCGACAATTACTGCTTCAACCAGTGCGCACTTCAGCAGCCACAACTGGTACAGCCACCAATACAAACATCAAACCTGCAGTTACTTTGACTTCCACACCTCAGCAGGTATAGTAACCATTCACATAGTCATTTTTTTTTTAAGCATGAATTTTCCTGATTCTCAATTGTTTAGGGTGTTTTTTGTTTGTTTGTTTGGTTTTGGGGGAGAGGTGGTCTATTTGTATTATCTGCATCTCCCCCATTGTACCACCCAGGTCTGGACAAGTACTGGACACAGGCTGGATTTTCTTTTTATTTACTCTTCTTTTTTTTTTTGGGGAGGAAATTATGGTTTAACAACGGATATACACAGATGCATAGCTATATTCTATGATAATTATAATGATATAGGCTTATCCACCCCTATATAGGCTTATACACCCCTCTAATATTTTTTGGATGATTTCATTTTGCATTATCTCCATATATGAGGTTTTTTTTACCTAATAATAATTTTTTATTTAATTTTTGTATCATTGCAACACTAAAAGACTTACCATTAACACTCGTTAAGTCACTGGGTGATTTTTTTTTCAATTGACATAGACATTTGACATTTAATAAATTGCTCGATACAATCCATTAATGCTTGATACCTAACTGTTCTTTCTTAAGTCATCACATGTCAACTTAGATGGGTGTCATTCTCTCATATATGAAAAGAGACTAACAAAGACCATTAATTGTGATAATATATAGCAGAACAAATAAAACGGATACAAATTAAAGTGTTTATTATCTGTGAAATTTAAGAGATAACAAAATAAGTGTAGTTGATTCTGCACTTTTACTCATAGTACACAAGTTTTATTAATTCACTTTAGTTTTATTTCGCAACCTTTCTTGAAACCAGAAATGAAATCCATTTTAATGCATATCAATAAAATATATGATTTTAAATGTAACAGAACATCTCGTAGTTCCTCGATTATATACTTCTGTTTTTTTCTGGTGGTGTGATTAAATATGGCGGAATGCTTTCAAATGTTTGGAATATACAGATTTAGCAGAGATTGATAATAAACGGCACTGCTTGCTCCTGCATGACAAAGAGAAGCTGCATTTGCTTCAGGGGCAGCACGGTGGCTAAGTGGTTAGCACTTCTGCCTTACAGCACTGGGGTCATGAGTTCAATTCCCGACCATGGCCTTGTCTGTGTTTAGTTTGTATCTTATCCCCGTGTTTGCGTGGGTTTCCTCCGGGTGCTCCGATTTCCTCCCACACTCCAAAAACATACTAGTAGGTTAATTGGCTGCTATCAAAATTGACGTGTGTGTGTGTGTGTGTGTGTGTGTGTTAGGGAATTTAGACTGTAAGCTCCAATGGGGCAGGGACTGATGTGAATAAGTTCTCTGTACAGCGCTGCGGAATCAGTGGCGCTATATAAATATATAGTGGAGATGGTTTTTAAATATGTTTAAGTGTGAACATGCACTACAGTTTATTTTCTATAGTTATAGGGAACAGTCAGTCCTGTGACCACTTAGTTTTTCCAAGCATTTTACATATCTTGGCACACACTGAATCGGTCTACAAGTAACCTGGCAAGTTGGAACAAAGCTTTTTTTGGCTATCTCATAACTGGATAATCAGGATCAGGGTATCCAAAAATTCTGGCATGGGCTGCTTTGGTACATCTTTGTTTTCTTTATCTGTAGTAATGGCACATAGGGGGGAATTCAGTTGGGTGCATTACTGCCAAAAGTAACGGCGCCTGCACATTATTACCGATATTGCGGTAATAGTGCGCCGAATTACTGTTAATATGGTAATTTCAACGCCAGATTTTTGCTCGCGGCTCCCTGAGCTGCGAGCAGAAAACATGACTGTATCAACAGTAATAGGTTTAGCGCGGCGTTGCTTTGGGGTGAATTGAATTCTCCCCATAGTGTTTTATTTTCCACACTCAGGAGACAGGCCATTTAGTTTTTATTAATCATATAATGCCTAACCCCCAGCTTCTCACCTGTTTTTGTTTTTTGTACCACAGAGGTGGATACGTGACCATGCATCTTTTTTTTTTTTTTTTTCTTTAAACTGAGGGACAGCCTAAACTGTCCCCAGTATCATGTCATGAGTTTACTTTTGAACCTCCCTGATCAGCTACTCCTGATACTGGACTCCCTTATCAAATCTCTGCCCTCAAGGGGAGCCTTCGTGCTGTTATGATTTATCACTGCTGTTTTCCCAGTACTACTGTCCCAGTTTACCAGTTTGGTGAAGGATGACTGAGCGCCTGCTACCTCGCCAACCAGGTGGCCAGTAATCCACAAATATTTTTCGTTGCCCAGTTTTGTCAGAGGGGGGTAAATCCGGTGTTTGGAAAGCATTGCCGTGTGTTCCTTTTCAGTGGGAGAGTGGCGGAGACCATGCTGTTTTCCTAAGATGGCACCGCCAGCTGATAGCTAGTTTTGTGGTGTGTGGGTTTATTTTTAAAATGTTGTCTTATTTTTCCACCTAACACTTGTGCATTTGCGTTCTCTCAGGGTGATTCTAAGCGCATTACACTTGTGCTTCAGCAGCCTACACAGTCTGCCTCTGGAGCACCACAAGGTCAGCGTCATGTGGTACTGGGTGGTTTCCCAGGAAAGATTGTTCTTCAAGGGAACCAGCTGGCAGCTCTGACCCAGGCCAAAACTCCACAGGGACAACCAGCCAAAGTGGTGACTATTCAGCTGCAGGTTCAACAGCATGCGGGGGCAGCAGGACAAATCCCCCAGAAGTTTCAGATTGTACAGCAAACACCAGGTGGTCTGACGCTTGCACCTGGAGGGCAGCAAACACATCTACTAGGTCAGCAAGGAGCACAGAGACTTTCTGTACCTCTTAAAGTTGTCTTACAGCCACAGGTGAGTGTGAATATTGATGACTAACCAAGCAGTATACTACTTGAGAGTGAAAAACGTTTTCTATAAAATATTATAGAAAACGTATGTCAGGCGTTGCTACAAACTTGTCAGATTTTAGAATGACTACATTGAAAAGTGTATTTTTCTGTAATTGTTTTCTTGTTGGGTGGATGAAAAATATTTATTTATTTTTCCTCCTTTTTCTCTGCCATATCTTATAAATGAATAACCCTGCATAAGAGGACTCATTGACAGGTTATTTTTAATTGAAGCGCATAGACATGATGTAGCAGTAGCGTTTGATTCCAATAAAAAAAAGGTTTTAGCTGACAATTTGAAAAGATAGTAATATGTTTTCGCCCCCTCTCCGCTATCTCCATTTACTATATATAATGGAACATCACAGGCATGCATCTGCTTTTTCTTACTTTGTTGAAACAAAGCTATACTCTGAAAAATAGTTACTGTTTAATGCTCCAGAAAAGCTGAATTTTTCTGTTTACATTACATTTCTTCATGCTGATAAATATACATATATATTGATAAATACTAGTTAGCAAAGGTGAGTAGCAGCTAATGAATTGTGTAGTCTCCAAACAATATGTATAAGCAAAAGAAAATGCTTAAATTGTAAACCCAGTACATGTTTAAAAAATTGCAGATGCTAATAAGAACACAATTTATTAAAATAATATACTTAAGTATAAAAATATATAATAAACACCTTTTGACGCACTCAATATATGAACGGCAGATGCTATGTTTTAGTATCAAGGCAAATGCAGTGGGTCAGTAATAGAAGTCTACAGTTTTGAGGTTTGAGTTTTGCAGATATTAAATGGGGGTGTAACACATCTGGTGGGGTGTGCTGGATATACCTGTCTTACCAGTTGATGGTAAAATGAAATTTATACTCGCAACTCCATTAGTCTCTTCAATATGACTCGGGAAATAAACAATCTAAAGTCTACCACAAGCGCTGCCTCCAGCTAATAAGAAGAGTTCTTCTGAGCTGTCCCCAGTGGTCGGCTCTTTTTGTTTTTTGTGTTTTTCGTATGTCTGGTCATCTTTTGCAGTCTGTCTGCACCAAATCTGCTGTATTGGACTGCAATTGTGCTAAAATTACTTTAATATTCAGATTTCATTTGATTTTCTTGTTGGAGAACTGAATGAAACTTTGAAATGGTGTAAGTAAACCTTAAAAATTATACATTGGGTTTACTTTACTCAACAGAGTTGTAAAGGATATGTAATGTTCCCACATTGTTTTTGGGTTTCTTGTCAAAGCAATGTGCTCTCCCTGGAGTCTTTTCAAAGTTCTGTATGTACCTACCTTTTGATTAAAGGTGTTCTACATCTTCAAAAGCAATTTTGCCCAAACTGTAAACACTGCCCCATTTATACCTTACCAGCACAGACAAGGGACCCCTGCCATTTGCAACGTCCTTAGTATTCCTTTCTGGAAGAACACGGAGGAAGAAGAGGTATCTGTCATGCAGGGATAAAATGATGGCCAGTTCCCAATTTAGCGAGCAGTAGCTGCTTGCGCACAGGCTAACATTTTAGTATTGCATATCGGATACCTCCTGAGCTTCTGCTCCGAAAGAGGCCTACACTGTGTCTCCAGCAGAAGGCTTGGTACGAATGAATATTGGGGTCTGTGGCACCTAATAACAGATGGGTGTCCTAACATTAGAAGTGTAAAACTTAAATGGAATAGTATTGTTGAAGGTATGAATGCGATCTACACGATTGAAAGAAAAAAAAGTAGCAGCTTTATCCATTTTGGATAAAAAAAACTGTTACGTCGGTGACTGTTGGCAAGTGAGTGGAAACACTTGTGTACCATAAGACAAATTACATAAGGCTGCTGAAAATCAAAAGGAAATTTTCTAGTGTTGCTACAAAATTAATGTGTTTTGCCATGGTAATATAGGAGTAGTATTAAAAATTTAAAATAATCATGACTATAGACTTTTATATCAATATATAATCCTTAATGGGCTATGCACAGCTAATAATACTCAGGTATATTTTTGTGAGAAAATAATGCTTAACTGTGAGTTTATTTGAATATGCAAGATGTTGTTCAGATAATAGCTACACTGTTTAGCCTTTAGGAGCAGATATTTTACACCACACGATTGGAGCATTTATGGAATGTGAAAAAGTATAGGATTGGGTGCACAATTTGATACGTAAATAAGGATTTTTTTCAGAGCTGACTGTTTGCTGAAATCTGCACCAATGTATGTGTTGCTTTTCAGGCGGGCTCCTCGCAAGGTACTACACAGAGTCTGTCAGTGGTAAAAGTTTTGAACGCAAGTGAAGTGGCGAGTCTCGCAGCTAGCCAAACCTTAGTGAAGGTTGGAGGTATGTTCTAAATTATAAAATGTAAACTTTGATTGCTTTTGATGATCTTGCCTAAATTTGAGTAAGATGGCGTCATTTTTGGTATCTATAAAATATCTGTTCTTTCCAAGGCTGAGAACATTGATTATAATTAATATTAAGACCTCTTTTTACTGAAATGCAAAGCCATTATACCGTGTTCACATTACATTGCAGCTTATGTAAAGCCTGTTGCTCAGTGGATCTTAGCCATTTAATAATGCAAAGTGTACAATGTCGTAATATTTATTCTTATGACAAGCTTATCCCCAGTTGATGACTTTCATGTCATGGTTATCAAATTTGCACTCCATATTTTAGTAAAAGGGCATTGCTATATTCTTGATTCCATGGCAGGCGAAACTCGTAAGATGGATAATCAGAAGAAACAGGAAAAGGCAAACCGCATTGTAGCTGAAGCCATTGCCAGGGCTCGAGCCCGAGGCGAGCAAAACATTCCCCGTGTTCTGAATGAGGATGAGTTGCCAAGTGTCAATGCTGAGGATGATGATGGAAGTAGGAAAAAGAGGAAGAAAAAGAAGGGTGACTCTGGTGATATAAACGACAAGTCCAAAAAATCCAAAGGGAGTGGAAGCTCAAGGTCTAAGAGCAAATCAAAGCCTAGGTGAGGGGAGTAAAAATATATATATAGTGTGTATTTGTGGTATTTTGTGGGGTATCCAGCTGTGGATATAATTATATCATAGCTAACACATATATGTAAGTGGACCAAATAATATGAATTATAACTTTAATCTCCTGTAAATAAAGTAGATAGAATTGTCTATTTTAAGCAACTTAAGAGTACACAAACATACATTCACAGAACACAAACAGCTACAAAGCAGGCATTGAACTAACCAGCTATGGACATAACAACCTAAAGCTCACATTTTTAATATCTATGGATAAAACAGAAATGCTGTCAATGGTTAGCAGTTTTAGCTCGTCAGCCATTCCCAAGAATAATGCAGAATAAAATAAAGTTTAATACTGGTAATGACCAAGCGCTGTCTATCTCCTCACAGAGGGATAATTGAGTGGGGTGCTGCCTAATAGGGATTATAATGGTTTCCCTACCATTCAAGAAATGTAATAAATAAATGCAATTCCCTGGCACTCCACCACTGAATAGTGTAAAAAAAAATCTCAAATACAAAAATATAATCTAATAATGGCAACTCTTTATAGTATAAATGGCATATAGCTGTATAGCTCTGACCAGAGTTACATATTGTATACAGTGATCAAATAAATAAAATGCACATATACAAATCAAAACATATAATAAAGTCCAAAGTCTTGATAATGCATGAATTGCAAGGTGATCCTGGTGGATCCCCTGGTTATCCAATAACATAGTTGGAACTATACAGAGAGTGCTTTTGGGACGTCTCATGTATTTTCTCTAGACATCACTCTCAGATGCTATTTCAGGATCACCTTGCAATTCATGCATTATCAAGACTTTGGACTTTATTATATGTTTTTTGATTTGTATATGTGCATTTTATTTTTTTGATCACTGTATACAATATGTAACTCTGGCCAGAGCTATACAGCTATATGCCATTTATACTATAAAGAGTTGCCATTATTAGATTATATTTGAGATTTTCTGTTACACTATTCAGTGGTGGAGCGCCAGGGAATTGCATTTTTTTTTAAAAAAAATAAAGTTTAATTAAAGTCCTAATGTCCATAGCTTGTTCCTTCAACATTTGCTTTGTTAGTTGCTGAATGGTATACTGAGAATTTGGTGATAGACTTAAAAAGTTGGAGACGACTGATATAAATCCTTACATAATGTACAGAAAGCATGTAATGGTTTCATATAAAATGAATTTTTGTATGCACTGATCTTAGTACAATCACACCCATTGTGGGGAAGAAGAGGAAACGGAACCCATCATCTGACAACTCTGATGCTGAAGTGGTGCAATCTCAAGCGTCTCCAGCAGAGGATGAAGACAGTGTTCAGGTATTGTTAAATCAAAATGCTAGAGAGGTTGTCATCTATCATTTAAAAATAAATGAAATTTGAATATTGTGGCACTTCCTGATAACTAAAGAACAAAACGACTGACAAAAATGTACATTTCACAGTTATTGATGTTGGCTAAGGTCTGTATAGCGAGGCTGTGGTTGGCCCCGACGAGTCCCACGGTTAAAAATTGGAAGGCACTGGTCAATACCACCATAAGGCACGAGAGATTTGTTTATACTTGCAGACAGGCTCTGAAGGAATTTGAGAATATATGGTACAGATGGTTAGAGTCTCCATTCTATCCTATGTCATCTAGTACAGATGCTCTATCTACTTAAATGTATGGCTACCGCAGTTCTTATAATAAGTATCTGAGTCCATGTAATAAACCCTGCATGTGTAACATACTTATGTATAAGCATTTACGATGTATGATCCTGAATGAATATAGCACATTTATTATTATTATGCTTTAATGTAATCTTGTAAATTCCGTCATTTAATTCCGATATGTATGCGATTGTTTTTCTTTTTGTTGTTTAGTATGTTTATATCTTAAAAAATTTCAATAAAAATACTGGATTTAAAAAAAAAAAAAAAGAACAAAACAACTAAGAAGGTTTAGCATTTACTGTTTGACAAAATACTTGTCACTCCTCCTCACTATTACAAAGGTTATTAATTAGTCATAGAATTTGGAAACCACTTACACATCAGATTTGACAAACTAGTGGCCCTCAGCTATGCATTGAAAAACCAACCAACAAAAAAAAAAAAAAAAGATTTATTTTTTCATTGCCAAGTTTAAACTTCCCTAACACAGTATTTGAGGATGGCACTTGATGTGTTAGAGCCACACTGCTTCTTGTCTTTGGGGAAACTGTTCAACAATTTTTCCCCCTCCTTTTTTCTTCTTTTCTAATTTTGCACACTGTATACAGGATTTTAAGCATTTTTCAGGCATCTACCATTAGTTTTCCAGTCTGGTTTACCGTAAAATCAAAGATGAAAATCATTCTAAGTACATGATGGTGGCGATAAACTGCTCCCAGACCTGTAGACTAGCTAGTGGTCCTTGTTGACCACCTGCCAAAATAGAACCAAAATTGGCATTCCGCTTGTTATAGCACTAATCATGTACCACCTCAGAATGGCAAGAATTGTTGGAGGGAAACAGATGATACTTGTAATATATCTGCAGACTTGTTCAACAAGCTCAGGAGGGAGGTGTGGATGAATTACATGTTTAAGTGCATGTATTGGACTACCTTCAAACCATGATTTCCACTGCATGCAGTACTGAATAGTCATACATGGGTTGGTCTGAAGGGTAGAAACTAAACATTTGGAAAGAGTGGCTTTTGTCGTGATGAAGTGGGTGAGAGGAATAGTGGAAAGAGGTTACATACTGGACCTGTTGGGGCCACTGGCAAAGCGGCCCCTCTCCCCCTCTAGGAGACAGGCTTTGCAAGTGGTTATATAAGTAAATGATGATGATGGTCATTCAGAACTGATTGTTCCAGTCCCAAAGGAGCAAGAGTTTTGGGTTATTGCTCACACCTATTTCTTTTGTCCTTCCGTCCCATCCTGAACTTGAACTCTCCCAACTTACACTTGGAGGTAGTCCCGTTCAAAATGGAGTCTGTTCAATCAGTAATCAATTGCATGAAACTAGACTAATTTCTCGCTTCCTTGGATATAAAAGATGTGTTTTTTCCCACATTCTAATATGGGAAGGCATTCACAACCTTCTGTTTTTGCCATGGAAAATTCACAGTACCAGTTCAGAGCACTACCCTTTTGTCTAGATACGACACCAATGGTATTTTAAAAGTGATGGTGGTCATGGCAGCTCTTTTAAGAAAAAAAGGAGTGACTGTCATATCATTCTTGGACGATCTCCTGATAAAGGCGAACTCTACCTCTCTTCTCCTAAACCGTTTGTGCTTGACAGAAGAAACACTGGAACCACACAGCTGGGAATAAACGATCAACAAAAATTCAGTGTTCAAGCCCAGTGCATAATTTTTCTGGGTCTCCTCTTCAATACCAAATGTCAGATTTCGGTTATTCAGAAATAAGTAAAGGTCTTATTGTGCCTGAAGAAAGTATCCATTTTCCATTGCATGAAGCTGATGGGGAGAATGGTATCTTGTTTTGAAGTGGTGCAGTTTGAACAATTCCACTCCAGGGCATTCCAGAACGAGATTCTAGGCAGGTGGTTGAGGTCCAATCCTCAATTGGCAACACCATTTTTCAAATTGTCACCACAGACCCGTCGGTCCCTTCTTTGACGGCTGATTACAAAGCATCTTAACCAGAGCTGACCATTCTCTGTATGGGACTGGACCATCTCGACAACAGTTGCCAGTCGCAAGGATGGGAAGTGGTAATGCTAAACTTTCTTCTTCAGGGGCTTTGGTCCAAAGAGAAAGCAGAGCTACCTATAAATGTGCTCAAACTAAGGGCGGTTCTCAACGCTCTAATGTGGGCTCAGTCACTTTTGAGGTACAGACCCATATGTATTCAGTCATCCAATGCCGCTGCTGTGGCATATATTAATCATCAAGGAGGTACAATACATCCTCTAGAGATGAGGGAGGCAGCCGAAATTATGCACTGGGCAGAATGTCATTTCCCAGCTATCTCTGTGGTTATTGTCACGGGTGGAAAATTCGCAAGCTGACTTTTTCAGTCGGCATGCAATCCATCCTGGGGAATGGTCTCTCAATCTGGAAGTGTTCAACTAGATTGTGGAAAGATTGGGGGTCAACAGTATGACTTTTTGGCTGAACCACAATGTAGCTAGGTACTGTGCAAGAACCAGGGATCCACAAGCATTTCTAGTGGATAATAGGACTGTCCCCTGGCAGTACCTGCTAGTGTGTTTGTTTTTTTTTTTTCTCTGATTTCTGTTACCATGGGTGCCGAAGAGGGTCAAAAGAAAGTGGGTACCAATAATTCTAGTGGCACCAGAAAAGACCGGCCAAAAAGATCATTGTACGCCAATCTTCTAAGCATGATAACAGAACCATCATAGAGGCTACCTCTTTGAGAAGATCTTTTAAGCCATGGACGATTTTACCATCCAGATATAGTTTAGATGACTTTGACGGAATGACTCCTTCAGGCCATGATTCTACCTAAAATGGGTCTTTCTGAAAAGGTTATCCAGACTATAATCGGAGCCAGGAAACCAACTTCTAATTACCACAGTGTGGAAGGGCGTACATAGACTGGTGTGAAAGACAAGGTATTCACACTGCTTCCTTTAGATTGACAATAACCTAGCGATTCTTACAGAAAGGTCTGGCTAAAGAGGTTGGCTACCGGCATTATCCATCTTCTTCCAAAGAAAACTGCCCATTATACTGGATGCCCGGAACCTTTCTTCAAGGGGTTCTCCATGCGCAACCGCCCTTTGTTCCACCTATAGCGCCATGGGCTCTGAATTTGGTCCACTCAGCACTACAAAAGTCACCCTTTGAACCTCTGGAATATGTTGACTCTGAAGGGTTTTTTTTTGTTTTATCTTTCTATATCTTTCATGTTGATTGTTTCTGGGCAAGAAGAGATGGCATTAAACCTATATTTTTGAGGATGGTCCACAACACTTTGCAATACTCCAACATCAGTCTGCTTTCGTAACAAGATGGTGTAGGCCAGTGGTCCCAATTTTTTTTATTTTTTTTGAACAGCATCCATGTCTGTACTGGGATCTCGGGGGCGGAGCTAATCCCCAGCACCTCCATGGTGTGCTTTTTCTAATGGAGGAAATCCCACAAAAATTGACAGACTGCACTTACAGCCTTGCTCTGTTTTTAACACTTCCTCTCCTATATACCTTACAGGGAAGTATTTTGAGTGGGAGTACTTTTTCTGTGGTAATAGTCTTGTCTGTTACTGTAGCTACACTTTTATTCCTCTCTATTGGATTGAACACTACAGCTGTTCGTATTTCTCATCCCTTTTCGGTTAAGTCTGTTGAGAGGGGGGGGTGGTAGAGTAGTCTTTTATGTATTTTGATGGTTCAAAATGTCGAGATCAAATGCCTAATGGATAACCTGAGGCAGACTCCCATTGCGAAGCTGAGGACTGTTTAGCGCGTAGGCAGGGCAGGACGTAGCTGAGATGGCCGAGCCAGTATGGGCTAAAACTTGGGTCCAGGCTTTTGCTGAGCTTGCTTACCCCCTTGGGAAAGGAAGGTGATCCTTCCTCCCAATTCCATTACTGAAACCTCAGGAATAATCCTCTCAAGAGGGTTTGAAGCAAGGGGTTTTCGGGCATTGTTACAACGGGACCAGATTAGCCAGCTGCTTGAGCTCGGAGCCTGGCTAAATCTGTGCAATAATGAGTGCCTTCCTCTTTAGAGAGGACTTTGGCATTTGTGATCTGGAGTGGACTCTAAAGTACTGCTTAGTTCAGTCCTGTGAAGAGTCTGATTCAGAGTTCTCTTCACGGAAGAAAAGCAAGTACTTAAGAAACCGAACTCTGAGGAACCATCAGGTTTAGATGACTTTGTGAAAGCCACTCAAGAGGCTCTTAACATTGAAGATTAGAAGGTTCCTGATATTTCACTGTTTAAAAGAAAAAACACACCAGTCTGGGTTAATAATACAGTGGAAAAAGACAATCTCTGAAGGATTTCAGTCTGAGTTGTTGACATTGGTGAACACATCCGGGTGATGCTGTTCGGGGTTTCGGGCTTCACTGTCTAGAAAGTGGCTGCAGAGTCCAAGAGGACTCTTGAGTTCCTATTCTTAAGGACAATATGCTGTTTGTCCCTGAACTGAATAAGATTCAGTCTGATAATAAGGGGGGGGGGGGACGACAAAAGATTTCCCTCCTTCCCATTAATGCTCCTAAGCCAAGGCCCTAGATTTCATTCCTTTTGCTTCTCAAGGAAATCTGGGGGGACAATCCTCCGCTCCATGTGGAGGGCACCTTAAGAGGGAAACAGGCTTGATAAGCAAAGCAACTAGCTTCTATCCTGTCAGCATGGCAGGTTTTTGCCACATGTGTATGTGATTTAAGTGGGAAACATTAATAAGTGGTTCTGGTGGACATAAGGACACTATAATAAATCCTTTGTGGTGTCAGAAAAGATGTATTCATTGTTAATTAACTAAGGTAACGCCAGTCACGGCTAGCTGTTCAGATTGCTGTATCTGGGACAGGCTGAGCGTTCGTGCCACAGGATAAAGTCATTTTGACTTGTCATGGTTGATCTTCCAAAGACAAGGAACCACTTCATTTATTGGATGTTGTCAGGGTTCTGAGAATCTACCTTGGTAGGGCTTCTTTTAAATGACAGAGGACCTATTTTGTGCTCTATGATGTGCAAAAGAGAGGTTGACCTGCGATTTAAGAAAACTATTGCTGTATGGATAACTTTGAAAGGCATATATCTGAGCAGGAAAACCTTCCTGAAAACGTGAGGGCACATTCTACCAGATTGCGGAGTGCCTCCTTGGTGGCACATCACATTGCTTCAGCTGTGGCGTGCAACCACCTGTTCTTCTGTCTATATGTTCACAAGATTTTAAGGGTTCAACATGTTTGTGTCCAAAGAGGCTAGTTTTGTACTGGGCACAGCATCTTCAAAATGTACCCTCCCTTACTTTGGAGTGTCCTGCAATCGGATGAATGAGAGAACCAGGATTTTTGCCCTTGCTTAAAATCTCTTCTCTGATCGTATTGGGGTGGGAGTGAGGTACTGCGCTTCCAAACTTTACACTCTTGTTTTTTTCTGTTTAACATTTTAAGTTTTATGTTTCTGTAAAATATAGTTAATATCTGGAGTTCCATGAGGACAGTGGATATAGAAAGGGAGGAGTCTTCAGAACTTGTGCAGATTCAAATTAAGTACCTAACTCCTATAATAGGCTCTATAACCAAGGTTGTAAATTCCCAAATGGAATAGATTGAATGATTTAACGGAAGTACAAGAATCCTTTTTTTCATATACACTTGTATTTAAAATATTGTGATCCTAAAGAAACAAAGACAAATCTTTTTTTTTTTTGTTCTTTCCATTTTGTGTTCTTAAAAGGTTCTTGTGACACATTTACAAGCCATGTTTGGGACCAACAGCTGTAGTTTATAGATGTGCCTACTGGACTAAGGAAACCAGTATTGGGAGGGCAATGTTTAAACCATACACTGCAAAGTTTTAATCTAATTAAACTGCAATCCATAGTATAGAAACCGTACGTAAAAAGGAGGTGAAAGTGGGGGCGTGGCCTGGCGGAGCATGTAGTAGGACGTGCAGACTAGAGTTTCCCAGCCTGATTATCCAACATACCTATCCTGCCGCAGTACGAATATACCAAATTAGATCTGGTCTAATGAAGGAGATGCCCCTTTCTCATCCGGTCGGAGTTGTTCTGTTGCCGGAGGCTCTGGGTGGCTACTGTGGACGTCTGCACCCGGTGCTGGGCTGGGCTTGGTTTGTGAGTAGCGGAGAAGTCTCTGGTGAAGCCGAGCACCCGTGAGGCATTGCGGAGACTTGGTCACATACCTCCTGTTTTCTGTTCGGGAAACGTTTGGGAGACATCGGGCTGCTGGCCGCGGGCTGTGAGGAGGACAAGTGTAGCCGAATCTTCCCGCCACGGGACAAGTCGGGGGAGTGATTGCTGTGATCAGGCAGCTATATCTGGAGGTGAGAGGCTGGCTGGAGGACTGCTTATCTGACAAATCTCATATGGTAATACCATGAGTGCAGGCACAGCTTAGTCCCTACTCTTTATTTGGATCTACTATTTATTCTATATAAGTTGCCTTTGCTGGGACAGTGGAGAAAGTTTGCTGATCTACTAGATTCCATTGGATGATCCTCTGTCTGAGTCCCCCCTCATACAGGTGTTTGCACCGTAAACACCTTTTTTCTGCCTTCTCACTACGTCTGCTGTATTCTATTGTGTGAGTAGTGAATGCTGGCTGTATACTCATCTGGGATCTCTGTGGTTTCCTTCTGTGAGTTCCCTGTATACCACCCAGTACTGTTTCTGTTGATATCTGTATATAGAGGGTGTCATCATGTGCAAGCACTCTGCATCTACCACTGCTGCCGGCAGGCTTGAGAAATATGCTCGCTCTGGTTCCTCTGCAGCCTCTTGAGGGACTTCAGTGCCTGAGCCGCAGGTGTCCCAGTCTTCCAGAGATGCAGCTTTGCCTGCAGATTCTGTTGCTACCCTGCAGGAGGTCTTGAAAGCTATTGCTGCCTATGGAAAAAAAAGGTAACGGACAAAATTGGAGAGGTGCAGGCTGACTTGACACTGTTGAGGCATGATTTTCAAAAGATTCGGGAATGAGTCACGGAGACGGAGGCACGTATCTCCATTCTGGAGGACACCACAACTCCTTTACCCCAGAAGATTGCTGGTTTGGAGACTCCGACATGGAGGGTCGACTCGGACGCAGCAATGTTCGGTTGGTGGGTCTACCTGAAAGGGCAGAGGGAGATGCTCCTGAAACCTTCTGGGAAAACTGGATGATTCAGACGTTTGGTAGAAAGGAGTTCACAAACCAGTTTGCGGTGGAGAGGGCACATCGCATCCCAGCTCAGAGGCCGCCTCCTGGAGCGCCGCCGCGCACATTTTTTGCTAAAGTGCTTCATTATAATATCGGGGCAGCACGGTGGCTCAGTGGTTAGCACTTTTTGTCTTACAGCACTAGGGTCATGAGTTCAATTCTTGACTATGGCCTTATCTGTCAGAAGTTTGTATGTTCTCCCCATGTTTGTGTGGGTTTCCTCCGGGTTCTCCGGTTTCCTCCCACACTCCAAAAACATACTGGTAGGTCAATTGGCTGCTAACAAATTGACCCTAGTGTGTGTGTCTGTCTGTGTTAGTGAATTTTAGACTGTAAGACCCAATGGGGCAGGGACTGATGTGAATAAGTTCCCTGTACAGCGCTGCGGAATTAGTGGCGCTAATCTGGTTTTGATACATTAAGGGCCCTTTAAGCCGAGCCAGAGAGTGGCGGTATTCCAGGACTTTTCGGTGGATGTACAGAAAAGCAGAGCGCAGTTCATACAGGTGAAGAGGCGCCTTTGTGAGATGCAACTGTCACATGCTATGCTCTTCCCGGCCAGATTGCCGGGTGGTTGCGGATGGAACTACCTTATTATTTAATTCATCAGCTGAGGCAACTTCCTGGCTGGATAAGAGAGCTCCTAGAGGCCTTTGCCCAGTTTGAAGATGTTCCTGGTGATGTATATGCTTTTTGGAGGGAACTGACATAACTGATTACTGTTTGATCCAAGTAGTTAAATGTTTGAGATAATTCTCTTTAATACGTATCATTATGAATCCTGTTTGTATGTGCTGAAATGCTCCTGATTTACACACATTCGTTATCACCTTCCTAACTAACTAAATAAAGTGATCTATTTAATGTTCCCTCATATTCTGTATGTATTGACCGGATGGTTATGGGATTTTGGGGTAGTATTGTGAATGTATAGGCTGGGGCCCCCCATGCTTGAAAGGTTATGGTCTCCTCTCCTCTTATAGCATATTCTAGCGTTTCCGTAAATATGTGGGGATAGCTGTGTGTGTAGGTTGTTTTGAGGGGGATGGGGGGTATTATTATTATTATCATTTATTTGTTAGGCGCCACAAGGTTTCCGCAGCGCCGTACATAATACAAACAGGAGACCAT
The DNA here is from genome assembly GCF_038048845.1 of Mixophyes fleayi. Taxonomy (NCBI): domain Eukaryota; kingdom Metazoa; phylum Chordata; class Amphibia; order Anura; family Limnodynastidae; genus Mixophyes; species Mixophyes fleayi. The sequence goes on from NC_134402.1 coordinate 313,582,757, forward strand.
ACAGGGTGACATAGTACAGAGCAATAAACACCTAAGGCGAGTGATAGGTTGAATAGGTGTGCAAGGTAGGAGCAGGCAGTAGGGGAGAGAGAGAGCGAAGGAGGTTAGAGGGGATGGGATCAAGCGGACAGGTGGAGGGTGGAGAGGAAAGAATAAGGGAGCGAACTTCATTGCCAGATGTGGGGTGGAAGGAGCACCAGAGTTGGATGGGGGTGGAGCAATAAGGGCAGGGGGAGAGGGGGAGGAAGAAGAGATGTTAAGTCTGATGGCCTCAATTTTGGAAGAGAAAAAGGTGCCGAAGTCAGCAGTGGAGAGGGAAAGTGGGACTGGAGGAGGGGGGTGGGGGGGGGGAGTTGTTATAGGCTCCAGGTTTGTCTAAGTTGGGGGTGGATATACGGGGAGGGGGGTAGTTTGAATAGTGTAGGGAGTAGTAGGTTTACTACAGTTCAATGCAGTGTCAGATTGTTTTTTTCTTATGCAAATATTTTGAGATGTTGAGGTTTATTGATTTTGTATGTGTTATTATGGCTGGGTGTCTGCCTGGGTCTGGAGGGGTGGTTCTTTATGTTAAATTGTGTCGTGTATTCCCCGATGTTATGGCAATTGGGAAGATGAGTAGGAGTTCTGTTAAATTTCGGACCTGGAATGTTCGTGGTCTAAATGATAGAACTAGAGACCATTTAATTTTATCTCAACTAAAGAAATATGAAGCCGATGTTATTTGTCTTACTGAGACTCATTTAGTGGGAGGTAAACTGTTGGATCTTAAGAGACCATGGGTTGGTTGGGCTTATCATGCTACTCACACTTGCCACTCCAGGGGGGTGTCTCTCCTTATACGTAAAAGAGTTCACTTTGTTTTGGAGCTGGTCGAACCTGACCCATTGGGTAGATTTGTATTTCTGGGAGCATTTTTGACTATACTCGTATAAATCTCTTAGCTGTTCCATCCCCTTATAATAGTGAAGTTCTGAAAAAATTTAGTGATTTCATGTCTTTATCTCCTGATACTCCTGTGATCTGTTGTGGGTATTTTAATCCTGCCCTTTGATAGGTGGAGAAACTCGGATTCAATTTATGCTGGGAAGCCGAAATTTACTGGTCTGGTGAATAAGATGGGCTTGGTGGATGTGTGTTGCGTCTGAAGCATCCGGCAGAAGTTTGTTTCTTCTGTTATTCTACCTCACATTATGCTTTTTCCCGAATTTATTTGGGACTCCTCTCTAAGAGGTTATTGCCGGCTGTGGTGGATATTGCATATCTACCTAGAGGGATTTCAGACCATTCTCCTTTAGTATTAATTCTGAAATTTAATGCTTCTCGGGGCCAAGTATTTTGGAAGCTTAACCCTTTTTGGCTGACGCCATTGAAGGGTGGTGATGCATTAGAGTTCCAATGGGAGGGTCATTTTGCCATAAATACGGCATACGGCTGCTCCACCTCTCATATGGGGTTCCTTTAAGGCCTTTTTAAGGGGATCCTTGATCACTAATATTAGTCGGTTTAAAAAGGAGTCCAGATTGCGGGGAGATAGGCTTGAAAAGGAGATCTCACGGTTGGAGGAGGTGTATCCCTCTCCTCATATGGCATCGGACAGGCAGACCCTGTTGGTGGAGCAGTGAGAGTGGTCAGACTACTTATTAGACAAATCAAGACATAAGCTGTTGTTTGCTAGACACACGCAGTATTTTGCGGCGGATAAGTGTGGTAGATTCCTGGCGTATAGGGCTAGATTAGAAAGAGCGGCGACTGTAGTGGCAGGGATTACGGATGCTTTGGCTGTTGTGCACACTTTGACTGGGGAGATTAGTGAGGTTTTCTATAACTATTTTAAAGATGCGTATGCATCTATGGCTGAATATTCTGATTCTGACTTGGACTTGTACTTGGCGGCTGTTTCCTTGCCTGAACTCAGTATGGCTAGCAGGGAAAGTTTGGATTTGTCGATCACTGATGATGAGATTGTTGCTGCAATCTCTTCTTTCCCAAATGGCAGAGCTCTGGGTGTGGATGGGGTCCCTATAGAATTATATAAGAAACATATGGGATTCTTTGCCTCGCTTGCAAGAAATGTTTGAGCTTTAGAGATCTGTGTTTCCGTCCATGTCTGAAGCTCTTATCATTCTTATTCCTAAAACGGGGAAGAACCCCTTGTTCCCGGACACACACAGACCTATATCCCTGTTGACAACAGATATTAAAATATTGGCAAAGATTCTGGCGTCGCGGCTGAGTCACGTGAACGTCGAGATTGTGCATTCTGACCAAACTGGTTTTTATGCCGTGAAAATCTACGCCTATAAATTTGCGCAGACTTTTTTGCCATCTGCAGCTGCCTCAACTGGCGAAGGCGGTGTCGTTAGATGCTGCTAGGGCCTTTAATTCTGTGGGCGGTATTATTGAAATTTGAGTCTGGGAAGGTTTTTGTCCAGTGGGTGCGATTTGTTGTATTCTTGCCCCACAACCAGAGTGTGTCAATGGCTCCGTGTCTCGTCAGTTTGCTCTGGGCAGAGGTACGAGGCCGGGTTGCCCCCAGTCTCCCGCCCTTTTTGCCTTGGCCATAGAGCGGCTGGCCTGTATTATTAGAGCGCAGTCAGATATTAGTGGATTGATGGTGGGCTGGAGGACAGACACTATTGCCCTTTACACAGACGACATGCTACTTTTTATGTCTTGTCCCAATAGATCTTTTTCTGCGCTTCTTCGTGTGGTCACGGATTTCGGCTTTTATTCGGGACTTTTGATCAATTGGGACAAATCAAATGTGACTGGTGAGGGGATCTTGCTCGATGGGTCAAGTCTTGCAGACCAATTTAAGTAGACTCCTGTATTCAGATATCGGGGTATTTGGATTTCTAGCGATATGGCTCAGTATATTCAACGAAATCTACAACCTCAGATTCAGTATCTTAAAGGTCTGGTTCAGGCGTGGAAGCAGTTGCCGTTGACAGTCACGGGCAGAATTAATCTAGTCAGGATGATAGTTCAGCCAAAGTTTCTGTATGGCTTGCAACAGTCGCCAATCTATGTTCCTCATAGCATATTCAGGTCTGTTGATCGTCTCATATACTCGCTGGTGTGGGCGCACAGGAGAGCGCGTGTCAAGTTTACTACTGTGTGTGGCTCCCGGGGGATGGCTTTGCCGAGTCTGCGGCTATACTATTTTGCCTCCCAACTAGCTCATATTGGTACATGGCTGCGGTCTCTGGCGGGCTTGCACCTTCATTACCTCTTAGTTTCTATGACAGGGTCTAGACACGCGCGGGTTTTGAGGGTGTGGCGGTTCTCATCTCAAGTTGGGGGTGACTTGGCCTATGACCCGTGCACTCCACTTTGGGATAATATGGATTATGGCGAACTTGTAAAGATGAGGGGAGCTGGAGCCTGGCGAACTTGCAATATCTTGCAGATTGGGCAGTTGTATGTGGATGGGATATTGTACTCCTTTGAACAGCTACAGGGATTCTACAAACTACCTAAAAGCTATTTCTTTAGGTATTTGCAACAAAGGCTTGCTTTGGCCTCGCAGTTTCGGGATTTTTTAGCACAGACCCTCTGAGGGTGCAGCGGTTGGGTTCAAGGCCTCAAATTTTCATTCATATATTCAATTCTGTTGGAGGAAGCTGGTACGGGCGGCTTTCTGGGACTGCGACGCCTTTGGGAAGTTGATCTTGGGGAAATTAATGACAAAACGTGGGGTACTATTTCAAACAGCCCAGGTTGTGTTATTGCTTCTGTTAAGTTTCGTCAGATTCAGGTTTTCCTTCTACATAGAGCATATTTTACTCCCCTCCGGCTCTCTAAATTTAGTGGAGGGCAACTGGTTCTGTGCCCCAAGTGTGGAAGTGAAAGGGGGGACTTTTGGCACATGCTGCGGAAATGCCCACTAGTTTGTTCCTTCTGGGGGGGAAGTGGGTGCCTGTATAAATTGGCTGGGAGTATCCGCCATCACGCCGGGGATGTGTATATTTGGTCTAGGCCTGAACAAGAACACCCATAAACTCAGACTTTTCATTAATACTATAGTTATGTTGGCAAAGGTGGTCATTGCAAGGAGATGGATGGCTACGGAGGGTCCGCCCCTGAGGGACTGGATTGACCTTGGGAATGACTCAGTAGGTCATAAGCGATTTTATGTATACTAGCAGAAATTTACTTGATAAGTATGAGAAGATCTGGTATAGATGGGGAATATCTCCCTATGTTACAGATGGTTTGAGGGAGGTGGATCTCTTTTGAGAAGATTATACTGGGGGCAGACATCCAGCCACAGTTACAGTGCACGGGCTGCCTACATTTTCTAATATGTGATGCATTTGAAATAATATGTATGACTTGATAATACTGCTTTAACACCTGCGTGGGGTAGTTTATTTGTTATAGTCCAGTGTTGTGGGCACTTTTGTTAAGGAAGAAAAAACACAGAATACAATAAACTTATTTTGAGTGTTTTCACAAGCATGTGGATGAACTTTTTTCTTTTTGTCAGAAGAGGCGATCAAATCGTCAGGTGAAACGTAAGAAGTATACAGAGGATTTGGACATTAAGATTACTGATGATGAAGATGATGAGGAAGTTGATGTGACTGGACCTGTGAAGAGTGAACCGGTCCTTCTGCCTGAGCCCATCCCAATGCTTGACAATGACTCTGTTCCCTCCATGCAGTTCTTTGTGGTGAGCGAATCATGTGTCCTATCTCGTTCTTTAGACATGTGGTTACATAGCTGTGGTAGGGAAATCAAAATTTTGCATCTATGATGTTATTTAAAAGTTGATATATATTGCGAGAATTACTGATTTATCAAGCATAAAACTTTAAATTACAGTTATTACTTTCTGTAATCTAAAAATACATTGACACAATTGCATCTGCGCCTTGTGAAAAAGTGAGTACTACTCTATACCCAAGTAAACTTACATACTTGGGTGTTGTCATCTACGTGCCAAAGTTAAAGGGCTAAAAGCAACTGTGTAAGTAATCTGTGGCAGAGATTTTATCAAATTACACAATTATATATCTAAGGTTTCCCTGCTTAGCTGCATGTACACCACATTCAGGCTTTTTTTTTCTCTTTTCTTTGATAAATTTTCCTGTGAAATGTTATGTATGGTAAAAAAAAAACAACTTGATAATTGCAAAGTGTTTCTGTTTTTCACGTGTGGTTTTCTTATTTTATTTTTTTTTATTTCAGGAAAACCCAAGCGAAGAAGATGCTGCTATTGTAGACAAAATCCTGTGTATGCGAGTGGCTAAAAAGGAGGTAGGAAAAGTAGTCTTGCTGGCCCTCTATTTCTCTTTTTATGTTTGCATCTGCCTGTGTTTGGCCTATTTTATTGTTTTTGTTTGTTTCTCCCTTATTTCTCTCTCTAGCTTCCTTCGGGAGTATATATTGATGCAGAAGAATTCTTTGTGAAGTATAAGAATTAGTGAGTATGCTTCTGTTCAGTAGTTTTTATGGTTTCACGCATCTATGAACAGTTTGGTAAATATTCTTCCTCTTTTCAGCTCTTATCTTCACTGTGAATGGGCTACAATTGAACAGCTTGAGCGAGACAAACGAATCCACCAGAAACTCAAGAGGTTTAAAACCAAGATGGCTCAGATGCGTCACTTCCTGCCAGAGGATGAAGAGCCTTTTAATCCCGACTATGTAGAGGTGGATCGAATTCTGGATGAATCGCATAGCATTGATAAAGACAATGGGGAGGTAAATTAGGTCTTAAATTTGTTCTTAATTATTTAGTGTAATATATAGACCTCATAATTCTTCAAAGGATGACCGAAACTTCTCAGCTCATTCAACAGTGGCTTATTACTCTAATTATGGTATTTGTTGACTCTTCTGTTTTTATTTATTTTCTCAACATGACACAATTTAATTAAGAGACCCATTGTGATTGAGTTAGAATTTTCTAACATTTTTTGGCACCAATGAATGATTTCTTTAACTGTTTGTTTACATTGGCAACATAGTAAAGTAGTGAGCTATATCTGCTACCTTGCCTTTTCAGCCAGTGGTGTATTATCTGGTGAAGTGGTGTTCGCTATCCTATGAAGATAGCACTTGGGAACTTAAGGAAGATGTGGACGACCGCAAAGTTGACGAATTCAAAATAATAGAGTCCCGGCAGCCTAACCTCAAGCGTGTGGTGAGTGACCGCTCCTGAGATACAGCAGATCCTTTTGTAATCTACAAATATACTTACAATAATTCTACCTGCTTTGTTTCCCCCAAGGCACGGCCAGCATCTACATCATGGAAGAAGTTAGAACTGTCACGGGAATATAGGAATGGAAACCAGTTGAGGGAATACCAGTTAGAGGGAGTGAACTGGCTGCTCTTCAATTGGTACAACAGGTGAGAAGCATGGACAATGAAGGACTACACTTTGTGAAAGAGGTGCATGGATCCCATACTGTTGAACCTAAAGAAAGTTGCAGTGCTTAAGTATTAGATAAAATAAACTAGTTAAGTAATTAAGACTACTTAAAAGCATTTCTTTTTGTTATGCAAAATATCTGAGGTTTTTGTTTTTGGGATGAATTTCACTGGATAATTAGGTAATTTTTCTCTGTTGCCCTATTGGGGGAACACTGAAGCATTGGATATAGTAGTGGTCCTGGAGTCCAAGGCATTTTAAACATTGAACTTGTTGAGTGTAGCTCCACCCCCTACTATGCCCCTCCCATAGGAAGGACTCTCCAGTTTATTTTACATACCCTTGGAGTCGGGCTTGTTTTCTCATGGATCCTGGACTTTTTTTTATTTTAATTTTATTTTTACATTTTAACCTTTAATGTGATGGGCTCGGGGACGCCTTCCCGGGGGTGGATAGCCTGTGGCCTTTCTCTATCCTGGGTCACTGAGACGGGGTGATGCTGCAGTTTTTCACTCGGTGCAGGAGCCGACAGCCGCTGTTGGCGCCTGCACATTATACTGTACAGAAGACCAGTGCTGACAGCTGCGACCGCAGCAGTCCTAATGACAGGTGCTGTAGTCGCATTCCCCCTAGACAGCGAGTATAACCAGGTACCAGAGGGGGCGGGACAAACGGCAGCCACAGCATTGAAATTGGAGAGTACGGCTGCACTCACTTGGGGGGACACAGAAAATGGAACGGAGTCTGCTGGCCACAGACTTCCTGTCCCTCTATGATGGGAATAGGAAGGGGGGTCTTTCACCCTACTCCCTTCCTTCACACAGGCACAGTCTATACTTCATCTCTCCCCTGCTGTGCTCCTCCTTACAGGACAGGTTTTTAATGTCCTGTCTATGCTCTTTTTGTATAAATACAGTATGTTAGTGTTGTGAGTGAGCCTGCTAGTATACAGGTGAAATATGTATATTTCTCTTTCATCCAGTCTGGGGACACTGCTTACCATGGGGTTGTAGAGGGGAGCTTGGGAGTTGGCACCTAACTAGTTAACTTTAGTACTGCCTACAGACCCCTCCCCTCTACAAACCCCCTGCCTCTTCCTCCTCAGTTTTTTTTTTAGGTGCCCAGGAGTTGGGCAGTGTTTTTTAGTACTTAGTGTAAATTTAAAAATTTTTATTTCTTTTATTTGAGTTTTATTCTTTTTTTACAGGTGGCAGCGCTGGAGTGTGTTCTACTATAGAGAACACACTCACAGCTGTGCAGCGCAGGCATTCCCCTGTCAGATGAGAGCCAGCGGCTCACTGGCAGGGACTGAAGAGAAAGAAGATGGGTGCCTGATTGAGGAGTGACAAGCGGTCTCAGGGACCGCTGTCACTCCTCCAGCCTCCCCGATAACCGGCGCTGCCATTACAGGCATAGAGTGCCGGTTATCGGATACTGAAGACGCCGGCGGCCATTTTTGGTTTTCCCCCTCATACATAGGAGGGGGGCGTCGGGTATCTTCCGCTGCGGAGACTTCTGTCCTAGAGGTCTCCACTACTCTGCCACGCTTCAAGCAAGTTTTTTTTTTTTTTTTTTAAAAATGGATAGCTGCAGAGACAGCAATTACTGAAGGGGGGGGGGGGGGGAGCTAAAGCATAGAGTTCCCCACTCCTTCCAGAGAGAGATGGTCTATCCCAGTCTTCTGGCGCCAAGAGAAGCCCGGGAAGAAGAGAGCAGGCACAGGACACTGCTGTGGACTTCTCCCCTTTGTGGCCTATGGGCTAAGTATCAGCTTTATTTAAACACATTAATTGTTTTTCTGTGTAATAACTGGGCTAGTAAGGTTTACATTATAGTCTCCTACTTGCCTAAATATTTTATGGTGTTTAACTATTACAAGTACAACTTTTATGATAAGATCAGTTGATTACTTGTTATTTCACTCTGTTCTCTCCATACATTTCTCTCTCTTTACTCAGCTAGATTAATAATTTAGTCTGTGTGCTTGGTGTGCCTTCCTTTATAAGAATGACAGATAAGGGAAAGGGCCCTATAGCAAAATATTTCACATGTTCAAAATGTCATGTAAAATTACCTTGTGGACAAAAGGACCCTTCGGCGCTCTGCCTGCGAAGCAGGGGCTCCCCCTGTGCAAACCCAGCAGTTTTCAGTCCCACTGACGGAGGAGCCGGCCTGGGTAGCCTCCCTGACACAGACGGTTTCCTCCCTAGCACAGATGGTTTTTCAATCTAATACTCAGTTGGGCCTCCTTGTAACCACAGGTTCTATTGGAACGTCTATACCAGGACCTTCCTCTTTTCATACAGACCTAGCCCCTGTTCCCACAGAACTGGCATGGTCTACAGCAATTATAAAGGGTTTGGACAAACTTAACCAGTTACTTGAATCCCCAAACATTCCGCCTACTGAAAGAAGGAGGCCTAGATCTGATAATACCCTTATGTCCTTTCAGACTCTGAGGAGTTTTCAGAGGAAGAGGGGGAAATTAATTCTGATCCTGACCAGGTTCAACCTTTGGAACAGGAAGAAAGCTCTAAAAGCCAATTTATTAATGATTTGGTTTTAGCAGTGAGACAAGCGTTGGACCTCCCAGAATCGGAGAATACTACTCCTAGAGACAGAAGTCTATTTAAGAAGGCCAAAAGAAAGGCTATCCGTTTTCCCCCTTCTGTAGAACTTAAGGGTATTGCGGAAGGAGCCTGGAAACAGCCTGATAAGAGGTTCTCTGTTCCCAAAAGGTTCTCTTCCCTGTACCCATTGCAGGAGGAAGATGTCGTTCGCTGGGAGGGTATTCCAAAAGTGTATATTCCAATAACCCGATTGGCCAAGCACACTTTACTCCCGGCTCCTGGTTCTGCATCTCTGCAGGATGTCAATGACCGCAGAGTGGAATCCCAGCTGAAATCTATATTTACGGCTGCGGGTTCTTCCTTTAGGCCCACATTTGCTTCGGATTGGGTGGCTAGAGCCATGGAAGCATGGGCAGACCAGCTGGCAGAGGCCTTACAGGACTCTGATTTACTTCCCCTGGCTTTGCATTTGAAGGAGGCATCGGGGTACCTTTATGAGGCGGCCCAGAACACAGAGGCTGTATCCTCTTCTATTCAGGCTGCATCTATTTCAGCAGGAAGAACGTTATGGCTGAAATACTGGGAAGGAGATGCGGAATCAAAAAAAGTAATCCTGCACCTCAGGCTCCAGGCACTTTGTTCGGTTCAGGAATCAGCCCTATCCATAGACGTGCTGGAGTTGAAGGCAATTCTACTGGCCCTCCGGGGGGCCCAGTCCCTCCTCCAGGGCCACCCTGTCGGAGTTCAGTCAGACAATGCCACAGCCGTGGCATATGTGAACAGGCAGGGAGGAACCAGGAGTGCAGCTGCAATGAATATTGCAGCTCAAATTCTGGTTTGGGCAGAACAGGGGGAGTGGTCACACCATCCGGAGGTTTTCCAGTCCCTGGTTCAGAGATGGGGTCTTCCGGACATAGATTTCAGGGCCTCCAGACACAACAAAAAAGTTCACAGGGTCTGCGCAAGGGCAAGAGACCCCTTAGTGGCAGTGGACGCCATGGGAGTTCAGGTTGGGATACCTGTTTCCTCCGATCCCCATGCTTCCTCGCGTACTCAGACGAGTAAGGCAGGGAGGTCTGCCAGTAATTCTAATAGCTCCCTTATGGCCGCGCCGAGTCTGGTACGCGGACATAATCTCTATGGCGGAAGGACAGGGTTTCCGTCTTCCGTCTCGAGATGACCTTTTTCTACAGGGTCCCTTCCGTTACCAGAATTTACCTCAGCTCAGTTTAACGGCATGGCTGTTTAAGCTAGCCTCTGGAGGGCTAGAAGTTTTTCCTCCAGCATGGCAAACACTATGATGCGAGCCAGAAAGCCAGTCTCATCTCGCACCTATCTCCGGATTTGGAAGGCCTATATCAGATGGTGCGAAAATAGGACGTGTCACACGTCCTCCTTTCGTCTTCCTCGTTCTTGGCTTTTCTTCAAGATGGCCTGGAAGCAGGCCTTCGTTTAGGTTCCCTAGAAGTTCAGGTATCGGCACTTTCAGTCTTTTTGCACCTGAAATTAGCGGATTTGCCAGATATTAGGACTTTCCTTCAGGGAGTCTTGCATATTCAGTCTCCCTATGTTTCGTCTACAGCACCGTGTGATCTCAACCTGGTGCTGGACATGCTTAAAGGGCCTCCCTTTGAGCCATTATTGTGGCAGATTGAAGTAGTTGACCGGGAAGGTCCTCTTTCTTTGACTATTGCATCTGCGCGTAGGGTTTCAGAATTAGGAGCTCTGTCTTGTCGGGAACCATATCTGGTTTTTCACAAAGGACATAGCGGTTGAGAACCCTCCCATCCTTCGTTCCTGGAGAGTTTCGGCTTTCCATCTGAAACAGGAAATTGTAATTCCGGTCTTTTCTCCAACTTCCCATTCGGATTCAGAGTCTATGGAAAAGTTAGATGTGGTTAGGGCTCTCCGCGTTTGTGTCAAAGGAACTTCTCTAATGAGGCGTACTGTTTCCTTGTTTGTTCTTTATGATGCTAATAAGAGAGGCTAGCCAGCCTCAAAACAGTCCATTGCAAAATGGATTACGGCTACCATTAGGCAAGCTTACATAAGGCTAACCGTCTGGTGCCAGAGAGACTTACGGACCATTCTACCAGATCGGTAGGGGTGTCTTGGGCAGCGAGATATGGGGCTTCTGCAGACTAACTTTGCAGGGCAGCCACCTGGTCCTCTGTCCACACCTTTACAAAGGTTTTCCAGTTTAATATATTTGCTTCCGCGAATGCAAATTTCACTCGTAATGCTTTACGAGCGGGGCTTTCAGAGTAGTCCCACCCTTAGGGAGCTGCTTTAGAACGTCTTCATGGTAAGCAGTGTCCCCCGGACTGGATGTAAGAGAAAAGAGGATTTATGTACTTACGTTAAATCCGTTTCTCTGATTCCGTCTGGGGGACACTGCGATCCCTCCCTTCTGCCTTTCCTCTATATGCTCTTGGTTGATTGACCGATCTCCTTGGGGCTTTTTAAATAACTGAGGAGGAAGAGGCGGGGGATTGTAGAGGGGAGAGGGGTCTGTAGGCAGTACTAAAGTTTAACTAGTTAGGTGCCAATTCCCAAGCTCCCCTCTACAACCCCATGGTAAGCAGTGTCCCCCAGACGGAATCGGAGAAACGGATTTAACGTAAGTACATAAATCCTCTTTTTCTCTAGATAAGCATAATGTATATTGCGATGTGCCTCTGGTGTTTTAAAAATACAACCTGACAGAAAATGGGACTTCCAAGGAAGGGTCTCCTGCAAAGTCTGTATTACATTATACTTCTGCAAAATGTAAAGCTAAATTGTCTTGTGATCAGTCTGACCCAAAAGCCCTGTGTGCAGCATGAGGTGGAGTTCTGGAGGTGGAGTTCTGGGCTCAGCGTTTGCCTGTGCCCACAGTTGTGGAAGAATCTGCTTGGCTTTGCACCCTGACAACATCTATAGTTGAGCTCACGTGGGTAATGTCTCATCCCGAGGTATGTGATTCTTCCAGTTCTAATTCTGCACTACACATTTCAAGTTCCCAGTTGGTACCCCCAATTTGGGTGTGTTCCAGGCAGAATCTGTTTTGGCGCAGTACCTTGATGAGTCCGCCCATTGGCTAGTTAGGGCCATTTTCTCACTGGAACGCCTCCTTGGCACACTACATACGTAAATGTCATGTTCCGCAGGTGGCTCAGGCAATATATTCCACTTCTGATCTCTCTTCATATGAAGAAGGCGAATTACCAAGGGACACAGGTAGCGTGGAGGTAGCGTTCATCTACCAGCCATGGCGTGGATCTGGATTTAGGAATTTGCCTAATCTTGGGCTTTGCAGATTCAGCTGGTTTCTCCATCTTCAAGAGGCAGAAGAAGCATGTTATCGGTTTCCCTCCATCTCCCCCACTATTGGATATGATATCTGAGGCATGGAAAAAGCCTGACCGCCGTTTCCATATATCAGAAACGTTCAGATCCCTTTATCTTCTTCCCCTAGAGGAATCGTCAAAGTGGGAGGCAATTCCTGTAGTGGATCCGTCCATTGCGGTTGACTAGAACCACTACTATCCTGATGCAGGGTGGGGTATCTCATAAGGATGCTATGGGCAAGAAATGTGACTTCTTGTTCCGCTCAGCTTATAAAGGCTGCAGATAGCCTTTTCAGACCTGGCATGTGTACAGCCTGGGTGAACAAGGCGATTCGGACTTGGGCCGTATATTTAGAGAGAAGGCTACGTGACGACAGCCCACAAGCTGAGTTACTTGTACTGGCAGATCACATTAGAAAGGCCTCTGAATTTCTTGGTCAGGCATCCTTGGGTACCATCTTGGTTACATCCAAACTATCGGCGCTCCTTATGGCTTCGCTATTGGTCTGCGAATTCCAAGTGGACTCTAGAGGCTTTACCATTTGATGTAGTTGACACTCTTTGGATCCAGGTTAGACCAGCTTATTATCCAGCCCCTTTTTGTCAGTTACCTAAGCCAAACCTAAACATCCCAGGATTCTGTCCTTTTTGTCTCTTCAGTAGATCTCGTGGTGGGAAGGCTCAGACAAGAGGCCGGTCACATCCACTGGGGGTGGGTTCCATCTGGGCCGCAAGACTGCCAGCTGAGGGGCACTACAGGCCGACAGTCAGTCTGCACATGATGGGAATCCCAGCCACGGGAATGTGGTGGGAACACGTCTCATGCACTTTCAAGACAAATGGCTGGGTTCAAGTGATTGTCACCGACTCTTCACCACGGGCCTTCCAGCTTGCGGTCTTCGGTGCAGAGCATTCAGGAAGGCAATCCAGAAGCTGTTTGATTCAGGGTTAATCATTCCAATTGCCCTGCTAGAACGGAGTTTGGGGTTGTACGCCAACCTTTTCTAATTCTAAAGCCAGATGGCTCCTTCAGGCCAATCCTAAATTTAAAAACCCTCAACAAATGGGTTTGAGTTTTAGGCTTCAAGATGGAGTCGCTGAGATCAGTCATCGCGGACATCGAACCGGGGGAGTTCCTTGCTTCCTTGGACATAAAAGATGTCTACCTCCATGTTCCCATATGGGAGGGGCATCAGAGCCCCCTCCGCTTTGCTGTATGTGATGCCCATTATCAGTTAAGGAGTTGCCCTTTGGCCTAGCTACTGCCCCAAGGGTTTTCATGAAGGTGATTGCAGTCATGGCGGGACTTCTCCGCTCCCAGGGGGTAACTGTTGTCTCTTACCTTGGCAACTTGCTGTTGATGGTACCATCCTAGCCAATCCTGACCTGCCGGCTGCAATTCATAATGTCCTTCCTGGAAGCACATGACTGGATCATCAAGCTGCCAAGGTCCTCATTGACACCAGCTCAGAAGATGTGCTTTTCTAGGCTTCGACTTCGACACCAGGCGCCAGTGACTTTTCCTCCGGGAGGACAAGGTACTCTCGGTTCGGTCCATGCCAAGGAATCTCCTGGCAAGATGGGAGGTGTCTATTCTTTTCTGCATGAAGTTGTTGATCACCATGGTCTCTGGAACATCCACGAGTGAAAATGGCAATGCCTTGAACACAAAGGGTACTGCTGAGAAAGTGGTCGAAATCCCCTCTTCATCTGGACACATCATCAGGTTGTCCGCGACAGTGCACCAGTCCCTCACATGGTGGCTGAATAGATTGCAAATTACCATGGGTTGCTCATTCCAGGCATGGGAGTGGACACTAGTGACCATGGGCGCCGGTTTGTCAGGGTGGTTGAGCGGTCCCTGGCACTCTGGGACCCCCAGGAGGCACTTCTCCCCAAGCCAGATTATCTCAATCCAGTCCATCCAGGAGAATGGCCCTTACACAGAGACGTGTTCAAACTTGTTGTTCAGCGCTGGGGTCAGCCTGACATAAATCTCATGGCATCCCGGGATCTCACCGCAAAATTTGTAGATGCCATGCAATCTGGTGTACCTCCACTGCTATCTGTGCTACCATAAGTGTTCGAGTTGTTGAAGAGGGTACAGGTGGTGGCCATAATAGTGGCCCCAGACTGGCCCTTTCAGGCATGGTATTTGGACCTTCTAGAAATGGCCGTAAGTTCTCCCTTCTGGCTACCTCTCCGTCCCGATCTTTTTGCTGCCATTCGTTAAGTCGGCTGGCTTTGATGGCTTGGCTACTGAGACCCTGATCTTTTAGGCTCGAAAATACTCCCTCAGTGGTGAAGACCATGATTAAGGCCAGAAAAACACATTCTGCAGGGAATGATTAGGTGTGGAAGGCGTATGTTCTCTGGTGTGAGGGAATACATTTCCACACTTCTCGCTTCAACCTGCCCTGGTTGCTCTCCTTCTTTCAGGCAGGTCTTCACAAAGGCCTGCGCTTATCCTCCGAAGCTGCAGGTTTCAGCTCTGTCGTCTTCCAGCGCAGGTTTTTCATGCTCCACCCCCTTTCGTACACCTGGTTGAGACATGGGACCTTAATTTGGTGCTCAGGAGCCCTTTGAATCTTTTGGAATCAGTGGATCTCTGTTATCTCACCTGGAAGGTGGTTTTCTTATTGGCTGTTTTCTCTGTGCGTCGGGTGTTTGAGTTGGGGGCGTTGTGTTGTATACCCCCTCTCCCCTCTGGTGTTTCGACCGGGCGGCGTTCCTTCCTTTATCACAAAAGTGGTCTCCCGTTTTCACTTTAAACCAGGAGAGTGTGGTACCGACCTTCTCTCCACTTCAGATCCGTCTTTGTTGCTTCTGAATGTGGTCCGGGCTCTGAGTTGGTATGTGGACCGTACTGCGGCGGTTCGCAAGACTACTGATTTGTTTGTGCTTTACGATGCGCAGAAGCGGAGTTGGCCAGCCTATTGACTGTCGTTGGCTAGATGGCTCACTTTTTTACTTTCAAATTAGCCTGTCTTTAATCGGCTAAACTGCTGCCGGAGGGCTTGACTGCTCATTTGACCAGGGCTGCTGTTGCTTCCTGGGCGGTGCGTCATGGAGTTTCGGCAGAACAGTTGTGCCAAGCTGCTACATGGTCAACTGTCCAGCCTTGCTCTGTGTTGTTTTGGTTTACCTATTTAGGCCCTCTTTTTGGGCTTTGTTATTAAAAAAAAAAATGTATATAAAAATAAACTGGTGTCCTTCCTATGGAAGCGACCTAGTAGGGGTATGCTACACTCAGCAAGTGTAATGTTTAAAATGCTTTTGACTCCAGGACTACCTACTATACCCAATGTTTAGTAGTGTCCCCCCAATGGACTGAGAGGGATTTTATGGTGAGTACAAAAAATTTGTTTGTTTTTTCATTCTAAAGGTATTGTTCTTTACACAATAACTGTTGCATCAACTGAGTCCTTCAACGTAATCTGAATTTATATAATGCCTAGTTTTATTTTTTTTGTTCTTTTTCTCTTACAGGCAGAACTGTATTCTGGCAGATGAGATGGGTCTGGGCAAGACTATCCAGTCCATCTCCTTTCTGCAGGAAGTGTACAATGTGGGAGTTCAGGGTCCTTTCCTAGTAATTGCCCCACTCTCCACTATTACCAACTGGGAGAGGGAGTTTGCAAGCTGGACACAAATGAATACCATTGTATACCATGGCAGCCTGGCTAGCCGACAAATGATTCAGCAGTATGAGATGTACTGCAAGGATTCAAAGGTAAGTTGTGTATTTCGTCAACTGGTTATCTGCCTTAAACTCTTAAAGGAACGTCAGTCTGTTTCTGCCCGTGTCATGTCTTTTGTTGTTTCCTCCATAATGTACCCTTGGTGACAGATGTGTTTTATTTTTTGTTTAAATGTTTTTTTTTAGGATTTGTGGGTCATTTTAGCCTTTAATTAGATATTTCTGTTTTGCCTTTTCTACATACCTGGAATCTACAGGATGGTGTACTGCTGCTATTACATGCTTTGATTTGATGATCATTTTTGTTACCCTCTGCAGGGCCACCTGATCCCTGGAGCTTACAAATTTGATGCTTTGATCACAACATTTGAAATGGTGCTTTCTGATTGCCCTGAGCTACGTGAAATTGAATGGCGCTGTGTCATTATTGATGAGGCTCATCGTCTGAAGAACAGGAATTGCAAACTGCTGGACAGCTTGAAACACATGGATCTGGTAAGCATAAACCTTTTTAAACCAGTTTTTTGGGCTTTTCTTCAATATGTCTATTTGATTTACATTTAAAACATTTGGATATTTCAGGAGCACAAGGTCCTTTTGACTGGGACACCATTGCAGAACACCGTGGAGGAGCTGTTTAGTCTCTTACATTTCCTGGAGCCTACACAATTCGCCTCAGAAGCTGAGTTTTTAAAGGATTTTGGAGACCTTAAAACTGAGGAACAGGTACCTAGAACCCATACATGCACATCACACGCTAAGCAGTATTTACACAGTTAATGAAATGGCTCATTAAAGTGTTCACATGTGGGGGTTATACACATATCCCATCTCCTCTCTTATTTCCTTTGACTTTCTTCAGTAGATACCATATTCTATCCCAATCCTGTTTGCTAGGTACACTTGCTCTTAACAGTCTCCAGCTCAAACATAGGTCTGGGGATTGTGTAAATTATACTAACATTTTATTGTACAGGCTTTGGCATCTTGAAATGTTGTTCATTTTCTACTCCCACTTGTGTGTGGCATGTGCTCCACTGTGGCTATATAATTTAGATAAACTCAGACCTGACTTCCGGTGAGGAGAGGTCTGTTTGTGCTGTGTTGATCACTGTGAAATGCTGTAGTTTAAAGATGGCACTTCCTGGGTGCTGTGCAGAATTAAAAGGCGTTCAGCATTTAGGACATGGGTAGCCTCCTGAATACTTCTGCCTAAATGCTGCAGGACCACTTAAGTTATAAAAGTGGAAGTGTTCAGTGCAGGAAATGTTCCTGCGGTATCTGCAGACTTTCTCTCCCTGCTTTCTGTTAGGGGACACCCTTCCGTGTCCAAACTATTTAGTGGTCTGACCACACAAGGCTGTGTTTTGTTTTGTGGGTTTTTTTTTTTTTTTTTCTTCTATTTTAGGTGTTAAATTATTTGCGGACGTTCCCTATGGACACAGTAGAATAGTTTAAATTTAACTTTCTGCAATTATCTATCTCTTGCTGTATGTCTGGTTACCAAGAGCCACTTTTTGAAGGTAAGGAGCACAAAACCGATGCAGAATATGAGACTGGTTCCGGTCTCCTGTGCTGTCTATAGCGGACCTGCATGTACGTTTGCCTTCATTGCGGAGCTACCCAGTCCATCTCCATTCTTTTAAAAACAATGGGGATTCTTACGTTCACTTGCTTCTTGAAGCCGAAGCACTTTCCCTCCTCTGTCAATCAGGTTTTTGGTTGCCATTTAGGATAAGTTGGTGGTGGACACTTCCTTAGACAGGCACAGATGCTTTTGTGTGCAGCCTGCCAGTCTGGGGATTTCATGCTGTGTGCGCCAGGTATTCTGGTTCTGATAAGGTGGAGCCTGACTGGTCTTGGTGACTGACCAATACTGTGGCTGAGCTTGCCCAATTTCAAGTTGTAACAATTTATCTAAAAATAAACACTGTATTATAAGCATAAAACTTTAAAAAAAATAAAATGTTATAACATAAATAAATTAATAATCATATCCTGTCTTTTCTATGTCAGTGACTCACCTTGTGAAACTGCTGACCTCAGCAATACTGCATCGGCTGTAAGACCTGCCGCAATGTATGTGCCCAGGCTTCGTGTGGTCTAAATAACCACTGCATCGCCTCCTAATGAGTGCGATTGTTGTCTGTTCCCCCGCAGCTCGTTGTCTAGGAGCGGGGGGGGTACCTGCCGGCATGTCGGGCGGATGGGAAGGAGAGGCTTTTACAGCATCATCATCATTTATTTATACAGCTTCACTCTTGACCGCCCTTTTTATAATGTGGCCACGGCTGACTATATGGCCTATATACTATAAATATCTGGTGCCCAAATAATTGTTGCCTAATGGCAGTCTTCAGAATTATGGCCCCTTTGGGGAAGACTGCCGACAGAGGTGCAAGGCAAGAGAGCCCAGGCTGATGCTTACCTGCGCAGGGACCCAGAGTGAACAGAGCTTGCAGTCCTATTCACTTCTCTGGGTCTTTGGATCAAGTCCTGCGCTGCTCCTAAAAGGAATTACAATAAAAACGTGAAAATAAACTAAAACTGAACTAAGTATAGGCAGGAGCCTATACCTACGTCACCTAACTCCTAGGAACTTAGAAAAAACTGAGGTCTGAGCTGGAGAGGAGGGGCATAGTAGGGGAGGAGTGAGGGGAACAAACAAGTGCCTAGACTCCTACTATACTCCAATGTCTCAGTGTCCCTAGTGGTAGGAAGCAGACATTTTATAATATATATACAAACACAAAAATAAAAGGCAGGGTCTACTAAAAGAGGAACAATGAAATAGTCGGTAGGCTGCTAAAATGAATCTTGAGCTAGAAGCCTAATTAGCAGCCTCCTTGCAAAATTTTAGTTAAATGGGAATAATCTGACCAATAGAGCATGCAAGCTTATAATACTCAGCTGTTAATTGAGCGTAATTCCTAATAAAGTGGAGATCTTAATGCAGATTAGTAGCACAAATGAAGATGTTATTTGTTACTTCCACTTTGAAATAAGAGGCCAACTCACTTATACATCGGAACAGTCTCTAGAGGTGTCTCATACTCTCAGGGTAGTTGAGTTCGGAGAAGACTCCTGACATGTAATTCACAAATCAGATAGGTCAGAGTGGGAGATGGTTGTATACAGGGGCAGGGGGGCATCGGTCCCCCGGGCTGCTCAGTTTCACCGCTGTTGGCCGCCCCTGGGATGGAAAATCACCTGATTTCTCTTTCATCCAGTCTGGGGGACACTGCTTACCATGGGTTGTGGAGGGAGCTTGGGGAGTTGGCACCTAACTAGTTAACTTTTAGTACTGCCGACAGACCCCTCCCCTCTACAATCCCCCTGCCTCTTCCTCTTCCTGACAGTTTTTTTTTTTAGGTGCCCATTGATTTGGGCAGTGTTTTAGTACTGTAGGTAATTTAACTTTTATTTTATTCTTAACTTTTTTTTACAGGTGGCAGAGCTGGAGTGTGTTCTAATATAGAAAACACACTCACAGCAGGGCAGCGCAGGCACTACCCTGTCAGATGAGAGCCAGCGGCTCTCACTGACAGGGACAGGAGGAGATTGAAGAAATTGGTGCCTGAATTAGGAGTGACAAGCGGTCTCACGGACCGCTGTCACTCCTGGAGCCTCCCCGTTAACCGGCGCTGCCACTGCAGGCATAGAGCGCCGGTTATCGGATATTGCATTGACGGTGGCCATCTTGGATTCAGAGGAGAGGAGAAGGGGGCTATACCAGGATCCCCCCTCATACATAGGAGGGGGCATCTGGTATTATCTGCTGCGGAGACCTCCCCTGGAGGTCTCCACTACTCTGCCACATAATACTTTTAATTTTTTATTCAGATACAGAATCGCTACAGAGGCAGCATTACTGAAGGGGGGGAGCTAACACATAGAGCTTGCCTTCCTTCCTGAGAGAGAGATGGTTTGTCCCAGCCTTCTGGCGCCAAGGAGAAGCCCGGGAAGAGAGAACAGATCTGAGGGAGCAGGCACCAGGATACTGCTGTTGGACTTCTCCCCTGTTTGGCCTATGGGCTAAGTATCTTATTTATTTAAACACATATTCTGTATTGCTGTGTACAAGTGGGCTAGTAGGAGTTATATTATAGTTCTCCTACTTGCTTAAGTATTATTTTGTGTTTAAAATTTTACAAGTACAACTTTTATATCTAGATTACTGGATTAACTGTAGTTTATACTCTTTTTCTCTCCACACATTTATATCTCTCTACTCAGCTAAATATAACAATTTAAGTCTGTGTGTTTGGTGTGCCTTCCTTTTATTAAGAAATGTCAGATAAGGGAAAGGGCCCTATTGCAAAATATTTTACATGTTCTAAATGTAATGTAAAATTACCCTGTGGGCAGGAGGACCCGTTTGCACTCTGCTCTGTCTGTGAGGCAGGGGTCCCCCCTGTGCAAGCCCAGCATATTTCAGCCCCACTGATGGAGGAACCGGCCTGCATGCCTCCCTGTCACAGTCGGTTTCCTCTTTAGCACAGATGGTTTTTCAATCTAATCAATTGCTATCTACTGTGGCTACTTCGGTGGCTAATAATACTAGTACTCAGTTGGGCCTCCCTGTTACCACATGTTCTATTGGAATGTCTATACCAGGACCTTCCTCTTCTCATACAGACCAAGCTCCTGTTCCCACAGAACCGGCATGGTCTGCAGCATTTATAAAGGGTTTGGATAAACTAAACCAGTTACTTGAATCCCCAAACATTCCGCCTGCTAAAAGGAGGCCTAGATCTGATAATACACTTATGGTCCTTTCAGACTCTGAGGAGTTTTCAGAGTAAGAGGGGGAAATTAATTCTGATCCTGACCAGGTTCAACCTTTGGAACAGGAAGAAAGCTCTAAAAGCCAATTTATTAATGATTTGGTTTTAGCAGTGAGACAAGCGTTGGACCTCCCAGAATCGGAGAATACTACTCCTAGAGACAGAAGTCTATTTAAGAAGGCCAAAAGAAAGGCTATCCGTATTCCCCCTTCTGTAGAACTTAAGGGTATTGCGGAAGGAGCCTGGAAACAGCCTGATAAGAGGTTCTCTGTTCCCAAAAGGTTCTCTTCCCTGTATCCATTGCAGGAGGAAGATGTGGTTCGCTGGGAGAGTATTCCAAAAGTGTATATTCCAATAGCCCGATTGGCCAAGCACACTTTACTTCCAGCTCCAGGTTCTGCATCTCTGCAGGATGTCAATGACCGCAGAGTGGAATCCCAGCTAAAATCTATATTTGCGGCTGCGGGTTCTTCTTTTAGGCCCACATTTGCTTCAGCTTGGGTGGCTAGAGCCATGGAAGCATGAGCAGACCAGCTGGCAGAGGCCTTACAGGACTCTGATTTACTTCCCCTGGCTTTGCATTTGAAGGAGGCATCGGGGTACCTTTATGAGACGGCCCAGAACACAGAGGCTGTATCCTCTTCTATTCAGGCTGCATCTATTTCAGCAGGAAGAACGTTATGGCTGAAATACTGGGAAGGAGATGCGGAATCAAAAAAAGTCTGTGGAAACCATTCCTTTTTCAGCAGCAGGTTTGTTCGGCCCGGAATTGGATACCCTGATCTCACAGGCAACAGGGGGCAAAAGCACTTCCTTGCTGGTATTCCCTAGCAGGAGCAGAAACCCTCGGGTCAGCTCCTTTCGTCAGCCCTTTCGGGGGACCTCCTTACCTAGAGGACAGTCCTTTAGAGGCAGACAGCCAAATTCTCGAGGCTCCTCTGCCAGGGGGAGATCCTCGTTTGCAGCTAGGCGCCAGGCCTCCAAGGCCCAGGATAAGCCTGCGTCCTGATGACCACTCTGTTCCGGAGGGGGCACCAGTGGGGCGACGTCTGTCTTTGTTTCAGGAACAGTGGGCAGCGCCCTCCCAAGATCCTTGGATTCAGGGTATTATATCAGAGGGGTACAGGATAGCCCTGCTGAGCCCGGTCGCACATCGTTTCTTCCTAACTCCGCTACCCCGAGATCCATCAAGAAGGCAGGCAATACAGGATTGTGTCGCCTCTCTTTCTCAAAGAGTTATCTGCAGGGTCCCAGATGACCAGAAACAGGTTTGAATAAAACCCCTGTCCTTTCTGGTAAAGAAGCCGGACGGCTCCTTTCGCCCCATCCTAAACTTAAAGGGCCTCAATGTGCACTTAAGGGTGGACGAATTTCGGGTGGAATCTCTAAGGTCGGTGATAAACGGCTTAGAGAAGGATCAGTTTATGGCGTCTATAGACATAAAAGACGCATACCTCCACATTCCCATTTGGATCCACCATCAGTCTCCTAAGATTCTCGGTGGGATCCTTCCACTATCCGTTTCAGGCCCTCCCCTTTGGCCTCTCAACAGCACCGAAGGTTTTCACAAAGATCATGTCAGTTATGGCAGCATGTCTTCACCTTCAGGGAGTTCAGGTCGTGCCTTATTTGGACGACCTGCTCATCAAATCCTCCACAGAGAATTGCTTACGTCATCACTTATCCCTCACCTTGGCGGTTCTCGAGGGCCATGGATGGCTAATAAATTTAAAGAAATCCCAGATGGTTCCATGTCAACGCATGGTTTTCCTAGGGCTTATTATGTACACCAGCTAGCAAAGGGTGTTCCTACCTGTCGAGAAGATCAGTTCAATTCAGAGTATAACAATTCAGGTCTTGTCCTCTCCCAACCCCTCAATGCACTTATGCATGCGGCTGCTGGGAAAGATGGTGGCCTCCTTCAAGACCATCCCCTTCGGTCGAGCCCATTCTCGTTGTTTTCAGTGGGATCTATTGACGAAATGGTCAGGATCCCACCTACGTTTGGATCTCCAGAGGATCTCTCTATCTCCAAGGGCGAGAGAATCGCTTCAGTGGTGGCTGATTCAGGATCACATGACAGTGGGCAGGTCCTTCGCTCCATGGCCATGTATCATAGCCACGACGGACGCCAGCCTGAAAGGTTGGGGGGCGGTAATTCTGCACCTCCGGCTCCAGGGACTTTGGTCGGTTCAGGAATCGGCCCTATCAATAAACGTGCTATTCTTTTGGCCCCTTCGGAGGGCCCAGTCCCTCCTTCAGGGCCACCCTGTCAGAGTTCAGTCCGACAATGCCACGGCCGTGGCATATGTCAACAGGCAAGGAGGAACCAGGAGTGCAGCGGCAATGAATATTGCAGCTCAAATTTTGGTTTGGGCAGAAAAATTTGTTCCAGCAATATCGGCAGTTTTCATTCCAGGAATAAAGAATTGGGAGGCCGACTACCGAAGTCGACACCAGATGATGCCGGGGGAGTGGTCACTCCATCCGGAAGTTTTCCAGTCTCTGGTTCAGAGGTGGTGTCTTCCGGACATAGATCTCACGGCCTCCAGACACAACAGAAAGGTTCACAGGTTTTGCGCAAGGGGAAGAGACCCATTAGCGGTGGCAGTGGACGTTATGACAATGTCATGGGTGTTCAGGTTGGGATACCTGTTTCCTCCGATTCCCATGCTTCCTCGCGTACTTAGAATTACTGGCAGACCGCCCTGCCTTACTTGTCTAATAGCTCCCTCATGGCCGCGCCGAGTCTGGTACGCGGACATAATCTCTATGGCGGAAGGACAAGGCTTTCGTCTTCCGTCTCGAAACGACCTTCTTCTGCAAGGTCCCTTCCATCACTAGAATTTACCTCAGCTCAGTTTAACGGCATGGCTGTTGAAGTCAGCCTCTGGAGGGCTAGAGGTTTTTCCTCCAGCGTAGTCAATACTATGATGCGAGCCAGAAAGCCAGTTTCAGCTCGCATCTATCACAGGATTTGGAGAGCCTACATCAGATGGTGCGAAAATAAGACCTGTCACTCGTCCTCTTTTCGCCTCCCTCGCTTGTTTGTTTTCCTTCAGGATGGCCTGGAAGCAGGGCTTCGGTTAGGTTCTTTAAAAGTTCAGGTTTTGGCTCTCAGTATATTTGCACCTGAAATTAGCGGATTTACCAGGTATTAGGACTTCCTCTTGCATATTCAGCCTCCCTATGTTCCCCCCACAGCACCATGGGATCTCAACCTGGTACTGGATATGCTTAAGGGGCCTCCTTTTGAGCCATTACTTGTGGCAGATTTGAAGTGGTTGACCTGGAAGGTCCTCTTCCTTTTGGCTATTGCATCTGCACGTAGGGTTTCGGAATTAGGAGCTCTGTCTTGTCGGGAACCATATCTGGTTTTCCACGAGGACAGAGAGGTGTTAAGAACCCTCCCTTCCTTCGTTCCAAAAGTAGTTTCGGCTTTCCATCTGAACCAGGAAATTGTAGTTCCGGTCTCCTCCTCTACTTCCAATTCGGATCAACAGTCTATGGAAAAGTTAGATGTGGTTAGGGCTCTCCGCATTTATGTCAAGAGAACTTCTCAGATTAGACATACTGATTCTCTGTTTGTTCTTTATGATGCTAGTCTCAAGACCGTCCATTGCAAGATGGATTACGGCA
Organism: Mixophyes fleayi; assembly: GCF_038048845.1. Classification (NCBI taxonomy): domain Eukaryota; kingdom Metazoa; phylum Chordata; class Amphibia; order Anura; family Limnodynastidae; genus Mixophyes; species Mixophyes fleayi. The sequence continues at coordinate 313,607,164 of NC_134402.1, forward strand.
ACCATTAAGAAAGCTTACATAAAGGCTAACCGTCCTGTGCTGGAGAGACTTACGGCCCATTCCACCAGATCGGTAGGGGCGTCGTGGGCAGCGAGAAATGGGGCTTCTGCAGACCAGCTTTGCTCTGTCCACACCTTTACTAAATTTTACCAGTTTAATGTATCTGCATCTGCGGATGCAAATTTCGCTCGTAATGCTTTACAAGTGGGATTTTCAGAGTAGTCCCACCATTAGGGGCTGCTTTAGAACGTCTTCATGGTAAGCAGTGTCCCCCGGACTGGATGTAAGAGAAAAGAGGATTTATGTACTTACGTTAAATCCGTTTCTCTGATTCCGTCTGGGGGACACTGCGATCCCTCCCTTCTGCTTTTCTTCTGTGTGCTTTTGGTTGATTGGCCTTTTCTCCCTGGGGCTTTTTAATTAACTGACAGGAAGGGGCAGGGGGATTGTAGAGGGGAGGGGTCTGTCGGCAGTACTAAAAGTTAACTAGTTAGGTGCCAACTCCCCAAGCTCCCTCCACAACCCATGGTAAGCAGTGTCCCCCAGACGGAATCAGAGAAACGGATTTAACGTAAGTACATAAATCCTCTTTTTGACCCGCAGCCACATCTCATGACACCGGATGCGGCCGTGTCAGCGCACAGGCGGCCGCATCACATGACACGCGATGCGTCCGCATCATTGGACGCGGCCGCATCGTGCGTCATGTGATGCGGCCGCCTGTGCGCCCCCCCGGGCTGAAATATGCCAGCCCGTGCCTTGTTGTATAGTACAAGAACTGCTTCTAAAATTCCGTTTGCTCTAGTTACTGAAAGTTCCCTTCCGCTCTATAACATGCTCTGAACCATGATTTTGTAAAACATTGTGAAAACGCATATGAATAAAACATACATGTAATTGAATGCTTATACATGTTTCTGTAGCTTAAAAAAAAAATATATGGGGGCTGGCTAGTCTGGGGTAAATTGAAAGTAGTAATATTTTGATCAACGTTTAGAAGAGCCATGATTCCTTAGTGCTGGACAATAATTGTATACATGACATATATGAATTCAATAAATATAATACCTGTTACAAGAATACAATTACGCATTGTAACAGAAAGCTGGATAGTCATGACCTAATTCTAGACTATTTTTCTTTCTAATTATAAAACTGTCTAATCTGTAGGTGCAAAAGTTACAAGCCATCTTGAAGCCTATGATGCTTAGGAGATTAAAGGAAGACGTGGAGAAAAATCTCGCTCCCAAGCAGGAAACTATCATTGAAGTGGAGCTAACTAATATTCAGAAGAAATATTACAGGGCTATTCTGGAAAAGAACTTTTCTTTCCTTACTAAAGGAGCCAGTCAATCAAACACTCCCAACTTGCTTAACACCATGATGGAGCTTCGCAAGTGTTGCAACCACCCCTACCTCATCACTGGTATGAGCCATTCGTATACCAGCCCATAAGAGTGTCCTTTTTATTTAGAAAATGTTTTCAGAAACGGAAGCACAGATAAAATTAGTCACAGAGCAAATCTCTCTTGAGGATTATCTGGTTGTGGTATATTTTGACAATTGTAGATCTCAAGTTTCCAAATGAAAAGGAGTGGCAAATTTTCTTTGACAATTACCACTTCTAGGATATGTATCATCTGTTTTTTTTGATCTTAGATGAACAGGTTTTATGATGTTTATATGTTTTATAGATATCATTTATCATTGTTTGCTCTAGCTTTCCTATGTAGTTAATGCATTAACAAGGGGAACGTATTTCTTTTGAATCAATATAATGTTTCTTATGACATGTTATTTTTATAATGGTTATATTGTTAGTTTATTTTATCCTTTTTATAGTTCATAGTTGCTTGTCCATCCCTCCCATATATGTATGTTCAGACTCTGTTCATACAAGCAGTGGCTACACATGCACAGGATTCTTCATTCATTCAATTCTTTGCTCAACACCTGTTTTATTGCCTATGGGTGTAATAAAATGATCACTTTTTGTGCACAGCATTTAGCTGAAAAGTGTTTAGAGTGTTTTTGTCCATAATGTGACAGGAAGCTAACCTTTTATTATCTCCTTATGCCTGTATACTGCAGAAAGTGTGAATGCCAGGTTCATGGAGCATTTATACAGTGGTCCTAAAGCGTGTGATGCCTCCTAGCTTTTTTTTCTCAACCACTTACCAATATGACAGTAATAATGGTTCCTTTTCGTTGTTTTCTTTGACTACTTCATGAAAGTAGAATAGAATTTCAGCTTTTTCTAATTGCTTTCTCTTATAGGGCCAAAATGTGTTCTCAGTTGTTTTTATGCTCCTGCTGCTGCCCTTTATTTATTTATTTTATTTTTCTCCCTAACAAGGAGCGGAAGAGAAGATCATGTTTGATTTCCGAGAAGCCACCCCAGTAATTCCTCCTGACTTCCATTTGCAAGCTATGGTGCGCTCCTCTGGCAAATTGGTGCTAATAGACAAACTACTACCCAAGCTTAGAGCTGGAGGTCACAAGGTTCTCATCTTTTCCCAAATGGTGCGGTGCTTGGATATATTGGAGGATTACCTCATTCAACGAAGGTAACAAATGCAAGGCTAAACCATTTACCATCAAACCTGATTTACTACAGCTTTCTAGCTCCCTCCTTACTCCAGGCTTGGAAAATAAAAAGTAGCTCCGTTAAATGTAGCAACCTAATTAGCACATTTGAAAGCCACAGTCATTGTAGTTCTAGAGTTCTACAATTTCTCGGATCTTGAGTTTGGCAATTGCCACCCAATGGGGGACATGAAAACTAGTAAACTGTTAAAAAGAAAGTGTAAAGGTTTACTTTTAAATTTTCTAAACTGCATTGTAAAATGGACAACCTGGTTTCACTTGTTACCCTATTGCAAATCTTCAATTTATTTTGCTAATGGCTCAGTGTCAAACACTAATATGTGTTTGCATAAATCAAAAGGTACCTCTATGAACGAATTGATGGTAGAGTTCGCGGGAACATGCGTCAAGCAGCAATTGATCGATTCAGCCGTCCAGACTCTGATCGCTTTGTGTTCTTACTGTGTACACGTGCTGGTGGACTTGGGATCAACCTTACAGCTGCAGACACATGCATCATCTTTGATTCTGACTGGAATCCTCAGAATGACCTACAGGTATTTCATTATACATCTTATCATCATTTATTTATTTACATAGTGCCACTAATTCCGCAGCGCTGTACAGAGAATGCACCCACATCAGTCCTTGCCCCAATAGACCTTACCGTCTAAATTCCCTAACACACACACACACACACACACACACACGTATACTTTTTTAAGTGTCATTTTACATTTCTGTTGTCATTTCTCTTTCATCCAGTCTGGGGGACACTGCTTACCATGGGTTGTGGAGGGGAGCACGGGAGTCCATAATTGCGTGTTTAAAAAAAGGGAATGCAACTTTTCTGTAGTTCCACTTGTATTCAAATCAAAGCTTAAGATGCATTACAATTTGAGTAGGAGTGGAAATATGTTCTGTATAAACAGTACTGGTGTCGTAAGTGTCAGATTTGTTTTGATATGAATAATGTGCAATTGTGTTCAGATGCATAAGTTTGCTTTCTGGACATACAGTGTGAAATCACACAAGATACAACAATTTGCATAGTGTATGCCTTGATTTGAATTAGGCCCCTATTGTCCATATCAGGGTTTACACTCTCATGAAAACATAAATTCTGAAGATATGGCAAACCGTTTAGAAAATTAATGGATATTATGAGAGCAGGATGTGGCCAATTTCTACCATGAATGTAATTGCACAGAAATATCTCTTATTTTGTACAAGCCATGCTCTGCCTTTTTTTGTGTATGCTTTTAAATTCTACGGTTTTTTTTTTTCACATGTTCTCAGGCACAAGCACGTTGTCACCGCATTGGGCAGAGCAAAGCTGTTAAGATTTACCGTCTAATTACACGAAACTCCTATGAAAGAGAGATGTTTGACAAGGCAAGCCTTAAGCTAGGGCTGGACAAAGCTGTGCTGCAGTCCATGAGTGGCCGGGATAACCACCTAAGTGGAGTGAGTATCTATTGTAGAAAACAAGGTGCCCATGTCCGATCATGTATTTAAAGATGTTGAAAGATAGTACAATTGGAAATGTAACATTAACAGTACAAGCGGAGTAAAAGCCTAATTGCTATATAGTTATTACAAATACCATTGATAAAAATCTGCTATAAACCCTTTTTAAATGTGTCAATATTTGTTTCTTGCAGCCCATCCAGCAGTTTACAAAGAAAGAAATTGAAGACCTGTTAAGAAAAGGAGCCTATGCAGCCATCATGGACGAAGATGATGAAGGTTCCAAATTTTGTGAGGAAGACATCGATCAAATTCTGTTGAGACGAACCACTACTATAACCATAGAGTCTGAGGGCAAGGGCTCAACCTTTTCTAAGGTCTGTTTTATCTTTAATCTCTAATTATAGTCAGAAATCTCAAACTTAATGACACAATTTGGATTTGAGAAGTGACAATAAAGTAGATAGAGAGATTCATAAACAAATAATATATTAAAATGTATTCCCTGATTGTGGCAAATTCAAAAGCAGTTGTTGATAAATCCCAACTTCTTGGCACAAATACTTTGCTGGTTATAGTTGATAACCCTTATATATGCAAATACAAATGGCCACAGAAGTTCCATATGTAATTTATAAAAATTCTGTAACGATTGCTGTTCAAAGAATCAGGACAACAAAGTCCCCCAGTAGATTGTGTGGTTAGAATACATTGTCCAAAAACAATTCCACATAAGGCAATCCAAAAATATTCCAAATGTCAGTAAGACTGTTCAATCCGTATTTAGGATGAAGGAATTACTTAGAAAAATATGACATAGTCCATCAAATTAGGCAACAATTCGAAGACAAGAAAATTTCCACTGTAAGTAGGTGTAATCAATGTCGTACCTTGATTCGAATGGAGCGCTCCAAACTTTATACAGTCCACAGCGGCACTGGAAAGGCCAAAAAATCCACTTTGCTGTTAGTATATGAGGAGCTGGGAATTTCAGTCAGTTGCCACGAATATCAACTGACGCGTTTCTCTGCCTCTAAAGGGGGGCGGTTTCATCAGAGGTAAATGCAGAGGCCACACAGAAGCCCTTAAATACCACTGTGTGTTATATAAACCAAGCTTCGAATTGTTGCCTAATTTGATGAACTGTCATATTTTTCTAATTAATGGGATTCCTTCAACAACTGCTTTTGAATTTGCCACAATCGGGGAATATACATTTTATTTTGTTTTTATATATAATATCTATATATTATATATAAATGGATGGATAAAGATATATTCTCATCATTTATTTATATAACGCCACTAATTCCGCAGCGCTGTACAGAGAACTCCTTCACATCAGTCCCTGTCCCAGTCTAAATTTCCTAGCATACACACACAAAGCGAGAGAGATATTGACTAGGGCCAATTTGATAGCAGCCAATTAACCTACTAGTATGTTTTTGGAGTGTGGGAGGAAACCCACGCAAACACAGGGAGAACATACAAACTTCACACAGATAAGGCCATGGTCAAGAATTGAACTCATGACCCCAGTGCTTTGAGGCAGTAGTGTTAACCACTGAGCCACCATGCTGCTCTTATTTATAAATTGTTTTACTTTTAATAAATATGAGAATTAATATTTCACCATAACCAGCGCTCCTCTACATTTTTTTTAGTTCTTGTACACATCTGGCAGAAAAAGTATCTGCTGTACATTGTAGCAGTGGTTGGTGAAGTAATTTATGATATTTTACCTGTTAGCGCCTAATTAACTGCTTTTTGGGTTCAAAAGTATTTGGGTTTTTGTTTTTTTCAAATTTTTCTTGTTTCAACACATGCTATAATGTAATGCAATGTTGCCCAAATTGACTTTTTTAGTCCTGGCACAAATTATTGTGAGGGCTGTAAATCTAAGTGGTATGTTTTCCAGTGTTATGCTTTTTTGTCTTATGGAATAAATTTGTTGGCTTTCTTTGTCAGGCAAGCTTTGTGGCCTCTGAGAACAGGACAGATATTTCACTTGATGATCCTAACTTTTGGCAGAAGTGGGCAAAAAAAGCGGATCTAGACCTAGATCTTCTTAACAGTAAGGTGAGTTGAAGTGTTCTCGAGACTTGTTTTGTTCTATTTTCAAAATCATTGTAACTAAATCTGCAATAGAGCCATGTACTGTAGTAATAAAACCAAATAAATCAAATCTTAAAACCCTGCAGATTGCTTCAAAATAAATATAACTACATGAAATGTAGGATGATTTTAATGGTTTTCTGTCAATACACAATTCTATACAAACAAGTGAAAATTGTAATTTCTCATGAGTTGATTTGGGGGACACTGGAAACATGGGGTATAGAGCTGTCTGACAGCTTCACTGATTGAGCGACTGGAAAGGGAGAAGAAGTTTCTATTGACCTCTTACTGACTCCTGTTCTCCTGTAAATATCTCCGCAGAGCGGAAAATGTCACTACTACGACTTTGCATCAGAAACTGCTCTCCAGCCTTCTGCTGGCTTTTCCGCTCACCGTAAAGGTCGCTTAAAGCTGACAGACACAGAATCACAGCAAAAACTAATCTAGATCTCCTACCCAAGGGAGAAGTAATAGTGTGTGTATTTGGTGTTCTTTCTAGTTTTCTTTATGTGGTGTTTGACTATATTGTAGTTCACTCTGCTCCTATTGTGGTACCTGTCCATTTATTCTCCCTTTTTCTTTTAATGTTGGACTAAAGGAGCAATAGCAGAGTTTGTTGCATATCATGTGCGGCTGTGAGGTGAAACCAGTCTGGGCTAAATCATTTGCCATTTCATTTGCAGAGCTAAGCCTGCTCGCAAATAGCCCAAATATGCTGAGTAGGGGCAGCACGGTGGCTAAGTGGTTAGCATTTTCTGCCTCACAGCGCTGGGGTCATGGGTTCAATTCCCACCCATGGCCTTATCTGTGTGGAGTTTGTATGTTCTCCCCGTGTTTGCGTGGGTTTCCTCCGGGTGCTCCAATTTCCTCCCACACTCCAAAAACATACTAGTAGGTTAATTGGCTGCTATCAAAATTGACCCTAGTCTCTCTCTGTCTGTCTTTCTGTGTGTGTATATTAGGGAATTTAGACTGTAAGCTCCAATGGGGCAGGGACTGATGTGAATGAGTTCTCTGTACAGCGCTGCGGAATCAGTGGCGCTATATAAATAGTAATGATGATGATGATGATGAGGAGCAAGTAAAGTGTTCCCTCATCTCCCCCCTCAATTTCTCAGATACAGAACCTGCTCCCTATTTCCAGAGAATAGCTGATATGGGCCCAGAGTCAGGCCAAGTTGGTACAAGGCTTTAGTCATTGTTTCCTCTTCTTTGAAGAGAATTTGAGTTGTCGTCTTCTGCTAGACCAGGGTAGTACATAACACTGCTCTGATCCAGTCTAAGGAATCTGATCTTTCCTTTCTGCTGAAGGTGAAGTTGCTTGCCAATCAGACATAGACAAATCTTGATAATTTGGCAAGGATTCCTTTAAAGAACATGGGGTTGATTACTTGGTGGTGGCTGTACTACGCACCCTCCATATTCAAGACAGAATAACCTGTCTCTATTGATGTTTCTTCAAGAGAAAAGAAACCGTATTTTTCTTTTCTGTCCTCTCAACTAAATGAGGTTCTTGCTGATGTGGAGCAAATGTGATCTAATGTTCAGTCTTGCTCAGATTAAAATCATTTTATCCATTTTCAGTAGAGGGTAGAGAATCTCTGCTAAAAGTGCATGCCTCTATAGTTTGGTTGTCAAAAACCACAACCATTCCTATTCTTGATGCAGCCATGCTAAAATTTGACTGATAGAATATGCTAAGCAATTTTCTCTTTCCTACCACTGGGGGACACTGCGAGACTTTGGGTATAGTAGGTGGGACTAAGAGTTTAGGCACTTATCAACTTGTTTGTTTCTCACACTCCTTCCCTACTATGCTCCTCCTATCCAGCTCAGACCTCAGTTTTTTCTAAGTGCCTAGGAGATAGGTTGCTTCGGTATAGGCTCCTGCCTATACTGTTAATAGTTATAGGTTTTCACTCTCATTTTTATTCCCTCTTTTGGTGCAGTGCAAGGATTGAACAAAGACCCAGGGGAGTGTAAAGCCCGAGGCTCCCTTCACTCTGGTCCCTACAGAGGAGGCAGCAGCTTCTGAGCTGACTCACCCTTCGCAAATCTCTCCCTAGATATAGAGCAGCTGCAGGGTCAATATATTATGAGTCTGCTGATAAGGAGGCAGACAAAGTAGCTGTATGCAGGTCAGCCGTGAGTGAAGCTATTACAGCCTCTCTGCCCGTCCCGACATTTACTGGCATTGTGCCCCTAGGAAACGAGCATGGAACTGAAGTCATCACTTCTATGGGGGAAGTCAGCGATCGCACTCCATAGGAGGCGATACGCTGAAGACATAGCGCGGCAGCCTGGGCACTTTAACTCTGCCAAGCGCTTGGTACAAGCAGCCGACAGCCATGTTCTAGGGCTGTTCGGCAATGCAGAGTGGCAGACTGGACAGTGGAACCAGGGAGTTGGAACTTCCCCTCCCCCAGCAGCATGGGCTCTCGATCGGCAGCCATTTCCACAGCATACTGGTGCAGTATACGCTCTTCTAACACTGTTTTTGCTTCCGTATCCTTATCTGCATTGTTGATGTTTAATTGTGCTTTGAGAGATATATATTTCACACAGATATACATTATATAGTTACAAAACGATAAAACAGATTTGTTCTGTAACTCGTTTTTTCCTAGCATTGCTTTGTGTCACACAAGGAAACTTCCAGGTGTAAAAGACCCACTGGTATGTTGCTACTGCATTATCTATGTGCCAAAAGCAATTGGATACAGATTTATTCTGTTATACACTCCATAGTATTGCATTTTGTCAAAAAAAAAAGGGACCTCCAGGGGTAAGAGACCCGCTGGTATGTCTGTACTACATTATCCATTTGCCAAGAGCATGATATACAGATTTATTCTGTGACCCTTTTTATAGCATTGCATTATGCCTAAAAAGGGTTGAGTCCTCCTGGTACGTCCGTGCGGCATTACACATGTGCCAAATGTAATTTTTATATTCTCTTTTGGACAGCATAACCCAGATGTGCAGTTTATGATGCTAACATATGTGAATCATGTGCTTCCAATTAGGCTTTAGCAGCTGATTAAGCCGGTCTGGCCTAGATCACTGGCAGCATCATTGGCCGTAACCCACTAAGGTGGTGATAGGGACACCTTCACACCCACCCACACACTCAGGCCGCACAGTTCATACCAATGGCAAGCACATATTTCCGGACGGAAGCGATATGCCAAGATCCCAGTCTGAGTCCACACAGACAGAGACAGGGTTGCTAACCATCTCAGAGGTAAGCATGGGAAATCGCTAGTGGGATCTCGTTTTTACAGAAAATTCCACATCCATTCACGGGGTGGATAATTTCATCCTAAGCATCAAACACACTTTAGGTTCTGCAGAACTTCAGCCGGTGGCTCCCTCCGCACCTGCCCTATTTAAAAGACCCTCCCCTCAAAGGATGGGCATAAGCATAGTTTTATTTTTCAAAATGGGAAACAGTCAGGATTAGAATATGGTTCATTCCTCACCAGAGGATGGCTAATTGAGTCTGGATTTACAGACAAAAACATTGATCTCTGAGCATTCCACATTCACTCACTGGATGGATAATCTCTGCTCGTGCATTAGACTCATTTTAACCTTCGCGGAACGTGAGTCTGCGTTTCCATTTGCACCCGCCCTATTTAAGAAACCATCTCCTCTTAGGATGCACATGGGGTCTGACCTTTGGCAAACGCCAAATAAACAATTTATAGGTTGTGCAGTTTTTTTTCATCTTTTTCCTCTCCCGGCAGAGAAAATAGGTTAAATAGGCAATCACTTATTCTGCTATCCCTATGCTGCCCACATGGCCATAGAGAGGTTTCTCTAATGGTCTCTTTGACAAGAAGTGTAACCGGGTCTAAATTCAGCTTTTTTTCACTCTCCGATTCAGATCTCCATCCAGTTCCTGGAAGTGCTCTACTGTGTTCGGAACCTACCCAGTTCCTCACTCTTCCTACCACAGCAGATGCTTTTCTCATGCTTCATCTTCTATGCTGTGACCCACAGGGTCTTCCTACCAGGGAACAGGGCCCTCTCACTTCAGCGCAGGACCAGGATGCTCCTGGTGCAGACAGAAGTTTCTTTTCTCAGTTGCATGAGGCTTCTTGAAACCAGGTTACCAATATTCTAGGCAGTAAGGTTTGCATGCTCCACTCCCGACATCTCCAGAGGGAAATTCTCCAGATAGGTTCTGACTCCCATGTTATTGGACACGCAGATATTATCTGTCCTAACCCATTCGTATGTCCTTCTTGTGCTGGTTAGCCAAAATAAGTCAGGAGTGAGGTCAGTCGTTCACCAGGGCCTGAACCCTGGTCATAACAGCTGCTAGTCTGTTAGGTGGAGGTGGATTAATAGGATCCTTAGGGTTCCATGTATTTTGAACCTCCCTAAAGAACTGTTCCTTCAAATTTGGAGCTCACAGCTGCACAAGGTGTTGCGTCAGACTCGGCTGTTCCTAATCAGGAGACCTCTAGACATTCTGTCAGATAATGCCACGTCTGTTGCGTATCTGTACATTCAAGCAGGGAACACGTGGTCCGAGGGAAATGTGAAAGACCAGGGCGTCCATACTCAATTCTCAGGTCACCTTTTACTGCTCAGGATTGTAAGACCCTCAGGTAAAATTTTTCCAATGCCAGGATTTTTTCCTGGATCTTCGGACTGGTGTACCGGTCTCTTCCATGTCTCATGTTCTCGTGAGCGCTAGAGAGTTTTTAAAGGGGGTTGCTTTCAGCTATCCTGGTGGACCCTCGTTTGCTTCGCAGAACATGATTCTCATACATTCGGAGGCTGGTGCTGACTCCACCATCCAATTCCGGCAGATCTTATAGTTCAGGGGCCTCTCCTGCCACACTTTTTTTTTTTTTTTTACATTTTTATTTGAGATTGACAACAAGAATAAGCACAATAAATATACAAAGTGTTTATATACATAGATATATTAGAATATTTGACCGACAACCCCTAAATTTCCTGCCACTCTTTTGATCTCGTCTAGCTTGGTGCCATGGCGTTGTTGGAGACCAGGGTCGTAGGTAAGAGATTCTTCGCAGGAGGCTTCTGGGTACCTTGAATACAGCCTGTGTAGCATTTTCCGCACGCGTTCTCATTGGTCTGGAAATTGTACAGCGTTTGGTGTGAATCACAATGCTTTCACACGTCTCTGTGCTTGCTCTCCAAGTTGTTTTCTTTCGCTACCTGGCTCCAATATGAGACCGCACTTTGGTTCTCTCAAAGTGCAGCCTCCAGTGCTCTCCATCTAGCACTGGTTTACAGGATCATGGGAGGTTGTCTTTTCTTCAGGTTCAGCCCCCCTTTGGTTGGTGAGGTGAAGCCATGGAATCTAGATCTTGTCATCAGAGCGCTTCCTTTGGCCTCCCTTGACCCTCTGATTTTGGGAAATTGTCATCCCAGGGTAGGGGTGATCCCTTGAATATCGCCTTGGTTCGCAGGGTTTTGGTGTCGGGAGTGTGAATTGCACTCCCACATTTTACTTCTCCAAGAGGATAGAGCGGTGCGTCGCACCGTTCATTATTGGTTCAGAGGATAGTGCCTGCATCTCACTTGACGCAGGGGTTTGTGCTTAAGAATTCTCTTATTCTTTTCCCTTTTTGTGTGACGCTCCTCATCAGCTGGATGTGGTTTGTGCTTTTGACCACATTGTCTCTGTCCGTGAGACTAGTGTCCTCTTCGTCCTTTTGGACGCTCAATAGCGGGGTTGGCCAGTTTCCAAATAGTCTCTTGCTCGCTACATCTCTTCCACCATTCTGTTGGATTCGGTTTGTGACTCTCATCCTGTTCATGTGACTTTTAAAGCTCACTCTCCGTGGGGGTTGGCGCTTTGTAGACAGCACGTAAGGGTGCTTCACAGGAGCAGTTGTGCACCGTGGCAACGTTCGCATCTTCTGCACAGTTCTTGGCATGGCTTTGCATCCGAGCGAGCTTTGGCTGCAGGATGTTGTGCGCAGCTGTGCCAGAGCAATCCCTCCCTTAGAGGCAGCTTTGGTATGTCCCAATGTCTCTCACAGTGTCCACCAATGGTAGAAAAGAGAAAAGAATTTTTACTCACCGTAAAATCGATTTCTCTTCATTTGGGGACACTGCGCATCCTCCCTTGCTCTGAAAGTAGTGTTGTTTTTGGTGCTATTTTCTGTATTGCTTCACCTTTCTTCCTGGCTTGGTTATTAATATTATTATTATTAATATTTATTTATAAGGCACAAGGCCACAAGGCATCCGCAGCGCCGTACAGAGACAAACAAAATCACAATACAATGGGAGACAGCACAGTACAGTAAACACAGCAACCCAGTACGCTCAATGCACAGCTAGAGAGGGCGGGGAAGGGGGAGGGAGGATCCGCAAACGACGGGGCCCAAGAAGGAGGGCGCGGAAGACAGGGAGACCCCCAGGGGGGAGGAGGGAGCGAGAGTGGACGTGGGGTGGAGGACCCTCGAGGAGGAGGGCTAAGTAGCTGGAGAGCAGAGTTAGAAGTGGTGGAAACAGGAGGAGAGATGGCCCTGCTCAGAGGAGCGTACAATCTAAGGGGAGGGGTGGACAGACAGAGAGACGCAGGGGAGAGAGGGAGAGTAGGGGGACAGAGGCAGAAGATAAGGTAGGAAGTTAAGTGGGAGACAGAAAGGCTTTAAGAAAAAGGTGGGTTTTTAGGGCCCGTTTGAAGCTGGACAGATTAGGGGAAGTTCTGATGGAGGGAGGGAGCTTGTTCCAGTGGAGGGGGGCAGCGCGGGCGAAGTTTTGGATACGCACGTGGGAGGAGGTTATAAGGGGGGAACAGAGGCGACGGTCAGAGGCAGAACAGAGAGGGCGGGATGGAGCATGAATAGAGAGGAGGGTGGAGATGTAGGGCGCAGTGGAGTTGGCGAGGGCCTTGTAGGTGAGTGTGAGGAGCTTAAAGAGGATTCTGAAGGGGAAGGGGAGCCAGTGAAGGGCTAGGTAGAGGGGGGAGACAAAAGAGGAGCGGCGAGAGAGGAAAATAAGCCTAGCTGCAGCGTTAAGGACGGATCGAAGGGGATCGAGATGAGAGTGGGGGAGGCCAGTGAGGAGGAGGTTGCAGTAGTCCAGGCGGGAGATGATCAGAGAGTGGATAAGGCATTTGGTGGCATCTTGGGAGAGGAAGGGCCGGATGCGAGCGATGTTGCGCAGCTGGAAGCGGCAGGATTTAGCAAGAGAGAGGATGTGGGGGCCAAAGGAGAGAGAGGAGTCGAGGATGACACCAAGGCAGCGAAGTTGGGGGACAGGGGAGATAAAGGTGTTGTCGACAGTGATGGAGAGGTCAGAAGGGGATGGGGTATGAGAGGGAGGAAAAACTATGAGCTCAGTTTTGGCAAGGTTAAGTTTGAGGAATCGAGAGGACATCCAGGAGGAGATGGCAGAGAGGCAGGCGGACACCCTAGAGAGGAGGGAGGGAGAGAGATCAGGAGAGGAGAGGTATAGTTGAGTGTCGTCAGCGTAAAGGTGGTAGCTGAAGCCGAAGGAGCTGATGAGTTCACCCAGGGAGGAGGTGTATAGAGAGAAGAGTAAGGGTCCCAGAACAGAGCCCTGAGGGACCCCGACTGGAAGGGTGGATGGGGGGGAGAGAGACCCAGAGGTGGTGACAGAGAAGGAACGGTGAGTAAGGTAAGAGGTGAACCAGGACAGGACTGGGCCGGACTTGGTTATACAAAACTGAGGTCTGAGCTGGATCGGAGGGGCCTAGTAGGGAAGGAATGTAGGCACTTGTCAACTTGTTTGTTCCTCAAACTCCTAGTCCCTCCTACTACACTCAATATCTCACAGTGTCCCCAATGGAGTAAGAGAAATCGATTTTATGGTGAGTAAAAATCTTCCTTTAATGTCTATTTATGTTGCTGCTGGGGCCTTCTTTAAATCCATCCTGGCTTTGGCCTGGGTCAAGATAGCAATTGTTAAGTGCTCAAAACAGCTTTTTGAAGGTCTACAGTAAGGCAAATCATGGTCATAATTAATTGCTTGTTTGGCTGTATCGGGGAGGCATTCATAGTATCTGGGTGATGCGATCTTAGATGCTGATCTTATTGTTACCATTATTTTGGCCTCGGTGGTTCAAGCGGAAGAGCACTCTGGCTTGGTCTCTTAGAAAATTCAGCCAACTTATCTGTTTCTTCTGGTAGCAATGCTTCAAAGGGTTCTAAAGAAGGTATAAAGAGAGGGTGTTCATGTGATTCCTGTGTCCCTGTGCTGGCCAAGCATATCGTGGTACACTGATGTCTTCAAGATGGTAGCAGGGTCATTGTGGTGATGTCAGAGAGTTGGATCTTTACTCCAAATTTCAGCCCTGTCGGGCTCTCTCCAGAGTTAACTAGCATTGTTATGAGAAGTACAGCCTTTTTTTTCTTTGTATATGCAACACCCCCAGCAAAAGAAAAACTCCATATATTCATCCTCCTAACTCCTTTTGGATCTAATTTTAGTCTTTACAGCATTGCAACATCCTACTTTTGAACCATTTAAGTCTGTAGAGTTGGTTGCTTATGTGGGAAAGCAACTTTTTCTTTTAGCGATTCTTTTAGCCGTAAGGAGAGCGTCAGAATTAGGACCTCTGTCCTGCAAATCACCATGTTTCATTTTTAAATGAAGAGAGGGCTGTACTACGGTCAAAGCCCCCCATTAAGCCTAAATTAGTTTTTATTTTCCACTTCAATCAGGATTTTGTTATTCTGACTTTGAGCCGTGCTTTATCTTTTGAAGAGGGGGAACCTTTTCTCTTGTTGGATGTTAAAGCCCTGAAGTCATACCTTGATAGGACTTCAGTGTTTGAAAACAGATGATGATTTATTCCTGTATGATCCTCAAAATAGAGGTTAAGGTTAGCCTGCATCCAAGCAGTCTATCGCTAGATGGATCACATCAGTAATTAGATAGGTGTACATAGGAATAGAGATCCTAATAATGGGAGTGCACATTCTACCAGATTGATGACTGCCTCTTGGGTGGCATGGCATGGGACCTCAACTGAGCTACTAGCAACTGGTCCTCTGTCCATGCTTTTACAAGTTTTTTCATGTCTAAAGATGCTAGTTGTGGATTGAAAGTTCTGCGCACCGTAATTCTGGAACATTCCCTCCCACCGGCAGCTTTGGGATGTCCCAGTGTCCCCCAATTGGATGTGTTGGAGAGAAGCATTTTTCTACTTTACTCAAATTATTTTCTCAAAATCCATTTGGCGAGACTGGATACCCACCCTTTATGCTCTGGTTCTTTCATTTGTGTTGTCTTCCTTTCTCTCTCTCCCTCTCATTTGCTACTCTTTCCTGTAGGGCTTAGAAAATTCACTGATTTTCAACCGGCTACGGGATATAGAGGGGGAGAGATTTCTCAAAGTGCCCAAGCACCTATCTGCACTTCTATACCCCATGATTACAGTGTCCCCTCCCCAATGGGCTTTGAGGGTGGGTCCCTTTTTTAATTTGTGTGCTTAGGGGACTAAAGCTGGGTGCAGAGCTTTGCTTTTAGCTTATTAGATTATATACTCATTACATTATTTAGAAGTACTGTGTCCGTCTCCAATTTCTCTATTCTCTATTAGAAGCTTTAAAATGATTCAGAAATTATCCACTTACACTTCTTGTTTAGGCATCTGTTTAAGTTTAGTGCCTGGCGATTCGCGTTGTTTTTAGGGCTGCTGTATTAGTCATTTGTTTAATTTTTATTATCTGAGGATCCTGACTTCTGTCAGCAGATAGCATGCACGGTTGCCTACTTGGGGGAGGCGACGCTGGAATGATTTGGGCACAGATCTGTCTCTGTAATCTCTGTTCCTTGGACTGTTTGGCTTAAGTGTGATGTAGGCTGATATAGAGCCTATAAAGGCTCTTGTAACAATTCCCTTTTCTGGGAGTGTTTTGTTTGGCCCTCAGCTTGACCCCATTATCAGTCAGGCAGCAGAAGGTAAGAGTAACTTTCGTCCCTCTAATGCTTCAAAACCCAAGATTTCCAAGTTTCGGTCCTTTCGATTTTCAAGGAGAGGTCACGGTCAGTCAGTCTTCTATTTAGGAATTAGTGGTTTGGGTACAGGGAATTTGTCTTTGGAAAACTTGATTGATTGTGGCCGGGTTCCAAGTACCGTCCGCTATACTCGTGTGGCGGATATCTTGAAATGCACTTCGGCGCCGGCAGGGTCAATACCTGGCGCCGGAGGGGTTAAATCACCGGTGCTAGGTGCAGCGTGAAGTGTTAATTAAATGGGTTTTTTTAAATTAAAAAGTTATTGAAAAGGAAGTTCTTTAACTTCAAACTTAATGAGGCATGAATATGAAGTAGCTATTAGGATTGACAATATTATTTTGCATACTGAATTTCATCTGACATTCCCATGTGGACCAAACATATTTGCTTATGAAATAAATCAGATTTTCAAAGGCTTTAAAAGTATTTGTTATTTAGGTGACTTGGTTCTTTAATCTTGTTATGCTATGAAACATAGCCTGTAGGACTAAACTCTATAGATTTGATATAGTATCTTGCTCCCTCTCGTCACCATCCTCCTTTGATTGCATGAATTCCTTCTTTATCACCCCAGTTTTACCACTCACTGAGCCCCCTCTTATTCACTTGTAGCCTAATCAGAAGCCAGTAGTTTTGTGCACCTGCTTTATAATTGGCCCCATTTGATGTTTCTCACTAGAAGAACAAGAAAGACAGATATTTGGAATCCACCCCCATCATTTTGAACTGGCTCCCATTGTCTTCCTTTATAATGGAAACCTTAACCATTCTCTTGCTGTCTTGCAGAACACACTTGTAATAGACACACCCCGTGTTAGGAAACAAACTCGACACTTTAGTAACAAGGATGATGATATGGTAGAGTTTTCAGACTTAGAAAGTGATGATGATGATCGTCCACGTGCTCGGCGTCAGGATCGCAAAAACGGTTATGGCCGTACAGACTGTTTTCGTGTGGAGAAACATCTACTAGTATATGGGTAAGCGGCTAAACTGAACTTCTATAATGTACCACTTGGCTATGTAATGGAGCCGTACTCTCCCAGGAGCTTCTGTTGTATCCATAGTTGAGTGTGTGGAGGGGAGCTGTTTTCGATTCAATCAAAAAAAGATACCATTTAAAATGACCCTGATTTTTATTAGATGGGGTCGCTGGCGGGACATACTAGCTCATGGCCGCTTTAAACGTGGAATGATGGAACGAGATGTGGAGAGAATTTGCAGAGCCATCTTAGTATATTGTCTGTTACATTATCGGGGAGATGAGAACATAAAGAGTTTTATCTGGGACCTGATCACCCCTGCAGAGAACGGCAAAACTAAACAGCTGCAGAACCACTCTGGTAATTACAATGATTTTCATAGTCAATCTCTAATTCTACTGACATGATGGAAAATGTGTATATGTTGGCTTATATTAATCTTTTTATATACTCAGGTCTTTCCATTCCTGTCCCTCGTGGACGCAAGGGCAAGAAAGTGAAATCTCAAAGCAGCTTTGACATACACAAAGCGGACTGGATCCGCAAGTACAATCCGGACACTATGTTTCATGATGAGGGCTACAAGAAGCATCTAAAGCACCAGTGCAACAAGTGAGGACATATGGGCCTCTGTTAATAGAAAATTTAGGTTTAATGTGTTTAAGTGTATTGAATGTTCTCCCACTAAGAAGTGTGCTGTTCAAAATTATTATGGAGTTTTGTCATTGTGTAGATTGTCTGCATTAAACCTGTTAAAATATATTTTAACTATATGGCCCTGTGGATTAACATGATTGCTATTCAATGTAAGAAAAAAAAAAAAAAGTGCCATACAACTTACTCTTCATTTGTGCCCCTGTAGGGTACTGTTGCGTGTCCGGATGTTGTATTATCTCAGACAGGAAGTGATCGGGAACCAGGCTATGAAGGTGCTGGGAGGAGTGGATGCCAGGTGAGTTTTTTTTCACTTCAAGAATTGACTGACAAATAATCTTTCTCTTTCTTGCCATTGTCGGGGACACTGCAACACTTTGGGTAAAATAGGTGGATCTGGAGTAACGGCATTTTAACACAAACGCTGTGCCCCTCTCATGGGAGCCATCATCATTTATTTTATTTTTTTGTTGTTTTTTTTAAAGTGTTCTCTGGAGTAGGGGGTTTTTCTCTTTCATCCATCTGGGGGACACTGCTACCATGGGGTTGTGTGGGGTAGGAGGAGTTTTGGCACTTAACTAGTTAACTAAGAGCTGCCGACAGACCCCTCCCCTGCCAACCCCCCAGTAACTTCAGTTTGTGTTAGGTACCCAAAGGAGTTCGGCTGTGTATGTGTAGCTGCGTGCCGTGAATGGTTTTTCACTGCTGGTAGGATTTAACTTTTATTTTAAACTTCTTTTTTTTTTTTTTCCGCAGAAGAGGGACAGGTGTGCTCTGTTTTAACAGGGCACACTCGTCCGGAGAAGCTGCTGTCAGCAGGGAGCCAAACGGCTCGCGCTGACAGCTGATGAGGACTTTACAAGGGCTTCTCTCAGTGTGACAAGCGGCTTATACAAGCCGCTGTCACATGGAAGTTACAGGATACAGGCGCTGCCACGGGCCTAGAGCGCCGGTAACCTTGTCAGCCTCGGGGGACATGTTGGAATGAACAAAGTCCCCTCTTCAGCAAAGGAGGAGGAACTTGGTTCACTGGTCCCGGACTGCAAGGCGCTGATGGAGGCTGGATGGAAAGGTGATTCTGCTTAAAAAAGAAGCAAAATCGCCAGGTCTGCTGCGGGTGATGAGGCATACAAGGCAGCAGGGAATAGCTGTATGGTGGTTTTTCATTTCTGTTAGAACAGGTATATTTGGCTCTTGGTGCTTTACCTTTCTAGGACATTCTAAGTGTAACACTAAGTTAGTGAACAACAGGACCCAGGGGTGCTTTGTACTGACTGTGGAGGGGCTTCTGTGGCAGCGCAGCCAAAAGCTAGCGCCATAACTTTAACAGAGGCTCCAGAGTGGGCGGCTCTCCTGACGCAGGGGGTTAGTACTTTGGTACAACTGCTTTCTAAGCCGGCTGAAATTCCACTGGTAGCTGCTGTACTACCTTCTACTTTCGGAATGTTAGCCTCTCTGTTTGGGAGCATCTACGCAGATGTCCGGCTCTCTTACCTCAGTAGTAGGACAGTCTCCTTCCTTATCTCGGGCATCTCCCCTTACGGGGCGCCTGCCTGGTCTGAATCGTTGGTAAAGGGTCTAGATTGGTTAAACCAATTATTAGAGAACCCTAGGCATTTACCTAAAAATAGGAGACATAGATCAGCTAATCCTCTTCTAGCTTTATCCCACTTAGAGGAGGAAGGTAAACTGTTGGATCCTCAGAGAAGGAAGGTGAACTGTTAGAAGATTCTGTTTCTGCATTGGCGGTATCAGAGAAGAGTCCAAGATATCAGGATATGGATGACCTGGTTATGGCAATGCATCAGACCTTGGGATTTTTAGAGTTGGAAGAGGCTAGGTCTGCAGACTGGGGTCTTTTCAAGAAGGCATCAAGACAGGCGGTCCGTTTTTCTCCCTCTGCGGAGTTGAGGGAATGCAGAAGCATCTTAGGAACAGCAAACTTTTTGTCAGGCTGTTTCCAAGAGGTTTGGGTCGTTATATCCTCTGCAGGAGGATGATAGGACCCGTTGGGAACAAGTGCCGAGGGTGGATACCCCAGTGGTGCGGATAGCCCGCCAAACTACGCTGCCTGTCCCAGGGGCAGCTTCATTACAAAACCCCACTGACCGTAAGTTAGAAACAAAGTCTAAAGTCTTTCTATACGCCAGCGGGTCCAAATTTCAGGCCCGCGTTTTCATCTGCATGGATTGCTAGGGCGATGGAAGCGTGGGCTGGTCAGTTGGCGTCGGCTTTGCAGGATTCTGAGTTTCTTCCTAAGGAGGCCTCGGTATGTTTGAGGCGGCCCAGAGCTCGGCATTTATTTCGTCTATATCGGCTACGGCTGTAGCAGCTAAAAGAATGATAGACTTGGTGGGACCAGCCCCTCGAAGGGTTTTTGTAACCCGTTTTCCATGCCATCCACAGAAGAGACAGGCAATGTTCAATTGCGTCTATTCTCTTCTTTCGCAGGGAGTTATTGTGAAAGTTCTGGAAGATCAAAAAAAACTCGGGTTTTACTCCGACCTCTTTTTGGTCCAGAAGCCGGATGGCTCTTACAGGCCAGTGTTGATTCACGAACAGTTAAATCTTCACCTGCGGGTCGTTTCATTTAGAATGGATTCGGCCTCCGTCCTACAGGATAGATTCCCATAGGGGGCCGGGCTCAGACAGACACAGAGCTCCCAAGCCATCGGACAAGTCCACAGCATGATTGTAATAGCCTGCCATGATTCTGTGGTTGAATCCAATTTACTGCAATACCGGGACCAGTGGCAAGCTGCGACTTCAGGGGATCGGGACTCGCAGCTGTCATAGACCTCATAGTTTTACCCCCGGATAGATTCTTCACCACAGGTCTGCCCTTGTGTGACCTGAAGAGGTTGGAGCTAAAGGGAGCCATCTGGAAGCTACTGGCCTCAGGCGTGATTGGTCCTGTCCCATCTCTGGATCAATGTTAGGGGTTTTACTCCTACCTCTTTCTGGTTCCAAATCTCAACAGTTCACTTCGTCCAATCTTTAATCTCAAAACTCTCAACAAGCAAGTACAGGTTTTGGGGTTTTAGAGTCCTTGCAATCTGTGATTGAGGAAGTGGACCAGGAGGAGTTCCTGGCATCCCTCGACATCAAGGGTGCATACCTCCACATTCCCATTTGACAGGGTCATCCTTTGTTTTGCAGTCAGAGAGGGAGCATCATCAGTTCAGGGCTTTGTCCTTTGGTCTTTCTTTCGCCCCAGAGGTTTTCACAATGGTTATGGCTGGCATTCTGCCTTCAGAGGGAATTATTATTGTGCTTTACGTGGGTGACCTGTTAAAGGTTCTGTCTGCATGTGTCATTTTACAACACATTTACCTTACTGTTAATTTTATGGAACTTCATCGTTGGGTTCTAAATCTTCCCACGTTATCCTTGATACCCACTCAAAGGATGTGATTCCTGGGTCTCGACTTTGACACAGTGTGTCAGAAAGTGTTCTTTTGCTTCAGCATAAGACCTGGTCGCTTCTGGCAGTTTTAACACTTCTTGCTTTAGTCTGTCCCGGGTTCTATCTTTCCTATAGGTCAGTCTTGATAGGGCCTCTATCTGTCTTCTCTAAAACTGCAGGTCTCGGCGCTCTCAATCATCTTTCAGCGCAAGCTGGCAGTTATGAGGGATGTCCAGACTTTCCTGCAGCAGGTTCTACATTCTCAGCTTCCCCTTTGTACATCCGGTTGAACTTGGGATCTTAATCTGGTGCTCAGGGCTCTTGCTAAGTAACCCATTGAGCCTTTTGAATTCTGCTGATCTATGGTATGTGACTTTGGAAGGTGGTGGTTTTACTCGCCATTTCCTATGCTCGTTGCTTGTCTGAACTTGGGGCGTTGTGCTGCAACACCCCATTTCTGGTATTTCACTTTGATATGGTGCTTTGCACTAAAACCTCCTTTGTACCAAAGTTGCTTATTCTGTTTCACTTGAACCAGGTAATTGTTATTCCATCTTTCTGTCTTCGGTCCCAGTCTTCTGATAAATCCTTGCGTCTTCTGGATGTGGTCTGGGCCCTCTGGTGCTATGTCGATAGGACTTTTTCTATTTGTAAGTCTCATGACCTTTTCATCCTCTATGATGCCCACAAGCAGCGTTGGTCAGCATCTAAGTAGTCCATTGCTCCGTTGGCTTATGTCCACAATTCATTTTGGCTTATGTCCACAATTCATTTTGGCTTATGTTCAGGCAGCTCAGCCTGTACCTTTGGGCTTGAAGGCTCATTCCACCAGGGCTTTGGGTGGGCGGTGCGTTTCGGTGCTTCAGCTGAACAGTTGTGACTAGCTGTGATATGGTCGTCTGTCCACACTTTCTAAATTCTACAAGCTTTGCATCTCAGGATGCTAGCTTTAGGAGCAAGGTGTTACATGCAGCTGTTTCAGAGCAATCCCTCTCTTCGGGCCTGCTTTGGTATGTCCCCAATGTGTCTGTGTCCCTTAGTGGCAAGAGAGGAAAAAGGATTTTTTTTTTTTTTTTTTATTTTTTTTTTCTTGCTGTAAAATCCGTTTCTCTAATCTTTTGGGGAACACTGCGCTCTCTCTCCTGTTGCTCTAGCTGTTTATGGTTGATGTGTACTTTTGCGTTGTTTATTGTTACGTGTGTGTTGGCCCTCCTTTGAGCTTTTATTTAAACAAATAAAAAAACTGAACATGGAACAGGCATAGTAGGAGAGAAGAGAGCCATTTTAAATATTTGAGTATTAAAGTGCCTTTACTCCAGATACACTCACTATACCCGAATGTCAGTCTCCCCCATTGGAGTTGGAAAATAGATTCTTTGGGGAGTAGAAAATAACCCCCCCTCCCCTCCATGTCTCTGTTTACGCTTTCTTTGTCAAGCAATATATTGATATATTGTACCCTTCCAACGTATTCTGTTTTTGTAGCCTGGAAATATTAGGACACAGAATGGAGGGAGGAAGTTCACAATGATAGAGTTGGGCTACACAATTCTTCCTTGTATATATCCTGTAGGGTTTTTTTTTATTTTAAATAATCTTCCCAAAGTACACAGGAGATATAATTGTATTTAAATACAAGCATGTTGCTGTCCCCTGAAGCATGGCAGGGGGTATTTTCTTTATTATATATTTTTTTTTTTTTCCCCTTCCTCCATCTGCCCATTTCCAACACAGGAGCCCTAGTTGATCGTTAAGAAACGTCAGGGCACGCTGGCTTTTTACAGGCATGTGTTTTGTTGTCAACTAGAGTGGACCTTTATTGTGCTAATATGTGACTCCTCACTACAGGGAAATTGATATATGGGTCCCTCAGGTTGATCAGGCAGACGTTCCTTCACTCTGGTGGGACAGAGAGGCTGATAAGTCTCTGCTCATAGGCGTCTTTAAACATGGTGAGTTTGGGTATTTGGTTTATGTTGAACTATTGTTTTAAGATATTTATTCTGTTACTCATACCTATTTTTTAAATCGTGTCTTATTGAATTTTATAGAATAGAGATTCAAAACAGTATAAACAAAAAGCATAGGTACAGTCGAAGGTTCACCTACCAGTTTATATACCAGTGTATACCATATATAGCTACGAGATACCACAGTAATATGCACAACTTGCCTTTCATGCTTACAGTAAATTGGATTTTATTCAAAAAAGGAAATATTGGACAGTGATACACTGCCGTCTCTACTCTCTGCTTTATTGAAACACTTAATATACGAGCAACATATTCTGTGAAATATCCAATGAGCTATTGTGCTGTTTGGAGATCATGTTCTGACCTATAACCTAACAAGATTCATTCCATCTGTCCAACAATTTTGCTCAAATTTCAAAATACAACTTGTGTGTTTTTTATGTGTCCCCCTTATTGTTCACTAGTGAAATCCATTCCCCAAATCTGGGAGGATTAGATGCCATCCATTCTCTAGCTATGCTAACCTTGGCTAAAGTTAAGACATTTGATATTGTGAGCAAGACTACTAGACAATATTAAACGCATTTAAAACAAAAATACATGTACCTGATTTTAAAATTGGTGTGTCTATACCTGTTCTGGCTATACATCATGTTACCCCTCACCAAAATTCTTTTATTTTAGGGAATCACATAGGAGGTGCCAGAATGTACCAGCCACATACTCCTAACCCATTTTTAAATTAAATTGTACTCCTAATCTGTTTAATTGTTTTGTTGTTCATCACTAGTGGATTGCATTTAAAAATGTTGATCTTGAGAAATTTTCTCTTTAAATACTTGTAAGGACTTCATTCACTCTTGTTGCAGGTTATGAAAAGTACAACACCATGCGTGCTGACCCGGGACTTTGCTTTTTGGAGAAAGTGGGGGGGCCCGATGAGCAGGCAATTGCGGCTGAGCACCATGCACAAGACTTTGCTGAACTACCTGAGAGGTGAAAATTGTTCCTAGAAATCTAAATAATTGTATATGACAGATTATGCATGTGGTGTGGCCAATGATGAGTTGCCATGCTAATATCGACGCAACAGCCAGGACCGTGTAGGCTCTGAGCTGGGGGGCGGCTGAGTTCAACTATCTTCTCACCTTGTGAGCTCTGAGGCCAGCTAAAACTGGATTGATTCAGTGTAACTAGATTGTGAGATCGATTTTATTGGTATTTGCATTTGTAACATGCTGCAAACTCCTTCAATTCCCTCAGCGGAGACTTTGATAGAGATATTGAAGATCCAGAATATAGACCACTCCATGTCCAGAAAGATCCTGAGGACGAGGTGAGCTGAGAGGGACTGTTTTGTCATGAGAACAATATATGGTGCTTTACCAATGAGGATTCTTGTCTGATACTGATTTTATGACCTTATGCTGTTCTAGATGGATCCCCTAATGATGGATGAGGAAATATCCGTGGTGGATGGTGAAGAAGGTGAGTTTGAGAAGATAGGAACTACTAATGATACATTTATAAAGCCTCTGGGAGAGTGAAGCTATTTCACAGGTACTATACATCTATAGGCTATGCGTGCTATGGTGGTAGTTGCCTTTTATTGGTTGTTTTTTTTTTCCTGACGGTAAAATAACCAATGTAGCGATGAAGAGCCGATAGAATTAAAAGGTTGACTGAAAAGCATCTGCTTTCAGTTCCCAGACATCAAGTGCCTGTTAGTTTAACTTGGTATTGTTTTTTTTTTTTTGATGTGAATGTAATGGGGGTTTTTTGGGGCGGGGGGGGGGGGAGGGGGGTTTGTTTTTTGTTTTGTTTTTACCCCTGGTTATCACCTGTGGTGGTAATGTTTCAAGCCTGTTTGCCTCTCTGCATGGCTGCAGAGAAACTTCTATCTGTGCCTAGCATGTCCTCATATAGGGGGAGATCCTCAAGGCCTAAAGCGAAGGGGGCTTTTATTACAATGTTTACCTGTGTCTGATGTGTTTGCCAGTCTGCATCGGGTATAGTGTGCTTCTGTGGGCTTTGATTCTGACAAAGTGAAGTCTGCATATGGTCGAAAATGCTCATATAGTCCATTCCCATCTGGGTTCTCTCACACTCTTCACAGAGTCTGGTGGATTCCATGCCTTTAGCACTAGGCCAAGGTCCTACAGGTACTGTGGCAGTTGTCTCAGAGGAACCAGCTTGGGTCAGAGGTCTAGTGGCTTTGGTACAAAGCCTGGTTTAGTTTTCTTCTCTTTAGAGAGGATGTTTGAATCCACTACGCCATCTTCCTTGTGTGAACACAGGATGGTGTTGGACCCACAGCCTGGGAATGACATTCTGACTGTTCTTCCCAGGAGGAGGGCAAAGAGCTTGTTGGGTTAGATGTGGAAGTCCCCTCTGACCATCAGGGGTGGAGGAATTGATATGTGTAGTGTGCCTTGTGTTAAACCTTCCTGAGGCTGTGGAGTCTTCTCTGTTTAAACGGAGGTCGAAAAGTACTCTCTTCCATTTTTCTCCCACCTGGATGATTAGTTGGGTGAGGCTTGGAAGTTGCTAAATCGGAAGTTCCAGGTGTCCCGTAGGCTGCAGTCTAATCTCCCCCCTGAGGATATTGCTAAATGGGTTGCGCCTTTTCCAATGCAGCCAAGCTTTAGGTGCAGCAATCTCATCGGTGATCATTGCAGTGCTGGACGACTGTGAAGCAGACTCTTGGCAGGAATTCCCTACTCCCCTGGAGAATGGTCTCTTCATCAATACATGTTTTTATAGATCGTGAACAAATAGGAGCAGTCGGATGTCTGCATAAAGACATTGCTGTTGAACCACAAGGTGGAGTGTTTCCACTGAAGGACGAGTGATGCAAAGGTGTTTCTGGTAGACGCCATGAAATTTTCAACTAACCTACCTGCGCCCCCTGAAAGCAAAGCCTCCCCAGCTCCTAAAGATGGTAACCAGAGAAGGTGTACTTGTGATTCTACTTGCACTGGACTGACCAAGAATGTAGTGGTACACGGACATTCTCAAAATGATAGTAGGCTCGTCGTAGCTTCTACCTATAAGGCGGCATGCTCGGCTTTACCGGCATGGCTGTTGAAGCCATGATTCTTAAGCTTGTCTTCTGACAGTATAGTCGAAGCCATGATTGAAGCTAGAATGTCAGTAAAAATTATCCTATAGTATGGGATTGATATGATATTCTACCTCTTTTAAATTAGCCCAGCTTCTTCTGTTTTTGTAGGAGAATTTAGACAGCAGTCTGACACTTAGTTCTTTAAAGGTTCAGATCTCAGTCCTTTTGGTCTTTTTTTCAAAGGAAGCTAGAAGATCAAATGCACCTGCAAAAAAACGAACTTCTGGCAAAAATTCCAAAGAGTAGTGATCTCATCTCTTGTTTAATGTCTGGATTCTGACTGCCTGCTTTATTAGACTTTCAAAATGTCAGAAAACAGAGGACATGGTGGTTCTCTATGATGTGCGAAAGAGCGCTTGGTCTGTGTCTAAGCAGGTAATTGCTAGATGGATTACTTCAGAAATTCGACAGGCTTATATTGAAGCTGGGAAGCTGGTTTCTGAAAATGTAAGGGCACATTCTACCAGATCGGTGAGTGCCTCCTGGGCAGAGTGGCATGGGACCTTGACTGAGCAGCTGTGCTGACAGCCACCTGGTATTTGGTCAAAGTTCTACCATTTCAATTTGTTAGCGTTTATGATACTAGTTTGGGACAGAAGGCTTTGTGCACAGCAGTGGTTCCCATATGGGCAGCTTCAGTCCCTATGATTCCAGTGTCCCCTAGTTGGATAATGGAGAAATAAGTTTTTCATACTTTCCTCATTCATCCTATCTGGGGGACACTGCTACCATGGGGTTGTGTGCGGAGGAGGAGGAGTTTGGCAGTTAACCAGTTAACTGTGTTAATGTATGCTGCTGACAAGCCCCTCCCCCTCTGCAATCCCCCTGCAGTCTATTATTATTATCATTATAAGGCGCCACAAAGGGTCCGTAGCGCCGTACATTACATATACAGAAAACAGAACCAAGACACAACATGATACACAAATATATACAAACACAGGTGACAGGGTAATGCAAATCAGATTATATCTGACAGATAGTGAAAGGGATGGTAGAAATTAGCAAGAAGAAGGCCGAAGCTTAATAAAACAGGGAAAACAGGGTTAGCGAAGCAGGCCAAGAGGTACAGAGGGTGAAGGAACAAAAGGAGCACACAAGGAAAGAGGGCCCTGCTCATGAGAGCTAACAACCTAAAGGGAAGGGGGAGACACATAAAGGGTGGTACTAACTAGGGGAGAGAGCCAGGACAAGAAAGTTAGGAGGACTGATGGACTTGAATAAAGAAATGAGTCTTAAGGGCATGCTTTGAAGCCTTTGAGAGTAGATGCTAACCTGATGGAACGTGGACGTTCGTTCCACAGCAGTGGAGCAGCCCGGGCAAAGTCCTGAAGACGAGCGTGAGAGGAGGTGATCAGTGAAGTAGTGAGGCGGCGGTCAGAGGCAGAGAGGAGGGGGCGGGTAGGAGTGTAGGTAGAGATGAGATTGGAGATGTAGGGAGGGGAAGATTGACTAAGAGCTTTAAAGGTGAGGGTGAGGAGTTTAAATTTAATTCTGTAGGGTATGGTGAGCCAATGTAGTGACTGTTGGAGGGAGACCAGTCTTCAGTTTTAGTTGAGTGCCCAAGGGAGTTGTTCTTACTTATGCTAACAGTTTTATAATTATAGTTTTTACTATTTAAATTTTTTCTTTTATTAACAGGAATGTGCTCTGTCCTATATAGAGCACACTAGTTCAGTGAAAGGGGCAGCTGTCAGACATTGAGAGCTCTATAGCTCTCACTGACAGCAGGAGTTCTGTTTATATCCCCCTTCTCAGTGTGACTACAAGCAGCTATATGCGCTCACACTGATCTTTATCTGATCAGCCTCGGGAGGCTGCCATTAAGGAGCATACCAAGTCCCCTCCACAGAGAAAGGAGGGGGGAACTTGGTTACATGTTGCAGCAGCCACAACAGTTGCAGAGGAGCAGGATTCTAGTGATTTACTGCCTATTAAAGAGGCAGTAAATCGCCAGGTTGACATCTGAGGAAAAAAGAGGCAGATAAGAGGGCAGCTCCCCCACCTACACAGACCTTGTGGAATCTCCTCAAGGTGCCAAAAGAATGCCTGGGGAAAGCATAGCAGCTGCTGACAGCTCTCCTAAGGCTAACATCATGGTTGCCCACTCTCCCGGACATTCCGGGAGACTCCAGAATTTTTAGGAGTTCTCCCGGACTCCCGAGAGAGCAGGCAAATATCCCGGATCCAGATTTCGGCGTTGTTGAAGATGGCGGGGCTAAATGTGCCATCGTGGCCCCGCCCCCTGCTACGATTGGCTGAGATTGACAGGGGCGGAGCCACGGTCCCCCTCGACGGACCCCCCTAATTTAGATAGGGGTGTATTAGAAAATGTATTTCATGCAATTAGATTTAAAACATACAATACTACTTTCATAGATATTCTGTTGTCTCACACATAGCCTTAATAGGTATACTATCTTTTGACTTCTGTCATAAATTAGTTAGTATCTTTCTATTTCTTGTGTGATTGCCTGTATTACATTTTTATTGCTGTACACTGTTACCTTAAAATGTCTGACAAGGGTAAAGCACCTTGTGCTAAGTATTATTCCTGCTTCAAGTGTAAAGTTAAATTACCCATTGAACAGCAGGACCCGGGTGTGCTTTGTACGGACTGCGGTGGGGCTCCCATGGTAGCGCAGGCACACGCTAACGCACCACCAATAACGGAAACACTAGCGTGGGCGGCTGCCCTGACGTAGGGGGGTTACCACATTATTATAACTGCTTTCTAAACCCACAGAAAATTCCAGCGGTTGCTGTGGTACTCCCTTCAACCTCTGGAACGATGGCCCCCCCTTAGTTGAGAACCTTATCTGGTGTTTCACAACGATAGGGCAGTTCCTTTCCTGCCAAAAGTAGTTTCCGGTTTTCATGTAAACCAAGAAATGGTGGTTCCGTTGTTCACGGATGATCCACAAGTGTCTGGAACAGAATCAATGGAATTTCTGGATGTAGTCAGAGCTCTCCAAATCTGTCCATAGGACGTCAAGGTGCGTCGCACAGATTCTTTGTTTATTTTATTTGACTTTTCAAAACGTGGTTGGCCAGCCTCCAAGCAATCTATTGCTAGATGGCTTACGTCGACGATTAAGCAGGCTTATATCAATGCTAACCGACCTGTGCCAGATCGTATTGTTGCCCATTCTACCCATTCTGTAGGGGCGTCTAGGGCTGCGCGAAATGGGGCCTCGGCGGACCAGTTATGCAGAGCAGCCTCCTGGTCCTCGATCCATACCGTTACTAAATTTTACCAATTCAATGTCTTTGCATCGGCAGATGCCAGTTTATGCCGTAGTGCTCTACGTGCCGGGGTGTCAGAGTGGTCCCTCCCTTAAAAGGGCTGCTTTAGAAAGTCCCCATGGTAGCAGTGTCCCCCAGATAGGATGAAAGAGGATTTTTATACTTTTTATAAATCCGTTTCTCTGATTCCATCTGGGGGACACTGCGTTCCCTCCCTTCTGCTCTTATGCCGTTGGTCTTTGGTTGGGGCTTTATACTTAAACCGAAGACTGCAGGGGGATTGCAGAGGGGAGGGGTTTGTCAGCAGTATACATTAACACAGTTAACTAGTTAACTGCCAAACGCCTCCTCCTCCTCACACAACCCCATGGTAGCAGTGTCCCCCAGATGGAATCAGAGAAACGGATTTATCGTGAGTATAAAAATCCTCTTTTTGAGGCAGAGGGGAGGGAGGGAGGGGGACCATTACCTTTTTATTGTCTTTTACTCGTCTTTTGTTGCTAGTAAGTTGTACAGTTGAAAATCATTAGAAGTTGGGGGGTTCGTTTGTTTTTGTATCGGTTTACAGCTTTTAGATGTTCAAACCTTCCATTTTTAAATTTTACAAAGATATAAAAAAATTTTTTTAGTTTTCTATAGAATACCACTCAAAGTACACACAAAGAACATTTTATAGTAAAACACTGAGTAATATTTAAAAGTAAATGTAAAGACTCAAAAAACCTAAAAGAATCCCAAAAACCCTAAAATATCTTGTTTTAAGTATGTAAAATGGTGGGTCTGTAAAACGTGCCTTTAAATCAAGTGAGAGATTTTGGACCGTTTAATGTCATGAAGTATTTCCAACATAAGAAAATATTCGTTCTGATAGACTCAAAAGCTGATAACCTATCAGAGATGCACAACGTGCAAATATTCAATAAGGGTCATCAATGCCTCAGTGCAAGTTTTCATAATTTACCAAAATTAGACTGATAGGATAGTCTGTAGATAAGCTATTAAATGCAAATCCAAAGGCGGGAATTCTAATTATGACTTTCTCTTTCTCTTTAGCAACACCTATGCCAAGTGGCATGTTATGGCCCCCTGGCTCAGCTCTTACAGCCCGCCTTCGCCGCCTTGTCACTGCCTACCAGCGTACCTACAAACGTGAACAGCTAAAAATGGAAGCCGCAGAACGAGGTGACAAACGCAGGAAACGTTGTGAAGCGGCTTTTAAATTGAAGGAAATTGCACGTCGGGAGAAACAGCAGAGGTGATCATTATTGTGGGGTTATGGTCTTCTGTGGATGACAAATCATTCAATAAGAAGGGGGTTGTCGTATAGTATTATACATTCAGCATTCTGTTCCCTCTGCTTTGTTGAATTCTATTTTAATTATTTTATTTTCTCTAATAGGTGGACACGTCGTGAGGCTTGTGACTTTTTCCGTGTACTGTCCAGCTTTGGGGTTGAATATGACCCTGACACACAACATTATGATTGGCAAAGATTCCGCAGCTTAGCAAGGCTTGATAAGAAAACAGATGAGTCGCTACTCAAATATTTTCATGGTTTTGTGGCTATGTGTCGACAAGTATGTCGTTTGCCACCAGCAGCAGGAGATGGTGAGTAACAGTAACCAATATGTACTGCCCAGTTATAATTACAAGGTTTGTGTTTGTTTATTTTGCTTCCTGTTTGTTCCGATGAACTACATATATAATTGCTGGAGATGTATTGTGAGCATTTGGCATCTCCATTTATATTTGTCTTTCTTATTTTAGAGCCCCCAGACCCATCTCTCTTCATTGATCCTATCTCTGAGGAACGTGCTTCACGAGCTTTGTTCAGACTTGACCTCCTGCGCAGGGTGCGTGAGCAGGTTCTGTGTCACCCCTTGCTTCCTGCACGCTTGTCCCTATGTCGGCCGGACTCAGAATTACCAGAGTGGTGGGAAAGTGGTCGTCATGATAAGGAACTCCTTGAAGGAGCTGCACGCTATGGTCTAAGTCGCACAGATCTTACAATTATGCCAGACCCTTCATTTACGTTCCTGAGCTGCCGGCTCGGCTACCTCCAATCCAGGGGCATTTCTAGCCTCTCCCGCCCATCCACTCCACCTACTGTCCCGTCTCTGGCTTCCACAGAACATCAGCCCCCTCATATTTTGTCGCTCTCCTCGTCTGTCAGCTCCTCTCCAGCTCCACGCCGATCTTCCTGTTCCTCATCCTCTTCATCATCCAATTTAGAAGACTCCTCAGATGATGAGAGCAATGAAAGTAGAGTGGGCAAACTTAACGGTGAGTATATGTGAGAAGAGTATTTCTTGCCAAAATACAAATTTTATTGTATTTGTTATATCCACTGTGCAAAATGAATTGATTAATCTGACCTCTATTCAGACACTTTTTAAAATAATTATAATGCAATATAATAATTATATTTACGTACTTGGTTAACAGATGATGTAAATATGGTGTCTTTTCCAATGCACAATTAAAAACTAAAAGTAAATGTACTTTAAGTGCAGTACAATTCTAACAATATAAAATATTTTAATAACCCATGTTGACCTTTTATTTCGCCAAACTGTAAACCAGACGACAACACTGTAGTAGTGATATGTCTGTTAATAAAGTTAATTTCTCTTTCTTCCTATGGAGACACTGGATATGCAGGGGTATAGAGTGCTATGACAGGAGTTTTTGCACTTTTAAATATGCATCCACCTGCCACCTCTATACCGCATTTTCTCTTTCCTGCCATTGGTGGACACTGCAACACTTTGGGGTATAGTATGCAGATCTGGAGTAAGGCACTTTAACACTCAACATTTTGAGTGGCTATCTTCTCCCCTCCGCGTGGACCACCGTGGCTTAGACATGCATTGCTGCATTAGTTCCCTGCCCTGGGTCCTCCTCATCTGGTGATTTTGTTTCAGGCTGTACCTCGTTGGCTATTTCATATATTTTATTCTTGTCCTTCTTGCTGTGCTCTTTAGTTTAATGTATTTTATGTGCTCTGTTGCCTGTCTTTGTAACCAATATCTAGGTTAACGGACTTTTGTATAGTGTTTGGGCCTCTGGTTAACTTACAATCTTTAAGAAAATGAGACCTCGCTTATTAATACCTTATTATATCTTTAAATTATGTTCTGGTGTGTTTGTAATTTATATATCCCAATGTCTGAAAAGAGGTGATGGATGCTTATAGTGCACAGGACACGTCGACATCGTAAGGTATGGAGGATTTATTCCTGTGTGTTAGGCAAACACACAAGGTTACGAATTTCTCTGGCTTCTACCTTTTGAAAACGCAGAAGAAGCGGACTGTTTCCCTCTTCACTCCTTCAAAGGACGTTCTTGCCAGCATCCGCTTTGCCATTGCTCCTGCAAGGGTGCCTGAAGAGGGCAGACCAGGTACCACTAATGTTACCTCCTCCTGCCGCTTGACTGCGCCCAGCGCGTTCTCGCTCTTGTTCGCCCTCGCCTTCTCTTGCCCAGCTGCCCGTCACCACAAGGAATCTTAGGAGCATTGTGTGGGATTTAGGTTCCACTGTAAAGGTTGGGTAACATTTGGCCTGCTGTATTACAGTTTTTGCAGTCTGTTTTACCCAAGGAATTGCATGTGTACTGATAATACGTGGCTGGGGGGCCTTAGGCTCTGCTGCTGTATTACCGGACAAATCAACTTGGGCAGAAGGCTTCCTAAGCTTGGTACAGAATCTTGTTCAGTTGGCAGTCTTCTGTAGAGGTTTATGAAATATGCCTCCGCAACTAAACGGCAGAAATGCCAAGCTCCTGCTGCTCTTCAGTCTTGGTAGGTCTACGACTCTGAGATGTTCTCCCAATAGGGTGGTGAGTTGGTCTAGTACCCTGATGAGTTCTCCGTAAAGGACTGTCAAGCATACCGGGATGGAGCAAGGCTGGGCCATCCCCTACCTTGCTGCAGGCTCATGATCAGTAGACTGCCTAGACCTCAATGTCAGCAGACTGATCTTCCTGAACTGCTCTTAATACCTACCAGCAGAGTGTGCTCATGACCAAGGACATATTTCTCTCCTTACAGGGGCTCACAACAATCCCCTCCCCAACTTCCCCTTCCCCTTTGCAGCTGCATGAAGTTGTCACAATGCAGCTTCAGGCTCTTTGAAAAAAAACTCCCGAGTAACCTGGAGTTCAATGCCCTAGTTGGTGGCATACTTCATTCATCTGGGAGGCACAAAGAGTGCCCAGGCCATGAGAGGAGCCTGCAGGATCTTTTGATTAGCGGAACATTTCATCCATTGTGGCAGGGTTTACCCTAGGTCTGAAAAACTTGGATACAGGCTTTCTCAACTAGGCCCTTTTCCTTCAGTTGATGAATCCCAGTTGAGACACTTGGTGGTGCACGACTGCTCCTGGATATTGGATTCACAAGGGTTGCTAGTAGATGCCATGTCTGTACAAATGGGACTTCTGTTTGATTTACATGTTTCTCTTTCATCCAATCTGGGGGACAATGCTACCATGGTTTGAATGAGGGGACCATGGAGTTGCCACTTAACTAGTTAATTCCTTAATGTAACTTCTTGACATAATTCCTCCCCTCTGCAACGCCCTGTAGCAAGGAGCTTCTTTCTTCTAAGCTGCTCTTCCGTCTGGCTCTCACTGACTGTTTAAGGCTGAATAGTGATTACAGCGACTTTCAGCCGCTGTTACTCTTTTCTCCACTTGCTAGCCGCTGCTGCCATTAGACAGAGCACACCGCGCTTAAGTGCAGGCAGCCAACACTTTGCTGGCTCATACCAAGTCCCCTGCTAACTAGGAGGTGTGGACTTGGCTAAAAGGAATGCTAACTTTGGTTGGCAGAACGTCAAGGAGCAACGAAGAAGGCAGGTTTCGGGCTTGGTATACAGAAACCATCTCAAACGGCCAGAGCATTAACAATATAATGTACTCACCCAGACCTCGGGCACAACACAAGAGTCTTAAGTTCACTCATCCCCTCATTTCAGTCTCTGACTCTACAGGATCGTCCTGAATAAGAGGGTGGACTCATGAAGGACTCTGACTCCCATCTGGTTGGACACTTGGAGGAACAGTCTGGGAGTTGGGGTATAGAGGTTCTGGTCCTGGTAGTACGTCAGTCCTTAGATTAGAAGACTCTTGGTCGGCTGACCTGGGTCTCTTCAAACAACAAAACCGGTGGGTCCGTTGTTTCCCGCTGTCACGTGAATTTACTGACATAGTGAAGTGGGTCTGGAAACAGCTAGGTCTGTGTTCGTGATGCATCAGACAGCTTCATAAGCCTTTATCACACAGCAGGTTGATGAAGAGGCACGCTGGGAACATGTGCCAAAAGTAGATACGCCAGTAGCTAGAGTGGCTCGCCACACAACGCCTTCGAGTGCTGGGTTCAGCTGTCCAAGAGGGAACCAACATCAAGGTCGAGGGCTTTATCAAGTCCATTTATGTGGGGGTGGGCACTCTGGTCAAACCCATGCTGTCTTTGGCTAAGGTAGCTAGAGCTATGGAAACCTGGTCTGACCAGCTGGCAGCTGGTTTTTGGGATTTAGAACTACTTCCCCTGGCTCTACATTAAGAGGCCTCAGGATATCTTTGAGGCAGTACTGGGACGCAGATGCTTGGTTGTAAATGTGCCTAGAGGCTCTTGCTTTTTTGGACTTTAATTGGATAATCTAATATGTCAGGCCACAGGGAGGTAAGTGCTCCTCCTTCCGGTGAATGTCCCACAAACCTCCGGTCCATAGATTTGAATCTTTTCATCAGCCTTTTCATGGTGGTTCTTCTACCAGAGGTCTGTCTTAGAGGTAGACCCTTTGCGACCAGAGGTTCATCCCTGAGAGGCAGATCTTTTTGCTGTGCAAGATGCCCAGATTCGAAGCTCCCTGATAAGCCTGCAGCCTGACAGGATTCTTCTCCTCACAGCTGCAGGATTTGTTCAGGGAACAAATGGGCAGTGTCCTTTTAGGATCGGTGGATCATGCAGCGGGGTTATGCGATCGATCTCCTTGGTCGGGCCCCTCATCGCCTCTTTACCACTGCTACTTCCACGTGATCCCGTAAACAGATCAGTGATGCTCCAGTTGGCCGCTTTGCTTCTTTCAGAAGGCGTTATCTGCTAGACTCCATTGGGGGCAAAGGAACCAGTGATTCGGCTCCAAACTCTTTCTGGCACACAAGTCAGACTGATTTTTTTTTTAATCTATCCCATCCTCCATCTCAAGGTTCACAACCTGCACCTTTGGAAGGACACATCCTGCATTGAGTCACTACGCTCAGTGATAAATGGGTTGGAGCTAGAAGAGTTACTGGCCTCCATTGTCCCTTATCTGGAAGACTTACTGATCAAGCCAGACTCGGATCAGTTCCTGACACTTCCTCATCAGGGTACTGGAACAACATGGGCTGGCTGGGGGGGTTCATCAACCTCCAATGTCACCAATGGGTCCCCTGTCAATTCTACTCATCCTAGATACCGAGGCACAGAATATTTTTCTCCCAGAAACCAAGGTACTTTCCGTCTGGGCCCACAGTGAGTAGAATTCCACCAATCAATTGCCCTTCTATACTTCTCTGCAGCCAGGTACTTGGGCAGATGGTTTCCACCTTCAAAACACTCCCTTACAGATGATTCTACTCTGACCTTCCTGTGGAACATCTTGACAAAAAGGTCTGGCTCCCCTCTCCACTTGGATTCACAATTGTTCCAGTTGTCGCTGAGGCACATATCTCTCTTGGTTGATGACTTGTGCAGGATCACCTGATTGTAGGCAGGTTCTTGTTCCGTGGTGTTGTCTCCAGGGCTGGGGAGCAGTGGTTCTTCACCACTGCCTACAGGATCGTTGGTCGTCTCCAGAGGTTATCTCTGCAAATGAGTGTATTGGAGTTAAAAACCATTTGCTCGCCCTTCACGGAACCCAATCTCTCCTTCAAGGTTTTCCCGTCCGCCTCCAGCGTGACAATTCCCACAGCCCTGCTCTATCAACTGTCAGGGCGGTACCAAGAGTGCTGGTTTAATGCAGGTGACTGTTTGGATATTGGCTTGAGCCAAACTCTTCATCCCGGCGATATCGGCAATTCAATTCTGGTGTGGACATTGGGGGGCAATCTACCTTGGCAGACAGCCAGTACCACTGGGGGTGTGGTCTCTCCATCCAGAGAGCTTTCAGTCGTTGGTCCAGAAGTGGGGTATTGCAGACATAGGCCTCATGACATTTTGTCGTAGCCGCCAAGTAACCAGGTTCTACCCAAGGAACAAGGACTGCCTGGCGGTTGTGGTGGACGTCATGACCATGCAATGGGAGTTCCAGTTGGGATTCCTGGTTCTTTTCGTCCCAATGCTTCCTCCAGTTCAGTAACCAGTCTCTGTCTTCATTTACCACTGGGTGTGGAGGACCTACATCAAGTGGTGTGAGCATAGGTTTGGCCACATGGCTACATTTCGGCCTCCCGTTGCTAGATTTTCTACAGGATGGCTTGGGTGCAGGCCTTCACCACCGTTCCTTAAAGGTACAGGTTCGCCTCTCTCACTCTTTTTTTTTCCAAAAGAGAACAGCAGATATGCCTGAGGTTCCAACTTTCTTGCAAGGGATTTTCTAAATCCAGCCTCCTTATGTTCCAACCATGGCACCCTCGTATCTGAACTTAGTCCTGGAAGTAATTCCAAGATTCCACCCCTACCCACCATTTAAACCATTGGTTCTGCAGCCCTTTGGTTCCTGACGTGGAGGCCGTGTTCTCCTGGCCATGGCTTTCGCATGGCGGGTGTTGAAACTTGGGGCTAATTCCTGCCGTCCTCCTTATCTCAACTTCCACAATGACTGTGCTGTGTGGCAAACTGTTCCCTCCTTCAAGCCCAGGCTTGCTCAGGGTCCCACTTAATCCATGAGATTGTGGTTCTAGGCTTCCTGGAGGCGGCTGCCTCTTCGGGTCATAGCACCTTTGTTCTTGGGCAGTTGTCAGTGCTCTCCGCAACTATGAGGAGCGGACTGACTTTCCCTCTCTTTTTGTCTTTTGTTGATGCCTTGAATGGGACTGGCCCGGCTACCGAACCGGCCATTGCCATGTGGGTTACGTCCACTATCAAACAGGCCTATGTGTGTTCCGTTCGGCCTGTGCTTAGTCGCATTGCTGTGCATTTCCCCGCTCTGTGGGGCTTCTGGGGCTGCAGGCAACAGGGCCTGTGTGGATTAGCTTTTGAGGTTGGCCACCTGGTCCTCTGTTCACACCTTTATGTGGTTTATCGCTTTTATGTTCTCCAGACGCCAAGTTTGGCCGCAGTATCTTGTGTGCTGAGCTGTCAGAGTGGTCCCTTCCCTTAGGGGTTTGCTTTAGAACGTCCCCGTGGTAGCAGTGTCCCCCAGATTGGATGAAAAATAAGAGGATTTTTATTATTCTAAAAACATTTCTATGATTCTATCCAGGTGACACTGTGCTGTGTTCCCTCCCTTCTGCTGTCTGGTGTTTAGTATTATTATAAAGCCCCAAGGAAGTGGAACAAAACACAGAGGCGCTACAGGGGTTTGCAGATGGGAGGAGTTTTGTCAGGAACTTGCATTGAAGAATTAATGAACTAGTTAAGTGCTAACTCCATGGTCCTCTCATTCAACCTATGGTAGCAGTGTCCCCCAGATGAAATCAGAGAAACGGATTTATTGTAAGTATGAAAATCTTGTTTTCAACAGTTGGCAGTGCTTCAGTGGATACTATTGACAGTTATAAGGAGACGGAGCTCAGGTGTTAATGGTGGCACAAGACTGGCAATGATGGCCATGGTACACAGACATTTCAGCATGGCAGACTGCCTGTTGTGACGTCTCCATATAAGACAAGTCTTGCTAGGTTAGATTCTTTTCAGCTCCGGTTACCTTGGCTGGTTTTCACTGTGGGGTTTTTGAAGCCATGATAGCATGGTTCTGACCTAGAAAACCAGTCTTGGACAAGAATTATCTCAGTGTCTGGAAGACCTATACTTCCTGGTGCGAACGGTAAGGGTTTCTTGTTTTCAGTTTGGCCCGTTTACTTCTCTCACTTGGAGGGTCTAGATGGGAATTTGAGACTTGAAGTTCATTTAGGGTTTTACATTGTGAAAACTGGTGGGTTTTTTTTTTTTTTTTTTTTGTTTTTGTTTTTTGTTTTTTTTACTGACAATACAGAGACATTCAGGGTACAAAAAGCTCCTTGGCATCTTATCCTGTTGGTGACAGCATTGCAGTAGTTTCCATTTTCAATATTGGAATCTTTGCTATGAGAGTTTCAGAGCTTTGGTTTCGGTCTTTAAAAGTGTTTTTGTTTTTTTGATGCCCACCCTTTACATTCATTTCTTTCTTTCTTCTGCCTTTTGTTCTGTACTCCTGATTCTGTCCTTGGGGTTTTGTTACGAAAATACTGAATTTCCTGGCAAGTGGTAGGGGTATAGTGGGGAGGAGGATCATAGGTTACTGGAGTCATATTTAACAGTTCCCAAGTTCCTGACACTACACTCTATACCCCAGCATATCCAGTGTCCCTTATTGAACTCAAAGAAAAGGACTTAGCGTGTCTACAAAAATCCCATTTTTTTGCCCCTTTATTTCCTTGGACTCACACAGCTGTTTGCATCTCTAAATATGGTTTGTTATGGTGTAGTAATTTCAAATACTTTTGACCTTTTTAAAACTGAATGTAATGCATTTCATTTAAATTAAGCTTATTAGGTATTGATATGACCATTGCTCTCTCAAATTCTTGCGTGTGAAAATATTGGTCTTGCACTCCATAGACTAAGTTTGTTTTCTTAGCAGGTTTACCACACACTCGTTTATTTGATGAGGAAAGCCGCTTGTCTCTCACAGCCTCTCCTGCTGACCTCAACACAGAGGACAGTGCTCAGACAGCTTTGGAGAATACACATAGTGCAGAGTGGCCAAAGGTATTTCTCAGACTAACAGTACTACTTTTTAGAGTCAATTGTAGCTGCCCAGAAGTATCTATTCTATTTGGTGATAATATAGTAATCTACAAATGGGGATGTAAAATTTTCGTTTTTAGGATCGGGTTCTAATCTGTCGACTTGAGCAAGTTTGCAATGCGGTGTTGACTGGAAAATGGGCTTCACCAAGGAGAATTTCTGACCCCCCAAGTGACAGTCCTGATAGCATGTCTCCAGGGGAACAGAGTCCTGTCCCCTTCACACAGATACGTCCTCCACCTGACCCAAAAGAATTTACAGTCCAAATCAAAAGTGTAAGTCTGTGAATCTCCTCTATTACCTATTCATCATTCTGATTTTGTCTCCTCCTAGTGATGTAAACATTTTGCCACCGCAAGCCTTGCATTTACAAATGCTTCCAAACCTCCCCCCACACTCCCACATGCAATACCCATATCAATTTTTGTTCTGCACATGTATATTATTAACCGTACTGGTTTTGTTTGTTCTCTCTTACAGGAAGAAGGGCTTAAAATAAAATTTCAGAAGCACAAGCTTCTTGGTAATGGAGCAGTAGAGTCTGTACAGCACGTCCATAAGAAGAAAAGTAAAAAAAAATTGGCCCAGGTAAGCTTCGTCACTGCCCAGGACTTTCAAATTGCATCTGACAATCTTAATTTTTATTCTTCTGATCCAGTTGTCCACTAAACTATCATAAGAGACTAAAAAGTAAATGTATGTCTTCAAGTATTTTTTATAAGGTAGCTTAACTGCTGTATCTGTATGAGTGCGCCCAGAAATAAAATGTAAAAATAATACTTTCTATTTAATAACCTCTTTTTCACTTGCACTACCAGTTGAGAGACCCTGCTCACCTTGGTTTATAGAGGGCACTGTGGAGTCAAGGCACTATCAAACTTGTCTTGCCTGCTCCCTCCCCTCTATGCCCCCTCCAGCCATCTTCCTCAGTTTTTTTTAATAGTGCGTACGGAGTAGGACACATTTTTTGTAGTTTTAGTCATTTTTTATTTTAAAAGTGATTTGCTTTTACTTGGTATGTTTTCTAAGCAGCAGGTGAATGACACGATCGCAGTTAGGGAGAGCGACCAGTGGCGCTTTGGTACGACCCCTCTAACGTTTGCTGGCCCCCAGAAAAAGGGTCACCTGGCACCAGAATATGGTACCCAGGGACTGACTAGGCAGTTCTGGGGCCCGATGGCCCATGCCCACTACAGATTCCAAACAATGGAGACTCCTCACCAGTGATCAGAGGACGAACTACACTGGACTGGAGGTAGAGGGACGTGTTTGCACAGTGCTAATGCTGAATCACAGCTCTCGCCAGTTTACAGATTCTGTGTGCGGTGCATAGTAATAGGGGAAGGATCAGGAGTTTAGATACTCCTTTGTTTTCCCGGGCTTTTCAGGCTGCAGACGCCATTACAGGCCACAGGCACAATGCACACCTGGGAACAGAGACGAGGAGTACCAGTTAGATGTCTGGACAAATAGATATTCTCACACTGTGAGTGTTTTTTTCTGTTCATTTCTGGGCTGTGTTGGACAGTCTGGAGCCACAGACATTTTACTTCCATAGGATTTTAAAAATGTATATATACATACATATCACACACACACTGTGTGTGTATGTTTCATTCTCCTCTACTGGTAGACATATATTGACTATAGATTACTCTGCAGTGTCTCTCGACTGTTGCTCTTTACTAAGAACATGTCTCTTTCTGACATGATTTTAAGTCCAAAGCTGTCACTGTAATATATTTCACCTGTTCCAGATGACAATCGAAATTACCATCTGGTCAGTCTGAACCAGACACCTTGTGCAGTGTCTGTGAAGCCGAGGAGCAGCAACTGAGGTGGCCAAACTGGCATGGACCAAGGAGCTTGCACGGTCCATTGCGGAATTTAGAAGAGACAACCCACGCATGGGAACGGCAGGTGTTGACACCTTTACTTCTTCCCAGTGTACGCAGTCCTCTGATGCCCTTCCCTCGGGACAGACATCTCAGTTGATACCCGCTTCCACTGGGTCCTCCCAAAATCCTCCTTGGATGCAGAATTTAGAGAGATCAGTCCAAGGCCTGTTTAGAGTGTCTGATTCACTGGAAAGAGTGTTTGTTCGGCACCTAGGCTGCACAAGCGCTTGGGCCAGCCTGTTTCTCAGTACGTAGAGGACTAATTCATGGCTGTCCTTATGGGAGGAAGGTGTTGTACACAACAACTCTGACTGAAGATTTCTCTGTGTGGGAAGAGTATTATTCTAGCAGACAAGGTATTGAGGACCTGATTCTGGTGGTGAAGCAGGTACTCAATATTACTGATGACCAAGATGTGGCCAAGACATCTATGTTCAAGAGTTCCAAGAAGAGAACCTTGTTCTTTCCTCCAGCTCCCCAATTGTTGGATACTTGGGAAGAGCCTAGAACTAAACCAGATGGCAAATATTCATTATCAGACGGTACCAGCTTAATTATCCCTTTCCTGAGACGGAAATTGGATCCTGGAATAATCCTATGTGTGTGGATGCTCGCATCACACATTTGGCTAAGAATACTGTTATCTTGTTTCCAATGCTCCTACTTTAAAATACAACACTGATAAATGGTGCAAGGGTATTCTTAAATCTATATGGTCTCTGGAGCTTTGTTGCATCCCATTATGGCAACTGACTAAAGCAATAGAAAAATGGTCTTCCGCACTTAGTGAAGCTATTCAGAGCTTAGTTGTTCCCTTTGGCCGACCATGTTAAGGAGGGTGCTGTATATTTGGGGGATGCAGTAATAGATGCTGGCCAGGGTTTGCCCCATACGTCTGCCTTGGGTATTGCAGCCAGACGTACACTTTGGCTAAGATCTTGGGAGGCAGACGCTGAATCCAAGAGCTCTGGAAACTGTACCATATGATGGTTTATCTCGGTTTGTACAGGCCTTGGAGAAGTTTATTGCTCAGACCACAGGAGGGAGCAGTTCTTTTCTTCTGGTGGTCGCTTCCAAACCTAAAGGAGGAATTTTTTTTTTTTTTATTCCTTTCAGTTGGTGGGATGAGCCAAAGGATCACCCCACGAGGTCAGCACACCATCCCTCAGGGTGGGGATTGGCCAGAGAGGTAGGCAGGCGTGGTCCGGATTCCATCCCACAAACAAGTTCGCTCGGCATGACTCCCTAGTTTCCCTACCGGAGTCTACAGTGATGGAAGCTCGCTTGTTGCTCTTTCAGGACCAGTGGCTTTGCTTAACCACAGACACCTGGGTGTGAGAGGTGGTTTCCATGGGGTACATTTTGGACCTCAACAGTCCGGCCCCCAGTCGATTTCTGTCCACTCATCTTTCCAAGGATACAGTTTGGAGGTTGGCCCTCTTATTAGCGGTTAAGGCTCTAGTGACTTCGGAAGTGGTTATCCCGGTTCCAGAACAATAAAGGGTTCGGAGGTGGTATTTACACCATTCATTTGTCTTTCCATCCTATTCTCAATGTCAAAGATCTCAACAAACACTTAAAGGTGCCAAGTTTTTGGGTGGAGTTCATCTGCTCCGTCATATATTCGAGGGAGAAAGATGAATTTTTGGCGTCCTTATACATCAAGTAC
The DNA here is from genome assembly GCF_038048845.1 of Mixophyes fleayi. NCBI lineage: Eukaryota > Metazoa > Chordata > Amphibia > Anura > Limnodynastidae > Mixophyes > Mixophyes fleayi. Next base: position 313,650,212 of record NC_134402.1, read on the forward strand.
ACGTACCTTCACGTTCTGATTTGGTCAGGTCACCATAATCTTCTTGTGTTTGTGGTAGATCAAGATCATTTTCAGTTCCAGGCTCTCCCCTTTGGGTTAGCCACGGCGCCAAGAGCCTTTACCAAGGTAATGGCGGTTATTGTGGCAATACTTCACCTTCGAGGGGTAAAGATTATCCCCTATTTAAACAATCTGCTGATAAAGGCAGACTCGGGGTTTGACTTCGAGATCACTTGCGTCTGACACCAAAAGTGTTAAAAGATCACGGCTGGATTATCGCTGCCAAGAAATCCAGTCTGATGCCCTCATGCTTTTTCTGGGGCTTCTGTTCGACACCAAGTGTCGGAAGGTATTCTTACCTACGGGAAAGATTCTCAGATTGCATTACCAGATGAAACATTTACTGGCTCTCAAGCGGGTGTCGGTGCTTCTGTGCATGAAGCTGATGGGCTGCATGGTGTCTTATTTCGAGGCAATTCTGCTACATTGCAAAAAGGTCAGACACCCGACTGAAAGTACAGTTCAGTTTATCAGCCTCAACTGTACTATCCCTGACATGGTGGTTGAGACTAAACAATCTTAACAGGGAGTGTCCATTATCGGTTTAAAACTGAACAGTGTTGACAACAGATGCCAGCCTCTCGGGCTGGGGTGCGGTCCTCCTCAATCTGCTTTCGCAGGGGACTTGGACCCTGGAGGAAGCGAGTTTACCCATCAACGTACTCAAACTGAGGGCAATATTCAATGCCCTGGGTCAGGCACAATCTCAACTCTGGCAAAAAACAGTTTTGTTTTTTTTTACTTCAATAAATTTTTATTGAGTTTTTCAAAGTTAAATGGGGTACAGAAAAAGAAAGGGTAACAAGCACAGTTGAGATAACAAACAAAAGGGTAATGAAAAAAAACAAAAAACAAGAGGGGGAACCCCCACGTAGGGGGGGGGGGTCACTCAATTGAAACAGCGATCTTATAGCATGCACGTTACTTTAAGAAGCAGAAATAAAATATACACATTGGTCTTTCTCATAGTATGCCAGATGGGGAGATATTAATACCTAGGTAGCTCAGATAACACACAGGCAGAGCCTATTCGTTAGGCTGGGGTTCCTCTATGAGGGCTGCTGGAGAGGGAGAAGTATTTGAAGCTACTCGTGCTCTACCGGAGCCCTCTGTAACATATTCGTGCCAGCTAAACCATTTGAAAATTGGATTGGAGGCGGATGACGTATAGGGCACATCCGTTGTTTCCATTTCAAAACTATACTGGATCTTAGACACGACCTTGGTGATGCTGGGGGGAGCAGGGGACTTCCAGTTCTGAGCAATTGCTGCTCTAGCGGCTATTAGTATGTGTCCTAATACATAGCGCTTATAGCTAGGAACCACAGGCTGATATATATGTAGGAGGGCTACCTTCGGGTCAAGAGTGACAGAAACTCGCAGGACCTCCGAAATCAAAGCGGATATCTCGCCCCAGAACGTCTGGATCACCGGGCATGTCCAAAAGACATGATAAACATCTGCTATCTGACCACATTGACGCCAGCAGAATTTAGACTGACTTGGCCATATCTTATGAAGGCGATCCGGCGTGAGGTAGAGCCGATTGAGGAGCTTAACATACATTTCGGTGTGATTGATGCATCTAGACATGCGGTGTGAGGAAATGTAGATCTTTTCCCACTGCTGGAGGGAGAGAGTCATACCAATATCTGCTTCCCAACGTGCCTGAATCGGAGTCTTGGAGGCTGGGACCAGGGACTGGGAATAGCGGTACCAGAATGTTATTCCTCCCTTACTACCCGCCTTTGTTAATCTATCTAGGACCTGAGCTGGAAGTGTGGACAAGGCATGGGGGGTCCTGGAAGCCGCCCCCACCCAGTGTCTAATTCTCATATATTTAAACATCTCAGACTGAGGCAGATTGTATTTGTCCCTAAGCACGTCAAAGGGGAGGAAAAGGGTCTGCGCAAACATATCCGCCAGTGAAACTATCCCTCTATTTTTCCATACAGTAATATTGATATCCGGTATGAGTTTCGACAATGCTTGGAGGGAAAGATTGCGAGAAGGGAGTACAACATCCTTGTGCGACCCAATAAATTTATCCCATACCCGTAAGGCATCCGAGATAGAGAGTAATTTACGGGCACCCGGTGGGCGGTCCGGCCTAGGAATCCAAAGAAGATCCAGCAAGGGGAATCCTACATATAAAGCCCCCTCGATATCAACCCACGGCTTAGCTGCAAGGGGTAGCGACCAGTCACAGAGGCAACTCAAAACACAGGCATCCTGGTAAAGTGTTAAGCTGGGAAGCAATAAGCCGCCTCTTGACTTTGGTAAAGACATACGTTTGTATGTAAGGAGGGGGGCGTTTCTGCCTCCAGACGTATGACATCATCAGAGTGTGGAACCTATCCATCATTCGTTTTGGTATAGTATAGGGTATGGTACGGAAAATATACATAAGTTTTGGTAGCAACATCATCTTAAAAGCCGCTATGCGCCCCAACCAAGAGACCTCAAAGTCAATCCAGTTCTTAGCCAGTGAGGAGAGTGAAGTTAATTTTTCCCCGATTTACCTTCACAACACCGCAGATAAATTTGCCGGGATATGAATACCTAAATATGGTAAGGAATCTTTAACCCACACAAAAGGAAATTTCTTTTGTAAGCTTGAAAGGGAAGATTGTGGTATATTAATGGGAAGGGTTTCAAATTTTGTAATGTTCAATTTATAGAATGATGCTTCGCTAAACCTGTCTAGGATATGCTTCAAAGTTATCAAGGAGGTCTCCGGGCTGGTTACAAACAGTAGGACATCATCAGCAAATAGGCACACCTTCTGACTGTATGGAAGGATGTCAATACCTGGGAAGTTATCTGCCTGCCGGATTGTATGGGCCAGGGGTTCTATAGCCAAGACGTACATTAAAGGGGAAAGAAAACACCCCTGCCTCGTGCCATTAGTGATGGGAAATGAAGATGATAGGAAACCGTTAGTGAAGATTTTAGCGGAGGGGTCTTAATATAGGGCTAATACGGAGTGAAGAACTCTTCCCTGTATACCAAACTTACACAAGACCTCCTTCATGTACTTCCAGTGAAGTCTGTCAAAGGCCTTTTCTGCGTCTAAAGAGAGCAGAATAACTTCCTCCGAGGACCCAGAGAGGAGGTCCAGGACATTTAATATGCGTCGAGTGTTATCCGAGGCCTGGCGGCCTACTATAAAGCCTACCTGGTTCGGATGTATCAGTTGTGGTAAGAGGGGATTTAGACGATCAACAAGCAATCTAGCGTAAATTTTCAGGTCTGTATTAAGCAATGCTATTGGTCTATAGTTCTTACAGTCTGAGTGGTCCTTGCCCGGTTTTGGTATAGTAATAATCTGTGCTTCCAACATCTCTGTTGGAAAGCCCCCACCCTCTGAAACGCTATTATACAGGTTAGTAAGGAGAGGGGAAACTTCGGTCCCGAAGGCACTGCAAAAACCAGTTTTAATCCAATCGGACAATGCCACTGCTGTGTCTTTTATATAAATCATCAAGGCGGAACCAGAAGCTCTCTGGCTATCAAGGAAGTCTCAAACACCATGAAGTGGGTCAGAACTGTTCTCGATGGAACAACAAAGTGGCCAGATATGGTGCACTGACACGAGATCCGCGGGCTTCTCTTATAGATGCCATGACAGTTCCTTTGAATTTCCGGCTGGTATACATATTTCCTTCACTCCCTAGGTTACCTCGAGTGTTTGAAACAGGTAAGATGCGAAAAAGTTCTTGCGATCCTTTTAGCTCCAGTTCAGCCAAGAAGATCTTTGTATGCAGACCTTCTCACCATGTCCGTGGATCCTCCTTGTCGGGTGCCACACAGGGAGGATCTTCTCACTCAAACCCTTCTTTCATCAGGACCTAGATCGCTTGGCTTTAACGGCATGGATGTTGAAAATCTAATCCTTAAGGAGAAGTGTTTATCTAACAAAGTGTTTCAGACAATGCTTCAGATGATAAAGACCTTCTAGGTAAACAGTTTTCAGGAAACCAACTCCAATGATTCAAACAGGGACTTCTGCAATGCCGAAAGACCTAAATTGAGATTCCACAGAGCTACTGGAGGAGTAAACAATGGTTGCATATGTAAAACACCCTGCAAGAATGTTTGGACATCCGGTAAGAACCATACGTTTCTGAAAATATACAAACAACTCATCCAAACCATCCTGTAGGAAGGCCACCACCCTATATGAAAGTTCTGAAACACTTTGGGACTTTGTTTATATGTTTTCCTACTTTTACATCCATTCAGGCTGTGCTTACCACACTAAACCAGGTTCATTTGTAAAGTACTTTCACTTGGTGCTTCACCAAAGGACATTTCCAACCTGACTGGACCACTAAAGATGCTTGTGAGGCATTTTTCAGTATAATCTCTTAACCCTTTCACCTCACATGATGATGGGACTTTTTTTCAGCCTAGGACCCAGATGTCTTCAGAGTAGAATATAATTTCCTTGTAACTTAGCTTTACTGCTGGTTATAAGTTGGTAAAACTATAATTATCACAATACTTTCTGCCCACATTCTAAATAATTGGTAATTGTTTTAATTGGTACTATAAAAAAAAGTAGTACTTGCCTTAAAAAGTAAGTATAAAAAAAGACATACATAATGTTCTTGGCACAGCAAAAAAATAAAAACTGTATACTGTAATAAATCAATACAAAAAATAAACTTCTCCAGCATAATAGCCCATGTCCACTATTGCCACCACCCATGCTCACTCCAGAGAGCTGCTGTTGCTCACATGCACCTGCTGTGGCCATTAAACAGGGTGCATCCATGGCCATTATACATATGTCTACTCAAAGCCAACAGAAATCGATGGTTGCTTCCTCTCAACAGTAGGTTTTCAAGGGCCACAGCCTTTGTGTCTTGCAATTGCAACATTTACAGATATTTGTTATTGATGTGGCAGTGAGCGAGACTCTCCCTCCTCTCCATTAAAAGTTTTGGAATTACAGAATCTCTCATCTCAAACCTTTCTACCCTTCATACCCTAAAAAGATAATTAAGTGTAACTCAGAAATTGTACCATTTCAGATGGAGCTTGATATGGATGCTCGAATTCCAGTTGTGAATCAGAGGGATGGCACCGTGCTCTTGGGGGACGAAGCCCCCAAACGCTGCCAACTGCATGAGTGGCTGCACAGGCATCCTGACTACATTGTGGACCCCCGCTTTTTAGCGGTAAGCTTATCACTAGGCTTATTATTCACATCAATCCTATATGTATTTTAAAGACACTGGATTCATTTAATATGGAAAATGTATACAGCATAGATTTACATGAAAAAGAAGACACTTATGGGAGATCATGCACATGGCCTTGATCCATTCCAGCTGTGACAAAACAAGTTTGATCACACTTTAACCAGCCTGTCCCTTGTTTTTCACATAATGTGGATTATAGCAAGTACTTTTTGTAGCCCTTGCTTTTCTTCCTCAGCTCAACAGATTACAACTGCAGTCTCTAATTACATGTGGATAAAGGAACATTGTAGCTCATTGTAAATATGTATATTGGTTAATGTATATTGTTGATGTGGCAGTGAGGTTGTTATTCATTTTCCTTTAAATGAAGCCAGGGGGGTTATGGGTAGGTATTGGGTTGCAAGATACTGGTGCGGGGGAAGGCTAATTAGTATCCATTGTTCTCACAAGACTACTCCAGATGTTTGGTCTACAATCTGGCAGGGGAGGTTCTGTGGAAGTACAGCTCATCTCCACTCCCCTCTCCAACCCCCCTAGTCCAGGACTCCCCAATGTTTAACAAGGAGAGGCCCAGGAAGGGGAGAGCACTGTAGAATTTTGACCCAAGATATAAGGAGCCACTCCAGGGGAAGGGGGTGATGTATTCATTCTGGGATTTGATTCATGGAAGGTGCAATGTAGCTGGTTTTGAGCTAAGAGAAGAACTCCATGAGTCTTTAAGTCAGGACATTCAGGTGACTGTAGCTCTTTAAGCTAGTGGGGTAAGGGACAGATGATGTGGTAAAGCTGCCTGGCATTTATTTACAGTGTTTACATAATCTATTGATTATTTTTATTACAATAAATGTATTGCTTTACTTTCTAACTGCATTTGCCTGAGTGACTACTAAGAACTTTAGAAGATACTGGTTAGTCTTCCCTGGCCTAGTATGGCACCCATGGGTGGCCAGCCAGAGTGAAATGGGTAGAATTGGCCACAAAACCCGGTATCTTCACACCAGCGCATACAAAGTAAACCTTGCTCTATACCATCTGTCCATGTGCAGGTATCAAGAATATATTTGGTTTATCCTGGTTAACGGTTTAATATAACTTTTTCAAAACTGCATTTATATACGCTTGCCCCTTCAGGTCTGTTCACAAGTTGCGGTGCCCAGCACCTTCCACCCAGAAGTGGTATCTTTTGGTCCACACACTGAGCACTAACATTAAAACCACCGACAATTGAAGTGAATAGCATTGATTATCTCTTTACAATGGCACATATCAAGGGTTGGATATATTAGACAGCAAGTGAAGTCAGTTCTTGAAGTTGATGTGTTGGGAAGCAGAAAAAATTGGGACGTGTAAGGATCTGAGTGACTTTTTTTTCAAGGGCCAAATTGGATGGCTAGACGAATGAGTCAGCCGTGTGGCGTTTCTGGTATGCAGTAATTAGTACCGAACAAAAGTGGTCCAAATTAAAACAATTGGTGAACTGTCAATAGCGTCATGGGCACCCAAGGCTCATTGATGCTTGTGAAGAGCAAAGGCTACCCCATCTGGTCCAATTCCACAGATAGCACAAATTGCTAAAAAAAAGTTCATTCTGGCTGTGATAGAAAGGTGTCAGAATAAACAGTTATCACAGATTGATGTATCTGTGGCTACGCAGCACCATTCCTCTTCTTCCAGAAACCTCCATGGTCTAAGGCTGAAATCGCAATCTATTGATTTAGATGGAACCTGGAGGCCATTTTGGGCTTATAGTAAGGTTAGGTCTAAAGGACATTCTGGTCTTCATGAAAGATGAAATTCGGAGACCTACAAACACAGTTCCAGCTCCAAAAGACTCCTTGCTGAAGAGATTACCAAAAGAAAGACAGTCTTCAAAGTAAGGAACTTTAACTCCACCTAATTCAAGGGTTCAAACGGAGGCTGCTGTAAGGCTGTTTTAAAGGGTTGAGATCCCAAGGAGCTATATTAGGAAGAATGGAGGTTGTATGTTCATCTCTCCCTGTATGAAAGTGTGCATTTCCGCTTTCTCTAAAAGATTACAGAGAGTTGAAATCTGAACCTTCAGCGAGCAAATTCTTGAGTTCAGAAAAAAATAAATAAAAATACAGCCTTAACGCTGTTAAAGCCAAACCTCGCTAAACCTTTGTGACAAAAGGACCGCTGACTAAACAGGTCTTGTCTTAGAGCCGGACGCCATGACAGACCCACCTTCTTGGCCAGTCTGGTGTTACCATCATCACCTTCTTTAGGACCCATGAAAGTATTGCTAATGGGCAGAGCTGTTAAATTGTATGACAATTCCATGGAACAGTCAGAGCTTCTAAAAGTGCCTTCGAATCTCTTGTCCTTGAGCTTGTGATTCAACAGAGATGCCATTTTTTCGACATCTGCCGTACCTTTTTTTTTTTTTTTTTATAACAATCTGTTGGAAAAACTTCTGGGTGAATGGACAATTCTCGTGAGATACAGGGAATGCTTGCAAATAATCTGCTTCTCAGTTCTCCCTTGAATGAACAACGCCGCAATACCTCCTCCCATAGCGTTTTTCTGTTGATTTCTCTCATGACATTGTGGCTTTTGGTACCTTCATAATGGTTGAGATTTGCCACCACTGTGCATTTTCTGACTAGATCTTTTAGGGCATTTCTTCACTACAGATGGTGTACTGACTAGAGTGTGGAACACAACTCCGTTCCAGCACATTCATTTGGACCTTTGACTCCTTGGGGTAAATGTATCAATCTTCAAGTTTCCGGCAGGTTTGAAAAGTGGAGATGTTGTACATTTTTACAAAATGATAGCTGGAATCTGGTTGCTTTAGGCAACTTATCCACTGTTCACACCCGCCGGAATCTGTCAGCTTGATGTATTTTACCTCCCTTGTCTGTACTCCCAATGGTCTGATTAATTGACTGGTTAGTGTCACTTGTTCCACTTCAAATTATCATCTAAGTTTTTTCTGGAACCATGCAAACTGCACCATCTCGAAGGTGAAGACCATCTTCCTTAAAACCTTAATGCAGAAATGAACAGACATCTGTCTACGAGCAAACCGTGTTTACCAGACCCTGTAATGAAAGTGTCTTTGCCTTTTTGCAAGAACAACTTCTGTTGTTGTGTGTTAAGTTGGAATTCTTGAAATTGTTGATCCATCAATGATATTCTAATTTCTGGATTGTTTCTAGTATAGGCAGCAAATTTGGAGACCTTGCTCTGATCAGCAGCTCATTCAGTTAGAATGATAGACTCCCCTCTGGACTTGAGAAGGGCAGCCATCATTGCTATGATCTTCATGTGCACTCTCTGCACTTTCTCCGGGCTGAAAAGTAAAGCCCAGAAATGAAAATGATGGGAATGAATGGTAAATCTGAGAAGGCACTGGTGTCCTCTTCAGGTCTGCAAATGTGTCCATCAACTTGTTCTGTTCCATGCTGTTTTATGGTAGACCTTAAAGACTCTATCTTGAACTTGTCCACCCAAAGCTGTAAGTTATGGGACTTCATGTTCGAAATTGGGTGTAAAGGTCCATCTAGTTTCTGAGCCAAGAAGCTATTTGAGTAGAAGCCCAAAACCTTTTGGGACTTAAATGACTATCCCTAGGGAAGGAAATAGTGTATTTTCTTCTTCCTAATAAACAGCAAGGCACACTTGACTACTCGCTGCTGTTAATATTAAGTGCTTGATGTACGACTCACACAAACTCCTTTACTCCCTGCTTCCTATAAAAACACTTGTCAAAACACGAGAACCTCAATGTAAGAATATTCAGCCTCCTTTCCTTCCCCCTGGTATGAATATTTAGAGTTTGATCCCTCCCAAGACTGAAGAAGGGAAGGAGTCTGACACTTTCATGGTTTTTCAATGCTGTGTCAGACTCATGATCCTTTCCAAGGAAGATGGAATCTTGACCAGGCCCTACACAGAATTTGACAGGCATTGTGCTCATGCAGGTTCTTCTGGTGAGTCCCTGGTCGAATGCCCCAGAAAGGGAAGTGTCCTCCCCAAGAATCCTGCAGAAGAGATGGAGGAGAGGGAATCCCTGCTTAGTCGCTTATGCAGCAAGCTGCGTAAGTTACACAATGGACTGTACCAAAGATCTCGCCCAGGCTGGGCACTGCCACTGACCCTCCGTTTCACATGCTACCGCAAAGGATGTCCGCCCCTGATTGGCCACTAAACAGTTAGGCGGTACACTTGGAGCAGGTGAAAAACTATACTGTTGTCCCCACTCAAGGCTTAACCTTGGACTTACTCCCGAAAGATGAAGGAAGAAAGAGAAGACAGCTGAAGTGTGCACAACCAGGAGGATGTGAAAACTGCACAAAAGGCAGACTCCATAGCTGAGGCTGGAGTGTGTGTAGTATCTGCATTTTTCAAAGTGAACGAATCACCTGTTTGAAATCAAATTACTTTTAAAAGGTGCCAATAAGTTTGTCTAACCCATTTAAGGATTTATGTGTTCAATAAGCTATGACTAAATATGGCTGATTTCTGTGTTTATTCCACAGCAAACCAAAGCAATACATATGTGGATTCCCAACTTTTTTTTTTTTTTTTTTTTAATTATTTCTACAATTTTCTAAGCAATAAAAGGGTTATACTACCGCACCAACTATAGGATTTCGTCCCAGCACCAATGCATATACTGAAATAATAATCTATGAATTATAGTTTAATAAATCTCTTTACTGGGGTGCTACCTAGAAACATGGTCATATCATGATTCAAAAGAAGAGAAAGAACAGAAGTTTCTTAAATTAAGTGCACGGAATCCTCTATAACTTGCCACTTATTGAAACAAGTTCAAGACCATCTTTTAAAACGTAACTTTTAATGATATGTTAAAGCGAAATATAAAATGGTGTTCATAAATAAAACTGTGATATTAATAAAATAAGCTGGATGCAATATAACGTTTAACCTATATGGCCCTTCTTCTTGGACGGTATGGTAAGAAGGTTTAAGTTAGATAAACCTGCAGGTATAAGGCAGGGTCAGATAGATAGCTATAGATATATATATATATATATATATATATATATATATATATATATATATATATATATATATATATATATATATATATATATATATATAATATGACCCACAGCTACAAATCATTATGAAATCTGACCTGTTTGATCATGAGTATCTGATTAGATCATATAGGGTGGTATGGTTGCCACCTATCTCCTTGATGTCTGTGGATTGCTAAACTAATCACAATAATCACACCTGTTCTGTGCCCCTATATGCTAGATTTATCAATATGGAATCTGTCTGTAATCATTCTACAATTTTCTGTAAGGAAATGGAGCATTATTAGAAAAAATTGTAAGGGTGCCAGTATTTTTGGCCACACTTGTATTATTTTTCTAGAAGGTAGGATACTGGGGAAATAACCTTCTCCGCCCACTCCCTCCTTTCGCTAGTCCTGTCCACTTCCATGGTGTTCCCAGGACTCTGATCTGACACTATTGTGCTTCTGGGTGTTTCTTCTGCAGGATACGGGTTGTTTGATCTAAAATGGATACATCAGTTACAGAATAAGTCTGCTCATTACCAGCTAAAACTGCATTAGGATGGGGCGTGGTCTGGTAGCCGTCGGAGCTGGACGTGCTTTCCTGGAGCTCCGATAAATAGTTAATTTATCCGCTGATTTAAACCCCCGTGGCCACCCTAAGTGCCTAAGCTGGGTGACGGAAGAGCTGTAGTCCTGTCAGCCGGCTAGTAGCGCTAGTTGCAACCCGGAGTGAGCAGCATTAACACACTGACAACTGAGAAGTGCTGGGACACTCGTTCCGCGGCAATACCCGGAGAAACGGGAAACTTACCAGGGGGACTGATCCCCCGCTGGGAGTCTCTCTGCACGTTCTAATTTGCAGACTTGATCTGAGACGCGCTAGCCCGGAAGCCGTGGGACGCCATTACAGGCTTCATTTCCGGTTTGGAGTCTGGAGTGGAGCGTCCTGGGAGTAATCTGAAAGCTGATTGACAGCGGAGACCGGAGTGTCGGCTGCAGCGGGGGATCTGATCTGACCTCACTTGAAATCTGACGTCAGAATTAACTGATCATTTGCCATCTGTACTTCAGGTCAGTTTGGGGCTTCCTGAGAGGAATATGTATTCTGCTTGATCCCCACAGTTGAGAAACTTGCTGAATGCCCAAATAGTTTGACACCAAGCTGGGGGTAAAACTGTCCACCCCAGCCTCTATTAACTAATTAAATACCTGCTGCAGATCCGGACCAGCTAAAGTCATCTGCTTCTCTCGGCTATATCAACACTCTGTGTTCAAGCTGTAAATTCTTTATAGATCCACGATCAGTCCCATCTGTTGGGGCCTGCTGCCATCTAGTGGTCATATGTTTTATTGCTATGTAATAGCTGGGTGACAGCTGCTGGATAACAGTGAATTCAGTTCCAGCAAATATTCACATGTAAAATACAAGATGCTCTGACCACCGCCCGCATGTACCCTACCCTGCGAGATTGAGCACGTCTAACCCATGGGATCAAGCATCATGTTGGGTCAACGTTATAGTTGGAAGGACCACCCAGTAATTAACTGACCTCTTTATCTATAATAACATAAAGCTCCGTCTGGATACTTCTCTGAAGAGATTCTGCCAAGTTGAGTCTGCTTATCTATTTGATATTCTCATTAAGCTAAACGCCCTGACAACGCACTCAGATGGCTCCGAGAAGGATCAAAAAGATTAAAAAGCTCAACCCGACTAACGCAACTGCGCAGCTCCCCTTCTTTAAACAAAACAAACAGCGATCTATGTCCCCCCTCCGGGAATTGGGGAGTGAACGGGGTGACGACTCTGAACAGCTGGATGTTGCCTCGACTTCTATCCCATCTTCTGAGTCCCCTATTCGTACGACTGATCCTGAGGCACCGATTTCGCTTAAATCAATGCAATCCTTACTAGCTTCTTTGAAAGCCGACTTATCATCGGAACTGAGAGCCTCCATGAAAGCCATTCAAGCAGAGGTGGCTGCATTGGGCTCCAGGACGGTCCAGCTAGAGAACAAGTCAGAAGAGGTGGTCTCCTCACATAATGAGCTAATTACATCTCATGAACAACTGGAGGCAGAGGTTGCCACCATGAGGGATAAGATGGCGGATATGGAGGATAGATCGCGTCGCAACAACCTCAAAATTCGGGGAATACCAGAGCAGATCTCAAATGCAGATTTACCATCCTTTGCCACAAATCTGTTTCAGAAACTTCTCCCTTCTGCTTCCATATTAGACTTAACCATCGACCGTATACACCGGCTCCCTAAAAATAAGAGTGTTCCGGACACCGTTCCCAGAGATACCTTATTATGCGTCCATTTCTACCATATTAAGGATCGTATCCTGCGGGCAGCCAGGGAAGCAGAGGGCACAGATCCCCTTCAGGATATTCAAGTGTTCCCAGATTTTTCCCAACACACGGTGGCGAAACGAAGAGCTTTCCAATCAGTCACTAGAGCTCTAAGAAATAATGATATTTCCTACAGATGGGGGTTCCCAGTGAAGCTATTGATCCACAGACACAACGTGCTACATATCATAAACTCAGTGGATGAAGGGACAAAGCTCTTAACGTCCTGGAACCTTCCGGTTATACAGTCTGATCCCAAAGCTAGAACCCACATCTCCAACGATTGGTCTACTCAGGGGGGATCGAGACGTAAAGAATCTCCGCCTCGGGAGGAACTCCCTAGTTCAGTTTGAGCTTTTTCTTATTCGATCTGAAACCCAAGAACACATTCTTCCTCTGATAACGAAAATATTCGGTCAGAGTTATACAAACTCTCCGGGGACTCTTCTCCTTAAAGTGAGCGCAGAAAGATCCGTTGGAACAAGTACTTATCAAGTCCATCCGACTATCTCTGGGCCCTAGAGGAGCGCCCTTAAGCTGTATCCAATGACTTGGGAGACCTAGATGAACGGTTCTAGGTCCTTCTACAGTACTTAGAGCGGGTTCCTCAGTTGCAAAGTTATGTTATTGCTCAATGTTGGATACTCCTCCACATCTGTATGTACGGATCGGTCAAGGCCTTTTTCTACAAATACGGTTCATCTAATGGATGCAGCGCCTTCACGGTATCTAGAGACTGAACTATAACGGAGGGATGACTTCATGCTGACCCACCTTTCAGATAAGATTCTACTTGATTCACCTCTGTTCTCCCTCATATTTTGTATATTTGCCATATTATTGTTAAGAGGGCGCTTTAATTAATTGAATACAAAGTTGGGTTATATAAAATTTGATTACCATTTATATTTCCTCTTACCGAGATGACTAGCCGGGCTTTTTCATATATAGGGAAAGCGATTCTTGTCCCTTACTAAGTATATATGTACATATATATAAATATGTGGGGTCTGATATAAGTATTCTCTCTCTTGATAATGTAATACATGTTATTTCGTTGTGTTTAGGGAGTGTAAAAACGCTATATATTTGTTTGTTATGATATCCATACTTTGAGATAGTTTCTGATGTGTGCTCATATCTCTTTATCTAATTATCCATCTTTAGACAGGGCATGGCTTGGGTTGTACATGCGGGCGGGGGTGCAGATTGACCCAGGCCGCGCACTCCAAGCTTGTGATTTTGCCGGTATTTCCCCTCTCCGGCAAAAATGTTAATCCTATATTTGGGATTATTTCTGTTTCCCCACCCCCAGAGGGGATATATAGCCCCCCCCCCCCCCCCCCCCCCCTTGCCCATTGGAACACAGCACCTGAAGACAATTACTTTGACTCAATTAAGAGGCCAGGTCATATCTGACCGGTGCCTCATAGATTGGTTACTAGTTGTACTACCTCGAATCCCTCCTCTTAAGTGATGGTTACATTTCTGTCTCAAAATGCTAGAGGGCTTAACTCCCCTGCTAAACGCAGACTGGCGTTAACATCATTTCATAAAGCGAAAGCTGACATAATAGCAATTCAAGAGACACACTTTACTGCCAAAGCCCCACCTGTCTTCAGGGACCGGCGTTTCCCTACTTGTTATACTGCGAATGGGCCCCATAAAAAATGCGGGGTTGCTATTCTACTTAGCTCTAAATGTTCTTTTAAACTTTCTACTACAGTGGAAGACAAGACGGGTAGATATCTGATAGTTATAGGACAATTGAAGGAGAAATGGATAACTTTAGTGTCACTATACGCCCCTAATTCCAGACAACTTCACTTCCTGAAAAATACTTTAGCATTGATTGAAAAGGTTAAAAGAGGCAGTTTGGTGATAATGGGTGATTTCAATCTAGTAGTAGAACCCAAATTAGACAGATCTCTAAAACCAGGATCTAAACAGTCACAATCCCCTACCATCTCGGATATGGCTCTGGGTAGACTTTTGGCCGAATTTGGATTGTATGACGTCTGGAGAACAGTTAATCCTAAAGATAGAGATTACACTTACTTCTCTACAGTTCATAATACCTACTCCAGGATTGATCTCATCCTCTTAGACAAATGGTCCTTACAAAATACACAAAAAACGCAGATTCTCCCCATGTCGTGGTCTGACCACGCTCCTGTGACATGGACATGGAAATCGAACCGAACGCCCTTTGCGCTTCGGCCATGGCAGCTGCCAGAACACCTATTACTCTCACTTGAGGCAAAATTAGAGATAAAAGATGCTATTCACTCCTTCACACAAACTAATGACCCAGCTGATACCTCGGTCTTTACTTACTGGTGCGCCCTTAAGGCGGTAGTTAGGGGCAGGATTATTCAAGTGGCTTCTAGACTACATAAGGCGACCTTGTTTCTGCAGACGAAACTAGAGGCGAAACTTAAACTTCTAGATACCCAGAACAAAACACACCCGTCCAAAGCGCTAAACCTTGAGAGAACACAGGTCAAAGCAGAATTACAAAAACTTCTTATGCAGCGTACCCAAATGGCATTATCTAAACTACGCCAAAAATATTACGTAGCGGGTAACAGAGCGAGCGGATTGCTGGCACGTAAACTTAGGGGACTGCAAGCACGGAATCGTATTAAAACCATTACGACTTCCAAGGGTGCTAAGATTACTAACCCTAAAGCCATTGCAGACTCTTTTGCAGCTTTCTATACAGACTTATATAATTTACACACCGACCTCTACCCATCAACCGACAGATCATGACATTGCCACCTTCCTGAGAGATCTCCCCCTGCCAACCATATCCCCCTCTCTCAGACAAGAACTAAATGCCCCTTGGTCCCTAGATGAGATAGATAGGGTCATCAAACAACTCCCTAAGAATAAGGCGCCTGGTCCTGACGGATACAGCAATTCATTCTTCTCCACATTTCAAGAGGTACTGTCACCTATCCTTCTCCAATTATATGAGGCCGGGACTCATTCTGGCTCCTTCCCTTCTGAGATGTTAGAATCCCATATAGTAGTTATCCCCAAACCTGGAAAAGACCCTACTGATTGCAAGAACTATCGTCCCATAGCCTTTTTAAATTCAGATGTTAAAATATTCGCAAAACTGATTGCTAACAGACTCGCTCCTATCATCCCGAAACTGATCCACCCAGATCAGGTGGGCTTTGTGACAGGTAGACAGGGACCCGATAATTTGAGGCGTATACTTCACTTAATAGAACAATGCCATAAGAATAATGATAGCATGTTACTGTTATCCCTGGATGCTGAAAAGGCGTTCGATAGGTTACACTGGTCTTATATGACTCAGGTTCTTCACACCTTCGGATTCGCTGGCAACATCTTAAAGGCCATACTATCCCTATATTCGAACCCTTCAGCGCGAGTGTATAGTGATGGATTTCTTTCTCTAAATTTCTCAATTACTAACGGGACCCGACAGGGCTGCCCCATGTCCCCTATAATATATCTGATGGCCATAGAACCGTTGGCGGCACGGATAAGACTGGACCAAAGATGCTCAGGCTTAGAGGTGAAAGAGACATCTCATTGTGTCTATTCGCTGATGACGTGCTCTTATTTGTGATTAACCCGGAGACCTCGCTGCCAGCAATCCAGGACCTGCTGTCACAGTTTGAAGTATTCAATTTATAAAGGGAGGCTTTTCCAAAGACAGAAGTGCTCCCTATAAATGTCCCGGTAGACGTATTACAGGCTTTAAAAGATAAATTTAATTACTCTTGGAAAACTACTGGACTTACTTATCTTGGAATTCAAATAACCCCTCACTTAGCTTTAATAATAGAACATAATTTCTCTATATTACATCAACAACTATTGGAGCTTATAGGCTCATGGATGTGCTTCGAGGTCTCCTGGTTAGGTAGGATCTCAGCGTTCAAAATGATGCTTCTCCCTAAATTAATGTACTTATTTCGCATGCTCCCATTTTGCCTTCCCTCGGGTCTGCTGGCCAAATTGACCTCCCTGTTGAAAACATATGTCTGGAAGTCCAAACCCCCCCGTATTGCTATGCAGCGTATGACTAGGGGGAAACGGCAAGGGGGACTGGCCCTCCCTCATTTGACAAAATATCATGAGGCTTGTATTTTATCTCAGATCCGAGACTGGTATCTCCCAGGAGGAGTGAAGCCTTGGGTAGATCTGGAGGTAGCGTCTATTCCAGAGTTCCCCTTGACAGATCTTTTATGGATACCTGTCCAGTGGAGACCCCCTGTGGAGACCTTGCCGGCTCTTATCAGAGATACATTGACTGTGTGGGATCGATTGTGCCAGAGAACCGAGGGACTGTTGCGTCCCACGACGGGTGTGTCTCTACGAATAATCGCCAAACAAATACCAGACTTGAATCTTTCTGGATGGATTGGTAGGGGTATTCGGACTCTAGGACACTTGATGGACTCGGATGGGATCTGCTCCTACTCACACCTCAGTGACCTATATTCGTTGCCCAAAGGTGACTTTTACAAATACCTTCAAATCAGGCATCTATTAACTTCCTTACCGTTGAGCATTCCGGCAATAGGCCCTCCTTTAGCCAGGTATTACTCCCCATTAACTAAAGGTAGTAGTAGAGCCAGTATTACCCTCTGGTATAAAAACTTATTGAGTCTTGATGCCGCTCCCAAATCCAAACCTCAGATCCAATGGGAATCAGACCTTCAGTTAGATTTGTCGGAGGAAGACTGGGAACATATTTTTGCCAACTCCTTTAAAATGTCCAAGTGCCTTAATCACACTGAGATGTTGGTAAAATTATTGAATAGAATATATGTTACTCCAGACAAACTTCATAAGATCTAGCCTTCTATATCCCCACTATGTTGGCGTAATTGTTCTGAGCGTGGCGATATTTTCCATGTATTTTGGTCATGCCCGGTAATAAGGCCTATATGGAATAAGGCCTTTCAATTGATAAGCTCAGTCCTTCGTCACTCGGTCCTCCCCACACCAGAGTTAGCTTTATTGCAATATTATCCCCCCTCTCTTCCCAGTTGGGATAGATACGTGACAGGCCAGATACTGATAGCAACCAAAGCAGCTATAGCCCAGGCCTGGAAGCAGCCTCTTCCCCCTACTCTGGCCAAGATAATCTCCAAAATTAATTTCAATTTTGAAATGGAAACCCTGGGTGTCCCATATTCCACGTCAACATCGTCCCCGCTGACTAAGTGGAGAGCCTGGCATAATTATGTGACAGATGGGGAGGGAAATCCATCACGCTCACTTACCTCACCCTCTAATGACAACGACGCTGGTGAATGATCTTTTGTTTGATGGGGTGTAAAGTATTAATCAAGCCGAATGTACACAACGTATAGTCAATTGCATTGAATTTTGACGCTGTATTTTTTCTCAAGGATATTGTGTATGTGTTCCATCCCCTTTATGTACCCTTTCCCTCTTTTTTTTTTTCTGTACCCCTTTTGAAAAACCTTGAAAAAACCAATAAAAATTTTACTCGTTAAAAAAAAAACTGCATTAGGATGTAAGGGCTTACTTTGCCACCCTGCCTGTCTGCCACCACTAGGCTCATTCACAGCTGTCTGGAACTACTTTCTTCTGTGTATTGTGTGTAGCATCTCTTTGCTCTTTCCTCCTGATCGCTTACTCTGGTTTGTGCCTGCAGGGTAGCAAAAAGCGTCTGCACTGGGTTTAAAACAATACAGCCAGGAGATGAATTACAGTGGTAGCTCTTGTATATCACAGGATTTCAGCAAATCTAGTGCAGGAATGTCGCAAGATCTTTAGGAATAGTGGGTTGGGACTTGGATCTTTTTCATTGAGTGTTGATTGGCAACTTAAGATGGAGAACCATTGGGCTTTCAGGTTGTAAGTGTTGCGCTTTGAATGTAAAAAGGAAATATAGCACAGGTTATCATCTCCGATACGGAAGATGAATAGAGCACGTTACTATGGGGTAGTGAGCTTGGGGAGTACACACACTTCCTCCTTATCCCTCTCCCTCCCTGTGGGCTGTGGCAGCACACTTGCATAAATGGGAAACTACAAGCTCTGCCCCACTTTAGTCGTGAGTGCTGAGGAAATAAAAAAGAACATTAAGGAATTTAAGCACATTTAAGTGCTTCTGATAAAGTTTAACAATAAGTTATAATAAACATAACCGAATCATTATTTTTAAGTAATTTATTTGTATGGGGTGTCAATGCATATAGCAGGGGTTGTTTTGTTTGTAAGAATCAATTTGCTGTGTGGTGGAGTATGCTTTTTCTACATGGTATCAAAATTTGGTCAGGTGTGTGGTCTTAATGTTTATTTCAGACATTTCTATTTCTGTATAAAGTTTTGTACAACATGAGAGCATGCAGAAGCTGACCTCTTTCCAAGTTGGCAAGATACACAAGCTAGAGATATAAAATATTCCCAGTCATGAAGGGGATATTGACATGACTGCTTCTATTAGTTCAGACTATGACAAAACTACAGAGTTTTTCTTTGGCCGATGCAGGTTACCTTCATCTTTACGAGGCTAAATGACACAGAGCATTATTTAATACAGGTAAATTAATGTAATAATAATGCTTAATTAACCAATTTCTAATAGTAATTGGCATAAAAATCTGCCTCGTCGAACAACCACAGTACACCGTGGAATCGATCAATGGCAAATATGGTTCTACATTAAATTTGTAAAAAACTGAATTGAGAACAATAGTTTTATGAAGTATAACTTTACAGGAAACAGAAGATAATGGTTCACTTGGCTTTTTTTGGCAGTACTCACAGTTGCATACTATTAACGTGTTGCACTTTTTGGAAGGCTCTGGCTATACCAGGAACATCCAGATTCATAGCAGTGGCACATGTTTATCTCTCTCCTTTTTGCACACAGTATATGGAGGATCGGAGGAAACGCAAGAAACACCGGAGCAAGAAGTCAAGATCTTCAGCAGCACTTGGAGTTGCGAGTACTATGCAGACATCCCACCATCACAATGGAAAAAAGGTGAGAGAACAGGCCCATGTATATGCAGCATGATTGCTTTAGCTAGATTTTCATTTTAGGATTTGGAAAAGCCAGTGTTACAAGATTTGTTAGGTTTGTGTATGCCGTTAAGACTTGGTCATAAGTAGTATATTCTAGAATATGATCTGAATAACTTTAGGATATGAGGTTTCAGATTTATGTCACACTTAACACATGTAGAATATTTTATTGGGGTTTTTTCGGTTTGTTTTTTAATAAACATAGAATAGAAATTTGGAATTACAATCATCGCAATTGATCCCTCATTCGGAACAAGTGTAATCCTTTAAAAGAATCCTGTGTTCCGAAATGACAGGTGTAATAATATGTAGGATAGATCGGACACATTCCTTCACCCGTATTATACACACTTCTCGGAATACCGACAGTTCATATATGATTTCTTATACTCTGAGCTTGTCCCACAAAGTATAAAACTTAGAGTGTACTCGCCTTATATTTATGTAGGGGGTGCTTGTGTTTGAACTCCCAAACAATCTCGATCCACCCCAGGTTGTCAGCACCATTGGTAATCACTCATCGCATGAGAGAAAAAGAACAATCTCTAGTGCAATACGTAGTATAAAAGCACTCATATTTAATGAAAAACAATAAAATTCATAAAACTGTCATATGCACAAAAGATTGTGGTTGCTCGTACCAGATAGCAGAAACATGGAGCGCATAACACATCGTAAACAAACCTGTCCAGAAATGTTTTAGCGATTCCTCTGCCTACCTGGGATAATCTTCATCTTATGCAATCAACTCTCCCGTGCTATTTTTCCAACGCGTTTTGACTATCCACTTCAGTCTTTTTCAAGGTAATCCTACCTGGGGATAATCTTCACCCGTGTGTATAATACGGGTGAAGAAATTTGCCCGATCTATCCTACATATTATTACACTGTTATTTCGGAATACAGGATTCTTTTAAAAGATTACACTTGTTCCGAATGAGAGATCAATTGCGCTGATTGTAATTCCAAATTTCTATTCTGTGTATTATTTAGCTGACAAGTTGTGTACCCTTGTCTTTTGGAATTTAATCGAGCTGTAATTGTACATTAAGCTCTGAATACTGATCATACCATTGTAGTATTTTAATAAACATTTAACTAACACTTTTTTGTTTCTTTTTTCAGTCTTCTCTCCCAGAAAATACATTTGATACTCAACACCTCCCCACATCAGCCAAGAAGAGAAAGAAACGTCCTCCTTCCAAGATAATAATGCCATCTGCGCTACACGGAGCTGGGGACTCTTGTCACACCTTTTCCCGGGACCCTAGACCAGAGCCCAGTGCTAATTCTCTGCGGGCCATGTATGGGGGGGCAGGCGGAGGAATACTGCACCAAACTGGACTTAGTGGGATGGGATTACCACGTTTTCACCCTCTGCATGCAGCTTCTGCAAGTAGAATTCAAGGACCTACATTTGGTGACGAATTGCAGGGCTATGAGCCCCCACAACAACACTTCTCTCTGCTTGATGACCCTATGATGCCAGCAAATTCTTCCTCCAGTGATGATGACTTAGACCGGCCCTGATAAGACCCTTCCCCTAGTGGGATCCATGAACAACTCAGTGAAGTAGGGTCAAAGCCCTTCTATATAGATATGTTACCGCCTTCTCACAAATAGCCTGTTTTTTGGGGGATTTTTTTATTTTATATTTTTATTTCTATTTTTTTTCCCCCTCCCCATTTCAGGACTCCACGACTCTTTCCGGCCCCAAGTCCAAGGATCCTCCGACGCAGGATTCACACTGGATCAGAAGGGACAAATTAATAATTTTTTTTTTTATTTAATATTATTGACTCTATATTGCTGGAAGGGGCCTTGTACCACACTAGCACATAACAGGTTCTAGGACATAATGAAAAGTCTTACAGGGCAATAAGGCACTTCAGGATCTGGGTGACAAGGTCCCTGTCCCATTTAGGGTTCTCCACTATTCACCCAGGCTTGATGTGCATTACTCCCATAGGTCACGTATATGGGAATAACATGAATTGGATTTGTTGCAGTAAGAGTACGGCAACCTGTTATCTTACACAGGACATGAAATCTTTGCAAAGCAGAGTTAAACCTGTGCAAATGTATGAGGGAGGGAATGGGCACTTTGTTTGTGTGTACATGCGGGACCTGACACTGAGGAGTTGAAGCTGCATTTTGTAGGGTGCAAGGGGGCTACCAGCCTTCACTTTCCCTCCTCAGTCCGTGAGAAATCAATAAATTCCTTGATTTAATATAAAGTCTTTTCTGGAATTGAAAAATGTGTACAGTGTGTTTCTCATCTGACTATATATTATCCCTGCATAAATGCCTACACACAGAACTAAAAACCCATTGCATGACCTTGTTTTTTTTTCCCCCTGTGTCCGCTGCTACTGGTAATGCCCCTGGCTTTATTTGTTAAAGAGCCAACTGCTGCTAAAATGGTTAGTTTCACCTCATCGCCTTATTACAGCTATATCTTTATTTTAATAAGATAACCAATTTAAGTGCACCAATTAGTGGTGTTTGGAAAGAGCAAGGGTTGCTTTAACTCTGCCTTAACCCTGACTCTCCACACATAGAAAATTCCAAATGTGATCAGAACTAACGTAAAGATAAATACTGCTGTCAGATATGGGGTTTGTTTGTTTTTGTTACAAAAAAGAAAGTTGTAGAATGCACATATCTCTAGCAAATGTCAACCCCAATCAGAAGCATGCACAGTTGTGAGGGTGTTAAACATGAAATGGCAATTTTCTCATTTCACATTACAAATTGCTACGGTATGATCACATTTTATATGAATACATGATGAAACTGAGAATTAAGTAATGGTTACATTGGGTGGTAGACCCCAAAAAGTTTTGAAATGGTATAAAGTGTAGTGAAATATGAGTTATGTTGATTACTTGGTAAAGGGGACTTCATAGTGTGCTATCCAATGTATGTGAAGCTTAATGTTCTATGCTTCATGCAGTAGATATGGTGAACTTGAGTTCAGGTAAGACAGTAGAGCTCATTTAGCAGGTTTGATATGGAGATATGAGGCTTGGCAAAAGTCAGTAACACATCTGCATATTGGTGTACTTTATGCTGTTAAGGGTCAGCTTTCATACAAGAAAAATAATAGTTACATATTCTCGCTGTAAATTTTTCCATGACTAATGCAAATATTAGGTGGGACAAAGGGCATCCTAGTCTAGTACTATGACCAATTTGAAAAGAAAAAGGTAAACTCACTGGCTAATACATATGCCAAGGTGGACCCAGGTCTGAATCTTTGCAGACAAGTCTTATACCTACATTAAGAAAAAGAGACATCTGTAACTGCTACAGATACTAGGGCTTTGGCCTGTTTTGGGATTCATAACCATCTCCACCCTAGAGGTGGCCCAGTCAAACCTGGAGCCCTGCACAATGGAGTTAGACAAATTTCTTATAGGGCGGTAAACCCATTGGATCTATGCGCCTATGTGTTCTTAAGTTCACTGATAGCATGGGCAATCTCTCCCATAAATATCTTTTAATGAGATGTCCAGATGACTCTGATCAGAGGTCTTGATGGAGTGGCTGCTTGTTGAAAGGAAAACCATGACTTATACCACGATTACAGAGGGTTTTAGTTAAGTGGATGAGGGCTTATTTTGTTTTTTTGAGTGTAGACTAAATTTATTGCAGCCGCTATGATTCTCTTTGTTATTTTTTTTTTTTTTTTGTTGAAATAATTAAATCATAGCAAAATGTTACAAGGGATAAAGGCCTGGTGAACATGGTCAAGTTTTAAGTACTCTAGAGCTCTGTCGAGACTGTTCTCTGAAGCGACTCTCCAGGGATGAAGGCACAGCCTTTACATTAACCAATTCTGGTCTGTTTTGGTTCATATTGAGGGGTATATTTATCAAGTTATGAATTACGGATTACCATTTTTTATTTTTTTTCTTTAAACGGCAATTTTATTAAAGACACAGCTTTCCCTTTGATAATTGTGATTTTAAAAATGATGACAAACCACCGAGAATCATTACGTATCCAACTGTGGATACATTTACCCTTTTTTTTTATCTCTCCTGGATTGATTTTCCAAATCCTGGAGGTTGTCTTTGACAGTTTGAAGTTCTGTAAATATAAAAAGACACTATCCATCAGGATGTCACTTTGTATTTTTTGTTCCAATGATTTGTTTCTGGCTCCTAATGTTATCTCTGACTTGTATTTGTATAGTAGTCTGAATTTCTCTCTGAATTGTTAATTTGATCTCCTTCATTAGTTCAGATACTGAATAATTGAGATGACCTCCTCGGGGTTCAGAATAAGTGGCTTCTGTTGTATGGGATTTGGCTTTCAGACTTTTAATTGGTATACGAGCTAATGTTACAGGCGATATATACCATTGCAATATATGTATGGAGAGACTTCAGGCTTTACAGTAGAATAACTGGGACCCTGTAATTTTAAGAAAAACTATTGTGGGCCTCCAGCCAATCCTTCCATAGGTACTGTTTACTTTTTTGGTTAGGCATAAAAGCAGTGTGTGATTTCAACCCGCAGAGAAGGTCGATTTGGTTGCACACATAGCGCTGCCCACTGTAGCATCTGAACTCCTCTCTTTTATAATTGAGTTAGTTGTCTGTGGATGTTCGATGGAGACCGGATGATGCCTAGTAGGAAAAAATTAGCATTTTAGGCATTAATGGTGGCTGGCATTCAGACTGCATCCTTTCATTATTCTGTGGTAAACTAACTCTATGATTTACACCTCCCACAGTTCCCTGCATCATGAGATGTGTGACTCTACGACCTCCTCTTCAAATAGAATATGTAACATTGTAGGAACAACAATGGGGTAAAAAGGGGTTGGGCAGGGGAGAAATAACAGAGAAAAGCACAGTACTAAGCTACATAGCCTTGGAACTTGGGATGTGATTTAGACACACTCTTACCTGATGATGACAACTGGTGTTTGTAACCCATAGTTCCACCAGTGAGTCCTAACCCGGAGGCAGGATCATAGCCCTAGTGCACCGTGATATCAAGCGACCATCTCTTGGCAGGTTTCATAAGTTCAGGAAGGCCTCATATGTTTGTGTTATTATGCGATAATTTCTCCAATAAGTGATTGGCGGAGCGCACTGCCCTCTGCTAGGCCGTTGGATTGGGCATATAACTGACTCCTAGTGACATCTTTGATATTCCAGGTGTGTGCAAATTCTCTGAATTATTTGCTCATGAATTGATAAATTTAATAAATTTATACAATAAGTTATTTTGACTAGTGGTGCAGTGCACCTGATGTATATCATTGTAAATGTGTTGATATTTGTATTGATTTTAGGTAGTTTGTTATTGTGGCTGATCACAAGTACCTCTAACTGGTGTGTAAACAGCCCTTATAAGAACCCTTTAAGAGCAATAAACCATTACTGCGTTTAAGATTTTGCCTGATGCCTATTGCCTGCTGTAACAAACATGTGTCAACACTTCAGTCTGTTCCCAGACTGTCATATATTGAACCAAGCGTCTGTGTCAATGCTCTGCCCCGCTGTACAGCAGTCCTGAATCAACAAAAAGGCACTGCAATATATTTCAACTACCCAGAGGTAAGCTGTGCCAGTGAAGAAGGTTGGTGCTGGCCACAACTATTCTACAACTAGTGTGCAGGTGACACCAGTAAGAGTGGACCATAACGACGTAATACTGACAAAATAATCGGGGTTTATAATTGGTGATAACCGTGGCAATAAAAGGACAGGTTGGCAGAGTAAGCCCATCCTGTCATACTCAGACTTTTTTGAGATAGGGTAAGTAGTCTATCAAAATAGTGTGAGTCCACTAGCACCAGGAGTTCGACCACAGTGAGTGACTGGCATGTCAGGGATCTTGTGCAGGTGCAGTGGTTCTTTGAAATGCACTCATATTGCACCAAATTAGGGTGCACAGCTTGAAAGGTTTCCAAGGTCACTATAGACAGATGACCAGAACATGGTTTCACTTGCTCTCTGCTTCGTGGGCAAGGGGTTGTTGATGAAGTTGAATGTAATATATTTGGAGTGAATATGGTGTGATGAACCTTTGATATCGCAGTAGTTTTCGATCATTTTCTGTCCGTTCATCCCTCAAAGTCATAGAAAGGACATATGTTGGATGAATGTTGCAATTCTTTCAAAGAATCCGGCCAGCCATTCTTGACAAACCTGTGGTGTGACCTTGCAGTACACGATGTGGAAATTGTAGCTCCGCACAAGTGAAATTAAGATTCGTTAATTGCTACTGTTAATAAATTGACTGCCGTAGCCAAAAGGTTGACTGTTCTTGAGTGGTCAGTTTATGCATGCAGGTCAACTTGATGTAGCAGGAGCTTGAATGTAATGTGTTTCGCACCAGTGTGTACTTATATTTTAACAATCTTGTTATGTATGAAACCGGAGACTTGTAAAGATTTCACCTCTGTGAGATTAGGCCTACACTTTCACAGTGTATGTGAATGTTTTCTTGATGTGCCCATTGCTACTTTCTGTGGAAGCCTTCCCACCATGATCTACCTTGACTTATAACACTTCACATAGTGGTTCCACTTTCTGCATGAATTGCACCACTTGTTGC
The DNA here is from genome assembly GCF_038048845.1 of Mixophyes fleayi. NCBI lineage: Eukaryota > Metazoa > Chordata > Amphibia > Anura > Limnodynastidae > Mixophyes > Mixophyes fleayi. Next base: position 313,676,490 of record NC_134402.1, read on the forward strand.
AGACTGGACAATTTGTAGCATTCAGGCAGGTGATGCCCATTACACTGTTGGCATTGTATGTGATGTAGTGGAGCGTGTTGCATGTACTTCTGACTCCCGCTTCAATGCCACTGTGCACCTATTGACTTTCATTGAGCATAAATATTTTAATGGCAATTTCTAGTGCAAGTCCCTTTTCCCTCAAGAACTGTGTCTGGGCAATATAATTTTGAATGCTACATACAATCCAGTTTCTTATTAGCTCACTAGTGATATCACCAGAATTGCATTATCTTATGGACACACATGATTGTATAGACTCTTCACGTTTTTTATTTGTAGTATTAAAGGCGTGTTTTTCTATTACATTTTTTACTGGAAGGCCACTTCTTCAAATTTCTTAAGTAGCATATCAGGTTTTCTCTATTTTCCACTTGCTCAAAAACAATGTGTCTGATTGTTCTACTGCCTCTGCGCAAGCTAGGTTAGCTGTAGAATAGTTTTTGGTTTTTTTAATAATTTCTTCTAGAAAATTGTTTAATATTAAAACAATATAATGTGTTGTGCAGTGCATATAAAACTCAAAAAGCAGGAAAAATAGTATCCTATTCAACACTTAAATCCTTAAATGGGCCGCACAAATGTATTGGGAACATTTTAGAAGTGGTTAATAATTAAATTCAAGCAGGTAATCTGCCTTCCTTTTGAAACTGTATTCAGTAGTAGCAGGTGCCTTCAATACAAAGATCACTCATTAAACAACCTTGAATAGAGAAAATAACTTTCTCTTGTTTTTGTGTCAATGTATATACTGCGTTCAGCATAGAGAAAAGAAGCAGAGCCACAGAACTTTCCAAGGAGGTCAGACAGAAAATTGTAGCCAATCATGTACAATCTCAAGAGGACAACTCAATCGCCAGAGACCTTGATGTTCATGTTTTACTGTACATAGTTATTAGGAAGTTTAAGGCCCATCACCCTGAAAGTTATATTTGGACGAAGACTGCAATGGAAGATTGTTCGACTGGTGGAGAAAGCAGTTTGATCATATGCCAAACAAATTTAAGCTGACATGAGATATGACCGTTTAAATTCACACTATTCAGACACTGGACAGTTCTTACGTGGCCAACAATGAGTCTAGATCTAAATCCCATAGGACATCTGTGGAGAGATCTGAAATTAGCAGTTGGGAGAAGGCAGCTTCAAATCTGGGAGAACTGAAGTTTGCACAAAAAGAGTGGACTATACTGCCACTAGAGTGGTGCAGGAAGCGCATCCATGCTTCTAGGAACTGGTTGTTTGCAAATATTTTGACCAAAGGCTATGCTGTCAAAAATTACATCTAGGGTGACCATAATTTTTGTCAAGGCCATTTTTTTTCATTTACTGATTTATAAGGGTATACAATATTAGAATTATAATAAAAAAAAAGTTCTGTATAACCGATTTGTGGAGACCAAATACCATTTCCTATAAACAGAAGGTGGAATTAATAGTAGTGCGTTTTTTTGAAAAAAGTGCAAGGGTGCCAATATTTTTCCCTTTACCATTTTTGATTTCTGAGTCCTTTAATGCAGTCGACATGCCATTCCTTGAATTTAAGCGAGTAGTCTGCAATATTTTCATCAAACACAGAGGGACAATGTTTGTAGCGAATGAATTTTGTTTACAGCCATCTATATGTCCTATGGGTAGTGCACGAGATGGGTGAAGTACAGGAACTAACAGTGTCTCACCTCCCAGACTTCACTGTAGACCACTGTAATGCATCACAGGATGCATAACTCTACAATATTCATGTTTCAGGTGCACACTGCTCAGAATTCTATATCATAACTTTCAAATGTGTAAGTTGGTAGGGTTAACATAATTTGAAAAAGACAATGCACATGTATCACAGGAAGCCAGATAGACGTTTTTTTATTAAATTGTGCTACAATTATTTTAATTTACTTTTTAGGCTTCTCTGGGCAATGTTATGTTTATGGGAGAGATTTGAAGTGGTCTGATGTTGTTATAGGGTGTCAAAGGCTTATGATTAACTGTGACAACATTCAATCATGTGCTTGTGACACTGGAGACATACACCCTTTTCATACTGCTCCCAGAAAAGCTGGCGCATGGCCAGACACCTTATTTATTTAATGTTCACCCTCATTCAGTACTTAATCACATTCTCTTCCCATCGCTCATCTTCCATTTTGTTAATTTTTTTCAAGTGAAATATTTTGAAATTTATTTCAAATGATACACACACATAACCACAACTCTCTATTAAGAACTAACTACTTGTTAAACCTAAATTGAACTAAGGTACCAATATGCTAGTGCACATGCTTTCATATCAATATTATTCCAATATGTTTATAGAGGATAATTTTCAATCATTCTTAGATGAAATATTACACAGTAAAGTCTATATCAGTATTTGTGCATGAGGAGATAGGGAGAATAAATATAAACCATCCAAAACACATGCCAGACAATGCAACAATTTATTAAACATACAGGTTTAAGACAGACTTGAAAACATGAGTGCACCTCAATCTGGCTCATCATCCTGAGACTGGATCGCACATCTTGACCTGGAGCACCATGATCAAATTTTGTTGTATTACTATAGATTTCCTACTAGTAAAAGGCTAGTGCCCTTTTATGAAAACATGGGGGTTCTCCTGCAGTCTGTCTGTGCCATGATAACCTGGGTCAGACGTGTGTTTGTATGTATATATGTATATATATGTATGTGTGTGTGTGGATGTATGTATATATATATATATATATATATATATATATATATATATATATATATATATATATATATATATATATATATATATATTTATTTTACATTCATGGCCAAAAGTTTTGAGAATGACACAAGTATTGGTATTCACAAAGTTTGCTGCTTCAGTGGTTTTAGACCTTTTTGTGAGATGTTGCTATGGTATACTGAAGTAAAATTACAAGCATTTCAGAAGTGTCAAAGGCTTTTAGTGACAATTACATTATATGTATGCCAAGTCAATATTTGCAGTGTTGACCCTTCTTTTTGAAGACTACTGCAATTCGCCCTGGCATAGTGTCAATCAACTTCTGGGCCACATACTGACTGATGGCCACTCATTCTTGCCTTATCAATGTTTGGAGTTTGTCAGAATTTGTGGGTTTTTGTTTGTCCACCCGCCTCTTGAGGATTGACCACAAGTTCTCAATGGGATTAAAATCTGGGGAGTTTCCTGGCCATGATCCCAAAATTTCTATGTTTTGATCCCCGAGCAACTTAGTTATTACTTTTGCCTTATGACAAGGTGCTCCCATCATGCTGGAAAAGGCATTGCTCATCACCAAACTGTTGGATGGTTGGGAGAAGTTGTTCTTGGAGTATGTTTTGGTACCATTGTTAATTCATGGCTGCGTTCCTAGTCAAAATTGTGATTTGAGATCACTCCCTTGACTGAGAATCAACCCCACACATGAATGGTCTCATGATGCTTTACTGTTGGCATAACACAGGACTGATGGTAGTGCTCACCTTTCCGTTAAACAAGTGTTTTTCCAGATGTCCCAAACAATCTGAAAGGGGATTCAACAGAGAAAATGACTTTACCCCAGTTCTCAGCAGGCCAATCCCTGTACCTTTTGCAGAATATCAGTCTGTCCCTGATGTTTTTCCTGGAGAGAAGTGGCTTCTTTACTGGCCTTCTTGACACTAGGTCATACTCCAAAAGTCTTCGCCTCACTGTGCGGGCAGAGGCACTCACACCTGCCTGCTGCCATTCCTGAGCAAGCTCTGCACTGGTGGGAGTGGGCTCACTCACAATTTTGCATAAGAACACAGCAATGAATAAAGAATGGTACCAAAACATACTCCAAGAGCAACTTCTCCCAACCATCCAAGAACAGTTTGGTGACGAATAATGCCTTTTTCAGCATGATGAAGCATCTTGGTGTAGGAAGGAGGGTTTTGGATTCTTAGAGCACTGGGCTGATTTCTCGGTCAGTTGCCATCTTTATTGCCGAGATGGATTGCACTTTAATGAGGAGGGGGCTGCTGTGCTAGAGGGGAGGATGGTCAGAAGTTTGGTGGAGATTTTAAACTAGGCTGTGGGGGGGAGGGGCAAACATGTTTTTATGGGATTGACATTGAGAGTAGTAAGGAGGAATTTAACAAGAGTCAATGGGGTGAAGAGGGGGAAAAGGGAAGCATAGCCCATAGGGAGAGGCCCTTTTTAAAGCAAAAAGAAATACCTAAGGGAGGCAATAGACTTAAGTGTATGCTTGCAAATGCAAGAAGCCTGACAGGTAAAATGGGGGAGTTAGAACTAGTAGCAATGAATGAGCAGTATGATATTAAATGTATTACGGAGACCTGGTGGGATGATACGCATGACTGGGCAGTCAACTTGGAAGGCTATACTCTCTTCAGGAGGGATGGGGTAAATAAAAGGGAAGGAGGAGTATGTATTTGTATTAAGCCAGAGTTAAAACCAAGTATTCCGGAAGTAATTTACGAGAATATTGGTGATATTATAGAGGCATTGTGGGTGGAAATATCCAGCAGAGGAAAAAGTTCAGAGAAGTTGCTGATAGGGATATGCTATAAACCGCCAGATATTAGTATGGTTGAGGAAGCCCAACTTCTACAGCAAATTGAAAAGGCTACACAACTAGGTCAAATTTTAATTATGGGGGATTTTTAATTATCCGGACATTGATTGGAGTACTGAGACCTGCGGTACAGCTAGAGGAAATAGGTTTCTAAGCACGCTAAAAGACCATTACATGTCCCAATTAGTAGAGGAACCAACTAGGAACCGGACTATACTGGACCTAGCAATAACAAATAATGTAGACCTAATATCAAATATTCAAGTAAAGGAGCACTTGGGAAACAGTGATCATAATATGGTCTTATTTTGAAATTGGTTTTCAGAAACAACAGTATAAGGGATCATCTAGGACTTTAAACTTTAGAAAGACAAATTTTAATATGCTAAAGGAGTCTATAAAGTGCTTAAACTGGGACATAGTTTTTGAAGGAAAAAATACAGAAGAAAAGCGGGCTGTCTTTAAAATGCTGTTGGAAACATATACAAGTAAGTTTATTCCTATGGGAAATAAATGTAAAATAATTAACTCAAAAACAATGTGGCTAAATAAAAAGGTAAGGAAAGAAATGCAAAGGAAGAAGTGTGCATTTAAATTGTTTAAGTCTGAATCAGGTGAGTCCTTTAGTAGGTACAAGGAATATAATAAAACATGCAAAACAGAAATTAGATTGGCTAAATTAGAAAATGAAAAGCAAGTTGCAAAAGAAAGTAAGATAAACCCCAAAAAGTTTTTTTAAGTATATAAATGGCAAAAGGATTAAAAAAAGATGATATAGAACCCCTAAGAAGTGAGATGGGAGAATTGATAAATGATACTAAGGAAAAAGCAGGACTACTGCATAAAAATGGAAATGAAACCATACCATTAATTAATACTTGGTTGTCAGAGGAAGAAGTCCAAAGGCGACTGAAGAATATTGAGATAAAGCTCCAGGTCCAGATGGCATACACCCAAGGGTCCTTATGGAGCTAAACTCAGAAATAGCTAGACCGCTATTCTTAATTTTCAGAGATTACATCTCATCAGGCTCAGTACCAAGGGATTGGCGAATAGCAGATGTGGTGCCGTTGTTTAAAAAGAGGACAAGATCACAACCAGGGAATTATAGACCTGTAAGCCTGACATCAATAGTGGGGAAACTACTGGAAGGTATATTAAGGCATAATATTCAGGATTACTTGGTGTGCAATAAAATTATTAGTGGGAATCCACATGGATTTGTGAGGGATATGTCATGTCAAACTAATCTAATTAGTTTCTACGAGGAGATTAGTGGGAACTTAGACCAGGCTGCACAGTAAATGTGGTCTACTTAGATTTTTCAAAGGCCTTTGATACAATACCACACACGAGGTTGGTTTACAAAATAAGGGAACTGGGTCTAGGAAACAACATTTGTACTTGGATCGAAAACTGGTTAGAGAATAGGGAACAGAGTTGTGATAAATGGAATGTTTTCTAATTGGTCAAAAGTTTTAAGTGAAGTACCTCAAGGTTCCGTGCTGGGGCCACTCCTTTTTAATATATTTATAAATGACCTTGGTGATGGTTTAGAGAGTAAAGTTTCTATTTTTGCAGATGACACTAAACTCTGTAAGGTAATAAAGTCAAAGCAAGATGTGGCTTCTCTACAGAGAGACTTAAATAAACTGGAGGATTGGACAGCCCAATAGAATATGAGGTTTAACATAGATAAATGTAAGGTTATGCATTTAGGGATTAAAAACAAGAATGCAATCTATAAATTAAATGGAATTTAGGAGTATCTATAATGGAAAATAATTTGGGAGTGCTCATAGACAGTAGACTTAGCAATCGTGCTCAATGTCAAGCAGCTGCAAGGGCAAGTAAAATATTGGCATGCATGAAAAGGGCCATAGATGCAAGGGAAGACAGTGTAATTTTGCCACTGTATAAATCATTGGTAAGACCTCATCTTGAATATGCAGTACAGTTCTGGGCACCACTCTATAAAAAAGATCATTTGGAAATAGAAAGGGTTCAGAGAAGGGCAAAAAACTTGATAAAGGGTATGGAGTCACTTTAAATTCATCCTCTCATCCTACAGCTCTGCCCTCTCACTCGCTAAACAATCTTTTTTTAAATCGCTCATCTCTTCCCAGTCCTCTAACCCCCGCCGCCTTTTCGCCACCTTCAGCACTCTCCACCACCTCTGGGTCTCTCTCCCCCCGTCCACCCTTCCAGTCGGGGTCCCTCCGGGCTCAGTTCTGGGACCTTTACTTTTCTCTCTATACACCTATTCCCTGGGTGAACTTATCAGCTCCTACGGCCTCAACTACCACCTTTATGCTGACACACTCAACTATACCTCTCCTCTCCTGATCTCTCTCCATCCCTCCTCTCTAGGGTGTCCGCCTACCTCTCTGCCATCTCCTCCTGGATGTCCTCTCGATTCCTCAAACTTAACCTCGCCAAAACTGTACTCATAGTCTTTCCTCCCCCTCTTCCCTCATCCCCTTCTGACCTCTCGAAAACTCCTCTATCTCCCCTGTCCCCCATCTTCGCTGCCTCGGTGTCACCCTCGACTCCTCTCTCTCCTTTGGCCCCACATTCTCTCTCTTGCTAAATCCTGCCGCTTCCAGCTGCGTAATATCGCTCGCATCCGGCCCTTCCTCTCCCAAGATGCCACCAAATGTCTTATTCACTCTCTGATCATCTCCCGCTTGGACTACTGCAACCTCCTCCTTACTGGCCTCCCCCACTCTCATCTCGCTCCCCTTCAATCTGTACTTAATGCTGCCGCTAGGCTTATCTTCCTTTCTCGTTGCTCCTCTTCTGTCTCCCCCCTCTACCTAGCCCTTCACTGGCTCTCCTTCCCCTACAGAATCCTGTTCAAGCTCCTCACACTTACATACAAGGCCCTCGCCAACTCCACCGCACCCTACATCTCCACCCTCCTCTCTATTCATAATCCAGCCTGCCCTCTCTGTTCTGCCAATGATCGTCGCCTCTCTTCCCTCCTGATTTCCTCCTCCCACGCGCGTATCCAAGACTTCGCCCGCGCTGCCCCCCTCCACTGGAACAAGCTCCCTCCCCCATCTGAATTTCCCCTATTCTGTCCAGTTTCAAACGGGCTTTAAAAACCCACCTTTTTCTTAAAGCCTTCCAGTCTCCCACTTAACTTCCTACCTTATCTTCTGCCTCTCCCCCTTCATTCCCCTTCCCTTATTCTGCCTCCATTCCTCCTCCTCTCCCTCTCACCCTGTGTCTCTCTGTCTGTCTACCCCACTCTCTTAGATTTTACTCTCCTTTGAGCAGGGTCATCTCTCCTCCTGTTTCCACCACTTCTAACTCTGCTCTTTAGCTACCTAGCCCTCCTCCTCGAGAACCCTCTACCCCCATCCCCTCTTGCTCCCTCCTCTCCCCTCTGGGGGTCTCCCTATCATCCACGCCTTCCCTCTTGGGCTCCGTTGTATGTGGATCTTCCCTCTTCCCTCCCCCGCCCTCTTTAGCTGTGCTTTGAGCTTACTGAGTTACTGTGCTTATTGTTTACTGTACTGTGCTGTCTTACCTCGTATTGTTATTGTTTTTCCCTGTATGGTGCTACGGACACCTAGTGGTGCCCTTTAAATAAAAATTAATAATAATAATAAAAAAAAAGGTCTAGCACATTTATCAGCATTTTGATAGAAGAGAAATAGGATGGGAAGATTCAGGGTAAAGTAAACCTTTGGCAGGTTTTGGAATCGGAAATAGAAGGAAGCAAGGTCACTAATGCTAATAACTGAACAAAGTTTATCAGTCGTCTAGGGATAAACTGGTGCTCTGGCCAGGTAGGGCATAAAATTACAACTCCTGTCTGCTTGAGCATGTTGACCATAAGTAGTAAATATAATTTGTAACCTTTTAGCACTGAGTATGATTCAGGGCTGCTAGTTGTAGAAGACCTGCAGTCTCCAAATAAAAAAATCAATAGAATAATATAGATACAAAGCACATTCTAGAAAAATGTTAAAAAGATCTGTGCATAAATTAAAACAATTATATCATAAACTTACAATAAAAATAAATCCTCATACTCCTTTATCTCCTAAGTAGTCAATCAATGGAATATTCAAACAATGTTGATATACCCATAATAAATAGTGATAATTGAAAACAATTGTTAAAAACAATTCCTATGTGCAACAGCTGCTAATATCTGGTAAAAAAATGTATTTACCACAACAAGAAATGTAATTTGAATGAGACAAAGGATATGTACATGGAAAGTCTAGCAATGAGTGAACTCTTTGGGCCTCCCTCTCCCAAATCAGCTTCAATGTTAAATCAATAGCACCTACATTTAATAAATAGGCCTCCCTACCTGGAGCAAGCCGTGTCATTAAAGTAATAGTTTTCACATTTAATAAATAAACCTTTTTCCCCCAAACCTGCCCTGACATTAAATTACTAGTATTCACATTTAATAAATAAACTAATTTCTTACGCATACAGCTATTTTATAAATAGCCCACCTTCTTCTCAAACTCAGCCCTGCATTCAATTATTAGCCCCTAAACCACCCCAGCATTAAATACACAGTCCCATCACCCCATTAAATGAATAGCTGCTGCCATGACTCCCACATTAAATTAAATAACCTCCACCATCAAAAAAACTTTCACATCACCCCACCAATAAATTAATATTTCACCTACTGTTAACTGATTAGCCTTTACACTCACCATTAAATAAAAAGCCCACTCACCCCTAGCACTTTACGTAAAGAGCCCTCCTTCTCCCATGCATTTACATTCTTCTCCACACCCAATTCCGCAAGCCCTGAATTAGTAAACGTACCATGGGATTCCTCTCTGCTTCTTTTTTGGTGGCTCTTCTTGGCTCCTGTTCATTGACAGCACAATGCAGGAAGCAGTGCTGCGGCTGGGGTAGGTGGCGGTTCCCTGCCCAGGCTGACATGCCCCCAGCACTCTGTTAATACACCTGCTGAGATCCTCAAATCAGGGCTAAGTACACACTGTTCTGACACAGCCTCATGTGACTGAGGCTGAGTGACAGAACAATGTGCTGAGCCCTGATTGGAGGAGCTCAGCACGCAAACTTACTTAATGCTGCAGCTGTAAATTGGTGCCAATTGTGTGGAGCAAAGGGGAAGGCCCTGGAAAGGCCCATCCCCCTTTGACAAGGGTTGGAGCAGCCAGGTAGTGAAGCCCATTAGGGATATTCTCAGTATCCTGGTTTGGCATCTATGACTATCGGTTTACCCTTAAATTAATTAAAGACATTCCTAACGTACAGATAACAGTAAGCAAGTAAACCAAGAGGGGGAAAACACAAATCTGTGATACGCAACAGATATAGATTTTTTTACTCCTGTCGAATATGTGAAGCAACCTTATTAGATAAAATGTAATTTATAAAATCACAGTTCTACTTGAGCTCTGGCTGAATGTCTGTTGTCTAATCACTTTATAGCTTCCCAAGGAGTAGGAAAGAAATGTGTTCAGCTGCCACCCACCACACACAGTCTGGCCGGGAAGAACATAGAATAAAGAAGATGTAAGTCTCAGAGTCTCCTTTTCACTTGTACAAATTGTGCGCAACTCTTTGCATTTCATTCATAAAATCAGGGAAGACTGCCACTGTATGGTTTTCAAATTTTAGAGGCCCATGCTGTTGTGCCAGCTTAAGGACTATATTACAGTCTTCGGATTGGAACCTTCTACTCTTTCCAGCAGGGCAAGAATTCTTAAATTATTTTTCCTCAATCTTCCCTTTAAGTCAGACATTTTTTTTGTTTGCAGAGACTTATTAGAGATGTAAGGTTAGAAATTTCCCCTTTTGTAGGAGTAGTAAGGAAGTAATTCTGTGCTCCGCTTCTCCTACTCAGTTTTTGGAGGTGTTTACGGATTAAGGAAAATTACGTTTGATCTTATCAAATTCTGTTACCTGCTTCTCTGAGGATATAACTATGCACTGGCTGATATTAGCTTGAGCATTCAGGTGTTCCAGCACACCCGGTTAAAATGGTGACCAGGGGATGGCGATTCACACTGCCCTACCAATAGGGGGTAACAGAGATGGTCTGGTCTGGCACCCAAAATGGACATGGTTGCGGATCATAGTAGGGGCAAGACCTCATATGTTACGCTTCTCTAATTGGTAATGGTGTCAAATATGTGCTAATGACAGAATCTCTAAGAATCTCAGTACAGCTTATTTCAGTTCTCGTATTTTGCTGTTGTGTGAAAACTTTGTACTGCAACAACATTTTTCTGTTTGTAACTTAATCTAGTGTAAGGGGAACATAATAATGCAAACTTATTTAGAAATATAGATTGCATATGCATATTGGAGTTTGCTTCACATTTTTTTGGCCAAATGCTGGATTATAATAATTATTTTCGAAGCTGTAGCCCAGAAATGCTGGTGAGTCCAATACTATGGTATCTATTCGTAGTGCAGTGACGTTTAATCTGGATCCATGTGACCATTGGACAATGTTTCGCAGAGCAATGATTTTGTACCTAGTATGTGTAGAATAAACAGTCACAAGTATTGCTGCTTGCTCCCATGTTATGTGGGCAAAGGATTGCAATTTAACACAATTATAAATGATTGTAGATAGTTAGAAAGGGTGGTGCCATTTCTACAATACTTTTCAGGGACCAATATGATCTTAATTTAACACTTGACAAACCAGCAGAATTTAGGGAAGGGGGAGGATATTTCCATCACAAATCTTATAATGGGAAAGAAAACTTATGGCATTAAAAATAAATAAGACAAAAGTAAACTTTATAGAAGCAATTTAGCAAAGTCCTCTACCCAGTTGTCTGTCTTACTGCACTGGGCAAGACGGACTCCATTTGTATTTGGACTCATTAATAGGCAGTCCATAGCAGTCGGTCTCTCTTGTGCTTTGTGTAGCCAGGAAATTTCACAATATCGACCATGAAACATGAGTACTGATTTAGAAAACCTTGGTGACTGGCTTAGATGGACTGTTAAGAGTTATGAGGTTGAATACCTTAGCATCTCTCCATGATTGCATTTCTATGTATGATAATGGTAATTGTAAACTGAAGTGTTCGGTAGAAAAGATATATGGTGTTTGTATCTACAGATAAAAAGATAACTAGATGGTGATTAGAGATGTGCAAGCTCAGTTGAACCTGATAAAAATGTGCATTGTTTTGTATTTTTTTCTAATTCCTAGGGGCACACTTGCATTTTTTTCTGTGAGTTGTTTGATATAATGGGTTGTGATCTAGCAATCATTTATATATTCTTTTTTATGTATTGAATAGATGTTCTAATCAGCCCAACGTTTCAAATAAATGCACAAAGAAGAAAAACCTGTTATATGCTGTATTTATTCTTTGCTATATGATGTCTCGAACATCTGTATACATTCTGTTTTGCATTGGAATCAATGATCCCTATTTCAAGATCTGCCTGAATTCCGAGACTGCTTTTTGATATGATACAGCCCAGATGTGGTCAAATTGTTGCCAACTAGGCTTCATGTGCATAAATCACCTTTTTTGTCCAAACTGTCTCCAGTCTTTAGTGGTACTAAAAAAGGTTTGCCTCCAACTGCTCAACCAGCAATTTATCTAATAAACAAGGAATCATAAAGTCCTCCACACTCAAACTCCTAATCATAACCCCCCCCCTACCTCCTATACCTCCAACTGTGTTTACTAAGCTTCCCTGCATCTTTAACCCTATCCTATGCCCAACAATCCAAGCTTAACTCCCATCACGCAACCTTGTTAAATAGCCAGGATTGTCCAGACGTGGCCAACTTTAAATCCTGAATGTCTGCAAATTGGAGGAATAATTCGCTGCAGGTGATGTCGTTTAAGAATCGTATCCCTCGGGTATGCCAGGGAGAGAACGAGGAGTGGTGCAGGCCTGGAGGGAAATCGGGATAGTTGAAAAGGGGGACTAATGGGGAGGGAAGTGGGGAGAGACCATACAGTAGTATAAGTCCCATATAGCCAGAGAGAGGGAGACTGTGAGATGAGTCAGAGCTTTTTTAGGATGACACACCCTTGGGAGCCATAGAAGGGAAGCAGGTAAGAGCAGTCTTAGACTCTCAGCCTTGAGAGTTACCCAAACCCTAGCAGATGTAGGACCATTCCATAAGACACACTGAGCGAGTTGGGCCAAAAGGTAGTATCTTTTGAAGTTTGGTATATCGAGACCTCCGCCCTGCGAAGACCTCTGCAGTACCCTGAGTCGTATACGTGGGTGTTTACCTGCCCAACTAAATTTGGATGATTCGTATTGAAGGAATTTAAATACATAAGGAGGAATGCAAATGGGAAGAGTTTGGAAAAGGTATAATAGTCTAGGAAGAATATTAATTTTGACAGCATTAATACGGCCTATCCAGTAGATAAATTGTTGGGACCAAGTGTTCAAATCTTTTAAATTTTTTATTCGGGACAGGGTATGGGGGAAGTTAGCTTGGAAGAGGTGTGAAAGATTTTTGGTTAGGAAGATGCCCAGGTATTTTATTTTGTGGCGATGCCAGGTGAATGGGAAAGTATGATCTAGAATTAGTTTGTCTGCTTGAGGAATGTAAAAGTCTAGAGTCTCGGTTTTGGTAGGGTTGATCCTATAACCCGAGAAGTGTCCATATGTGTCTAGTTCGGAGAGAAGAGGGGGAAGAGATGTGATGGGGTGGGATATGCTAATGAGGACATAATCTGCATATAACGCTGTCACGAACACCTCAGCCTGTCTCAGCAATCTGAAGAGCTGGTCGTGATTGGTGTTACCTTAGTTACTTAACAATGAATACACCTTTTCTGCCACCACAAAGGATTTACTCTGGCATCCTTACATTCACCAACACCGCTTATTAATGTTTCACACTTAAATCACATACACATGTAGCATGAACCTCCTTGGGCTTTATAAGTTCACCTCTTTGTCTGTTTTACCCAGTTTGTTTATTAGTTTACTATGTTTGTCCCCAATTGTAAAGCGCTATGGAATATGTTGGCGCTATATAAATAAAATGATGATGATGATTATGATGATGAATACGCTAGATTAAAATATGTTTAATTTGAAAAATATTTCCAAGGCTTTAATTTACAAAAAGGTAAAAAACAGACGTACAATGATTTGCACAAATAAGTTTAAAAAAATAAAATAGGAAATAAAACCAGAACCCCTACTTACAAGTTCAGGAATTGGTGTGTGAGGAGTACACATTGAGAAGAATGGCACATTTCAGTCGTGATAGACCCGCTCAAAGAAATGAACACTGTACTACTGATACAAGGGATTTTTAAACCATTTCTTGTTGGCTCTTCACCCCCACCTTAGGAATTTTATTTTCACCTAAGTTAGATGGATGCCCAAAATGACACAGGACTTGCAAAGTAAATTATGGATGTCCTGAGACCTGGCATTTTCAAAGGACCTGAGTTCTCACCTCTGCTTGTTTGACCTGGCTAAGTCTATCTCCTCTGCATACACAAACTACGCACAGATCTTATCTGTCTATGGGCCTGGCTACTTTCAAAAGACCATTGACACTTGCCTAGGTCAGACTCAGGTCAGTTAACAAAATACACTTTGAAAGGTTTTATAAAATATTCACAGTGTTATATATATTCTAAAACATCAAACAAACAGGGGCGCTTCCATGGTGTGTTATCCAAGTTAAAAGGTTTATTCAAAGGAATAAAATTGCACGTACCAGATAATCAAAGGTTTCAGGCATAGGTTACAGTATAGCTCACTTCTAGTCTGCATACACGGACATCATAATCGAAGCGGTTATAACATATATAACATAAGCAATCCAAAACCACCTCTACGCATTTCATCTCAAGGACTTCGTCAGGAGGTGGGGTTCTAGAGTCTTAGGGCTAGATTTACTAAGCTGCGGGTTTGAAAAAGTGGGGATGTAGCCAAAACAGTAGCAGAGGGAGTCTGGTAGAAAGCTGAAATGCCCGTCAGAAACCTGCCAGAGAAGCCTATCGATCCAAGCACGCCACGCAAAAACTGACCCTGACCCTGATTTGGAGCATAAATCGAGACCAGTGTGACCGGGTAGGGGCGGAGTCTGCCCATAAATAAAAGAAAGTGACCCCCTGGGTCAGAGTACGTGGAGGAGTATTGAAAGGGGACCTTGTTATGGATACAAATTACTACCCCCCGTTTTTTACAGTTTGCTGAGGCAAAAAAGGTAAGGGAGAACTGTTCGCCCTGAAGTTGTGTGTGGGTACTTGTAAGATCGGTCTGCTGGAGAAAGACTATGTCTCTCTGCTTTTTCCCTTCTGTGGGCTCCCAGGGCTATTGTACGCTTACGAAGGGAGTTGAGGCCATTAACATTGATGGAGAGGAGTTTCAAGGCCATGGAGGTTGAGGTGGGATTGTCATGTTAAAGAGAACGTCTGAGTACTGTAATGATAGAGAGGATTAGTCCAGAGATGTTTGGATGGAGGAGAGGAGAAGGAGGAAGGAGGAGAAAGGAAGTCACAAAAAATGAGAAAGGAGAGAGAGAGAGCGAGAAATAAGAAAGAGAGAAAGTAGCCCAATTGAGCAAAAACCTTGTAACGGAGGGATCCAAACTTAACACATGTAAAGATTTTAAGGCTAAACAACAGTCGTATAGGGAGCATGGGGGTGGAAAGGCAATATCTATACATGCATGCTACCTGGCCAGGTGTCCCCACCAAATAGACTGGATGTAGCAATTAGTAAGCAATTTACAACAGGAAGTCATCCAGATGCATAGAAAGTTGTACAGTGGGGGGATGGAAGGAGAGGTGAAAGGTAAGGGAATAAGGGGGGATGGGGGGAGGGGGTAATATATGTAGAGATATGTAAACCATCAGTGTGGTAATAAAGAACAAAAAAACTTTTGTAAAAAGTGGAAACAACATAAAAAAAAGGCAACCGGAGTTTATTGTTTATTATTTACTGCATAGCGTTCATTGAATAGTCAGAGAGGTGAAGGAGGTAGCTCGAAATAGAGGGCCAGCTGCTAGTCTTGTCTTGACAGAAAGTAACCACCAATATGTTATATTGAGTAGCCACAGTAATAGGAACTTAGAGGTGGAGCATTTTGTGTAAGATGTTGCCAATGCAAATAAGAAAGATATTATTAATAGACAGATCGATGCCGCTTGCAAACCGAGCAAAAAATAACAGTGAATTCTTTATGTCTTTTGTTAAGGGAAGGACCCCAATACTTAGATTGCGATGTGAGTAATTAAAGGGAACAGAATTTCTGACCTATTTGTTTTAGGCAAATGGACCAGAGGAATCACTGTTTAAGGCAAGTCAGCCCTGAGTTACCTATGGCAGCCTCTGTGGCATGGGATTAATTGGTAGTTCTTAAATCACTATACCACATGCAAAGTAAACTCCTGATAGGTATGAAGTACTGGAGTAGTTATGAGGGTGTCGAATCAGACTGTTTAAGTTAACAACACAGGGGGGATCTTTGAGGATAGGTGTAGAATTGCTCTCACCAGAACGGGGGGACCACAGACTGATGGGCAGCAGGAATATAGTAAAGGCTCTCCAAGTTTATTACAGCCTCGATTGTGGTTGTCTAGTAAGGGAGCCGCCAATCAGCGCACCTAGGGGTACATTTATCAATGTTCGGCAAAAATTAAAAATAATTATCAATCCTTATCGCATGGATAAGGATTGAACTATTTCTCAAATTTATTAAAAACGGATCACAGAAACAGCAGTTTCGATAAACTGCTGTTTCTGTGATAAAAAAAAATCACACTTGCTCTCCTCTTCGGAACGCGGTGTCCACGGATCTCCTCCAGGTTCTCTTCATTTTTCTTTACTCTGGAATTGCGCATGTGCAGTTCGAAAAACTGCACATGCGCAAAAAAACATCCCCGCTCTGTCTCTGCAACTATAGTTGCGGAGAGCGGTGAGTGACAGGGAGGGACATGTGATCCCTCCACACATGCGCTGTCCAGCTCTGCTCTTCGGAGCAGAGCTGACAGCACTGAAATCTGACAATTATGATAATGTACGCCAACTTCAGCGAGAGCAAATAAACATCACTTGCTTCAAAGACCTGCTTGGAAACTTCTCTATGCTCAAATTCCTGTGACCTACAGATTAGACCTACAGATTAGACCCAACTCTAATCTGCTCTGCCCGCTATATAATATATATACACTGGCCACACACACACACACACACACACACACAATATATATATACACTGGTCATACACACACACAAAATATATATATATATACACTGGCCCCTCACGCACACATACAAAATATATACACTGGCCCCTCACGCACACATACAAAATATATACACTGGCCACACACACACACAATATATATATACACTGGCCCCTCTCTCTCACTCACACACACACACACACACACTATAAATACACTGGCCCCTCACACACACGTAATATAAATACACTGGTCCCTCTCTAACACACACACACACACACACACAATATAAATACATTGGACACACACACACACACACACACACACACACTATATATACACTGGCCCCTCACGCACACACCCACAATATATATATACAGTGGCCACACACACACACACACACACACACATTATAAATACACTGGCCCCTCACACACACATAATATATATACACTGGCCCCTCACACACACATAATATATATACACTGGCCCCTCACACACATAATATTTATACACTGGCCCCTCCCACACAATATATATACACTGGCCCAACACACACACACAATATATATATATATATATAAATATATATATATATATATATATATATATATATACATACACACACAAGTTAACCCGTGCATGATACTCATGCATTCTAGTCAAATCAAGCTACTTAAGGTGTTAAAAAGGTTCTTGTCATGCATTTGGGCCTAGCCCAGGCCTCCTCAGGGGAAGAGCGTTACTTCCCGACGCAAGCGCCCTTTTTAACGTGGTTTTGTCTACATGTCACCACCTCATCCTTCATCTTCATCGCCACATCCTTCATCAAGCTACTTAAGGTGTTAAAATCTCCCCACTGTCACCCCCGGCAACCACCAACCACTCCCAACTGTCACTTCTCCTTCAAGAAATATATAGGTCAGTGTATAACTCTGCCCAGCAGGTGGCGCTGCAGCTTGGTTTTTTTTCTCCACACACGCCACTAGGCATTTATATAGTAGAGAGATTATATATATATATATATATATATATATATATATATATATATATATATACACATACACTGGCCACACACACACACGATATATATACACTGGCCCCTCACACACACACACACACATACAATATATACACAGTGGCCCCTCACACACACATATACATATACACACACACACACACACTATAAATACACTGGCCCTTCACGCACACATAATATAAATACACTGGCCCCTCACGCACACACACACAATATATTGTCGAAGTGATATAATTGGATGAACGAAAGTATATTGGTTAATATTGTTTTATTGGGCGATTGCACTCAGTATGCCATGCTACACGTGGCATACGGCGATCGCACGGTGAAATACGCACCTACACACTCGCATTACAACATTTAGTTGTTTATATAATTCATATTTATATTGGTTCCGTTATACAGCAATTTATGAGCAGATAGTATTTAGATAATTATTAGTTTATATATGATTATTATATCTACACTTCAGTGTTATTTAAGGTTCAGGTTATAGGAAATGTGTCATGTCTGATATCATTTTATTCCCCCATTCATCAGCAGCTGTCCGGTTTCATCGCTGAAGAGATCGCATATTGCATACTCTAGTTATTGATGTTTGGCAATATCTTGTCAGATTGATATCAGACTGTAAAATGCTAATGGACTAGTTGTAACTGGTTTCTGGGTGGGAGAGTCATCTGGAATGTTGACCTCAGCCTTTGAGGGGGTTGTTTGAACTAGCCTATGTTCTGTTTACCCTGGACCCACCCGAAGTCTGGACCTATAGAAGCAAGCTGTCAGGCCGTAGGCCGTTTGAGGAATGTGACAGAGCAAAACACTAACCGGTATTAGCACTACTGAACTAGTAGGTGTGGAGTCTAACGTACCCCTGGTGTTTGCCAGGGACCTCCGCAAGGAGGTTTGGACTTCGCTGCACAGGGTACGCAGGTCGCGGTCCTATTAGCCAGTTGCCGCTGTAGTGTAGAAGGGTCAGACGGTCCGGGTCACACCAATCGGGAATATACGGTACCAAGGGAAATCCAAAGGAGTAGTCGCCAAGCCGGGGTCGAAGTACAATGTGGGTCACTCATGTCCGAGGCATGTCTTTTAGCTTAGACAACATTCAAACAATGCATATTCATCAATAACATCATCCTATGTCTATCAACAATGTCATATACGATCTCCTTCAGCTTGAGTTGGTAT
The DNA here is from genome assembly GCF_038048845.1 of Mixophyes fleayi. NCBI lineage: Eukaryota > Metazoa > Chordata > Amphibia > Anura > Limnodynastidae > Mixophyes > Mixophyes fleayi. The sequence continues at coordinate 313,695,477 of NC_134402.1, forward strand.
ATACACTCTAATAATGTCAACAGTTCTTTTCATCAACACTTGTGGGCGGGCTATTGTCTGTTCGTTCTTCACAGTCTCCCAATACTCAAGTTTCCTGGTAACAGTGATCAGTTTGCCAAATATTGGGAGACTTCAAACTAAGGGACCTAGCTGTCTTACCTTTCCCCTAGTGACCTCCCACCCCATAATTTGGGTACCTCAGGAATATTTAGTGGAAAGATAACTAGTCCTACTTGATATAGTCTCCGAGGCACTTGAGAGCACACCCAGCACTGTTTGGTCTACAACCTTACCAACCCAAGAGTGATAATCATTCTCAAGGATGCCTGCTCAAGCCCGAATGTTACTGGACTGGCATCGCTGGATGTACCTCTCTTCAACTATGGGGTCAACGTACTTACGAACACTCCTCAGACAATAGCCCTTCCTCCAAGCTCCAAGGTTTCCAAGTTTTCCTTTACCCCTGAATTGAATAGAGTAATTGGCTGGACTGATTGTGCTACCAACTTCTCCTTCATCCCCAACTTCTCAATATCACTACCTGAACCAGCCTCTGTCACCTGTCTACTATCGAAAGAATTTACTGTCCTGAAAAGAGAATGAGATGAGAGAAACACAAAACAGGAAAAACTACCACTCCAAACTGAACAACTGTCTTTACAAGGTCCTTGGCTCAGGTGTTACTAACTGCAATCTGGGCCTCCCAGAACAGATTCACGACTGTAATTGGAACCTTCTCTGGGTGTTGGCTCCTCTGCAGTGGATGTAATGGGTACTAGTGTCTTGCTGCTACCCCTAAAGACGTGATGATGGTCATCAACACTTGGTACCTGTCTGTCAAGCAATCTGAGCATAAAAAATTACTGCTCCATAACTTACTCTCCCGGTCCAACATCCTGACAGTTAGGGTAACACCTCAGGAGACAGTGTTTTGAACTTTCTCGGTTGCTGTCTCACTATTTACTTATCCTCTCAAGGTCTAGAACAGCCTCTCTGTTACAAACTCATCACAAGAAAAGTCAAACACATTTCAAAAGACAACAGATTAAGAGGCAGCTCCGGTGTAATCTTGATATTGGGGAGGACTAGTGGCCAAAGCTACCAGCCACTTCAATCAAGTTTCAACCCTCATTCTATTCAATTCGTTCGAGCTAGTACCGTTACTTTATTTTCACACTGGTTTGTGGCTAATCAAAAAGTATGTAATTTGTTATCACTGCTCATACATTATACATTTATTATCAATAACAGGAATACCCCTATCACCTTTTATAACTCTAGGGATATCACATTGCATAACAAAAGCCCTGAGTATGACACAGCAATACATTAGCAACATTTCAATACACCTTTGCCCAGATATATTTCATTGGTACATGAGTGCATACTGGAGGATCCTGCAAGGTGGTAATTGGATGATGTGGATATGTTTTACCTGGAGAATTTCTTCAGGCAACACAAATATTCATATATTAACTAATATGTGTGTGCGCATGCGTGTGTGTATGTGTGTGTGTGTGTACACAGTTTAAAACAATACAAGAAAAAACAAAACAAAACATAGATTTGTCAGCTGTCACATAAAACCATGCTGTCTATTTGACAACCATGTCCGCCCTGGTGTGACAGCCTTACAGTGTGTAAGTGTGGACTTTATTAACAGCTACTTCAGTTGGTAACTGTTTCACTGTCTCAAGTCCTCTATGTAATGTTCTACTCATGTACTACCATTGCTATATAAAAAGTTTTTCAGTCGCCTCAACGTCGCCCCCTAGACTAGAAAAATGCTGAAGACCAACGTATATCAATTGATTTTCCCTCTGCCAACTCACATGCCATTTTCAATCCCACACGTTCAGCTACTTGGCTATGTGAGAAGGGCAAAGGTGTCTATTTCTATAACACTTTCTTCAAATATAACAGTATCCAGTACATGTCTGTCTAAAAGTGAAAAAATATAAAACATGATAATTTTACATTTTCTAGGGTTTTACGTTATATCATATCTTGTGGCAGAAAATCCTACTCCAATGTTCTACACAGAGATGCATATCTGTATGTCTAACCTCCAGCAATCTCCGGTCTCCACCCTTTGTGCATATATATATATAAAGGCACACTTTGCACAGTAGACAAAAAGGCAGATATGCAATCTTTAAAACATGAATCATATTTCCACAACAAAAACCTTTCTACTTAAAATCAGCAGCTTCTATACACATAAAATCAAACCCCTAGCTGCTTCTGTGACTTATGTCAATCTAGTGTGTGTATCCCTGACTCCGTCTGATGTCACAAATGTCTTAGAGCCATGAATGAGACCATGTCTACGTGTTTTCGTATCTCTATACAAGAAAAGAGTGAGATACTAACAGAGATGTAAAGAATGAAGAATAGGAGAGTAACGAATAATAAGAATACAAGGATTTGAAAACAAACAGAAAAGCAGAACAGGAGATTTTACAACAGACATGACAGCTGGATTGGACACCATGGAAAAATGGCTCTATTTATTCCTCTAATCCCTTTAGCTATTCGCTAAACTATGACCCCTCCCCATACTTAACTAGGGGGTCTTACATCAACCGTGCAATCCAGTGTCGTCCGTCATTAGCTCATATGGAACTCTGTATCACCATAACTATATACCTTTGTGACAGACTTCCTGACTTATAATAGAGTAGTAAAAAATTAACCCTTAGTGACTCATACTTAGTATCTCACATGTGTTTCTAGCTGAAATACATAAAACGACATTTAGAGCAAAGTATGTACATACTTCATTTTGAATAATGACTCTCAGCCAAACAAATTATCATGAGCCACTGCAGGCTAAAACAAAAAGTGTTACAATGATCCATTGTTAATTTGTCTTTCAAGAGTAATTTTTCTACTTCTCTATCCCACCCCTTAATCACTAAGCCTATATTTCTTTTGTTTATCCTTGTCTATGAAAAGAGAAGACAAGATAGTTATTTTTAAACAACAAAGAAAACAAACATTTTCATTCCTTACCATCGGCCAGCGATCAAGAAAGCAAACACAAGACAATATAAAACAAACAAGCACTAACAACAAAATATACTTTTAAATCAGTTTCTTTCTAACCCTGCACACTGATACTTACCACAGATTAACATTTACCTCGCCTGGTTGTAGGACTACAGTGTGTGCAGTTTCCCAACTGCTTCCAGCTCTACTCCTGTGTGCAGTTTCCAAGCTGCTTCCAGCTCTACTCCTGTGTGCAGTTTCCAAACTGCTTCCAGCTCTACTCCTGTGTGCCGTTTCCAAACTGCTTCCAGCTCTACTCCTGTGTGCAGTTTCCAAACTGCTTCCAGCTCTACTCCTGTGTGTAGTTTCCAAGCTGCTTCCAGCTCTACTCCTGTGTGCAGTTTCCAAGCTGCTTCCAGCTCTACTCCTGTGTGCAGTTTCCAAACTGCTTCCAGCTCTACTCCTGTGTGCAGTTTCCAAACTGCTTCCAGCTCTACTCCTGTGTGCAGTTTCCAAGCTGCTTCCAGCTCTACTCCTGTGTGCAGTTTCCAAACTGCGTCCAGCTCTACTCCTGTGTGCAGTTTCCAAACTGCTTCCAGCTCTACTCCTGTGTGCAGTTTCCAAACTGCTTCCAGCTCTACTCGTGTGTACAGTTTCCAAACTGCTTCCAGCTCTACTCGTGCTTCAGCTTCCACGCTGCTCCCTGCTCAACTCAGCGGCGGTTCCCATACCGCTACAACGCTTCACTTCTCAGCTGATTCCGGATCTACACAACTGGGTATGCTCTACTGACTATTGACTATTGCTCGCATACCAGTTGTATCCATTGTTGTTTGCTGCACAGGGTACAAGTACCCATATAGACTGTGTTACTGCATTGCTTCATTTAGGACAAGCTTTCACTCAAACTACGATATCTCCTCACGCTACTACTTAGCGTTATTGTGCATATCTGCTGTGACCAGCTTCTCCTCACTACAAGGCATCTTCTCCATACAGACTATTCATTGTGCCTTCCATCTCTGCCTCACAAGACATTGCTCTACTCGCGCTGTTTCCATATAGCCACAGTTTGCCTTTCAACTTCACTCTCCTGCACCTGGACAAGTCCTCATTCCTTCTCACAGCAGTGGTACATCTTGCTGCACGCAGACCACTGACTTCCCTGCTACCTACCCGCACCTGGACAAGTCCTCCTATCACAGAGGTGGTACAACTTGCTATACGCAGACCACTGACTCTCCTATTACCTACCTACACCTGGACCAGACTCCTCACCATAGCGGTGGTACAACTTGCTGAACGCAGACCACCGACTACCCTGCTACCTACCTGCACCAGTACTATTCTTCCCATCACTACAGTGGTACAACTTGCTGTACGCAGACCACTGACTCCTCCTCTACCTACCATCACCTATCCACGTCCACTCCTCGTGTCTACATTATCTTCAGCCTCCAGTTTACTGCTCCAAGTCGCTGACTTTCCTCTAACCATAGCTGCAAGTCGCTGACTTCCTCAGACTATCTCTACTCTCCTGCTGTTGTGTCGCTCCAATCATTCACCTGCCTGCTTTGAGGTGCGTGCCATAACCCCGCCTCTCAGGCAGAGTTCCATCTGGGGAAACTCGGGTAAGCAACTCCTAGTGCCCGTGACACAGGGGTTTTTATACTGTGGTCATGTGTCATAGGCCAGTTCAAACCAAAATATCCAAAGGTGGGGGTCAACTCTCCAGGGGATGCACTCCGATTTTCCCGCCAAAAATCCAGTTTCAACTAGTCTATTTGCATTATACAGTCTGTATCACTTTAAACATTTATTCCCTAACATCGCTAGAGTATGCAATGTGCGATCTCTTCGGTGAATGAACCGGACAACTGCTGATGAATATGGGATTAAAATGATACTAAACATGACATAGTTCCTGCAACCTGAACCTTTGATTTCACTAAAGTGTACATATAACCTTAATATATATAACTATAAACTAAATACCATCTGCTCATAAATCACTGTGGAATGGAACCATTATAAATATGAAATATATATATAAATGAATGTGGGAGTGCGAGTGTATGTGGGCGTATTTTATTGTGCGATCGCGCCATGCCACGTGTAACGTGGCATACTGATCGCCATCGCATGGTAAAACGATATTAACCAATATACTTTCGTTCATCCAATTATACGACTTCGACAGCAACCAATTCTGCCATAAACAGGTGTGGAATGTATGCCTGAAAAGATGTTCATGATAAAATGAGATGAGATACTATATCTTGAGAAAAGATGAGAATGTCGTCCAAGTAGATGACTACGGATTGATACAAGAGGTCTTGAAAAAGCTCATTCATAAAGCCCTGAAAGATGGCCGGGGCATTGCATAACCCGAAGGGCATGACCAGGTATTCAAAGTGGCCGTCTCGGGTATTGAACGCCGTTTTCCATTCATCCCCCTCCTTAATGCGTATGAGGTTATACGCTCCTCTGAGATCAAGTTTAGAAAAGATGGTGGCACCCTTAATCCGGTCAAACAATTTGGAAATTAGTGGCAGAGGATACCGATTTTTAACGGTAATGGCATTCAGGCCTCTGTAATCAATGCAAGGGCGGAGGCCCCCATCTTTCTTTTTTACGAAGAAGCCAGCCCCAGCTGGGGAGGCAGACTTGCGGATGAAGCCCCTTTTTAGATTTTCTTGGACGTACTCCTCCATAGCCTTAGACTCCGGGAGGGAAAGGGGGTAAACACGGCCCCTGGGAATGGGTTTACCAGGTATCAGATCAATGCCACAATCCCAGATTCTGTGAGGAGGAAGTCTAGTGGCTTCTTGTTGACAAAAAACATCAGAAAAGGTTTGGTTTGGTTCAGGCAAAAGAGTCAGAGGAAATTCTTGGGAACGTCTGGGACTATTTAAAAAAAATAAAAATAAAAAAAAATAATAAAAAAAGAAAAAATAAAAATTAAAAAAAAAAAGAAAAAAAGAAAAATTATTTTTATTTATATTTTTAATTTAATTTTTTTTTATTTTTCCTTTTTTTTTTTATTTTTTTTTTTAATTTTTCGTTTTTTTTTTTTTAATTTTTCTTTTTTCTTTTTTAATTTTTAATTTTTTTTTTAATTTTTATTTTTATTATTATTATTATTATTATGAAAAAAAAAGAAAAAAGAAAAATTAAATAAAAATGTTTTATTTTTCTTTTTTTTTTAAAATTTTTAATTTTTTTTATTTTTTATTTTTTTTTATTTTTATTTTTTTATTTTTTTTAAAAAAATTTTTTTAATTAAAATAAAAATAAAAAAAAAAAAAAAAAAAAAAAAAGTAAAAATAAAAATTATTTTTATTTATATTTTAATTTTTTTTTTTCCTTTTTTTTAATTTTTTTTTTTTCTTTAATTTTTCTTTTTTCTTTTTTAAAAAAATTTTTTTTTTTTTTCTTTTTCTTTTTCTTTTTAATTTTTTTTTTTAAAAAAAAAAAATTATTTTCTCTTTTTTTTAACTGAATCTGCCTCCTTCACTCAGGATCCCCAATACCTTCCATTGCTCCATATTTAAACCTGTTACATGGTGTCGTAATTCACGCCACAGCTGGTCCAGAGGCCACATTCCGTCAAAAAAACAATCAAAGGACACCAAGTTCATTATCGAAAAAATCCTTGACTCCAAAAAGGTTAAGGACAGGTTCACTTTCTGGTCCACTGGAAGGGTTATGGCCCAGAAGAACGTTCGTGGGTGCCGCAAATACATCTTCATGCCTACAAATTGCTCAAGGAGTTTTTCAAACAGTTCCCTGGGAAACCAGGTTGTCGGGGTTCCTTGACATCTCACATCACAACTTCTCAACTAGATGTGGTGACTGGGGAGGCAACTATTCCAATACTTTCCTATAATTGTTAGACAGGGCATTACCTTGCTGAAAAAGTAGATTCAGAGTGAGTCTATAACAGTGAGGGTCAACATGAAGTAGCTGGAGAGCCACAGGAAAACAGGGGAAGGAGGAAGTGCACAGTTCACTTCCTTCATGCACTATGCAGAGGAGGTCAAGTGATATGCAAGTCCCTCTGTTCTAATAAAATTAGGAGCAGCTAGCTGGGGGGGGGGGGGGGGGTGTCACAAGAAGCTGGGCTATAATGGGGCCTTTATATAGTAAAAAAAGAGAGAACACTTGATTGGCAACAATGTTCAGCTATCCTACGCATTCAAGCACTCACATAAAACAAATAACATATTATTATTATTATTAATATTTATTTATAAGGCGCCACAAGGCATCCGCAGCGCCGTACAGAGACAAACAAAATCACAATACAATGGGAGACAGCACAGTACAGTAAACACAGCAACTCAGTACGCTCAATGCACAGCTAGAGAGGGCGGGGAAGGGGGAGGGAGGATCCGCAAACGACGGGGCCCAAGAAGGAGGGCGCGGAAGACAGGGAGACCCCCAGGGGGGAGGAGGGAGCGAGAGTGGACGTGGGGTGGAGGACCCTCGAGGAGGAGGGCTAAGTAGCTGGAGAGCAGAGTTAGAAGTGGTGGAAACAGGAGGAGAGATGGCCCTGCTCAGAGGAGCGTACAATCTAAGGGGAGGGGTGGACAGACAGAGAGACGCAGGGGAGAGAGGGAGAGTAGGGGGACAGAGGCAGAAGATAAGGTAGGAAGTTAAGTGGGAGACAGAAAGGCTTTAAGAAAAAGGTGGGTTTTTAGGGCCCGTTTGAAGCTGGACAGATTAGTGGAAGTTCTGATGGAGGGAGGGAGCTTGTTCCAGTGGAGGGGGGCAGCGCGGGCGAAGTTTTGGATACGCGCGTGGGAGGAGGTTATAAGGGGGGAAGAGAGGCGACGGTCAGAGGCAGAACGGAGAGGGCGGGATGGAGCATGAATAGAGAGGAGGGTGGAGATGTAGGGCGCAGTGGAGTTGGTGAGGGCCTTGTAGGTGAGTGTGAGGAGCTTAAAGAGGATTCTGAAGGGGAATGGGAGCCAGTGAAGGGCTAGGTAGAGGGGGGAGACAAAAGAGGAGCGGCGAGAGAGGAAAATAAGCCTAGCTGCAGCGTTAAGGACGGATCGAAGGGGATCGAGATGAGAGTGGGGGAGGCCAGTGAGGAGGAGGTTGCAGTAGTCCAGGCGGGAGATGATCAGAGAGTGGATAAGGCATTTGGTGGCATCTTGGGAGAGGAAGGGCCGGATGCGAGCGATGTTGCGCAGCTGGAAGCGGCAGGATTTAGCAAGAGAGAGGATGTGGGGGCCAAAGGAGAGAGAGGAGTCGAGGATGACACCAAGGCAGCGAAGTTGGGGGACAGAGGAGATAGAGGTGTTGTCGACAGTGATGGAGAGGTCAGAAGGGGATGGGGTATGAGAGGGAGGAAAAACTATGAGCTCAGTTTTGGCAAGGTTAAGTTTGAGGAATCGAGAGGACATCCAGGAGGAGATGGCAGAGAGGCAGGCGGACACCCTAGAGAGGAGGGAGGGAGAGAGATCAGGAGAGGAGAGGTATAGTTGAGTGTCGTCAGCGTAAAGGTGGTAGCTGAAGCCGAAGGAGCTGATGAGTTCACCCAGGGAGGAGATGTATAGAGAGAAGAGTAAGGGTCCCAGAACAGAGCCCTGAGGGACCCCGACTGGAAGGGTGGATGGGGGGGAGAGAGACCCAGAGGTGTTGACAGAGAAGGAACGGTGAGTAAGGTAAGAGGTGAACCAGGACAGGACTGGGCCGGAGAGGCCGAAAGACTGGAGGGTGTGAAGGAGGAGGGGGTGGTCAACGGTGTCAAAGGCTGCAGAGAGGTCAAGGAGGATGAGAAGGGAGAAGTGGCCCCTGGCTTTTGCAGAGAGGAGGTCATTGGTGACTTTAGCCAGGGCAGTTTCAGTGGAGTGGAGGGGGCGGAAACCAGACTGGAGAGGATCAAGGAGGGAGTATTCAGAAAGGTAGGAGGTGAGACGGCTGCAGACGAGCCTCTCGAGAATTTTGGAGGCAAAAGGGAGAAGAGATATGGGGCGATAGTTCGAGAGAGAAGTGGGGTCGAGATTAGGTTTCTTAAGAATGGGGGATACGAGAGCATGTTTGAAGGAGGAGGGGAAGATGCCAGTGGAGAGCGAGAGATTAAAGAGGTGAGCGAGGTGGGAGCAGGTGGTGGGGGAAAGGGAGCGAAGAAGGTGGGAGGGGATGGGATCCAGGGGGCAGGTAGTGGGGGGAGGATAAAATGAGAGAGTGGACTTCCTCACCGGTGGTGGGACGGAAGGAGTGGAGGGGAAGGTGGTTGGGGGGGAGGACAGAAGAGTGGGAGGGGTGGAAGAGAGAGTGGAGGAGGAGATTTCAAGACGGATGGCCTCGATTTTAGAGGAGAAGAAGGAGGCGAAATCAGAGGCAGTCAGGGAGGAGGGGGTGGGGGGGAGGGGAGGGGGCCAAGAGAGTGCTGAAGGTGGCAAAGAGGCGGCGGGGGTTAGAGGACTGGGAAGAGATGAGGGATTTAAAGAAAGATTGTTTAGCGAGTGAGAGGGCAGAGCTGTAGGATGAAAGGATGAATTTAAAGTGGAGGAAGTCAGCCAGGGAGCGGGATTTTCTCCAGTGACGTTCGGCGGAACGGGAGCATTTTTGGAGGAAGCGGGTAAATTTGGAGTGCCAGGGTTGGGGTTTGGAGCAGCGGGGGTGGACGGAGTGGGCAGGGGCGACCGCGTCCAGAGCGGAGGTGAGGGTGTGATTGTAGAGGGAGACCGCCTGGTTGGGGCAGGCCTGGGAGGAAAGGGGAGAAAGGAGGGTATCGAGAGAGGAGGACAGAGAGGCAGGGTCAAGAGCATCGAGGTTGCGTATGGACAGAGTAGGTTTGGGCAGGGGGAGGGGAGCAGGAGAAGAGGAGAGAGAGAAGGAGAGAAGATGGTGGTCGGATAGAGGAAAGGGAGAGATGGAGAAGTCGGAGAGATTACATAGGTAGGAGAAGACAAGATCAAGGGAGTGACCAAGGCAGTGGGTAGAGGAGGAGGTCCATTGGGTGAGACCAAGGGAGGAAGAGAGGGTGAGCAGTTTGCTGGAAGCAGGGTAGGTGGGGTTGTCGATGGGGATATTAAAGTCACCGAGAATGATCGAGGGGAGATCGGAGGAGAGGTAGTGAGGAAGCCAGCTAGCAAAGTTGTCAAGGAAGAGGGAGGTGGGGCCAGGGGGGCGGTAGATGACAGTGACGCGGAGATGGATGGGGTAGAAGAGGCGGATGGAGTGAGCTTCAAAAGAGGAGAAGGAGAGGGAGGGTTCAGGGGGAATGACACGAAAAGTACAGGTGGAGGAGAGGAGGAGGCCAACTCCACCGCCAGGGCGGGCACCAGGCCTGGCGGAGTGGGTGAAGGAGAGGCCACCATAGGAGAGGGCAGCGGGGGAAGTAGTATCAGAATCGGAGAGCCAGGTTTCAGTAACGGCAAGAAGGTTAAAGGAGTTGGATAGAAAGAGGTCGTGGATAGCAGTCAGCTTGTTGCGGACGGATCTGGCATTCCAGAGGGCACAGAAGAAAGGGGGAGAGGAGAGGGGGGAAATGGGGATGAGGTTAGCAAGATGAGCAGCGCGCGGGGGATGGCGGGGAGGAACGGGAGAGGTTGGGCAGGGGGAGAGTATGGGTATGGAGTGAGAGCGGGGAGGCATAGTAGGGAGAGAGAGTAACAGAACAGTGAGATAGTGGGGACAGTGAAAAACAGGTAAGAACAAAGGCAGGAAGACAATGAAAAGGTGGAAGATAATAACGAATTAGGGCGTGGAGGGCATGGAACAACAGTACAGTGAGATAATAAGGACAATGAAGACAGGTAAGAATGATAGCAGAACAGTAAGATAGTAAGGACAGCGGATAACAGGTAAGAATAAGCAGGGAGACAATAGCAAGATGGAGGACAATAACCAATTAGGGCATGGAAGGCAAAGAATAATAGAAGGAGAGGTAATAAGGACAATGGAAATAGGCAAGAATAATAACAGTTAAAACTAGTTGCTGGTAAATATAAAATCAGAAAAAACAAGATAAAGGCATATAAATAGTAGAATAATAACAGGTAAAAAGTAGAAACTTGTAAATGTACAATCAGGAAAAACAAAATAATGGCATATAAAATAATGTTTTATATGCAGTTGATGCAGGTAAGCCAGGGATTCAGCAGGAGAAGGGTTAATTGACAAGCCGGGTCGGTACACAGTAGATCAGTTGATGCAGATAAGCCAGAGATTCAGCAGGAGAAGGGTTAATTGACAAGCCGGGTCGGTACACAGTAGATCAGTTGATGCAGATAAGCCAGGGATTCAGCAGGAGAGGGGTTAATTGACAAAAGGCGATAACAACATAAAGGCGATCCTCCTTCATAAAGAACATTGCTTCAAAGAGCGTTGGTACAATCTCAATGTTTAATTACCTCTTATTTATTTAATTGGGGATGCAGTCATCTGTGAAACTTAACCAGCATTTTAACATGTCTTCAGCTGTAGTTTGCAATTATTATCTGGATATTCGGCTTGCATCACCAATGGGGGCAATTTTATGTGATTTTTTTTTATGTGGGTACATATGCGTGTAATATTTGTTTTAATAAATGGAAAGGTGTTTCAGGTAACACACTAGAGAAGCTTGTTCATTTTATTTTTTCTGTGATACAATGAGTATAAAGTGAAAACTACCAGAAGAGTACCTTAGAAAAAACGTAATTTTGTTTGAGGAGCACTTATAACCATTTATAAAAGTGCAATTTCAAATAAGGATATTGTTATATTTGGATATACTACAGTCATGGCTAAAAGTTTTGAGAATGACAAACATTATTTTTCACAAAGTCTGCTGCCTGAGTTTTTATGATGGCAATTTGCATATACTCCATTATGTCACGAAGAGTGATCAGATGAATTGCAAGTAATTTCAAAGTCCTTCTTTGCCATGACAATGAACTTTATCCCAAAAACAAAACTTCCACTGCATTTCAGCCCTGCCACAAAAGGACCAGCTGTCATCAGGTCAGTGATTCTCTCGTTAATACAGGTGAGTGTTGACGAGGACAAGGCTGGAGATCACTCTGTCATGCTGATTGAGGTAGAACAACAGACTGGAAGCTTTAAAAGGAGGGTGGTGCTTGAAATCATTGTTTGTCCTCTGTTAACCATGGTTATCTGCAAGGAAACACGTGCAGTCATCATTGCTTTGCACAAAAAGGGCTTCACAGGCAAGGATATTGCTGCTAGTAGGATTGCACCCAGATCAACCATTTATCGGATCATCAAGGAGAGAGGTTCAATAGTTGTGAAGAAGACTTCAGGGCGCCCAAGAACGTCCAACAAGTGCCAGGACCATCTCCTAAAGTTGATTCAGTTGCGGGATAGGGGCACCACCACTGCAGAGCTTGCTCAGGAATGGCAGCAGGCAAGTGTGAGTGCATCTGCACACACAGTGAGGCGAAGACTTTGAAGGATGGTCTGGTGTCAAGAAGGCCAGCAAAGAAGTCACTTCTCTCCAGGAAAAACATCAGGGCAGACTGATATTCTGCAAAAGGTACAGGGATTGGACTGCTGAGGACTGGGGTAAAGTCATTTTCTCTGTTGAATCCACTTTCAGATTGTTTGGGGCATCTGAACAAATGATTGTCTGGAGAAGGAAAGGTGAGCGCTACCATAAGTCCTGTGTCATGCCATCAGTAAAGTATCTTGAGACCATTAATGTGTGGGGTTGATTCTCAGCCAAGGGAGTAGGCTCACTCACAATTTTGCCTAAGAACACAGCCATGGATAAAGAATGGTACCAAAAGATCCTCCAAGAGTAAATTCTCCCAACCATCCAAGAACAGTTTGGTGACTAAAAATGCCTTTTCCAGCATATTGGAGCACCTTGCCATAAGGCAAAAGTGATAACTAAGTGGTTCGGGGATCAAAAGATCGAAATTTTGGGTCCATGGCCAGGAAACTCCCTAGATCTTAATCTCATTGAGAACTTGTGGTCAATCCTTAAGAGGTGGGTGGACAAACAATAATCCACAAATTCTGACAAACTCCAAGCATTGATTAGGCAGGAATGGGCGGCCACCAGTTAGTATGTGGCACAGAAGTTGATTGACAGCATGCCAGAGCGAATTGCAGGTCTTCAAAAATAAGGGTCAAAACACTGCAAATATTGACTCTTTGCATAAACTTAATGTAATTGTTAATAAAAGCCTTTCACACTTATGAAATGCTTGTAATTTTACTTCAGTATGCCATAGCAACATCTGACTGAAAGGTCTGAAAACACAGAAGCAGTAAACTTTGTGAAAACCAATACTTGTATCATTCTCAAAATGTTTGGCCATGACTGTACACTATATCCCAATTCAAGCACTTTCACTCTGAACCACAGTGATTAAGGCCATCACGGATGAGATTGCTGAAATATTGAGTTATGAAGCCGGTTGATGAGCACATAATAATCAGTCACATGTGAGTGTGTTTTCACAAAAGTAGATCCATAGACTGGAAACACTACTATATTATATTTTGTATAAGAGGATCACATGGATTAGAAGGGAGTGTTTTTTTTCCCATAAGGACACACACAATTCACTGTAGCATGTACCTGTGTGTTGACACACACTTTAAAAGAAGTCACAATCTATAAGAGTAATGTATACATATTTTTTCATGTTCTTGGGTATAAAAACATAACATTTTGAAGTTGGAAACATTAAGAGAAGTATACGGTAGAGAAATTTAATTTGGAAATATCCTTGATATTTGATCTGGACTATAAAAAGGATAAGTGTTTTTTTTCAATTGAAACAACGGTTTGTTGATTTGTGACCATTGTGGTTGATCGCACCACTATGCCTAAAGATATTTAGGAAACATACACTGGAGAGTGCTAAAGAAAAATTGTATTTTAATGTGTTGGATAAGATGTGACTAACATTTTTGTACAGAAAAATAATGGAGTATTTCGCTACAATAGTGGATTTTTTACTTTGTGAGCTACATAGAAAAATGTGCAAAAAAAGATGCGATAGCACCATAAGAGAAACATAGGGAGGCTTGGTATGTAAAATCCCCTGTAATAAAGTCAACCTCCAGGATCTGAGCCAACTGAATCTGGAAATACACAGCAAGGCAGAAACCTAAACTTTAAGATAACCAAGTTATCTGGAACCACATGGACGAACGGAACTCACTCCCTCTTGGCCTTCTTGAGGACGCGAAGGAGCATTGCAATTGGAAAGAAGAGATAGATCAACTCAAAGTTCCAAGGGCAGTCATGGCATCCATTAGTGAAGCCAATGGTCCTTGGTCCTGGAGCAGAACGTGGGCACCTTGTTGTGTCGGCAGAGCATCATGTCCACATCTAGCTGACCCTATCTCTGCATTAGCAGGCTGAATACTTCCTGGGTGAAGAGACCACTCTCCCAGGAGAATGACTGCTCAGAAAATCTGCCACCTGGAATGTACACTGCAGAGAACGTCTGCCCATGACGGAGTTGGAAAGGACTTCCTCATCGCAAGGGAGCTCTTGGTACGTCCCTGATGATTTATGTACGCCACCACCATAGCGCTGTCCACCTGAACCCAGACAGGCAGGCCCTGTAAGGCCAACCTGGCTCCTGTCAGAGCATTCATCACCACTCAGCTCCAGAATGTTGATGGAAAGCTTGACTTCTTCTCTGGACCAAACGACCCTGCAAGAGAATATGTAATATCACTGCACTCTATCCCAGAATACGTAATATCACTGCACCAGCAGACTGGTGTCCCTAGTGAAAATAGTAAATGATGGCGTGGCTGGATCATGTAGAAATAACTTATTGCAGATATTTATTTTAATTAGGAGTGGAGTGCACCTCTGTAGATTATTGCAAATGTACTTATCTTTTTTTATTGGTATGTGTGGAAATATATTGACTTCTGAGACAGTATGTCATGTTTGGGTTTTGCAACGGCCAGGAACCTGGATTGGTTAGAGGATTAACTCCTGCCAATGTATCGGTGTAAATCTATATGAAGAGCACACTGTTTGACCATTCATTTTTATTATACTATTTGTAACTCCTGAAAATATCGCTAGCGTGTAACAGTACTTATTAGGACTACATAAGCTAATAAAACATCACTGCTTCAAGATCCTGGTTTTTTTGTTTGTTTTTTTACAGATTGGACCAATGTAATCCATTATCTGGCTATGCTGAGGTTGGAAACTTGCATCCAGTACCAATGCTCTGCCCACTACCTGCATCTCTGGCCAGTGTAATAGGCCAGGGGGAACCATCCACAGCAACCCTGATCTGAAGGCAAGAAATCAGGTGTACCAGCCCAGGTGCCCAGGGAGGGCGTACCCTAGCAGCAAGAGTTATGCAGAAGAAAGCAGTCCTAGATACTGGTGAAGAAGCCTAGTGGTAGCAGCAGCAAAAACCCTTCCTACTGTGGATAAAGGGCATTTGGAATAAAGAAAAGGGGATGGTGGCAAAGAAAGCCTAGCTGGTCCCGAGCAAGTGACGGACATGGAGGCATAGGAGGCTCATCCTGTCACAGATGAATTGGCGACCCCTGTTCAAATTGTCTCTCAGTCACGAGAGAGACAGCCACATCTCCAGCGCCAGTAAAATGAGCGAGAGTTCAAGTGAAGGCTGGACCTCAACGACTACTGCTTCGAAGGCAGAGACTATATTCTCTCTCAACTTCATGCACAACAGAACTGATGGACATCTGAGGGCCAGAACTGACCTCATTAATGCTTGGAGAGTCCTGATCTTTTCCTCCAGAAGGAAGATCCTCTGCGTACTGGTGTTGAAGATTAGACCGAGAAACGCCATACTCAGGTTCTACAATTACACGGATGGATTTTGAATTTAAAAAAAATGTTCCAGGTCAGAGTCGTCCTCTGGAGGCTAAGCTTCAAGAAGTAGGCTGACTCGTCCTTGATAAGCCGATAGTCTAGACCAGTGTTGGCTAACCTGTGACACTCCAGGTGTTGCAAAACAACAAGTCCCAGCATGCTTTGCCAATATATAGCAGCTTATTGCTGGAAGGGTATGCTGGGACTTGCAGTTTCACAACACCTGGAGTGTCACAGGTTAGCGAACACTCGTCTAGACTAAGGCACAATGGTAATATCCTGAGATCTGAACAGGACTGCCATAACAGCGCCAGACCGAACAGAAGGGCTCTGAACTAAAAAAAAATAAGTGTCCAGAACCATGAAGCCGAGTAGATTGTGGTATCCTTTCAAGATCGGAATATGGAGATATGCATCCTTGATGTCTATGGATGCTAATAATTCATTGGCCTCCATGCTGTAGATGACAGATCTGAGAGACTCCACCTTGAACTTAACTTCTTTAATGTATCAATGCTTACAGAACCCTCCTCTCTGCAACCCCCTGTAACTCCTCAGTTTAATTATAAAGCGCCAAGAAAGATAGGCCAAACAACCAAAGAATAAACAGCAGAAGAGCAGAAGGGAGGGAACGCAGTGTCCCCCAGATGGAATCAAGAGAAACGGATTTATCGTAAGTATAAAAATCCTCTTTCATCCTATCTGGGGGACATTGCTACCATGAGGACATTTTAAAACAGCCCCCCTAAGGGTGGGACCGCTCTGACAGCCTGGCACGTAGAGCACTATGGCCAAAATTGGCATCCGTAGACATGGAATTGATAACATTTTGTGAAATTATCGACTGAGGACCAGGTGGCTGCTCTGCAATGATGGTCTGCTAAGGCCGCATTTCTCGCTGGCCAAGACGCCCCCACCGAACGGGTGGATGGGCAATAAGTCAACCTGTCGCAGGTCGGTTAGCACTGACATAAGCCTGCCTAATGGTTGCAGTAATCCATCTTGCAATGTACTGTTTTGAGGCTGGCCATCCTCGTTTATGGAAATCGAAAAGGATAAATAAAGAATCTGCGAATTTATGTGAGGAGGATCTCCCACATTAGGTGCAGAGCGCCCTGACCACATTCAAACATTCCATCGAATTTTGTCCAGAGGACAATGCCCCCGCCTTGAACACTGGAACCACAATCTCTTTGTTCATGTGAAAGGCCGAAACCTCCTTCGGTACAAACAAAGGGACTGTCCGTAGAACTGCTCATGAAAAATCAAATATGGCTCACGACAAGAAAGGGCTCCTAACGCTGACACTCTGCAAGCCGATGTAATTGCCACGTTAAGAGCCTTAAATCTGCCGAATGTAATGGTTCAAAAGGAGGCCCCTTGAGATTCCAGGGTGCCGTAAGCGAGACATAAGGAGGCAGGATATGCAAGACTCCCTGCAGAAACGTCCTAATATCTGGCATGTCCGCCAATCGAAGGTGAAAGAAAACCAAAAGGGCCGATATTTGTACTTTTAAAGAGCCCAGGCGGAGACCTGCCATCCTGGATGAATGCCAGGAAATGAGATAGACGAAAAGATGATGTATGGCAGGGTCGATTTTCACACAATCTGATGTAAGTACGCCAGATGCTGTAGTAGATACAAGCCGAAACTGGCTTACGAGCTTGCAAGAGCGTGTTCACGACTCTAGGAGAGAATCCTCTAGACTGCCAAAGGCTGGCTTCAACAGCCATGCCGTTAAAGTCAGCCGAGGCAAGTCCTGATGCTGGAAAGGGCCTTGGAGGAGATCGTCCCGCAGTGGTAGACGCACCCCTTCACCTATTGCCATCAAGATAATGTCTGCATACCATACTCACCGCGGCCAGGCGGCAACCACCAGTATCACTGGGAGTCCCCCTTGCCTTACTCATCTGAGAACACGGTGAATGGGTATTGGGGGAACAGATATCCCAACCGGAAGTCCTAGGGCACTGTCATGATGTCGACGGCTACCGCCAGGGGGTGCCTTGCCCTTGCGCAGAATCTTGGGACCTTCCTGCTGTGCCTCGACGTCATGAGGTCCAGGTCTGGGAAAACCAATCTCAGGACCAGCGACTGGAAGACCTCCGGATGGAGTGACCACTCCCCCGGCATCACCGCATGACGGCTTAGATAATCTGACTCCCAGTTCTGGATGCCTGGGATGAACACTGGTGAGTTTGAGGTAACATTCTGTTGTGCCCAAGCAAAGATCTGTGCTGTCAACTCCAGAATGTTGATAGACAGGGAAGACTCCTGAGTTGACTAAAGGCTTTGAAGTCGTAATGGAAGGGCCACAGCCCCCCACCCCCTCAAGTTGGCGTCTGTGGTCACTATGATCCAGTACCACGGGGAAAGGACCTGCCTACCGCCAGGTGATCCTGAATTAACCACCACTGAAGAGACACCCTCGCTTTGGAAGATAAGCGGATCCTCTGGCGTTCCAACCGCAAATGGGAACCTGACCAATTCGTTAAGAGGTGTCACTGGAAGCAGCGGGAATGGAATCGACCGTAAGGAATTGTCTCGAAAGTCGACACCATCTTGCCTAGGAGACGCATGCATAAGTGAAAGGTTGGACTGGGAGTGGCCAAGACCAGTGTAGTTACTTCCTGTAACGACTTGGCCTTGTCCTCCGGGAGAAACACGTTTTGTTCTCTGGTGTGCATGATGAGCCCCAGGAAGGTCATCCGCTGACATGATTTTTGTGAACACTCTGGGTGCTGTGGAATGGCCAAAGGGGAGTCCCCAGAATTGGTAGCGGGCCAATCCCACCATAAATCTGAGAAGTGACTGATGACCCTTCCAAATGGGGATGTTAAGGTAAGCTTCTTTGATATCTATTGATGCTAAAAATTCGTCTGCCTCCAATCCATTGATTACATTGACTCTATGCGAAATCTGTCCACCCGTAGGTGTAGATTTATCATTTTACTATGCCCCTCCTCTGTCACAGTAAGCACAGTTTTGTATAACCAAAAACTAACATAACAGAGGAAAAGCCAACAAGGCAAAAACCAAACAAGTTAACTAACAGAACAGAACCATTTTCAGAGCAAAGGGAGGGTGCGCAGTGTCCCCCAATGCAGAGAAACAGATTGTACCGTGAGTAAAAATCCTATTTTCTCTTTCCTACCATTTGGGGACACTGCGGAACATTGGGGACATATCAAAGGGAGTGATTGCTCTTGAACGACTGTGCGCAAGACTTTGCGCCCAAAACTTGCATCCGCGGATGCAAAGCCCTGTAACCAACAGAATTTTGAAAAGGTGTGGACAGACGACCATATCGCCGCTCGGCACTGCTACTCCGCCGAGGCCCCATGACGCGCCGCCCATGATGCACCTACAGCCCTCGTGGAATGCACCCTCAAGTATTCCGTCACAGGGCGAGATGCATGGACATAAAGCAAGTGAATGGTGGAAGTGATCCAGCGAGCAATGGACTGCTTGGAGGCAGGCCAACCCCTCTTCTGTGCGTCAGAAGAAAAAAAGCGCGTTCGTCTTTTGGACAGAAGATGTACGATCAATGTAACACCGAAGGGCACGAACAATGTCCAACAAAGGTAGAGTCTCATCTAAAGATGCTGAAGAAGAACGGAATGCTGGAACAACAATTTTTTGATTCAAGTGGAACCGGGACACCACGTTCGGACCAAATGAGGGTTTAGTGCGGAAGACCGCCCTATCGTCATGGAAAACTAGGAACAAAGAATTGCAGCAAAGTGCTCCCAGCTCTGACATCCACGTAGCCGAAGCAATAGCTAGAAGGAATACCGCCTTCCAAGTGACATGACGTAGGTCTGCTGAATCCAAAGGCTTAAAGGGAGGTCGATATAAAGCCTGCACCACGAGATTGAGGACCCATGGTTCCACAGTATGAACAAAGGGTGGCTGAACGTGTAAAACACCCTAAAGGAACGTCTGTAAATTCAGTAGAGCCGCCGCTGAAAATATTTAGAAAGTGCAGATCCGCCTGTAAAAGGGAGAGCAACCAGGGAAGAAGAAAACAGGAAGTGTGAAACCCCTGAGATTCATACCAGAGGATATATACCTTCCAGACCCAATGATAGATTGCAGAAGATTAAGATTTTCGTGCTCTGATCATGGTACTCTGTACACTGTTTGAGAACCCTCTTGCATTGAGAATCAAGGTCTCAACAGCCACGCCATCAAATTCAAACGATCTAAATAATGGCAGAGAAGAGGGCTCTGAACAAGAAGGTCTGAACAAACCAGCAGCAGAAGGGAGGCTCCACTGCCATTCCCAGATTGTCAGAGAACCATGCTCTGCGTGGTCAATTTGGAGCCACCAGAATTGCGGGGACCGGTTCTCTTTTTAACTTTTTTTGCACCCACGGAAGCATGGGAAGTGGAGGAAACAGATACACTAGACTGAAGCGCCATGAGATCATCATGGCATCCGTGTACCCCGCTCGAGGATCCCTTGAGCAATAAAGAGGCATCTGTAAATTTAGACGAAAGCCATGAGGTCGATCTCTGGAGTGCCCCAACGCTGAATCAGAAGCGCATAGACCTCCTTGTGGAGAGACCACTCCCCAGGATGAACCTTGTGACTACTTAAGAAGTCGGCCTCTCAATTGTCCACCCCAGGTATAAAAATGGCAAAGATTATCGGAACGTGACGTTCCGTCCAGAACGTGATCCTGGATATTTCTCGCATTGCCATGGAGCTGAGCGTCCCCCCCCCCCGGGTGGTTCAGATAAGCCACTGCTATCTTTAAGGCTTTCCCGGTTAGAAACCTCTGCCCCTGAAGTAACAATCGTTGAACTGCCCTGAGTTCCAGGATATCGATGGATAGTGTGGTCTCCTGAGGGGACCAGAGACCATAAAACCTGAGAGACCAGACGATTGCGCCCCAGCCGGACTGGCGTCTGTTGTGACCAGGGTCCGGGTTCAGGCGCCGAATGACTGGCCTCTCTAGATTTTGTCTGCTCAACTATCAGGAGAGAGATAAGGGCGTTGCTCTGGACAGTCTGATGATCTGCCTGTTCAAGTGTTTGTGAGAGCTGGCCTCAAACACCGACACACAATGGACCCCAACAGCTTCATGCAATGGAGAAGAGATACTTCCCATCCCTCCATGAGAGTCCTGGTCTTGTGCAGAAGCGAAAGGACTTTGTCTTCCGGAAGGTAGACCCTCTGGGTTATCGTGTTGAAATTGAGACCAAGAAACTGCATCTGCTGAGATGGATTGAACGAGGACTTGGTTAGGTTCAACACCCACCCGTGCACCTCTAGAAAGTGAATGGTGATCTGGATGGGGAGTAAGAGCAGAGCTGCAGACGACGCCTTCAGTAGGAGATCGTCCAGATAAGGAATGATAGTGACTCCCTGGGATTGCAAAAATACTGCCATCACCTTGGTGAAGACCCTCGGGGCAGTGGCCAAGCCGAAGGGTACAGCCCTGAATTGAAAAATTGAAAATTGATGTTTCTGTACTGCAAAGCGGACGAAACATTGATGTCCCTCCCAAATGGGTACATGTAAATAGACATCCCTGATGTCTATGGAGGCCATGAACTCTCCCTGTTCTATGTTTGCAATTACTGTGCACAGGAATTCCATCTGGAACCTGAACACGATGCTCTGTCTGTTTAAGGACTATAAATTTAGTATGGGATGGAGTGAACTGTCCAGTTTGGGGACCAGGAAGAGGTTGGAGTAAAAACCCCTTCCTCTTTCCTGCTGCGGGACAGTGATAAATACTTCAGACGATAGGAGCTTCCTGATGGTGTCCTGAAGTGCTTTGCGCCTGGTGACACAAGATGGAAGAGCTGTGGTAAAGCAGTGTCTTGCGGAGAACTGAACTAGATCGATGACATAACCTCATGTTACAATCCCACGCACCCAAGTGTCTGTTGTTGAAACCAGCCACCACTCCTGAAAGCGTAGTAAAGGAGCCCCCACCACAGTATCCTGGAGTGGAATCCTGTCATGCCGCAGCCTTGTTCCGTCCTGGGGGTTCCACATCTGTCCGAGCCCCGTCCTCTTTGGTACGCTCCACTACAGGCTGATGACTGGCCTCTGGAGGGAGCTTCACGACCTCTCCCGAAAGGACTGAAATGAGACTTGTTTTAGTGAAGCTAACGGCCAGAGAGATACACTCTTGCCCCCTGTGGCCACTTGAATAATCCCTTCTAATTCAGACCCAAACAACATGATACCATCAAAGGGCAAAGATTCCAAGGTGCGCTTGGAGTCCCCATCCACTGCCCAGGAGTATAACCACAAGGTACGATGGGCTGCAATGATGAGGTCCGAGAACCTAGTTGACAGACGCTGCATCCATAGATGCCTTACCCAGATATTCGGAAGCCTCCTGGATGTGTTGCAATCTGCAAATTTTCTCCTCCTGCCCCTGCTGCCGTGTCTCTCCCACTCTCGTCCATCTCTCACTATGCCGCCCCGCTCCTTTCCCATACCCATCCTCTCCCCGAGCCACCTCCACCAGCCCTTCTCTCACGGTCCCATCTCTCCCCCTTGCTCCATCTCCCCCTTGCTCCATCAACCCCTCCCCCACCTCCCTACACTGGCCCAACCCTCCTCTCCCCCCCTCGCTCCATTAACCCCGACAATCTTATTCACATCTCTCCTCATCCTTCTCTCCCATTCTCCTGCGCCCTCTGGAACTCTAGGTCCATCCTTAACAAACTGACCTCCATCCACGACCTCTTCATCTCCAACTCTGTTAACCTTCTTGCCATCACTGAAACCTGGCTCACTCCCTCTGATACCACCTCACCTGCCGCTCTCTCCTATGGTGGTCTCTCCTTCACCCATTCCACCAGACCGGATGAACGTCCAGGAGGTGGAGTGGGCCTTCTCCTGTCCCCATGCTGCACTTTTCAGGTCATTCCCACCCTACCTTCCCTCTCTTTCTCCTCCTTTGAAGTTCACTCCATCCACCTCCGTGTCTCTGTCATCTATCGTCCCCCTGGCCCCACCTCCCTTTTCCTAGATAACTTCGCTGCCTGGCTCCCCCCACTACCTTTCCTCCGACCTCCCCTCCATCATACTTGGCGACTTTAACATCCCCATTGACAACTGCTCCGACCCTGCCACCATCAAGCTTCTCTCCCTCACCTCCTCCTTAGGCCTCTCCCAGTGGACCTCCTCCCCCACCCACAGTCTCGGTCACTCACTTGACCTTGTCTTCTCTCATCTCTGCGATCTCTCTGATTTCTCCAACCATCATCTGCTCTCTTTCACTCTGTCCTCCCCTGCTCCTCCCCGCCGAAAGCTACCCTCACCAGACGCAACCTTGAAGCGATCGACCCCATCTCTTTCTCCTCTTCTCTTGACTCTCTCCCATTCCCTCCCTGACCTGGCATCCTTTCTCTACAACCACTCCCTCACTACTGCCCTGGACGCTGTCGCCCCTGCCTCTCCTATCCGCTGATGCCGCCTCATTCCCAAACCTTGGCACTCCAAACTCACCCGCTTTCTCCAAAAATGTTCTCGCACTGCGGAACGCCTCTGGAGGAAATCTCGCTCCCTGGCTGACTTCCTCCACTTTAAATTTATCCTCTCCTCATTTTCCTCTGCCCTCTCACCGGCCAAACAAACCTTCTTCAAGTCCCTCATTTCCTCTCAGTCCTCTAATCCCCGCCGCCTGTTTGCCACCTTCAACTCCCTCCTTTCTCCCCCTCCGGTCCCACTTTCCCTCTCTGCTGCTGACTTCGCCACTTTCTTCTCTTCCAAAATTGAAGCCATCAGATTTAACATCTCCGCCTCCACCCCCCTCCAACAATCAACTCTGGTGCTCCTTCTGCCCCACATCAGGCGAAGAAGTTCGCTCTGTTATTCTTTCCTCTCCACCCTCCACCGGTCCTCTCGATCCCATCCCCTCTAACCTCCTTCGCTCTCTCTCTCCCACTGCCTGCTCCTACCTGGCACACCTTTTTAACCTATCCCTCTCCTCTGGTGTAGTACCCTCCTCATTTAAACATGCTCTTATCTCTCCTATCCTCAAAAAACCTAATATTGACCCCACCTCGGTCGCCAACTATCGCCCCATCTCTCTTCTTCCCTATGCCTCCAAACTTCTTGAGCGAATTGTCTGCTGTCGCCTCACCAGATATCTCTCGGACAATTCCCTCCTTGACCCTCTCCAATCTGGATACCGCCCCCTCCACTCTACTGAAACTGCCCTGGCCAAAGTAACCAATGACCTCCTATCGGCCAAATCTAAGGGTCACTTCTCCATACTCATCCTTCTCGACCTTTCGGCGGCCTTTGACACTGTGGACCACCCCCTCCTTCTGCAAACTCTTCTCTCTCTCGGCCTCTCTGGTTCCGTCCACGCCTGGTTCTGCTCCTACCTTACTAACCGCTCCTTCTCTGTCTCCATGTCTGGCTCTTCCTCCACCCCCTCCCCTCTCTCGGTAGGAGTCCCCCATGGCTCTGTCCTCGGCCCCTACTCTTTTCGCTCTACACATCCTCCCTCGGTGCCCTTATCTCCTCCTTTGGTCTTCAGTATCGCCT
Source organism: Mixophyes fleayi (assembly GCF_038048845.1). Classification (NCBI taxonomy): domain Eukaryota; kingdom Metazoa; phylum Chordata; class Amphibia; order Anura; family Limnodynastidae; genus Mixophyes; species Mixophyes fleayi. The sequence goes on from NC_134402.1 coordinate 313,719,786, forward strand.
TTATGCTGACGACATTCAACTTTACATTTCTTCTCCTGATCTCTCTTCCTCCCTCCTCTCGTGTATCTGACTGCCTCTCTGCCATCTCCTCCTGGATGTCCTCCCGCTTTCTCAAAATTAACATCTCTAAAACCGAACTCATTGTCTTTCCTCCCGCTAGACTCCCCTCCCACCACAATCTCACTATCGTTGTTAATAACACCACCATCTCCTCTGTCACCCAACTCCGCTGCCTGGGTGTCACCCTCGACTCCTCTCTCTCTCTCTTTTGCCCCCCATGTCCAATCCCTTGCTCAAGCCTGTCGCTTCCAACTGCGCAACATCGCCCGCATCCGACCCTTCCTCTCACAAGACGCCGCCAAAATCATCATCCACGTGCTCATCATCTCCCGCCTCGACTACTGCAACCTTCTCCTCACTGGCTTCCTCCCTCTCACATCTCGCCCCCCTCCGCTCTGTACTCAATGCGGCTGCTAGACTCATCTTTCTCTGACCCCGCTCCTCCTCTGCCTCCCCTCTCTGCCATGCCTTACACTGGCTCCCTATCCCCTACAGAATCCTCTTCAAACTCCTTATCACCACTTACAAGGCTCTCTCCCTGTCTACTGCTCCCTATATTTCCAACCTCCTCACCATTCACACTCCTGCCCGGTCCCTGCGCTCTGCTAATGACTGTCGCCTCTTCTCCACTCTAATTACCACTTCCCACTCCATAATCCAAGACTTCGCCCGAGCTGCCCCCCTGCACTGGAACGACCTCCCTCGTTCCATCCGTCTCGCTCCCAATCTGTGCTCCTTCAAACGAGCACTTAAAACTCACCTGTTCCTCAAAGCTTATCAACCATCCACTTAACCCCTCATCTACTCTGCTCGATATTCCCTCTCTCCCCTGGCCTCTTCTTCTCTCCCCTGGCATCACCAGCTCCCTCTCGTGTCTGATTTGTCCACCCTCCCTTAGGATGTAAGCTACTATGAGCAGGGCCCCTCTTCCCTCGTGTCTCCATACCTATTTTTCTGCTCTGTCCTTACTTCATACGACTGTCCTTATGGCTGGAGTTACTGAAGCATTGGTACTTTGTGTTTATCGTTCTGTACTGTTTAACCCTGTATGGTCTACTGTTTGTACTATGTACGGCGCTGCGGAATCCTTGTGGCGCCCAACAAATAAATGATAATAATAATAATGTATTCTGCCAATATAAGCTCAGCTCTAGGTACATTATCCTGGAGACCTTTAACAAACTTTTCTGACCAAAGCTGAATAGCTTTATTAAGCCAGGCTATGGACATGTTGGGTCTAAACAAGGTACTGTCACACACCGGCCCCGTGGACGAGTACCGGTGTTGTTACCTGTCTCATAAACGGTGACCATGCTATATTGGATCCACTGTTTTAGCCTGAGGCTCCATCTGGTTCTATTCTACACATGTGTCAATCATTATTCTCTCATTACCTCCCACTCACTCCTATTGGCCTTGATGCTTTTGGAGCATTATTTAAACCTACCAGTTTCTGCTCTCTGGATCCTGTTCTTCAAGTTACTTACTCTTGTCAGCATTGGGCTTTCCTCGTGTGACTTACCCATGGTTGCTGTGCATCATTGCTTCAAGATCTGCTGTTTAATCTCTGGTGCCTTCGTTGGAATTCTTGCTTTATCGGGTCTCCACTGCTGCATTCAGAGTCTCTCCTACGGCTCCATTCATTGGACTTCACTGCTTCACTATTGTAACTCCAAACTTCACTAGGAACCTCCTACACCTGCTGCACTGAACTACCAGCTAAACGGATCAGCTAAGTCTTCATTGTTGTTGATTCTATTGAACTGTTGTTGTATCAGTAAATCAACTACTGTTACCGGAGTTACTCTTTAAACGGATTAACAAAGTCCTCTTTACTGCTGTTTTCACTGAACTGTAGCTGTATCAGTACTTAATTGCTGTCATCTGTGTTACCACTTAAAGGGATCAACCAAGCCTTCCATTATTGCTGTTTCTACTGAACTGTTGTTGCAATCCAACTGTGGTTGCTTGAGTTATCTAAACGAATCAGCTTGTTCTTCATCATATTTGCTTCTATTGAACTGTCACTGTATCAGTAATTCAGCTGTTGTTGCTCATCTGAACAGATCTACTGGTTCTTCATCGATACTCTTTCCATTGGACTGCTCTTCTCAACGAATCAACTAATTTCCTCATTGTTATTGTCCTCAGTGAACTTTACCTGTTATTGTCATATTCCTTCTATATCTGGCTCCATCTATATTTTTGCATAACTCGCTATGGGAACCACGACCTGCGGTAATAGGTGTTTCTAAGCCCCTTCTAAGGTCATGGTGAAAAGCACCTACCGTTAAACTTCGCGCCCCAGTTCGGGCATCTATTATCTGCAGGTATACAGGACTCACTAATTTCTCCAGATTTCGTGACAGATACCTGCCGCTACGTAAGCGGAGCATAAGGTCACATTTCTTGTCCATTGGATCCCACAGAGACCCTGCCCTGCGCAGGAATAGCCAAAGAAGTGGACAAACGAGTAACTGGGGGATCCACCTTAGAGGTCCCCTCCCATTTATCAGCATCCTCTGCAGTTAGTGGATAGAGCAATCTGAATCTGCCTGGCACCTGAAACTGCTTATTAGGTTTCTGCCAAGCATCAGACACCATGTCCAACAGTTGAGGAGATGAGGGAAAACAAAACCTGCTTATTAGCTCTTTTGAAGAGAGAAAGCTCCCCAGTCTCCGCAAAGCCCGAGTGTAATGACCCCCATTATTAGATTATCCACATTATGTGCTCAGGAAGACTCCTCTGCGCCCAACGCATCCTCTCCATACGATTCTAAAAACAACTCACCCTCTTCAGCTGAGGAGTGTTAGGAATCCGAATTAGGGTCCGGAAAAGAGTCCGAAATTATGCGCTTACTTATGTGGGAGACAGTAAGCGTGTCAAACCCTGGGAGGATTCGGTCAGGGATACCGGCAATCCACCCTCAGGCTGGGAAGAACCACCAGCTACAGGCAGCGACTGCATAGACTGTGTGTGGTGTGCAGTCAAGGAAGGAGAAGAATCACTGAGACCGTGACATCACCTTAGTGAGTTCGGCTATGAATGTCGCTAGCGATCTGGCCCAGGCCGGTTCCTCCATGGCTGTCGATACCAGGGTACGCGCTCGGCGTTCACAGCTCTCAGCCTCGCAGGCAGCACACAGGACATCCATCACAGACTGTCCAACAGAAAATTAAACTTTGCACATGTATAATGCTGCACAGATGTACCAGTGGGACCCTTACCCTTGGAGGTGCCTTTTTCAGACATGGTGCTATGTTATAAAGGTGTCACTCTGTAATAAAAAAGTTTTAATTTAATTGTATATACAATATATAGATATTCTCTCTATGTATACCAGGATTTGTGACCGAGTATGTAAAGTATGTTAATCCTGAGTGTAAGACACCAGCACCCTGGGATCCAGTACTATGAAACAAGTTCTATCCCGTGAGAAAAAAAAAAACTAGGTCAAACACGTAAATATAAGGCGAAAACTCTGTTAAAAGCACCAACATGTGTCACCAAATACAGAGGTACCAATTACAAGAGGCACAGTAAGGTCAGCGTGTAGAGCAATCTGTAGACCTGCAATGCATGTCCAGGAGATGGCTGCCCTCTATGAAGCACACCAAGGCATGTAGAAGGGGGTAGTTCCGCCACCAGGACCGCCTCTCTAATGGCCGCCTCCATGCGCAGCCGAACAGCCTCTCTCTATTATGGCTGTCGGCTGATGTCCAAGTGCTGCAGGGTAAATAACAGTGCCCAGATCCGCAGCTACTATTCCAGTCAGTGTATTGCCTCCTATGGAGTGCAATCACCTGACCGATCCCTTCTATAGACTGCTCGCTGTCCAGGGGAAATGCTGGCAAGTCAGTCCGGTCGGGAGGAGGGGTTTGACAGCTTCACTCCCGCCCGGCACATCAGCTCACAATTCTGCCAATTTAGGCAGATCTGATGCGGGTATCTAAATGCTCTGCTGCTCATTTTTGCTAGGGGAAGGAAAATCCGATTGCAGACAGTGGTGTGGGGGGTAAGGGAAGCCGTAGGCTGCTTACCCTAGCGCAGGGGCCCGAGTAAAGGAAGCCAACAGGCTATTCACTCCTAGTCTTTTACATGGGCCCTGCACTGCACCTAAATGGGAGAATGGACAAAAAATAAAAACATGACAAAAAAAACTAAGAGTATAGGCAGGGGCCTATACAAAAGTGCTCTCTACCCCCTAAGGCATTTAACAAAAACTGAGCTTACTTTGACAGAGGAGGGGCATAGTTGGGGACGTATGTGGATCCTACAAGTTTATAAGTGCCTAAACTCCTAGTCCACCTGCTATACCCCAATGTTCTGTAGTGTACCACAATGGTAGGAAAGAGAAAATAAGTTAACGTTATGCCAGTAAAAAAAAAAAAAAAGTAAGCCCAGCTGCCTTGGGCACTTAACTAGTTTAATGTATCAATGCTGCAACCCCCTGTAGTTTCTCAGTTTTAGTTTAAGTTCCAACTCCACGCTCCCCTCATACAACCCATTGTAGCAGTGTCCCCCAGATAGGATAACAGAGAAAAATAAATGTGCACAAGGTGTACATAAGGAGCTTGTCTTGGACCCTCTTCTACCTGAGAGATGAACATTCTTGCAGATAGTTTGACAAAGGAGGGGAGATGAGAAAAGCAGACTACAAAGTGGGCGAGGGATCTGGCAGGTTCCCTACCAAAAATGAAGGCCTTAGCTGGCAGGGCATTGTAGGTAGTTTGGTTTGGCACATTGCTCAGACATAACTGTAGATGTGGCAATTTCTGGGCACTTTTTGTTAGGAACAGCCACGTGAGTTTGAAATATCACCCCCAAATAAAATTCCCAGGGAAAGAAGCAGAGTCTGTGTTATCCAGTATTCAGATTCCTAAATTGCCACCCGCTATCTTAAGATACCAGGAACAGGATACACGGTGATGGCGGTGACATAACAGTAAACGGGACTGAAGGACCGGAAAAGCTGCACAGGTAGCAGTTGTAATATACACTCCTCATCATAGGGGACTAAGTCTCCACTTTACACACATCCACCGCTGGGGACAGCAGTGGGAGTGGAGCAGTCCAAAGTTCACAAGCAGGTGGATGAGGGGCGTGTGCCATAACACCCCCTGCATAACAGAGGGTCAACTGAATCCACAGCTGTGACCAAGGACAAAAAGATGCAAACTAGTTACATGATGAGGGGATGGTGCAGGCAGATGAAGGGGGTGCAAACTACAACTGACTGCACTCCATGGAACAACTGACTAAACGGCAAAATAAAAAGTAAAAAGAAGAGACAATGTCCACCTCTGGTGCAGGGTGATGGGGGCAAGTTTATTCTATCTAGTGCCCTGACTCCTAGAAGACAGAATATAATAAATTTGTGCAACTGAATTTTTTTTTAAAAAAAAATCATAAAATGAATCCTGATATGTATGGAGCATCGCAGTACTGTAAAATATGCCCTTATCTCATACCTGAAAGATATTTTCTTAACCCTTTATTTGGCAAGCATTGAAATCATACACCATCTAGTGATCAATATTGGAACATCTCAAACAACTGACTACTACTTTAAGCACAAATTTAGCTATTGCTAGAGAGCACCTCTGCCAAGGAAAGGATAAAAATGTAAACTTTATATAAAAGTAATGTGAATTTCATATTGCTTGAGAGCAACATGCAAATAAAGGCTTTAAATGATTAAAAAAACAACCCATAAGTCTGAGAATAGAAACAATTTCATTAAGCAATTAGATCTAACATGTTTACCGTATTTTGTTTCTATTTGCTTTATATTGCATTTTTATGTGCAAACTGTACTACTCTCTCTCTCCTATGATTTTCTTAAATAGTGTAAATGATGAGACTCATATGGGTCAAGGTATATCACTTTTTAAGCAGTAATCAAAACAGAAAAACCACACACCAGGTGGCATTGTATCCCTGAGGAATCTCATTTTATTGTTTAGAACAGGACTGAACAATCCAGGTGTCATTTACAAGTGCTGCTCAACACAATCTGAGTGTTTAGTAAAAATGGTCTGAAACTACCACAGAATTTCAAAAAATAGCAAACTGGAGGGAGAGGGGGGAAAAAAAAAAAAGGTACAAAAAGTTTTTATTTGTTTACATTTCTCCAAGTTCTGAAAAACACCATTTACACCTCACTGCTAGCAAAGAAAAAAAAAATAGAAAGCAGACAATGAAAAGGAAAACAAAAAAGGTAAGAAGAAAAACACCCCCCCCCCACCCCCCATTGTCGTGAAAGAGAGGAAGTCAGAAAAGAAAAAGCAGCCAGAATGATGAGACTCTTGATATTTTTAACAAGGTAACATTTTGCAAATAAAAAATAAGAGTAACATTTTACAGGAAAGCACAAGCAATAAGAAACAGCAAGCTATTAGATGAGGCAAGGGAATTGGTCAAATGCACAGAGGGCATAGGCAAATCACCCAGCACTATAGGCTGGCAGTGCCACGTTTTCCATTTAACCGCTACACAGCATCACAGAGCAATGGAAGGGTTTATAGATACAATGAAAATGTCCTTTCAGGTAAAAAGTGGAGTCATATTTCATATGTGCTGAGAAAATGTGTTATGGTTTCACCTTTGACCAGTCCAGTTTCAAGAAAGCCAAGAGGAAAATTAGTAATAAAATAATGCCATATTGGTCCATTTAACCATCACATAGCATCCCAGCAGTCTGTAGCAGCAAAAGCACAAGTGATGCACCGCAGACTCAAAGGGCAAATGAAAGAAAACCTAAGAAATTCTGAATTTAGGGAAGAGACATAACAAGGAGGAATGAGTAGAAAGAAGGGGGTATGGGGGGGAAAGGGGATTTTCTTCAAAGAAAAAAAATCTGTAGGAAGAGTGTAAGTGGATTGATGGGAAGAGGTAGCGTTGGTGTTACTTCCTCCTCTTTTTTGATGGGGTGGGAGCATGTCCATGACCCTTCCTCTTCTTACTACTACTAGTCTGTTCCTCTTCCTCCTCATAACGACTTTCACGATCAGCTACAAAGGAAAGATGCACCGTTAGCATTAACTAGCACCACTTTGCCTAAATATAAGTTGCTTCATATAATAGTCTACGGACAATATTAATTCCTGTGGAACACCACTAACAACTTTAGGCCAGTCTGAATATGTTCCATTTATAACTACCCTTTATCTCCTATCCTTCAACTAGGTCCTACCCATGTACATACTTTTCACCCTAGATGTAGTGAAAAGTATGTACATGGGTAGGACCTACCATATGTACCTACCATATGTACCAGACTTAAATGGAACAGTAGCAAATGGTTTTGAAAAACAGAAAAAATTTCTGACATTTGCTTTACCAAGAAGAAAGTTTTTGCCTCTTCATAAAACAATCCTATTTGTTAGACATGACTGATTCTTCGTGAAACCATGCAAACACTGCTATCTAATTATTTTCTACAATAAAATTTCAGAACTGCATCCCTTAGAATCCCGACAAATAATGTATACAATACTGAAAATCAGGGTTATAGATATAATTAATTTGTCCTCATTTTCTTCCTTAAAGAGTGGTACCGCATCTGCTTTCCAACAACCTTGTGACACAGACAAGGTTATGAGCAGGTCCATAAATGTAATAGTGGTCAATTACAAGTTACTTTAGCACACTTGGGTGGAAGCCAGCGGGCAAAAATGCTTTACCGTTCTTAAAATTTTCTTTAGGTAAGCGGTTTTACAACTCTGTGCTATATAAATTAAATGTCATTCTGCTACTACTAGTCCTCAAGGCATGGCAGCCAATGATACTGTCAATTTAAGAAAGTTATTAAAAAAATATTAAATTACACCTTGGACCATGCATCAAATACACTAGAAGAGGGAGCAATGTCTGTCAGTTAAAAATTAACAACCTTGCAAGAGAGGATTTTTTTATTCACTGTAAAAGCCATTTCTGACTCCACTGGGGGATAATGCGACAATAGGGCATAGTAGGTGGATCTGAAATAAAGACACTTTAAAACTCAAACTTTTTGAGTGGATAGCTCTTCTCCTACTATGCTCCTCCTAACCAGGAGCCATCCTCCGTTATCATATAACAAAGCCCATAAGAGAGGGTCTAACTAGGTGTAACAAGAAACATCTTAAAGGCAAATGACAAAACAGCCAGAGCAAGGGAAGGGAGCGCATTGTCCAGCAATGGAGTCAGAGAAATTGATTTTATGGTGAGAAAAAGAAATCCTCTTTTCTCATTCCTGCCACTGTGGGACAACGCAACAATGGGGACATACCAAAGCTGCCCCTAAGGGAGGGATTGCTCTGTAAAAGCTGCACCCAAAGATAGCATTGCAAGAGACGCAACGCCCTCTAGCTTGTAGAATTTGGAAAAGGTGTGGACAGACGACCATGTAGCAGCCCGGCACAACTGTTTGGAAGAAGCACCAACAGTTCTGGCCAAATGATCCTTTAAGCCCACCACCACCGTTCTAAATACCTGAACTTAAGCCTAACGAATGGTGGACGCAAGCCCACGAAGCAATGGATCGCTTAGATACCTGCCAACCCTGCTTGTGTGCAGTATACAGGATGAAAAGTTAATTAGTTTTACGAACGTAAACCGCCAGGGGGGGGGGGGGGGGGTTTGTGGAAGTGGGGCACCAAAAGCACAATCTTCTGGTTTAAGTGAAAAGAGGAGACCATATTCGGCACAAATTAGAGTTTAGTGTGATGTACAGCGGCCCCAACTTGTACACCCAACAAGCCGAATGGAAAGAACGAACACCACTTTACAAGTAATATAACAGATCAACAGGCTCATTTTTGGGATCTTGGTTAGCACTAAATTAAGATCCCACGGCTCAGCCGGATCAAAAAAAGGGGGCCAAGCATGTACAAACCCTTGTACAGACTTGCGCTGAAACAAAATGGAGAGCCCTGAAACTTTACATTTAAGAGAAGAGACGAAGACCTTTATCAAAACCTTCCTGCAGAAAGGAGAGCAAGCTGGAAAGACTAAAATGGAAAGAGTGAAACCGTGATTTCTCTTTCCTACCATTTGTGACACTGCAAGACATTGGGGTATAGTAGGTGGGACTAGGCGTTTAGGCACTTATCAACTTGTTTGTTCCTCACACTCCTCCCCTACTATGCCACTCCTCTCCAGCTCAAACCTCCGTTTTTGTTAAGAGCCTAGGACAGCGTTGGCTAACCTGTGACACTCCAGGTGTTGTGAAACTGCAAGTCCCAGCATAACCTCCCAGCAATAAGCTGCTATATATTGGCAAAGCATACTAGGACTTGTAGTTTCACAGGTTAGCCAACACTGGCCTAGGAGATAGGTCACTTTGGTATAGGCTCCTGCCTATACTTTAGTTAGTTTTAGTTATTCCCTTCTTTTTCAGGTGCAGCTCAAGGACCTCAAAAGACCCAGGAGTGTGAATAGCCTGTCGACTTCCTTCACTCTGGGTCCCTGCGGAGGGGGAGCAGCAGCCTTCCAGCTCACTCACCCCTTGCACAGATGCCGGCATTCTGCCCCTAGACAGAACGAGCTAAAGGGCCCTTACATATTTAGCTCACCATTTCGGTAGGACGTGACTAAGGATCACAGGTCGGGAGGGAGTGGAGCAGTTAATAGCCTCCCCCCCGCCCTGACTGAATTACAGGCATCTCCCCTTAAGCAACGAGCAGGGGGCACAGGTCACGATCGCACTCCACAGGAGGCGACCACAGAACCGGACAGGAGACCTAGATATTATACCTGTAGCATTTAGCGCCAACCGACATCCATACTATAGATAGGCTTTTCGGCGGCGTATGGAGGCGGCCATTACGGAGGAAGTCTGGGGGCGAAACTTCCCCCATCATCTACAGTTTTACCGGGCTTCAGCAGTCGGCAGCCATGTTCTGAACCTGGTGCAGTTATACACATCGCGCTGCACGCTTCCCTACTCGGCCTCTCCTAAAGGTACCTCTGTATTTTATGGACCATTTTAATGGTTAAAGGGGTGTTTCCTCCTGAATATTCTGTTCTTTAAACAGACAGAACTGCTTTCAGGGAGTGAATGGCTAAATCAGGAATTACTTGGTAGACAGACTGGGTATAAATCCTAGGACACAGGTTATACATATATATCATTTTAAATATATATAGCCCATGGTGTGTTTCAGCCTTGTATATTATATATTTGCCAAAACAATAAGATTTATTCTGTAACACTTTTCCTAGCATTGCATAATGTCTAACAATGGGACTTTTAGGGGCGAGGAACCCACTAGAACGTCTCCACTGCACTATATACGTTCCAGAGCAATAACATACAGATTTATTCCGCAACACTTTTTCTAGCATTGCATTATATCTAAGAAAGGCGCTTCAAGGGGTAAGAAATTCACTAGTACGTCTGTACTGCATTATATATGTGCCAAAATGATAAATACAGGTTTCACCTGTGATACTCTTCCTAACATTGCACTAGGTTAAAAAAAAAAAAAAGACGACTTCCAGGGGTAAGACACCTGCTAGCCCATCGGTGCTGCATTATATATGTGCCAAAAAAAAAAAAGCTTTATTCTATTAAACCTTTCCTAGCATTGCATCTAGAAAGGAATCTTCCAGGGATACGGACCCGCTGGTATGCCTGTACTGCATAATATATGTGCCAAATGTAATTTTTATATTGTCTTTTAAAAAGTCAAAGCCAGATGCTCTCTGTGCAGGAGTCTGCCAACAGTGTGCTCCCACTCAGGTGTCATCAGCTATGGAGCAGCCTGCCTACGCCAGATCACTGACAGCAACAATGGCCAAACTCACTAAGGTGATTTTATGGTCCGAAAGGGTACGTGAATATCCCTTTTCTCACGCATCTACGCACACTCAGCCCACATAGATCATATCTGTCGCAGGCACATCTTCCAAAACAGAAGCGGCATGCCTTTATCCTAGTCTGAGTCCACCCAGACGCAGACACATTTGCTCACCATCTCACAGAGATAAAGCATAATTTTGATTTTCAGAGTTGTTCACAGTCAAGATATGGTTCATTCCTCGGCAGAGGATGGCTAGTTGGATCTTGATTTACAGACAAAAGCATTTATATCTCTGAAGATTCCACATCTATTCACAGGGAGGATAATCTCAGATTAAGCGTTAGACACGTTTTATCCTTTGCAGAACGCGAGTCTGCGGTTCCATCCACACCCGCCTTATTTAGGAGACCATCTCCTCATATTAGGGACATGGTGTCTGACCTTTGGCAAAAGCCAAACAATTAATAGGCTGGGCAGATTTTCATCTCTTTTTCTTCTCTTGGCAGAATAAATAGTTAGATGGCCAGAAACCCCTGGGGTTGACAACTCTGTTGCTCGTCTGTTCACTTACTCTGCTATCATCCTATGCAGGGCAAGCGGTCATAAAAGGCTTTTCTCGAGGGGTCTCTTATTGTTAAAGTGTAACCTGGCCATCACTCAGCTTTAGTGAAGGCTGGCAGTTTGTTTAGACCCAACAGGGTCATAGCTTGTTTGCATAAGGCCATTCAGCTTTGGTCAGAGTAGTTAGCCAGAGGCATCCAGGATTGTGTTCCAAGAACAGAGCCTCTCACTTTTGCATAATTACAAAATAATATCCATGGGCCACTGGAGGTAGGAGTACCTCTCTTCCCTTCAGCTCCACCAGGTCACGACAAGGACGGTCTCAATCCTTTCATCTCCCCTTTTTTCTGTGGTCGGGTACCACATAGCGTGGTCACTCCTTGCCTCCCAGAGGAACAGAGTACATGCACATTTGCAGTTGTGTGAGGAACCTATAGACCTGGTGACATTCACGGAGGTTGGGGTAATTCAGCCCAACCTCCTCCTGGCTCTCAGCCAGACAGGTTCTTCCAGCCCATTTAAACTTGCAGGCCTCAATAGACATCAAGGAGTCCTTAAATGTACCATTCTGTAGGGGGCACTGGTGACTCTTACGCTTTGGCTGTACAGGGGTTGGTGTCGGGAATGTAGATTGCACTCCCATTTTTTTTCTTTTCCAGGGGGGATAGAGCGGTACGTCACACCGGGTATTATTGGTTAGGAGGATAGTGTCTGCATTTCTCTTGATGAAGGGGTGTGTGGTCAAGCTTGTTATTCTTCCTCCCTTTTCGTGTAACACGCTTCCTCAGCTGGAAGTGGTTTGTGCTCTTGACCGCACGCTCTCTGTCCGTAAGACTAATGTCCTCTTCGGCCTATTGGACACTCAATGGTGGGGCTGGCCAGTTTTTCAAACAGTCTATTACCCGCTACATCTCTCTCTCTCTCTCTCCAAGGTGGTGGTTGTTCCTTGAATGGCACGTCAGGGTGCTTCGGTGGTGCAGTTGGGTAGGTGGCATGTCCACATCTTCTGCAGTTTCTTGGTTCCATGGCTCTCCATCCGCTGACGTGAGTTTTGGACGTAAGATATTGTATGTAGCTGTTCCAGAGCATTCCCTCCCTTAGAGGCAGCTTTGGTATGTCCCCAATGTCTCGCACTGTCCCCCAATGGTAGGAAAGAGAAAAGAAGATTTTTACTCACCGTACAATAGATTTCTCTTGCTTCATTGGGGGGACACTGCGCGCCCTCCCTTGCTCTGAAAGTAGTGCTGTCTTTGGTGCTATTTTCTAGATTGTTTCTCCTTTCTTCCTGGCTTGGTTATACAAAACTGAGATCTGAACTGGAGAGCAGGGGCATAGTAGGGGAGGAGTGTGAGGAACAAACAAGTAGGATAAGTGCCTAAACTCCTAGTCCCACCTACTATAGCCCAATGTCTTGCAGTGTCCCCCAATGGAGTAAGAGAAACCGATTTTACGGTGAGTAAAAATCTTCTTTTTCACACCACTGGATGTAAGCTTTCCACACACGACAGTAATTAGCAGAGGAAGATTGTTTCCTTGCTTTAATCATAGGCCGCACAACCTTTTGCAAGAAACCCCTGGCCTGAAGAATCAGTGTTTCAGTAGCCACTCCATCAAAGCCAGACGACCTAAAGAGTAGCAGCGAAGAGGGCCTTGTACCACAAGATCTGGATGAAGAGGCAACCGGTAAGGTGGACCTACTGCCATCCCTAGCCTGTCAGACTACTACGTCCTGCATGGGCAATTTTGAGCCACCAGAATGGCAAAAACCAGCTCTCTTTAGTTTCTTGAGCACTCGCGAGAGCATGGAAATTGATGGGCAATAAGGACTACTGGGGAGAGGAGAGGCCACGGATTAGGAGATGATCGCACCCCAAGCAAACAGTCTGTTAACCAAAAGGGCCAGTCCCACAATTGGAAGGACTTGACACGATTTGCTCTGGTCAACCACCAAGTGAGGGATCGACACGTGGCTGAGGACAGAGCGATTATAATCCTTTAACGATGAAGGGTGGATTTTGACCATTTTCCGAGAAATTCTCTTTGGAGAGATCTTGAACGAAATTCAAACATTGATACCATGGTCCCAAGCAGCAGAGAAGGAACATTGTCTTTGGCCAGAAGGGACCTGGTCTTGTTTAGAAGGAACACCTTCTGACACACATTGTCAAAGTCACATTCATTGTGCTGGAATCATAGACGACTTTGCATGATTGAGAATACAGTTGTGAGTCTCTAGAAATTGAATAGTAATTTGAATGTGCTGTAAAGGGACATATTCGTAGTGCGCCTTTAACAGGTCGTCCAAATAAGGCATGATAGTGATGCTCCGAGAATGCAGGAGACAGCCATGATCTGGGTGAAAACCCTTGGGGCGGAAGCAAGACCAAAGGGTAAAGTACAGAACGGATAACGCTTCTTGCGGACTGCAAAGCAAAGACATTGATGCCCTTCCCATCCAGGGACCTGTAGGTAGGCATCCTATATGTCTAGCTACTAGCAAGATCAGCCAATATGATCCATACAGTTTTGGGACCAGGAAGAGGTTAGACTAAAACACCAAATCTCGTTCTAGAGGTGGTACCTGAATAATCACACAGGAAACCAGAAGTTTTTGAATAGTCTCCTGGAGTGCCAGGTTCCTGAGTCTACAGGAAGGCAGACCTGTGGTGAAGAACCTGCGTGGAGAGAATTTGATGAGGTCTATAAACATAACCACGAGTCACAAGACCGTGGTGGGATGTCCCGTTATACAGTGGTCTTGTCTGCCAGCTTGAGAGACCAATGTGTGCCAGGGTCCCGACCCCTATAGGAGAGCCACCCTTAAGGCTGAAGATCGCCCTCTGGCGTCAGCAGTTCTCGAACGTATCTCCACCTCACACATTGCATACAGGGAATCTGGGTCTGACTGACCACAAGATAATTTGAGATTACATTTGCACAGGTATAATTTTGCACAGGCTTTCTAGACCCTTTAGTCAAGGAAGTGGCTTTCTCAGACATATTGATGGTAAATGTCACACACCAAAAAAAGATCTACATAAACCCAGTAATAAATTTAATTTTGTCTCATTAAAAACAGAAAAATCTAAAATATACCCTTGAATGCCACATGCTTTGTACACAATAATTGGATTTTTAAATAAAATCCGTTTCTCTTAGTCCATTGGAGGACACCAGGGATATTGGGGTATAGAGTAGGGACAGGGCGAACTGGCACATTAACTTCTGTTTAACTAAGCCCTAGCTCCTCCCACTCTATACTCCACTTCCTGTCTGAGCTTCAGTCTATGTTTAACCAAGCTCACAGAAAGCGGAGAAAACAGGAAAAAAGAATAAAAATAACAAACCACAACAGTCTCTTAATAACAAGACAACATGTCATACAGTAGGAGAAACCAGAGAGCTAAGGGTGGGCGCCCGGTGTCCCCCAATGGACTAAGAGAAACGGATTTTACGTAAGTATAAAAATCCAATTTTCTCTGTCATCCTTTTGGGGACACCGGGGACATCCCAAAGCTGCCCTACGGGAGGGAAAGCTCAGAAAAAAATGGCACAAAGCACCTTTCTTCCAAATCTTGCATCTCTGGATGCAAACCCATTAAACTTGTAAAACTTAGTGAATGTGTGTAGACAAGCACGTGGCCGCTTTACACAGCTGTACACCGTGACGAGCCACCCAGGAAGCAATTACAGACCTTGTAGAGTGTGCCCGGAGATTATCTGGGACAAGCTCCCCAGCCCTACTATAAGCCTGATGGATAACAGCCGAAATCCACCTAGCAAGTCACTTTAGAAGCTGGCCAGCCTCTCTTGTGAGCATCAGAGAATCAAAAGATTCTCAGTCTTGCGCATTTATGTCAAAAGGTCTCAGAAACTGCGCAAGACTCGGACAACATCGAGATAACTAATAGAATTATCGTTCTCTGAAGACGAGGAAAAGAAAAAGTCAGGGCAGGAATGACCATGTCTTGATTTAGATGAAATCTTGACACGACCTTAGGAAGAAAAGGGGGCTTAGTTTGAAGAACTGCCCTGTCTTTATGAAAAACAAGTAGAGTAGACTTGCAAGATAAAGCACAGAGAGATCCCCCAGCAGACTGCTATAGCCAGCAACAGATCTGCTATTTCTACTGTAGATAAAAATGCAAAAGTCTTAGTTGCACACATTTACAAATGTATGTTAAAGCCACTCACCTCTCCACAGCGCTTTTGCTAATAGGGTGGTCCTAACTCTAAACAATGAGAGTCCCATATATTTGGGCCATACATATGTGTTTTTAAATTTCACGCACCTGCTATAGCCTATAAATTGATTGAGCAACTTCCATTTCTTTATGTGTCTGAGAGGCATGTTGGTGTCAGTAGCTGAGGGGGAGTGCTGACATTGGATTGCTATTTGGAGGCTTCTGGGGTACCTCTTTGGTAAGTTAGCTCTCAATTTAAAAACACATATGTATGGCCCAAATATATGGGACTCATTGTTTAGAGTTAGGGCCACCCTATTAGCAAAAGCGCTGTGGAGAGGTGAGTGGCTTTAACATACATTTGTAAATGTGTGCAACTAAGACTTTTGCATTTTTATCTACAGTAGAAATAGCAGATCTGTTGCTGGCTATAGCAGTGTGCTTGGGGATCTCTGTGTGGATCATCCCCTCCTGCTGCAAACTCTTCTCTCTCGGCCTCTCTGGTTATGTCCACACCTGGTTCACCTCATACCTCGCTAACCGCTCCTTCTCTGTATCCATGTCTGGTTCTTCCTCCTCCCCCTACCCTCTCGCTGTAGGAGTCCCACAGGGCTCTGTTCTCGGCCCTCTACTCTTTTCGCTCTATACTTCCTCCCTTGGCCTTCAGTATCACCTTTATGCTGATGACATTCAACTTTACATCTCTTCCCCTGATCTTTCCTCCACCCTCCTCGCTCAGGTATCTGACTGCCTCTCCGCCATCTCCTCCTGGATGTCGGAGCGCTTTCTCAAAATCAACATTTCCAAAACTGAACTCATTGTCTTTCCTCCTCCCAGCCTCCCATCCCACCATGACCTCTCCATTGTCGTTAACAACACTACCATCTCCTCTGTCACCCAACTCCGCTGCTTGGGTGTCACCCTTGACTCCTCTCTCTCTCTTTTGCCCCCCACATTCATTCTCTTGCCAAAGCCTGTCGCTTCCAACTACGCAACATCGCCCACATCCGTCCCTTTCTCTCTCAGGAGGCCACCAAAACCATCATACACGCATTCATCATCTCCCGCCTGGATTACTGCAACCTCCTCCTCACCGGCCTCCCCCACTCCCGCCTCTCCCCCCTCCGCTCTATACTCAATGCGGCCGCAAGACTCATCTACCTCTCACGCCGCTCCTCCTCTGCCTCCCCTTCCCCTACAGAATTATTTTCAAACTCCTCACTACCACTTACAAGGCTCTCTCCCACTCTACTGCCCCTTATATCTCGAACCTCCTCTCCATTCACACTCCCACCCGCTCCCTGCGCTCGGCCAATGACCGCCGCCTCTCCTCCACTCTGATCACCTCTTCCCATTCCAGAATCCAGGACTTTTCCCGTGCAGCCCCCCTTCACTGGAATGACCTCCCTCGCTCCATCCGCCTCTCTCCTACTCTGTGCTCCTTCAAACGTGCACTCAAAACTCACCTCTTTCTCAAAGCCTACCAACCATCCACTTAACCCCTCTCTCCCATTCCCTCAACTGGCTCCTCTTGTGCCTGGTCTGTTTAACCCTCCCTTAGGATGTAAGCTCGCTTGAGCAGGGCCCTCTTCCCTCCTGTCTCCTTACCCGTTCTTCTGCTCCGTGTCTATTGCATCTGCCTGCCTGGAGTTTCTGAAGTATTGGTACTTTTGGAGTTTCTGAAGTATTGGTACTTTTGTTTATTGTACTGTTATACCCTGTATAGTCTACTGTTTGTACTATGTGCGGCGCTGCGGAAACCTTGTGGCGCCTAACAAATAAATGATAATAATAATAATAATAATAATGTGTTTGTTCCTTTTAGGATAACCCCACCCTTTCACGCACCTGCTATAGCCTATAAATTGATTGAGCAACTTCCATTTCTTTATTTGCAAGATAAAGCAGCAAGCTCTGAAACTCTGCAATCCACTGTATTCAGAGGTTCAAAAGGCGGATGCTATAAAGCATTCAACACTAAATTCAAATCCCATGGTGGTACCGGAGAAACATATGGAGGTTGTACATGGAGAACGCCCTGAATGAATGCTTGCACATCAGGTATGACAGCAAGTTTTCTTTGAAAGATCTGACACCTGACCTTTAAGAGAACTAATACGCAAATCTGCATCCAACCCGTCCTGCAAAAACCTAAGTAAACTGGCCAAGCAAAAAGAAGAAGTAGGATATCCTTTTTCACACCAGCCAATAAATGTTTTCCAGACTCGATGATAAATTATTGCAGAGGCTGGTTTCCGAGCACAAAGCATGGTTTGCACCACACATCCGGGAAAAAACCCTTAACTCTTAGGATCATGGCTTCAACAGCCACGCCATTAAAGCCAGACGATTTAAACCTAGATGACAAAAGGGACCTTGAGTTAATCGGTCTGGGTGTAGCCGCAACTGCCACGTCCAAGCTTCTGCCATGGAGAGCACGTCGGTGTACCAGGCCCTCCTCAGCCAATTCGGCGCTATTAGAAGAACTGGAACACCCTCTCTCTTCACCTTTTTTAACACCCTTGGGAGCATAGCTACCGGTGGAAAAAAGTACACTAAGCGATACGTCCAAGGGAACGGAAGAGGGGAACCTTGTGTTTCAACCGGGATGCCATCATGTCGACATCCGGCCGACTCCACCGTTTCACTAACTGCTGAAACACCTCCATTTTGAGGGACCATTCTCCCGGGTGCAGAGTCTGCCTGCTTAGGAAATCTGCTTTCTAATTTTCTATTTCGGGAATAAAGATGGCCATGAGTTCCGGAACGTGAACCTCGGGTCACCGAACTATCGTTTCCCGCATTGTCTGACTGAATCTTCACTGGCTTTCCCTGCAGCAAGTGTTGCGCGCTTATAAGAGCATGAAACACCGCTCGCAGTTCCAAGACATTAATTGGAAACCTGGATTCCTTCAGAGTCCAAATACCCTGAAACAGAGCGTGAAGACAGACAGCCCCCCAACCTCGAAGGCTGGCCTCCGTTGTGATCAAAGTCCAATTCCAAATTGAGATTTTGCGTCCCCTGGCGAGATTCTGTTTGTGTACCCACCAAAGAAGCGAGTGACATGTCTGCGGAGACAGACGGAAAACCTGGGCTGCCAGATTCAGATGGGATTTGTTCCATTGCAACAGAAGTTCCAACTGGAACTGCCGTGTATAAAACTGAGCAAACTGGATCCCCCCCCCCTCCGGCTGCTCAGGCGCATTGTTGTAGTAGTTTCTTCTAATAAAACAGGCAGAAAAATGAAGAGGCAGTGTTACTGACCACTCTCCAAACTTAGAAGCCGGCAGCCGGGGATATCGTTGACTGACAGCCGCCTACGCGGCTCAGTGAGTCGCTAGCTGTCAGGTCTAGGAGACAAGTCTCCGATTCTTAAAAAGTAAAATAAAGTTTAAAAAAAACAGAAATTGGCTGCTAAGCAGCAGACACAGCCCGTTCGCCGGGCACTTAAACTAGACTGAAGCTCAGACAGGAAGTGGGGTATAGAGGGGGAGGAGCTAGGGCTTAGTTTAACAGAAATCAAAGTGCCAGTTCGCCCTGTCCCTACTTTATACCCCAATGTCCCCGGTATCCCCCAAAGGATGACAGAGAAATACTGATTTACAGTAAAGTTTGATCGCCAAGCATAAACTTGTGCCCACAACACTGTAGGAAGTGGAGGTAAAGGCACAGAAAAAAACCTCTGAAAAGCAGCCTACTATTTAAGATGGAACCAGAAAAGAGAAGGCACATACAAGTAAAGCGCTGCAGCAAGACTGCGTGTTACCACTAATGCAGGGAAAATGGCCGCTTTCGTGATAGAAAGTCCACCAACCATGCCTGAGGAGGACCCGCCCTCAGTACAGCCCACAAAGTAAGGGCCGTTATCGCTCTCACCCTCTCAAAGAAGACTGTCAAGACCTACTTATAGGTTATTCTGCCGTTTGCACGAGTCCTGCAGCGATATTCCCCCTGCTTCGCAATACTCTTTCTTTATTGAAAAGATCTGCTCGTTGCTAGGGAGATGACGGCAAGACGTTCAGGCTGAGAGAAGCAGCTTAAATGTTAAGCTCTATCATCTCTACAACCGCCTATAGTGTAATTAAACACAGTCCCCCCTTGATAGAGAGGACAGTGGCTGTCACGACATCAGGGGCAAGGGAAGCAGGCAGGCTGCACAACCTGACGCAGGGACCCAGAGTGAAGGAAGCCCACGTGCTATTCACTTTTTAGGAAAGGGTCCAGCGCTGTAAAAAGAAAAATAATAACTATTATTAATTATAAAGAGACAAAATGGGCAGGAGCCCAACTTCTAAAGCACTTTAACTAAAACCAAGTATGACTCATAGTAGGGGAGAAGCAATACACTCAAACAGTGTCGCAGTGTCCCCCTTCAATGACAGGAAAGAGAAAAGAGGATTTATGTACTTACGTTAAATCCGTTTCTCTGATTCCGTCTGGGGGACACTGCTTACCATGGGTTGTGGAGGGGAGCACGGGAGTTGGCACCTAGATAGTTAATCTTTAGCACTGGTGACAGACCCCTCCCCTCTACAATTCTCCTGCCTCTTCCTCTCAGTTAATTAAAAAGCCCCAAGGAGAAAGGTTAGTCAACCAAGAGCATACAGAGGAAAAGCAGAAGGGAGGGATCGCAGTGTCCCCCAGACGGAATCAGAGAAACGGATTTAACGTAAGTACATAAATCTTCTTTTCTCTTTCATCCAGTCTGGGGGACACTGCTTACCATGGGGACATTCTAAAGCAGCCCCCTAAGGGTGGGACCGCTCTGAAAGCCCCGCTCGTAGAGCACTATGAGCGAAATTTGCATCTGCAGAAGCAAATACATTAAACTGATAACATTTTTTAAAGGTGTGGACAGAGGACCAGGTGGCTGCCCTGCAAAGCTGGTCTGCAGAAGCCCCATTTCTCGCTGCCCATGACGCCCCTACCGATCTGGTGGAATGGGCCGTAAGTCTCTCTGGCACAGGACGGTTAGCCTTGATGTAAGCTTGCGTAATGGTTGCCGTAATCCATCTTGCAATGGACTGTTTTGAGGCTGGCCAGCCTCTCTTATTAGAATCATAAAGAACAAACAGAGAATCTGTACGTCTAATCTGAGAAGTTCTTTTGACATAAATGCGGAGAGCCCTAACCACATCTAACTTTTCCATAGACTGTTGATCCGAATGGGAAGTAGATGAAAAGACTGTAACTACAATTTCCTGGTTCAGATAGAAAGCCAAAACTACTTTTGGAAGGAAGGAAGGGAGGGTTCTCAACACCGCTCTGTCCTTGTGGAAAACCAGATATGGTTCCCGGCAAGACAGAGCTCCTAATTCAGAAACCCTACGTGCAGATGCAATAGCTAAAAGAAAGACGACCTTCCAGGTAAGACACCTAAAATCTGCCGTAGGTAATGGCTCAAAAGGAGGCCCTTTAAGCATATCCAGTACCAGGTTAAGATCCCATGGTGCTGTGGGTGGAACGTAAGGAGGCTGAATATGTAAGACTCCCTGAAGGAAAGTCCTGACGTCTGGCAAGTCCGCTAACTTCAGGTGAAAGAAAACTGAAAGCGCTGAAACCTGAACTCTTAATGAACCTAAACGGAGCCCTGCTTCCAGCCCATCCTGAAGAATAAGCGAGGGAGGCGAAAAAGAGACGTGTGACAGGACTTATTTTCGCACCATCTAATATAGGCTCGCCAAATACGATGATAGATGCGAGCCAAAACCGGTTTTCGAGCCTGCAGCATAGTGTTCACTACACTGGGGGAAAAACCCCTAAGCTCTCCAGAGGCTGGCTTCAACAGCCATGCCGTTAAACTGAGCTGAGGTAAATTCTGGCGACGAAAGGGACCTTGGAGAAGAAGGTCGTCTCGTGACGGAAGACGATATCCTTGTCCTACCGCCATGGATATTATGTCTGCGTACCACACTCGACGCGGCCATAAGGGAGCTATTAGAATCACCGGCCGACCTCCCTGCCTCACTCGTCTGAGTACTCGAGGAAGAATGGGAATCAGGGGAAACAGATAACCCAACCTGAATTCCCATGACATGGATATCACGTCCACCGCTACCGCTAAGAGGTCTCTTGCCCTTGCGCAAAACCTGTGAACTTTTTTGTTGTGTCTGGAGGCCATGAGATCTATATCCGGAAGACCCCACCTCTGAACTAGAGACTGAAATACTTCTGGGTGGAGGGACCACTCCCCTGGCATCATCGCATTGCGACTGAGGTAATCAGCCTCCCAATTTTTTATTCCTGGGATGAACACCGCCGAGATTGCTGGAACATACTGTTCTGCCCAAAGGAATATCTGAGCTGCCACTCGCATTGCGGCTGCACTCCTGGTTCCTCCCTGTCTGTTGACATATGCCACAGCCGTGGCATTGTCGGACTGAACCCTGACTGGGTGGCCCTGAAGAAGAGTCTGGGCCCCCCGGAGAGCTAAAAGAATTGCCTTCAACTCTAATGTGTTGATTGATAAGGCTGATTCCTGAACTGACCAGAGCCCCTGGAGCCTGAGGTGCAGGACTACCGCCCCCCAACCTCTCAGGCTGGCATCTGTCGTGGCTATGATCCATGAAAATGGAGCAAAAGACCTGCCCACCGCCATGTGATCCTGATTCAGCCACCACTGTAGCGATTCTCTCGCCCTCGGAGACAGCGAGATCCAAACGCAGGTGGGATCCTGACCATTTGGTCAACAGATCCCACTGGAATCCCCGAGAATGAGCTCGACCGAAGGGGATGGTCTCGAAGGAGGCCACCATCTTTCCCAGCAGCCGCATGCACAAGTGAATTGAGGGGCTGGGAGAAGACAAGACCTGAGATGTTCTACTCCGAATTGAACTGATCTTCTCAGCAGGCAGGAACACCTTTTGCTGACTGGTGTCCATGATGAGCCCTAGGAAAACCATGCGTTGACACTGAACCAGCTGGGATTTCTTTAAGCTTATCAGCCACCCATGGCTCTCGAGAACCGCCAAGGTGAGGGATAAGTGCTGATGTAAGCAAATCTCTGAGGAGGATTTGATGAGATCGTCCAAATAAGGCACGACCTGAACTCCCTTTAAGTGAAGACACGCTGTCATCACTGACATGATCTTCGTGAAGACCCTCGGAGCTGTGGAGATATGCGTCCTTTATGTCTATGGAAGCCATAAACTGATCCTTCTCTAAGCCGTTTATTACCGACCTCGGGGATTCCATCCGAAATCTGTCCACCCGTAAGTGCACATTGAGGTTCTTTAGGTTTAAAATGGGTCGAAAGGACCCATCCGGCTTCTTGACCAGAAACAGATTTGAATAAAACCCTTTTACGTTTTGGTTGTCTGGGACCCTGCAAATGACCCTTTGCGAAAGAAGAGAGGCGACACAAGCCTGTATTGCCTGTCTTCTTGTTGGATCTCGGGGTAGCGGGGTTACAAAGAAACTATGTGGTACCGGACCCAGCAGGTCTATTATGTACCCCCTTGATATAATGCCCCGAACCCAAGGGTCTTGGGATGACGCTGCCCACTGTTCCTGAAACAAAGACAGACGTCCCCCCACTGGCGCCACCTCCGGAAGAGTAGACTGGTCGTCAGGACGCAGGCTTTTCCTGGGTCTTGGAGGCCTGGCGCCTAGCTGCAAACAAGGATCTACCCCTGACAGAGGAGCCTCGAGCATTTGGTTGTCTACCTCTAGGCAAGGAGGTCCCCCTAAAGGGCTGACGAAAGAAGCTGAACCGAGGGCCCCGGCCCCTACCTGAGAATATCGGCAAAGAAGTGCCTGAGAAATCATAGTATCCAATTCTGGGCCGAATAAACCTGCTGCTGAAAAGGGAATGGTTTCAACTGACTTTTTTTGATTCCGAATCTCCTTCCCAGGATTTCAGCCATAATGTTCTTCTTGCTGAAATAGATGCAGCCTGAATAGAGGAGGACATAGACGCTGTGTTCTGGGCTGCCTCATAAAGGTACCCTGATGCCTCTTTCAAATGTAAAGCCAGGGGAAGTAAATCAGAGTCCTGTAAAGCCTCTGCCAGTTGATCTGCCCATGCTTCCATGGCTCTAGCAACCCAAGCTGAAGCAAATGTGGGCCTAAAAGAAGAACCCGCAGCCACAAATATAGATTTCAGCTGGGATTCCACTCTGCGATCATTGGCATCCTGCAGAGTTGCTGAACCTGGGACTGGTAGTAAAGTGTGTCTGGCCAAACGGGCTACTGGAATATCCACCTTAGGAATACTCTCCCAGCGAGCCACGTCTTCCTCCTGCAATGGATACAGGGAAGAGAACCTTCTGGGAACAGAGAACCTTCTATCAAGCTGTTTGCAGGCTCCCTCTGCAATATCTCTGAGTTCTACAGAAGGGGGAAAACGGATAGCCTTCCTTTTGGCCTTCTTAAAAAGACTTCTGTCTCTAGGACTAGGATCCTCCGGTTCTGGGAGGTCTAACGCTTGTCTCACCGCTAAAACCAAATCATTAATAAATTGTCTTTTAGTGTTCTCTTCCTGCTCCAAAGGTTGAACCTGGTCAGAATCAGAATTTGTTTCCCCTTCCTCCTCTGAAACCCCCTCAGAATCTGAAAGGACCATAAGGGGATTAGCGGATCTAAGCCGCTTCCTTTTAGCAGGCGGGATATCTGGGGATTCAAGTAACTGGTTAAATTTGTCCAAACCTTTTATAAATGCTGCGGACCATGCCGGTTCTGTGGGAACAGGGGGCTGGTCCGTAAGCAAAGAGGAAGGTCCTGGTATAGACGTTCCAATAGGACCTGTGGTAGCAGGGAGGTCCAAAGGTGTACTAGCATTATTAGCCGCCGAGGCTGCCACACTAGATAGCAACTGAGTAGATTGTGAGATCATCTGTGCTAAAGAGGAGACCGACTGTGTCAGGGAGGCCACCCAGGCCGGTTCCTCCGTCAGTGGGGCTGGAATATGCTGGGTTTGCGCAGGGGCGACCCCTGCTTCGCAGACAGAGCAGAGCGCCAACGGGTCTTTCTGCCCACATGGTAATTTTACATTACATCTTGAACATGTAAAATACTTTGCCATAGAGCCCTTTCCTTTATCTGTCATTTTTTTTTTACAAAGGAAGGCACACCAAACACACAGGCTTAAATTGTTAGATTTAGCTGAGAGACACAGAGAGAGACTGTAGAGAGAATAGTGGTAAAAAACAAGTAATCAACTAATCTGACATAAAAGTTGTACTTGTATTTTGTTAAACAACAATATAATATTTTAGGCAAGTAGGAGAACTACAATATAACCCCTACTAGCCCCTTTGCAGTCAGAGCAAATACAGTAATATTGTTTAAATAAATCAGATACTTAGCCCACAGGCCAAACAGGGGATAAGTCCAACAGCAGTGTCCTGGTGCCTGCTCCCTCGGATCTGTGTCCTTTTCCCGGGCTTCTCCTTGGCGCCAAAAGACCGGGCTAGTCCACTTTTCTCTGGAGGGCAGGGGAGCTCTATGTCTTAGCTCCCCCCCTCCTAAAATGCTGTCTCTCTTTACAGCTTTTCTCTGTTTTTCTTTTTTATAGAAAAAATGGTATGTAGCAGAGTAGTGGAGACCTCAAGAGTTGAGGTCTCTGCAGCGGTTTGCACCC
This sequence comes from Mixophyes fleayi, assembly GCF_038048845.1. Classification (NCBI taxonomy): domain Eukaryota; kingdom Metazoa; phylum Chordata; class Amphibia; order Anura; family Limnodynastidae; genus Mixophyes; species Mixophyes fleayi. Next base: position 313,744,960 of record NC_134402.1, read on the forward strand.
CGATGCCCCTTCCTATGTATGAGGGGGGATCTTGGGTATGGCCCCCTTCTCCTCGGATTCAAGATGGCCGCCGGCATGTGTAATCTCCGATAACCGGCACTCTATGACTGCAGTGGCAGCGCCGGTTATCGGGGAGGCTCCAAGAGTGACAGCGGTCCGGAGAGACCGCTTGTCACTCTCTATTCAGGCACCCTATTCTTTCCTCTCGGTCAGTGAGAGCCTCTGGCTCTCATCTGACAGAGTAGTGCCTGCGCTGCTATTCTGGGAGTGTGTTCCCTATAATAGAACACACTCCCAGGTCTGCCACCTAGATAAAAGATCCTAAGGACTAACAAAAATGAAAAATAAATAAAATGAAAGTAAAAATTACATGCAGTACTAAAACACTGCCCAACTCCATGGGCACCTAAAAAAAACTGGAAGGGGGAGGGGTCTGTCAGCAGTGCTAAAGTTAACTAGCTAGGTGCCAACTCCCGTGCTCCCCTCCACAACCCATGGTAAGCAGTGTGCCCCAGACTGGATGAAAGAGAAATACCTATTTTGTCTCACATAGCAATGGATGTAACAAAGTTATCAGCCCTTGTTCAAGTAGTTGTTTAAGCCATTTACAGTACATGTCCAAATGGACTCATGCCTTCTTATGACTCAAGGAAAAGTTTTAGAACTCCTGATGCAGTTTTATAGAGATTCAGAAGCATTGCTAGGCACAATTGGGTCAATCCTGCAGGTTAGCCCAAGTACCAGAATCAGCGTCCAATTTGGCCACATTCAGCCATTTAGGTGCCACTTTAGCACCAACCCACGTAAATTTGAAGAGAAAAGCATACTGGCAGCGATTTCTCAACTAGATTAAAAACCATGGCCAATAACTCAGGTTATTATTGTGTTCATTTTAATGCCAACAAAATATACTGCAGCATGTGGCTTTACTTTATACTCTTCAGAAATCTGGGTAAATTTCGTCATCTTTAAAATGTTTTAAACATTGGTATTTTTCACACTCATCAACACATTTAAAACAATGAATTTCATCACAGCAAATGCTTACCTTTCTTAGCTTCCTCTTCAAGCTCATCCCAGTCTTTACCACTTTCTTCATCAGTGCCTAGAGATTCTTCACTGTAAACTGTAATTAGAAGTAGAAATTATATTTCACTCAAAACCAGTTCAGTTACCATTACCCTTCACACCAGATCCTTAATTTATCCCTTGGCCTCCAGAATCTTCCTCTGTCCGATAGTTTCATGAAAGTTATGCCACCTAACCTAAAACATCCTAGCGGGCCACTAATTCATATCTAATAAAATAAAAAATATCCATGCATACCAGATTCTTCTGTCTCATCAGAATAATCTTCATCACTGTCCTCCCCCTCTTCCTCATATTCATCTTCTGAGGGATTGAATGTCTCGTCTTCTACTTCAGACTCTGAACCCCCGGCTCCTGCATCACTGCCCTGAGGAACACAACACACAATGTACTTACAGAAGTAAAAGGGAACACTGTAAAATGCTTTATAAATTGATTATAGCCTTTCATTCTTGGCTCACCTCTCCCTCAGGTTCAAGGAAAGACCAACCACCCTGCTCAAAGAAACCCTCTGGGTCATCAACAATGGTTTTCATGATTTTAGTCCAGTTCAATGACTGAACTCCCTCTGTGTACTTGAGATCACATGAGCTGTGTGAAGAAAAAATGTGCATACCTGAAATGACCAAATACTGCACTTCTAATGAGTGACATTATAAAAGGTAACATAATGGAATACATTTTAATGTACTCTTGTGTAAAGAATACAGATTGTGAGGATGGCATTATAAAGGAGTAACATCAGGCTCCCATACAATCCTAGTCTGCTTCAGAAAGCTATTGTGCATCCTTAGGAACTCTTCAGACAGGATCGTTGGATGTCTCTAGTTAAGTATTGGTAGTGAGTGGAAGTATATGGGTTCTCTCTCAGTTAAAGTAGAGTGCCGTTTGCGTAGAAAAATGAAAATGTGTATGAGGGGCCTTTCCTGTTAGGAAACCATAGCAACATAAAAAGCTTCCCAACAGCCAATTTCCACCCTACAACAACCATCAACCTATGACACTATTCAGTGTGACCAACTTCATTTTGTATACACACATTTATCTCCTCTCTTTATAGGTATTTGCAGACCACACATGTATGCAACAATACATATATACGTTATATAAGCACTAAGTAATATCTGAGCTTTAATTGACAACCCAGTTTAGAGATTGTTGGCAAGAGACAGGAAGCTTGCAGAGAAAATGCAGTATTGCATGGAGTTCTGGTTTTAAAGAGATAAGCATTTTTAATTCATAATTGTTACAACAGTTTCAACTTTAACTGACAATTTACTCTGTTCAAACTACTAGTTGAAATACTCACTTTAACCACTCCTTGATTGGATCAAGCGATGCCACAGGTATAGCATTGATCATGGTGACCTTTTTGTTGTAATCTTTGTAGACTATGACCATGTCAAAATTCTTCAGGTGGAACTGGACTCTCTCAAAGTGTACAAGCTCCACTTCATCTAATGTTACAACAAATGGCGGCTGTGGATTCAAAGTCAACAAAAATGTAAAAAACAGGACCATTTTAGGAGAACTTCATAAAGCAGAAAAACTATTTTCAAATTTCTATTTGTGGTCACTCAAAAGGTGAAATACTTACCCATTCAGTTGTGTTCACCAGAGCACTGCTGGTTGGCTGCAAGAGACAGGTGCTTCTATATGGAGCTCCATTGAACCTAGAAGAACAACATATAATTTGAAGACAACAATAAGGGGTAGATTCAATTCCCCACGTTGCTCTTTAGAACAACGCAGCCCATACATTATTACCGATACTACTATAGCTGCGCATTATTAGTTACTACAGTAATTTCTCCGCTGAAATTACCATAGTAACTATAATAGTGCCCAGACCTCTAAGTGTTTTTACCTTAAATGTCACATAAAAAGATACACAACAGGTTTGTACACTTGTACAAAGGTTTGCTCCACCCAAAATATAGTTTTGGGGGGTTTTTTTGTTCTTTTTTAAAAAGTTGATTTTTGTACTTTACATTCTCAATTTATTTTCAGATGCTGTAGAAATACACACTGAATTCACCTGCTGCTTTTCAGTTCACAACTAGCACTGCAAGAATAAAAAGGAGCAGAGCCTACAAAAATCCCCACTTCTGCTTCAGCATTATGGAGGACGGATTGTGTGATTTCCAAATGCCACCCTCAGTAGGAAGGGAGGAATGTCTAAGAACAGAATGTCTAAGGACAAACTGCTTGGAGGACCTCACAACCAAAAGTGGACTCCACAAAGACTGCATTGTCAAAAATTTGTGGCAATTTGAAAAAGTATGTGGGTATAATCAGATTGCCTCTGCAAACCTGAGCCACTGATTCTCCAGGACCCTCGAAGGTCCAACCTCTTTGGTTGATTGTTTCACAAGCGCAGAGGGAACAGGTACCAGGACCACCTGGCCAGAAGTGAGATAGATTGGGCAAAGGCACTGCACCCCTTCGTACGGCCCTTATAAAAAAAAAAAAAAGGACAGACAATGCGACTAAATGGAAAACTTGAAGGGGGCTCAAAGGGAGCACCCAGGTTCTGGTCCCACAGGACAAAGAAGAACAGAAGGGGTGGCTGAACTGGCCCACTCCATGTAACAAAGTAGTAGTGCCAATTAGCACTGCATATGCAGAGTTTGGAAACCTGGGCACGGAGAGAAATCTGAGCGTTTTAAATGCCCCTCTGGAAGAAAATGAGAGATACTAAACACCAAAGGCAGATAAGGTTAAGAGAATTTTTGTACTTACCGTTAAATAATTTTTTTACGAATCCATTTGGGGGACAATGCTACCCTTGGGGATGAGGTGAGGTTGGATGACCTGTTAACTGTTAAACATGGAAGCTGCTTCCCTCTCCCAAATCAAAATTAAGTGCTCAATGATTTGTGCTTTTTCTGGGGGATGTTTTCCCCCAACACAGAAAAAAAAAAAGTTTCTTCTTTTCTTTGTCACAGCACTTCTGTTCTCACACGGTCATATGAGAATGTGTGCCTGTGTTTAGATTGTTGGAGGAAGTAGTACCCTGTTGGCATAACACATCTCTCTGCTGGTACCCAGTTAGGGAGATCATGCTACAGGGTAGTGTTCGCAGTATAACAGTATTCAATTCTGCACCGACGGGCTCGCCATTTAGCCAGTGCTGCGTTGCCAGTATTTTCAAAGGCGGCCATTGGGTCAGCCAATTCAATTCTTCCAGGGGAATTTTGTGCCACTTTAAATCCATTTATCCGATTCCATTAGTGGACACAGCAACAATGGGGTATAGTAGGTGATTTGGAGCAACGGCACTTTAAATCTCAAAGTGTTGAGAGAATAAATAGCGCCTCTCCTACTATGCCCCTCCTAGATGTTTTGTTTTTTTAACAACAAAGTCCAGAAGAGAAGACCTAACAAGGAGACTAAAACTCCCTGAAACAGGCAATAACCAAACAATCAGAGAAAAGGGAAGGAGCGCAGTGTCCCCTTATGGACTCAGAGAAGTGGATTTTACGACAAGTAAAAATATCTTTTCTCGGTCATGCCATTGGGGGAACTTGACAATGGGAACATTCCAATGTTGCCCCTATGAGTGGGATAGCTCTGAAACAGCAGCATGTAAATCCATGCGCCCAAAGCTAGCATCCCGAGATGCAAAGCCCTGCAATGTGTAGAATTTGGAAAAGCTGTGGACAGTCAACAACATAGCATCCCCGCACAACTGTTCAGCTGACCACGAAGCAACAACAGCTCTGATCAAATGAGCTTTCAAGCCCATCAACAATGACTATTCGGTTGGCTTACCTTCAAGTGGCTAGGCCAAAGTGATCCAACGAGCAAGAGACTGCTTAGTGGTCGGCCAACCATGCTTGTGCGCATCATGCAGAACAAAGGAGTCATTAGTCCTATGTACCGAAGCCATAGGGTCCACATAGCACCTGAGTGCTCAGACCACATCCAGAAGCTGCAAAGACGCATCAGAAGACAGAGCTAGGAAAAAACCTTCGGATGACAATCTCCTGGTTTAAATGAAAACGTGAAGCCACTTTTGGTACGGGAGGGCTTCGAGAGAAGCACTGCCTGGTCAGAATGAGACACCAGAAATGGGGGTGGGGGTTTAAAGCATAGCGCCCCCAACTCAGACACCCTACAAGCAGAAGAGATAGCAAGTAAGAACACTACCTTCCAGATGACATAACGGAGATCCACCAACTCCAACGACTCGCTCGTAAGAGCCTGGAGCACCAAATTAAGATCCCATGGCTCGACAGGGTGCACAAAGGGTGGCTGAGCATGTAGAACCCCCTGTAGGAAAGTCTACACATCCTTTAGAACTGCCAACCGGTACTGGAAGAAGATGGAAAGCATAGAAACCTGCAGCTTCAAGAAAGAGAGACTGAAACCTTTGTCGAGAACGTGCTGTAGGTAGGAGAGCAAACAAAAAAGATTAAAACGGAAAGTGTGAAAACTCTGATTCTCACACCATAGAATACACGCCTTCGACACCCGGTAGTAATTAGCGGAAGACTGCTTTCTAGCCTTTAATCAAACCTGTACAACCTTGTGGCCCGAAGAATCAGGGTCTCCGTAGCCATGCAGTCAGAGCTATATAACTAAAAATAGCAATGAAGCGGGTCTTGGACAAGAAAATCGGGGCTAAGTGGCAACCGGAAGGATGGGCCTACGGCCATCCCAGGGATGTTGGGAGTACCAGGTCCTGCGCAGCCAATCCGGAGCCACCAGAATGGCAGCCATGAGATTTATCTCCGGTTGGCTCCAATGATGGACCAGAAGAACTAAACATCCGTGTGATGAGACCATTCAACCGGAGATACCCTGTGGCATCCCAGTTCTCCATTCTCGGGATGAAAATGGTCAATATCGCAGGAACAGGTTGTTCCGTCTAGGACATGGTCTGAGGTATCTCCTTCACAGCCATGGTGCCGAGAGTTCCCCCCGATGGTTCAGGTAGGCAACCGCTGTAGCACTGTCCGATTGGAGTTCCAGGAGCTTGCCAGTCTGAATCCCCTGAGCCTGTAAAAGCTCATTGTAGATCGTCCCACATTCCAGCACGTTGATGAGCAATAGGGCCTCCTGTGGAGCCTAAAGGCCCTGAAAACAGAGAGCACCGATGACCACACCCCACCCAGACAGACTGGCGTTTGTAGTAACTAGGTTCCAATCCCACGATAAGAAGGAATGACCCTTGGTGAGATTTGACCTGGTCAACCACAATGAGTGACTGACAAGCAGTCTTGGACAGCCTGATGAACTGCTTTTTCCAGATGAGTGGATTTGGACCAATTTTGGAGACGCTCCTTCTGGAGTGGTCGAGAATGAAACAGGGTACTGCTTTGAACACAGATACCATGGTCTCTAGGCGCGGAGAAGGGACACTTCCCGCTTGGCCAGGAGGGACCTGGTCATTGATAGAACCTTGTCCTCCGGAAGAAACACCTGCTGACACACTGTCAAAGTTGAGGCTAAAAAAAGGAATGCTTTGCATAAAAATCAAATTACATAGGCAGCTGAATGTGTGGTAGGACAGAATGCAACAGCAGGTCATCTAAATAAAGAACATTAGTGACACCCTGAGAACGCAAGAAATCAGCCATGACTGCCATAACCTTTATGAAAACCCTCGGGGCTGTAGCTAGGCCAAAAGGCAAATCCTGCAACTGATAATGTGCATCGAGGTCAGCAAAGTAGACACTGATGCCCCTCCCAAACGGGGACATGGAGGTACGCATCCTTTATGTCCAAATTAGTTATATTTAATGCTGCACCAGACTAGTACAAGCATATAAAGGAGTACTACATGCTACAAGATATTGCATAATGTTATTAGATATAAAAAAAAATCAACTAAAGTCTGTCTTATACAAAAGAGTGATTAATAACATTCAAAAATATATGTAGACGTTCCTGTAGAATGACAGAAGTAGACACTTTACATTTGCAGTGCAAGCTATAGTCTTAGTAATCTTCTAGCCACCTTTTGCAGAAAATGGCTAACAATATATGTTTTCTGACAATGATTCGCTTCCAATAAGCTCCTTGAACTTAAATATGTATATTGGTGAAAGTAATTAGTAGCTTATTTGAAAACTTGGCATTTTAGGCTTGGTGGCCATTTTTATTAAACCACTGTGTCAGTTATTTTGGAAATGCTTTACATTGATAAAAGGATTAAAACAATTCTCAAAAGGTCACTTGACCTGCATCTAACAAGAACAGAAATCAAAGAGTCAAACATTTGTACAGTAGCAGCCAAAGTAGTATACTCCAACAGCATATATGCCAATAGACAATATTTTCAGCAACCAGAAAAAATGTGTGACGTTATGGAGGGTAGTGGTCTTGCCCAAAAAAATCCTTAATTGGACAGACAGGGTCACAGCCTATTTCATCCTGAATTTCTAATTGGGATTGTTGGTAGGTATGCAAAGGGGTCTTCAAAATTTAAATATAGGCTAAACATAAGAATACATTGAGTGCAATGAAAACAAGAGTGAAGAAATAAACATTACCCTAAATCTCTGAAAGGCACCTCAAACTCCATATCCTCTTTAGTCAAAGATTCAACCTTCTCAATAAAGTTCTTGAATGCAGTTTTCAGTTTATGCCTCATCTCTCTCTCCAGCTGTTACAGTTGTAGAGAAAGGATACATTGATTAAATTAGGTAAAACACATGTACACGGACTACAAATAATTAAGCAGAATGAATAAAACTGACCATTCCCAGGTACAACTTAATTTGTTATAAAGACATAGGGTATTTATGAGTATTGAGGCAGATTAATGGGAGCAAAACAAAGGAAAGTTTTACAAACATTTTTGTCCCTTGTCTACACAGACAAGTGAATGGATTATCATGGGAGCTGATAAAATAGTCAGAATAGAGTATCTCCTGAAAAGTGGGTGCCCTGGACAAGGAAATCCCTGTTTTATTACTTCGGTGGATTTACACTACCCTCGAAAACAGAAGTTCTCAGATATCAAGGACCTAGTGTTTTGCCAAGGTAAACCACAGTTCTAATTGTAGACTTTAGCAGACTGAGATATTCAAGTTTGAAGCCCATTCATAAAGTCACATAAAGCCCATTTTCCAAACTCAGATTGATAAAAGACTCCAGGTTATCATAGTACTCCACACATTAAGTGTCTTAAGGTCAAGCTCTTCACTGCAACAGGTCAGCATTGGTGACAGGCATACGAAAGTTACTGCCTACCAGTGAACCAAAACATTGTACCAAAACATGCAGCAGTCTGTGCTAGTGTGTGGCAATTTCAAAAGTCTGTGCTATTCTTATAGAAACCTAAATGAAGTACTCCACTGATTTTGTAGGAAGATTTTTCACAGCCACAGAATCAATTTCATCGTTAACCAGTTAAGACTATGACTGTTCTTGCTCACCTGTTCAGCATACAGGTCATCTCGATCATGCATGTGCTGATGCTTTCCAAGATCTGTGGTGATCTCTCCAACCTCTGTGTAGAACTGGACATCTGTGTGCCTCTTCTTTCCAAACATTATAGCATTCTATTTAGAGACAAAAATTGTATGGGAAAAGATGCCATATATTTTCCATAAAATATCTTCCAAATTTCTTTATGCATGTCAAAATAGGCTGTTTCATTACATTATACCTTAAGGTGGAAATGAAGTACAATAATCATCTCTCCATCACAAGGCTGGAAAATGGCATGTTTGATGTTGTTATATAAAATATCCACTTTATCCCCTCTCACAGAGGTGAAACGAAAGCCTAAAGCAGAGAAACAAGTATCACATGTTGAATTGTCTATAGACAAAATGCACAACCTGTCTTAATAAATTGCTGAAAAAACATGTTAAATTTGCATCTCTCCAACCAAGACAAGACTAAGCGTGTTGTAATACAGGCTATTTTTTTTTCACTCCAGGGGTTAAATGCATCATTCTCCATGTTCTGCAAGTCGCCAGAAATCGGCAACTTTGCAGTGAAAATTTAAAGCGGCGATGGCTTGTAAAGGCTTACCTTTACAAGCTATCGCTGCTTTAAATTTTCACTGCAAAGTCGCCGATTTCCGGCTACTTGCAGAACACTGAGAATGATACATTTACCCCTAGGTCTTTAATTTTTTATTTTATTTTTTGTCTAGATGGTGTCACACAAGCAGATTTCCAGCCCTCACAGCTTTTTAGAAAACTGCAGGCAGAATTATGGGCTAGCAGAAAATGAACTGAAGAACACAGGATGTTTATTCTTTATATTTTCATCTGAATCCATTTGGGGAATACTGGAGCTCTGGGGTATAGAGGCTCAGCCTGGAGTTTGTTCACTTTACATTTTCTTCACAAAGTTTGAAATTCTTCCCATCTATATCCACTTGCCTGCCAGGAAGTCTGTTATTTTTCTAATAAAGCCTCACAGGAACAGAGCAACTAAACAAGAGCAGAAAGGAACTAAATGAGAGAAACAACATTCTCCAACATCAATTAACTTCAAACTAAAAATAAGGAGAACTATAAAGAATATGGAGTGGGCGCACAGTGTGCCAGTATACATGTATTTAGAGAAAAGGGCCCTGAATTCAAAATGCTGAATCTGCAGTGAACCTGATGAGACACTGGTGTCACCCCCAGACCAGTATGTGCAGGTAGGCGTCCCTTGATGTCCATGGACACCATCAGCACCCCGTTAGACACTGCTGATCATAGATCTACACAATTCTATTTTGAACTTGTCCAGCCATAGATGGCTGTTCAGAACAATCCTTTATTTAGTGTCCTTGAAGGACTGGTCCAGTTTCTGGACTAAGAAAACTTTGGAGTAAAAGCCTCATCTCCTCTTTCCTTTTCTGGACTCTAGAAGACAGGATAATTTGAATGGCTAGTCTTGTGTGTTTTCTGGTAAAGCCGTGGTGAAAAATCAATATTGCAGTGGCACGTGAGACCCGAGACTCCCCCCCCCCCCCCCCCCCCGCCCCCTTTCCCCGTGATTTAGGAGGTATTCCCTTGTGACAAGTGTCCGATGTGTAATCACACTACATGTCCAGGTACTGGAGCAGCCATCTGGCAATCAGTGGAATCTAGGCGCCTGGATGCCTAGGATTGCATTCATCCCTGCTCATCTGCTGGTTTCAGGCTACCTCTAGGACACGCAGGCTAGGCCCTAAACTGTATTAAAGGATGAAAAAGGGACCGAAAGGAGCTTTAGATCTAGAATCTTTTTAGATGGAAGGAAAAACTCTTTCCCATCCGTCCGCCCCTCTGTAGACATGGAGATATTCTCATCTAACTTTAGGCCAAATAAACCCTCCCATGAAAAGGAGTCTAGAGTATTTTTGGACTCTGCATCAGCTTGCCAAGCGCAAAATCTGAGTGCAGGCCAGGTTGCCACCGCCGAAGTAGAGATCATGGCCTCTACCAGGCTTGCATCAATGGAGGTCTATCCTAAATATTTTGCTGCATCTCGTATGTGTTGAGAGTAAAGGCAATTCAGACCTGGGACTACCTGACTGCAGAACCTTCACCGGCTTGTCTGTCCACCATTCCACAGCCTTACTAACCCAAGATGAGGCCAGGGTGGGTCTGAGCTAAGGGTCACTTCCATTTTTCTGTCTACTGCTGTCTTTAAGGGTAGCTGCTCATGGAACCAGGATGGTGGTATATCTGGATAGGCATGCCACAGGCGAGTCAACCTTAGGCCGTGATTCCCACTTGTGTGTCAGCACTATGAAGAGAGTACAGTGTCTCAAGTCTGTAGGATACAGGAAAATGGATCTGGGAATCCCCAGGCCTCGCATAACAGGTCCTCTAAATGTGGTGATGATGGGAAAGGGACCACGTTCTCCTTCTGACTTTTAAAAAGCGATGCGGAGTGAACCACAGATTTCTCACTCTCCTGAATGTTCAGAAATTGACGGTCCTCCGGGGCCTCTACTCCCTGTGATCGGGTGGCATCTCCCTTCGCCATTGTGGAAGGCTCTGGATCAGAAAACTCCAGAATTTCTCACCTTCCTCCTGAGAAAAAAGACCCAAGATGGAATTGTCCCTGGAACACAAGACCGCAGGGAGCGGATGTCTACGGGATCTGGAAGTGGATCACGAGTCTTTCACCTCCCTGGAACGTCCGCTTCAAAGAGGACGACAACTATTCTAACCCTTGAATAGTATTAGGCAGTTTCTTGGCCCTGCCGAAGTACCTAGAACCGAATCTGAGAGACCCTGAGCAGGGGTTTAGAGCAGGTAAGGTTCAATTAAATAATACTGTCTGCTACAACCAACTGAGGTCTTTGGCTATATAGTTCATGTCAACTCACCATTTACATGGGCCTCAAGGGAGCCCTGCATTCTCTTCTGGGCAATGTTGGGTCTAATGTAAAGGTCCTTCAATTTCGGGTTACTACGGTTGAGGTTGATGACCAAGGAGTCTTGCTTGACAATGCCCTGTGAAGGAATTGAGAAATCAGTAAACACTAGTGAGCAAGGACAGAGGACAAAAGGTAGAAAGAGGATTTTTATACTCACGATAAATAAGTTTTTCTGATTCCATCTGGGGGACACTGCTACCATAGGGTTGTGTGAGGGGAGTGGAGTTTGGCACTTAACTAGTTAACTTGTTAATGTATCATGCTGACAGACCCTTCACCTCTGCTACCCCCTGTAGCTCCTCAGTTTAATTAAAAGCTCCAAGGAAGATAGGCCAAACAACATACAGTAGAAAAGCAGAAGGGAGGGAACGCAGTATTCTGCAGATGGAATCAGAGTATAAAAATCCTCTTTCATCCTATCTGGTGGACACTGCTACCATGGGGACTCTCTAAAGCAGCCCCCTAAGGGAGGGACCGCTCTGACAACCCGGCACATAAAGCACAACGGCCAAAACTGGCGCCCGCCGACGCAAAGACATTGAATTGGTAAAATTTTGTAAAGGTATGGACCCAAGACCAAGTGGTTGCTCTGCATAACTAGTTCGCTGAGGCCCCATTTCGCGCAACCCAACACCAACCCAAAGCCATCTAGCAATAGATTGCTTGGAGGCCGGCCACCCGGCCTTCAAGCAATACAAGCATTTATTTGATTAGCCAAGTAAAATAAATAAAGAATCCGTGCTGCAAATCTTTGATGTCCTATGGGCATAGATTCGGAGAGCTCCGACCACATACAGAAATTCCATAGAGCCTGTTCCAGACGCTTGTGGTTCCTCTGTGAACACCGGAACCACTATTTCTTGGTTAACATGAAAACCAGAAACTACTACAGAAACCACCCTATCATCGTGAAACACAAGATAGGGTTAGCGACATGAGATCTCCCAGCTCGGCGACTCTACAAGCTGACGCAATAGCTAGTAGAAAAGCAACTTTCCATGTTAAAAACTGTAACTCCGCCGTCCAGCGGTTCAAAGGGAGGTCCCTTGAAGCATATTAAGGACCAAATTAAGATCCCAGGGTGCCGTGGGCAGGACATGTGGAGGTTGGATGTGCAGGACTCCCTGTAATGGTATGTCCGCCAGGCGAAGGTGAAAAAACACTGAAAGAGCCCGAAATCTGCACTTTTAAAAAAGGACCCCAGGCGAAGGCCCCCATTCAGGGCATCCTGGAGCAAGGCAAGAAACCTTGACAGGCGGAACGAAGCCATGAGGCAGGTCCGGCTCTCACACCATCCAATGTAGTTAAACCAGTTTCTGCTCAGTGGCAAATACGAACAGAAACTGGTTTTCTAGCCTTAAGGAGGGTCTCCACTATTCGTGAAGAGAACCCTCTGAACCTCCAAAGGTTGGCTTCAACAGTCATAACGTTAAATTCAACCGAGGTAAGTGCTGATGTTGGAATGGTCCCTGTAGGTCTTCTCGAAGAGGTAACCGAAGACCTGGCCCTACCGCCATCACCAGAATGTCTGAAAACCAGACCCGCCGCGGCCAAGATAGAGCCACCAGTTTAACCGAAAGTCCGCCCTGCTTGACTCTCCCAAGGACGCGGGGAATCATGGAAATGGGAGGGAACAGGCATCCTAACCTGAAGTCCCAGGGCATTGTCATTACATCGACAGCTACAGCCAAGGGATCCCTTGCACTTGAGCAAAAATTTAGGAACTTTCGGTTGTGACGAGATGCCATTAGGTCTAGGTCTGGGGTCTCCCATCAAGCGACCAGAGACTGAAAGATCTCCGGATGAAGAGACCATTCCCCCGACATAATTGCATGGCAGCTTAGATAGTCTGCTTCCCAGTTCTGGGTGCCTGGAATAAAGACTGCGGAGATGGAAGGAACGTGATTTTTGGCCCAGGTCAAGATCTGAGTTACCACCTCCATTGCTCTTGCACTTCTGGTGCCCCCGTCTGTTGACGTACAATAACGCCACTGCAGTGTCGGACTGTAGACGTACCGGATGGCCGTGTAGGATGGACTGGGTGCCCTGTAAGGCCTTTAACATGGCTTTCAGTTCCAGTATGTTGATGGGGAAAGAGGTCTCCTGAGCGGACCAGAGCCGCTGAAGTCTCAAATGAAGGGCCACAGGCCTCCATCCCTGTAGGCTGGCGTCTGTGGATACAAAGATCCAAGACCATGGGGCAAAAAACCTGCCGACTAGCAAATTGTCCTGGGCTAACCACGATATGAGGGATTGTCTCGCCTCTGGTGACAAGCGTATAAACTGGCATTCTAACTTCTGATGGGATCCTGACCACTTCTTTAGATCCTGACCACTTCTTTAGATCCTGACCACTTCTTTAAGAGATCCCATTGGAAGCAACGAGAGTGAATTCAACCGTGAGAGAGAGTCTCGAAGGTCGACACCATCTTGCCTAGTAAGCTCATGCATAATAGGATCGATGGTCTGCGGCAGGACAAAACTCGAGTCGCAGTGTCCCGTAAGGATCGTGATGTGTCCTCTGGAAGGAATACCTTCCGTCTGTTGGTATCCATTATCAGTCCCAGAAAAGTCATTCTCTGGAAAGGGGTTAACTGGGATTTTTCCGATTTATGAGCCACGCATGCATCTGCAGGATCCTGATGGTGAGCTGTATATGCTGGTCGAGCAAATGAGCGGAGGCAGCCTTAATTAGTAGATCGTCCAGGTAGGGCACTATCTGCACCCCGCTGGAATGAAGACAAGCCACCATCACCGCCATTATTTTTGTAAACACCCTTGGCCGAATGGGAGAGCTCTGAATTGGTAGTGAGAAGGTCCCACTGTGAATGTGAGAAGAGCCTGATGTGCCTTCCAGATAGGAACGTGGAGATAGGCATCCTTGATGCCTATCGACGCCATAAACTGGTTTGCTTCCAGTCCGTTGATAACCGACCTGAAAGATTCCAGATGAAATCTGTTCACCCGCAGGTGTAGGTTTAATGGATTTAGGTTTAGAATAAGGCGAAAGGAGCCATCTGGCTACCGGAACAAAAAGATTGGAGGAGAAACCTAGTCTCCTTTGTTGTTCCGACACTTCCCGGATGACTCCTGTGGAAAGAAGAGAGGCAACACATAGGAGAATTGCCTGTTTTCTTTGTGGGTTGAGGGGCAAGCTGGTTGTGAAAAACCGACGAGGGGCTGGGCCCGATAGGTCCATTCTGTAACCTCCCGTCATGATACCGCAAATCCGACTGCCCTCCGAGGACTCTGCCCACTGATCTTTGAACAGAAGCAGACGTTCCCCGACTCCCGCAGCCGCTAGAAGGGGGGACACCATCAAGTTGCCAGTTTATCCGGGAGCTTGGAAGAGGGACGATTCGTGGAGGAGGAGGAAGACCAATTTTGGCAAGTGTCCCCTGGTGCCAGATGGTCTGGACCAGAGTGTCTGGCCCCGACAAGATGAGCCCCCCCCGAAAGGGCTATCTAAATGATCCAAACCTGGTTGTCCTAGGTTTTGGGACATTGACTGGTAGGAAGGTACTTTTGCCCCCTGTGGCCTGGCAACTTATGCTGCTCAATTCAGGCCCAAATAGCACTCCACCGGAATAAGAAAGAGACTATGAAGATTTCTTTGATTTGGTGTCTGCATCCCAGAACTTCAGCCATAGTGTCCTCCTGGCCGCAACTGCCGTTGCGGAAACAGATGAGAAAATGGGAGCTGCGTTCTGGGCAGCTTTGTATACGTATCCTGAAGCCTCCTTGAGGTGAAGGGCAAGGGGAAGTAAGTCTTGTCGTTTCACAACACTTGGAGTGCCCCAGGCTAGCCAAGCCTGGTATAGAGCAAGGTACCTTCATGGAATAACAATCCTGCGATCAGGTTGTTTCCAGGATGCTTCTGCGGTCTCTTTCAACTCCAATGATGGAAGAAAACAGATCGCCCGACTTCTGACCTTTTCAAAGAGACTCCTATCTGTAGTTCTAGTCTCCTCCAGGTCTATAAGGCCCAGTGCCTGTCGCACTGCTACCACCAGGTCATCAATCCCTTGATAACTGGGAGATTCCTCTGGGTCCATAACCTGTGCGGAATCAGAATCCTTTAAAACCTCACCCTCCTCTTCTGAGGATCTTTCCGAATCAGAGAGGGACAGAAGGGGGTCATTGGATCTGTGTCTTTTTCTTGGGTAAAGGTCTTGGGGCCTGCAAGAACTGGTTTAATCGATCTAGGCCTCTGACCAATGTTGTAGACCAAGCCGGTTCTCCAGTAAGAGGGGCTTGAGAGAAGACTACGGATGAATCCCCCGCCTGTCCTGAGGCAACAGACTCGGAGGTCCCTGTGATCCCCCCAGAATTAAGGGGGTCTACTGTTCCAGAGGTTGAAGGGAGTACCGCAGCAACCGCCGGAATCTCTGCCGGTTTAGAAAGCAGGTGTACCAATGTGGTAACTCCCTGGGTCAGGGCAGCCGCCCATGCTGGTACGTTAGCGTGTGCCTGCGCTATCATGGGAACCCCGCCGCAGTCAGTACAAAGCTCCCCCGGGTCCTGCTGTTCAATGGGTAATTTAACTTTACACTTGCAGCAGGAATAATACTTAGCACAAGGTGCTTTACCCTTGTCAGACATTTTAAGTTAACAGTGTATAGCAATAAAATGTAATAGGCAATCACACAAGAAATTCAAAGAAGATACTAACTAATCTATGACAGAAGTCAAAAGATAGTATCGCTGTAAAGGCTATGTGTGAGACAACAGAATATCTATGCAAGTAGTATTCTATGTTATAAATCTAATTGCATGAAATAAATTTTCTAATACACCCCTATTTAAATTATAGTGAGTATAGCAAAAAATAAGAATTTTTTTTGGCACTTAGCCTTCCATAAGGCTATGATGTCTGTAGCAGTAGAGGTCTGTCAGCAGCTCTGTGTCTCAAGAGTAGCTGCTGTCTTTCTCGGGCAGTTCTTTTGGCGCCTTCAGGAGAGTCCACAATGTCTATGCAGGCGGGGGAGCTCTATTATTTTAGCAGTCTCCATACTACACTTCTGTTGTCTGCCTCATTTTTTTTTCCAGATGTCAGCCTGGCGATTTACTGCCTCTTCAATAGGCAGTAATCGATAAAATCCTGCTGCTCTGCCACCGTTGTGGCTGCTGCAACTTATAACTAAGTTCCTCCACTCCTCCTTTTTCTGTGGACGGGACTTGGTATGCTCCTTAATGGCAGCCTCCGACCAGGGCCGGATTAACCCGAGGTCTAACTGGGCTATAGCCCAGGGGCCTCAGGCATCCTGGGGGCCCTTCAAAGTCCTCAGCAGCATTATTGATCGGTCCGGGGGCGCCCCCAGCCCAATCAATGCTGCTGAGCACTGTCAGTGCAGTCCTTCGTCCCCGGCGCCGCTCAGTAATCTGCTTACTGAGGAGATCTCGCGAGAGTTCACGAACTCTCGCGAGAGTTCACGAACTCTCGCGAGATCTCGCCAGTAAGCAGATTACAGCGCGCCGCGGAAGGAGGACTGCACCGACAGGTAAGTGCTTGGGGGGCGGCTCACATTGGGGGCCTCACGGGTTCCCTTAATCCGGTCCTGTCTCCGACGCTGATTACTGGCACTCTCTCCCACTCATTGTAGCCTCATAATCGGATAAAGATCAGTGCGACAATGGCTTATAAGCCACCTGTCACACTGAGAAGGGGGAGATACACGGACCTCCTGTCAGTGAGAGCCGTCCGGCTCACTGTGACAGCTGCCCCCTTTCACTGAACTAGTGTGCTATGTATAGGACAGAGCACACCCCTGTATAGTAAAAGAAAAAAAGAAAAATCAGTTAAATAAAATAGTAATAACCCCTAGCATAAGTAAGCCCAACTCCCTTGGGCACTCAAATAAAACTGGAGAGCTACAGGGGGTTGCAGAGGGGAGGGGTCTGTCAACTAGTTAACTTGTTAAAGTGACAAACTCCACTCCCCTCACACAACCCCATGGTAGCAGTGTCCCCCAGATAGGATGAAAGAGAAAATACAATATAAGTCCAACACTACATCCACTCACCTCCTTCTCCTTCTCCTCTGCCTCACGTGTCTTGTACCTTTTTTGCACCTCCTTGATAATGCGGAAAGCATTTTGCAAGTTAAGTGATGGCACAGCAGTTTCCCCAGGAGTCTTCATATTGGAAGCTCGGTAAGTTCTGAGAAAGACAGTGTTACAAATCAAAAGATCATGAACAAGCTACTTAAACTTAAAAAAAAAAAAAATCCATCTTCACTTACATTTCCTTTACAAAAGTGGCATCAGGGTTGGGAAATATGTTGCCTTCGTTTCGTCCTAAAGCACTGCCTGGGCAGTAGAAGTTGATTCTGAGATAAGTGTAATCGCCTTCAACTGACATACTAATGTTCTACGTAAACAAACAAAAAAGAAAATAAATTAAAGACCTATGCTTCCAAATCTTAAAAGGCTGCACATGATCACACGTAAGAATTGCAAAATTTACTGTGGATTTAAAATACACGACACAAATATACTAACAAATTGTGTGGGGAAGGAAATTCTTTCTGTCCCTAGAATGATAGAACAATTCAAATCCATCAGAACATTTACAAATGGCTATATAATACCATTTCTTGCAAGAAAGTCAACTAATTAATGTTCAAAGAAGCTCGTGGATCTACCACTTTTTTCAAAAGAAAAAGCAATGATGATAAAATGGGGACATTTGACTAACATTTGGTCAAGAGTTATCATTTGAAGCCTTCGCTCACTAAAATTTTTCAACATAAGCCCCAAACCATTTAGCATCAGTATTTGAAAACAGTTGAAAGGGAAGAGAGTGGTATATTGCTTTTTGAATCATAAAATATACTGCTAAGTTCCTAGATGGTAGGTTGGTATTTTGTACACAAATAGTGCTCTCAACAACCAAAATATTTGATTACATTTTCTTGAACATGAAAACGTCTAGAATTTGAGAATGACAATTATAAATAAAAGAAAAAGAAGAAACCCCACAAAGCACACTAAAACATGACACAGAGGACAACACAATAAAAATGTGTCAAAGTAAAATTAGTATTAAAAAAAAAAACACTTTCAAAAGCAACACTGCAAAAAACATGTTCAGGGTACATACAGACAGATGTTACTACCTTTATGGTGGCAATGTGGAAAGGAGTAGCAATGCCAAACACAGGCATAATTACAGTCTCATACTTCTTGTCTATATAAATCTTCATCTCCCGAATATCTGGCTCCTTTGGCATTTGAGAGGAGTTTTTGTATGAAACATTGGACTTTCGTGCCCTGGAGGAAGACACACCACTTACTACGAATGACTGTAATAGCACAAAACAAAGATGTGCAGTTTAGCCTAGACACTGACAAGTACGAGAAACATTTACCAAGCACAGGAACTTACTTCATTGTCTGCTGTTCTCCCTTTTGTTCAGTTAGTCTCCTTCGAGCCTCCTCATTTAGTTGGTTGGCAAGCTCTTTCTGATGTGTGCGCCGTTTCTCCTCTGCTGTCATCTCATTCTGTAGAATAGATGAGCAGTGAGAAACAAAAGAAGACAGCACAACAAAAACAAAGAAACAGGCAGGTGAAAGAACATAAAAGTCCAGACATGGGACATGAAAGAAGAACAAAGAACCAGAGGGACGAAAAGAACAAAGCACAACTGTAGTACTTCATTCATTTGCTGGGATATTTCACCACAAGAATATATAGAACATACTCTGGTCCTTTCAGTCAGGAGAGCAGCAGCTCGGGATCCTCGGCCTAAGAGGTCCTCTGCTTCATCTTTCTCCTCCTCCTCCTCTTCCTCATCTTCATTCTGTTGGAACAAACAGATTCTTATAGTGTTTTGATTGGAGAAAGAAAAGAAAAACAGTAAGTCACACTTCTAAATTAATGCATGATCAATTTGAGAACTTTGTGCTACATAAACGAAGATTCTACAGAACTAAAGCAAGGCTAAGGATAAAACGGTTAGATTATAAATAAATGCTACCGGGGGATCAAACGTCATTATTTTCTACAGCTCACCTTTAAGAAAATGCCCACATTCTTCACCTTCTTCTTAACACTGGTGAGAACAGTTGCGGATCCCTCCTAAATATAAGAAAGAATGCTTATTTACAGCAAGGCAAAATCTTACACTTGTTTGTTGGGTGGCACTTAATTTTATGCCATCTCAATAGAGCGGCTATGAATGAAAAATTGTTCAAAGAAAATCCCACTGACATTGCCATGTAATGTCACTAGACTTCCTCCTGGTAGTTAGGTCAGCAATTTTGACGGAGATAGCTGAACCAGCCAATAAATAAAAGGCATTACCATTAGATAAATGCTGACATATATCCAACAACAACTATTGTAGTTACTAATTGCATTTCAGTCTCTTATAACCCCTAAAGTCAACCCTGGTTATAGGAGACAAACAAGCAAAAAATAAACAAAAAAAACTACAAGACACAATATACTAAAAGTAAGCACATTTGGTTACCCCATACTCACGAGAACTAGAAAAATACATTTAAAGGAAAGTTATATAAAATATGTTACAGTAACCAAGCAAAAGAATTATGGAAAAGAGGATTTTTATACGACAAATCCGTTTCTCTGATTTCATCTGGGGGACACTGCTACCATGGGGATGTATGTGGGGAGCTTGGAGTTGACACTTAAGTTAATCTATTTAATACTTTCTGACAGAACTCCTCCCCTCTGCAATCCCCTCTAGCTTCAGTGCAATACAAAAGCCCCAAGGAAGGGGAAACTACCGCCGAAGACCAAACAGCAGAAAAGCAGAAAGGAGGGAACGCCGAAGTAGGTACTTAGCTCCATGAGGTCCAGTACACCGTGTCTCAGAGAAAGGAGCCTGTCAGCAAGTTTGTATCTGCAGACTCTTCTCCTCTTGTTTCTTCCTGCTTCAGTAAGAGTCCATGTAGGCTGCCAGGACATGGGGAGCTCAGTTCACCTCCTTCATGAAGGCTCTGTAGTGGTACCTGTTGGCTGTGGTGCTGCTTCTATGTTTAAGCGCAGGACAGCCATTACACCTATGTCTCTTTGCTAACAAAGATGGCACCAAAAGTGTGACACAAGTCCCCCCCATGCTCTGAAGAGCGGACGACTTGGTAGAATCCATCCAAATGGGCGGCGCAATTTACAGAGTACCGGCGCTCTATGCCCACAATGGCAGTGCTGGTACCCTTAACTGTAGTGAGCTGATGGTCTCTGTGCAAGGAAGGGGCTCCAGTGTGACAGCGGTCCCAGAGACCGCTGGCAGCACCTGTCATGAAGCGCTGGCAGGGAGAGCCATCCTGCTCTCACTGAACTGTCGGCTGTAGCTGTTTTCAGCATAGGAGTCTCCTTCAGTTCTGCATAGTATCCCAGCCAATGTTTGTGCTGCAGTGCAGCAAAGACACAGTTCGTAAAATAAATGAAAATAAGATAAAATTAGCAAGATGTAGCTGCAGAGCAGCCACAGTAAGCTCAACTCCATGTGCACTCAACAAACACTGAGGCTAGAGGGGATTGCAGAGGGGAGGAGTTCTGTCAGCAAGTAATAATTAAGTGCCAACTCCAAGCTCCCACATACAACCCCATGGTAGTAGTGTCCCCCAGATAGGATGAAAGAAGAGAGGATTTTTGCAATTACGTTAAATTTGTTTCTCCGATTCCATCTGGAGGACACTGCTACCATGGGGTTGTATGTGGGGAGCTTGGAGTTGGCACTTAACAAGTTAATTTAATTCTTGCTGACAGACTCCTCCCCTCTGCAACCCCCACTCTAGCCTCAGTGTAGTTCAAAAGCCCCAAGGAAGGGAAAAACCACCACTGAAGACCAAATAGCAGAAGAGCAGAAGGGAGGGATCGCAGTGTCCCCCAGATGGAATCAGAGAAACTGATTTAACGTAAGTACAAAAATCCTCTTTTCTCTTTCATCCTATCTGGGGGACACTGCTACCATGGGGACGTTCTAAAGCAGCCCCTTGAAGGGAGGGACCACTCTTTAAAGCCCGGCACGCAACACTGCGTCCAAAATCAGTGGCCGTAGGGCCCACAGCAACTAGGCAACGCATGTGAAATGGCAGCCAAAGGACTATATAACTCCTTGGCCAAGTTGATCCTCTAAAACACTATTAAGATAAAGCCAGATCAGCCCCACAAGTGGGTGGAATTGGCGCTAAGAAAATATGACACAGGCCGAGTCGATAGAGACCTGTCGGACAGAGGACAGAATGCTCCTAGCGAAGGTCTGCTTAGCAGACTTTTCCAACCTCCGTATGGAACCATATGATCAGAACTCTCTTCCTAATATTGGATGGCAATATTGGGCTAAATGTGGACTTACTATTAAAAATAGGCAGGCATCTCTAGAAGATGTGGTATCTGTATGTATGTATGGGGCTGGTTACTGATTGCATATATCCTCACAATCCAATGTAGCAACCGCCATTCAAACAGTGCTGTTAAAACAATGTCACAATAAAAACAAAGGGCCACGAGTCTGGGAAGGTTGGGTAGTGCACTTACCTCCCTCCCCAGATGTTGTGTCCAGATAATCTATGCAGAAGATCCTCCTTCCAGATAGCGATCCCGCTCCTGGCCGGTGTGTGCTTCTAACGACGTACCAGGAAGCAATCTCAAAGTCTCTGTCTGCAAATATTCACAACGCCATACTCGGTAGGACAATACCAAAGGTTAATCCAGGCAGTGAGAAAACTGATGTTTATATAAGGGTCTATTTTCCAGTCAGCGATCCCGCTCCTATACGTGGTGTAGATCTCACGACAAAGCCGGAAAAACAAACTCGGGGTCCGGTCCGCGCATGCGCGTATAAGACCATATGTGAATATTTGCAGACAAGAGACTTTGAGATTGCTTCCTGGTACGTCGTTCGAAGCACACACCGGCCAGGAGCGGGATCGCTATCTGGAAAGGGGATCTTCTGCATAGATTATCTGGACACACCATCTGGGGAGGGAGGTAAGTGCACTACCCAACCTTCCCAGACTCGTGGCACTTTGTTTTTATTGTGACATTGTTTTAACAGCACTGTTTGATTGGCGGTTGCTACATTGGATTGTGAGGATATATGCAATCAGTAACCAGCCCCATACAAACAAACATACGGATACCACATCTTCTAGAGATGCCTGCCTATTTTTAATAGTAAGTCCACATTTAGCCCAATATTGGCATCCATAACTGATTTTTTACATTTTACATATTTGTTATTTCTATATTGCTTCTTATTTACACTATCCCTTGTATCCCTCTTTTGCGCTGGGGAATCCATTGTTGTTTATTCCTAGGGGTCGAGACCACCTCTTCTATCTGTTCCTCCGGCTGCCTATTTTCATCCATCACGCGGATAGCGCGGATCCCCCACACTCTATTTTCTAATATTGGATGGCCCCACCACTAGTAAGAGACTTGACTCATTAGTGATCCCAAGTTAAGATGCTATTTTTAAGAAGAAACGGGGAAATAAAGAGTGAAGTTTAAGATGGATTTTCATCTTTACTTAAGAAATTCGTCATTTGCACAGTGGATTTTGCTTCTTATCTCCCTTTCTGAGCATGTACATGGAGTGGATATACTCAAGTTAAGCAAAAAAATGGCAGATAAGATCACACATGAATCAGGCCCAAGAACCCTATGTTAAAGTAAAAACCTCCAGATATAAGGTCCAAAGAGGCAGCCAGCTCGCAATGAACCAGCACCAAAACCTCCAGATTCATTTTGAACCCTAAAAGGCATTGAAAGCTGATCGAAGGGACTGAATAAGAAAAAGGACAGACTCCACGGGCGCTCTAAAGATGCAGTCCAATTGTTCTACCTTATATTTGGTTTTGAGTGAAGGAACTGTACGAAACAGCCCTTACATTGCATAAAATGGAGAACATGGTATAGCCACAAGGGACTATATAACCTTATACCCTGGACCAAGGACTCCAATACCCCGTGGAAACCACTCTACAGCTGAATACAAAGTTTTGATGAAGTTGGTAAGGAATGAATACCCAATGTCTTAGGCCCCCCTGGTGCTGGGGAAGGAATCCTGGAGTTATGTGCAGATCCCCTTTGGGAAGGGTTCGCACCTGTTGCATATCTTCAGGTCTCTGCAATAACAGAGCAAGTCCCGGAGGGAAAACTGACTCCCGAACAGTCAGGAACTGAGCCAGAGAATCTTCCTGCAGTAATCTGCAGAAAACTAGAAACAGGGAAAAAAGAAGTTGTGGTGCTCACCCCCGCCTACGAATTACTGAGCACCCTGTTCAACTTTGCAGCCACAGGTTTCCTGGCCACTATTGTGGATGAAAATCCCCTGAACCATCACAAACCGACCATAACGGACCTGAACCTGGGGAGGAGGGATGAGGGAAGAGGTCTGTGCGAAGCAGACGATTCCCTTCTACCTGGACCCAGCAAAGAGAATACGGCAGCCGGAACTGGTGCACAATTTAAAGATAGTAGAATTCTAAAAAGAAAAGGCCTCTTTCATAGAGCTCCCGGAGACTCAAGGACCCTGCAAAGTGGGAGGAATAGGTGTCCTATGTGGAACTTCCCTGCCCTGGTCCAGATATAATCTAGGTTCTGGTGACCTGGCAAGACCCCCTGAGATGTATATCAGGTAATCCACTGCTGGCAGAGCGTCTGAAGCTGTGCATGGAGAGACTGATTTCTCGCTGGACTGCTGTGACAGAAATCTACCCAATGAACCAAGGCTCTAATTTAATGCCTCCTGGCATTCCTGGTTCCACCCAGTCAATTGACAGGAATCCCAAACCTAAGATTGTCAGACTGAAGGAGGAATGGAACCCTTAAGGAAGTGACCGTGCCCCCTGCTAGGGCAGAAACATGTCCCTTGGTCTAACTTATATCTGTAGAGCACTCTCTCTGATCGGGTACCTGATGTTGGATACCGATCCCCTCTGTGTTAAAAAGACCAATGCTCTCCAGCCCCATAGGCCGGTCTCTGTGTCACAGTGTTCCATGAGCTCAGGGCCAAGGCCTTGTCTGTTGTGAGATGGTCCCGTCTCAGGCATCCATTGAGATATAGGAGTGTGATCCACTGCTGGTACACATCTCCCCGTCATTCAAGTTCCGTTTCTAGACGGATCCCCCCCCAAAAAGGGCAATCTGATATCCACTGAAAAGAACGGAGACCACAATAGATCTTAACCCAAGGTCGAGAAGATACAGAATGAGGGCTCAGAGCAAATATGGGACTCAACGGCCTAGCTGGCTGGTGAAGCAGAAGGAGGATGAATATAACTCCTCTGCCCTATATTATGGGATCCCGGCAGAATAAGCCTTGCTGATCTGTCTGTGGGATCCTGTGTAATAGTGCGGTACTGGACTAAACCAGATCCAGGCCAAGGCTCTTGACAGCCTTTGGAAGCTAGGACTCTGGGTGCCTCTCTTATGAGAAGAAAAATCAGCCCCTCCCTGAATGGCCCTGGCCGAACGGGGTCTGCTACGGACCTCTGTCAGATACACCACCCCAGAGGAACTGGCAAAAAAAAAAAAATCACTCTCAGAGCCCAAGTTTGTTTTGAAATATTCCACAGAGTAGGGCACTCACCTCCTGTGGGCCAACATGAAATGTATGTCAGCCTCTGGCCATACTGATATTCCAACCTGATAAGGGGAATTTTTACAAACTCTGTGTCGGCACAGGAGGACCTTAAATAGAAGGTCCTGCCACAGACTAAGGACAGGTAATGAACGGATACAGCATACCCTGTTTCGCATACCTGTATCCCTAAACCTCCGACAATGGCATGCCATCGGGAGCAGTGCCTTGTAACTGCACTGGCCGCTGGTCTGCTTAAGTTTTCCAAGCCCTACCTGCCTTAAGGTAGGCTGTGATGTCAGGTAGGTGTTTGTATTAAACAGATACCCGCAGTACAATACTTCAACGCGGCAGAGAATAAGGGTCAAGTTTTATAAGCCTTCCTTTTTACCATCAGGTTACCTCACCCCCCGTCTCTAATTAGATAGGTTCTAAGTCTAGGTGACCGGTCACCACCAGATCCACAATGTTCTTATGCCTGGAGGTTTCTTTCCGACCCACCGTGGGGAAAGGCAGAATCCTCCATACCTGTTCTGATTTAGAAGAGTCCTAGTGTTGACAGACTACGAGGGCAGGCTCGAGTTAAACCTTGTTCACTTGTGTTCATGGCTTCATGTGGGTGGAATCAAGAACCATGTAAATGGTTGAAGGTCTGCACTAACCCCCGAGTGAGAGGGTTCTCCTGGGAGGACCTCCAATGCTATGTGACCAAGCTGGCCCAGGCCCGTAACTACGTTAGGGTCGTACTTGTCCCCCTTCCTGGCAAGTAGCTGAACACGTGTCACTACTGACTACTCTCGGTTGCACACACTGACGTGTGTATATATCTGAGGGGGGGGCGTTACCCTGGTCCTACTTAACATAGGTGAGCCCCACAGTCTGCACGGACAGGCCCGGGTCTTTCAGTCCACAAGAGAGACTATTATTTATATTATAACCAGTAAATCTTTTAACCCAGGCGCTTCTTTTTTGCAGCCATTGTTCCTGAGACCAGGTAACTTCTGCAGCAAACCAGTTTGTCGTGGTTTTCCTACTTTAGGAAGCAACACAGTCAGAACAGGTGGCAAATATACAAATATAGATAACTGTTGTTTCTCAGCTTTCAGCCCAACAGTATCACCATCTGAATTAATATATGTGATATCTGTTTCAGAGTATACTTCTTACTTAAGTTAACTCTAGACAGGATAGTGTCCACTGCCCAATGTATATTAACTGTGGAATATCATTTGTCAGTTAGCAAACGGAGCATCTCATACTTAAATACATGTACACAAATAGGTGCTGAATATCATAATAGTGAACTGTACATATACACATATTTATACATACATACATATAGACATATATACAAATCCACAGATATACATATATACATGCAAATAAATTCATGAAAGTACTTAGCCCTCCTAGTGGCCAAGGACCATCAGTGAGAGAGGAGCCTGTAGTCATGAAACCGCCTTTCTGTCTGCAGTTTCCGCTTCAGGAATACAGCATTGTATTGTCGCAGATGAGGCAGAAACACCGAACTGGTCTGTTTCACCCTGCCTTCTCTCTTATCTATAATTATATCTGTCGATAAAAAAACGGTTTCTGCTGTGCTTCTCTAGCAAGCCTGCGGCAGTCTTATAGAAGTATGTCTTTTTTTGCGGGCCAAATAGGGATCCCCAGTCTTCCTCCGCATTTGCAGGGAGTGTTACAATCCGAATTAGAAATGGACGTCCACATTTGCGGTGTCCGACGCTCTCTGCCTAATGGCAGCAGCGGACATCTAGGGTGATAATTATTTTTTTTTTTTATATACAATAAATATCTATAATAATAACAACAACAATAGAAAAAAAAGCAGGTACTTAGCTCCATGTGATTTAGTACACCATGTCTCTGAGAAAAGAGCCTGTCAGCAAGTTTGTATCTGCACTCTTCTCCTCTTGCGTGTCTTTCTGCTTCAGGAAGAGCCCATGTAGCCTGCCAGGACAGGGGGAGCTCAGTTCTCCACTCCCTTCATGAAGGCTCTGTAGTGGTACCTGCTGGTTGTGGTGCTGCTTCTATGTTTAAGCGCAGGACAGCCATTTCTCTTTGGTAACAAATATGGCACCAAGAGTGTGTACCTAAGTCCCCCCTATGCTCTGAGAGCGGGTGACTTGGTACAATCCATTCACATAGCGGGTGCCATTTACCGAGTACCGGCGCTCTATGCCCACAGTGGCAGTGCCGGTACTCTTAACTGTAAAGACCTGATGGTCTCTATTGCAAGGAAGGGGCTCCGGTGTGACAGCGGTCCCTGAGATCGCTGGCAGCACCTGTCATGAAGCACTGGCAGTGAGAGCCGTCCTGCTCACACTGAATTCTGTAGGCTGCAGCTATTTACAGCATAGGAGTCCCCTTCAGTTCTTGCATGCTAACCATTTAGCAAAATAAAATAAAATAAAATGAAAATAAAGTAAAATCAGCAAGGTGTAGCTGCAGAGCAGCCACAGTAAGCACAACTCCTTTGGGCACCTAACAAACACTGAGGCTAGAGTGGGGGTTGCAGAGGGGAGGAGTCTGTCAGCAAGAATTAAATTAACTTGCTAAGTGCCAACTCCAAGCTCCCCACATACAACCCCATGGTAGCAGTGTCCCCCAGATAGGATGAAAGAGAAATATGTTTTTTCATATAAATGTAACTTTTTGTCCTATTCCCTAGCTAGTAGACATAAAAACAAAATTCAAAAACTATTTCAAAATTAGCACAATTCTGTCTAAAACAATATACAATTTGCTTGGTAAGACAGAAATTATTTCTAGTAACATAGAACGCACAAAACTATAATGAGCCTGATAATGGTGTGACCTTGAACAGGTTAAAAAACTTACCTCGTTCACCAGCAACGTGTCCCCAATAAACAAGGCATAAGTCTTTTCCTCCTGCTTCTTTCCCTCTTTTTTTGTGAGGTCTGCCAGCCCCAAGTGAACACTGAACACCATACCTAGAGTACAAACCTCTGTGTCAGCAAAAAGCACAAGTTACATTTCCCAGCAAGTATAAATGTATTCATGTGAAGACTACAGAAGTCCAACCCAAACCTTTAAATTGAGTTGAAGCATATTTTGGTGTGATATTAAAAACAAACAATCATTAAGGAGGTGGCCTAGCATTGTTTTTTACTGAATGCAGTACAACTTTTCATTCCAATTTATTGTTTGTCATATTTATACACATAACTGACCAGTGACAAAATATGTACAATTTGTCAATGAAAAAATGTTCATGGTATGAAACAGATTAGGCCACTTACCTTTCTTGAGTTTGTATTGATTTTTACTGTTGATTACAAGAGATCCTTCCCGGAACTCTATTCCCATTGCAAAGCTGCAGAGAAAAGAAAGAGAAAGGTCAATGAGAAAATTGATGTGGTTAGGTCATCCACATTATAGCATATAATGCAGAGGGCACTGTACACACCCCAGGTTCTTAGTGATCTTGCTCATGAGATCTGGTTTCTGCTTCTTCACCTGATCCATAATTGCCTGGTAGACATCACAAATTTTCGTGCCTAGTGTCAAGACAGAACAATGGTATGCAATCAGCAATTTCGGAAGTACATGCCACTTCATTTTGCATATATAATAGAAACAAAGTTATAGCCACAATATGCAGTGTCAGACCAATTCCAAAATGGCACATACCATGCTTGAGTTCCTTGCACAACTCATCCTGTAGCTGTAGCAAGAAGTTATAGTTGTCTTGCATTTCCTGTGTGGGGTCCACCATAAGAGTACGCACTAAATTGGAGCAGTAAGATTTATAGCGAACACCCATGGCACATGTGATCGCCCCAAAGTGCATGTGATTTTTGTCACTGGAAGCAAAAAATCCAAGAAAAAAAATAAATAACTAACAGTCCACATGTGAAACTGAGGGGAGAAGCATTTATATTTTGTATAAAACTTTCCTATATTCAGATGCCAAACCTTTTTCACTCCCTTCACTGAAGTTCAAAACTCACCTGACCACGCTGAACTTGAGGTTATAATTGCCCCCACTCTGGATTATGGGAGGATAACACATTTCAATGGTGGAGGGGTCTGTTCCCCCCAGATATTTTTTATCTTCAATGGCTTTCTCTACAGACTCAGCAAGCTTGCTGTGCCGCACTTTCTGTAATGATGAAATCAGTGTAAGTAGGTGTATACTGGCATTTGTTCCTGTGCAATAACGTTACACCTTTTAATCACAGTTACTGAAAACCTTCACATCTCAAACTATAGATATCACTACTTAACGCGACCAAGACCAAAGCTGTCAATTTGACATACATACAAAATGTACGTCATTATCATCACACATTTGTCTGAAGACAAAGATTGTAACATACAAAAATAAAAAATAAAAATATATATATATATATATATTTTTTTATTTTTTTAAACAATTAGCCAACTGAATATGCCAATTGGCGCTAGGTGAAACACCAAGTGCAAACGCAATATAAAATATACTTCATTTTGTATATGTAGTAGGCAGCTTCTTCTCTTTAGAACATTTGTTTGCAAAAAGTGTCAATCTAGGAAATCAGAAAATAAAGAGAGCGCCAACACAGTGTAAATCTTTAAAAACACATAAATAAGTGCAAAAAGTGCCAATGTGACTCGTACCAAAACGATAAAGATAGTATGCTTATCTAATGTATATGATGGTAATAGATCCTCCAACTTCCAGGGATAAAAGTACACACGGACCTATGGCTCAAACAAATAGGAGCAGATAGTGTAATACATTCCAAAACACATGTCTCAGTATGATCAAAGTAAGTAATAATCCAAAAATTTATTAAGCATAAAAGACAAGAAACTGCCCATACATTAGAATCCTATAAGAAGGCTTATCTGTACTCCACTAACAGGAACATTCATCTCAAGATATAAGTACTGGCCAGATGAAGACACACGTCCCAGCAAAACCCACAAGTGGAGGATACAGTCCGTCAATCCATGACGAGTTTTGTCATTTACGACTTTCTCTGATCGTAGTGTGGTTAAACCCTTTGAGAAAGTCGTGACTGGCGGACTGTATACTCCACTTGTGAGTTATGCTGGGACGTCTCTTTATCTGACCAGTACTTGTATATCTTGAGATGAATGTTACTGTTAGTGGACTACAGATAAGCCTTCTTATAGGATTCTAATGTACGGGCAGTTTCTTGTCTTTTATGCCTAGTAAATTTTTGGATAATTACTTATTTTGATCATGCTGTGACATATGTATTGGAACGTATTACACTATCTGCTCCTTTTTGCTTGAGCCATAGCTCCATGTGTACTTTTATCCCTGGAAGTTTGAGAATCTATTACCATCACATACATCAGTTAAGCATACTATCTTTATTGTTTTAGTACGAGTCACAGTGGCACTTTTTGCACGTATTTATGTGTTTTTAAAGATTTACACTATGTGTTGGCGCTCTCCCTATATTTTCTGAGATATATATATATATATATATATATATATATATATATATATTTATTTATTACACACACACACACTTTTGCATTTACTCACTTCATCGGCATCCACGATCTCCATGACACGCTCTTTGAAGAATTTGTTAAAGACATCAGACGTAATGGTAGATGCCTTTTTCATCAGGTTTAGTTCACCATCCTCTTTTACAGCAAATGTGTAAGCTACAGCAGCACTAATATCCATCTATAGAGATTGGGGAAGTCACACTTTATCTCTTTTCAGACATGTCAAATAAATACCCTTCTTAATTCCACTTATATAAAATCATTTTTTCCCCATGAAAAAAAAGTCCAGGAGAAATTCACACATAGCATAATTGAGCTACTCATGGTGGGTCACAAAACCTCACGTACCAGGAGCAGGTGAGAAAAATACACAATTTATAATTGAAGATGAAAAGGAGGAACAGAATAGTACAATTCTCTTCTCCCACTAAAAGTGAGCTTGCCATGCACTCTTGCAATATCTAAATTATGCCACCTAGCATTTTTAGGCATAAACTAAGCACACGTCGGCATATTCTTGATGTAAGGTAGACAAGAGGATTTTAAACAGAAAAGGTTTTATTTTTCTTGGTCTTTTTTGTTTTGGTGGGTGTGAGAACAATTTTAATAAATAATCTATTATGAATATAGCTTAAGTGTATGTGTATACACACACTTTTTGGCATAAAAAGGGTTAGTCTCTTACCTTATCCAAATCCTCTTTATTCAAGCAGTCATACCAGCTTTTCATAAAATCCCCAGGGAATTTGTCTTTGCTAAAAACACCAATGCGTTTTCCCTTCTTGCTGCCTCGAATGGCCTCTAACATCTTGTCAAAGTTTGCCTTGTTACTATCATTTTGCTGTAGATAAAATGGATAAGCAATGGTTAAGTGTGTTGTTTTTACATCCACTTTAACACTAAAACCCCAAATAAAAACAAATGCAAAGAATAAGAGGTTAATGGAGACAATTCTGGTGCTTTATTTACAAAAAAAAAACCCATTCTGCTAGAGCATATACAAAACAAAAAACAATTCAAGCAAGTTAGAAAAAGGCAGCCAACCCCGCCATTCTATAGGCTAGTGTCCAAAGCAGACTTTCTCCTAAAGCAGATATCCAATCTTATGGCTAGTATAAAATACAGAGAACCCAATCTGATCTACCTTATTTCCATCCTTTGCCACCCCCCTCTCCCACCAAAAGTTGCTCGCATACAGTTTCCCCTCAACAGCATTGAGCCCATCCTATTTGCGTCCTCCCATCCAACCTCCTCACTGCCATTTCTTTCCTTGTCATGCCACAATGCCGCCTTCTCTATTTACAACTCTACACACTCTGCTGTCCTTCATACTGCAGCCCCAGTCACCCCACTTCATCTCTACCAATCTACACCCCAAGGCTGGCAGTCCACTCTTACTTGTCTTCTCCAAAAGTGCCCCCGGTCCGCCAATCGGGGAAAACCCACTCCCTCGCTGACTTCATCCACTTTAAATCCATTCTTTCCTCCTATCATTTTACATCCCTCATCTCCGTCCTCACCAACAAGGCCCGGTGCCTCTACCATTAATTCTGCGTGTCTTCGCCCACCTCCTCCCCCTCATCCATCAATGACCTCTACTTTAAAGACAAAAATGACTATCCACGATGATATATGTTCTTGCCAGATTTGCCTCCCCCCACTCGTCCTCTCTATTACTCCCTCTGCCATCTTTGACTCCTACCATCCTGTAACTGTATCCGAGACACTCAATCTTCTCGACCCTGTTCCCTACAGGTTTCTCCGTTTTTCTCTCCCAATACCGTCACCTGTTTAACCCCCCCCCCCCCCCCCCCCCCTCCTCCACACTGGTATATTTCTCTTGGCCTGCAAGCACACTCATCTCCCCTATTCTCAAGAAACCTTCCCTTGACCCATGTTCTCTCTTCAACTATTGCCATGTATCTCTGCTTCCATTTGCTTCTACAATTCACAATAGACTTGTCTTCAATTATCTGTCCTACTTCCTCTCTTCTTGACCCTGTCCAGTTTGGCTTCCGTCCCCATCACTCAACTGAAACTACCCTCACTAAAGTAACATACGACTTACTCTCAGCTAAGTCCAAAGGTCACTTCTCCCTTCTCATATTCCTCGCCCACGCTGCTTTTGACAGTGGATTATTCTATTATCACCGTTTACTTCCTAGGTCTTCATGAAAGAGCTTACGTGGATTGTCTCCATTTTCTCCCAGTCGATCCTACGGATCTCTCACCACCTCTCTCTAGAATGTAAGCTCTCACAGGCAAGGTCCATTCTACCTATTGACCATGTCAGCCTCCCTCGTATGTCCTGTCATGCCTTTTGCTGCACTCTGCGCGAGTCCCCATAGCATTACTCCCACTCATCTATGCTACTTATGCGTATAACCATCTATTTGTTACTTGCTTCTGTATTCGGTGCTACAGAATCTGTGGCACCTTATAAATTAATAATTATCAATAATAACAACTAGTGTCCACAGCAAACTTCCATGCGGATGGTTCCCTAGTCTAGCACTTCTGTCTGGGATGCTGCTCTGGTGTCCCCGCTGGGTAATAATGCCAGACAAGAAACTGTTTGCACAGTGTATCTCATTACCTAACAAAGTGCACTGGAGAGGTAGAACACAAATACCATTAACAAGACACTTTCTTGGCACTCTTAGTTGTTAACATCTAATGTTAATATCTGCTGCCAGTGCCTCTTACCTTAGCTATGAGAAAGCAGGGAGTAGCATATGCTGCTATTCCAGAGGTAAGGAAAGCTGGTCCTCTTCCTTAACTACGGATCTGCATGCTAGTCATGCACATCTCCTTTTAGACCTCCATGATGGTGGTCTAGACCTAAAAGTTTTCCAACAAAAGTATTTACCTTCTCTCGGATGAGCAGCGTGATTGCTGGCGTGCCATTGGCATTCTCGTTGCCTTTTGTGTTTGCAATCTGTTTTAGAAATTCCACTTTTTTCTTGCTGGCCATGAAAATTATTTTCTCCTCACAGAAGACCATTATTGTGTCAGTTAACTCGTACCCAAAAAGCCAGGTCTAAGAAAGGCAAAAACAAAGGTAAACATATGACCACATTGCAGAATGCAATGATGTTCTATGCAAATTACAATTACAGACTCAGCACACCAAGAAAAATAACAGTATTAATACATTTTAATCTAAACAAATATTTAACTATCTCAGCCTTTCAAAGTAGTCTTACTTAGATTGCATTTCTTCACATATTTTAGACATTGACTACTGCAATAAACTATAATAACTTAAGCTTGCATTTCATTATATTGACCATTCTTACCTGTAGAGCAGTGGACTTGGCATAAACAATCTCTTCGTCTACTCCCACCGATACCACAATAGCATCCACATTAGAGAAATCATCTTCACCTTTCTGCAAAAAAACAAAACCCCACAAATTACTGTAAGTTGTAGCTTCCCCCCAACCCCTCACTATGTGAGTGAAAAAAGTAATTGACCACTACAGTAGAAACACAAATAATAAAACAATTTAAATGATACTGGGGAGATGTCTTTTTTTTGACAGCCTCAGTTAGTTGGTTACACTCAGACGCTGCCAGCACAGATATATTAGCATGGCAACTCATCACAAGCAATGTCAGATATTGGCAGGCCATTAAAATACAGGCACCACAATCTTCCACTAATATAGGTGTACTGAGCCGTACAGAACATGTAAAGGAGAAGCCAACAAAATATTTTTTAGCATGATGAACGTTACATTAGCAAACGTTACATTGTTACACACTGCTAATTGCTTGCCTTTCCAATTCTGGTGAGCCTCCGAAATGATTCACAATTATGTCACACATACATTCTTTAGCAAACAAATAAGCCTTTATTCCCACCATATAAAATTTAGGTTAAATGGTCAATTACGTTACATTTTGGACACCACGCGCGACAAATAGCACTTAAGACTTTGAAGTGATCTTCAACGAGGTACACAGTAACAAGTTATCTGATGCATGATCTAAATTTTTTTTTCCATGAAACCAAGAGAAACACGAGCGATTACATGTATATTTGTTGCTATAAATCAGCAATTCATCACCTTCCAGTTGCTGTATAGACGTTTAATACGCCGGTAATAGGCCTCTTTATCCAGACTGACCGCCATCCTGAACCCGGGCCGGGGCTCCTCTACTCCCTCCCGTACCAGGCCGGGCTTCCCGCGTGTCTTTCCTACTCTGCCCGCCGGACCACACTACAGGCGACTGGGACGTCTCCCTGGAAACACCGCGGACTGAAGGATGGCCTCTAAAGGCTCGAACCACTAGTAGCACAGCCGATAGCACGGAGAGCGGGAAACCCCGACCTGGGAGAAAGGACCGGGGGGCGGAGAGACAGGACCGAGAGAGGCGGAGAGAGCAGGGTCCACAGCGCCCCCTGTAGCCGGATAGCTGCAGTCAACACATCTATGACTTCCATGTGTACAGCAGTACAAATAATGATGATTCTCTGATGTTTACATGGCTTCATTCAAACCGCTTGATTGACGTCATATTATATATATATATATATATATATATATATATATATATATATATATATATATATATATATATATATAATCATCATCATCATCACCATTTATTTATATAGGACCACTGATTCCGCAGCACTGTACAGATATATATTTATTTATATATATTTATATATGTATATATATATATATATATATATATATATATACTTATATATATATATATATATATATATATACTTATTTATATATATATATATATTATATATATATATATATATATATATATATATATGTGTGCAGGAGCGGGCTGGCCCGGGGTGCAGGGCCACTCAGTCAGACCGCTATTAGGGCCGGGGGGTAGGCCGGCCGGCCGCCCCCCCCCCCGGATGTAATATACCATATTTTCAACGGCGGCCGCATCTGAGGACATGAGATGCGGCCGCGTCAGCGCACAGGCAGCCGCATCCCGTGTCATGGAATGCGGCCGCCTGTGCGCCCCCCGGGCTTCCCTCTCCCAGCCCGCGCCTGTATGTGTGTGTGTGTGTGTGTGTGTTGAAACACACACATATGTGTATAATTGTCTTCCCCACTTAGGTCATATTAACTCAGTTGGACAAACAGTCAGAGGTCAGAGGGTTGTTGTCTTGTGTTAGTTGTGTAGAGGGTGGTACACTGGACCCTCCTGAAGCCTGGACTTATAGAAGCAAGCCACATCATCTGTATTGTTTTCTCTGTAACACTGATGGGACTGGTGGGACCAGCTTCAGTCATCTCTGACCACAGTCTTCTGGGCTGAAGTACTGTAGCTGGTACCAGTGAAGCGCAGCGGGCGCACCGGTATGTATGTAATTGGTTTCGGCTGTACTGTATTATAATTATGTATTGAACTGCTAAACTTTTGCTTTTGCTAAATAAATCGATTGTGCTTTGGACCCACAAGAAATAGCTTAGACAATGCTTATTGTAAAATAATAAAATTACTTTAATAATTTGGGGGCTCGGAGTTGGTGGTTACGCTACCGGACGATACGCAACGCATACGGATTTTGGTTCCTCAACAAAGGGTGGAAGATACGTCACATACGGGAAAGAACGCAATGTGTTCAAAACCTGTTGTTCATTCTGTGTTGTGAAACCGAATGTCCGTTGTTACATAATCTAAAGGAGCGCTAACTTGAATCTAGGGACAAAAAAGAAAAATTTCTTTTTATTGTCGTTTTGCGTTTTATATATATTGCATTGCATAGCGTATGTGCACTTCCGGTATTGTTTGCCACGTGTTTAAACAGTCGTTTTGATAGTTTGTTATATGTATA
Source organism: Mixophyes fleayi (assembly GCF_038048845.1). Classification (NCBI taxonomy): domain Eukaryota; kingdom Metazoa; phylum Chordata; class Amphibia; order Anura; family Limnodynastidae; genus Mixophyes; species Mixophyes fleayi. The sequence continues at coordinate 313,781,272 of NC_134402.1, forward strand.
GTATAATGACTTACTAAAAGCTTCTGAAACGTTACTACTATTGTTTGGGAAATTGATTTTACGCGATGAAAAGGTGCATTTTGTGTGATTTTGTAATCTGGATACACAAAGAGGTGATTTACTGTTGAAAAGACAGGGATATCGGTTGCTGCCTGACGAGGTGGACTGGACGGCCGAGGTTGTGTTTGAAAAGAGAACACTATTCTAGTAGTATGCGGTATTTTGAGTAGCATACGGTGTTGGAATTTTAGCAGTATACGGTTTATTAGTAGTATACGGTGTTGGATTTTTAGTAGTATACGGTTTATTAGTAGTATACGGTGTTGGATTTTAAGTAGTATACGGTTTATTAGTAGTATACAGTGTTTTTAGTATTATACAGTGTGTTTTTAAGTAGTATACGGTTTATTAGTATTATACGGTGTGTTTTTAAGTAGTATACGGTTTATTAGTAGTATACAGTGTTGTTTTTAGTAGTATACGGTATTTTGAGTAGTATACGGTGTGGTTTTTCAGAAGTATATGGTATTGTGAGTAGTATACGGTGTATTGAAGAAGTATATGATTTGAATAAGTAGTATACAAGGTATACGGTGAGAACAGGTTTCTAAACAAATGTTAGAGATGGTTGATGAGGTTAAGGAAGGGCCGATTGGTTCGGCGCGGCTTCTTATGCTTAAGAAATATGGTGCGTACGCAACGGCGTATTGCGACAAATGGGTCCAACGATTGTGAGAGACCTCTTCCAAAGATCGGTAGTTTCAATTCAGAGGTGTTGAATATTGTTACAGATAAAGAACAGTTGATTAAACAAAAAAAACCCGAAAATTAAACATGATGACTGTTTAAAATTGTGGCAACAAGAAGGGTACACGTGGCAAGGGAGCGCGTGCTCAGCGGAAGTAGGCGTGGCACAAAGCGCGCACACAGTGGAAATGACCATTGAGAAACGTGGAGAACTGAGCGCACGCGCGCCCTCGCAGCCAAATGCGGTTGGGGTGATAAGTACAGCTGATACCAAAAATGTTAAGAATGTAACCAGTAACTTGTATCCTATAATTTATGTTAAGAATAATGTATCAAGGGAAGAAGGTGAACCCACCGTCATTTCGGCCACTGCCCATGCTAGTAACATGCAAGAGGCACCACCTGAACAGGGAAACGGAACGGTTCCACCAGCAGGGGCAGCGGCTGAAATTGGTGAGAATAATGTAGAGATTAATAGAAGGGGGGACATCCATTATACTGCAACAGCAATTCCAGCATGTAGTGATTTGGTAGGTTTCCATCCTGTCCACACAATAGCAGTTCCCAATGGGTAGGCGGGCAGAGATGGCGTAGTTCCCATAAGACATGTAGAAATGCATTGTCCGTGGACTAGATCTGAACTGCGTTCAATTATGTCTGATTACCCAGATCCTAGGAAAGATTTAGCCAAGTGTCAGAAATTTGTTAGAGATTTAGGTTATGCACATGAGCCAACTAATAAAGATTGACGAGTGTTGTTTAGGGCCTGTCTTCCTCCCGGTACTGATTAACAAAAGTTTATTAAGGATTGTATGTTGGAGGCAGAGAAGCCTTTAACAGATGATGGTAATCATGAACATATTAAACGCATAATCTCTCAGTTGGCCATATACTTTCCTGTGGTAGTGGACTGGAGTAAAATTTTCACTATCAAACAACAGGATAGTGAAAATGCAGTGGACTATTTTTCTAGAGTTCTGATAGCGATGGCAAAATACACTGGGTTATCAGACATAAAGGATGATGTACACTACAGGGAGGTAGCTGTTTCAGTCTTAATCGATGGCCTCAAGGAAAATTTGAAAATAAGGGTGCAAACTTCATTGCCAAACTAGAGAGGGATCACTGTAGATGCTTTCAGGGAGTCAGCTATAGATCATGATAGAAATGTAAATAAACAGAAAGAGACACTAAGTGATAGGTTAATGATGGTAAGTTTCCAAGCACTAGAGGAGATTTAGATGCTGGTTGAGAAATTGCATAAGGTGAGAGGTGAGTTTTCAGAAGGTTTGAACACTAGAGGAAAGTCTTATTGTGCGAGGGAGGGAAACCCACAAAGTGGGTGCAGCCCAAAAAAAGTCCTGTAACCGAGAATGGGAGGATGTGGTGAGAGTGGAAGAGAGATGCAGATCTTGTACAGAATGGAGGTGTTGAGTTGGGAGATATTTTGAGACAAGTGAGGAGATGTATGCCGGTGCAATTTTGTTCATGGCCTTGTAGGTTAGTAGAAGAATTTTATATTGGATTCATTGAAAAACAGACAACCAATGTAGAGACTGACAGAGTGGCTCAGCAAAAGAAGAACAGTTTGCAAGGAAAATCAATCTAGCCGCTGTGTGCAAAATAGATTGTAGGGGTTCAAGTCTGATTTTGGGAAGACCAGTAAGGAGGGAATTACAATAGTCGATGCGGGAGTTGAGAGCATGAATTAAGGTTTTTGCAGTGTCTTGTGTGAGATATGTGCGTATTCTGTAAATGTTCTTTAGATGTATGCAGCATGACTTAGATATAGAGTCAATGTGGGGAACAAAGGATAATTGTGAGTCAAGGATTACACGTAGGCAGCGAGCTTGTGGGGTGGGATTTATGGTCATGTTATCAACAGAAATATAAATGTCAGACAGGAAGCTGCTGTTGAGTTGGCGAGAAGACATCCAAGATGAAATCGTAGAAAAACAGTCAGTAAACTTGTAGAACAGGTAACAGAGGTATTAACCTATAGCAGCCGCCTTTCCCGTAGAGCTGAACGTGCTCACAGGTACTCAGATGCCCCCAGGTCTTTAGCTCAGAGTAGTACAAGTTTATAACCTTACCGTAGCACAGGCGAGGGCCAGGTGGTAGAAACAGCAAAGTCCAAAACGGGCCGACGTCAAGGGGTACTACAGGCAGTGGTAGTGACATCCAGGCAGAGGTCAGGGCTGGCGGCAAACAGCGTATCCAGGTAACAGGCAGAGGTTAGGGTCACAAGCAATTCAGTCCAGTAAGCGAAACCAGAATCAATCCAAATAGTAAGAGCAGAGGGGCAGAGAAAGGAGCAGGTAAGTACACTTGAAGCAGGAACTTTAACCAGCATGGAGGTTAAACCCTCCTTGCCTAATATACCCAGGAGGACCAATCACAATAGGGTATGGTAATAATAATAATTCTCCAGCTGGGAATGAGTAATAAGAGGAACACGCACTCACCCGGCTGGCCAGCCGGCCGGGTCACGGCGGTGTTAGAGGAACGTCTCGACCGTCGTCATGGCGCATCTGTGGGGCCGGAGCGAGTCGCGGCGGTGCCTGAGCCACCGCAGCTCGTAACAGTAACCCCCCTATTGGGTATGTGTGCATAATAAATTGTCATTAAATATGTTTTGCTGATTCTTATCAAAAACTTATGTAAAAATGTGAATGGAACTGTATACAAACTTTCTGCCATTTTTTTTTATTTTGCTTTGTGTCAATGTTTATGCTACCTGCAGTGTTCAGAAGTGTTACTGTTTGGGGAAATACCATGGATTCTATGGGAATGCTCATTAAGTACATAGTACACTCTGCTACAGGGAAGCTTTGAGATGTGTGAATGGATGCTTTTCTAATGCTCTGTTAAAATGAGGACAAAATACAAGATTTTGTTTGGATTTTAACTTTATTTTTCTTCCAACGCTTGTGTGGTTTCTCGTCCACCATTCAACCACCACCACCTCTCAGCACTTCAACGTCTATGTTCTCGCTGCACTGTAGCTAGCACAGTCTTATGTATGTTGCAGAGGCACTACATCAGTAATCACTTTAGTGGCGAAACCTCTACAGAATAATGTGCTTAAATATTCACAGGCAATATTGAAAGGCTCATCCGCTGAGATTTGAAATATGGCTTGTGGAATTCTATAGATGAACTAGTCTATTTTTGAACAACCTTGGCTGATATGTTTAATGTACTACAATACATTCCCCGATTCATTTAGTTGTTATACAGCATACAGTTAACATATGTAAATATTTGTATTTCTGATTAGTATTAATTTGCTTGAGCTCTTCCAAACCATCCACGTTGTTTTGGGTACTATTGTCCTTTTTTTTATTGTTATGCATACACTCATTATCCTGCACATCAGTCGTAGCTGAGGACCTCATGTCGCAATGAGCCATTCTTCTGATACTCCAACATGGTTCATTCACAGTAGAATGTATTGAATATCGGACAAGCCCCCACAGGTCCTAAACCTCTGTTTTACATAATGGTTTTAAAAACTTAGTGTATGCGCATTTTATGGTGTTGCATTCAGGTCTTTATAGCAGTTGGTGTATTCATTTTGTGATAAAGAAAGGTGATGATGCACTTCTGGCCTTCATTCTTTTCTCTCTCTGTACAGCCTGAGCTGCTTCTCTAGCTTCGATCACCACACGAAGAGCTCCAATTATTTGTCTTGGATTAGACACATCCAAAACTAAAGAAAAATAGAACACACGTTTGTAAATGGCCACAAGCAACAATGACGTTCATCTCCATTGCAATAAGAAATTTGTGTTGTTTTTTTTTGTTTTTTTTTAAATATTGGATTGTCATGATCATGTAACAGAAGAGTGGGTGCGTGTATTTTCTACTCCACTTAATTGTCTATTTAATTTATATGAGATATGCAATAATTTACTATTTTATTATAATCTCCAGTTGATTATATCATTGTCTGCATCTTGTGTGTCATTTCAAAAATGCAAACAAGCTCTCCTAGAGGGCACCACTGATCAAATTGCATGTTCCTTTAAATCTCTAAAATTAAGTTAACACAATCTATACATGTTCTAAACTTAAAGATTTAGTTCAAAAATATCTATTTTGTTTTATATTGTTTACTGTTTATTACACATGTAACAAACACTTTATATAAATAAACACTTATACCTATCTGCTTACTCTAATGGACCATTCCCCAAACATAAATAAAGTACACTCCTTAAGCAATGTTATTTAAAATGAAGACCAGTGCACAGTCTGTGAATTTAATTGCTGTGACTATGTTCAAAGGTCATGGTTCTGCCTAGTCCTGGGACATTTATCATCTGTCATTGTGTAGTGTGAATATATATATGGGGCTAAATTCCTATTATCAAATATAAAAATAAAATATAAGTTATACATTTTTGGAAAAGGAATTTTGGCTAGTTTCTTAAAATTAATTTATATCTGGCCTATCTGGTAAATGTAAAACTTTACATCTATTTTAATTTCCCCCTGATTTTGAGATGTGTAAACAACAACACATCTTATGGGCAACACGGTGGCGAAGTGGTTAGCACTTCTGCCTCACAGCACTGGGGTCATGAGTACAATTCCCGACCATGGCCTTATCTGTGAGGAGTTTGTATGTTCTCCCCGTGTTTGCGTGGGTTTTCTCCGGGTGCTCCGGTTTCCTCCCACACTCCAAAAACATACTGGTAGGTTAATTGGCTGCTATCAAAATTGACCCTAGTCTGTGTGTGTATCTGTGTTAGGGAATTTAGACTGTAAGCTCCAATAGGGCAGGGACTGATGTGAATGAGTTCTCTGTACAGCGCTGCGGAATTAGTGGCGCTATATAAATAAATGGTGATGATGATGATTATCTTATATCTAATTAACTGTAACTGAATGACAACACTGTATTCCCACAATGCATTGCATTTTCAAGTTGCTACAACCTTGAAGAAGCATGCCATGATGTTTTAATGTATAAAGATTAAAATGTTTTCTTTATAATTCAGTATAATATTTTCAGTTAGTCTGTGACAACTATAGCATGTTTTCAAATGCATAAAAGTTATGAGAAACAGAAAGTTGAAACATAATATTTCTTACTGCTGTCATAAATATAAACAAAAAATGCATAGTTATTAAGCTTGGTGGTCACAGACTGACTTTGGCACTTCCAATGTTTATAGCCAATATTGGTTCCCAGTTCATGTAGGCAACAAAGTTATTGCATAGTGTACATGTAAACTATATACAGGCCCGGCGCTCCCATTAGGCAACCTTAGGCAGTTGCCTAGGGCGCCGGGACCTGCAGGGCGCCGCTGACTAGATTTTCTAATCTAGTCAGCGCCTCAGGAGAGGGTTGCCCCGCCGCCGCTGTTTTTCAGTGTCCGCGGCGCATCAGTGAAGTATCACACTGTCACTGACAGACAGTGTGAATAAAGTTCTTTCCCAGCGCCCCCCTCCCCTTCCAGCATGCATCACTCCGCCTCCTGTGTGAAGAAGGCGCGGATCAGCTACAGAAAAGAAAGAAAAGGTAAGTAAAATCTGTGATGTTATTGCATTAGATATGCTTAATGTTTGTAGACACTCCCTTATATGTTTAAGCTTGAATCTTTAGTGATGGTCCCTAAGACCATGGGGAATGCTGGGAAGTGGGTGTGGCCAGTGTGCAATGTACCCAGAGTCTGCAAATGGCTGAATAAAGAGCTCAGCAGTGCCCACCCATGCTTCAGTGTCCTGATGAACTGATTTACAAGTATATTAACAAAACATGGTGTCAGAAGAAGTTTTAACTGGACTGCTAGAGCTCAGAGTGTGAAAGGATCCTACAGAAGTCTGTAAAGCTGTGACACGCAGTGTCTGAATATCTGCCTTGTGCTCTGGTCACATCAAACAGTGAGTAACTATGGATAGGCTGTCTCCTCCAGCAGGCATGCTCATGTCTGGCAACTTGTCTGAAAACTGGAAAAGATTTAAACAAAGGTTTAATATATATCTTGCTGCATGTGGAGCTGATGCAATGGAGGATAAAACAAAGTCATCCATCTTCCTCCATGTGATAGGAGAGGATGTGCTGGACATTTATAACAGTTTTCAGTTTGCTGAAGGGCAGAATATGGTGCTATCTTCTATAATGCAAAAGTTTGAAGATTACTTTGTGCCAAGGAAAAATGTGACATATGAAAGATATAAGTTTTTCACCTGTGATCAGAAGTCTGGAGAAGGATTTGATCAGTATGTTACAGAACTGCAATCACTCAGCAAAACCTGTGAGTTTGGTGATTTAAAGGACTCACTGATTAGAGATCGTATTGTCTGTGGAATACCTGATAATGGACTCAGAGAAAGATTGCTGAGAGAGCAAGACCTAGAACTTGACAAGGCAATGACTATGTGCAGATCTACAGAAATGACCAGACTGCAAGCCAAACAGTTACACAAGGAATCTGATACTACTGTACATGGGGTGAAGAAAACAGAGCCAAGCAAACCACCATTCTCTAAAATGAAGCAGTCTAAAATGCAATCTAATAGGAAAATCTGCAGTAGATGTGGAAATACTCATAATCCTAAAATGTGCCCTGCTTATGGTAAAACCTGCATGAAATGTGGTGGACTTAATCACTTTGCCAAATGCTGTAGAACCAATAGTGAAACAAACAAAGTGCATGCCGTTGAACAAGCTACGTCTGAAGATTTTTTTGTGAATTGTATTGAACTTTGCAGTACAGACAAGAAAGAATGGATTGTTCCTTTAACAGTGAACGAGATTGTCATTCCCTTTAAGCTTGATACTGGTGCGCAGGTGAATTTGATATCGTTTCAAGACTATAAGACTTTTAGAGTAAAACCTAAAATTCATCCAGCCAATGTGAAAGTTACAGGCTACACTGGGGAGGAAATTCCTGTGAAAGGTACATGCCTAGTGACCCTGAGCTACAAAGGACAAAAGTTCAAAACATCGCTACTGATTGTGGATAAAGATGTACAACCGATTCTAGGATTAAGTTCATGTGAGAAGCTTAACTTGATAAAGAAAGTTTTCATGGTGACATCACAAGTAGAAGATGAATGCAAATCAGTGTTTACAGAATACAGAGACATGTTTGAAGGTTTAGGTTGTCTGCCTGGTGAGCATAAGATAAATCTAGACACGCAAGTTCCTCCAGTGATACACCCCTGTAGAAAAGTGCCATTTGCGCTGAGAGAAAAACTCAAACAGGAGTTAAACCGCATGGAAGCTTTGGGTGTGATACAGAAAGTTGATGAGCCTACTGAATGGGTGAGCTCCTTAGTAATTGTTGAAAAGAAAAATGGACAACTCAGAATATGTCTGGATCCAAGAGATTTAAATAAGGCTATTAAAAGAGAACATTTCAAACTACCAACCAGAGATGAAATCATGTCACAGTTTGCGGGAGCAAAATGGTTCAGTAAATTGGATGCATCTTCAGGATTCTGGCAAATGAAGCTAGATGAAACCAGCTCAATGCTGTGTACATTTAATACCCCAGAAGGTCGATACAGATTCCTTCGACTACCATATGGGATATTGTCTGCTCCAGAAGTATATCACAAAAGGATACACATGATTTTTGAACACATTCCAGGTGTTGAAACAATGATGGATGACATTATTGTCTGGGGATCTACAAAAGAAGAACATGATTCTAGACTGAGACAAGTAATGGAACTTATCAAGAAGGTGAATCTAAAGCTGAACAAGGACAAATGTGAATTTGGTGTGAAAACACTTACCTTTATGGGTGACGTGGTCTCGGAGGAAGGTGTGAAGCCTGACCCGAGGAAAATATCAGCCATAATAAACATGGAACGTCCTAACAACAAAGACGACGTGAGAAGATTCCTAGGAATGATTACTTACTTAGGAAAGTTTATTTCTCAACTCTCCGAACAAACAGCACCTCTAAGATGGTTGTTGGACAAAAATAATGAGTGGATGTGGTCACATGAACAAGAAGAAAGTTGGCAAAACTTGAAATGGACCATCACAGAGCAACCGGTACTAAGATTCTTTGATCCTACAAAAAGTATAAGAATTTCAGCAGATGCCTCGCAATTTGGCCTAGGCTCAGTGTTGTTACAAGAACATGAGGATACATGGCAACCGGTAATCTATGCATCAAGAGCATTGACAAGTGCTGAAACAAGATATGCTCAGATAGAAAAAGAACTTCTAGCAATCACATATGCATGTGAGCGATTTCATCAATTTGTGTATGGTCAAGCGTTTACAGTGGAAACTGACCACAAGCCATTGGTAGCTATCATGGCTAAATCGTTACATGACTGTCCCATGAGAATTCAAAGAATGCTTATAAGACTACAGAAATATGATGTCCAATTGCTGTACTGTCCTGGTAAATACATGTACATTGCTGACACACTTTCCCGTGCTGTGAACAAAAGTGAAGGTTCTGAAAGTCTGATGGATAAAGAGATAGACGCATATGTTAATTTGATTGTAGCTTCTCTACCTGTGTCTCTTGCAAGACAAGAACAGATAAGAAAAGAAACAGAGACAGACATCACAATGAAAGTGTTACAAGACATCATTCTGAAAGGATGGCCAGCAGAAAAAAATGCGTGCCCACTGTCTATTCATGATTATTGGATGTACCGCACTGACCTTACGGTTGTCAATGGTATTATTTACAAAGGCAATAGAATTATTATACCTGCACGACTAAGAAAAATTATGCTGTGCAAGATACATGAAGGCCACTTAGGAGAAGAGAAATGTAAACGGAGGGCGCGTGAAGTGATGTATTGGCCAAGAATGAACCAGGACATAGCACAGACAACAGCTACATGTGAACTGTGTCTTACGTACAGACCAAAGCAACAAGTCGAGCCGCTGAGTCCTCATGCAGTGCCAGAGAGACCATACCAGAAGGTAGGCGCAGATTTGTTTGATTGTATTGGAAAAACACACATTGTCGTGACTGATTATTATTCTAATTACCCTGAGGTGCAGACTCTACCTACAACTACTAGTAAAGCCGTAATCAGTTGCATGAAGTCAATCTTTGCAAGGCATGGTGTTCCTATGGAAGTGTTCACTGACAATGGACCTCAGTTTTCCAGCGCTGAATTTAGACAGTTTGCTGAAGAGTGGGAATTTGTCCATGCAACATCGAGTCCCCACTATCCACAGTCAAATGGGTTGGTGGAAAGTTCAGTAAAAACTGTAAAGAGTCTAATGAAAAAAGCACAAGACGGCAAAGAAGATTTCTACAAAAGTCTTTTAATCTACCGCAGTACACCTTTACAGAATGGACTCTCTCCTGCACAAATGCTGATGGGAAGGAGGATTAGAGCAAATCTTCCGATAAGTGACGAACTGCTTAATACGCATAACTCAGCATTGGTGAGACTGAGTAAGGTACGTCAACAGGAGAAACAGAAACTGTACCATGATAGGCGAGCAAAAAGCTTATCTGATCTAAGATCAGGTGACCAAGTCCGTCTCCGAGATCATGAGAAAGGCATTTGGATGCAGAAAGGTATTGTGCAAGCACAAGTAGCACCAAGATCTTATATTGTACGTACAGATCGTGGAACAGAAGTAAGAAGAAATCGGGTCGATTTAAGATCTCAACCCAACCATAGTGATGGCAACACGACTGAAGAATACCCTTCATCTGACATGTATGATGGACTTGATAATGGTGAACAAACCATGATGGAAGAAAGGTCCAACATGGTTGACGATACACAGACTTTGTGTGAAAGACCCATAAGAGAAATACGCAGACCTGAGAGACTCATTGAAACGTGTTAGATGATGTTCTTAATGTTATATCGTTAAATTGTTATACTGAAGGATACAGGGCTTATCTTTAAAGAAAAGAAGATGTGATGTTATTGCATTAGATATGCTTAATGTTTGTAGACACTCCCTTATATGTTTAAGCTTGAATCTTTAGTGATGGTCCCTAAGACCATGGGGAATGCTGGGAAGTGGGTGTGGCCAGTGTGCAATGTACCCAGAGTCTGCAAATGGCTGAATAAAGAGCTCAGCAGTGCCCACCCATGCTTCAGTGTCCTGATGAACTGATTTACAAGTATATTAACAAAACAAAATCTACTTATTTTTTTAATGTGTTCGCGGTGGGGGGGGGGGGGATGGGGCGCAAAATTTTGCCTAGGGCGCCGTGAACCCTAGCACCGGCGCTGACTATATAGTGTAGATATATAACATTAAATCATGATGTTCTATTTAGATATGTACTCACTCTGCAGAGTTTCCTCAGCTGGATCTACAGCTCTTCTCAGTAGGTGGCGCAGGTCCAGATAAGCATATCCCACATCACGACACTCATCTTCTTCATCATTCATTGGATCACTCACCACTGTGAACTTTAATCTTCATGACACCATGAGAAAAATGGAAACATGTTTTGTTTCAATGGCTCATTCATACCTATCTGCTTTTTTTTTTTTACGCTTTTCACATTTTAATAAATGCAAATAAGAAGAGTCAGGGGTTCTCACCACATTTACTGTGATTTAAGATTTTAACAATGCATTTAAAATTTTTAGAACACTGCACATCTTATTTCTCATGTATTTATGCACTCTACCAGTGCAATATATTGGATTTGGGTAAGCACAAGACGTGAAAAAAGTGCAAGAAAAACACATTGATAAAAAACATGCCCTGTGTGTTTGATATTGCCAATATGATAAACTGATTTATTTACCAACAGTAGGATTGCCTTTGTTCCATTAACAAAGCAAAACATTTCCTCTATGCCAATTTATTCTCAAAAAGTATATATATAATAGCAATTCAATGTATTACAATAATGTGCACACCTGTACTCAACTCATCCTGCTGCCTCACGCCTTTATACAGGTCAGTATAACATATGTTTTCTCTGTAATACTAATACTACTCTGTAATACTAAATTGTATTTGTTTTACTTTTTGTAAAACAATGCTTGAATTATAAAGTTCTATAAATAAAATTAAATGGTGTGAAAAATGTAGTTTATGCCCTCATTGTTTTAGCAGTGTTTGTCTAGGCAAGAAACTCCTCCTGCTCTTGTCTACTCCTCCTTGCTAAAACAAATAGGGATAGAGTGACAGAGTACATCATGCGAAGAGGAGGAACTATGATGGGAATACAAATCACGCCTATATATTTTGCTATTTTTGTTACTTCTAATTCTACAGTTCGCTGTAATGCTCAGATGTCAAGTCGGTGGAGGGAAAACACTCCTAGTCTCGAGAAACTGTGTACTGCAGAGGTCAAGATATAGAATAAGTTTATAAATGGTTCTGACATCACAGAAATGTATAAGTATATTATTGCCTAATATGTATTATAAAATTATCATCATTATATTTATTTAGGGTTTTCCCTTTAAATCAGGGGTGGCTAAAGTTTTTGTAGATACCTTATACGGGAAGGGTTAGGGGGCGCAATCTACCAAACAAAACAGGTGTACCTGTTTTACCTATGCTGGCAGTGTACCTTTAAGACAAGGCTTGAGGAAATATAGGAGCCAGCTCCAAAACTACATTAGCCAGATGAAAGGAGTTCATGCTAATTTAGGCAACGTTTGTGCTTATGTTTGCGTGGTTTTAGTCTGGAATATTGCATAATTCATTAGGGTTCACTCAATGGTAGAAGAGCTCAACGGTCTGAGGTTCATGAATCCCAGTGAGCAGGTCATCCACTCCATAATGAGAACACAGTTATTTCTGAAAGGAATCCTGCACTTTCTGTCACAGGCTCTATGCCCGTTCCCCTTCCCTCTGTCCACTGCCCTGGACCACTATGGCAAGTGCAGGATATCATGCTGTTGCAGGAACTCTTCCTGCTCCCTTCTCATACACTGGCTTCCTCTCAGCGATCTGTCCAGACCACTATGACACGTAGCCTATGTCCCTGCCAATGAATACTACCTAACCGAAGCAGCTCTCCGACCATTAGCTGGTCAGCTCACACATGAGGTTGCCTCAAGAGTGATTTTTATAGTTACCAGGGCTATAGGGAGGTTAACAGAATCTGCATGGATGGCAAAGCAAAGCTGTCAAATTATGCATCTTGCCTTATTCACAACAGATAAGGGATTATAAAGTAAGGTAATTAACCAGACACCAGTATAAAGCGTGGGGGGGGGGGGGGGGGGGGGGGAAACATGACTCTGCACTTAACATTACTGGAAACACCATCCACTTAGGGTCCTGCCCCGCTTGTTTTATACTATACTTCACATGGATGCAACCTATGCAAGAGGCTGCAGCTTCCTATGGGTCTTCCAGCTCACATCCAGTTTAAAGGCCATCTTAGAAGAAGCACTCCCATGGCTAAGTAGAAGTGGTATTTGAAGTAATTTACAGGAAGGGGTGCAAATCACAAATTCGCACATCCTAAAAGTTTCCAGTAGCAGATTTCTTGAACCGAGGTTGAACTGGGTTTCTGTCATAGTTGTAAGTATCTTGTTTGGTATTTGATATTCTACTTTTATTCATTACAGGATTTTCTAGGTTTTAAAGTGTGTAAATAATGGTCATACAATAAAACCACATATCGTAGCTGAATGTAAAATTTTGCATCACTTTTTTTTAATTTATACTTTTCTTTTTCCTAAATATAGTACCTGACTCTTTCTCTTGCAGTGTCTGATCCTTCCAGGAGTGTGCAGAGGAAATGTCTGCGATCTGCATGCTCCTTATTGTCTAGGTGTATTACTGTGTGAGGAAAGGGAAATTATTCCATTTACAACTTGTGACACACATATGTGATTGTTTACAAGTGTTCACATCTGCTGAGCAAGTGCAAAACAAAAACTACAGGAAAGAAAAAACATAAGGTGATAGTTATTGGGCTTTTGTCATCTAACTCTGCAGTGCTGCTGTTTTGACCTTTGCTGAAATGGTAGTATATCTCCTCGCCATTCCTTGGTTTGCGAAGTGACAAGGGGGTCTCTGTTTCTTCAGGGGGGACACCGGGAAATTGAAATTCCACAAATACTCTCTCCACTGATTTGTCACCAACCACCTCTGAACATGGATCCAATGTCAGTGATGCAACTTCCACCCGGATCTTGGTTGAAGGCTGTGTAAACAAACTTCAGTTACATGAACTGATTCTCGTACTTGTTTATTAGACTAAATAATTAGGACCTCATATGCATACAGACAAAAACAGGACAAATCACTTTAAAAGATGACTCTATGCTTATGTTAGGTTTCAATAAGTTCCCAGTCTTGAAGCATATAGGCCGATAAAGGACTATAAGCATAGCAGAGCACTTCTGACCCATATGAAAGTTGGCCCATTGTAGCAGTGGGAACGAGACACTAAAAATAATAGAAAGGCTCATCTTTAATAGTAAGATCTACTCAAAGTTTTGTTATTTATGAGTTTATTCAATGAGCTGCAAGTTATCAGCCCTCCTTTGTTATAACATAGAGGATTTAGCTGTAAATTAGGATGACAAGGTCATGCTATATAGCTCATATATGCAGTTTCATGACAAACGCCATCCCACACAATAAACCATCCCTGACCTTAATAGTTTACCTTCCCTTATTTTGATATTCAGAAGTTAGCTTCAACAATGAGCTTATCAAAGGGGAATTATAACATGAAGGTCATTTTATTTTCATCATTTCATGCACTCACCGGTTTATATGGAACTAGGGGTTCTGCTACTATGATATCATTATCATCATCATCACTCTCTGCAATCTGTGATTCACCACGGTCATTTAATTTTTCACCTGCGCAAAAGCAAAATGACTTTGAATCTGAGTTGTCCAGTGCATTAATATGTATCACCAATCAAGGAGGCATATTTATTATCCACTGCATATTAAACACGATTCATTATAGCAAAGATAAGGATTTAAATATTGTGACTTATTATTAAAATTCTTCACTAGGAACAGCAGTCACAATAAACTGCTGTTCCTTTTTCACTGCCTCTTCTCTCCCAATGACATGTGAGATCCACAACATGCCTGAAAGTCCATGTGCGCATGCAGCGCCCAAAAACATTGGGCATGCGTACAAACAGCACTTAAGGAAGGACATGCATCATGTGACAGGGAGGGATCACATGATCCCTCTACACATGTGCTTTGACTCTGCTCTTTGAAGCAGAGCTGAAAAATAACATACAGAAGTGTACGCCAGCATGAGTCGGCATACATTAACGTGAACAACTTCTGAAATTCTTTGATATGAGTCTTTCCCCCAGAAACGAGGATTATGATGTAAGAACTGATTTATAAATAGGCCCCAAAGGGTGCTACTTTACCAGCTTCCTTCGGTAGGATTCGTCTGTCTTGTTTAGCAGAGTGAAAAGAGCTTGTTTCCGGATCTGATTCATTCACGTCTTCATATATAAGTTGTTCACCTTGCCACTCTTGTCCTATTGCAATATCCTGAAAAGAAACAGATTTTTTTGAATAGTAAATCATATAAGAACTGTTCTTTGTATACAGGAATCTGCTGTATCTGCCTATTTGCATTTATATAAGCTTAGAAAATAACTATTCTTTATTAGTTGAAGCTTGGCAAGAGCCAACACATTGGCGTAACATATTTGCCATTGTTATCTTTATGCCAGGAACAATAGATGTGACAGAGATGTTAAACATTGAGGCTCTTATGTAGAGTTTGGCGCATTTTGTTTTAAAAAAAGTAGACTGTCTTCATTCTAAGAAACCTGTGACACAGCGTGATATGTAAGATGTGTCTGCTGCTCTATGCGTGTTACTATTACTAATGGTATGGTTTGGGGGTATCATCATGTAGTGGAGAGATGCCAATCATCATCATCAACTTGATGATGATGACTGGCATTTTAATGTGTTTTCTTCAATACCTAAAAATTTTTTTTCTTTCTTTTGTATTGTGTCTCCCCACCCAAAGGAGCTAAAGACAGTAGCATTCATAGCCTAGGCTGGTAGTGGAAATGTTGGGGGGATTAACAGTGTGGGGGTCCCCCCCAAGTAAACGGCAAGCAGCACTATGCTTTGACAGGCTGGGCAGGTGACATAGCAGGGAAAGCAGCAGCACATTCAGCGCAGGGCTCAATTCCTTAGGGGAACTAGGCCCGCAAAAAAAATGCTCCACACAGAAAAAAACAGCCATGTGCCGCTGGTGTGGGGGGTGTGTGGTGATAAAGAGTTAATTGTTAAGAATGTATTTTTTGGTGGTGCTTCACAGGTGCAGTCCTAAACTGCTTGGATGTGCTGGCACTTGTAGAACGAAAAGCGTCAGTATGCTCTGGCATCCAGGCCCTGCTGGGACTTGTAGTGAAACTGTAGAAAAAAAGACATTTAAATAAAGACAACCACACCAAGTTTTCCCCTGGGGTTGCTGTTAGAAGCCAAGGCTATGAATGCTAGTGCTAGCAGCACCTTTGTTTGGTGATGGTGTGTGTGTATGTTGGGGTGGGGCACACTGTGTAATTTTTTTTTTGTTTTGTTTTTTTTTACTTTATCATCAGCATTTTTCATGCATATGTCCATAAAATGGACTTTTGTCCAACTCTACATAAGACCGGGAAGTGTTAGTAGCTAGGCCGAGTCCATTTTTGCTGATCTGTATTCATTTTGGTAATACATGGCTTATAACAAGGTTCACTATAATGTTTCACACAGGAAGTCAGGGGCAGAAAATTGCATCATCCATGGACTCTATTCTTTAACCATCTTAGACAAATATCTTTGTGAATCGTATGGGGTGCTAATGATTTTGTAAACCTGTCATTTGGTTTAACACTATTTTATTTAAGATCTAAGGATTACTTTCTGTAGTAGCTGCACATCTTTTTTCCAACACATATAGCAAAATCCTGCTTCCATCCAATAAGCATAAATATTTTATTAGAGAAAGAATGGGCAACCACTAGCACTTCAGTTGCTGCTGAACGATAATTCCTATTCTGCTCAGCCAGTTAACAGCTACTGTGCCAGAGATCACCCACTATTACTGTACATACAAGATTATGACATGTTTCCTAATACACATTTTGTTGTATTAATCTCTTACTGACCTCCACATGTATGTCCATGTCGTCATCTGTTAAGCAGGGCTGTCTTTTCTCTTTCATATTTAGATTTTGATGATCTAATAAGTGAGTATCTCTCCTTCCTCTTTTGCTAGAGCTCACATCTATGTGCAGGTCACCCTCAGCCTTACGAGATTTGGTTTGTCTGGATCTGCTTAAATTAAATTTTGGAGCATCCTTGGGCATTGGCTTCCCATGCGATTGGCTCTGGCAAAATACCAATTTTTATTTTTATGTATATTAAATCATTCCCCTACACGTTGACATATTTGTGCACACAGGTCAAATCAGGTTTTATTAACACAACATCTCTTAGCTCTATACTGTAGTATGGCTGTTTCATCAGATGGCTGCTTCCAATCCCGTTGCCGTAAACTGAGAGCCTATTTGCAGCAGTGCTGTAAAATACCAAACACTAACAAAAGAGCATACATAAACAAACTTCAGAACACTGTCTCTATTTACTACCATTAATCTTCAGATGAACCCACCAGTATAAACTTGCAGAGCAGTCTTCATATAACACCATTATGTTAATCACTCTGTGTGCTCTCTCTTACCTGTGAAATTGTAACATCTTGGAGCTTCCCAGGAGTTAGGTGTCTACTGATGGTTGGCTCCCAAAGGCTCTGGCCCGGACCACGGTAAGGAAACTTCCATTCCAGGCTCATCTGCACTGATCCAGTACATTTACCGTAGGAATTCGTAAGTGCAAAATCACCTTTGAAAAAGGAGTAGTTAAAAGAAGATATCGAGGAAAAAAGAGCAAAATACCATAGGCTCTCTTAAAAATAATATCTATTAACAAGTTGAAAGTGACTTAATACACGTTCACTTATCAACAATGACAACTTTACAGCACATTAAATCGGATCTAAATTATTGCCTTCAATTTATTTGTAATTATTACAAGTAATGATATTATAATCCAATGAATGCAGCTCCCTCATTATTAACCTTGTTCTCACAGAGCGAAATTTGTAAATGCCCCTGACGTAGGAGTCACCATTTTGCTTATCCTGAAAATGGGCACTAATCTCTTTTCCAGTACCTGTCACAACTGCTCCTTCTAACCCTTTCAATGGGCATTACATCACATACAGGGGGCATTTATTAAAACTGAGGCCAGGGACAGAGGAATCTCCCTAGATGCCCCTTCAGGTCTCACTAAAGTCAGGAAGGGTAATTAAATATTAAAATTCTCAACAATTGGTTGACATATATATATATATATTTGTTAATATAGTGTGTTTTCCTTTTTGGCTTTAGTTCCACTTTAAGTTCTCACCTTGAATGCTGTTTCCCTGTGCCAGTGTCAACAGTGGTACTTCTGCTTTTCCCAAGTAATCTCCTGGCTGTGTCTCTTCATCATCAAACACATAAACATTCAGGCACTCATGCTGGAGATATCGTTCCAGATCGATGGTCGACTGTAAGGGGTAGACAACTTCATCCCCAAACTGAGGGTTGTTACTACAGGGTATGATGGAGGTGGCGTGGTCTGGGTAATGGTAGAAGTGATAAACAATGTATGGACTTGGTTGATGCCCCAAACAGCTCACTTTTAGACTTCTGCACCCCCAGATCCGGATGGTCAATTCATTCTGAAGTCCACTATTTAATGTTGATTTCCAGGACTGAGGAACAAAAAATTAAAAATGCATCAGTTATTTACGCCAATGTACATAAAGGTTATTTTGGTCTGAGCGGATTCTGATTTCACTACCCAGTGCTTAATGCATAATCTTCGTCCCCTCTCTTTGGTCATTTTATAGCACGTTTCTCTCTTCAACTTCATACTTCTCACCTTTTCGGCACCACCAGGTCTGCGAGTGGATAGGTAGCTACATGCTTTGTTTCTTTGTTTTTGGAGGCACTGAGCAAGAGACAGGGACCCGTGCATTCTCAGCCAGTAGTCCAATTCTCCTATACTTTCCCCATTGACATCTAAGGATAGCAGGGGAGTGTTATCATGGTATTAATCATTGATTTTCTTCTCATTTCAAGTTTTAATTATTATATAAAAAATGCACAGGAAATAATATACTGTTTAAGCAGAATGTAAAGTGCTGATTATCTGGTTACCTACTGCTCTGTCAACAGGAAAAGACTGGAGGTAAAGTGCAACTTACCTGACCTGAATATCAAATAATCACAAAATAGATAAAAATAATGAATAGTAAATAAACAAAAATGATGGAGTAAATACATAAAACTAATACTCAAAACAAGAAACCAACATCCAAAGTAAAGCACAGTCAGTTTTTCATGTTTTAACAGAAACCAAAGAATGGTTTATGGATTGCTATGACTAGAGAATTTACCAGTTAGAATTATAGAGCTGTGTACTCTGTCTGTAGTTTGCAGTACTGTGTCCAGTTTCAGCCGACCACGTGCCACTTCACAGTGCTCCCCACCTATAACTCGATAAAGCTCAACTGTTAGTGTTGCAACCCTTAGGTAGCGCAGGAATTCAGGATCTGGAGTTACGGCATAACAAGAAGTGAAGTTGTATTGTGGTCTGATGCCAGTTACAACGGGAGTAGCATGAGTCTCAAAGTCATACAATGAATATATACAGAAAGTGGTGGGTTGAGGATCTTCAATAATGCTTATTCCATAAGGAGTGAAGCAGATGCTGCCAATATAGACCTCAAAAAGAGTTTCCCCACGATGTAGAGAAGGTGGGGAGACACCAACTTCAGAAGTGGGAGAATCGTCAGTGCTAAGTCTCGCAGGATATGTACCATATGCAATGTCCTTGAGCTGAGCTGGAAACAAATAGAAACCAGATTCAATATATTGATGATATATTGAAGTACACAATTACAACATTTTTAACGTACAAAGTATGTACAAATCTAATAACCGAGCCAAGGATTAGACAGGAGCAGGAGTGGTTTTTTTTAAACGCGAGTGTGAAAAATTTTACAGAAACCAAGCAACATTTTTACACATTGGCCAAATGTCATGATTTAACAACATTTTTACATGTAACTGGCCTTTACTGAATATTCCTTGAGAAAATTCTCCACACATTACTCTGCATTTATGAACCAAACAATATGGACCTACTTTGCTTCTTTTTTTGTGCAAGTGCATCTAATTGTTTTCACAGCGCATTTGAAGGTGCAAACCAATTACTGAGTCTTTACAAACATCCCTAAAAGCAGAGTGCCTAGGTTTCTGGATACACATGGGGCTAGATTTACTAATTGCCTATAGCAACCAATCAGATTCTAGCTTTCATTTATTTAGTACATTCTCCAAAATGACAGCTAGAATCTGATTGGTTGCTATAGGCAACATCTCCACTTTTTCAAACCCGCAGCTTAGTAAATCTAGCCCATGGTGTAGAGAGTGAAAACACCACTACAAAGTCCAACCAGCTAATGCTGTAGGACCAGCCTCTTCATTAACATAAAAAAAACATTGCTCAGAGCCACAAAGCAGGGAACACCCATGCAAAGTACCTTCTCCACCTAATTATCTCTCACTGTGTGCTGCTAAATTTTGCACCTTACAGACACCATCTTTGCCCAAATTAGTGTGCATACCTATAAAAATTACTTATATTTGCACAAAAATAGGCACCTTTATGCAAAATTAGAAGCATAGTGTTACAAAAGAGAATTTGTGCTGCGGGTTTGCACTATTTTCTTGTTTGTAAATGAGTCTTCTTGTTTGAGAGTAGAATACATCAAAATGCACATTTATATATATATATATATATATATATTTAATCAAGAATCATTCAGAGTCTATGTAAGCAAACAATATATGCAGTATGGCTCCAATTCAAATATTTTGCACACTTACATGCACAATGTAGTGTATTTGTGTAACTCTCCAGTGTAAGAAAAATTTGGACTTAATGGTACCTTCCAACATCTGGATCCTGGAGCTGCGCTGAAGCAGCCTGGCTTCAATTTCACGCTCCTTTTCTTCTCTTTCTCGGCTCTCACACTCTGCCTTAAGTTTCACAGACTTCAGCTCCTCCTGTCATTGGGTGGAAAGAAAGAGCAAGATAAAAGAAGTGGAAAAAAATATATTGTACAATAAAATAAACATCAATGACATAAGAACATTTACACACTGTACAGAGTAATCATAGATGCAATAACTTGTAGATGCTTACTGTGCTTTTCCGACTCATTGTAGTGTTATTAATGTTGAAGTGTCCACGTGTAATTAATGCCTAACTAGCGCTTGGATATGAAATCTCTAGGCTATTAATTGTGGGTGACGCAGTGGTTAGCAGTGCTACCTCATGGTGGTGTTATATAAATAAATGATAATAAATAATAAAACCTATTACTTTAAGTAAGTAACTTTTTAATGGTTCAACCAAACTTGCCAAAGTCTAACACATATTGTCAATTGTTTAATGAGTAAACCTAATGGAGAATAGCAACAGGTCAAGATGATATATCAATTTCTTTTGGATATTAAGTCAATAACACTGTTTTCCCTTACCTGGTAATCCTTGTTAATTTTATGCTGCAAGAATAACATCTCCCGAATTTTCTCTAGTTCCAGAATGGTCTCAGCATGAGCAGCATCCATTTCCCGCATCTTCCTTTGATTATGTTGCTCCATCTCTCTTCTCTCCTCCTCTCTCCGGAGATCTGTACACTCCATATATGACTCTGCTTCAGGTTGCTTCTGGTTATTTTTTTCTCCCTCATTTACTCTTTTCCTCTCTCTACCTTCATCCCATAGATCCTCCTTCTCACCATCTGTGTCTCTCAATATTCGAAAGTCTTCTGTATTGCAAACCTAAATCAAGTAGACTAAATAGTCATCTTGCTTCTTGGCCTTTTGGCTAAGATCAAGTGAGTACCTGTCTGAGTATGGGTTTCTGTCCGCCCTGAAAAGGCCATGGGAAAGCTTGGTCTGGCCAAAAGGCCAGTAGCATGAAAGCCTGGGATAGTGCCCCTGGAGTAGTGACCCAGGGGTGCCTGAACTCACCTGGGGAGTGGTGACCCTCACTTGATTCAGCACTTAGCACGAACCCTTGCCCCGGCCTTTTGGCTAGGCAGGATCAATTTTTAACATCTCGGCCGAAAGGCTGGGGCCGTTTTACACGGCACTAATTTATTTATTTATTTTTCTCACTGTTTGTCACTTTACTTTTTTATATGTTTTTTTCACGGATTGGAGGAGGTGCTGGAGCCCTTATGGGTCCTGATCCCCGAGAATCTAGGGGGGAGGGGGGTGGTGTGGTCCTAGTGGCTCCCACCCCCCTGAAACCATCTGAGGTCTCCTCTTTCGGGGGGAGGCATAAGTGCCAAGGGAGAAGCTTCGGCAGGAACCCTTGGTTAAAGGGACCCCACTAGCATTGCGGCGAAGGGGGTCTGAAGACCCTTGCCCCCTAAGGGTCCTTATGGAGATAGAGGGACCCTTCCTCTTTGGAGGAGGGTCTGAACGACACCTTGGAGCACGTTTTTTTAAGTTACTCACTTATTTTTTCGAGCACTAGGGTGAAAGCACGATTTTGGGCTTTCAATAATAAAAAAAAAAATAGTCATCGTCTAACTCATAATCCTTCTTCTGCTTTCATAGTAGTTAGAGAATATGCAAATATGGAACTATAGTTGGCAAATGAGATCACATCACATCAGTTTACTGATAACTTAAAGGACATACACCAATCACTTGTGGCTGAAATGATCTAAAATTATATTTATCTGCACTACGACGAAACAGCATTAGTAGTAGAGAGTTTGAAAAAATTATTATTGGATCAATAAGTTATTTATTTTATGCTGTAAGATTTTAAAAGGAATTTAATTGAGTTTTTGCCCAAAATGTTTTTTTTTTGCAGTAGATAAAAGATAATATTTTTTATAAAAGCATTTCTTTAATATATTTTTGTTTAAATAGTGGAACTGGAAGCTGAAGCCAAGCATTGTGTACCACGCATGCTCGGAGCCCGTGCACATGCTCAGTAGATATAAGATATTTTGCTTTGCCAGTTTAGTATCGTGCACCAGGCAAGTTGATAAAGAATGGTAAATTGCAAGAAAAATAATGCAAAATAGAACCCTCATACCTTTATAATAAAGGGGAGATGTAACCAAATGATGTCAGCGGATCGGAATATTCACCATATAATGTGTGAATCACTAAAGTTATTGGCTCACTTTATTGTGTGGCAGAAAATGAAATGTACTAATTTCTTCCATGAGATTTACAGTAACTCAGAAGAATAACACTAGATTTATCATGTAAACCTCTCTCTTTTGTTTTTGTTTTTTTGGTACAGGGTTACAGCAATGTGTATTATTATCCTCATAAATCCTAGACGTAAATTTATAAAGTAAAGGTCAACTTGGATTTTGGCAGCAAATATTGTTCACCTGAGTTTTTTGTGATGTCATTTCCTGCTCACAAGGAACTTTCTTAGCAACAGCTGAAGATAAAACGGTTGATATTTTGTCCTGAAGATTGTGAATTTCTTCCATCTTTTCAAAGAGTTGATACTGCAGCTGGGAGACTTCTTGTTTTAGGTGAATAATTTGTTCTGAGAATGGCAGAAGATAGACTTACTTACTGTACTGTGCAGTGACATCTATAAAACTAATACTGCATTGTCAACAACTATATATCATGTTATCTATTATTGTTTCTGAATAATAGTTATTAGTTTTTTCCTTAATAAACATGAACCTTTCTCATGCTGAAGTTGCTCCTTTGTTTGTGTAAGATCAAATATGTGGCATTGATTTTGTCCCTCCAGTCTAGTAATCTGTGCCTTCAGCTCTGCTTCTGTCACTTTCCATGAGTTCATGCGCTCCGAGTCCATAGAGCTGAGAAAGCAATGAGACCAAGCTCTCACCCACTACTCATCCATTTATAAAGCCTTATCTGTCGTATCACATGACTTTTCTCATCTCACCTTTTAAGAAGATTCTCATAGTTTTCTTTGAGAAGTTCTTTCTCCTTCTCCAGGTCACAAACCCGCTCCTGAAACTACAAAAAGCCACCATATGACTTGTCACCTAAAGATAGCAGCATTATAGAGAGCAGCTCACTATCACAGCCAAGTGACTGATGACGTTATTTATACCACTGTTTACAAAAGAGACTATGGGAAGAAAAATGTTAGAACTCTTTACCATCACCAAAAGAAGGACCTAGCATAAGCTACTGAGCATAAGGTAAACCAGTTTACGTTAGAAATTCACAGATTGTCACTCACATGTATTTAGGGATTGCTCCTTTTGCACACGTGAAAACCAAATGGTTGATTGGTGATGATGAGTGTCCAGTATTCAAAATGACTGAATAAGAAGTGTTAAAAAGTGGCTATATGGGTGACAACAGGATGGCTGAATGCAAGACTGCATGTAGAGCATTTTCTTATAATCATGCATGAAGACAGGAACTCATATATAAAGCGCCCGCACATCAGTTTGGTTTTGCTTTGTTGCACTTAGAAGGTCCGCTCAGTGCATGTCACAGTGCACACCTACTTTCTGGAACTTAGAGATATCTCCGCAAAAACTAAATGTGCACCTCATTCTGCATGAAGGTCTGAAGAACCGCACTGTGCGAAAATGTCACATAAAAGTCCAACCTCCTACCACTTTAGAACTACCCCATTCATTGCTTTATTTTGCAGAACAGTTAACCGTTTGTGCTGCAGATAAGTTGCTGTTTGCATTTTTATTTCAACCTCTAAGCAGCATGTAAAAGGGCTTATATTTCCCTCCACATAGCCTTCTCTAAGCTGCTGAGCACTAGAGCACCAACATTATAGGCAGCTTTTGGCTCCAATGGATTTTTTATTGAAGCTTAGAGAATAGAAACATCTGGAGCCTTCTGAAAGGTGTTCAGGGAGAATAGCAACATCTCATATCTAAGCATATATACTGTATATTAAGTGAATATAGTGAGTGTGTGCAGACAGAGTCTAGTCCAGGGAAGTAGAGGAGGATGTTTTTGAGGTAATAAACTGAACAGAAGCGAATATAAAAGGAAGGCGCTAGTGGAGATGGAACAGTTAGTAGAAGTGGACAGTGAAAGAATGCACAGCAGAACAAATAACCTAGAACACTACAAACAGAGGAGAAAATATAAGATATGCTGGCCGATGAGGAGACAGGACTGCAGTTACACAACTGTGAGTTGTTACTACTCTTGTTATTTATGCTCTTCTGGTCAATGGATTATGCACTGTTATCTACACTCATGGCCAAAAGTTTTGAGAATGACACAAATATAATTTTTTCCAAAGTCTGCTGCCTCAGTTTTTATGATGACAATTTGCATATACTCCAGAATGTCATGAAGAGTGATCAGATTAATTGTAATTAATTTCAAAGTCCCTCTTTGCCATGACAATGAACTTTATCCTAAAAACAAAATTTCCCCTGCATTTCAGCCCTACCACAAAAGGACCAGCTGACATCAGGTCGGTGATACTTCCGTTAACACAGATGAGAGTGTTGACGAGGACAAGGCTGGGAGTTTTAAAAGGAGGGTGGTGCTTGAAATAATTGTTCTTCCTCTGTTAACCATGGTTATCTGCAAGGAAACATGTGCAGTCATCATTGCTTTGCATAAAAAGGGCTTCACAGGCAAGGATATTGCTGCTAGTAAGATTGCGCCTAAACCATTTATCGGATCATCAAGAACTTCAAGGAGAGAGGTTCAATAGTTGTGAAGAAGGCTTCAGGGCACCCAATAAAGTCCAGCAAGTGCCATGATCACCTCCTAAAGTTGATTCAGCTGCGGGATAGGGACACCACCAGTGCAGAGCTTGCTCAGGAATGGCAGCAGGCAAGTGTGAGTGCATCTGCATGCACAGTGAGGTGAAAACTTTTGGAAGATGGCCTGGTATCAAGAAGGCCAGCAAAGAAGCCATTTCTCTCCAGGAAAAACATCAGTGACAGACTGATATTCTGCAAAAGGTACAAACATTGGACAGCTGAGGACTGGGGTAAAGTCATTTTACCCTTTTCAGATTGTTTGGTGCATCTGGAAAAATGCTTGTCCGGAGAAGGAAAGGTGAGTTCTACCATCAGTCCTGTGTCATACCAACAGTAAAGCATCCTAAGGCCATTCAGGTGTGGGGTTGCTTCTCAGCCAAGGGAGTGGGCTCACTCACAATTTTGCCTAAGAACACAGCCATGAATAAAGAATGGTACCAAAACATCCTCCAAGAGCAACTTCTCCCAACCATCAAAGAACAGTTTGGAGACGAACAATGCCTTTTCCAGCATGATGGAGCACCTTGCCATAAGGCAAAAGTGATAAATAAGTGGCTCGGCGATCAAAACATCGCAATGTTGGGTCCATGGCCAGGAAACTCCCCAGACCTTAATCCCATTGAGAACTTGAGGTCAATCCTCAAGAGGCGGGTGGACAAACAAAAACCCACAAATTCTGACAAACTCCAAGCATTGATTAGGCAAGAATGGGCGGCCATCAGTCAGTATGGGGCCCAGAAGTTGATTGACAGCATGCCAGAGCGAATTGCAGAGGTCTTCAAAAAGAAGGGTCAACACTGCAAATATTGACTCTTTGCTTAAACTTAATGTATTTGTCAATAAAAGTCTTTGACAGCTATAAAATACTTGTAAGTTTACTTCAGTATACTATAGCAACATCTGACAAAAAGGTCTAAAAACACTGAAGCAGCAAAATATGTGAAAACCAATACTTGTGTCATTCTCAAAACTTTTGGCCATGACTATATACTTTCCTACTTTTTATACATTATCTCCAGGGGGGGAGTTACTAAAGGAGGTGAGCATGAATTCAGGATTTAATTTGCATCGCCAAGTAAGGACATCAATGCTTTTGATGAACGTGTCATTACTTCCTGCCCATTCAGTGTTCATTGAGGTGGGAGTGGCTTCATGACGCAGTTTGCAGTATTACAACACTACACATTCTGGGTTAATTATCTGCTGTCCTGAAACTCCCCCTAATTCAGGAGTTTCCTGGAATGTAGGTACCTATGCAACTTTTTTTGTAAAGATATTCTAAAATTAACACCTGCCTGGTTTCTTTCTACTGTTGCAAGTTTGTCAACCTTACAAGTTGAAGACAAGTAACAATGATTTGAAAGCATCTTATTATAATTTCATATATGAATTATAAAATGAGTTCATATTTTCTAGAAAAGCATCATAACCACAAACGTACCATTCCATTGTAAAATATCAGCTAAGGTCCTTAATGCTTCTCACTAGGGATGCTGAACTGATGGCTTACCTCAAGAAGGGTCCTCTGAAGGTTCTCCATCTTCTGCTGATCAAACTCCATTGCCACCACTTTACCCCTTTCTTCTTTTAGTTGTGAGCTGAGATCCTCCAATTGAGTCAACACCGCTTTGTGACTCAGTGTCAATGACTTTTGCTTCTACCAAGGTGAAAAAGATACATGATTAGCAGTATCCAATAGGACTTCTGAATCAGTACTTTTTAAAATTTCTATTGTGATTGCAGAAATTCAAACCCAGATTGAAATAATTTACCACCATTTTTGCCCACACCATACCCACAACTTCTCCATTGTAGAAGTTCCTCATGAGTGCATCCCATAGGTATAATATTAGTAAATGAAAATCCCAAATCAGCCTTTAAATGTGCAAATAATAAATATTCCTATGCAGCATAAAATGGAATCTAAAAACAACGATGTGCAATATAGTAAAAATACCCCATTTTTCACCAGCCACCCTAGACCCAGGCTAAATAGGATCATGCCCAAAACTAGGCCTGTCAGTCATGTAAGAGATTGTTTTAGACAGTACAAGTATGATAGAATTGGAAGCTACAATTAATATGGACCAAGTGATTAAAACCTACCTCTTGCAGCTCTGTCTCATAAGACTGACAATGAAAAAGACCAAAAAGGGGAAAGTGTCAATGACAATGATAAAAATGACTATATTAACACTTAAATATACAGCCTGACACACTGATGGGATATTTCAGAGGTTACTGTGCTCACTTGTGAGTGCAAAGAGAACACATGCTCAAAAATAAAAAAAAGGGAAATGGGTAAACCTGGTGGAATATGCTTTATTTACAAGGGACCACAAAGCTTTTACAGAGTGCAGAACATGCTGAATTGTTACACTTGTTTGTAGGACTTGTAAAAAAAGCATATGATTCAAACAAACATTGCTTAGACATGACATTTGAAAAAGTGTCCCCAATCTCTTCTGAGATCACCCATAAGATTGAGCATATTTATGCCTATCTCACTATATGCATCTCACTCAAAAAACACAGACAAACTGGTCTTCTGTAGTTTTAAAGTCCACTGTGTGTAAAAAAACAGTGTTTCCTGGTGTTGTCTGAGTGATATGCTAACTCGGGACCCCGGCAGTCAACCCTAACTAACTGTGTGCCTTAACTGTGTGCCCTTGACCTGGTTTTGGTTTTGGTCCTGACTACCTGCTTGCCTTATATATGATCAACCTAAAAACCTGACGACAATTAAATTGCTTGAGTTAATACACTAACAATTTGGATGAGATGGAAGGAATAGAGAAATTCTTTGGTCAATTGTCAAAAATAGTTTTGTCCTTATATGGTGATAAAAATACTTAAGTAACTTGAAGGTACAACCTCTTTGAGTTGTTGGAATTGTTCTCTGAGAGCGCAGAGATTTGTGTTCTTCTCCCTGAGTTCCTTTTGCAAACGGATATTCAACACATTTTCCTGGATAGTTGTCCTAAGAGAATAAAATTATTAGCCACTCTATGGCAACAATAAAGCATCTGTATTAAACTTACGGTATCATGAGATTCTGTACAATAAGAATTGTTATTGGCATAGTCTAGTAGATATATTTTGTGAGTTCAGAGCACTTAAAGAGTCAATGCTCAGGTGATATCTAAATTTCAAGATGTGTTTTGGTGAGTTAAAGCTCACCGCTGATCCTCAACTTGCTGCATGTGGTGCAGGGAAAGCATCTCTGTGCCTAGATCTCTTGGCTTCACAGTAGACAACTCCTTTAACGAGATTGCAGATTTGTCATCCACGTTGCAGTGCTGCCTTCCAATTATCTGGAACCTGGGGAGCAAGAGATTTATTTTGTCTCTTTTGTCAACTTCATTTTCATGGGACATTTTGATGGGATACTTACAGTCTGTCAATATCTGCTCTGGTTTCATAGCAGTCAGCAGTCACACGTGGGGATCCAATTTCCAGACCTTGCACACGTAGACCTGGAATTATAGTTAGTATTATAATCATTTCTTTATAAGGTGCCACAAAGGTCCTCAGTAAGGAGTAGAACAACAAATTACAATGTACAGTGCTGGGGAGGGAACAAGCTGGAAACAGACTAGCATGAGATACTGTATGATCAGACGTAGATACCGGGGTGAGCAGTAGGAAGACAGGAGAGGAGTAGGCAGGACAGCAATGTAGAGGGTAGATTATAATATGTGAATTAACTCATAGTATTTTAACTGTTGTCCCAAAGAACAACTGTTACCAGGCTTTCACTTACAACATTTACAATTTGGAAATTTTTACAAAATGTACACTATTGGTTATCCTTTAGAATTAGAAGCTACATAATTTAATTTCACTGATATTATAGTTACTCTGCATTTTACCCACCTTTCTTATATTTATCTGGCAATACTGTTTTTTTAACACCGGAATCTATTCTTGCTGTTACTGCACTGTAGGGACAATGCCTGCACCCATCCTGCAACTGCAGTCGTTGCTTATATGTAGACAGCCGGTGCTTTAAGGCTTCATTTCTGTGCTCCAAGTCTCTGACACGGTCTTGTAAGTCGTCAATGACTTCCTCAGCTTCCAAGTCTCTTCCATCTCTCCTAGCACCCAGTGTTTTCTTCCCCCCATGCTGTGCAAGATCCGAACTCAAACGGAGCAATTTTGTAGCCATTCTGTTCAAATAAAAGTCAGATTTCTTTTATTACTCCCCTCTGAGAGCCCAACATTTAATGGATTTACTAATTGATGCACATTTTGTTCCATATTATTACTATATGTAAAAATTGTCAAAGCATGAACAAAATTGAAATATGAGAACTTTGTAACCTCATTGATTTTTCCATTTTTACTGGCAGACAACTGCAGATATAAGCCCACCACATTATGAGAGACATAGCGAATAATTGGCCAGGTTATTATTTTGAAGAGTGGACTATAATACCTCTTAATTTTGTCCTCTTGCTTTCTGACATAGTCCTTTAGAACTAGATTCTCGTCATGGAGGCGCAGGAAATTGTCCTCTAGCTCATTTCGGGATATTAAAGACACTCTGTATCTTGTCTTCAGGTCTTTCTCTACATGGAAAGATTGACATTCAGGTATGAGCAATCATATCAATTTATACATATAGGGCATGATTCAGTAAGGAAAGTAAAGCAAAAAAAATTAGTAACTTTGCACCTTGACAAAACCATGTTCCTTTGGAGGGGGGATGTAAATTTGAAAATGTGGGGATAGTTTTATAGTTGGGGTAGGGCATGTCCTAGATCATCTTTAAAATTCAAATAAAGCATTTGTGTGCTATATGAAAAAACAGCCAATATTTAACTTATGTGCAAAGTAAAAAAAACGAATTTTCACCCCTTGCATTGTAACATGGTTTTGTCTAGGATCAAATGTACTCTTTTGTTTGCTTTGCTCTCATTAATGCATCAGGCCCACAGTGTAATCAAGCAATGCTCATCAAAATATGGAACTGTCAATGGGTGGATGGTTTAAAGGTGTTGGAGGGGTATCCAGGGTCCCAGGCCCTCTCCATTTAAACTTATAGGTGGAAATACGACATTGGCAAACCTTGAAGTAAATTTGAGGTGAGGGGGCTGTTATATACTTCAATAGACTTAGCGAGATGCTGTTTATTGCAGAATATTTGGGAATAAGCTGTGCATAACTTGGAGTAATTGTATATTCTAAATGAATGTAAAACTGAAGCGTAATTCAGAGTGGATATTAATGTTTTTATGAGTGATCAAGAATTAAATAAGAATGATCAAGTGTTTTAGCCTCTCACTGTATCTGTATTTAGTTATCCTCTACCACTAGACAAGTTTCAGCTACAGAGGGAGAAACAAATGTTCATCATTGACATAAAAATGGGAATTTTGGATAGTTTTAGAGGTGTTTATACAGAATCTTTTGCTAGAGTGTGTGTGTGGGGCCTGGGTATAATTAAAGTTTAGTACCTGATCACAGACATGAGTGAGCAAATCACATTCTGCATACACCGTGTGCAGTGTGTCTATGCCAGCAGAATTTCTGGGGACACTTTGGGAGGCATCTGTCTATGTCATAATCCTAACTATAGAATTTTACCTCCACATAGTCCCGATTATTGGATACTTAAAGAGTTTTACAAAAAGTCGGATGTGATTTGGGTGGATTGCGGATCAGTATTATAGAATTATATTGTAAATGTTGGGAAATGAGTCATCTTTTTACACAGGTTGTCCTTACTCCTTTGTCATAGATGTCACCCTTGTATGAGTACAGGCTATATGTGGAAATCTGCCTGCAGACATAGAACAATACACTTACCTTGAATAATATTACTGCTTACAACACACAATATACATTTATAGTGAGAACTGCATCCAGCAACTAAACTACTGCTCCAAAAATTGTCAGCAATAAAAACCAAGGACATTGTTTAGGGACAGAAAAGTCCAGGGAGAACCCTTCAAAACCTGAGACTGTCCCTATAATATAGGGACAGTTGCAGACTGACAGCTATAATATATTGTACCTTTTATTCTCGGAGCCTTTTGAGTCAGAGACCTATTGGAATGGGATCCTCTAATTACATCTGTAAAGCAAACATCAGTAACTTTATTTGTAACTATTTAAGGTCAAAGCAGACTTAGTAATGGGAGTTAAAGAAATGCAAATAGAAGTCAAAGTAAAAAAGGTATAGAGGATGAATTCATTACCTTGTATAGCCGTTATAACTACTGGTCTGCAATCTGTGTCTTTCACAGGAAGGTCTGAAGATGTTTCATCCAACAGTGACATATTCACCCTCTTATAGGTAGTCTAAGATATTGCCAACATTATATATGTCAATATATTGCTATTCAACGTAAGACAGTTAAATCAATGGCTCTTATGGTACTGACCAGCTTTCTGTGTAAAATATTAATCAGTACAATAAAATATTATTAATTGAATCTACCTCCTGGCTTCCACTTTATATCACCTATTTTATCCTTTCTGTTCCATCCTTACATTGCCCTGTGAATTACCTCTTGCAGCTCTCTCTCTGCGCTGTCTCCTTTTTCACTCTGTCACTTCTTCCTCAGGATTAAAGTGTTGATAATCTCAGCCCCATCTGCTCCTGGTGGGGGATGCACTGGCCAATCCATTGAGGATGTTAGTCAGACTCATAGTTGAGCCAAATCCTCACAAAGGAGAACATAGTAAAGATTTACAGAAGAGTAACAACACGATTAAACATTGGATGCTATGTTGTGTTCAATAACGGTATGGCAATGTTTTTTTAAATAAAAAACCCTCTCTGATATCTTACTGTATCGAGCTGCCGAATGTGTTAACTGCATATACATAAGACATAATAATTAGTATAACTGTTATTATTAAACAAGAAATAAATGCTGATATAATAGTATAACAGATTACAGTTATGTACAAAGGTACATTTATTGACTGAACTTAATTAACACTTGTGAATTTAACAATCAAAATGTTTTATTTACTTTACTAAAATAAACAAAAACATCAAAAATGTAAAAAAGAGCCTTAGTCCCTCAGGCAATTAGTGCCCCCAACGTTTTGCAAATATTGCTACAATCAGATAAGTTACTTAAATTGTGTTATAAAGTTACCTTAGTTTTTATCCCATTACATCATGGAATTACTGTGAGATCTATTTATTTAATGGCATCTTTAATATACCTAAATCATTATGTGTCTTTAATGAGACCTAGATCTTTTGAGAAAGTAGCTGTGTCACTTACTATGCTGAAAATGGTTGATGTCAATCAAGCCTCTCCTTTTCCCTCACTCACCTACCTGCTCATCTACAGTACACCTACCTGCTCATCTACAGTACACCATGTTTCTCAGTCTGTGGTGCATGTGCTACAGGGAAACTATTTACAGACTTGTAAATATGAGGGCGCACTTGGTGAGACATAAGAAACATAAAAGACATATGTGGTTTATTTAATAATAACTGGCGGTAGGTCCGATAGCCTATTGCGTTACCTATTGCCATAATGTATAATTTAATAATTTCATTTCAGTTCCACTAATGGACAAAATAAAATAATAATTAAATGTACAATATGTTATAACTATTGCTGAATGAAAACATGCTTTACTCAAATAATAAATCCTTCTTTAAAATGTATTATCTTCTGTTATTGCCATCATGAGAGAGTGTTAATAGAAGAAGGATTGACATAATATTTGTGCCACTGCATTTCTTGCTAAGTAGGCTATCGCCGTTGGTGACTCATTGATGTATAGGATGTTTTAGCTGGAGATAGGGCTTTTCACCCTAAAATAAATAGACCCATGTGTAAGGTTTATTAACAGTTTTTTTTATATATAGCATCTATATATAATATCATGCTTTGCAGATAATATTTAATCATTCGCATCAGTTCCTGCCCCAGTGGAGCGAACAATCTTTAGTCCTTACACACATGCCCATACTAGTCAGGAGCCAATTAACCTGCCATGTGTCTCTTTGGAGGTTGGGAGAAAACATGAATACCCGGAAAAAAAATCACGCAAACATTCAGAGAGCATACAAACTCCACATAGATAGGACCCTGGTTGCAATTGAATCCATGACCTCATGAGGCAGCAATGCTAACCACTGAGCCATCCCTCTGCCTAAATCTGTTTTCATAATATTTTTTTTTTACACAAATCCAGGTAGTATTTCTAATGGATAATCACTTTTCTCTACTTAATCTCAAGCATCCAGTTATCGGAATGTGGTTGCTGCCATGCAAAGCAATAAACCTACCTATATTGTAAACAAATCATGGAGCAGGGTACTTTCTATTTGTTAATATGATAGAACGGCTGTATTCTGGGAAATTGTATACCAGGGAGCAGTACACAAGACACTGGAGATCTGTATAATGGGGAACTGCGCATTGGCTATTGGTGAGCTGTATTCTGGAGAGGTATATATTGTAGAGACAAGGTGGTGTATACTGGTAATATAGAGAATATGCTGCACATGATAGCTGTATAAAGAAGAACAGGATGTGGCCAGATGATCTGCACT
This sequence comes from Mixophyes fleayi, assembly GCF_038048845.1. Taxonomy (NCBI): domain Eukaryota; kingdom Metazoa; phylum Chordata; class Amphibia; order Anura; family Limnodynastidae; genus Mixophyes; species Mixophyes fleayi. The sequence goes on from NC_134402.1 coordinate 313,815,331, forward strand.
ATGTGTGGTGCAGTATATGTGCTTTAATCAGTTCAATAATATGCCAAATATTAATGGCTACATGGAGGTACACAACAACAGTTTTGATAAAAATTTGATTTAGGACTGTAATTTTAAAATATAGCATAATCATAATATAATAAATAGGCCACCTATGCACACACGACATCCTAGTAAATAAAATATTATTCCTGAGTCCTGAACTAGGATATATAAAAGTATCCTATCTTTGTGCCTGCTACTTTCAACTGCAAAAAGATTTACTGAAGGCAGCTAAAAGGCTCTGCCAATAACATACTGTAACTGGTAGAACCTAGCATTTATTCTGTTATATAACTCCATGGTAAATGCATATAGAGACTGGATATGAAATCCCCAAATCTCATTCAAGATTTGTTTTTTTTTCCCCTATGTGACACCTTTGTATTTTCAGCCTAGATCAACCTATGTTCTCAGCATACACGGCAGGAAGATGACTGGGCATCTTCTCTGCCCGGGACACCAGCTCTGGTCTCTGCGGCAGATGCTCTGAAAATTGAGTTGCACAGACCTATGCTTACTCATAAAAATGGACGGTTAGAATCTATCTTGCTGCACATATTTTTCTACTCCTGCCAAGCTATAAGTTTCCATCCAATCCTCAGAAGATTTTATACTTGTACCATGGCGTGCAGGCATATTTTCCATTGATGAATGGGCATATAATATCTAAATCATTCTCTTAGTGCATCAAGTCTGAATTCTAAACGTAATTGTTACAAATATTCATTGACAATAACTGAGACTGTCTCATGCAAGGTATCACTATTAAATCCATGCTAAAATCAATATATTAGTAAATAGAGGTATAAATAATAGCGTATTAGTTGGGCAAAAATAACTTCTGAATATATATATATATATATATATATATATATACAAGTTAACCCGTGCATGATACTCATGCATTCTAGACAAATCAAGCTACTTAAGGTGTTAAAAAGGTTCTTGTCATGCATTTGGGCCTAGCACAGGCCTCCTCAGGGGCAGAGCGTTACTTCCCGACCCAAGCGCCCTTTTTTAACGTGGTTTTGTCCACATGTCACCACCTCATCATTTTTCTCCATCACCTCATCCTTCATCTTCATCGCCACATCCTTCATCAAGCTACTTAAGGTGTTAAAAACTCCCCACTGTCACCCCCGGCAACCACCAACCACTCCCAACTGTCACTTCTCCTTCAAGAAATATATAGGTCAGTGTATAACTCTGCCCAGCAGGTGGCGCTGCAGCTTGTTTTTTTTTTCCCACACACGCCACTAGGCATTTATATAGTAGATATATATATATATATATATATATATATATATATATATATATATATATATGTTTGTAGCTGCAGAATAAAGAAGTACAGATTGTATATTTTCACAAAATTACTGTGGATGAAGGTGATGTATACGTATACATTATATGAATGATAAAAATTATAAAATTATACTCACAAGAAAGTACAATGGTACTGTGGTAGAACGATAGAACGAATCCACTTTCCCTAGAGAGGATTGGTTTATCCGCCTAAGGTTGAGTTTTATGTTAATGTAATTTCTCCTATAGGTTAGTCATTGGTTTTATATTTTTTTATTTGTGTGTTAAAAAAAGTGTCAAAAGAATTTTTGAGCCCTTTATAAATAGTACTTTTACACTATACTTTAGGTACTTAACACCCCCTTTTGGATCCTGCTCCCTTATTAAGGACCCTGATGACTTCAGATGCAAACAACAGTGAATCCATTAACATTAATCTTTTTTTTTTAAGTAGGCCACATGTATCAGTGATAATGAAGTTGTTTAGGAATTTGTTTTTATCTTTAGTTGTAATCAGGTTTTTGATCCTGTTTGCTGCCAAAAGATGGCACTGTTGTACAAATTTTGCCTTAGCTTGTAATGGAAAACTAGTAGTTCTCATGTGAAGAAACAGTACCTGATTCAGCTTCCAACGCAACCTGCACGCAACTGCTTTAAAGAAAAAAAGAGCACAGATCTTGAACAGAATTCCGACTGTGTTCAAATCCAAGCAGAAATAAATATACATTTCCATTTGAATCTGGTTCTAAGTATGCTCTGCCTAGAACACAGTGCAGGATACACACCTACATTCATGTGTAACATAAAGTTCCATTAGAATGCATGCAAAAAAATATATTTTATACCGTGTCAGTCATCACTATCAGTCAGCACTTACACCTGCCCTGTAGCTGGTGCAAATGATACAACTAAAAACACGTACTTAAGAGAAACCCAGAACTTGAATTGGCCACATCTGCATTGGCACACACTTACTGTACATTGCCTACGTTCATCCACCCCTTCCTTCCCCCATTTCGCCCTTCAAAACGTAGGCAGTCGTAAGTGTCATTTGTGTTCAGACATGAATTGCATGCAATTGTGTTCAATGGCGTAAGTCCTGTTATGACACATTGGAAGAGATATTTTGCGCAAGATACGCCATGAAAATGGACTTACGTCTACAGATGAATCAGGCCCACAATGTTTACATAGCTGTTGTTATGACAGGGACAGTTAAACCAAGAGGACATTTATTACAATTTAGATGCTATTGAGTTGTACATCTAATAATACTTTTTAATATAAATCATGCTTCCAGATTTCTCAGTAATAAATAATTATTGTCAGTTAATTTTCACAAACCTATCATATTTATTATTATTTATTATTAATTTTTATTTATAGGGCGCCACAAAGTATCCGTAGCGCCGTACAAGGACAAACAATGGCACAGTACAAGGTGAAACAGCACAGTACAAGTAACAGTAAGCACTATAACTCTGGGGGCTCAGGCACAGCATGAAAGAGAGGGAGGGAGGGGAAAAGTGAGTATAGGCAGGTAACTATGGCCCAAGAGGGTGGGCACGGATGACAGGTTGAGAGTCACTGAGGGGAGCATAGAGAAGCGAGAGGAAACAGAGGGCAGAGGGACTGAGAGGAGGTGAGCTGAGTAGCTGGAGAGCGCAGTTAAAAGTGATGGAAACAGAAGGTAGGAGAGCCATGCTCAAAGGAGCGAACAATCTAAAGGGAGGGGAAGACAGACAGACACATGGATGAGACGGAGAGACGGGAGAAACGGAGACGGAGTCGAGGAAGGGGGAGAAGGGAAGAAGGGATGAGAAAGAGAGGTAGCTGACCCGTGGGAGTTTAGGCATGAGACTGGAAGGCTTTAAGGAAAAGGTGGGTTTTTAATGTTCGTTTGAAAGAGGACAGATTAGGGGAAGTTCTGATGGAGCGGGGGAGCTTGTTCCAATGGAGGGGAGCGGCGCGGGAGAAGTCTTGGATACATGCGTGCATATGACATATGTTAAATTCCCAAACAAGCGTGACTGCTAAAGTTAGGAAGAAACCTTTAGACCAGGGATGTCTAACCTTTTAGCTTCCCTGGGCCACAATGGAAGGCGACAAGTTGTTTTGGGCCGCACATAAAATACACTAGCACTAATGATAACTGATCATCCAAAAAAACATAGAAAACATTGCTAATGCTCCTTGTTGCTCAGTGCTTCAATGACATGCTAATGGCTGCTGTCAAACATCAAGTGATATTGTTACAACATTTTATGAAGGGCTTCAATACAGCAGTCATTAAGACAGGAAGATAAGGTCCGTGATGCTCCAGGACCAGGTGAGTTTATGCACTAGACAGCGTCCCTTGAAATAATAAAAAAAAACAAAAAAACCCCCTTAACTTACCTTTTAATCGGCTTGTTCTCTGATCCTCTTCTCTTGTTTTTTCCGTTTCACTGCTGCTGATAGTTCGCGCGGGTGACTCCTATGTGCTGTGCTCCGCAATGGATGTCGGACGTGATGACGTCACGCCCGACATTCACTGCGAGTGCCGCACGGAGGAGGAGACCAGGGAGGGACCGCGTGACCACAAGGTAAGTATTTTCTTATCTTTTTCTTTTTTTGCAGGATTTTTTTCATTAACAGTGCTGCCCCCTTGCCACAACCAAAACTCCTGCTGGGCCACATTTACAGGCATGCTGGGCCTGCATGCGGCCCATGGGCCGCGGGTTGGACAACCCTGCTTTAGACAAAGCACAGATTCCATATTTATTCATAAAATGTTAATTTATCAGGAAATATCAGTTCTAGTCATTCTGCTGTCAGAGGGGGCAATTAAACGCTACCCTATCAATGTTTACAGAAACTACAATAAACATGTATTTTGTTTGATCTAAGGTTTGGTATTGTGGTGCTTTGATTTATGTTTTAGCTGCAGTTGTTTTATGGTAGCGCCCATTAAGGTTTCTGTCTAAGGGTAGTTTGTATTACTATTTTTTTTTTTATAAATTCTTTATTTATTAGAAAGAGAAAGTACAACAATGCAGATTATCAATGAAGCGTGGTAGATATGCATATTGTTACATTTAGTACAATAATATTATATGTTAACAGAGAGAAATATGCAAAGTATATATGATAGAAGTCTATCTGTCGACAATTACAATAAAGCAAGCAAACAGTTGTTTCCTCTTTCTCTTTTTTTTTTTTTCTAAAGAATCCTATTGAACAGAATTGACACAGGAAACAAGAGAAAAAGAAGGGGGGTTAACACACGGTAGGAATTGGGGGAGAAACAAGGGGAAAGGAGGAAGGGGTAGGAGGAGAGGGGGGGGGGGAGTATGTGAAACTCTTCATGCTATTTTCAAATGTTCACGTGATGAATGGAGGGGACTGTCAAATCATATACCTGAGTAGGTGGAGGATAAGCCGATTTAAGTTACCTTATATAAGAATTCAAAAGATACATTTTTGAATGTGCAGCCCTCAATCGATCGAGGTTGGGGAGCAAAGAAGGGTCTTAAATTCTACTGTTTCCTTGAACTCCAACCAGCTGAACCAGGTGGCTGTGAAGTCTGAGTATTTATCTTTTACAGAAAAAATAATATCATCCATTGACATATAAAATTCGACTCTGGTGAACCAGTCCTTGAGTGAAGGGGGAGATCGAGATCGCCAATGCATTGGAATAACTGCTCTGGCTGCGTTGTTTAAGTGTTTTAAAAGTGATTTCTTGTATTTAGATGAGGGAATGTTGGAGAGAGATAAAAGCCAAAAACCCGGGTCTACCGGAACCTCATGACCAACAATGGTCTTAGAGAGCCTGATAACTTCATCCCAAAAGGGAGTAATATGAGGACATTCCCACCATATATGCACCAGAGAGCCAAAGGCCCCATTACATCTCCAGCATAATGAGGACATGTGAGGGTGATATTTATGTAATGTGGAGGGGCACCTATACCATCTTGTCAGAAGTTTATAATGGTTTTCTATGACCGAGGCACTCACAGAGCAACTATGTGTGTTTTGATAAATCTTGGGCCATGAGGTCTGTGATATATAAGGTGCTAAGTCTCTCTCCCATGGACCAGTATAAGATGGAGCTGCTTGAAATATATCATTCATTAGGATTTTGTAGATACCTGAAATGGTATGGGAGGGAGTGTTTTTAGATAGACACAGAGCCTCAAAGGGAGTAGGTTCCCTAGCCAGGGAATTGCTGCCTCTCACTGATTTAACATAGTGCATCACCTGTAAATATCTCCAATACTCACTTGAGGGAAGCGAGTAAGTAGACCGGAGCTCCTGAAAAGAATAGAATTTCTCTTTGACCACCAGCTGGCTGAGGCTGACAATCCCAGCTTTCGACCATTTCTCAAATGCACTTCTGGACAAGCCAGGAGGAAAATCTGGATTGCACTCGATAGGGGTCAAAGGGGAGGGGACTGACCCCACACTACTCCAGGTGCGAAGTTTATTCCACACCTTCAGAGTGGGCCCGATTGTAGGGTGGTTTATCTTAGGGACTCTAGGCAACCATGGAAGAGTACGTAGATGATTTCCACTGAAATTACCCTCCAACTCTACCCATTGCTTATCCTCTCCTCCTCTGGTCCACTCTAGGATTCTATTTAAATAAACTGCCTGGAGATAGCTTTGAAACATGGGTAATTGAACTCCTCCTTGGTGCTTTCGTCTATATAAAATAGAGTGTCTAAATCTGGGTTTTCTTCCTCCCCAGACAAATCCACTAATGAGATTTTGGAGATTGTCAATAAATACCTTCGGGATCTGAATTGGTAATGCTTGCATAATATATAATACCTTGGGTAATATATTCATTTTTACGATACCCATTCTGCCAAACCAAGAAAACTTCGGAAGGGACCATAATCCTAATTCTTTTTTAACTTTAGACAATAATGGAGAGTAATTCAGACGGAAAAGATGTTCATTATTTTTTGCAATGGAAACTCCTAAGTAACGTATATGTGACTCTTGCCATTTAAATGGGAACGCATCCTTAAGACCTGCAATCGTATGTTCTGGAGCGGAAATGTTGAGTGCGGTAGACTTGGAATAATTAATTTTAAAGTTAGAGAGATGGCCAAACTTTAAAAATTCAGACATTAAATTAGAGAGAGAGATGACTGGATTTGTGACTATTGCCAGTAGATCATCAGCAAATAGAGCTAAACGATATTCCTTTTTTCCAATCTGCAGACCCGAAATGTCAGGGTTACACCTAATAGCCCTCGCCAGAGCTTCCATACATAATACAAATATCAAAGGTGATAATGGGCAGCCCTGACGAGTTCCGTTAGAGATAGAGAAGGAGTCTGATAAAATACCGTTTATTCTGACTTTAGCTGAGGGACAGCTGTATAAGGCTAGAATTTTACTTAGACAGGAGGGGCCTAATCCCATATGTCCTAAAATCCCTCTCATAAAACACCAATCCACCCTATCGAATGCCTTTTCGGCGTCTGTTGACAGGAGGACTGTGGGGACTGAGGAGACGGAAACTGTGTGTATGAGATCAATTATTTTAGTTGTATTGTCTCTTGCCTCTCTTCCAGGGATAAATCCCACCTGATCGTTAGAGATCAAATTAGGTAGAAGCACTTTCAACCGGTTAGAGATTAATTTGGCAAATAGTTTGACATCAATATTTAATAAAGAAATCGGACGATAACTGGGGCATAAAGCGGGATCTTTCCCCTCCTTAGGGATGACCGTAATGTGAGCTTCTAAAGACTGGGGCGAGAAACTATTTACACTGGAAACATCGTTAAAAGCATTTAGAAGAATGGGACCAAGTTTTTCCATGAAAGCTTTATAGTATGAGATTGAAAAGCCGTCCGGGCCAGGGCTTTTCCCTGATGGGGAAGATTTAATGGCCTCTGACAATTCTTCAAAAGTGAAAGGAGAATCGAGCATGTCCCTAGTTTCTTGTGAGATCCTGGGGAAACTAATATCTCTCAGATATTTGTTTATCTCCTGTAGCCTAGAATCCTCATCATTACTTGAAGGGGAGGGCCTGATGTTATATAAATGAGAATAATATTTCCGAAAGGCTCCCGCTATATTATTGTCTGTGTGTTTCAAGGCTCCCTTATTATCTTGGATCGAGTGAATGTAAGTAAGGGATCTTTGGGCTCGTAAAGCTCTTGCCAAAAGGCGTCCTGGTTTATCACCCCATTGGAAATATTTATTTCTGCATTTTCTCCAGGCCAATTTCATTCTATCATTCAACAGTTTGTTTAGAGTAGATCGTTTCTTTTGTAACTCCACTAAAATCTCGGGGGAGAGAGACTGTTTGTGATCCGTCTCTAATTTTTTAATGTCTAAAAGGAGGGCATCTCTAACCTCAGCTTTCTGTTTTTTGAGAAAAGTACCCAGCTGTATACACTTACCCCGGATAAAACATTTGTGAGCCTCCCACACTACCAATTTTGAAGTCTCCCCATTATCATTTATAGAGATATATTCATCAAGAGAAGACTCTAATTGGGCTTTACAATAGTTGTCTTGTAAAAGTAATTTGTTAAACTTCCACATCCATTGTCTGGGAGGGGGAACAGCCATATTGATAATCATATAGACCGGGGCGTGGTCGGAATCTGTCACTTGCCCTATCCAAGAGTTTTCAACCAAGTCAAGAAACTTGTGATTAATAAAAAGATAGTCAATCCGGGAATTAGAGGAGTGAGGATGTGAGAAGAAGGTGTAATCCCTGTCAGAAGGATGGAAAATACGCCAAGCGTCAGCCAGCTGGTGGTCATGGAACTCCCCTCTGACCCTACGAGCATCCCTCAAAGACGTCCTAGGGGCACCAGTGGACGAGTCTATTCGAGGAGTCAGAGCCCAATTCAAATCTCCACCCAACACCACCACACCCTCAAGTTGGTCCCCAATTCGAGACAAGGTTCTAGTTATGAAGGAGGCCTGAGAGCTATTTGGTGCATATATGTTGACAAAGGTAAATAATTGGTTGGAAATCTTAACTTTAACCATTAAAACTCTACCTTCCTCTAGAATGGTCTTAGAGAGTTCTGTCAGTCGGAGGCATTTGGCAAATAATATCGCTACTCCTCTCGTCTTACTGGAAGAATAATTACTAAAAACGCCTGTTGGATAATGGTGATTACCAAATTTAGGGGATAAGTCTTTCTTAAAATGGGTTTCTTGTATAAAAGCTACATCCACCCTGTCTATATGAAGTGTGTGTAGTAGGCTTGATCTCTTTTGCGGAACATTTAAACCCCTAGCATTTATGGAAATAATTTTTAACTTATCCATTGTCGAATCTCTTCAGAGAGAAGAACGTTGAATCAGGCTTTTCAGGAATCTGGTAGATGAATTCATCGGGTGGCGACCATTTTTCCTCAGAGTATATCTGAAATAGAGTTTCAATAGGTTGGGGAAAGAGGGAGAGGGAAGGGAGGAAGAGGGAGGATAAAGACAGACAAAAAAGACATAGAAAAAGCAAGGAAATCATCACATTTACAATTAAGAACATAGAATCTGTAATGATTGAATTTGGAGACAACCGTCACAAATACCAGAGGAGTAAGAAAAAGAAAACCAACCCTCTGGACAAATTTTACAGGACGTAGTTAAGTGGGGTAAGGGGGGGTGTCGGGGCAGCACCAACCAGGCATTGGTGTGTATAAAGGAGCAGAGGAATAGAAAATAAACCCTGCTTATATATTACGTATGAAGCAACTGTATTTTAGAAACAAGAAGTATTAAGTGCATAGAAAATGCATATGTGAACTTTTGATAATATAGAGAGAAAGGGGGAAACCGTTTTCTCTATTAGGCTATATCCTAGAACTATGACCACATCAGCTTGGAATCTAGGTCAACATGTATATAGTTCCAAAAGATGATGGGACGAATATGAACTGTAGAAAGTGGCATCGACAACCCAGGCCATCTTTTCAAGTCCCCTCCTGATCCTCAGAGATGTCCAATGGGCGAGATCGCCTTCTATTTCTTGAAACCTTGTGCCAGGCATTTTGACTTGTTGAAGGAAGTGAAGGCAGCAGAGATGCTGGATTCTGCCAATCCGGAATGGATATTTTGGGAAGGTTAAGACTTTCACAGAATGAATCTATTTCTGAATGATTATGGATAGCGAAGACTTTACCCTCTAGATTCACTTGGATACTCAAGGGGAATCCCCAACGGAATCTTATGGAGCATTTCTTGAGTTCATCAGTGAGGGGTTTCAAAAGCCTTCTTTGTTGTAGGGTGGACCACGACAGGTCTTGAAATATCTGAATCTCGTGACCATTGAATTCTAGATTTGAAAGACCTCGAGCTTTTCTTAATATTGCTTCTTTCACTGTATAGTAATGAAGTCTACAAATGATGTCACAAGGCTTATCAGACTGTGCACCTCTTGGCCGCAGGGCTCTGTGGGCCCTATCAAATATAATTTGCTCATTTGGGTCTGCTTCCAAGAGTTCATTGAAAATCTTAGTCAGCGCATCTATGATGCCCTGAGGGGGTACATCTTCTGGTATTCCTCTGATCCTAAGATTATTTCTTCTCCCTCTGTTATCAATGTCATCTAGTCTCTTACGAAACTCGGTAGCATCTTTTGCTTGATGTATGACAAGATCTTGGAGTTTGTCAATACGAGAGTCCATCGCCTCCTTGCTTTCCTCAAGCGATACCACCCTATCAGCCACCTGGGTGAGGTCAGCTTTAAATGAGGCCAACTGAGACTGGAGGGTCTTCTGAATTTTATTTTCAAGTGCCTGAAAGTCCAATTTAGTGGGTAAAGTTTTTAAATGCGTTAAGATTTCCTCCAGGTCACTTTTGTCGTGTATGCTAGAGGCCGATCTAGAGGGCGACACTTGTGATGACCCCGGCATGTTGGAGTCGGTTGGTTGAGGTGAGTCTGGGGTAGCAGCTAGGGAAGCTTTGCTAGAGAAGAGTTGATGAAAAGCTACTTGCGTCGTGGGTTCTTTCGATTTCTTTTGAGTTTTCTTTAGAGGTGTTTTCTTATCCTTCCCCATTTAATCCCCTTGTGTAATCATTAATTCACAATTTGCATTCAGAAGTTGCTTTACATAGGAATCCTGATTCTGCGGAGCCCCGAGACCCCTTCCCCCAGGGGGGACATGCTATTCAGCCACGTCTATGGAGACAGGACCATTGTTACTGCATAATGCACGATTTACAACCTCCGTCCACTTGAGAGGATTGTATAACTGGATTGGATGACAGTCATTAATTTCAGAAATTTTCCAATATATATGTTCAATACTGAGGAGTGCAATATGAAGAACAGCCACTAGATGGGGATAGAGAGCTGGTTTATTCCTGTACGGAATTATATGGGGAATCTAGTCTTCTAATGCCACTGAATAAGTTTATACTTGTTGAGGAGAAACTATTCAGCACTGGAGTATTGTAATCAGCATACTACTGTGTTATGATGGTGTATGTGTCGATCCTTTATCAGGGGGTATACAGTGAGGTAATCTGCTTAGACTAATATAGGGCTGCTATTCTCCATGCACTCACCCTCTGCACCTCCAAGACTGTCTGGATCTTCTTGTTTCTGGGGTCACAGGACCACAGGGCGCCACAGTTAAGCCGCAGATCTCTTCTTGTACAGGGCTCCAGCGCCGACAAGGGATGTATGGAGGCTCTGAGCGGCAACTAAAATGGCGCTCCCGCCAATCAATTCACCGCCGGGGCTGCGACCCGTCAAGCGCTGGATCCCGCAGTTTCTAGCCCTCCAGATGTGGGTTAACGAACTATCCCTCTTGAGACTCACCAGGTCAGGGCAGTTAGATCTCACACTTCAGGCGGTGGGTTTATGAGGACTCTGCGTCTGATGTCCAGGAGCCGTCAGCGCGATCCCGCGCGAAAGGGAAAATGCTGTTTTTCTTCTGAAATGGTGTGACCCCAGCCTCGAGATTGGACCCAATCTGCAGCGCCTGTGTTCTGGCGCTGAGTCAAGGTAAGTACCTCTTTATCAGAAGGGACAGGTAGCCAAAAAGTATTTGATTTAAATTTTTGGTGGACGGAGCTTCTGTGTCCAGCGACCTCCTAAGATGGCTACCAAGCCACGTCCCTTGTATTACTATTTTAATGCTTATACAGATCCAAAATAACTTATGGTAGACAGTCTTTATTTCAAATGTCATAGTTGTAATATCAAATTCATTGTTATATTAGTCCCCAGCAAGGTACCAGGCACAGGGCTGCCATCAGGTGTGTGAGACACATACTGAGCTTGGGAATTGGTGATGGGAGGTCTATAGTGTCGGGCCCTTGCTGTGCTGCTTGCTCTATGGTAGATTCAACAAGAGCTGTCATCAACGTGTAGCAGAATATGCTGGCACTCTGATTTGTTTATATGGTAAGACAGTGTCCAACAGTGGTGGATTTGTTAGGAACAAGCAAGCTGAAGAGCTTGTGCCAGGCAGATGGTGAGTACGTCATGGGGGGGGAGGGAAAGGTGAAGTCAGCTATACATTGCTACAAGAGATTTAAGGTCTGCTATACACTCACCACCAGATTGTTGCGCTCCACAGCTACAGAAAGCTAAGTATCAGATTGGAAGGCTGGTTTACACTAGTCATCAGAATTAGAGGTCTACAATACACTATCCACCACAGATTGCAGGTCTGATGTACACTAGTCACCAGAGATCAGAGAATTGCTATGCACTAGTAAGCAGAGCTCTGCTAATTAATAGCCACCAAATTGATATTCATTAGCCATCATCTATATTCTAGGCACCAGAGATTGCTTCTTCACTATTCACCAGCTACCCGAGGTATGAAATTCAAGGAAATCTAGTTGCCCAGATTTGACTGTATTCACAAACCACCCCAAACTGAAAGTGCTTCTAGGTTTGTAGACAGTTGGAAAAATCAGAAGAGGTGCACTGTGCACGAATGTAAACGTCTCATCAAAGTCCAATTGACGATAAAATGTCTTTATTACATTTGGCTTTTTTTTTTTTATTGTTTAAGGTTTTTATTACATTGTCCAAAGTACTTCTTGAAATGCGGTTCCCACCACAGGATCAGGGAATCACATTATAAGTATGAGGATAAACCCATTGTCTGCTTTTTATGAGCTGTTGCAAAATTCAAGTGTCTCTGTGAATTGCAAATGCCAGTGTGCCCTACTGCAAAGCAGGGAATGCCCTTAAATTGCACACTCTCCCTGAAACTGCTCTGTGCATGCTCAGAAATGGACGTTACACCAGTGAACACAAGTGCATGCAATTCATCTGTAAATGCAAATGGCACTTCCGACAGCCTACTATATGAAGGGCGGAATGGGGGAGGGAAGGGGCATGTTCCCATAGACAGTGTACAAGATCGAGGGAACGGACATTCATCCGATTCAAGCTCTGGGAATCTCTGAGGTACGTGATTTTTAGCTGTATCACTTGCACCAGCTACAGGGCAGGTGTAAGTGCCTATTGATAGTGATGACGGTTGGGTATGTATGCCAGAGCATGTGTTTGCAATTAAGAGGAACTGTAAACATGCATTTTATGTCCAGCAGGCATTAATAACATACTGATAAATGTATATTTTTTTAAATATATTTGTATTCATGATTATAGTTTTAACAGGTGTTAATGTATTTAATTTTTTTCCTGTGCGTTCTGATGGGAATATAACGCACAGATTTGCAATACAAGAATTTGATTCTTATATTGCAAATATGCATTGTGGGTATCCTGCAGTGTGATCTGTATATCTGCATACAGCAAGTACTGAATAGCCAGAGCGTACTTCAAATGGAAACATTTCTTGAGATGTGCTTGTACTTGAATATGGGCATGCCATTTCCGTTCATCTTAAAAAAATGCAAATTGTGTTCACTTTCCGTTCCTTTATGAATCAGCCCCTTCGTTTGTAACACAGAAGTGGGTGTACACAGAGTATAAGCAGATTTAAATTACCCATTCCCCCACCTAAAAAAGCTTCTACTCACAAACAAAATTAAATCAGGATTGAGGAACGATTAATCAGTGAGGTAGGTGCGTGGTGAAAAATGTTGTTATACCATTTGGAGGCAGTCATGTTCAGATGTCAGATCAAACGTTGTTTGATCATAGATGCCATGTTCGGGCAGTTTCAAAGAACTTTAGAATCTATGGACTTTATGCAAAGTAGAAAAATGCGTTTATAAAGCTGAGTCTATAGAAGTAGTGCATCTGTTAAGACCTGAGCTGTTGAAGAATGGTCTGTACCTAAAGACTCTAAGGCAATACAATGTTTCTTAGGTTTTGCCAATAATTATTGGAAATTCATTACACACTTTTCTAATATGGTTCAACCAATTTATGCTCTCATGCGTAAAGGTGTTCTTTTCTATTGGCCTTTTCCTGCTAAAGAAGCTTTTTGTACCCTTAAGAAGGATTTTGAAATGCCAACTGTCTTGGCACACTCATACACTACTCAGGCCTTAGTGGTAGAAATTGATGCTTACAAAACTGCAGTTGGAGCCATTTATTCAAAACAAGATGACAAGCTACTAATTTCTTGTGCCTCTCTCTCTATAAATTTATCACCAGTAGAACAAAATGAATCAGTGGGAGACAGATAGTTATTAGCCATTTGTCTAGCTTTTGTTTTTCAACAGATCTAGTTTTATAGTCATCTTTAGTCCCTTCTTTACAAAAGATGGCCCTGCATCAATATCATAATTGTATGGTAGCTAGGCATCTAGGAAACATCAAGATGCTGTATCTTGTATCTATATATTTTTGGTGGCCACAGATCTCCAAAGACTTGTGTCACTAGGACTCTGCTTGTCAAGGATGCACTCTAACCAAACCATCTCATTTATGTCCTACCAGCCTTTATCAACCACTACTGATTCCTTTTTGCCTTTGGAAAGAGATTTACATTGACTTCATTACTGAATTACCTCCCTCACAATGGTTTACCACTAACTGGGTAGTCTTGGATTGTTTCACCAAGATGGCACATTTTGTCCCCATCAAAAAGATACCATCAGCACTTCAAACTATTCATTTGTTTCTGACATATATTTACAGATTACAAGGCCACCCAGAATATATTGTGTCAGATAGAGGAACACAATTCACAGCACAATTTTGGAAAGCATTTTGTAAATCCCTAGATATCCACCTAGATCTTTCCTCTGTACTTCATCAGTATAACGGGCAAACAGAGAGTCATAAAGGGGTTTTGAACAGTATCTAATACTCTATGTGGGGTTTCAGCAAAATGATTGGGCTGATTTAAACTCTGTTGTGGTTTAAAATGCATTGCTTCCTCCCTGTGCTTCATGTACCACAATTCAAACCTGTAGTACCCTCTTATTGGCAAAACCAAGCTCCCTGACCATAAGTATTTAATGGACATGAATAATTAATTGTAGAAAAGTTTTTGAACTCTCAGATTTTCCATGAAAAGTTGCAGTATCTTATTAAATGCAAAGGTTATATCTTTAATTGACAGTTATGGGAACCAACTGTCACGAGCCGCACCGCCGCGACTCAGTTCCTGTGTATTCGGATGTCCCGGCCGTCGCCATGGCGACCGGGACGTCACTTCCGGAAATCCGGCCCGACAGTTGCCAGGGCAGCGACCGGACGCCGGGAAGGTTGCCTAGGCGCTCTGGGCGCACTAGAGAGTAGGGCACATGCGCACTCTGGCGCAATCAGGCAGGGGCTGTGATTAGTATCAGAGTAAGCTCTGATTGGCTGATACTAGTACTTAAGGCAGTGAGATCTGCAGCCTCACTGCCGGTTATAGCGTTCTGTTCTCAGTCCTGCTGCCTGCTTGTGCTATCTGTTTTGGTTCCTGCTACCTTGGATTTGACTACCTGTGTTTGACCCCTGCTTGTTATTGGACCTGTGACCCTTCTCCTCGGTCGGCCCGCAGCCCAGTCTGTCCCCACAACTAGGGGCTCCAGCGAACACCTGGCCTTCAGAGTAGTTCCCGAGTTTCACTGTACTGACTTGGGAGTTCCTAACATTATAACCGGCCAAAAAACAGAAATTCCGGAGACCAACTTTAATGGAGGAAAGTGGAATCAAATTGTCTCCACTTCAAGTGCTGGCTGGCCATGTTGACACTGTGTATAAAATGATCCAGGGATTGGCCCAGCATTTGTCAGCGCAAGAAGAGACTTCCAGAGACCTGCAACCTCAGCAAGCTGCCTCTGGCGTACCTCCAGAGCCGAAGTTGAATTTGCCTGATCGATTCTCAGGAAGCAGGTCTGTTTTCCGCAACTTCAAGGAGAGTTGCAGGTTATACTTTCGACTGAGGCCACGCTCCTCTGGTTCCGAACAGCAACATGTAGGGATTGTTATCTCCCTACTCCAGGGCGATCCTCAGTCTTGGGCCTTCTCCCTTTCACCAACAAGTCCAGCCTTACAAACCGTGGATGCCTTCTTCCAGGCCTTGGGGTTGCTATACGATGACCCAGACAGAGTGGCCTCAGCTGAGTCTCATCTCCGGGCATTAAGGCAAGGACGTCGTTCCGCTGAGGAATATTGTGCGGAATTTCGGCGTTGGTCTACTGATTGTGCCTGGAATGATCCGGCACTATGGAGTTAATTGCGTTTGGGCCTTACCGAGCAAATTAAGGACTCTCTTGTTCAGTATCCTGTACCCGCCTCACTTGAAGATTTGATGCAGCTTGTCATTAAAATTGACCGTCGAATTAGAGAGCGGAAAACTGAACGTGAGTCATTAATACCTTCTGGCTCATCACCCAGTTCCGATTTTTCTTTGCTGGATACCCCTGAACTCATGCGGCTGTGTGTTTATTGCCTGCCTCCAGAGGAACGCTCCAGAAGATGCTCACTAGGCCTTTGCTTGTATTGTGGCCAATCAGGCCACCTAGTACGTTCCTGTCCCAGCAAGGCGGGAAAACACCTAGACTCAAGTGCTGGAGAAGTGGTGCGTTTAGGTCTCCAAATAACCTCTTCGGAAAACTCTCTGTTAGTCCCTGGACGCTTAGCCTTCAGACATCGTTCCACTGACTTGTCGGCCTTCCTTGATAGCGGTGCAGCAGGTAACTTTCTGGACATTCTGTTGGCTCAAACCCTTGGAATTCCTGAAGTCAAACTGGATTCGAGCATTACCGCCTGTGGCTTGGATGGTAATCCACTGGTTGGGGGCCGAATACTCGCCAAGACCCCATTGGTTCGATTATCCGTAGGCGCTCTCCATACTGAAGAACTTACATTCTTCCTGATCACCTGTCCCTCCGCTCCATTGATTCTGGGGTATCCATGGCTGCAAAGTCATAATCCCCTTATTGATTGGAAAAGAGGAGAGATCATCCGTTGGAGTCCAGAGTGCTCTACTTATGTTTGACCCTGCCTCTCAGAACCCTGCAGCCTAGTCCAGAATTGTTGCCTACTCCTTACCAGGACTTCAGTGACGTCTTCTGTAAACAGAGGGCTGATTCTCTCCCGCCTCATCGAGACTACGACTGTGCTATCGATCTTGTGCCGGGATCTAAATTGCCCAAAGGGCGTCTGTATTCTTTGTCTGCCCCGGAAACTCAAGCTATGGAACAGTACGTAAAGGAGAATTTAAGTAAAGGATTTATCCGTCCCTCTAAATCCCCGGTAGGTGCCGGCTGTTTAATCGTGGCTAAAAAATATGGCAGTCTGAGACCCTGCATCCACTACCGTGGCCTGAACGAAATCACAGTCAAAAACACTTACCCGCTGCCTTTGATTTCTGTTTTGTTTGATCAGCTCAAGTCTGCCACCATTTTCTCTAAGATTGACTTACGGGGTGCTTATAATCTCATCCGCATCAGACAGGGAGATGAATGGAAGACCGCCTTTAATACCCTCTCTGGGCATTATGAATATTTGGTGATGCCATTTGGATTGTGTAACGCTACGGCAGTCTTCCAGGATTTAATCAATGACATCTTGCGAGAATTCCTGGGTAAGACCGTGGTGGTTTATTTAGATGATATTTTAATTTATTCGCAGGCCCTGCCTCAGCACCGCCAACAGGTTCGGAAAGTTCTGGAGAAGTTACGTCAACACCACCTCTACGCTGTCACGACTGATAGTGGGTACCTGCTGTTGTTGGCGCAACTCAGAGGAAGGCGCGGAGTCTAACGTGCCTCTGGTATTCACCAGGAACCCCCGCAAGGAAGTATGGACTCCGCTGCAGGGACACGCAGGTCGCGGTCCTTCCTAGAGTCCACAGCGAGATACAAGGAGGTGTCAGACAGGCCGGGTCAGCAACGTTCAGGTAGAAGAGGTACAAAGGGAAATCCAGAAGAATGGTGAGGCAAGCCGGGTCGGTAACTTTCAGGGAGAACAGTACAAAGGCAGAATCCAAATAGGGGTGGTCAAACGGTCACAAGCAGCACGAGGATAGTCAGGAACGAATACAGCAACTGGTATACACAAACGCTGGAGGCAGGAAGACCTGATACTCTGGCACTGGTGAGAGGGCAGGAAAAGGTTTAAATACTGTGGTAGCCCAATCAGAATCAGCGCTGCAGCGCTGTCATACCTGCCGCCGGGAATCCTTCATAGCGTCCCGTTGCCTAGCAACGGGGCGCGTCATCACACCCAGAGGTCGGACGGCAGGGGGATCCGGAAGTGATGCGTCTGGTTGCTATGCAACCAGACGCGCTGTCAGCAGACAGGCGGCCGTGCGGAACGGCACCTGACATACGCAAAATTGGAGAAGTGTGAGTTCGAAGTCTCCAGGGTGGCCTTCTTAGGCTATATCATTTCTTCATCTGGCTTCTCCATTGACTCCAGTAAAGTCCAAGCAATCCAAGATTGGGTTCTTCCTACTAAACTCAAGGCGATCCAAAGGTTCCTTGGCTTCGCCAACTATTACCGGAGGTTTATACGCTTCTTTTCCTCCTTGGTGGCTCCGATTACCGCCCTCACCCGGAAGGGCGCTGACCCAACTAATTGGTCTTCGGAGGCGTTAGCGAGCTTTTCTGCCCTTAAAGTAGCTTTCACATCTGCACCCATTCTTAGGCATCCAGATCCTGAGCTTCCGTTCTTTGTGGAGGTAGACGCCTCAGATGTAGGAGGAGGCGCCATTCTCTCTCAAAGAGATCCTCAAAGCAAAAAATTGCACCCATGTGCATATCTGTCCAAGAAATTCTCATCTGCCGAAATTAACTACGATGTTGGGAATCGAGAGTTATTGGCCATCAAGTGGGCCCTCGAAGAATGGCGGCATTGGTTAGAAGGAGCATCTCACATTATTACCATCTTCACTGACCAAAAAAACCTTCAAAACTCTAAATCCTCGACAGGTCTGCTGGGCTTTGTTTTTCACCCGATTCAACTTCCTTATCACTTACCGTCCAGGATCAAAAAATACTAAGACTGATTCTCTGTCTCAAAGTTTTATGGCATCTTATCCTCAGCCCCCTGACCCGCAACCAATAATTCCCTTGACCTCCATTCATGTCGGTCTAACCCAGGATCTTGGGGCCACACTCCGCCACTTCCAGAAAATTGCTCCAGCTCAGACACCTGCTGATAAATTGATTGTCCCAGTTCATCTGAGGAAGTCGGCCCTCATTGAATGCCACGACAACCGCTCAGCAGGTCATCCAGGTATCCAGAGAACCATAGAAATACTTTCCCGCTGGCTTTGGTGGCCCACCTTGTCTTTGGATGTGGAAAACTATGTTCGTGCCTGCCCAGAATGTGCCAGGAGCAAGTCTTCCAGAATCCGTCCTCCAGGTCAACTTCTACCCTTGCCAACTCCAAACAGGCCATGGACCCATACTTCCATGGACTTCATTGTCGACCTCCCTTTGTCCTCGGGTCATAACACCATTTGGGTAGTTGTTGATCGATTCAGCAAGATGGCACATTTTATACCCTTGCTCAAATTGCCGGATGCCAGAAGTTTGGCCACCTTATTTATTACTCATATCTTCCGTCTCCATGGCCTTCCAGAAGACATAGTCTCGGACCGAGGGTCCCAATTCATTGCACAATTTTGGAGGTCTTTCTGCAATTCCCTAAGTTTGTCCTCAGCTTACCACCCTCAGTCAAATGGTCAGACGGAAAGAACCAATCAATCTTTAGAGCAATTTCTGCGCATATACATTTCCAAGTTTCACGATAATTGGTCCTCCCTCTTATCCTGGGCAGAGTTTGCTTATAACATTGCTTGCCACTCTGCAACACGTACCTCCCCGTTCTTCTGCAATCTTGGGTTCCACCCGAAAGCGAACTCTCTCTCCTCTGCTGTTACCATTGGTGATCCTGGAACACTTGCCTTCACTGCCAGGATGAAGTCAGTTTGGAAAAAGGTACATTCCGCTCTGTGTCAAGCCTGTCTTAGGTCTAAAACCTTCGCTGATCGCCATCGTGGTCCATGTGTATTAAAAGCAGGAGATCGTGTATGGTTGTCCACACGGAACATCAAATTGAGACAACCCTGCAAGAAACTTGGTCCTCGATTCATCGGCCCATTTTTGATTGAGAAGAAAGTAAATCCAGTGGCATTCCGACTCAAACTACCACCATCTTTAAAAATTCCCTGTACTTTCCATTGTTCTCTTCTGAAAAAAGCCGTTGCTCCCAGCAAACACAGTCAATCTTCCTCTAAAAGAACTCGGCCTCTGCTTATTAATGGAGACCGCGAGTTCATCATTGAAAAAATTCTGGACTCAAGGAAGGTTCAAGGGCAGGTCCAGTTTCTAGTCCATTGGAAGGGTTACGGCCCAGAAGAGCGAACTTGGATACCCCAGAAGCGTCTCCACGCTGAGAAACTACTTAAAGAATTTTTTAGGAAGTTTCCCACTAAGCCTGGATGTCGGGGTTCTTTGACCCCTCCTCAAGGGGGGGGTACTGTCACGAGCCGCGGCGGCCGCGGGCACCGCCGCAACTCAGTTCCTGTGTATTCGGATGTCCCGGCCGTCGCCATGGCGACCGGGACGTCACTTCCGGAAATCCGGCCGGACGCCGGGAAGGTTGCCTAGGCGCTCTGGGCGCACTAGAGAGTAGGGCACATGCGCACTCTGGCGCAATCAGGCAGGGTACTTAAGGCAGTGAGGTCTGCAGCCTCACTGCCGGTTATAGCGTTCTGTCCTCAGTCCTGCTGCCTGCTTGTGCTATCTGTTTTGGTTCCTGCTACCTTGGATTTGACTACCTGTGTTTGACCCCTGCTTGTTATTGGACCTGTGACCCTTCTCTTCTGACCTCGACCTTTTGCCTGGAATTCGGATTTTGCTTCTCTGCCTGTGAGTTTGACCCTTCGCTTGCCCTTGGATATTGCATCTGTGCCTGTGACCCTTTGACCTAGGATTCTTCTTAACTACAGTCCGCCAATCACTCCACTCCTGGGAACTCCTTTAAGTCAGTATACGTTACTCAAACCTCGGTCGGCCCGCAGCCCAGTCTGTCCCCACCACTAGGGACTCCAGCGAACACCTGGCCTACAGAGTAGTTCCCGAGTTTCACTGTACTGACTTGGGAGTTCCTAACACCAACCAAGAATGTACATGCCAACAAATCAATTCAGGCTTTTTACTCTCAACATACCACCAAGCCTGGAGTGCTTGGAAGCTGCCTATTAAGGAAGGGGGTACAAACTTCCGCAACAGTATAACAGACCCTGTTACCACTAATCAGATTGGCTATGCTGTCAGGGCCACCTTCTATGAATGCCCAAATTGTAGGTATTTCTTACATACTTTTCTGTCTCTGGTGTTCTAATTAAGATACAGGGGCAGGAGCATGTCCCTCCTGAACATGATTATTGCTACTTTTTAGCTCTTATATGCTCTATACTTTGTGCAGTAACACTTGCTGATACATATCAGAAATTTCTGTGTAGCAAAATGTTTGCTCTTCACTTGAGTATGATTGCTAACCAGTCCCTGGTGTTAATGTGTACTCAATTTTCATCATTAACCCTGGCCACAAGTACAGACCACCCCTGGGTATTAAGTTCTATGACAGCCACTCCAAAACCTGCTATGTGCCAAACCTTGTACATCAATCCCAATTCCAATATGCTAAGCTATAAGTGGCTTACTCATTTGGACAAAATCCTTTTTTTTTTTAGGGAGGAGGGGTGACTATGAGTGTGTGGGGGGTGAGAGGGCAGATATGATCTCCATTCTTTTGGATGAGATCCTTAATGGACCCTTTAGCCATAAAGTACATTAACTTTTTTGACTTCATAAAGCAGGAAATGCAATTTTTCTAGAAAGAACACAAGTGATTATTTGTGACCCTTCAGATTGTCAGTCTTCCATATTCTCATCACCACAGGATCCTAAGGCCACAACAAGCTCTGCAGGAACGCCATAATTTCCAGGCAAAGTAGGGAATTGCCACAGAAATTGGTAGCTGCAGTGGCTGAGTGGATCTGATATTATCAAAGGCTTGCTGCATGGAAGATTTAAGCCACAACATGAATTATTCTATAAATCAATTGGATTATTTAGCTTAAAGCTTCCTTAAAGCTGAGCAATCAAGAATGAAAAGAGTTAAAGTTCAATCAAATGAAGACTCCACCCTAACGAGCTGAATTCTCAATATACAGGATTTTTTCTAGAAAGTTAAATTTGTAACAGTAACATTTCCACATTTCTTAGCTTAGAGGGAACAGTGGTTGCAACACTTCTGGCCATGAACCTTCTGATGTAGAAATGACAAACTCTCTTAATGTAAGAGGTATTCATAACAGTCACAACATGAAAAAACTGATAACAGCTTTATTGGGGTCCTGTATTATCTCAAATGGAAAGACAATATTTCTCAGTTTGGTAAAAACTCCTACACTCACGGCATAAGGATAGCTTCTTTTACAGTTCTGAAAAGGCAGTTTGCTACTGCCACATTTCTTTCAATTTTGTGATAGTAAAGAATATCTCTTATATAGACAGGATTTGTGATTTTTTTCCTTTCATCGGCAACAAAAAAATGAACTAATGGAATGAAGGCAGTGGATAGTATCACTATTCTGCTGTAATGGAGTGACTCAGAGCAGCACACAATGTAAGCAAACAGTACAGAAGTTTATTTCACACATGTGCCCAATGCTTTGATTCCTAAAAGAGATCTTTATCAAAGACTAAATATATGTATTTTTGAAACTATATATACACATTGCAGATGAACACTTTGGATTTGGAGAAATCCGACAGATCTAAGATTTGGTGTCCCGAGTGAAACGGAATCATTTTCAGGTCTCAAAATGAGTCAAAGTGTAATATCCGGGAAAATATCGAAGCAAAACTCATGAAAGTATATATCTTTTATATATAGCCCTCCCTCGTTTTCTCATGTGCAATTTTATAACAGGCAGCGTGTAGGTTGGGATGTTAGCTGCAGTGCTCTGCTCTGAAAACAGCGTTTAAAGTTAAACTACAGAATACAGTATTAGACAGGGTGAAAGAGGGTCAGAGAAAACAATAGAATAATTTGCGATTATTGTAAAGCAGTTCTGTAGGGATCAGTCAGCTAGAATAGTTTGCTGATCAATTGGTTTCAATTTCAATCTGTCAGAGAGTTTCGATGGAGTAGTGGCTATTGGTTGTTATTAATGCATATATATAGTACTAGCATATAGACTGAGTTAGATATCATTCTGAACTAACTAGTTTACTTATTGGAGAAAAACACTGTACTTTTTGACTATGTGTATGATTATTAGCAGCAGGACCCAAAAAACAATTAGATTTAATTCTTTCAAAATTTAAAGTTTTTCTAGCAAAAGTAATCTTGGGGCAGTGACATCTGTACTAAGTAGGAACAAAACTGGATGTTTGTGTGTGAAGGTCAGTAGCAGAACCCATCAAAAAAACTGCTGCATTCTAAACTTTTTGTATTTTTCAATACTTGTGAAGTTGCTAAGGATCATTCAGTGGCATCTATATTAAGTGGGAAAAATGGGTGTTTGAATGTGAAGGTTTTTTTTGAGCATTTTCGGCATCCGGTGACGCATGTAGAACATTGCAAAAGCTGCAAAAAATAAGTCATCTGCCATGCCACCAGCTGAAGCAAGCCCATTAGATAAATTAAACAATAAAGAAATGAGCCTAAGGTGCAAGAGATAAAAATGGTGAAACACTACGCACACACTAAATTTGGAATGTTAGTCAGCATGAATCATGGAGAGTGAAGAGAAGTAGCAATCAGATGTCATTAGATGGACAGAGGCAGAGGTAGATATTTAGACAAGTAGATACCCAATTGTAAAGCGCTATGTAATTTGCTGTCTCTATATAAATAAATGTTGATGATGATAGACAAATGTGGCCTGCACCCATGCTACAAAACTTCAAAGACTACATATGCAATACAATTTGAATGTTACAGGGCATGCATCATAGACAGTTAAGTTACAGTAACAGGCAGAGGTCATTGAATGGACATTTATAAAAGTAAATAGATGAAGGTGGCCTGCACCCACACTAAAAAATTCAAAGACTAGCACTATGCTCTTCTCGATGAACAGAACATTCATCGGTAGCCAATGTTAGTGACTTAAAATTACTGACTATGTGCATGTCCATGCTCTCTCTTTATTGGCACTAGTGTGGTGTTACTATTTTTTTTTCACTGTAATTGGTCCACCTCTTCATGACTACCTTGTTTGTACAAAAAGTTGACGTTTACCCGCTAATGTTCTCATCTTGGAAACAATGATATTCACTTGGTATTTAGACAGTTTAAAACAAACATTTTTTTTATAATTGTGGGTCTGACGGTCTTACCTTGGGCCAGCCGGTTCTCCATCCTGCTTCTGTCATTCTCTGCTTCTTTAGTCAACAGCAGGAAACTGTTTATTATAGCTCCTTACTGCCAATCCTTGGCACGGAGCTCTGTCTTCTCGGAGCGCTAACACAGCTCTCTGAGGGAGCAGTTATCTGCAGGCTGATTAGCCTCCTGCATGCAGGCATCACTCAAGGCTACAAATGGCTGCATGCTCCCTACTGCTGGTCCAGATGGTCTATAAAGGAGAGTCATCATTTTCCTGTGCTCAGATGTATTTTCACAAATGTCAGTGATGGTTTCAAGCAAGGTAGTCAGAAAAGACTGCAACGCTGAAAGCATGTAAGAAATGGTGTAGCTGTTACCTTGTTCTTAGTTTTTTTCAAAACCTGTTTTCCAAACCATGGCTATCAAAAACATATGTAAAGAAAATTTATTATAAATTCTGCTTAATTTTAAAATCTAATCTAGATGTAAAACAAGATATGGAGAACTACAGAATTATTAATCTTTTATAATCCTGTAGTTCTGCCCACTCCCAACCAACTAGTAAAATCAAAGGAGATCAACTGCCAGGACCTCCAGCAACCTTGGTTTTCCTCCTCACATTGGCACACAGTTTCCACTATTATCAAGGCTGTAGCACCAGGAGAATTTATTTTTTCAGCAAATCTCCAGACAGTATGTTGCTAGAGATGACTGGATAATCCACGAATCAATAGCAATCTTATTCTCAACCCCTTTCTATAGGTGTATTTTTTTATAAATGCAAAACAGGAAGTTGTTATTTTGTTTAAGTCAAATGCATGTGAAAATGGTTATGTAAACACTTCTTAACCACATTGATAAAATACTGATTAAATAAACCATAAAAGCTAAAAATGAAGCACATGAAATAAAGTGGGTTCCAATGTTCCCAAAGCTCAGTTCCCAGGGGTTTTTTTAAATTATTTTTTTTATTGATTTATATCAACTTATAAAATATACATAATCGGATGAGTAAGTAAAAGGCAGTATACCTTTAATAAACAGAAATTATATTTTATCCATGTCATATGTGAATATAAAGAAGTATGGTGCGCAGGGCTATAAGACCAAAACTAGGCCTTTTGAGAAACTAACATTGCAGGGGCACATTTCCATCTGGGCAAGCAACCTATTTGTGCAAAGTGTTTGTCCCCAGGCACTTATCAAACAAAGATATTGGCCCTAACCTAGATATATGGAAGGCTAACAATTACAATAGTGCAAAACTAAACAAATTCTGCATATTACACTTTATATCTTGCAGTTAGTAAATGAAGTTTGATAGCTTTATAGTTCTGCCTACAGTATTTTTTATTAAGGCATGCAAAATGAACGGAAATTAAATTTTTCTTAAAACGCATTTAATTCGGGCATAAGCAGATCCGTATTCAACAAAGAGCGGATATGAAGAAACTTCGTTTGTTGAATATGGGTCTAGGTGTGCTCTGCTTTGTCAAACACAACACATTGCAGTATGCGTCCAATACATATATGGAATATAAAGTCCCAATACAACGCACAGAAAAAAAAAAGTATTTAATGATTGGCACCTATTAATAATTTAGTCATTAATGATAAAACATTTTAAACAAAAGGAATTTTATTTACATTTTTCCCCTCCATTAAATACATGTATCATAATGTAAGTACTGTCTTCTGTACATAAAATGCATGATCCTGATTGCAAAAACATGTTCTACCATGCATGCGCCACTGTCATCGCTATCACACGGTACTTACACCTGCCCTATAGCTTGAGGAAATGATACGGCAGAAGGACATTGTTATGTACGCTTGAGCTTGGCACACACTTTCTGTACATTCACTACGTGCATATGACAATTCCCCTCCATGTTCCGCCCCTGAAATTGTAGGCTGTCATAAGGGTCCTTTGTGCTAAAAAATTAATTGAATGTTGCTGTGGTCACTGGTGTATAATCTGGCTCTGGGCATTCGCAGAGCGATTTATCTAAATATAGCACTTATGTCAGCGTTTACATTCATTAATGAATCAGACCACTTGAGTATATTCAGCTTACAGAAAAGGTATTGATCATCATCATCATTAACATTTATTGATATAACGCCAGCAAATTCCGTAGCGCTTTACAATTGGGAACAAACATTAATAAGACAATACTGGGTAATACATACAGACAGAGAGGTAAGAGAACCCTGCTCGCAAGCTTACGATCTATAGGACAATGGGAGTTTGAAACACAAGGGCATGTGCTACATCATATTGCACAATGGACCAGCTAGAATGCAAAGGTAAAAGTACTGAGTGGGCTGTGTGTGTACCAATGTTGGTCAGAGGGTTGTTGTCTTGTGTTAGCTGTGTAGAGGGTGGTAATAGGGTAACCTAGGAAGATTAAGATGGTGGCTGAGGAATATCATAAGCTGGTCTGAAGAGGTGGGTTTTCAGAGAATGCTTGAAGGTTTGAAGACTAGAGGAAATTCTTACTATGCGAGGGAGGGAATTCCACAAAGTGGGTGCAGCCCGGAAAAAGTCCTGTAACCGGGAATGGGAGGATGTGATGATGTTCAAAGATCCAGTTGCTGGAAATTTGCTTCATACTCCACAGATGAAACATCCAAAATAAGATCAACGCGTTCTATGGAAATTAGGGATGTGCACCGGCGACTTTTGGTGTCTCTTTTTTTGTGTTTTGGATTCAGATTTGCTTGAGGTTTTGGGTTCGGATTTGTCTCGCAAAACACCTGCCGAAAGGTTTTGGTTCGGATTTAAGGTTTTGGATTCGCATTTTTTTTGAAAAAAGCATAAAAAGTTCAAAAATCAAGTTTTTGGGCTTATTTTCACTTCTACGCTATTATTAACCTTAATAACATTCAATAACAGACATTTCCACTAATTTACAGTGTATTCTGAACACCTAACAATATTGCTATTAGTCCAAAACGTTGCAACGAGGTATCTTTCTGGACTGCATAGTGGAGTGGTCCCCACAATATAATAAGAAAACCATCAACTGGTCTTAATTACACCAAAAATTGTACCTGGACTGCGTAGAGGAGTGGTCCCCACAATATAATAAGAAAACCATCAACTGGTCTTAATTACACCAAAAATTGTACCTGGACTGCGCAGAGGAGTGGTCCCCACAATATAATAAGAAAACCGGCATCAACTGGTCTTAATTACACCAAAAATTGTATCTGGACTGCGTAGAGGAGTGGTCCCCACAATATAATAAGAAAAACGGCATCAACTGGTCTTAATTACACCAAAAATTGTACCTGGACTGCGTAGAGGAGTGATCACCACAATATAATAAGAAAACCATCAACTGGTCTTAATTACACCAAAAATTGTACCTGGACTGCGTAGAAGAGTGGTCACCACAATATAATTTAAAAACCCTCAAATGGTCTGAATCCCACCAAAAATTGTACCTGGACTGCGTAGAGGAGTGGTCACCACAATATAATTTAAAAACCCTCAAATGGTCTGAATCCCACCAAAAATTGTATCTGGACTGCGTAGAGGAGTGGTCCCTACAATATAATTAAAAAACCCTCCACGGGTCTGAATTCCGAAAAAAATTTTTCTTGAGTGCGTAGTGGGGTGGCCCCGGTACACAACTTTTTACCGGGGCCACAATATAATAAAAAACCCTCCACGGGTCTGAATTCTACCAAAAAAGTTTATGGACTGCATAGTGTAGTGTTCCCCACAATATTATTTAAAAATTTTGCAGCAACAGTCAACGTTGTTTAATATCTGATACACCTCTATCTGGACTGCATAGTGGAGTGGCCCCGGTACTAAATTTGGTACCGGGGCCACAATACCTCCTCCAACTTCCAAGTGTAGTGTTTATAACATATAAACACTACAGTAGTTCTAGCACGTCAATACCTCTTGTTTTAAATTATGACAGGGCATTTTACTTTTGGTTTAATTTTTTGAATTTGTTGACATTTTGTTTTACTTTTTGAACATGGCAAACGACTGTTGAATAGTCACATAATGCCAAAAAAAGAGTTGCAAGATGGAATTGTCCTTGGGACCTCCCACCCACCCTGGGACCTCCCACCCACCCTCATGTTGTTGAAATAGGACATGCATACTTTAACAAACCAATCATTTCAGCGACAGGGCCTACCAAACAACTGTGGCTGAAATGATTGGTTTGTTTGGGCCCCCACACCAAAAAAACAATTCATCTCTCCCTGTACAAACTAAACAGGCTCTACTGAGGAAAGATGTCGTCCTCATCCTCAACCTCTGATTCCTCTCCCCCTACAGTGTGTACTTCCTCCTCCTCACACATTATCAATTCGTCCCCGCTGGACTCCACAACCACAGGTCCCTCTGTACTATCTGGAGGGCAGTGCTGTACTTCATTGAGGAATTGATTATTCATTTTTATAAACATCATTTTTTCAACGTTATGAGGAAGCAACCTCCTTCGCCGCTCACTGACCAGGTTCCTCGCTGCACTAAAAACTCTTTCCGAGTACACACTGGAGGGGGGACAACTCAGGTAAAATAGAGCCAGTTTGTACAGGGGCTTCCAAACTGCCTTTTTTTCCTGCCAGTAACAATATGGACTGTCTGACATGTCTATTTGGATGGTGTCAGCAAAATAATCCTCTACCATTTTTTCTATTGTGACAGCATCCAATGCAGCGACAGTAGACATGTCTGCAATGATTGGCAGGTCCTTCAGTCCGGACCAGATGTTATCAGCATCCCCGCCAGCTGGTCTTTTAGGGAAACTGAGCTTTTTCCTCGCAGCTTTATCCTCCAAATTTTTGTTCCATTATATGTAGCACAAGAGAGCGTACCCCTAAGCCACACACACTCGGCAAAGCCTTTAAAAATTATATGCGGCACAGGAGAGTACCACTGGACTTATACTGCAGAATCAGTGAACTTTGTAATATTGCAGTACCACTGGACTTATACTGCAGAATCAGTGAACTTTGTAATATTGCAGTACCACTGGTGGACTTATACTGCAGAATCAGTGAACTTTGTAATATTGCAGTACCAATGGACTTATACTGCAGGATTGTTTTTGGATATTTTTTTTTAATTTCTTTTTTTTTTTATAATTATTTTTTCTTTATTTTTTTTTATAACTTTTTTTTACATTTTTTATAACTTGGGAATAATGGGCAAATAACAATGCCCTTAGAAGGACAGAGCACAGGACACAGCACCACTGGACTGAACAGGACACAGCACAGGACCCAGCAGCACCACTGAACTCAGAAGGACAGAGCACAGGACACAGCACCACTGGACTGAACATGACACAGCACAGGACCCAGCAGCACCACTGAACTCAGAAGGACAGAGCACAGGACACAGCACCACTGGACTGAGCACAGCACAGCACAGCACAGCACAGCACAGCACAGCACAACACAGGATATAGCAGGGCAGAGGACCACCTAACACAACCTCCCTCTACCCTGATCAATGCCTGAGTGAAGATGGCGGCGGCCAGCGGGGAATTTATAGAATCCGAGTATCGCGAGATCCGACAACGGGATTATGACTCGGAGCCTCGCTTTCAGTTTTGCAATTGGCGGGAATACCCGGATCTGTCTCGGATCCGGCTTGGATCGGCAAGGTTCGGGTGGGCTCGGATTTCAGATATCCGAGCCCGCTCATCCCTAATGGAAATGGCAATTTATTTCTATATTTGTTAAAAATTGTGTGGAGTTAAATTTTCAACTATTCTGAAAGCGCTGTTTTAATAAGAGGAAGTGTAATTATAGAGCGGAGCAGTGAGCACAAGCTGCAGAGCAGGATGATGCTTCATTCTGAAACCATACTGCAGACAAAGGTACGTGATCTTTGCAACCACAGGTGCTCTGGATGGTTTAATGAGTCACACTCTCTTCTTTTACAATATGTTAGTTGTGAAATGAAAGTAATGCATCAAAACAACAAAAACATCATAAAACAACAAAATGAATGTGTTTTTGCCATCATTAAAAAATAAAATATAAACAAAGGAACAGCAGTTATTGCTATCACACCATCAAGTTTAGAATGAATTATATATCTCTAAGCAACTCCAACTGTAAACCCAACCTATATGCAATATATGGCAATAATAACTAAAAGGTGAACTATTGTGCAAAGAAAGATAATGACTGCCATTTTTAGGAGAAAGGTAGTGTCTGAGTAACCAGAACTGACTAATAAATACAATAAACTAGGGACATATACCTGTCTTGTCAGGGCCGTAACTAGGGCTGTGCGACAGGGGCGACCGCCCAGGGCGCAACGCTGAAGGGGGGCGCAATTTAGGAATATTTTAGGTTAATTTGGTTAAATTGAGGGCTAGGGGGGCGGCATTTGTATTTTTCGCCCCAGGCGCTAGAATTCTAAGTTACGTCTCTGTGTCTTGTGTCGTAATTTCTGGCAACAGAAAGGGATGGGACCTACCAGAAAAGTGGCATGACCTCATCCTAGATGAACATGGTTTGGTTGGGTGTGGAAAAGGTGCAATTTTCTAGTCTGTGGCATAAAATGTCCTGATTGTCCCAGGTATTGCTGCTACATATTACCACTATGGGCTGAAATACAAAAGATTCAGACAAATCTCATAGCATTGATTTGATCCTTTTCATATTTTTCTGTATTGGGGTTTCCACATTTGCACTTTGACACTTTCTCAGCAAATAATCTCCATGTCTTTGGTTTCACCAATAGGAGTTCATTGAAAGTATGATCAGAAAAGAAAGGCCTAGTTGGTTTGTGAGAGAATATACGTCATATCCTTAGGCCTAAGTGTCAGTGGTGGTTTCAAGCAAGGTAGTCAGAAAAGACTCTATAGAACTGGAATCTGTTGTAGATACTATCCAGTTTGTATATAAACAGTGTAGCAAGTCCATTACATCACAGAAAGTTTGTTGTTTTCTGAAGTATTTTCAAGTTACAAAGTATTAAAAGATCAGGATAATGGCCTAGACATAAAGACACTTATGAAAAAGTCAAATTACAGAGAGAAGCTTACTTTTTAATTTTCCTACTCCATGGTAGCGCTTACAATGGGTTAACCCACTACTCAGCTGGCTGTAGACAGGGAAAAATAAACACACCCAGAGGGTATATAAGGTGTCTCCTCCTCCATATCTGTGTATTTACCTTTCTCAGCTAAGAAGCAGTGTAGCTAGCTGTTTGCTATTTTGTGTGTATGGACTTACCTTAAATGCAGGTCTGGTTTTCTCCTGGGAAGCTTCCTACTACAATAAGGTAGCAGCAGCAGCAGAGCTTGTAAAGGTGCTGGTGTCATGACACTTCCTGGAGTCCACCTCTGTTTTTGGTGAGCCTTCTCCTTGTTGTAGTAGACATCTTGCTAAATTCCAGGCTCCCAGCTGGCACACAGGAGTATCCAGGGACAGTTGGGCACACAAAACTGATGTCAATCCCGAGGCAGTGTTACTTAAAAGGGGATGATGCCCAAAAACAAATGCTCAAGTTCCAACTTCATGGTGCATGTGAGTATGAGCTGCAATACTCCTGCAAACATATAAACTTTGGAATACCTGCACAGATAGACCTGGAGCCCACCCCAATAAAGCTGAAGGACACCCCTAGTTAAGCCCTTAGTAAGGGTGTTTGTAATGTTTTATAACAGTGTTTTTTCAGTTAATCGGTTAACTTTTTCTATTCTTTGAAAGAGTACCTATGTGGAGCCTGTGCTAGAAAAAAGATCCAGCCAAGGTAATTATTGTTTGTGTGGAGCATGTGACAAGCCATTACCAAAACACTATGTAGGAGTTTTGTGTATCCTAAAGAAATGGAGGATCCACAACCTCCAGAACAATTTAGCAAGAAGAGCTTTTTGGCTACGCCCATGGGCTGCAGACTTGCAATCAAAAACCATCTGTCCACACTCCAGTTTGAAGGTGCATTTCTTTTTGGTGAGAAACTTGATGCTATGATGGAGAAGTTTACTTAGATCTACTTGTGAGAAGATCTGATCATCTACCTCAGGATAGAAGAGGAAGGCGTTTTCCATATAAACAGTACCCCAGGCAGTTTGATAATAGTTCTAGACAGTGTTTTCGGCCCTTTAGAGCAAAAAGAGGCAGGTAAGGGCAACAAAGAACACAATGACACCTTCAAGTCCAACCTCTGTTTGTTCCCGTAAGGGCAGAATTGGAGAATTTGGAGACTCACCACTCAGAATCAGTGGGTACAAGAGGTTGTCAGCAAGGGCTACAGAATAGAATTTCTCATTTTGCCTCAAAAGGTCAATTTTGTCATGTCCCAGAATCCATCTTCCCTCCTGGAATGACAGGCTTTAGAAGACAGTCTTCAAACCCTGTTGAAAGCGGAAGTTATCGTTCCTGTTCCTGCAAATCAGGAAGGCACAGGATTTTATTCAAAACTATTCCTAGTTCAAATATCATCAGGAGGCTTCCAAACCATTCTGGATTTACAAATAATTCTTAAACAGTGTGTGCAAGCAAGACATTTCTGAAATGAGTCAGTCAACTCCATTCTCATTGCAATAGGGAAAGTAGACTTCTTTACCTCAATAGATCTGCAGGACGCCTATTTCTACATCCATACTGCAGTCCAGCACCATCAGTTTTTAGGGTTCTTTATCCAGGGTCGCCACTTCCAGATCACCTGCCTGCCGTTCGGCCTTAACACATCTCCAAGAACCTTCACCAAAGTTTTGGTGGTTCTTATGGCAGCTCTCAGGAAGCTTGGATAACCCTGTGGCCATATATAGATGACATCTTGGTCATAGTAAAATCAGAACATGTTGCCCTAAGTATAACCTCTCAAGTGATCCTTTATCTACAGCAACATGGTTGGGTGATCAAAGTAGCAAAGAGTAGCAAAGAGTATATTGTGCCAGTCCAGATGGATACTGCAAAAGAAACAGTATTCCTCTCCCAGGAAAGACTTGTCAAGGTTTTATCTATGTCACACCATGTCCAGTCTCAAGGACAGGTTTCAGCAAGGACTTGTCTCTGCCTGCTAGGGATGCTTTCTTCAACCATAGGCATTTTTCTTTGGGCAAGATGGCATATGTGAAACCTTCAATCAGATCTAATTGCCAACTGGGACCACAACTTAAAGTCTCTAGACTTTATGCTCAGTCTTACAAGGGTCACAAAACAGTCCCACAACTGGTGGCAACATCCAACACTAAAGAATTAAGGTATGACTCTTTCAGAGCCAGAGTGGATAGTATCTACAACAGATTCCAGTTCTATAGGTTGGGTATCTCATCTGCATATAGAAATAATACAAGGCACCTGGGTAAAAAAGGAAAAACATCTCTGAGGGAATGTTCTAGAAAAAAGAGCAGTTTGGCATGCAAGTCAGCACTTTAAGTTCTACATACATTTCAAACATCTAAAGACATTTGCTTTCATAAACAAGCAATGAAGCATCAAAAGCAGGAAAATGATGTCAGAAGTGACAGTTCTGATGTTGTGGGCAAAAAAAAATCTGAACTAACTTTTGGTCCACATGTAGCGGGCAAAGACAATATCATAGCAGATTATCTCAGCAGATGTCAGATCTATCCAGGGGCCTTATATGAAGATGTCTTTCCAAGATGCCCCAGTTTTAGTCCCATCACAGAGGCAACGGGGCTTTCAGAATACATGCCCTTTCAGTACCATGGAAATTCAAACTGGGATATGTGTTCACTCCTTTTACCATCATTACTCGCGTACTGATAAAAATCAAGAAAGAGGCAGTGGAGGCAATAGCAATCCTCCCATTTTGACCTTGCCATCCCTGGCTTGCAGTAGCTTGGAGGATGCTTCAAAAACAAAATTGGCCTCTGCTATGCAGGCCAGATCTTCTACACCAAGGTCCAGTTCTTCACCCGAATCCAGACTCTCTTTATTTGATGGTGTGGCGATTGTGTGGTTACTTTTAAAACACAAAGTGTTTGAGGAAGTTATACAAGAGAAAAAGGGAAATACAGTGCAGAAGATGGCCCAATTAGCTTGTGATATATATCCGTTCAATTAAAACATATAAATAACCATATGAACAATGCAAATTCAATAACTGAGTAAAGCAATGATATTTAGGGCCTGATTCATTAGGGAAAGTAAACAAAAAAATTAGTAACTTTGAACCTTGGCAAAACCATGTTACAATGCAAGGGGTGCAAATGAGTTTATTATTTTGCACATAAGGAACTGGCTGTTTTTTCATGTAGGACGCAAATACTTGTGAGAGTAACACGGCCCGTGCACTATTACCGTTAGCATGCGCGCTCCATTCATACAACCGCCGGCTGAACCAGTGCTGCTTCCGCAGTCAGACAATTATGTGGTAAATTCTAGCATGCTAGAGATGATTGGGCAAAAGCCCTGCAATTGTGAAAGTCTTTGTAGATAGTTAGTGGGATGAAATAGGGATAATAATCCAACGTGTTTCATCCGTGATAAACATCAATGGTCTTCCTCAGGGATTGGTACAAATCCTACACTAAGGGCCTGATTCTTTAAGGAAAGTAAAGCCAAAAAAATGAGTAACTTTGAACTTTGGTAAAACCATGTTACAATGCAAGGTGTGCATCAAACTTGACTGAAGCAAATTGACGAAATAGAAAGAGGTGAATAGCGGCGTTTAAAAGCCAGCTCAATATTTTTATCAATTGAATGTGAGCAGACTTACAGTTCTAAGCTGTCAAACAAGTTACCTTATCTAACCACAGATCGCGGCGAACCAGGGTTCCTGTATACAGACAGCACTTGATGCAAAGTCCTGTAGGCACCTGTGCACATCAATTAACTCCTCCTTGGATAAAAGCACCATAAAGGGTCATCTAGTTCCTTTGGAGCTGCATATTGGAAAACAGCTGATTTTATAGCAAAGTGCAAAAAAAAAAAATCAAAAAAAAATCTGTGGACGTGTCACATATGAATCAGCATGTGTAGATGTTAGGTCCGTGTTAAACAACCCCTTGAAATAAAGTCCTGACTGTTTGCATTATTCAAATGATAATTTCATGAGTCCAGTTCACAGTTCTACAGACAGCAGTATGAAATCTCCTTCAAGTCTCACCATTATATACACCTTTTGTTAAGAATCACTTGTATCGGCTGTAGAACTAAGTCTAAATTGCTTTAACATCCACTCAAACGAAAAAAAATAATAACCACAAAAGTAAAAAAACATACAACCATAAAAAAAGATGGTTTCATGATTTAACTTTAGGTCAATTACTATAAGTACCTATATAAACATTATATTATATTATTTGATCCCATATTTTCATTAAGTATGCAATTTGCATTCCTGTTTTGCATCTTCTAATATATTTAATAGCAAAAAATACTGTTCACACACATTCTACATTCTGCTCCAACCTACTGAGCTATTGATTGGCCTGTTTACATTTCCCAATCTAATAACTGGTAGTTAAGTGCAAAAGGAAAGATAGGTGAGAAGGGGAGAGAGGAAGAAAAAAAAAAAAGGCAGGAGGGAGGTGATCTCCAAATAGCAACTGGAAAACAATTTTGGAAAAAGGGTTAATAAAATATTTTAATTAAAAAAAAATTTTGGTTTAGGGGGAAGGATGGATATTAAAGAGGGGTCTTGTTTTAATATAATATAGTTCTTCTTGATGATATTTTCCACCTTACTTGATCTTCCATCATATTTCAAAATAAACGCTACATCAAAATTATTCGCACTGCATTCTGTTGTTTTTCATTTTCATTATTGGCAGTCCTCTCTATGGGTTCAATATTAATGTTCTCATTCCTATTTTGTTGAAAATCCAACAACTCTTTAGAATCCATTTCTTTCATTTTTTGATTTTAACAAAGAATCTCGAGCAATCCCATTAACATCATTCAGAGCCTTTTCCAATATCTGTCGCGGATAGCCTCTACCTAGAAAAGTCTGTATGAGTTCTTCAGCCTGTGCTTGGAACAAAGCTTCATTTGAACAGTTCCGTTTTAAGCGTAACAGTTGTCCTTTAGGTATGTTATCCCTCTTTGGCTTAAAATGCGAACTCTCATAGTGTAGGTAGTTTGTTACATCTACCTTCTCTTTGTAAGTTTTAGTAACAATTGATGAGTCCACAATAGTTAGAGTTAAATCCAGAAAATCCATAGTTGTGGTGTGAAAATTATATCTAAATTTCAAATTATAGTTATTTTTATTCAGTGAG
Organism: Mixophyes fleayi; assembly: GCF_038048845.1. Classification (NCBI taxonomy): domain Eukaryota; kingdom Metazoa; phylum Chordata; class Amphibia; order Anura; family Limnodynastidae; genus Mixophyes; species Mixophyes fleayi. The sequence goes on from NC_134402.1 coordinate 313,851,568, forward strand.
TCAACGGAAATTTGTGCATGTTTCACCACCACCCCAAATTATAAATAAATCAAAGTCACCTTTGTATAGGTTGGCATAGCTCAGGGCGAAGCCAGTCCCCATGGCCATTCCCATTACCTGTAGATAGAACTTAAAAAATAAAAAAATTGTATTTCAAAATAAAATCTATAGTATCAGCTATGAATATGTGATGTTTTTTAGATAAAGAAAGATCCTGACCCAGAAATGATGAGGTATATTGCTGTAAAGGAACTTGACATCTAGCATCAGTAAAGCATAATTATCTCGCCATTTGATGGAATTAAGTATGGTCAATACATGAACAGAGTCTCTGATGTAGGATCTTAGTGTTTTAACTTTCTCTTGTAAAAAAGTCAACATAAAACAAAAATGCAGAAGTCAAGGAACCCAAACTAAAACAAATAGAACAGCCCGGTGGAATGCAAGTGTCCTTATGTAATTATGGCAGATGATAGTAAATTGCAGTGACCGGATTTTATGGAAACAAAAAGTAAAACTCATCTTTTGTGATAATATTAATTTTAAATGCATTTTCTATTAGAACCTTTAATTTGCATTGAAAGTCAATGGGGGGATCCACATCTAGGGGTTTATAAAAAAAAACACATTGTTGAGCTGTCTACATGTCTTTCAGAGGTAATGAGCTTGATCCTGAACGACAATCCCTCCACCCTTATCAGCACTTTTAATGAAAATAGAATGGTCATTTTTAATTAGATGTAGTCCTATTTTTTACGCTTTGGAAAGGTTACCCCCTTTTTAATTAGTTGATTTAGAGCATAGCTCTCTAAAGTAATCAAATGTGATGTGATAAAAACAGTCCACATGAGTCATCATGTGGACATCAGTCCCTTAGCCGAAATTGGAAAATTCAGATTTTTTTTCTTAAATTTCTTATTTTCTCAATACTATGGCATTGACTATTAAAACTCAAACCATCACTAGCCTCAGTATTCTTCAAAGATAATTCTTCCAAAATTTGTAATGCAAAATCATCATCTTTATCTAGTGTTATTGGACAGCCCTCAAAATTACTTTTTTTGAGTTGTTTATTGAGAAAATATTTTTTCCTGTACATAGAATGTACTTACCTATTTAAGTGTGTGAATAACTTAAAAAGGGTGGGTTCGGATAAATGGGCAAAATTGAGTCCTTTACCTAAAAGATGTATTTGAGTTTTAGTAAGGTCTTTTAGATGAGAGATTGAAAATGCCTCTTCCTACTACCTCAGTCTCTGTCTTCTTGGCTCTAACGCCTCCTCTTTTTCCTCTTTGTTCTACCTTATTCTTTTGGGAGTTTGAATGGATGGTTTCTGGAAGGGATTGGGATGTGAACGAATCCCTATTTCTCTCCTCTTTCTTACCCCTAAAAAAAATAATCATGATTTTGATACATATCAGATCCACTTTTCATATCTCTTTTCATGGGAATCTTGGGCCTTGCTCCATTTTTCCAAATTTGTCTAATTTTCCTTCCTGTACTAGATGAATGATAGCGTTTTTTAATTCTTTTCTATACGGGCAGTCACTCTAGTCTCAAAATCAGACCTTTTATAATGTCACAATTCATTTTTATTTTTCTAGGAAAATTTAGACAACTTCACAGAAAAATCATCCCCTTGTTTGAGGGCATTAATCTATAATTGGAATGATTATACAAGAGAAATTTGTCATGTTGGTAACTTTAAGGAAGTTATTAATATATTGATTTAAGCAAGAAAGTACAATTCTTCTATAATTTATTACAGAGTATGGACAAAGTTAATTTTGTGGTCAAAAGACAGGATTGAAGGCCCTATGTCGGCAAATATCCCAATTATTTTGGAATTTCTTAAAGATGATTTTGATAAAGATCTGGCTCTCTCTACAGTCAAAGTATAAATATCTGCACTCAGTATTCTTCTTTATACCAAGTTGGCATCACAAAGCCTTATTCATTGTTTTTTTCAAGCAAAGATTATGTCCAAGGTTAAACATTTTGTGGCACCATGAGATCTCAATATAGTTTTGGATGCCTTAATTTCAGATCCATTTGAACCACTACGAGACATTCCTCTCAAATGGCTCACCCTTAAAGTATTGTTTTTAGTAGCAATCACATCTGCTTGTCAAGTCCAAGATCTACATGCCTCGTGGTCAGGGCCGGATTAACCCGAGGTCTAATTGGGCTACAGCCCAGGGGCCTCGGGCATCCAGGGGGCCCTTCAAAGTCCTCAGCAGCATTATGGATCGGTCCGGGGGCGGGGGAGACTATGAGTCTCCCTCTCGCAAGATCTCCTCAGTAAGAAGTTTACAGCGCGCCGCGGAAGGAGGACTGCAGTGACAAGTAAGCGCTTGGGGGGCCTTGTGGGGGGGAGCGGCTCACATTGGGGGTCTCACAGGGGAATGGAGGCCCCCTTAGCCCGGCCCTGCTCGTGGTGTAAAAAACCTTTCTTAAACATTTTAAACAGCTATGCTGATAAAGTAGTCTTATGAACTAATCCTACTTAGTTTCACAAAGTTGTTTCTTCTTTCCATATATATCAAAAAATAATACTCCCGTTTCACTGTTAGAATCCAACTAATGAGAAAGAAGAAAAATTGCATATTCTAGATCTGTTTAGAGCGATATTTACTTATATCTTTCCAGAACAAGGAGTTTTAGAAAAAGAACACAACTTTTCGCTCTTCTTGGAGGTCCACGCAAAGGATGCGCTCCATCAAAACCTACCTTGGCGAGGTGGATCAAGAACATTTTTGTACAGGCCCTCAAGGGGAACAGGCGTTAAGTACCGGAGCTTATAAAGGCACACTGAACAAGGACTGTGGCTACCTCCTGGGCACACAAGGCTCAGACTTTGGCAAACAACATCTGCAAGCAGCTGGATGGTCTTCGATGCACATGTTTACTAGACATTGTTTTTTTTAGATGTCTCATCTGCTGCCGACGCGCAGTTTGGAAGAAAGATTCTCCAAGAAGTGGCTCAATAAAATTTAATTTATGCACTATCAATATTTTTGTTGTTTAGCCTGACCCTGTTGATTTATACCTCTTTGGTATGTCATATTGTAAGGGCTGCCATGGAGTAAGAAAGGGAAATTGGAGAATTATATTCATCATTAATTTCCTTTCCTTGAATGACTCCATTGTACCCCTATGTCCCCCCCCCCCCCATGTTGTATGTTTATGTTTTCGTAGGACATCTTTGGAAGTTACTAACAACACTGGTATGAAGGAGAAGTCACCTTATATACCCTCCAGGTGTATTTCATTTGTTCCTTCTACACTCAGCTGATTAGGGAGTTAACCCATTGTAAGGGCTGCCATGGAGAACTTCAAGGAAAGGAAATAGACAGTGAGTGTAATTCTCCAATTTTTCTCATATTAATACTGGCACATACCTAGGTGGCTTCACAATCATTGTACCCAGAATGTAACAAATATAGATAATTATAAGGAAATCAACAAGATTGATCAGATTCAAAAGGTACAAGACCCACAAAATTATTATGATTCACCTGATAAAACACTAGAATTAAGTTATTGTTTTTACCTTCAAAATACTTTAGAAAACAACAAACTTTCTGTGATGTAAGATACTTTCGCTACACTGATTATATAAAAACAACAACTTGCCATCAAATATTTGTTGCATTTCGGGTATATTTTACACAGAGGGAGCACAGATAAACCAGAACCTTTACAATCTAGAAATGAATAGAACGTTGAAATCATGTCAGAAGCTGTATAGCTGTGACCTTGTACTTCCTCTTTTCCAAACCTGTTTTCCAAACCTTGGCTATCAGGGACTTTTTTAAAAGAAAAATTATTATTCAAGCTACATGCAAAAGAAGATTTGTGCACTAAATAAAGGAGAATTCCAGGAGTATTAATCTACATTTCAGCCCACTCACAACCAAGTAGTAAAATCAAGTGGGTGCAACTGCCAGGACCTCCAGCAACCTTGGTTTTCCTTCCCACACTGACATACAGTTTCTACTATTCTCAAGGCTGTAGCACCCGGAGAATTTTGTTTTCGAGCTACTCCCTATGCAGTATGTCTGGAGAGCTGATTGGATAATCTACCCATCAATAATAATCCTATTCTGTTATAGAGGATCTGTCAACACTCTTCCTCAACTGTCCCCTTTTTACATGTTTGTTTTTTAAATATATATCTGTGACCAAACTGTTGGTTGTTATCTTGTTAAAGCCAAATATATGTGAAAACGCTTCTTAAACTGAGTTTCCTTCTTGCCTAGTGATAAATGGCCCTTTAGCCTGTCCTTTGAATTTACACCATTGACTACAACACTGTCTCCTATTCTTTAGTCAAACCTATATCCATTCCACTATCTGTGAGTCACATCATAGGATTTTCAGTTTCTGAAATAATTTGCAGGGGGACACTGTGTCAAAAACCTTGGTGAAATCTAAATAAGCTATATCCCTGATTTATCACTACCTCTAGTTACAGAGGCAAAAAATCGACCAGATTTGTTTCACGTGATCTCTGAGCAGCTTTTGTGCTGCATTGGATGTTGTCATTCGTTTGACACTAAATAGATAACAACGCTTTGTTTGTTTTGCATTTAGGTGAGTTTGAAGGGATGTAGAACGAGGATATTGGCTGATGAGCATGTGGCCATTGAGCAAAATAACTTTTTTTTCACATCCATGGTGATGATGGTAATTGGTAATTGACCTATATGGGAAACATTTGGAGCACCAAATCAACCTGGAGCAGTTGAAACACCATAGGGAAACTATAGATACAATTATACTGACGCAATAAAACAATACATCTAGAATTCTAGCACATTTTACAGGGTGATTTTTTCATTTTGATTAATTTATCAACCTGTAAAAATATAAGCAGCCTGATGAGTAGAAGTGTACCAATGCCAGTATACCAGTTTGCTCGGAGGCACTTCTCAAAAGCAGAAATTGGTCATGCACAAAATATGTATGTGTTGATCAAATACCTGCATTTGTGCCAAACTACTGCACCCTAAACTTCATATTTTATAGTTAGTAAACAAACATTGGTATCAGTCATTTTGTTTTATAGTTCTGCCTATAGTTTTCTTTGACACCCCCAGAATATTAAGTTAGCAAAAGTTTATTGTTCAACGATCCATTTGCTGTTTTACCATAGCTTTGCATAACACTTAACTGACGAAACATCCAGTATAAGGTCAACATGTTCTATGGAAGTGGTCATTTATTTCTGTATTTTTCTGAAATTGTGTGGAGATAAATTTTGTTGTGAGAGTCCTGTATTATTAAGAGGAAGTTGTGTGATATTATAGAGCAGAGCAGTGAACACAGGCTGCAGAGCAACGCAAAGCTTCATTCTGAAACCATACTGCAGACAGAGGTACGTGATCTTTACAACCACAGCTACTTTGGAAGGTTAAATGAGCAGCACGCTCCTCTTTTACAATATATATTTTTTAATATATGAAAGTAGTACTTAAAAACGGCTGCATAAATGTGTTTCAGCCATAATTCACATTCTTTTGAAAATAAAAAGGCACATTTTGGAATGAATTGTATATCTCTAGGCATTCATCCATAACTCAAATCTATATAAGCTGCAATGATTTAAATATTGTAGACATTGTGGAGCTCATGTGAGTTGGGTGTACACCTATTTGCTTGGCATAAAATAAGCAAATTAGTACTCCGCATGCCCACAAAAAGAAGCATACGCCTATAGCGGTAAACAAATACTTGACTTGATACTTGCGTCTCCTTACGCTAGGAGATGCAGAACATGGGAGAGAAGGGCTTACAAATGTCAACCGAGTACAGGGAGTAAGGCAGAGTTTGCATAAATGTGAACTGAGACAGACTCGTACAGAGATGCATATAATCGTGTCAATTGTTGTATTACTTGTGTATGCCTGTGGGCTGGTGCAAATGCATAACACTGATGGTCACCAGCACCAGGCAGCAGCTTTTGATTGGCTGATCGCAGATTCCACTCTGAAGCTGATAGGTGCTTTTTTCATTGTTTATGCCTATGTTTTATGATTTTGTGGGTGTATTTTAGTATTCATATTTTGCTACTTTGATTTAATACGAGAAGGGAGCTTAAACATGCTGTATTATATAACTTTTTAAATGCAAAACAAACGTAATAGCAAATGCACCATGCAAACAACTTACAAAGAGGGACCAAAGGTGCTTATAAGATATAATTATCGTATATTTCAGCAGCTAAATATGCAGGGAGAAAATTGCTAAATATTAGGGAAGATTCATTTGCTGGTGATGTGGTGCACGGACATTGCGCTGCATACATTGCCAGCAATGAGCATAGATTCCAGGCATAGCATCAATGTGAGGTGTCTCTGTGGACATTCCGGAGACACCTCACACCAAACTGTATCTTCCTCCTCGACTCAAATAGACATATACACAAACAGGCAACTAGAGCTGTAAATAATAAATAAGAATTATAACATATAACACCAAAGGTATAGCATGTACTCCCAATCTGGGTTATAAACATATATATATATATATATATATATATATATATATTAAAATAGACAGCAAAATTCATTCCCTGGGAGAGGTAAAATAAATAATTTTATTACACGATAAAAATATATAAAACAATATGTGCAAAAATTTCATATATCAATATCATATATCACATACATTTAGATGAATAGATATAAAATTAATTTACCAGCTGCAGGTAGGAGATGTTAAGAATTAAAACTTGTGCAGTTATAAGAAATGTACAAATATATTACAGCATCCACAATCCATGGTGAAAATTTGAATCTCCAGTTAGCGATGGATTCTAAGCCTGCAGATAGTGTTCCTTTGACTTCTTCTCCTACACCAAGTGAATTCAGGTTGCGCTAATTGACAGCTCTGATATCAGGTGAGAATATCCTTCTTGTAATATCTCATATATGATAGTAACGGATTAGATAAACATATGAGACCAATAAAGGTCACAGAGAGTTTTCTGCAAGGTAAGTGGCCAATTTACTAGTTAGGTAGATATTTCTAACCTATGTATGTATTTCAAGCCGTGCATTATTAATAGCGGTTTCCCAAGTTGCGATCACAGGACCAGCATCTCTGCGTAAGTGAACAGTGAAATCTCCAAGCCTGCTGTAAATAATTGTGACGTGTTTCATCCTAGAAGGGCCGACTTTTTCAAAGATGCTGCTACTGTGAACAAGATTACTATTTATATAAATGTGATACAACCAAATATTCTCAGTCTGTAAAAAACCCAGAAGTGCAATATTAAACATGTTAAGTATATGCATAGTCATTTAATTTAAATATGGTACAAATAAATATTAAAACAATCAATATATCCCAATCCCAGAGATTCTGCATATAATGAATTATCTTGATGGATGTTCCAAGGCATCCAACTACAATTAATGAGATATGCACCAAGAGACACAGAAAATCAAGCAAAAAAAATAGGTCAAAAGTTGTGATGCAATTCATTAACCACCTACTCTACGTTTCTATTAATCATCATATAAATTTTACAATACTAAAAATACGTTAATAAAAATAATATAAACAGTAATTTGCAAACATTATGTATAAAAAATATAAAATAATAAATAAGCAATAAATATAATATATGAAAAATTAATATTGTAATATAATGAAATCCTAAATAGTATACATAATTCCGAATTATTAATGGTATTATTTTATTAATTTTTATTTATAGGGCGCTACTAAGTGTCCGTAGCGCCGTACAGGGACAAACGAAATTACAATACGAGGAGAGACAGCACAGTACAGTAAACAATAAGCACAATAACTCTGAGAGCTCAAAGCACAGCTAGGGGTGGGGGAGGGGAGAGGGGAAGGTCTGCATACAACGGAGCCCAAGAAGGATGGCACGGATGACAGGGGGACCCCCAGGGGGGAGAGGAGGAAATGAGAGGGAAGATTGTTAATCTTCAACAATGCAAAACTACTCAAAAGAAGGTATTGAACTCCTATGTTTAGTTTAGACCATTTTGATATAGTGTAAGTATTTTAAAAATCCAGAAGGCTTCTCTCTTGCACAATCTCTTAAACCTATCTCCCATACAGTTAGTAAAACCTATTGTTTCTATAACCGTTAACTTTAAGCCCTCTGGATTTCCATTATGTATCACTGAAAAATGCTTTGGAAAACTATGTGTATTTAATTTATTCAATATATTCCTTCCATAAATGTAAGTTTGAGAGATTGAGCAGTCATCCTAATATATTGCTGAGGCCACTCCAAAAGATAACATATATGTAGTTTTGCAATTAATAAACTCTTGAATTTTATAACTCTTTTTCAGCACACTGGAAGTGAGATTTGCTACTTTATTAGAGATAAAGCTTCATGTTTTGTATCTATGATGATTATATTTATAGCATCCCAAAGGACGTATAGGGAGCCATGTATTAAATTCTCTACCTTGATAGTTCTCCTGATATATGAGTTACTTTACTCCTCTTAAAACACTAGAGGCAATCATATCTCTAGGGTTTTTATTTTTCCGAAAGATGACATTTGGTCGCTGCCCTATCAAAGGTTTCAAAATAGTATCTTGTTTAAGAATAGAATATTTTTTATTAAGGATCCTTTTAATACCCATATATGCAGAGTTATATTTAGTCATATTTAGGCATAAATGGAATAAATGTGTTTTTCTCTTTCAATATTCTATCTCTATTTTTCATGACAGAAGTCCTTGATAGATCACCACGGTCTCGAGCTTCCAATACCCAATAAGCAACCTGTACTAAAGTTGAGGGATATCCTCTGTCTATAAATTGTTTCATCATATATTGTACTTGATTACAGGGCTACCATCAGAAATGGTGCGGCCCAGTACAAATGAAACAGACTGGGCCCCCTCTTCCCCACCCAGCAAAAAACCCTCCAAAACATCCCATACCTCCCTTTTTCTAATCTTACTGGACAGCTGTTTGTGCAGGCTGAGTGACGGATCTATGAGAATGAAACAAATAATAGTATAGGGTTTTTAGAAGAATATATTTGCACTCACTAAAGAACCTCTTTTCTGCCAATGGTTTGAAGATTACCTGTAAACATGCTGGAGATGAGTGTTAAATTAATATCTTCATTCCAAATAATAAACAAATCATCTATATATCAGCAAATACGTTTTCGCTATCAAAACAGATGTCAAAAAAACCGTTTCTTATGCTTATGACCTGGGGGTAACTGTATGGTACTCCGGTTTCTTCAACTCCCGCGAGCTCGGCGAGATGACAGCTAAAATTTAAAGAGGCGCTGCCTTGTAAAGGAAAACTTGCCTTTACAAGGCAGCGCCACTTTAAATTTTAGCTGTCATCTCGCCCAACTCGCGGGAGTTGAAGAAACCAGAGTATCATACATTTACCCCCTGGTGTAAGTGTATCTGGGTGTAAGTATATGTACCATGTAAGCAGAGGTGGATGTATCTTGAGATGCCTATGACTCAGCATATAGAGCTTATATACGCTATTCTTACTTACAGCATTTTAGATCTTACATTATTCTCTATTGTGCATGTTCTTTTCATGATCTGCAGCTTTAAGTAATTTTTGAGTTGATTCTCAGATATACACCCATCTTCACCATATAACAGAATATATTTATTACATTTTAACCTTTTGAAAATAATAAATAATGCATAATGTTTTAATCTGCAATATGATTTCTTGCAACTACTGTTAAGAGAAGTTAACAGCTAAGAATTTTACCTGGGCTCTTAGCAAAGCCTGTAATTTAACTACCATTATTGTTATTGTAAAAAAAAAAATGTTTTCAAAGCACTTGTCTTATAGGACATTTCCATTACAATTGCATGAAATACCCAAATCCTAATGGTGTATATTTTACATAAAAACCATTGTTAACTTCTACAACATTGTCGTTGATGCCCTGAATATGCCAAAACAGTGCAACACTGTACAATATGCAGCAGCATATAATCCCATACCAGATTTGTTTTATTTATTTCCTTAACTATGTAACAAATTCATATTTTATTTTAAAATATGGTATGTCGTTTGACTTCCATACTATGGGGGGAATTCAATTCCCCCCGAAGTACCGCTACGTTATAGATCAAGGAGCTGCGAGCAAAAAGCCGGCGTTAGAACTACTGTAATAATGGTAATTACGCTCACTATTACCGTAATAACGGTAATAGTTTTAGCGTGGCGGTACTTTGGGGGCCTGCACACTATTAGCGTTATTACGATAATAACAGGCTTAATGTTATTATGGTAGTTTCAACGCCAGCTTTTTGCTCGCAGCTTCCTGAGCTGTAAGCAGAAAGCCAGGTTAAATTTACCTTAATGACGGTAATAGCGTTATCGCACCGCTACTTCGTGGGGAATTTAGGTCCCACCCTATGGGGCTGATTTAATTCTGCCACGAATAGCGCGGTGTTAACAGTATTACCGTTAATACGGTAATTTTAGCCTAGATTTCATTTCGTGGCTCAGGGAGCCGCGAGTAAAAATCCACCATTGAAATTACCGCATTAAGGGTAATTATGCGCAGTTTTACCATATTAACGGTAAAACTGCCAACACCGTGTTATTCTCGGCAGAATTGAATTGGCCCCCTATAAATGAAAACTGTCATTTCTTGATATAATTAATTAACACTATGGGTATTCTTATAAAGGGGTGAAAAACCCTATACCATTCTCGCAGGCGATAGAGCTTTTCAGAGCTTTGCTCTATACATGTAAGATGTTACTGCCAGGGAAACTGAAGACTAAAGATGGCAATTGACCAGAGACAAAATGCAGTCAAGAGTATGGGGAAATCTTTTAATTTCTGCGAACATTGAATCGCACAAATTGCTTCCATAGAGATGAGTACTAACAATGTAATTCAGAATACCGTAATGATGTATTATCTCATTGGCACTAAGAAGCAAACTGGTAACTGTGCACAAGTTCAAAGGAACATTTGGTATTAATTAAATTATGACAACTGGATAGGGCCAAGGTATTGTGTCAGAAGCCTCAGACTGAGAGTGCCACTTCCAGTCAAGTATGGAGGATGTAATCACACTTGTTTATTAACCTTCTGCAGGGTACCCGTTTCCCATTACAGATTCCTTGGAAAGCCTGATCCCAAGAGCAAACAACAGGCTAACTCTATAGAGAAGATGAAAGGGATACTTGCATTTTGTTCTTTGGGAGGGCTTGCCATTTAGCAAAAGCTAGAGGGTAGAAATGCCAGCAACTGTTGGTTGGATGCTCTGAGGAACTATCTCTGTTGGTCTCCAGTAGTGTCTAACAAATGTACAGGAGGAAGACCAATGAGCTTCATGCATTATAACTGGTAAGGGGACACCTTTCCCCACAGCTCTCCTAGAGTTAGGTTTATGTAGGGCATAACTATTTTGTTGTCCATTCGTAACAGGCCTGAGGGGAAAGTGGCCCCTGAGTATTAGACATTGAAGTGGTGTGGGAAGAGCAAAGAGCAGCCAACTGCTGAGTTCCTCCATCGCCTGGTCTGTTAATGTTATGTGTGCAGACCAAGGACATTTCAGTTTGAGAAGTCTTCCTGGAAGAAATTGTGTCTCCCTGTAGTGAAGTGGAGCAAGAATTAAGCTTGGAGACAAAGCTAGGTATTTCCCTGTTTTCTGATCCACACCTCAAAGAGTATCCTGAGAGCTGTGGAGAAAGGATCTGACCACAAGTTTGAAACTTTCCAGCTTTCTCTGGGGAACAGATGGAGAGAGGAAGGTAATGTCCAGGTCAATCCCTAGGAATATAGAGACAGAGATGACATGAAGATGGAATTTTTCTGTGTTGTGGAACCTAGTTTTTTTTAGTAGGGAGATAGATAAGTATCTGTGATTACTGATGGTCTGTATGGACTAATAAGGTATATCTAACTATATTAGTAAGAGTACACCACTCTGGTGGAGGTAAGAAATGATAACTGTCAGGGATAAGCCCTCTCAAGCTACTCCCTGATTTATTATCTTATAGTATATTCCACCAGTCATACAATATATCACATCTATTTTGTCATGAAACCACTCCTGAACCCCTTTATCTGTCACAAACCGCCCTCTGCGCACTCGTTGCTTGGAAGCTTACTGTAAGGGCAAACACCGGATTCCAGCCCAAATCTCACACTCACCTCTTTCCCTAAGGCTACAGATGTGCTGAATCACCTCAAACAATGCTGACACAATCACACCCACATGCGGTCTTGCCACCACCTATTGAATATGGGCAATAGGATCCCTATATCCTGTCCCACAATGGCACGTAATAAGCACTCTTTGTTACACACAGTTAGCAAGGTGCCAGCAATCAAAGGGTTAACCCTTAACCCCTCAAGGCTCTATTACACAAATGTACATGCAGGCACTCACTAGGTTTGGTATACAAATGTATTTGCAATTCACACCTCAGCAATGAAAGGTTTTAGCATGGTCAAGCAATCTTATCTCTTCTACACAGGCAATGGATTCTTTTAGAGCAACAAGGACAGAACTATTAAATTGTTAGATTTAATATACAGAAGGTACAATACTTACAGATTGTTAGGAACTCCCAAGTCAGTACAGTGAAACTCGGGAACTACTCAGAAGGCCAGGTGTTCGTGGGAGCCCCTAGTGGTGGGGACAGACTGGGCTGCGGGCCGACCGAGGGTCGAGTAGCGTATACTGACTTAAAGGAGTTTCCCAGAAGTGGAGTGATTGGTGGACTGTAGTATAAGAGAAATCCAAGGTCCAAAGGTCACAGGCACAGATGCAATATCCAAGGGCAAGCGAAGGGTCAAACTCACAGGCAGAGAAGCAAAATCCGAATTCCAGGCAAAAGGTCAAGGTCAGAAGAGAAGGGTCACAGGTCCAAAAACAAGCAGGGGTCAAACACGGGTGGTCAAATCTAAGGTAGCAGGAACCTAAACGGATAGTACAAGCAGGCAGCAGGACTGAGGACAGAACGCTATAACCGGCAGTGAGGCTCAGTCCTCACTGCCTTAAATAGTACAGATGGACAATCAGGACACAGTCCAGAATGTGTCCTCAGCTGCAGTATGATAAATATGCAGAGCCTGCAGCCAATGGAATAGGCAGAGTGCCAGCAGTAAACTAATCTCTAATCAGCCTTGATTAGCTGATCCTACACAGCCTTGCAGGGCTGGCCCTACCTAATCCTGTGCGCACGCGCCCGACTGTTTGACAGCTGGCCGGGCGCGGCGTCAGGAAGACCAAAGCGTCCCGGTTGTTGCCCAGGCAACCGGGACACAGAAACCGGAAGTGACGCCCTGGTTGCCGTAGCAACGGCCGGGACGTCACTAGGAGCAGCAGGAGAGTCGCAGCGGTGCCTGGAGCAGCCGCGACCACTAACACAGATAATAATAATAAAAAAAAACAATTAGATAAAGATTTGACATACAAATAAAAAATTTGCAAACAGTTATAAAAACAAATGGGATGAAAGTACAGAGCATATTGCGTATAATAATCTGTATGAATGGGGTAGGCAGAAAGGATGGACAGTTCTTCAATTAGATTGATCCCCAAGAAACTGACAATTTGCCCCTTCCCAACACAGGGTTTTTAAGCAAAATAAAATGGGACGGCCTTCACAGGGGCAGTGTTAATGCTAATAGGGGGGCAGGGATGTCCCCTGAGTGTCACTATAGTTTGCTCACAAATATTTCAAAAGTTTTGAGGTTTGGTAACTCTCCACAGATATATCCCAGAGACATAACTCCCCCTTCAATAAACCGGTCATAATCTCCCACACATTTAAATACCAAACATGATGGAATTATGACAATGTGACATACCTTTCCCAAAGACATGTGATTATAGTTGTTCCATGATACCGCCAGTACCTGTAATTCACAACCCTGGTCTGATTTCTCCTCCTCAGTATGGAGTGGCGCCCAGATTTCCCAAAATATGAAATTTGAAGACATCTTCTTTGAAGTTCATATTTCTATATACCTGTATAGGCAGCCTGCAAATGCTGTCTTTTGCAAGATTCTCACCTAGGCATATGGCTCTCTCTATTTTACACCTAGTGGCTCATTTGGGTTTACACTACCTATTGAAAGAAAGTCAATTAGGAAGTGGAATACCGGATCAAAACAATGGATCTGCATATCTTAAGCTAGTCTCCTCACAAAGGGTCTGCTCAACCAAATTACCTCCTATTGGGCAAATTGACCAAATGTTTTAAAAAGGAGACAATCTATTATCTGAGGAGAAAATCATGCTCACTTCTATGTCTCAATGTAATATTTTAATTGGGCAATGACATTAAATATTCTATTTCATCCAATCATATGTATGCCCTTATCCTGACAATAACCTTCATTTCTCTTGTGAACACATAAGGAGTAATTGACAAACCTAAAACAATTAATGTCCATTGCCGTGAACAGAGAGAACTTACAGTTATTTATAAGGGTTAACCCATCACATAATTGTGGGGAATTAAGCCTAAATCATAACTGCAGTGTAAATATGGTATATCAAATTAATCCATTGATAGGTTGAGCTACTAAAGTGTAAAATATGAAGCTAGAGAGTCTGTGTGTATATTCGATGGCTCTGCACATCCCAGTGTTAAAAGATAGCAATATCACCTTTAGCAACTTCAAAGGCCCCTGTGGTGAGATGTATCCTTGCCTGGGATGGAGTTTTAACAACTGAACAGACTTTTTAGAACTGCTCAGCATGGTGCTGACTTGGCTATAGTGTATAGACAAGAATAATTCAGTTTTAAAATATGCCACTTAAAATCAATAAAAGTAGTGATCAACCACAAATTCCTCATTAGAATGATGAATGGCAGCTCATATGTCAAATTAAGAATTCTGCCACACAGAGAAGTTGAGGAAATGAGTATAAGCCTGTTTTTTATCAAAAGATGGACAATTTCATAGGGGATTTATTAATAATAAAAATGGGTCTGGGTGACACTCCACAGAAAAGTTAGGTCACATAGTAGAATTGGGTAGTAAATCAGACAACATGCAAATGGTGAATGGAAAAAGTGTCACAGACCACAACCCCTGGGAGGTGAGGACAGGTATGGAAGTGTCTTTAAAAGCTGGGTCCAGTTACAACAAATTGTCAGTCTTTTGGGAAAATCAATCCACATTGGTAAGCTGTCCATCTTCCTAGCCAATTTTCTATGGCACAGATTAAGTTATACTCTGAATGTAACGCCTTTTATTTTAAACTGCTTTGCTTGTGTATGTTATGTCAATTGTTTATTAATTGTTTTGTTTATATTTGAATGCCTTGTACCTTTGTATATTAAATCTATAAATTTAGTAAGTGGCATCCTTGATACTTTAATGAATCCATTAGCCTGTCAAGAAGAATATAGCTCGACCAAGTCAACCCTTTGAATGCCAGTGTGGGATTTGTTGATACATTTGACTTACAAGCCTAGTGTGTGCTTGCATTTACATCTGTGTAACAGTATGGAGGTGTGAAGAGTTAACCCTTTGTTTGCTGGTGTGGGCCTTGCTAGCCTGTGGGTAGCCAGAAGCCTTGTGTGCCAGTGTTGGACAATATATTGAGGGCCTATTGCCCGTATTCAACAGGTGGTGGCTAACCTGAAGTGTATGGGGCGGGGGGAGTGAGAGCGCTGTGTGTGTGTGGGGGGGCGATTCAGTAGGTCTATAAACTGTGTGATAGGTAGAGAGAGACTGTGGGCTGGAATCGTGTGTAACAGTAAACACCCAAAGTCACGGAAGCTGGGAGCGTGTTCGTGACATTGGTATGTCTCTCCTTGCCACACGAATTTTAGAAACTGTTCATGGTTTTGGTAAACGGAAATTGTGTGAACACACTTCCTATCTGAGCACTGGATTGTGTGTCTGCCTGACGTGTCCTCGGAACACTCAGACTGCACTCTGCAGAGTGTGTGCAGTGACACACAGTGGCTTAACAGTGTTAATAGTAAATGAGAAGCCCTATTTATACACATTCTAATAATCTAATGAAGTGTCAAATATACACAATAGAGAATAGTGTCTTGACAGTATTATTTATAAATGTGAAAGTCTCATTTACCATATAAAACATAATTAAATACAGACACCAATAGTTAAATATAAACATGTATTGCTTTCCTCTTGACCACACTAATGAATGAAGTACTATCATCAAGGGGGTCGATCAAGCAATAAGAAGCAGCAAACTAGTGTATTGCTGCATTATGTATATGTTGTTACGGTTCTGATGCCTTAGTCAGTATTAACACAGGCTTACCTAGGGTGCGGAGTCTAACGGCCTTCCGGTCTTCACCAAGAACCACCGCAAGGTAGGGTGGACTTTGCTGCCGAAGAACAACAGGTCGCGGCCCCCAGGTTAGCCTACTGACGTAAGGGAGAAGGCTCTAAGTGATGGGTAGTCAAACAGGCAATATGACAAGGTGATGCAAATACAGGCACTAACCGTGAATTCCAGGGTCTGGAGGTCTGGAGCAGAAACCGGTTTGATGCACGAGGTCAGTTTTGTGCGTAGCAGGAGTTGGATCCAGAGGAGTAGAAACACAGCCGGGTCGGTACACAGGAGGTCACCAGGTATACGGTGCCAGAGGGAAATCCAGAGAGTAGTCAAGAACACAGCCGAGTCGGTACACGGGATGGTCAGTCCAATTTGCGGTGCCAGGGATAAAGCCAAAGAGTAGTCAGGTCACAGCCAGGTTGGTACACAGGAGTCTAAGGAAATATAGGAGTACACAGGGAGCAGGATTACAGGAGTCAGGTACACAGGAAAAGGTAGCCAGGAACAGGAAACACATTGCTCTGACACAGGTAGCGTGTCAGAGCAGAGTAGATAAAGAGATTGGAATTCCCTGCCCAGGAGTCACATGACTTGACGCTGGGAGAACCCGGAAGTGGGGCGGCGCCATCGGAAGACAGCGCTGAACTGCCAGAGCGGACACAGCTGCCAGACAACGCTGACAGCGCAGCGGAGCGGGGACCAGGTAAGATCATGACATATGTGTATTGAAGCCCTTCAGCATCTGCAAAAGATATGGATCCTGATACGTGTATTTGCACCTGTGTCCAGGTCTACATCAGTCTCACAATTATGACAACAAGCTTTTACTGCACATGGTCTATGCTAAATCAGCCTCTTCACTCCCCTGTTCATCCTCTCCAGTCGTAAAAAATTGATAATGCATCAAAATCTGTGACTGGATATATGCATACAATTATTTGCTACACATGCTCAGTATAGCTAATAAAACAGATGTATGTCCACCTCTACATGAGCTGTGTGTCTGCAGCTCCACTTGGCTCTCACTAGTCAGAAATCTGCCTAGTCTGTCTCTTGATGGCACTTTGATATTCAACTCTCCACTTGGCCAGGGCCCGATTATCCAATAAGCTGACTAGGCTGCAGCCTGGGGGCACAAATATTTTGGGGGTCACAACATTTTTGGGGATGCAAAATAGTGACAAAGAGAAGTATAAACTGACATTCATTGTAAAATATTAGAGAATAGTTGTTCTCCATAATATAACATGAAAGAAAAATGTTGGAAGGTTTTAATCTAGATGTATTCCCATGGTAAAGGCTAAAGACAATGAGTCATCCTTGGGCAGACGTTTCAGAATAAGCAATTAGAAGAGACAAGGATGGTGGCAGGAGCCAGTGTCACAGTTCCCTCCTCCTTCACATCTTCACACTCAGTAGTGCTTGTTCATGCCATCGTTCTGCTATACAGTACTTATTTTAATGAAAATGAAATGAATGAAAAATATTGCCCTGACCCTTTTAAAAACCCAAGTGGAGCTGAGCTTCAAAAAACATTGGCACATTAACATTGGTGGTGGTGGTGGGGCGGTGGGATGAAGGAAACCGGATTTTAAATTAAGGGCCAATTTGTTTTTACCTAGCACGTTTTAGCCTGGAGTAGAAAGAGAGGGGTTTCTACGAGTGTATTAGCCTAGAGTGGACAGAACCCTTAATCACGCCCTGCATTGGCACACTCCCTCAATTTTAGCAGACAAGTTTAAGGCTTTTGACTTGGACTCGACTCGGACATTGCTCACTGTACTAATAGCTTCTCGGGTCTCAGTTAACGATGAGTATATTGAATTCTTTCTTCTACACACAAGTTCACTACAGGTTAGCCTGGTCTCTATTGATCCCATTCACAGGTGTGGTATAGCAAGATATCCACAATAGGCGTATTTTAGTAATAGTAATCAGTTTAAGGGGCGTCACATTTGCAATTAGCTTCACTACTGCTACCATATCTCTGCCTCTTTACCTAATAAAATGATTGTGACATTTTACATAACCTAATACCTCCAGTGTGGCATGTCACTTTACACATTACTGTCACATGGTGAAAATACAAGTAGCAATGAAGCAGTTGCATTGGGACAAGTGAGCCTGATCCTTTGGAATGTGGTATATGCTGGACAGCTGGGGTTACATTTTATGTTTGACACTTGGGGCTAGATTTACTAAGCTGCGGGTTTGAAAAAGTGGGGATGTTGCCTATATGTTCCACCACTTCTAACTCTGCTCTCCAGCTACTTAGCCCTCCTCCTCAAAGGTCCTCCACCCCACGTCCACTTTCGCTCCCTCCTCCCCCCTGGGGGTCTCCCTGTCTTCCGCGCCCCCCTTCTTGGGCCCCGTCATTTTCGGATCCTCCCTCCCCTTTCCCCGCCCTCTCTAGCTGTGCATTGAGCGTACTGAGTTGCTGTGTTTACTGTACTGTGCTGTCTCCCATTGTATTGTGATTTTGTTTGTCTCTGTACGGCGCTGCGGATGCCTTGTAGCGCCTTATAAATAAATATTAATAATAATAATAATATAGCAACCAATCAGATTCTAGCTATCATTTTGTAGAAGGTACTAAATAAATGATAGCTAGAATCTGATTGGTTACTATAGGCAACATCCCCACTTTTTCAAACCCGCAGCTTAGTAAATCTAGCCCTTGGGCTCCATTAGATTGTATACAATTTGGGAGCTGTATCATTTGGTGGACAATTTATTGTTATTATTATTATTATGTTGTTGTTGTTATTATTTAAAACAAAATGTCAGCTGGAATAAGAATCATAATAGTATTATTAGTCGAAAGTCAGCCTTGAGTCAGCTTGTGTTATGAGCCATCCAACTGTATCTTGCCATTATTTTTATAGCCATATACAATATTTTAACAAAGCATATTCCTGTAAAAATATCTTCTTCAGACATTGGGGCATTTTTAAGCCTCACCCTGGAAGTCAGTCTAGAAAAATGTGTTTGGTTCTAGTGGAAACAGCAGATGGGCTAAAACTATTGCTTTACCGTCAATACTGGTTCATCAGCATTGATACTAAAAAGTTAGTGATACCCTGTTGTAGAGAGTACTGCAACTCTGAGCTGGTAAATATTGAATGTTCATCATCTTCAGCATTATCTCGCTCACTTTTTTGCGCACATGCATTAGAAACCAGGCTTTCTGAAGGGTTATGTATAGGGATGAGCGCACTCGGATTTATGAAATCCGAGCCCACCCGAACGTTGCGGATCCGAGTCGGATCCGAGACAGATCCGGGTATTGGCGCCAAATTCAAAAGTGAAACTGAGGCTCTGACTCATAATCCCGTTGTCGGATCTCGCGATACTCGGATCCTATAAATTCCCCGCTAGTCGCCGCCATCTTCACTCGGGCATTGATCAGGGTAGAGGGAGGGTGTGTTAGGTGGTCCTCTGTGCTGTTTAGTTCTGTGCTGTTTAGTTCTGTGCTGTTTAGTTCTGTGCTGTTTAGTTCTGTGCTGTTTAGTTCTGTGCTGTGCTGTGCTGTGCTGTGCTGTGTTCTGCAGTATCAGTCCAGTGGTGCTGTGTGCTGTGCTCTGTCCTTCTGAGGTCAGTGGTGCTGCTGGGTCCTGTGCTGTGTCCTGTTCAGTCCAGTGGTGCTGTGTCCTGTGCTCTGTGCTTCTAAGGGCATAGTTATTTCCCCAATATTCCCCTGTGTTTAAAAAAATAAAAAAAAGTTTTTTTAAAAAATACCAAAAACTACTTTAATATTTTTTAATTACCACAAAATTTGCACAACCAATCCTGCAGTATAAGCCCATTGGTACTGCAATATTACCAAGTTCACACATTCAGCAGTAAAAGTCCAGTGGTACTGCAATATTACAAAGTTTACACATTCTGCAGTATCAGTCCAGTGGTGCTGTGTCCTGTGCTCTGTCCTGCTGAGTTCCGTAGTGCTGCTGGGTCCTGTGCCGTGTCCTGTTCAGTCCAGTGGTGCTGTGTCCTGTGCTCTGTGCTTCTAAGGGCATAGTTATTTCCCCATTATTCCCAAGTTTTTAAAAAATAAAAAAAAAGTAAAAAAAAATAAAAAATTAAAAAAAAAAAAAAATATATAATAATTATAACCAAATTTGCAAAACCAATCCAGCATTATAAGTCCATTGGTACTGCAATATTACCAAGTTCACACATTCTGCAGTATCAGTCCAGTGGTGCTGTGTCCTGTGCTCTGTCCTGCTGAGTTCCGTAGTGCTGCTGGGTCCTGTGCCGTGTCCTGTTCAATCCAGTGGTGCTGTGTCCTGTGCTCTGTGCTTCTAAGGGCATAGTTATTTCCCCACTATTCGCAAGTTTTTTAAAAATAAAAAAAAAGTAAAAAAAAATAAAAATTTAAAAAAAAAAAAAATATATAATAATTATAACCAAATTTGCAAAACCAATCCAGCATTATAATTTATAAGTCCATTGGTACTGCAATATTAAGAAGTTCACACATTCTGCAGTATCAGTCCAGTGGTGCTGTGTCCTGTGCTCTGTCCTGCTGAGTTCCGTAGTGCTGCTGGGTCCTGTGCCGTGTCCTGTTCAGTCCAGTGGTGCTGTGTCCTGTGCTCTGTGCTTCTAAGGGCATAGTTATTTCCCCACTATTCCCAAGTTTTTTAAAAATAAAAAAAAAGTAAAAAAAAATAAAAAATGTAAAAAAAAAAATATATATAATAATTATAACCAAATTTGCAAAACCAATCCAGCAGTATAAGTCCATTGGTACTGCAATATTACCAAGTTCACACATTCTGCAGTATCTTGTGCTACATATAATGGAGACCAAAAATTTGGAGGATAAAGTAGGGAAAGATCAAGACCCACTTCCTCCTAATGCTGAAGCTGCTGCCACTAGTCATGACATAGACGATGAAATGCCATCAACGTCGTCTTCCAAGCCCGATGCCCAATCTCGTAGTACCGGGCATGTAAAATCCAAAAAGCCCAAGTTAAGAAAAAGTAGCAAAAAGAGAAACTTAAAATCATCTGAGGAGAAACGTAAAGTTGCCAATATGCCATTTACGACACGGAGTGGCAAGGAACGGCTTAGGCCCTGGCCCGTGTTCATGACTAGTGGTTCAGCTTCACCCACGGATCTTAGCCCTCCTCCTCCTCCCCCCCCCTACAAAAAATTGAAGAGAGTTATGCTGTCAGCAACAAAACAGCAAACAACTCTGCCTTCTAAAGAGAAATTATCACAAATCCCCAAGGCGAGTCCAAGGGTGTTGGTGGTTGTCAAGCCTGACCTTCCCATCACTGTACGGGAAGAGGTGGCTCGGGAGGAGGCTATTGATGATGTAGCTGGCGCTGTGGAGGAACTTGATGATGAGGATGGTGATGTGGTTATTGTAAATGAGGCACCAGGGGGGGAAACAGCTGATGTCCATGGGATGAAAAAGCCCATCGTCATGCCTGGTCAGAAGACCAAAAAATGCACCTCTTCGGTCTGGAGTTATTTTTATCCAAATCCAGACAACCAATGTATGGCAATATGTAGCTTATGTAAAGCTCAAATAAGCAGGGGTAAGGATCTTGCCCACCTAGGAACATCCTCCCTTATACGTCACCTGAATAACCTTCATAGTTCAGTGGTTAGTTCAGGAACTGGGGCTAGGACCCTCATCGGTACAGGGACACCTAAATCCCGTGGTCCAGTTGGATACACACCAGCAACACCCTCCTCGTCAACTTCCTCCACAATCTCCATCAGATTCAGTCCTGCAGCCCAAGTCAGCAGCCAGACTGAGTCCTCCTCAATACGGGATTCATCCGAGGAATCCTGCAGCGGTACGCCTACTACTGCCACTGCTGCTGTTGCTGCTGTTAGTCGGTCATCTTCCCAGAGGGGAAGTCGTAAGACCGCTAAGTCTTTCACAAAACAATTGACCGTCCAACAGTCGTTTGCCATGACCACCAAATACGATAGTAGTCACCCTATTGCAAAGCGTATAACTGCGGCTGTAACTGCAATGTTGGTGTTAGACGTGCGCCCGGTGTCCGCCATCAGTGGAGTGGGATTTAGAGGGTTGATGGAGGTATTGTGTCCCCGGTACCAAATCCCCACGAGATTCCACTTCACTAGGCAGGCGATACCAAAAATGTACAGAGAAGTACGATCAAGTGTCCTCAGTGCTCTTAAAAATGCGGTTGTACCCACTGTCCACTTAACCACGGACATGTGGACAAGTGGTTCTGGGCAAACGAAGGACTATATGACTGTGACAGCCCACTGGGTAGATGCATCCCCTTCCGCAGCAACAGCAACAGCTGCATCAGTAGCAGCATCTACAAAATGGCTGCTCATGCAAAGGCAGGCAACATTGTGCATTACAGGCTTTAATAAGAGGCACAACGCTGACAACATATTAGAGAAAATGAGGGAAATTATCTCCCAGTGGCTTACCCCACTTAGACTCTCATGGGGATTTGTGGTGTCAGACAATGCCAGTAACATTGTGCGGGCATTAAATATGGGCAATTTCCAGCACGTCCCATGTTTTGCCCACACCATTAATTTGGTGGTGCAGCATTACCTCAAGAGTGACAGGGGTGTGCAGGAGATGCTTGCGGTGGCGCGCAAAATTGCTGGACACTTTCGGCATTCAGCCAGTGCCTACCGCAGACTAGAGGCACATCAAAAAAGCATGAACCTGCCCTGCCATCACCTCAAACAAGAGGTTGTGACGCGCTGGAACTCCACCCTCTATATGCTGCAGAGGATGGAGGAGCAGCAAAAGGCCATTCAGGGCTGTACACAGCCACCTACGACATAGGCAAAGGAGTGGGGATGCGCCTCAGTCAAGCGCAGTGGAGACTGATTTCCGTGTTGTGCAAGGTTCTGCAGCCATTTGAACTTGCCACACGAGAAGTCAGTTCCGACACTGCCAGCTTGAGTCAGGTCATTCCCCTGATCAGGCTGTTGCAGAAGCAGCTGGAGAAAGTGAGGGAGGAGCTGGTAAGCCATTGCGATTACACCAAGCATGTAGCTCTTGTGGATGTAGCCCTTCGTACGCTTTGCCAGGATCCGAGGGTGGTCACTCTTTTAAAGTCAGAGGAATACATTCTGGCCACCGTGCTCGATCCTCGGTTTAAAGCGTATGTTGTGTCTCTGTTTCCGGCGGACACAAGTCTACAGCGGTGCAAAGACCTGCTGGTCAGGAGATTGTCCTCTGAAGAGGACCGTGACATGCCAACAGCTCCACCCTCATTTTCTTCCACATCTATGGCTGCGAGGAAAAAGCTCAGTTTTCCCAAAAGAGGCACTGGCGGGGATGCTGATAACATCTGGTCCGGACTGAAGGACCTGCCAACCATTGCAGACATGTCTACTCTCGCTGCATTGGATGCTGTCACAATAGAAAAAATTGTGGATGATTACTTTGCTGACACCATCCAAGTAGACATGTCAGACAGTCCATATTGTTACTGGCAGGAAAAAAAGGCAGTTTGGAAGCCCCTGTACAAACTGGCTCTATTTTACCTGAGTTGTCCCCCCTCCAGTGTGTACTCGGAAAGAGTTTTTAGTGCAGCGGGGAACCTGGTCAGTGAGCGGCGAAGGAGGTTGCTTCCTCACAACGTTGAAAAAATGATGTTTATAAAAATGAATAATCAATTCCTCAATGAAGTACAGCACTGCCCTCCAGATACTACAGAGGGACCTGTGGTTGTGGAGTCCAGCGGGGACGAATTGATAATGTGTGATGAGGAGGAAGTACACACTGTAGGGGGAGAGGAATCAGAGGTTGAGGATGAGGACGACATCTTGCCTCAGTAGAGCCTGTTTAGTCTGTACATGGAGAGATGAATAGCTTTTTTGGTGTGGGGGCCCAAACAAACCAATCATTTCAGCCAAAGTTGTTTGGTAGGCCCTGTCGCTGAAATGATTGGTTTGTTAAAGTGTGCATGTCCTATTTCAACAACATAAGGGTGGGTGTGAGGGCCCAAGGACAATTCCATCTTGGAACTTTTTTTTTTGCATTATATGACCAAGCAACAGTCGTTTGCCATGTTCAAAAAGTAAAACCAAATGTAAAAAAATTCAAGAAATTAAACCAAAAGTAAAATGCCGTGTCATAATTTAAAACAAGAGGTATTGACGTGCTCTAAAACTACTGTATTGTTGTTTATATTTTATAAACACTACACTTGAAAGCTTGAGTCTTTCAATAGAAAAGTAACTGTCCATTGCACGAATATTTGCAACAGGAACAATTTTAGGGTTAAGAAAGTCAACTAATAATAACACTTCGACGCTGTGTGTCTTTATAAACACTACACTTGGAAGTTGGAGGAGGTATTGTGGCCCCGGCACCAAATTTACTACCGGGGCCACTCCACTGTGCAGTCCATATTTAGGTGTATCAGATATTAAACAACGGTGACAGTTGATGCCCAATTTTTTAATTATATTGTGGCCTCGGTACCAAATTGTGTACCGGGGCCACCCCACTACGCAGTCCAGATACTTGTTTGGTGGAATTCAGACCAGTTGAGGGTTTTATTATTATATTGTGTGGACCACTCTATCTATACCACACTACAACTCTATACCACTCTATTTCCTACTTTAATTCTATTTCATACTTTAATTCTATTTCCTACTTTAATTCTATTACTAATTAATTACCATAAAGAGGAACAAAATAAACCAATTTTACCAAAAGTATAATATGACTTAGACTTACAAACACTACACTTTAAAGATCGTGCCTTTAAATGAAAAAGTCAGTCTTCATTGCACGACTATGTGCAACAGGGACATATTTTGGGTTTACAAAGTCAAACAATAACACTTCGACCCTGTCTGTCTGGGGTCTCTCAATGACGAATTGTCTGTACCATGTTTGGAGGAGGTATTGTGGCCCCGGTATCAAATTGGGTACCGGGGCCACCCCACTATGCAGTCCAGATACTTGTTTGGTGGAATTCAGACACGTGGAGGGTTTTTTAATTATATTGTGGCCTCGGTACCAAATTGTGTACCGGGGCCACCCCACTACGCAGTCCAGATACTTGTTTGGTGGAATTCAGACCAGTTGAGGGTTTTATTATTATATTGTGTGGACCACTCTATCTATACCACACTACAACTCTATACCACTCTATTTCCTACTATAATTCTATTTCATACTTTAATTCTATTTCCTACTTTAATTCTATTACTAATTAATTACCATAAAGAGGAACAAAATAAACCAATTTTACCAAAAGTATAATATGACTGTATCAAATTGGGTACCGGGGCCACCCCACTATGCAGTCCAGATACTTGTTTGGTGGAATTCAGACACGTGGAGGGTTTTTTAATTATATTGTGGCCTCGGTACCAAATTGTGTACCGGGGCCACCACACTACGCAGTCAAGATAGATAGATGCGTATTGCGTATCATAGATAAAGTACATTCAGTGGTGTGGGGCAAATTGAAAAATATTCAAAATGCACTGACATTATCAAAAACAAGAGGTTGTCACACGCTAAAACTCCAACATGTATATGATGGAGAGGATGGAGGAGCAGCCGTATGTGTAGTGTAATGCAGATCTGTTGAAGGTTTTTTATATAATTTATTGTGGTGCCCAGTGCCCACTCCTCTACGCAGTCCAGGTACAATTATTGGTGCGAATCATAAAAGTTCAGGGTTTTTTAGATATTGTGGTGACCCACTCCTCTACGCAGTCCAGGTACAATTATTGGTGCGAATCATAAAAGTTCAGGGTTTTTAATATATTGTGGTGACCCACTCCTCTACGCAGTCCAGGTACAATTATTGGTGCGAATCATAAAAGTTCAGGGTTTTTAAGATATTGTGGTGACCCACTCCTCTACGCAGTCCAGGTACAATTATTGGTGCGAATCATAAAAGTTCAGGGTTTTTAATATATTGTGGTGACCCACTCCTCTACGCAGTCCAGGTACAATTATTGGTGCGAATCATAAAAGTTCAGGGTTTTTAAGATATTGTGGTGACCCACTCCTCTACGCAGTCCAGGTACAATTATTGGTGCGAATCATAAAAGTTCAGGGTTTTTAAGATATTGTGGTGACCCACTCCTCTACGCAGTCCAGGTACAATTATTGGTGCGAATCATAAAAGTTCAGGGTTTTTAAGATATTGTGGTGACCCACTCCTCTACGCAGTCCAGGTACATTTATTGGTGCGATTCATAAAAGTTCAGGGTTTTTAATATATATTGTGGTGACCCACTCCTCTACGCAGTCCAGGTACATTTATTGGTGCGAATCATACAAGTTGATGGTTTTCTTATTATATATATTGTGGTGACCCACTCCTCTACGCAGTCCAGGTACATTTATTGGTGCGAATCATAAAAGTTCAGGGTTTTTAAGATATTGTGGTGACCCACTCCTCTACGCAGTCCAGGTACAATTATTGGTGCGAATCATAAAAGTTCAGGGTTTTTAATATATTGTGGTGACCCACTCCTCTACGCAGTCCAGGTACAATTATTGGTGCGAATCATAAAAGTTCAGGGTTTTTAAGATATTGTGGTGACCCACTCCTCTACGCAGTCCAGGTACAATTATTGGTGCGAATCATAAAAGTTCAGGGTTTTTAATATATTGTGGTGACCCACTCCTCTACGCAGTCCAGGTACATTTATTGGTGCGAATCATAAAAGTTCAGGGTTTTTAAGATATTGTGGTGACCCACTCCTCTACGCAGTCCAGGTACAATTATTGGTGCGAATCATAAAAGTTCAGGGTTTTTAATATATTGTGGTGACCCACTCCTCTACGCAGTCCAGGTACAATTATTGGTGCGAATCATAAAAGTTCAGGGTTTTTAAGATATTGTGGTGACCCACTCCTCTACGCAGTCCAGGTACAATTATTGGTGCGAATCATAAAAGTTCAGGGTTTTTAATATATATTGTGGTGACCCACTCCTCTACGCAGTCCGGGTACAATTATTGGTGCGGATCATAAAAGTTCAGGGTTTATAATATATTGTGGTGACCCACTCCTCTACGCAGTCCAGAAAGATACCTTGTTGCAACGTTTTGGACTAATAACTATATTGTGAGGTGTTCAGAATACACTGTAAATTAGTGGAAATGCTTGTTATTGAATGTTATTGAGGTTAATAATAGCCTAGGAGTGAAAATAAGCCCAAAAACTTGATTTTTAAACTTTTTATGTTTTTTTCAAAAAAAATCCGAATCCAATACCTTAAATCCGAACCGAGACCTTTCGTCAAGTGTTTTGCGAGACAAATCCGAACCTCAAAAATAACGAAAATCCGGATCCAAAACACAAAACACGAGACCTCAAAAGTCGCCGGTGCACATCCCTAGTTATGTATGATTCATGAGCATTTCATATTGTTAGGCAATGCTACAATATGTGCCATCATTTGGGTACTGTTTGAAAGCCACCTTGAATGTACAAAAGATGTGCCTGAACAGATAATGTATCAGTGTTGTTATCTTTCTTACCGCTATCTGCCCATATTGTATTCAGTCCGCTAAATAATTGCTTTCTATAACAGGTTTCAAACTACGAGCAAAGATGCACCCATTTAAAGATATTCATAAAGCATAAAAATGTAAACTGAAATGTAGTTTGCTCATAGAATTTTTTTTAGAGAAGTGGAGTTAATAAAATAGTCATATAAAATGATATGTATCAACAACAAATTATATGAAACATATAAAAATCAATAGCAAATTAGAAAAATATCCAATAAAATGACTATTTTGAAACTCAAAATAACTTTTTAAACAACTTTATTTTCCTGTTTCAAGCATAAAGAAAAGATTTGCAACTCAATTCATAAAGAAATATACAATTATCCCAATATAGCAAATCCCTCTGTGAACCAAACAGCAGAGCTCATCTGTGCCATGAATAAATGATTATTCCCCTTAGTCTTTATAATTTTACTAATTTATGATGTACTCCCCATGATCCAATTATGAAAGAAATTATCTCTTTTCCTTTCCTACTAATTTTTAATCTACCATTTCTGTATATGAATGCTATCTATAGTAACTGAAAGTTTATCATACTGTCATCTACTTGCATATTTCTTCGTTTTCACAGAATAAGTCCAGTGTGACACTTGCAACACTCCTTCCATGAAGTCACTTCCTAACCTCCAATTCTGACCAATATGTAGAAATACTTACTGCTGACCTTTGTGGTGCTGTGCAATAATATGTAGTATGAATGCTGGAGTTTTGAACCAATAATCTACCTCAAATAAATATCTGTTTTTATTTCTTTCTTTACTACATTTAGCTTTGTATAAATTGACTTATTTTTATTATAGCTTAGTTTCAAATATCTTTGAAACTATTATCTTATATTATCATTGGGCCAACATTGAATTTATTTCCTTACCCACCCATTGCAGAAACATGCAAATTTTAGTGTAGATTTTCTTTAAGGAGTCAACACTCATTTAACATTTTTCTACTTGTTTGTTACCATCACAGGGTATTCAGAGCTCTGACAATAGGGCAAGCTGGACATGCTTAGGTATATTGCTTGACTGACAGTTTTTAACAATCCCTATAGTTGTGATCTCAGACAGCGGCTGGCCTTCAGAGAAAATACAAAACATGCCTGAAGCAGGACACTAGAGGAGTTTTAAGATAGAGGTATGATAAACTCTACTATGTCCTGTTCTGGGCCACTTGTATTAGCAACTTTGGCATTCATATACTCCAAGGGAGAGAGTGTTAAACCTATGCTCCTACAAAGAGGTCAGCCTCCCTCTATAGTTTTCTACAGCCTGATTTAATGTTCTTCTGTCATCAGAGAAGTGTATAGTGCTTTGATATAACCCGAAGGTTCTGCCCCTTGTCCTCAACCCACTCTCCTTTCAAGGTCCACCAACAAAGCGACACATATTTAAAGTGAATGGTATCCATTTATTTCATACTCCACCATCTATAGTTGGTTATCATTAGCTACCATTACCAAGTTGGCAGCTTGTGCTACCAGTGGCACTTTCTACTCATACACAGCATAAAAAAATGTGATAAATCAGCTGTTTGTAACCACAGTTATTACTCGAGATTTTCAATTTGACCTGAAACAAAAGACTAGCATTTCACTGCCTTGTGCAGACAATTTCATGTATTCCCCCCTTATGATGACATCCATAAACAACCAGACTGACAACTAGTCAAACAGGTTATACTCACTGCTTTAAGATGAATAGTTAGCAACTGTGTATTCAAACATTTTTATTTTTATTTATATTTGTTATCTGGCTCTTTACATAAAACTTCACAGCTAATTAGAATTTTTTAATATCAGATGGTTCATCCATGATGCATATGACACAATCACGCTTTCTGGGCACCCTTCATGTCTGTGTAACTTCATCAGTTTCTTCTCCACAGCATTGACATCCTCTCCATCCCAGGTTTTCTTATTCACTGCTTTATAACCTTAAGAGAGTAGAATTGCCCATTATAGATTAATCTGAGAAACAGAGAGAAAACAAAGTGCTTTAAGTAACAAAGTATTGTACTACACCAATTTGGTGGTTCTGTGTTGCCGGATTCTTACATTGTGAAAGAAAGGTGTAAACAGATCACATGCCTTCTTGACTCTGGTTCATGGGATTGCTCATCCTCAGACTCGTCACTCTGCAGCTGAATAGCTTCTTAATAAAAATACAGTATATAAATTACTGATTTAAAAGGTAAAAAATCCAATCCATATATTGGATAGAATATTTTACATCTACCATTTGAATCAATGTTAACCTCTTCCAAATGTTTGCCTTTGATTTCAGCTAGTATCCCCCTCTCAAGAGCCATTAAAAGTTTGCTGATCTTGGCAAATTGCAGGGTATCTTCAGGGAGGTGGTAATATTATTGGTGCACCATAATGTCGTGTCCAAGAAAGTCTGCCAATTAACCTAACTTTGTGTCATTTAAGTTGAGAACTTTTGACAAGGTAGCAACAAGCTTTCGAAGCTTAGTGGAAGTCAATGTTTTTGGGGCTTTTTAGCTCCACATTCCTGAGCAAAAAAATGTATACAATCAGTACCTCTGAAGTGCGACAAAGCAGCTGGTCTTGCAAAAATGTAGACATTTATAGTGGTCACCCCACATTCTTAACACTTCTCTGCAAGAAGTTCCATTGAACTTTGTTAGGAGGACTGGAACTTTCCTACCTCATTTCCATCATATTTCAGTCCTTGTGAAGCACCTACAGTATAAAAAAAGTAGCATCTTGGAAATCTACTCTTCCCTCCTTCAGTTTAATATCACCTATGCCACGGTGAAGCATTGCCCAGTTTTTAACATCAATCATTTGTTTTTTTTACATCTTTTTATTTTCATCAACAACATGTAAAGTGAAGTCACAGAAAAGAAATGGGAAGCAGGTTACACGTACAGGGATATTCTTAAATTGCATAAATTATCGTAAATAGCCTTAGACCTTAATAACAGTGGTAATTCCACGGCTGCCCAGGTAGTCCGCTTAGAAAAGGTATGAATGCGCCGGCTGTTATCTGGTGGTATGGCAAGAATCCCTGTGGAGATTCCAGGATCGGAGTCCTAGAAATCTACATGGTGTTGAGTTTTCCTTTATATGGGGGAATGGAGAAGAAGGTGAAAGTGGGGGGAGGAGGAAGGAAGTGGGGCAGGTGTGAGTGAGAAGAGGGGGAAGACAGTATCCCATAGAAGAGAAGATAGAGGGAGAGAGGGATGAAGAAGAAGGGGAGGGAAGCATCAGGGAGCTGGCGTGGCCTGCACAACTAACATCAATAATTTTTATTGAAGTTTTAGCACAAAAGCAAAAAGGAGGGAGGTAGGGAGAGATAAAAAACAAGTGAAAGGCATACATAGTGTGAAGAGAACACAATAAAATAGTCAAATCAGCATATATATTTCCAGCAATAGAGATAACAATATTAAAAAAACAAACGGGCATTCAAACATATTTAAAGGGCAAATCAGACATGGATTGGAGTGATCCAATCAAACTAACATGAAGCGGGGATGTCACAATTATTGACTTATCTCACAGGGATCTCTCTCCATCAGTGGTACTCATGTCAACTAAACTACTTCATTAAAGGGGAAGATGGTGGAGTAGAGTAGGCCATACCCAATGTTACCATCTCAAAAGTAAATTGGACCTTGGATATAATTTTATGAAGAGATGGTTATGTTGGATGCCCTAGTGGAAATTAAGATGTGACCAATCACATATCTGTCACACAGTCAGACTTGGGGAGGGAAGTGGTGTAAGAGCGCCAATTCAGATGAGTGAGGTATTGTTTGGTTAATAACATTGTGGCTAGGCTCAAGACTTCTGTCCACAGAGTCTGGAATGCTGAACAACTCCAGAATATAAGGAAAACATCACCAACCTCATTGTAGTAGCGCCAGCAGAACTTTGAATATGGATCACCTTTTATAGAGTTGGGCAGGGGTCAAGTATAACCTGTTAATTAATTTTATCAAGATATCTGTATGGTTGTGGCACCTGGACATATGGTAGGCATTCAAAGGTATGTACTCCCATTGGGCTATAGAAAATTCCTTGTGTCTAGTTTGCATTTTAATTGAGCAGGAGTTTTCAGGGGGTGTCAACTGAAGTCAGAATATACCAGAATGTGATACCCCCTTTATTGTCTCCTTTCATCAATTTTGTTAGGAGCAGGGTGGGGGGTTGATGTAGAGCTACTGTTTATGTAGGGAAGTGATCCAATGTCAGATTTGGAGATTTTTGTATAAACCATGGGCCAGAAGGTGAAACTGGTCTCTGTGCTGCATTAAGCACAGGAGTCTCTCAGCATTAAATAGATTTTTGAGAGTGGTGACACCTTTAGCATGGCAGAAGGAGAGGTGAAGGTCAGGTATAAGCTGGGGCAGTGCTTTTAGAGACAGGTTGGAGGTATGGAGAGATAGGTCTGTATTTGTTTCCATAATCCTATCCCATACTGCTAGCTTAGGTAAAATATTGTTAAGAGGTCTCCAAGCTTTAGCAACCCACTATAAATTTACAATGGGAAAAGATGGGTGAAGTGCCCTCTCCAAGTCGACCCACGGTTTCTGATGGGGAGGGAGAGACCAGTCCTTCATCTGTGACAAGAGGCATGTCTCCTGATATTTGGCCAGATTTGAGAGAGCAAGACCACCCAATTTTTTTGACAATGTTTACTCATATATGGGCAATATGCGAGGGTTTACTTTTAAAAATGTACAAGCTCATAATGGAATGGAGTTTGTCTAGAAGATTTGATAAAAGGAAGGGTATTGTATGCAAGGGGAAATAATTGGAATCAAGTATATTGTTTAAATTCAGAGTCATTTGTATACATAAATAAGACAGGGAAGAAGATTTCCATGTGTAAATAATTTTTTTTCTAAGGTGTTCCATCTTTCCTTTGGAAATGTTAATGGGTAGAGAATTAGACTTTGTAGTATTTAGTTTACAAAAGGAAACCTTACTTTCTTGCTCTAACATCATGTGTAAAGATGGCAATGAGGTTTAGCCCCCACAAAGCCAGCCAGGTCTGGTTGTAAGGCCTCGCTCTCACCTTCGCAGTGGCTACAGGTGCATTATCTTGCTGGTGCGACTTCCAATTCCTCCGACCACTATCCCATGCATGTGTGTTTCATTGCTAAGCAATGGGATGCTTATTTGGTTCTTGTATCGGCGGTCAGTTTGACATTAATATCTTGATTGGGCTGCCTATACAAGGCAGACTCTGGCAGACTCTGATTCAGTGCCAGAGTATTAGATCACTCCCCTAGTGATCTGGAGTGGTCCCTAGTGCTTCTTGTTCTTTGGTGCTCCTAGTTCTGTTGGATATCCTGTTTCCTCACTCAAACTGTTTCCTGACTAATCTCTTGCCTTTCAAATTGGTACCATTTGGAACTCTTGGCTACCCTTCTTAATTCTCCTCAAAACTTTCATTATCCTTTTGGTCATGACCTGGTTAGTCCATGACTCTCCACTGTGATTCCAGCTACCTCGCTAGCTTTAATTCTGGCAGGTTGTGGGATCTTTTCCTGCCTTGGGTATGGTGATGACTTGTGACTATAGCATTTCCGGTGGAAAACTCACCCTCTCTGTATAAGCTTTGTATAACTGTTCAAGAATTGGAGTCAGTTTTGTTTGGAAGGTGGAGTAAATCTTTAATTGAGAACAAGGAACGTTAAGAGTTAATCTAGTGTCTAAATCCAGCGTTGGCATTTTTAAAATGTGGCGAAACTTGCCTATGAAACTCGCTTGTGGGTGGGGGGCATCTTTGCTGTTTTTCACGTTATATAGGTTAGTGTAATATCAAGCTAAAATGTTCCCTATATGCCATGTGCTAGAGACCTGTAAGCCCTTATTATCAGTAAGATATTTTATTCTGTTTTTGGCTTGCTGCCCTCTTAGTTTCCTAGCAAGCAATCTGTCTCTTCTGCTACCTGCCACATAGAATTTTTGTTGAAGCCTGTTTAGAGTAGAGATGGGCGGGTCCGGTTCCCCGAGAACCGAACCCACCCGAATTTTGGGTATCTGACTACCGAGTCGGTACTCTCCCGCCCGCTCCGAATCCAAATCGAGGCCCAACGTCATTGTGACGTCGTCTGATCTCGTGGCTCTGTTCTCGCGATACTTTAAGATTATAAATACCTGCCTCCACAGCAATCCATCGCCATTTGACAGAGGGAGAGAGCAGGGTGTAGTCACAGGCTGATTAGAGCAGGGACAGAGAATACAATATTCTTATTCCAATTGCTGTAACAAAAATTGCTAGAGAAGAGAGGAGGATAGAGGTTTATTTTATTTTTGTAATATTTGGCACTCCCCAGTGCTTTTGGGATGTCCCCCATAATTGTGCATAAATATCTCTGGCTGTCAAAAGTCATATCTGTCAGCAGTATCTACCAAATGATTTTTAGCACTCCCCAGTGTTTTTGGGGTGTCCCCCATAATTGTGCATAAATATTTCTGGCTGTCAAATATTTCTGGCTGTCAAAAGTCATATCTGTCAGCAGTATCTACCAAATATTTTTTAGCACTCCCCAGTGCTTTTGGGGTGTCCCCCATAATTGTGCATAAATATTTCTGGCTGTCAAAAGTCATATCTGTCAGCAGTATCTTACCAAATAATTTTTACCACTACAAGTGCTTTGCGCTCAGAATGGATTCAAAGCAGTCCACATATGATCAGAATGAGCAACCAGGTTCTGTCACCAGTTCTGATGTTAGTGTTCCCAGTACGTCATCTGGGCAAGGCGATGTCAAACTACAGAGTGTTTCGAAATCAGTCCAAAAAGTAAAATAATTTTTTTTTTTTACTGTGTTGAAGTGAAAAAGAAGTGTTACTGAGCAAAAGTTAAGTGCCGATAAAAAAAAAATTGCCAACATGCCATTCTACACATGCAGTGGCAAAGAGAGAATGGGGCTTTCACCTTTGGCTATTAGTGTCAGATCCCAAAAAGTTACCGAGCCTACAATTGGTGCACAACTACTGTTACGCGTCAAAGCCGAGCTGCAAGGTAACAGTAAGGCATTAGAGGATAATGTTTGCTCTGATTCACAAATGACACAAATCCCTGTGGAGAGTCCATCCAACAGTGGTATGTCTAATCGTGAGCATTCTGTTAGTGTACCCATAAAGAAGGGCACTTTCAGCAGTTCTGCTGTGTACCTGAACAGCCCAAGTGTAGCCGGTGATACACAAATTGAGGATGCCACTTTGGAAATAGAAGAGGATGAGGGAAAGGGGAGATTTATGGAGGTGACGAGGACGCTAATGAGGATGTTGATGATTATGATGCAGACAGATACCAAATTGCCTTTCTCAATTTCTATTTATATTCTAGATTATATAACGGCTGAATAGTTTTCTATTTTACTCCTAGTAGAGAGGGGATCTGATACAGACAGATACCAAACTGCCTTTGTCCATTTCTTTGTATATTCTAATTTCTAGTTCTACAGTCTATGCAGGCTGCTTTTTTTATATTCAACTACAAGTGGAGGGCGGGGGGGGGGGGCATAAATAGCCACCAATCTACCGTGGTCCATTTAATTTTACTTTCTAGCTCCACAGTCTGTGCAGGCTGCTTTTTTTTATATTCAACTACAAGTGGAGGGCGGGGGGGGGGCATAAATAGCCACCAAAGTACCGTGGTCCATTCAATTTTACTTTCTAGCTCAACAGTCTGTGCAGGCTGCTTTTTTTATATTCAACTACAAGTGGAGGTCGGGGGGGGGTGGGGGGGGGGGGGAATTGATAGCCACCAAAGTACCGTGGTCCATTTAATTTTACTTTCTAGCTCCACAGTCTGTGCAGGCTGCTTTTTTAATATTCAACTACAAGTGTAGGGTGTAATATACACCCAAAGACGATGGCTACATTGCCAATAATCAATGATGGAGGTGGTAGACAACCAGGTTTGACTGTATAATTTGCAGACAAGTGTTCGCATTAAGGATGGCCTATCAGGGATTAAACTGTTTTTCTCATAATTTATTAGCTTTACAATTACCTCACTTATCTAAGAAACTGGTGGAGCAGTAAATTAGGTTATTTTAGACCCAAAAAATGGTATTTTTAAAAAAAATAGCAAAACAAAACCAAAACCAAAACCAAAACACGCAAGGGCGGTTTTTGCAAAACCAAAACACAAAAGTAATCCAGATCCAAAACCAAAACCAAAACCAAAACACGGGGGTCTAGTTTAGAGCATTTTGAGTGTTTTGCATAAAGAGCTTTTGCAATTGGCTTCTCATTTGATTCAACTCAGTCCTCAGTTCTTAAAACGGTAGACATTTATTTTGGGATTCGAGGGCTGTGAGTTTAACTGCCAGTTCTTCTTGGAGATGGAGGTTTGTTTTTTTGATGCTAGAACCCGTCTGAATGGCAACACCCCTCACTATAGCCTTCAAAGAAGACCAATAGTTAAAATGGAAGTTTCTTCTGAGTGGTTTGTTTTAGTGTACAACACCAGGCCATCAGTGCAGTTTTAACTTCCAGCAATGCCAACAAGTACAGTGGCAAGTGTCAGGGGTCAGGGGGCATATTCATTTAAGTTAGCTTCCAAGTCCATAACAGTGGGAAATGGTCTGACAACCATGTCATCGTGAGAAACTGGATTGTAGAAATGTTTTGTAGAGTCCATTTGTCAGGGAATGTATTTTGTTTTCTAGCTGCTTATGTGCTGCGATCCAATCGTGAGAGGCAACGAGTTCCTCAATTTTATCCTTAAAATTACCGGTTCTGTCACCCAATGCTGCAACTTCCATATTAATCTCCCTTACTGAGTATCACATTTCGGAAATAAGTTCAGATTTGAACGAGGCAAAAATTAGTAGCATAATCTTAATGGTAACTGGACTATCTGGATCTGAGTGCGAAAGAGAGTCTCTGTGGGGAAGACTTGGTTTGTAAAATCACTAACACTGACTTCTCTTGTATCCATGCTCTTAGTAGTTTCAGCAGCTATTATAGTGTCACGAAAGCCAGATAATGGAAATAGTCTTGACCTCTGCTCGAGTGACAGCTTACCCTCAGAGAGGTGTGGAGTCTAACGGAGGAGAGGTATTCACCAGGGATTTCCACGAGGGAATATGGTCTTAGCTGCTCTCAACCGCAGGTCGCAGTACTCTAGGGGGTGCAGAGCAGATAACACGGGAACCACCTAGCAACTGTAAGGCAGAAAGGAAAAAGTAGCGAGGAGATAAACTACAGAGAGCTGGAGTACTGAGATCCACACAGAGAAGCGATGAGCTGCACAGGTATAGGTTGGAAGCGATGAGCTGCACCGGTAAACGCTGAGAAGCGGTGAGCTGCACAGGTGTTGCTGGCAAGCGATGAACTGCCCCGGTAATGCTGAGAAGCGATGAGCTGCACAGGTGTTTGCTGAGAAGCGTTGAGCTGCACAAGTATTGCTGGGAAGCGATGAGCTGCTCCGGTAAATGCTGAGAAGCGGTGAGCTGCACAGGTATAGCTGGGAAGTGATGAACTGCCCCGGTAATGCTGAGAAGCGATGAGCTGCACAGGTAATGCTGAGAAGCGATGAGCTGCACAGGTAATGCTGAGAAGCGATGAGCTGCACAGGTAATGCTGAGAAGCGATGAGCTGCACAGGTAATGCTGAGAAGCGATGAGCTGCACATGTAATGCTGAGAAGCGATGAGCTGCACAGGTAATGCTGAGAAGCGATGAGCTGCACAGGTAATGCTGAGAAGCGATGAGCTGCACAGGTAATGCTGAGAAGCGGTGAGCTGCACAGGTAATGCTGAGAAGCGATGAGCTGCACAGGTAATGCTGAGAAGCGGTGAGCTGCACAGGTAATGCTGAGAAGCGATGAGCTGCACAGGTAATGCTGAGAAGCGATGAGCTGCACAGGTAATGCTGAGAAGCGATGAGCTGCACAGGTAATGCTGAGAAGCGATGAGTTGCACCGGTAATGCTGAGAAGCGATGAGCTGCACAGGTAATGCTGAGAAGCGATGAGCTGCACATGTAATGCTGAGAAGCGGTGAGCTGCACAGATAATGCTGAGAGGCGATGAGCTGCACAGGTAATGCTGAGAGGCGATGAGCTGCACAGGGAATGCTGAGAAGCGATGAGCTGCACAGGTAATGCTGAGAGGCGATGAGCTGCACAGGTAATGCTGAGAAGCGATGAGCTGCACAGGTAATGCTGAGAAGCGATGAGCTGCACAGGTAATGCTGAGAGGCGATGAGCTGCACAGGTAATGCTGAGAAGCGATGTGCTGCACAGGTAATGCTGAGAAGCGGTGAGCTGCACAGGTAATGCTGAGAAGCGATGTGCTGCACAGGTAATGCTGAGAAGCGGTGAGCTGCACAGGTAAACGCTGAGAAGCGATGAGCTGCACAGGTAATGCTGAGAAGCGATGAGCTGCACAGGTAATGCTGAGAAGCGATGAGCTGCACATGTAATGCAGAGAAGCGGTGAGCTGCACAGATAATGCTGAGAAGCGATGAGCTGCACAGGTAATGCTGAGAAGCAATGAGCTGCACAGGTAATGCTGAGAAGCGGTGAGCTGCACAGGTAATGCTGAGAAGCGGTGAGCTGCACAGGTAATGCTGAGAAGCGGTGAGCTGCACAGGTAATGCTGCGAAGCGGTGAGCTGCACAGGTAATGCTGAGAAGCGGTGAGCTGCACAGATAATGCTGAGAAGCGGTGAGCTGCACAGGTAATGCTGAGAAGCGATGAGCTGCACAGGTAATGCTGAGAAGCGATGAGCTGCACAGGTAATGCTGAGAAGCGATGAGCTGCACAGGTAATGCTGAGAAGCGATGAGCTGCACAGGTAATGCTGAGAAGCGATGAGCTGCACAGGTAATGCTGAGAAGCGATGAGCTGCACAGGTAATGCTGAGAAGCGATGAGCTGCACCGGTAATGCTGAGAAGCGATGAGCTGCACAGGTAATGCTGAGAAGCGGTGAGCTGCACAGATAATGCTGAGAAGCGGTGAGCTGCACAGATAATGCTGAGAGGCGATGAGCTGCACAGGTAATGCTGAGAGGCGATGAGCTGCACAGGGAATGCTGAGAAGCGATGAGCTGCACAGGTAATGCTGAGAAGCGGTGAGCTGCACAGGTAATGCTGAGAAGCGGTGAGCTGCACAGGTAAACGCTGAGAAGCGATGAGCTGCACAGGTAATGCTGAGAAGCGATGAGCTGCACAGGTAATGCTGAGAAGCGATGAGCTGCACATGTAATGCTGAGAAGCGGTGAGCTGCACAGATAATGCTGAGAAGCGATGAGCTGCACAGGTAATGCTGAGAAGCGATGAGCTCCACAGGTAATGCTGAGCAGCGATGAGCTGCACAGGTAATGCTGAGAAGCGATGAGCTGCACCGGTAATGCTGAGAAGCAATGAGCTGCACAGGTAATGCTGAGAAGCGATGAGCTGCACATGTAATGCTGAGAAGCGATGAGCTGCACAGGTAACACTGAGAAGCGATGAGCTGCACAGATAATGCTGAGAAGCGATGAGCTGCACAGGTAATGCTGAGAAGCGATGAGCTGCACAGGTAATGCTGAGAAGCGATGAGCTGCACAGGTAATGCTGAGAAGCGATGAGCTGCACCGGTAATGCTGAGAAGCGATGAGCTGCACAGGTAATGCTGAGAAGCGATGAGCTGCACAGGTAATGCTGAGAAGCGATGAGCTGCACAGGTAATGCTGAGAAGCGATGAGCTGCACAGGTAATGCTGAGAAGCTATGAGCTGCACCGGTAATGCTGAGAAGCGATGAGCTGCACAGGTAATGCTGAGAAGCGATGAGCTGCACGGGTAATGCTGAGAGAGATGAGCTGCACAGGTAATGCTGAGAAGCGATGAGCTGCACAGGTAATGCTGAGAAGCTATGAGCTGCACAGGTAATGCTGAGAAGCGGTGAGCTGCACAGATAATGCTGAGAAGCGATGAGCTGCACAGGTAATGCTGAGAGGCGATGAGCTGCACAGGTAATGCTGAGAAGCGATGAGCTGCACAGGTAATGCTGAGAAGCGATGAGCTGCACCGGTAAACGCTGAGAAACGGTGAGCTGCACAGGTGTTTGCTAAGAAGCGGTGAGCTGCACAGGTGTTTGCTAAGAAGCGGTGAACGATATCAGGAACAACAGGAGTAGCTGGACAGGAGTCAGAGGCGATGCTTCCTATCAGGTAGAGAGACCTGATGATTTGACAGCCATTAAATGGAGGAGGGCCCTTACAAAGCGAACTGGCTGCAGATGAACCAATTACCACTGAGCAGAGGTTTGAATGTTCCCAGTATAGCACATGCGCAGACCAATAGGCAATATGGTGTCTGATGAAAGAGGAACGCCAGGCTGAACAGCAGGGAAAACAATGAACACAATGAACCACACGGAACTAAACTGGTGCGAGGCGTGATATATAGCAGCTTGCAGTTTGAAGTAGTGGACTGATGAAGCAGATTTAATTGTCTTGAGCTTTTTAGGAGCCATGATAGCTGAAATGAATGATGTTCGGACAGTATACAGATGAGGCAATGCCCAGTTTCTAAGTAAAGAAGCAAGTGGATAAATTGCTGTGGTACTCCTGCTCTTTGTCATTATTTGTCATTGAGATACAAGTGCATTTTTTCAAATCTTCAGTGAAAGTTAAGAGCTGAGGCATGGTCCATTTTGACTATATCTGAGCTTTTAATGCAGCAGATAATATCAGCTCATTCCATCTTGTCTCATAGATCTTCTGGAAGTTGCACACGTTTTCCACTACAGCAGTGAAGGCCTCCATCATTGCTCAACATTACACAATGCTTAAAATCCTTTGTAAGACATGACCAAACTTCAGTGCCAGCAATGGAGTCTGGAAGTATAATTTTCCTTTTCATAGCCAGCTACAAACTTCACAGCATTTACTCCATGCAAAAAGTTTGATGGAATGATAAAGTCTTCTATTGTCTCCAAGGGGTAACTCTTCTGGCATGTAACAGTAGCCTTCTGACGGTTGTACTGATGTTTACCAACAATAGAGTATAACAGAGATGCTGATGTCATTTAAAAGCAGGGCCTGCTTATCCAATAGACTGACATGGTTACAGCCCAAGGTGAAAGGCTTTTGGGGGCTGCACATTTTTTGGGGGTGCAAACTTGTGGGGAGAGGTATAACTGAAATTTATTTAAAATAGAAGAGAATAGTTGTTCTCCAAAGTAAAAAGAAAACATGAAACAAAAATGTAGTAAGTGTTTAATCTTGATGTATTACCATGGTAAAGACTGAAGACAATGAGTCACTCTTGAGTGGGCACTTGAGGAAAAGCTAATACGAGAGGCAAGGATGGTGACAGGCACAGATGTAACAGCCCCCTTCACATCTTTATCCTCAATAACACTTGTTCATGTCTCCCTTCTGTTATACAGTTCTGATTTTAATAAAAACTAAATTAGTGACAGAGATTATAATGACCCTTTTAAAAAGCCAAGTGGAGCTGTTTTTCGAAAGCACAGGAACATAAATATTGAAGGGGTGAAAGAAGATGGATTTTCAGTTAAGGACTAGGCAAGAGGGTTGCCATGAACGTATTAGCCTAGGTCCTTAATCAGGCCCTGTTCAAAAGCTTCCAGGTGGAACAGATTCAAAGGCACACAGAGACTCAGAGACTGGATTCTGTTTTTGCCAGATATGTTGCGCTTTTGGTTTAGTTTGCATCTCTTCACGTGTCGCCACAGGTATTTTCTTATAAACAAGCCTTTTCAAGTCGCACAGTGCATGAACTGCACCTAATTTTTATTTGTTTTCATGGAGTAAGAACTCTGCATCTTATTACCTCACAGTTGTGTGCAAAGTTACTTCTATTTCAAAAAAGATCATATTGTATGCACCTTTCCTTTGAGTACCCTGGTAACTTCAGTCTCATTAAGATGAACATGTTTGTTAAGACAGATGTCTCACAGTATAGGCAGTACTGGTTTTTGTCACACACTCTGGATCACATGACTTTTTTTGTACAGACACTGCATCAGATTTTCAGCCTCCTGTGTTTTAAAACACTGTTGCTATTATTTTACTGTGTGTAGAACAAGTCTCTGTTTTTTTTCCTGGAGTGGTAACTCATAACTGCTGTTGCTAGTGCATAAACCACTCTCCTTTGAAAGGTCATGGACATACTTGTGCCCCAATTGCCATTCTGGGGAAGACCAAGAAGAGATCATGGACTGAAAAGGCAAAGCAGGGAGTGAGGTTCCTGAGCCAAGAGGGGCACTTGATCCTGTGAATGTACAGGTGATTTTTACAGTAGTGTTGTAATGAAACAGCAGTACTGTCATGTTTGTAACCCCCTGTCACTGTGTGTAGTGTGGGGTGCAAAGGGTACACAGTGCACCTCCTTCACAAGCCCTGGCTAGCTGATGGCATGGGTGTAAATGATCAGGGGGTCCCTGCACATGCAGGTGTTTCTTTGTAGTTAGTGGGACACAGGTGATGTCACTTTGTGGTGCAGTGCAATAAAAGTCACAATAATTTGGGCGCCAGACCATCTCTATGACAAACTGAACTCTTTATTTACACTCCTCTTCCTCCAGCACGATAATCATAATGGTTGCAGCAATAAAGAAATATATACTCTCTCCAGCACAGTTCTTAATGAGCAATACGAATATGGTTGCAAATATATCTTATTACTCCTCCTGCACAGTTCTTAATGTTATCCAGATGTTATATAACATAAATCACATATCTCTTACACTCCATACGTCACTGCAGATCACCCTTTCTCTGCAGGGGCACTCACATGGATGCTAACAGGCAGGCAGCTTCTCCTCCATGCAGCTCTGACACACTCTGTGTACCTCTCAACTGCAGCTCACTCACCCCTCCTCTGCGGGGATGATGTCTCCTGTCGGCTCTGACACTTCACTCTGTGTACTTCCAGCCTCAGGATCTGACAATACAGCTACCATGCCTCTTGTAGCAACCCTCACTCCAGGGTCTCTTCCATGCGAAATGTCCCCCTCTCTCTTGGGTTCTCTATAGTGACATGGAGTTCTCTCCCTCATCCAGGGCACACATTCCTTGCCCTGGCACAGTCACCGAGCTCAGACTTCCAGGCAATGCTGGGGGATCGTGGAGCTTCCACCCCACTCTCCCAGGTCCCCAGCTACATCTCTTCTCTCCTGCGTCTCCTCTCTCTCTCTTTCTCTCTCTCTCTCTCTGTCTATCTCTTTTCCCCCCCTTTCTCACAGCCCCTCCTTCTTTTCCCTTAGTCTCACAGGCTGGGCTGGGTAACTGAAAACTGCGATTATGGTTACATGCTGGAGAAGAGGAAGACAAAAGACTATATGGATAAACTTACTCTGCTGTTTGTTCAATTACGAGGTGGCTTGGTGCCACTCATTTCAATACTGGTAACTATACAGTAATACACCTGCTATGGCTACAGTTTGCAAACTTTGCTGTTATTCAACTACATGAACATGTATACCTGTTTGATGTTCACCCACAGAAACCTAGTGATAGGGACTGAGCTGGAGGCGGGTGTTTCACCCAAGAGTAGTAAAGGGGTAGATGTAATGGAGTAATATAGCACCCAACAGGTAAATAGAGGGTTACATACAGAGCTACTATGGTTGCAGAACTGTTATCTGATGGACTAAAACCATTTCAAAGGTCCATATGTTGCTTTATATAATAATATATTATGATCCAGAGTGTTTCAGTACCATCAGTAGAAAACGGAACTTAGTAAGTTTTAGAATCTGGGTAAGGCAGGGAATCTCACACAAGGAGATGGACTATCCTCATAAATCTGCTAAATAAATATACATGGCATATTTTTACTTGGGTGCTCTTTGCAATAAAAATGACTAGAAAGGAGAGGAGGAGGGGATAAGCAGAGCACTCCAGTCAAAATATAAAACATAACTTTTATTGTTGTCATGAGTTAAAATCACATGAATGTAGAGAAGCCCTCTAAGGAAAAGAAAAAGTTGAAGTATAAAACAACATATAGCAAAAGTGGTGCATATATGGTGA
Source organism: Mixophyes fleayi (assembly GCF_038048845.1). Taxonomy (NCBI): domain Eukaryota; kingdom Metazoa; phylum Chordata; class Amphibia; order Anura; family Limnodynastidae; genus Mixophyes; species Mixophyes fleayi. The sequence continues at coordinate 313,895,351 of NC_134402.1, forward strand.
GTGGACAATATTGTATTTGGTTTTATCAATATAGTGAGTTAAAAAGTACTATAGAGTTAGGGCCGGCTTAGTATATTAGGGCCAGGAAAGGGGAAAGATTGGTCTCACAATTATGTATACTTATAAAATGTAATCCCCTTATTCCATTCTATATGCTCACTGTATGACCCGCATATGTCACTGCAACAAGGTTACATTTATAGGGACTTGAAAGGTGGATCATGGGAACCACAGAAATGATCTCATATATATGTTGGAAGATATTACATAAGATGCCTCAGACATAATGTAGTGGACACTGTGGTTCTTGTCCCGTATATACATTAATCCAGTGATCAGCTGGAGATATGATTAAAAGTACTGGGCTAGTAGTATCTCACAAAGTACCCTGGTATCAAAATGAAGGGTAGGTAGTCGCTGATATAGAGAACATTCGGTTGTTTCACAGTCGGCGATCAAAGTGGGGGATTTCATAAGCATGTGCAGTGTGCGCAGTCCGATTAGACCAGCATGACCTGTTTATGTGTGTCTATGCTGGCAAGTTAGTAGTGGAAGGTCTGATCCTTAGATGAGCTGATGCTCATGGATAGATAAATAATGTTACTGGATCACTATAAACTATTCCTCACACTGATCACAATCTATCAAGCTGTCTGTGCCGATTTTTAGGCATATTGCAGTGGACTCCCAATGAATAATTTTAATCGATCGTTTGATTTTTTTCCCTCCCACTGGTCACGATCTACCTCAATATTTATGCCGATTGTAGGCATATTATAGCAGGCTAGCTCTCAATATCCGGAGCATTCTAGAGCTGCTTTGAGAGGCTGAACTGGAACTAGCTCCTTATTTCTCAAAGCTTTCCCTTGAAAAAGCTGAAACTAGATGAAATGTACATTGGGGCACATCATTTGTGATGTCAGTACCTGGACTCTGGCAGCGGCTGTTGGACCGCGAGCACCTGCATTCTGTTACTTAGTCCACAGTTCAGAGGTAGTTTCGTTTTGAGAAATAAAGTATTAGTTTATTTTGTTATGTAATACATATGTGTGAATTCTTTAAGAAGTAAAGAAAATGACAGTCCAGGCAGGGCCGGTGCTAGGTTTTTCGGCGCCCTAGGCAAAATTTCAACCCAGCCCAGGCGCATCAGAATGAATTGACAGTGGCGACGGACATTGAAAAAACAGCGGTGGCGCACCTATCTCCCACTTCTCTCCGCTGACTAGATTGTCAAATCAAATCTAGTCAGCGGCAGCGGCGCCCTGCAGGTCCCGGCGCCATAGGCAACTGCCTAAGGTTGCCTAATGGGAGCGCCAGGCCTGAGTCCAGGTTTGTCATAGATGGGTTGTATGTGAATGTAAAGTGGGCTGCACTAATGTCTTGGGTAGCTACATCCTGTTCTCAGCTCATCTCTTAGGTGTATCACATATAAATAGTAGTAATTTGAAAGCAGGCAAACCCCCGGATCCAGCTATCTCCGTTGGTGAAGTGGGTGGGGGGCAGTGCTAAACGTGTCACAGTGGTCCTGCCCCCTGCTGCGATTGGCCAAAATTGTCAAGTCGGCAAGTATGTATTAAAGATCCAACTGATGACACATGTGGATTTATAACATTAGTTATTTTCCCAGCGCTAAACTGTGTCAGTTTCAGATGAGTGAAATATTTCAGTCCACTTTAGATTTCAGGCTAATATTTCTTATGTTACATGTTTTGAATGATTCCTTTCACGTGCTTCACTCAGTTCCAATTGCATCACAGCTACCACAAAACCACAATCCTCTGCCAATACGCAGAATACATTTCCTGTTCTCATGCTAAGATATCTGGTGTGCAACATTTTCCCTTATGACATGGGTCAAGAATCATATGTAGAAGAGGAACTGACGTAAGCGGGTTACAACCATGTCGCTAAAGTTTTTACTAGTTGGGGTTTATTTTTGTGGAAAATTGGAATTATAGAGAATGTAGTAAAATGAGGGTATTATTTGTTCTACAGTTCTGTGCAAAGATGTATCTAGGAGCATGCCAATGTAAAGAAGAGAAAGTTGCAACAGCACTTTAGCACATGTAAACAAGAACATTATTTCTATTCTATTACTCAGGCAATCATCTAATGAAAGGGCACACAGGCCTGGGTCTATAGCAGCTGTATTGCCTGGAGGGCAGAATGATCATTGATTTGTTATTTTATGTCTGCCTAGCATCATAACACAAATCAATTATAAGTGGGGAGGCAAGAGTGTCACTGCAGAGGAATTAGCACAGGGGAGCAAAAAATGTAATCTGAAACTTGTCAAACTGCTTTGGAACACCAACACCTAAAATCCTTATCAACTTTTGACAAAAACGTTGGAGACCTTAGGTTTAGATTATTTCTACAAACTCCTCCTCCCCACAACAAGTAGAATACCAAGAACCGCTTGGGAATAGCAGCAACAGCCCATGCACCCAGTTTTCTTCATCCCTAATTCATTCCCATTTCAGCACCAACAGTTACTTTCATGTATAATTAGGAATGATGCCTTCATGTGATGGATGATGCAGTGGACATCACGTCTCACATTACTTAATGCTATGGCCACTTGGCCAGGTCTGCACATTGGGTCATCCTGGGTAGATTAACACTGCATTAAAATGAATTATTGCTTGCTGCCGTACTTACAATTTTTTGGTTTCAGACACTAGGCTAAAATATCCTTTCATTTTCTTCCTACAGGTACTTCAAGATATGATGTCCATGAACATAACTCAAAGCTCCTTTCTCACACATGACTCATTTTCATCTGGACAGATATTGTCATGCAGCAATATCTCAGAAACTACAGTTATTTGTCTTTCCTGTATATACATTGTGAACAGTGTGCTGGGGCTGGCACTCAACATTCTGGTTTTGTGGGCGATATTGCCAGAAGTCAAAAGCTCCCACGGTCTGCCAAATTACGTTATCAGTCTCCTTTGTGCAGCACTTATGGAATGTTTGTCATTGCCGTTTGGAGTGGCCTACCTTTTAGACAGCTTAGAAGTGAGTTACTTGGGCTGCCATTTTCTTAGTCTCATGCCCAAGATTGCGCAAAGGGCTGGAACAGCATTTATTATGTGGATGTTTGTTTTAAGATATGTAGCAGTGACTCACCCACTGAAGTATCAACGATTTTGCTCAGGCTGGGTGTGTGGATCAGTCAGTATCACTCTATGGTTGACAGTGACAGCCATTACAGTTACTGAACAGGTACTTACCATAGACAATTCTAATTTATGCTTTCCATATTGCAGAGTAATACCAGGATGGCCTTTGACTGATTTGATCTTCTCAATACTCTTTAGCCATTTACCTTTGATCCATCTTTGCATCTTTGGACACCTTATCTCCAGTACATTGAAGAACTCTCCCTCGGTTCCCACTGAACAACATAAAAGGATCAGCAGGCTAATTTTTCTAGTGGTGCTTATTTTTGGGGTTATGTTTTGCCCAATGCATGTAGTTCTAGAATACCAGAGTATTCTTATCTTACTTGACCAATTCACATATCAGGTAAAACAAAAACTTATTCTTTCTTATCAGCTAACATTTGCTCTTAATAGTGTTAGCGTGGTCATTATCCCCTTTTTCTATGTCTTCAGTTCTCGTGCAATTAAGAAAAGACTAATGGGGCTTATCAAAGCGAGCTAAAAAATCTAAACACAACCCAAAGATTCATACTGTGATGTGAAGGCTGGTGCAAAGCCATTGCTAGTTTACGCCATCTATGCACAGCTAGCACGGATAGAAGTGCTGATGAATGAGTTTTGCTTTAAAACAGATCTACGTAACCCATGGAGATCCATAAACTGTGTTTTGGACACACTAAAACTTGGGATAAAGCTAAAAAAATAAAAAGCTGAGCACGACTGGTGCGGATGTACAAAGGAACACAGCAGTGGCAGTCTAATTACATTCTGAGAAACTCCTTGGTGTTTGGATTGTGTAATGAAGTCCTAATTAAGCATGCACATTCTAACAGTGTACACTCTCCCTAAGTACTGTGATGGAGACAGATGTGCCCCCATTGCTTGCAATATGGAAGATAAAGTAGACATATATCCCTGGTCCTAATTTCATTCTGACTTTCTTTGCAGGGAGCATACATGTATATTTAACCGATGTATTATCCAGTAGACAACTAGCAAAGCAACTTATATAAAAAACAAAAAGTACACCCATTTTTGTATGCAAGTATGTGCAAAATATATAAAAGAGTATAATCAAAAGCCTTTTCAATGTATCATTTTAAAAGCTATTATTATTGTTTATTTCTAGGGAGCCACAAGGTTTCCGCAGCGCCGCACAAAGTACAAACAGTAGACATTACAGGGTTAAACAGTACAGACCAAAAGCCGAGTAAACCAAGATTCCAGAAGCTCCAGACATAGCAATTACAGAGAAGCTGGAGCAGAAGAAATGGTGTAAAGGCAGGAGGGAGGAGGACCCTGCTCGTCAGAGCTTACATCCTAAAGGGGGGGCAAGAGAAGCTAGAAACACCTATTACAGTCAAATTTTGACTCAAGTATCTACAACAATGTAGATGTAACAGAAGTATATTCGGGCTTGGAAATAGTTCTGTAAGACATATTATATATCAGTAACGCATTTCCTCCAACTCCCCACTTGATACGTCATTGTGGTGTTTTAAAATATGAACAGTGCAAATAAGGTTATATTGTGTTTCCTGTAGTCTCACTTCCTGTCTGCAGATGCAAACATGTTAAATCTGCACTTTTTTTTGTGGTAAATTCCAGTGTTTGCTCAATATTTAAAGAAATATGACTCCAGAATATTGTACTAGTATAATTGAGATAATCATTGTAATAATCAGATAATCAATACTTAATAATTTAACAGATATGACATATCAAAAGGTAAATATGCCAATACAAAATAACTTAATAGTACACTGAGCCAGCACACTCAGCCAGTATGACCGCTATGTGCCATTGCATTGTACAAGAGGGATACAGTACCATTCTTCCACAAGAAAGTCACTCAATGGACACCTAGCTGATTTTGGAGGAAAACATTGTCTTATACATTGTTCTAGATTACCAATAAATACTCATCTGTATTCAGGTCTGGTGACCGAAAAGGCCATGATGTATTGATCACATCACTGTCATTTTCATCAAACCATAGGGTGACCATGTGTACTCTGTGGATTGGGGCATTGTCACCCTGGAAGATAATTTCCCAGTGGAAATAAATGCTACCACATTGTGTGAAGATGATCACTCTGTAACATTAGTAATTAGCATTGATGTTGTCCAAACCATGCCAAGAAAATGCACCAAATAAGTTTACAGAACCCTTCACTGTTATAAACAACCACTCAGTGCTGTAGAGCTCTTTAGTTTGGTGCCAAACGAGTCTGTTTGTCCAGAATATGGTGAAGACTGATGTATCCTGCTCTGTTAGCTCTCATCAGTCTCAAAGCTTTTTTGATGAAATTGGCTGTTTGCATCACATGTTGAAATTTGCAGTCAATTGATCTGCAGATGCTTTCCTGGTTTGGCGTGCACTACAAAGTACACTAGTGCGAAGAGATCGCAATCTTGAAATACAGAGCAATAACTAGACATATTAGTTCCCTGGGCAAGATAGAATACTGGAGCATCTTCCATCTTGGTAGGATTGAAAGTAGATGCCAGCTTGAAGTGGTGCTACATCACCCATCAATCACCTATCATCCATTCTCCACATTATGACTTTTTTGTGTCATCATGGCAGGGCGTAGCTATCTTTGTGCTAGGCCGCCGCCCAGACCCTACCATTCCCCTTCAAGCACACTAGAAATACCACATTCATCTGTTAGCTGTGCACAGCTCCCCCTTCCTGAGCAGTACAGCATGAACCGGGTCAGTCAGGACAAAATTCTTGCAGCATGAGGCAGTCCAGCAACATCAGAACTCTCCCAACAGATTCAGAACAGTTGTCAGACTGTGCTACGCACTCCAACCTGTTAGCACAGCTGTGACTACCTGGTGCTGCTGCTGGTGTCTTAAGTTCAGTTGCTGCTTGGCAGGATCCTAGAATGCTGAAGCCCACTTTGGAAGAGATATGCACTATTCACCTACTGGAAAGCCTAGACATAAGTCCCCCCGTCCCCCCCCACAACAAGCCCCAAATTGAAATGAATATCTTTTTTATTTAATAAATTAACATATTCCATTCCCCACCAGTCTCGATATTAAATTAATAGCATTGTAATTTAACAATTTAATTTAATAAACAGACTTATTCTTCTCCCCCTCAAGCCCTAATATTAGATTAATATAATTTCAGTTTAAAGAGCTGATCTGTCCCCCCTATCCAGCACTAACATCAAACTAATAGCATTCCAATTTAATAAACAGATGTATTTCCCCCATCAGCCCCGACATTAAAGCAATAGTATTCCCATGTAATAAATAGGTCTGCTTCCCCAACCAACCCCAATATCAAGTTAATTGAGTCCTGATATTTATTAGCCCACACATTTAACAAAGTGCTCCACATTGCATTATTAGCCTCCATCCAAGCCCCAATCCTAACATTTAATTATTGTCTTTCAAATGAAATAAACAGACACATTTTCCCCTCCACCAGCCTCAACTTTAAATTAATAGCATTGCCATTTAATAAATAGGGCTAATTGCCCCATCCTGTCCCAGTTTGAAGTTAATAGCATTGGAAATTCCCTCAATGAGCACTGTCATTAATTAACCCCCACATTTAATAGAGAACTCACATTGCATTAAAAGTCCCCCCAATTCCACATTACATTAATACTTCCATAAGCCTACACATTAATATCTCTACGAGCACCCACATAGCAATAATACCCCCAACAGGCTCCACATAACATTAATACCCCCCAAAAAACACTTGCTTTCAATTTATTCAGAAACAAACCCTTCTCCCACCAGCTCGCTATGTTCTCTGAAGTGAGAAGGGAGTAGAGAGTGGGATAGAATAATAGTGAGTGGTGGAGAGAAAGGGTTTTGTTGGGAAAGAAGGAAGGGGAGGAGAGAAGCTGGTCTCTGATCTGCAGCACATAGAATAAGGTGGCTGGACCCAACATGGGGGTCATCCAACAGCAGTACAGCAATAATAGTGAAAAACAAAGCATTCACTGGTTGGCACCCCTGCATTCAGAGCTCAGGGGGCACCGTGATAATTTGAATAATGAGTGGCTGAGAGCCACATTAATTGTCATTGTCAGTAATCAGTGTGACAGTTAGAGGGGCCCAGAGTCACTCCTCACTCTCATCTGAGCTGACAACACCCTTAGCTTTGCACCCTGAATAGTAGCACATGTGGCACCACTTGAATTACAGCCAGAGTATGCACTTACGCCCACAGTAGCCCTTTGTTGATGATGTTTTCATTAAAAGTTGTTTCTTGTGAAACATTAGAAGCTTGAGCTGTCTTGGTCAGTGAAGCTACTGTAAAACACTCCCCATTAATCATCCCTCTTTCAGCGTCACTGAGCAGACCAGCAGGACAGTCTTGTCTTGCTTAATTAAATGAAGCCACAATTGTGTAAAAGCTGTCCCTCATTTACCTAGGTGTTTACATATTTTTGTACACTTCCTGTAGTTAACATGTGACTCACTCTTCTTCTTTCCAACTGACATCTAGAGTCAAGCATTTTGGGGCCCCAGACAAATAACACTCTGTCACTAGGCCATCCTTTGTCAGTCCTTGACATGTTATGGCTTTTCCCTAAATGTGACCCTAAATATTACATAACCATTTCCAACTTGAATCAGCTCTGGCAAAGGTAACTTAACAAATATAACAAATCTTTAAAGAAAACATAGAGAAGGGATTTCTAATATAACTAAAACATAAATATAACTAAAAGTTAAATTCTAGTCATTTTGTAAACATCTATGCAATATAAAGCAAAAAAGGAGCACAATCAGTGCTCCGCCAGTATTCCACACAAAAATTAAAATGGTTATTCTCCCTCTAATCCCCTTCCATACTTTCCTTAGTCCCTTAAATTATGTTGTTGTTTTACTTATTTTGTTATGTATAAAACGTCAATAAAAACCTAACCAGTAAAAAAGAAAAAATAGAAGTGATTTTACTACTTAACTTAACCATTATGGACACACACTTAAAAAAGGATTAAAATGTATTACATATGTAAAGACATTAATACACCAGTAAAAGTTTAGAAACAGCCCGGACTGGTGACAGTACATAATTCATATGTTGACAAAATGTATGCAATAGTGCATGATGCAATAAATAACTATGAATAGGAGTCTTTCTCTTGTGTCTGTAAAAATTACTTGGCAGGGAGATGAATTTCAATGCCCTTGTCAATGCCCTTGAGTGTTACAATTCCATGGAGAAGCAGCCAATATAAATATCTAATAATAAACACAATGGGACTGATTGAGAGTTAAGAGTAAATCCAGTGACAAGGTGCAATTTTGCACCCTGGCAAAACCATATTGAGTTACAGGGGTGCAAATTGAACATGTGCAGAATTGGGAGTTTGAGGAGGGTGCATCTAAATTCCAGTGTTACAGCTTCCAGTATGTTTTATGCTACATAAATCAGTCCGAAGATGCTCACAAAAGGTGAATGGTGGAAGACCTTATCATACCACATTTGATGTGTCTATGTCCCTTTCATGCTGCTTCCTCTAGTGTTCACACATATTTATATTTTTCAACCATATAGTAACATGGGACATGGACAAAGGCGTAATGAAATCAGCAATTGTGTGCTATGGAAAAGCTTACAAAAGTCTAATACTATATATCTATGTGTATGCTTGTAGTTAGCTGCCATAGCTACTCTCTCTCTCCCCCTCTTCCTCCCTTCCAGTCAGAGTCCCCCAGGGCTCTGTCCTTGGACCTCTACTAATTTCACTATACACCTCTTCTCTGGGTGAACTCATCAGCTCCTTCGGCCTCAAGTACCACCTTTATGCTGATGACACTCAACTCTACCTTTCTTCTCCTGATCTCTCTCCCTCCCTTCTCTCCAAGGTATCCACATGCCTCTCCACCATCTCCTCCTGGATGTCCTCTAGATTTCTTAAACTCAATCTTGCTAAAACTGAACTCATTGTCTTTCCTCCCTCTCGTACCTCCTTCTCCTCTGACCTCTCTATCACTGTTGCCAACTCCTCCATCTCCCTTGTTCCCCAACTCCGCTGCCTATGTGTCATCCTCGACTCCTCTCTCTCCTTTGCCCCTCACATTCACTCTCTCGCCAAATCCTGCCGCTTCCAGCTCCGCAACATTGCCCGCATTCGGCCCTTCCTCTCCCAGGATGCCACCAAATCTCTCGTCCATGCTCTAATTATCTCCCGCTTGGACTACTGCAACCTTCTCCTTATCGGTCTCCCCCTCTCTCATCTTGCTCCTCTTCGATCTGTACTTAATGCCGCTGCTAGGCTTATTTTCCTCTCTCGACGTTCCACCTCCGTCTCCCCACTCTACCAAGCCTTTCACTGGCTCCCCTTCCCCTACAGAATCCTTTTCAAGCTCCTTACTCTTACTTACAGGGCCCTCCCTGACTCCACTGCTCCCTACATCTCTAAACTTATCTCTATTCATACTCCATCCCGCCCTCTGCGATCATCCAACGATCGTCGCCTCTCTTCCCCTCTGATTACCTCTTCTCATGCACGTATCCAAGACTTCTCCTGCGCCGCTCCCCTCCATTGGAACATGCTCCCCCGCTCCATCAGAACTTCCCCAATCTGTCCTCTTTCAAACGAACACTAAAAACCCACCTTCCAGTCTCATGCCTAACCTCCCACCGGTCGGCTACCTCTCTCTCTCATCCCTTCTTCCCTTCTCCCCCTTCCTCGACTGCATCTCCGTTTCTCCCATCTCTCTGTCTCATCCTTGTGTCTGTCTGTCTTCCCCTCCCTTTAGATTGTACGCTCCTTTGAGCAGGGCTCTCCTACCTCCTGTTTCCATCACTTTTAACTGCGCTCTTCAGCTACTCAGCTCGCCTCCTCTTGGTCCTTCTGCCCTCTGTCTCCTCTCCCTTCTCTCCGCTCTCCTCAGTGGCTCTTAACCTGTCATCCGTGCCCATCCTCTTGGGCCAAAGTTACCTGCCGGTACTGACTTCTCCCCTCCCTCTCGTTAGCTGAGCCTGAGCCCCAGAGTTATAGTGCTTACTGTTATTTGTACTGTGCTGTTTCACCTTGTACTGTGCCATTGTTTGTCCTTGTACGGCGCTACGGATACTTTGTGGCGCCTTATAAATAAAAATTAATAATAATAATAATAATAATAATAATAATAATAAATTGTGGTTTAGGAGAAAGACAGATACTACACATGCTATTTTCACTTAAAAGAGATCTGAGAGACAGAGGGATTAAATAGAGAGAGAGAGAGAGAGAGAGAGAGAGAGACACCCTGAGAGATTGGATAAAACTTCACAGTGGAGAGTGAGGTACCTTACCAGCAACCTGAACTGAGAGGAGCCATCTTAGATATAGATGGTGATCGATCAGTGGGGATATGTAACCCCTGTTTATTTACTGTTGATTTATTGGACTGTGCACTGGTCACGTAGGGAACAGGTGGGGAGGTCTGAAGAATATTGTATAATACCCTTTTGCTGAATTGAGATATGATAACTAGGATGAATTGTTAGTTATGGGACAGAGGCCTAATTTAATTTATGAGAAACAACACCAATTGCATTACTATTCTTTACCACATGTAAGAGAAGTTCATGTACCTGCTGGGTTACGAGTCTATGTTATAGAAGAAACTACATATTTATGTCAAGGAGAGAGAGGATGTTGAGAGGCATGCGTTAGGCATGTGTTAGTAGCTGATAGGGAGTGCTGGCGCCATATTGCCATTTGAAGGAATTTGGGGTACCTCTTGCTATGGTAGCTCTCAATTTAAAAACATATATATATATATATATATATATATATATATATATATATATATATATATATGGCCCAATAATAGGGACTCTTATTGTTTAGAGTTAGGTCCACCCTATTAGCAGAAGCACTGTGAAGTGGCGGGTGAATTTCTATACATTTGCAAATGTGTGCAACTGAGATTTCTGCATTTTTATGCACAAATATAAGTAGCAACTCCTTTGCTGGTTGTAGCAGTGTGCTGGGGAATTTTTCTCTGAATTTGTTCCTTACTGGATAACCCCACCCTTTTAAGAACCTGCCAGGAACCTATAAATTGATTGAGCAACTTCAACTTCTCTATTCTTTACCACATGTAAGAGAAGTTCATGTACGTGCTGGGTTGGGAGTCTATGTTATTGAAGCAACTACATGGTTATGTCACGGAGAGAGCGGATGTAAAAGTGAAAAGTGTATGCCATCCTTATTGTGGAGCAAGGATCGCCTACTGAATCCTGTGTTATCCGTGGAGAATAATATAGCAAAATGCTGTTGATTGTGACAATATGACATTAAAACCATAACGAGGAGTCTAGTCTATGGAGCCGGGAGATTGTTTTGTACTACTGCCTGATAAATGGTTAATCCAAATGAGGAAAGAAAGGAGTGGATTGAGTTGATACTACCTCATAGCAGAAAATGCATATTTACTTATGTTGTTTTGTTTTCAAATGTTTTCTATGCCTTGTGTGTTGCTAACGTTAAAGTGACTGTGATAGAACACAATAGATATTTTTGTGGTTAGATATCTTTGCTAGATAGATATTGTAGAACTGAGTTAGAGGGTAAAAAGGTACCGCTTAGTCACTGTATACCAGAGAGACTTGTTTATATATAATATAATAGATACTAGTTATTACTGTTCACCAGTTTTATGCAAGTGTTTTGTTTGAACTGCTAAATTCTATTTTTGATACAAAATTTACCAAACCTTTTTAGGAGCTCATGCTTCATTAATAAATGTAGCAGTGTGGCTTCTAAAGACCAACCTGGTGTAGTTATAGTTTCTTTGTGTGTGCTGGTGGCCCGAAGCAGAGTAGGAGGGAGAAGGGTTCCTTAGTCTCCCTCTAGTGTAGCTAACTTCAGGATGCTACCCCACGAAGAACCCACTATATGTAGACTAAGGAGGAGGCCCTCAGCGACACTGAATACTCGGTAAAGAGTCCATTCCCAGACAGGTCACACAAAGATTGTTACACACACCCTAGGAGAGGGTGATGTTACATAAGAACATTTGAAATTGAACACAAAGTTATCAAAATGTTTACACATAATACATAAACATGACTATAATGAAAAAATAATATATAACAATGGTGTGACATGAATATGATATCAGCTACCAATGCACATTTAACATAATCATTATAAATAGGGGAGAACAATAAGACTAAACCTGGTTTCTGGTTGACAAATATGCATCCATTATTTTAAAAGTGACAATGGCTAGGTGTTGCAACTGAAGATCCACATACAATAAATAAAATAATACTCAGCATACATGGGGTTTGTTGACCCCCTCCCCCCATTCAGGAAGGCTTGATCCCCCTGATGGTCTTGGTTTTGGAAATTATTAAAAAATGTGAAAACATGTAAAATCATGTAGTTTTTAGTTATTTTTGTCTCTACATTATGTGGCACAAACATACTTCTGGTGAAACACATAAACAACTTCTTGCTTTTTACTTAGTTTTAATGTCAGGATGGTAAAGGTGTTTGACACCATTCAGATTGCATACAGTTTCTTGTGTTCCCAAAAACTCACTCCACAAAGACCTGCCAGCTTCCCCAGCGTTGGTCACACTGAACAGTGAAACTGACAGTTTTTTATACCTGACACTCCTCCCACAGCCCTACCTTGATGGACAGGTGACACACCCACCATCCCTTTAAAAGGGAACTCCTACCAGCTGCTCTGACTTCAGACACAGCCTGTTGGTCTGCTGTGGGAAAACTATGCAAGTTTAATTAAACTTTAAACTATTATTTGTCACACATATGTCTAAAAATTTGTACACTGCTGCACAAATGTGTGATGAAACAAGTGTGATAACACTGTAACCATCCTTTTCCTCATTTCTCACATAATGTGGATTATAGCAAGTACTTTTTATAGCTCTTGCTTTTGTTCCCCAGCTCAACAGACGACAACTGCAGTGTCTAATTACATGTGGATATGGGGACATTGTAGCTCATTGTAAATATGTATATTGTATATTGGTGATGTTGCAGTGAGGTTGTTATTCATTGTCCTTAAAGTGAAGCCAAGTGGTAATGGGTAGGGATCAGGTTGCAAGATACTAGAGGGAGAAAACTAATTAGTGTCCATTGTTCTCACTAGACTAGTCCAGACAGGCCATCTAGCAGGGGAAGGTTCTGTAGAAGGAGAAGCACAGCTCATCTTCACTCCCCTCTCCAACCCCCCCTAGTCCAGCACTGATCAATGTTTAACAAGGAGAGACCCAGGGGTTTGCCCAGAGAGGGGAAAGCTCTATGGAAATTAGACCATAGATATAAGGAGCCACTCCAGGGGGGAGGGAATGTTCATTCTGTGTTTTGATTGCTGAAAGGTGCAAGATCTGGTTTTGGAGTTGTTGTTCTCTACCAGATTCTACATATGCAGCTGAGAAATATCCATGGGTCATCAAGTCTGGACAGCCAGGTGACTGTAACACCTTAAACTAGTGGGGTAAGGGACAGATGATGTGGTAAATCTGCCTGGCATTTATTTACTGTGTGTATATAATAAGTGATTGTTTTTATTACAATAAATGTATTGCTTTACTTTCTAATTGCATTTGCCTGAGTGACTATACAAATCCTAGAAGGTACTGGGTAGACTTCCCTGGCATAGGAAGGCACCCATGTGTGGCCAGTCAGCTTGAAGTGGGTAGCATTGGGTCAGATAAACCTGGTATCCTCACAAAATGTTTTACTCTGCTTGCAAGCTTTCTCTGCATATGGCCAGCTAAATGCCTCCCTTTGTTACAATTATTTATATCATTAACATTCATTTACTATTGTCTAATCACCTCTTCACAACTGTCAAATGTTTCACCAATATTGGCCAAAGGCTGCAGGGAGCTGGCTCTAATATTAGTTGCAGAGCAGTGGCACATTTAAATTGCAGTTTAAGAAAATATACAATCCCTGTTAAACATAGTGGCACAGCAGTGGACATAAAGTGTGAAATTTCACCTTGTTAAAACCTCTTGCTTCAGTTGGTGACATGTCAGGTCATTTTTTTTAATCTAATGCAATGATCTACTTGTGGCCGTTGAATGCCGAAAATGTCCAGAAATATTACGGGCCACAGACAGCATCTCCTGCACAGAGCTTTATTTCTTTAAGAGATTGTGAACAACTAAGTTTTGTGTTCAAAGTATGGTATGGTGTTGAAATTCACCCAGTCATAATGCACGCACTATGTTCCCTTCATTATCAGCAATGAGGAATCCTGGGGAGAGTCTTAGCGGGGTGAGCCATTTTGCTATAACATTCCTGATTTTTTAAAACAGATTGACACCAGTATGCTCCTCAGTGTAGCCAGCGAGCAGAGTAGCTTGCCTGTGTTTGAATTTGAGTAGCATTCCCCACCCAGTAAAACTATTTCTTGATTGAGCTCTTGACTGTGTTCTTGACTGTGAAGGCAATTGTGTGAGGGGTAGTATCACATCTGTATTAGTAATAGGGATGTTCACTGACCCCCGTGTTTTGGTTTTGATGTTGGCAAAACCGCCCTCACGTGTTTTGATTTTGGATCTGTTTTTTTTTTCTTAAAAAAAACTGCTAAAAAATGCTAAAATCACATAATTTGGCTAGTTTTATTGTTCCTACATTATTATTAACCTCAATAACATTAATTTCCAGTCATTTCCAGTCAATTTTTTCAAGTGACAAGAGCACTGCTATACCTCATGTTTCTGTATGTGCAATGGCTTTGAGCAATGGCACTGGAGACTGAAGAGTGACAAGAACACTGCTACCCCTGTTTCTGTGTGAGCAATGATGCTGGATCTCCTGTGGAGGGAGGTACATATAGAATCCAAAACCAGCGAGATCCGACGATGACAACAATGACATTTTGCCTCGATTCAGATCCGAGGAAGCTAGCTCGGCTTTGTACTCGGATTGGCGATGTTTGGGGGGTTTGTTTTCGGAAAACCGGGACTGTGTTTGAAAGCACAACCCAAATAAAACAAAGCATTTCTTCAACAAAACAATTTTATTAATTTGAATGATATTGTGGAGCAGTGTTTGCATTGCAAGGTACCAGTCCGTACTTTCCCTATCTCATTAGGCATTCATGTAGTGGTGGCAGCTACAAATAGCTTCCACTACAAGTAGCTTTAGTCCTGTTGCTAATCATTGATCAGTCTATAGATCAGGAGCATTCCAGTACTAGCTCTGTAAGAAGTAATACTTTTTCAACCTCTCTGAGTAATAAAGGTCATGTGGGAATAAAGTGTAAGAAATCATGCTCCAAATCCAAACAACGTTTGTCAATCTCAAAGAAAACATCAGCTTTTGTCATAAATATTAAGGGAAAGGTTACTGATGAATGTGGTGATTTGTTTGAAAAAATGAAAATAGCTTTCATTCCATATATCACACGCAGTGGCAAGAAAAGATGCAAACCATGCCCAGCCTTTGCTAGCAGTGGTCCTGCTAATGCTCTTAAACATACTAGAATGCCCATTGCAAAAGCAAGTGCCCAACATGGTAATGTATCCTCTGTAACTTCACCTGCACCACCTTCTCACTCTGAATGTAGGTATATCACCTCCAAAACAACCACATCAGTGCATGAAAAGAACACTGAGGCTGAAGATCAAATTGGGCACTGAGCATAAGCTAAAGGTGTCCATGAGTAATATATAAGAGTCTGAGATTTCAGATTCTGGCACTGTAATTATAGAGCAGCCTCCTTCCAAAATTTCCCAGCCATTTGGTGAGTGTTTGATACATATGTTTGACAGTTACATGATTGACATTTATATTGTCAACCCCATAATATAGACAGGGTTTGAAAGTCGACAACAATGACATTAACAGTATTATTAGGTCGACAATTGAAATGTACACAGTATTAAGTCGACAATAATATCTCTCACCATAACTCTAACCCTCACTAGCCTTAACCATATATTACTGTATAAATTCAAATTGTTGACCTAATAATAATGTCTACATTTCAATTGTCGACCTAATACTGTCGACCAAATAATATTGTTGATATATGAATTGTCAACCTAATGCTGTCAACTTTCTGACTGTCGACCAAATGAATGTCTATCCATTGACTGCAATCCTTTGGAAATGTGAGAATGAGTTATAATGACAATGATTTAGACATAGAAATTGAGGATGCTGCTTTCGAACTTGCTCCTGTGCAACAGGATGAGGTGGATAATTGTCGATTAGAAAATGTTGCAATGTGCTGTACTTGAACAAATTAATGATGAGAATGATGACTGTGTCCAAGTAAGTCAACGACCAGTATTACCACCTGATGCCCATAAGTGTCTCGACACGCCTCGGCAAAAGACCAAAAAATCCACCTCTTGCTTGTGGAAATATTTTTATCCCAACCCAGACAACATTTGTCATGGCATCTGTAGCCTTTGTGATGCCACAATAAGTACAGATAGGCACCTCCTACCTTCATCATCATCATCATCATTATTATTTATACAACGCCAGCAAATTCCTTAGCACTTTACATTTGGGAACAAACACAGTAATAAAACAATACTGCGTAATACAGACAGACAGAGAGGTTACGTTATTTGTAGCAAGTTCATTCAAGTAGTTTATCAAAAGGTGGAATATCATGTATAATAACAAGCAGTCCAGCAATCAGCTAGCAGAAGAATGGATATGCACCTTATGCAAACTACATCATCAACATCTTCATCATCAACCTTAATATTATTAATACGTACTCTGGCATCCAATTTTCAATTGGATATTGTTAAACAACAATTATCTGTGAAGCAAGCGTTTGCAAGAGGAACCAAGTACGACAGCCAGCATCCTGTTGCACAGCGGATCACTAAAGCCATGACAGCTATGTTAGAATTGGATGTGCATCCAATTTACACCATCAAAGGATCAGGTTTTAGCGGATTCCTTGAGATTATGTGTCAACACTATCAAATTCCATTTCAATTCCATTTCTCCCAAGCAGCAATTCCTCAGCTGTATTGGGAGGTTAAACAAAAAATCACTCAGTCCCCAGAAAATGCCATTGTACTGACTATCCACATAACTACGGATATGTGGACAAGCGGTATTGGTCAAACAAAAGCCAACATGACCATGACAGCCCACTGGGTAGGTGTATAGCCTTCAGCAGCTGCAGCAGCACCTGTGCCACCATCATCATCATCCTCCTCCTCCTCATCCCTTCAGCATAGTAGTGCTATCACACAATGATAGGTCATTCACGGCACCCTGTCTTTTGGCCCCTTACTCATACAAAGGTGATACCGCCCCTCACACAATTGCCGTCACAGTCAAACACTTGGATTTCAAAAGCAATAAATATATTTAATATTTTTTTGTGGGGTAAGCTGCTCACAGTTAAACAGCACTCTGCTTTTTCTCCACTAAATAGATCAGATGTCACTGGTACTGACTCTTGCACAACTGCCTTCAGATTGAAACACTTGGATTTTAAAGGAAAGAATATTATTGTCCACTCCTCATTAGTTTACAAATATACTATTAGAATGTACTAATAGAATAACTGTAAATATACTGTTAAGATTTGTTCAGTAAATCACAGCTATTTCAATATACATTGCAAGCCATTTTATGAGCACAGATTTGCAGCAAAAGTCCTACCCACATGCTATCAATTCTAAAATGTCAGCTGAGAACAGGGGGGAGGGCTACATGTAGAAGGATTCTGAGAAATCTGACAGAATCAAATTTTTAGGTATCAAGTTGAACTGAATCGTGACTCTGTTTCTTGCACTAAATTCGGATCTCTAAACGAGGCAAAATGTGAGACAAAAACCGTTGTTGGCAGACTGCTGCTTACACAACAGACACATCTCCAGGTGCCTGTCACAGACGAGAGATTTTTTTGTACCAATTCTATTCTAATATTTCTAATAGAAAATTCTGTTATTCTATTATAGATCATTAATTTGCTGTCATTTGAATCATATCTCTGTAGGTCCATCAGAAGTTATATTTGTGCAGTAAACATGGTATAATAGTAAACATGGTATAATATTATAATAGAATATAAATGAGAGATTTATATTTGAGTTATTTTTCAACCTTGACTTGCCTTCACATGTTGGCCTCTCCCAAAATGGAGGGGTTTGCCGTTGCAGCATGCCCTTGCTCCGCTTGCCATGACTCCTAGCAACACCACTGTGTAGAAGGCATGTAATGAGCATTTTGCGATGTAAGAGAAGCCTTAAATGTTAAATGAGTCCTATGTAGACTCAGGAGCATGTACGACTAATAACGTTTAGAAAGGCAGACAGAGGGATAGAAGGGTTGGGCAGCCATAGCCCAAGTACAGTAAGGGTATGTCTGACATGGACACAGACGCATATTACCTGCGCTTGCTAGAAGGCTACTGCAAAATAAGTATTGATGATTATGATGATATAAAACTAGTGCATATGTGCTTGAAGCTGACCTGGACACATCTGCAGATGCATCTGGATTGACATATTACGCAATTTATGCCTGCGAGTTTTACATAAATTGCATCCAACTACATCAAGCCTTGACTGTCAATTAAATCCATTGATTTTCAATGTTGTGCTTATGTGTTATCACTGTCATGAATGAAATTTGGGACAAAAAGCTCCTTTGTCTTTGTAAACTTACTCATGTGTAACATTATATGAGATGAGAGACACACTTGTTTTCCATCTACAGTATGTGACAACTGAAACCTGCAGTGCATAAACCTTCATTCCCTTTATGCATCTAAGTCATACTCCAGTAACATTTTCATAAAGTTATGAGGAACTCCTGGCAGAGTCTCTGAAAACAGATTGATGTTGAAATGTAGAATGACGTTGAAATGTAGAGAAGTTGACAGTGTTGTCTAGTGCATTGTCCTCCTGTGATGGGAAAAGAAAAGGAAACATCAGAGTATAATTCTATATTATGGTATAGATTAACAGCCTAGAAAATATTTACAATGCAACCTTCTTCAGAGGCCTATTATTAGATTATATACTAAATGGTTTCTCAACTATGGTACTTAGATACCTGTTGGTGCTCTTTGCGGACCAGAGTTGAGGAACTTATATGCACAATACTTGTTGATTATTATTATCATTATTAGTTAAATATTTTTTTCCTGTCAGATAATCTGTATCACCTGCTTTCGCATATCCCTGACAACTTTATAAAATATTTTTTTAGCAAGTTATTTATAACTGACCTCATCCTGCAGATCTCTTAGAAAAGTGTATTTCTCCATACTTGTATTACTCATCGACATATCCTATATGTCTTTCAGCCAAGCCACAACAAGCGCCACAAAGCACAATAGACATACATAATTATATAGTGCAATTTAGCATCAAGGTGATTACTACTTGTTCATTCTGGTCATCTGTATACTAGTCCATAAACAGAAATGTCCTTCAATCACTTACAACCAGCAGTGAAAATGCCCAAAGCTGTTGACTTGCATTGTCACGACTGATAAATAAATACTAAGCAAAATTTCTATCCATGTATTAGTAGAGGAGAGATAGATGCAAGGAATCGGAATAACATGAAATCATGCATGCTCTGAACTCAGAACACAGCAAGTATAATAATATATTTTTGATATATAGCTCATATTAAATAATTGAAGGCATAGTTGCCTACTCTTATGTAATATCCGAGAAACTCACAAATTATAGGGAGACCTCCTGGACTCCTGAGAGAACAGGCAATTCTCCCAGAGAGCACTTAACTACCAGAAGGTGTGCGGGGGACATGCCCTCCTCAGCAAGCACTGATTGGCCAGGGGTATGATAATAGGGTGGCGTCGTGACACACTTGCTACTCTATGTTTTACTGAGGTGGGCAGAGCTTCACCCAATTGAAGATGTGATTTGTATCATTATGCACTATCCACTTCTTTTCCTATCTCGCCTCCAGATTTCCCAGACACAAGTTAGGAAAAGTGGACAAGTATGATTTAAAAATGGACAGTATGGAAAAAAAAGTGACAAATTAAATTCAGTCCAAATTAGCCAATAGTTCAATATTCCTATAGAGAAAAGACAGTAGCAAGGCATGAAGCATTGGTGCATTATTTTAAAACCATTTTCAGAGATATTTGAGCATTCTCTTGAAAGCACAGGCATTGCATTCCCATTCATGATATGTTTCTTGCGGTGTAATGCTAGAAAAGCTGAAAGAGCTATACCAGTCACAAAAATGAGCATATTGCTGCATACAGTTTATGCAGCAATACAGTTTATTTATTGTAGGAAAATAGTGTAAGCATATACAAGATAGTGGGCATATTTTACTTTTGCTTCATTGACAGAGTGCCTTACAAATTGTTTTTCTAAATTTGCCATCCTGGGACATAAGTCTGGAGCAATCGCAGAGTATTCACTATTGTTTAGTCTTTTATCAGGTTGAAAGATGGTAGAGATAGAACTGCTCCCTCATACCTCCATCTCTGGATGTGGACCAGGGCCCTGGAATAAAACCCACAACAGCTCACATTGGTGATCTTAGCCCATTTCATCATCCACTGGTTGGCTTGCAATTCCACGGTGGCTTAGTGGTTAGCACTTCTGCCTCACAGCACTGGGTCATGAGTTCAATTCCCGACCATGGCCTTATCTGTGTGGAGTTTGTATGTTCTCCCCGTGTTTGCGTGGGTTTCCTCCGGGTGCTCCGGTTTCCTCCCACACTCCAAAAACATACTGGTAGGTTAATTGGCTGTTATTAAATTGCCCTTAGTCTCTCTCGGTCTCTGTGTGTGTGTGTTAGGGGATTTAGATTGTAAGCTCCAATGGGGCAGGGACTGATGTGAATGAGTTCTCTGTACAGCGCTGCGGAATCAGTGGCGCTATATAAATAAATGATAATGTTGATATATCTATTGCCATCAGTACTGACCAAGTGCAGCTGGATAACGTACAAAATGTCTATTACTCAAGACTACAGTATTTGGATTTGATGTTGACCATGTTTAGACATATTTGGGAAATCAGAGCAGAACACTTATATTCTCAAGTACTTCAACTCTTCTGGCAATGGGCAGACTGCAAGTCCGGGCCTGACATGGACAAAACAAAACAAAATTTGTTGCTGGAGAATCTTTCCACTGTTTCCTTTGACTATTACTGATTGCTGTCTGTGGTTGACTACATGGGCTGACCTTTCAGAACAGTTTACATTTTAAAGTTCCTTAAAAGTTGATTGAATGAACTAGTTATGAACCTATAAGCCTGAAATTCATGGAGATCTTAAATATATTACCTTTTCTGTGGTAATTGATAAACGTGACAGATTTATTGAGCCTGTGGAAATAAATACAGCACAATATTAATAATAACATAGTTCCAATGCTATAATAAAACACAATATAATACAATAACTGAATTGTCATGCACAGGCACACAATATTAATACAACTGCTTTCGCACTGTTTGAGGTGTGTTAAATGTTGCTGCGCACATGTTTGTGCTGTAAGATAACATAATGTGCAGAAATGCAAATGTTTGCTTTAGATGATGGGTAAATAATATATTTCTTTCCTTTCTTTTGTTTAACAACTTCATTTGTGCAAAATCACAAGAAATAGATTTTGTTGAGCTCGCAGGATATTCCAACTTATTTTAACACTAAATCAAATGTGGTGCTAACTTATGATTGGTTGAAATGGGTAGCAACAACTTCTCTACCTAGTAAAAACACTTTCCTAAATGTGCCACACATTTGTCACATAATTACCTCTTCTAGACATTTCCAGATCTTGACTCGTGTCCTTATTGCTTCTGACTGGATTTACAGGGCTAAAACAGGAAACAAATAGAAATGATCTACTTATGACAGCAATGACCCACAGCAAGGTAGTCCTGAGGAGATCAGTAAAAGAATCAGTAGCTTTATAAATATACACACTTTGGTTTGCAATTACCCCCCTTTGCAAAATTTTAGAGGAAACCCCATTTTTTTGCCAGACCATGGCCCAATATCATCATGTCATGCCACGCCACACGCCACGCCACCCGATGACAGCAGCACCTTTGGTATTACTATAACCTTTTTGGAAGTACTAGCTGTAGCCCTGTACAGTTAACCATACAAACAGGAAAACAGAATTGCTCCCCAATTGTACAGTGACATTGCCACATTGTCATTGTTGGTGACATTGCACAGACCCTATTAACATTGTTTAAATCCATTTTTTCTTTGTAATAATGCCCAATTCCCCACTTGATCTTTTTGATGTGACAATAGTCTCCTCACCACCTTCAGTGAATGAGGTGGCGATGACTCTGCCTGTGCTCTGGTCTACCTACTACCTCCCTGTAGTTACTCTTCTGGGGAGCACGAAACCTCTTCTCTGAATTTACATAATAGATCTCACCAACTTAACAGTCACTCATTTATCATTGTTGTCAGCTGCTTAGTACCAAGAGAAAACCAACATGTTGAAGCAAACAGTAAGTATAATGGGAATTGTTATAGTTGATATCAGTAAGTTTGACTATCATGTTAAGCAGAAGAACTGGCACTCAGTGAGAAACTTACAGCCTAGGTCTGGTTTTGACCTTTCACCACTTCACTACAGGTTGAGCTCAAGCCTAGTCAAGTTTGGAATTA
Source organism: Mixophyes fleayi (assembly GCF_038048845.1). Lineage (NCBI taxonomy): Eukaryota > Metazoa > Chordata > Amphibia > Anura > Limnodynastidae > Mixophyes > Mixophyes fleayi. The sequence continues at coordinate 313,918,110 of NC_134402.1, forward strand.
ATCAAAAAGAACTGGAAACTGCAGGTTGTAAAAGATAATTATGAACACAGGCCGTAAAAGACATAGGCAATGATAGTAGTTGATGTAGAGGTGTAAGTTACACCAGGTGGCAAAAAATTGTAGCAGTGATATAGATAACAATTGTTAGAACCAGGAGTCATGAAAGATTACTCTGGTATGTATGTATGTATGTATGTATGTATGTATATATGTATTAGAGATGGGCGGGTCCGGTTCTCCGAGAACCGAACCCACCCGAACTTTGGGTATCCGAGTACCGAGCTGAGCAGCTCGGTACTCTCCCGCCCATTCCGAATCCAAATCGAGGCCGAACGTCATTGTGACGTCGTCGGATCTCGGGACTCGGTTCTCGCGATACTTCAACTTTATAAATACACGCCTCCACAGCAATCCATCGCCATTTGACAGAGGGAGAGAGCAGGGTGTAGTCATAGGCTAATTAGAGCAGGGACAGAGAATACCATATTGTTCTTGCAATTGCTCTAACCAAAATCGCTAGTGCAGAGAGGAGGATAGAGGTTTATTATATTTTCTTCATATTTGGCACTCCCCAGCGCTTTTGGGGTGTCCCCCATAATTGTGCATTAATATTTCTGGCTGTCAAAAGTCATATCTGTCAGCAGTATCTACTAAATAATTTGTAGCACACCTCAGTGTTTTTGGGGTGTCCTCCCTAATTGTGCATTAATATTTCTGGCTGTCAAAAGTCATATCTGTCAGCAGTATCTACTCAATAATTTTTAGCACTCCTCAGTGTTTTTGGGGTGTCCTCCCTAATTGTGCATTAATATTTCTGGCTGTCAAAAGTCATATCTGTCAGCAGTATCTACTCAATAATTTGTAGCACTCCTCAGTGTTTTTGGGGTGTCCTCCCTAATTGTGCATTAATATTTCTGGCTGTCAAAAGTCATATCTGTCAGCAGTATCTACTCAATAATTTTTAGCACTCCTCAGTGTTTTTGGGGTGTCCTCCCTAATTGTGCATTAATATTTCTGGCTGTCAAAAGTCATATCTGTCAGCAGTATCTACTCAATAATTTGTAGCACTCCTCAGTGTTTTTGGGGTGTCCTCCCTAATTGTGCATTAATATTTCTGGCTGTCAAAAGTCATATCTGTCAGCAGTATCTACTCAATAATTTTTAGCACTCCTCAGTGTTTTTGGGGTGTCCTCCCTAATTGTGCATTAATATTTCTGGCTGTCAAAAGTCATATCTGTCAGCAGTATCTACTCAATAATTTTTAGCACTCCTCAGTGTTTTTGGGGTGTCCTCCCTAATTGTGCATTAATATTTCTGGCTGTCAAAAGTCATATCTGTCAGCAGTATCTACTCAATAATTTGTAGCACTCCTCAGTGTTTTTGGGGTGTCCTCCCTAATTGTGCATTAATATTTCTGGCTGTCAAAAGTCATATCTGTCAGCAGTATCTACTCAATAATTTTTAGCACTCCTCAGTGTTTTTGGGGTGTCCTCCCTAATTGTGCATTAATATTTCTGGCTGTCAAAAGTCATATCTGTCAGCAGTATCTACTCAATAATTTGTAGCACTCCTCAGTGTTTTTGGGGTGTCCTCCCTAATTGTGCATTAATATTTCTGGCTGTCAAAAGTCATATCTGTCAGCAGTATCTACTCAATAATTTTTAGCACTCCTCAGTGTTTTTGGGGTGTCCTCCCTAATTGTGCATTAATATTTCTGGCTGTCAAAAGTCATATCTGTCAGCAGTATCTACTCAATAATTTGTAGCACTCCTCAGTGTTTTTGGGGTGTCCTCCCTAATTGTGCATTAATATTTCTGGCTGTCAAAAGTCATATCTGTCAGCAGTATCTACTCAATAATTTTTAGCACTCCTCAGTGTTTTTGGGGTGTCCTCCCTAATTGTGCATTAATATTTCTGGCTGTCAAAAGTCATATCTGTCAGCAGTATCTACTCAATAATTTTTAGCACTCCTCAGTGTTTTTGGGGTGTCCTCCCTAATTGTGCATTAATATTTCTGGCTGTCAAAAGTCATATCTGTCAGCAGTATCTACTCAATAATTTGTAGCACTCCTCAGTGTTTTTGGGGTGTCCTCCCTAATTGTGCATTAATATTTCTGGCTGTCAAAAGTCATATCTGTCAGCAGTATCTACTCAATAATTTTTAGCACTCCTCAGTGTTTTTGGGGTGTCCTCCCTAATTGTGCATTAATATTTCTGGCTGTCAAAAGTCATATCTGTCAGCAGTATCTACTCAATAATTTTTAGCACTCCTCAGTGTTTTTGGGGTGTCCTCCCTAATTGTGCATTAATATTTCTGGCTGTCAAAAGTCATATCTGTCAGCAGTATCTACTCAATAATTTTTAGCACTCCTCAGTGTTTTTGGGGTGTCCTCCCTAATTGTGCATTAATATTTCTGGCTGTCAAAAGTCATATCTGTCAGCAGTATCTACTCAATAATTTTTAGCACTCCTCAGTGTTTTTGGGGTGTCCTCCCTAATTGTGCATTAATATTTCTGGCTGTCAAAAGTCATATCTGTCAGCAGTATCTACTCAATAATTTGTAGCACTCCTCAGTGTTTTTGGGGTGTCCTCCCTAATTGTGCATTAATATTTCTGGCTGTCAAAAGTCATATCTGTCAGCAGTATCTACTCAATAATTTGTAGCACACCTCAGTGTTTTTGGGGTGTCCTCCCTAATTGTGCATTAATATTTCTGGCTGTCAAAAGTCATATCTGTCAGCAGTATCTACTCAATAATTTTTAGCACTCCTCAGTGTTTTTGGGGTGTCCTCCCTAATTGTGCATTAATATTTCTGGCTGTCAAAAGTCATAACTGTCAGCAGAATCTACTAAATAATTTTTAGCACTCCCCAGTGGTTTGCGCTCAGAATGGATTCAAAGCAGTCCACATATGATCTAAATGAGCAACCAGGTTCTGTCACCAGTCCTGATGTTAGTGTTCCCAGTACGTCATCTGGCCAAGGCGATGTCAAACAACAGAGTGTTTTCAAATTAGTGCAAAAAACAAAAACCCAAAAAAATTTTACTGTATTGAAGCGAAAAAGAAGTGTAACTGAGCAAAAGTTAAGTGACGATAAAAAAAAAATTGCAAGCATGCCATTCTACACACGCAGTGGCAAAGAGAGAATGAGGCCTTCACCTTTGGCTATTAGTGGCAGATCCCAAAAAGTTACCCAGCCTACAATTGGTGCACAACTACTGTTACGCGTCAAAGCCGAGCTGCAAGATAACAGTGAGGCATTACAGGAGAATATTTGCTCTGATTCACAAATGACAACAATCCCTGTGGAGAGTCCATCCAACAGTGGGATGTCTAATCGTGACCATTCTGTTAGTCTACCCATAAAGAAGGGCCCTTTCAGCAGTTCTGCTGATGTGTGCCTGAACAGCCCGAGTGTAGCCGGTGATACACCAAGTGAGGATGACACTTTGTCTTTAGAAGAGGATGTGGGGGAGATTTGGGTATCCGACGATGAGGATGCGGTTGATTGTGTAAGTCCTGCAGCAGTGTGGCACCAGTGGGAGCAGTTCTGGCATGTGAGGTTCTGGCACCAATATGCACTTTCCAAACACAAGCAGGGATGACGCAGGGGGCAGACCACAACAGTTTGACATCTGGGCTGGTTTGAAGGATTTGTCAAAAAAATGTGTGACCTTGACCATAATTCCAACCAATCCTACTATTAACATGCAAAGGATGGTGGAGGGCCTATCAGGGATTAAACTGTATTTTTCATAATTTTCACTAATAATGTTTGGGTGTAATATACACCCAAAGACGAGTGCTCAATTGCTAAGAGTCATTGATGGAGAGGAAGACAAGCAGGCTTGTCTGTAGAATTTGCAGGCAAATTGTGCTGCGTTATATAGGTAACACCCAAAGAGAAGAGCTCCATTGCTCCATTGCTAATTGTAATTGCTGAAATAGAAATAATAGGGCTGACAGTCTTGGTCTAAATCTGCAGTTACATTTTATTGTACCATAGCTCATTGCGAAACTGGAGAGGTGGCAGGGTTTAGTGATAATCTTCCTCCAACAATACTAATTCATCCCAATATCCCAATATCATAGAAGTCTGTGTAGTATGATGTAATTGCTGATAATGGCCTTCCAAAGGGAATGACTAGTTGATTTTAGGGCAGAGCTGTCACGGTTTTTGGGCAATTCTTTTACAGCACAGCAAATATCAAAATGTTTAGCGGACTCATCTGCATCACCACTGGGTGTCTTGGGAAAGCAATTTCTTTTATTACAAGCAGTTGCCAGAGAAACTGAAGGAGAAGACGTCCCAACAAGATGTTGATAAGTCTGGGATCCTTGCAAAGAAAATTAAGTATTTCATCTACAATTAAAATATAGTTAGCACATTTACTTTGTTTTATTGCACACTATAATTTTATGTAGCACCTTTTCAAAATCTATTATTAAGGCAATCACTTGACTCAAGCTAACTGTGTCTGCACTTTCTTCACAGGTAACTACTTCGCTGGACTAAAGTATATTCCCCTCAAATGCTAGTCTTCTTGCAGCTGCTGTATTCTCCTACATGCTGTTGCAGAAACCACAAATTGACCCTAAATGTTTATGGACACAAACAGCATCTCCTGCATGTCATTTTTCAAAAGTTCTGTAACACCAAGTTGATAGTGTGTGCAAAACAGGAAATGTGATGGAATTCAGCCCCGCTGTAATGCTGGACCAATATTGGGGTCGTAATCAGAAATGACATATCCTCAGGAGACTCCAAGCAGGATTAGCCATCTTTCAATGACATCCCTTAGTTTTTGGAACAGTTTGTCAGCTGTATGCCTCTTAGTGAAGCTGCTGATACACAGAGTAGCCTACTTCTCAAAAATGTGATGCACCTGGGTACATGCTGCTGCTGTCCATGCTGGGGAAGGCGAAAGACCAACCCAGTGGGCTTTCACAGTCATATAATCTTTTGTTTGCCCAGTTCCGCTTGTACACATATCTGTGGTTAAGTGTACAGTGGGTAGAATACCATTTTGTCACCCAATAATGACATTTTTAGGAACTTTCCGGTACAGGAGAGAATAAGCTTTTCTAGTAAAATGGTATAGTGATGACATTTGCTAACAGGGACATAACACCTCAATTAAATGTCTTAAACCAACTGTATTAATAGTGGACATTGGACACAGATCTAACGCTAGCATAGTACCCAGGGCGTCTGTGATCCGCTTTGCGACTGGGTGACAGGTTTCATTCTTGCTTCCTCTTGCAGAGGATTGTTTACTTGCCAATTGTTGGGGGGGAAGATTGCAGGTGCTGGGATGTAGATGAGAGAAGGGAGGTAGATTATGCTGGAATGCTTGTTGTTAATTTTTTTTTAACCAAAGTTTCTGATTTTCCCAACAGTTTGCCAATAACTCGCTGAAAAATGACGAAACATGGATGAGGATCCCAGATGGTTAAGGTCCCTACCTCTACTGAGTGTGGCTTTCAAAATGTTACAAATGGATAGACAACTCTTGCCAGGATTCGTGTAAAAATAATTCCACACTTAAGAGGTGGATTTTTGGTCTTATGCCCAGGCATGACAATGGCCTTTTTGTTATCACTGGCAAGAACTGCAGCAATTTTTCTTTTCAAGTGTATGAAAATCATATTGTGACATAGGAGGTGTTCAAAATTGAATAAAAAATGACTGGAAATTAGTGTTACTGAGGTTAATAATAATGTAGCTACAAAATAATACCTAAATTATGTTATTTTAGCACCAATAAATGTAATTTTTATAACAAATTGCAAAACAAAACCAAACAAAACCAAAACCAAAACCAAAACACGCAATGGCGGTTTTGCAAAACCAAAACCAAAACCAAAACACGACGGTAATCCAGATCCAAAACCGAATCCAAAACCAAAACACGGGGGTCAGTGACCATCTCTAATATGTATGGACCTTGACCATTCACAGGATATTATAAGTGAAGGGTTTCTATAAAGAGACTCCAGAGACGTCAGTTCCAGCTCTGCACTGGAGCCAAATATTTTAACAAAAGGGATGAAGAACCAGGGGTTAGATAAATGTAGAATATGGTCTATTTTTGTTTTGTTAAAATCCCAGTCTAGAAATACACTGTGCTTTATACAGGGAAAAATAATGTTAGCGTCCAATCATACTCAGTTAAGCATATGTTAAAAGCAATGGTGAAGGGTTGGCTGGGTGCATAAACCCTTACAGTGACATTGGCTATCTATGCGGAGTGTTTGCAGTGTGGAATTTGCAAATGTGTCATATATTAACAACAGAATGTCAAGAAGGGGTTACGAAGAAATATTTATATTCAACTATACTGTTATTTTCTTTATGTCTAAGCAAAATATAAATATTGTACAATATTTTTCTGTTAAATCGTTATGTTTTATATAATTTAATAAGATTATCAATAAAAAAATATACACAACTGTTACACAGATCTTACCATGAAGAAGGGACCTTATTAGGCATCTTGTTTTCCTTCCAGTACCAGCTTTGTAAATAAAAAAATATAGGGATTCAGGATGATACAAAAAGAACATGGTATAATAAAGCAACACAGTGAACAGCACAAGGAAGCAAGATTGCTTAATCTCTTAACACCCCAGAGTGCTATTTATACAGCATTACCACAACGTTTAAACAACAGTCCCTATATGGAAACTATGATGTATATGTAATTTAGTTCTGCATTTTTCTGTATTTGATGAATTTGCAAGCACTTAGAGCATATTTATTATTGTTTAAATTTAGGTCTGAATTACAAATTAATTCGTGAGAGTGATAGAGTTAGAATGTGAGTTATTCATTATGGCCCAGACCAGTGCAGAGCCAAGATTGTGTTTTAATTTCACCTCCCATTGTGCCATGTTTTGCATACAGTAATGGGGGCGTGCACACATGCACAGAAAACAGCTGAACAATGGCTTATCAGGGTAGTACCTAGGCATAACTAGACAATTGCGTTCTGTATGCCTGGTGTAAAGACCAAGTACCTAAACCAAAATCAGATGCGACCAGACATAGTTTAAAGATTTAAGGATTCCATTCATTTTCAGATGTACATAATGTGTAGTTAATAGCCTGGTCTTGAGGTGGTGTACGGGTTGAATTTCAAGAGGAAGTTGTGTGCATAGTCAAGAACATAGATTATGACTAACTTCAATGCATTGAATTGCAAGGTAACTAAAATATTGAAGCTGAAAAAAAAAAATGCGCATAAATTAAACACATGCCATTCTTTTCCCTTTTCCCCTGAGCTGTTTAATAGTAAAATGAAAAGAAGGCAAGCAGTTGAGCATCAACACTTATTAAATGAGATTTAATGAAAGGGCCGGCAAAAAAAATACAGTTAAACAAGGCTTTACATCTAGCCCATAAGTATGCATGTGATGTAGTCTACGTGGTGCCGTTTGTCAACAGTTTATTCTATCTACAAAATAAATTCAATATGTGAGCTAAACATTTTGGGCCTGATTCATTAAGGAAAGTAAGGCAATAAAATGAGTAATTTTTCTCCTGAACAAAACCATGTTACAATGCAAGGGGTGCATTTTAGTTTATTATTTTTAACATAAGTTAAATACTGACTGTTTTTACATGTAGCACACAAATACTTGGTAGCTTTATGTTTACACTGAAATTTTAAAGTTGATCTAGGACATGCCCTACCCCAACTATAATTCTGTCCTCACATTTTAAATTTACCTCCCCCTCCAATGCAACATGGTTTTGCCAATGTGCAAAGTTACTCATTTTTTCTGCTTTGCTTTCCTCAAGGAATTAGGCCCAAATTTGAGTCTGGCAATACAATTCACTTGGTATAATCTCATAAATCATCTTGGTAATTGGCTGCACATAATTTGGTGTCAGACTACAAAATACATTTTGTAGCACAAAATTCATTTTGACAAGTAAAAGTGATAGCTTATAACACAGAATCAATTGTTTTGCGTCAAAATTTATTTGTGTTTCAAAATCAGTTTTGCCAAACTGATGTCATGAAAAGATATATAGCATGATTTTGCAACACAAACTAAATTTTGTAGTCACAAAATAATTTATGTTAAATATATTTGGAGCCGCAGATATTATAAAGCAATATTTTATGAATTTTAATAATTTGACACTAGTTGTCATCTGCTCAACAGTGGCAAACATAATCATAATCACTTTTATGGAGTGTATTCTACTGTATCCTAGTTATCTAAATAATGTAAATCTAGCAATATAAGTAATCTTACACTGAACAATGTATTTTACCTTAATGGTTTTTATCTAAAAGAAAAAATTGGGGGGTTTGGCACTGCATCTCTGTTAAAAAGTAAAGTTATAGCCAAAGCATCTCCGACATCTTTAGAACCATTTCCTAATAGGACATCATACAGGTCAAAAAGCTCATAATGTAATAATTGCTACAAATCTGGGCTATTTACCTTAAATTATTTGTATCTTTTATTTCTTACATCTATATTTTGATATAAATTTGATGCAACATCTGTCAACAATGAACAGTTGTGGTTATTGCAGTTGCCAATCTAGTTTATTTAACCACTGCAAAGTTTGATACAATGTAAAATATATGTATTGTACACATGCATTTTAGATATCTACACATATGTATCGAATTTGTATTTTCTGTTACAAATCAGTTTTCTCGAAGGAAAGCATTATTTTGTAACACTAATTACTGTGCAGCACAAAATTATTTCAGCAACACAAGATCATGCAAAATGTATTTTATTATTTATTCTGATGTAGCTTTTCATATATAGTTTGTGATTTAAAAATATATGTTTTGTAGCTTCCAAAATGTTCTAACAGCAATAGTTTTATGTTTTATTAACAGATATAGTCATTTTGTGGCACATCAACCAATTACATCCAGGTTTAGGAATAATAATGTAGACAAATTGGGCCTGATTCATTAAGGAAAGTAAAGCAAAAAAAAATGAGTAACTTTGCACTTTGGCAAGACCATGTTGAATTAGAGGGGGAGGTAAATTTAAAATGTGGGGACAGATTTATAGTTGGGATAGGGCATGTCCTAGATCAACTTTAAATTTAAGTGTAAACATAAAGCTATCAAGTATTTGTGTGCTACATAAAAAAACAGCTAGTATTTAACTTATGTGCAAAATAATAAACTAATATGCACCCCTTGCATTGTAACATGGTTTTGTTCAGGAGAAAACTTACTAAAAATTTTTGATGTACTTAATGAATCAGGCCCATTGACTGATACATGGTAGTATATATATTCATGGCACTGGAGGCCAACAAATACTCAGACGAGCAGCAACTATGGGAAAATATAGCACAAAAGAATATGCACACATTTGAAATGTACTAGCTCTTCATAAACTACCCCTAAACCCATAAAATTGGCTACTGAAATGCATAAAAGAACAATAAATATTACCTCAAAAATTGTGTTATATCCCTTAATACGCACATTTATAGTATGCCAACATTTACATAAAATCAATACAGTTTGGCAAAACCATATTTTATGTTTACCAATCACAGTAATGGCATATATTTTGTAATCTTAACATAGTTGGCAATTAATTAAGGCACAGACTGTTTGTAAGACTAAAATATGCTCCATTCGAATATAGAGAAAGTGCATCTAGATACAGGAAAGCTAATACAAGTTGGGAATAGCTTTTAGGGCCAGTGTATTGACTAGCTGGAGCTACAGTGGGGTATATGAGCTAACATACTTCCCAACATTCTATATTGGAAAACCAGGATAAATTAGACCACCACTTTTATGCTTTTTTCATCGGTCACCAAAAATTGTTACTGTCCAGGGAAAATCATGACTGTTAGCAGATATTACATAATGTAGCTCCCTCCAACACTCCTGGTCACAGCTTGCTATTTGGCTGATTAGAATGTAAAGCTGTATGTTTGATTATTTACATGCCCAATAATATCTCAGAAGCTGGAAATACTAATATGAATGGTTGTACATATGTAATGCAGCATGGTAACATATATTTATGTTGAAGGCAAGAATATGTTTTATGTTTATTGACGCTTCACCCTTGCACTTGTATTTTGTGTTTATTTGGGTAATAGAACTGTATGGTGGTTGGTTCCCTGTAGTCCGGTATGTTACACAAGAGAGAGTCTTGATTTGGCACAGACAATGGTTCATATTAAGTGATCTTATCCACATACCTGAAACGTAATCTCTTATTTTTGTTCTCTATAATGGAGAAAAAAAATATAAAAAAAATAAAAATCACTATTTATTATTTGCATATTTGTAGTTGAGAAAAGGGGGGAAAGTCTTCTCAGCACTTCACTTAATTAAATGTTATTTTTTATCATGCCTTTCAAAGGATAGTTTTCAGCTGTCATTGGAATATTTTAAGCAGGTCCTGAAAGCTTACTTATTTGCGGTCCTACGGTCATGCACTATGTCAATTCCCCAATGTCTTGCTCAGCTACACCAGCTGGCAAAGCGCTGTCTTAAAAAGACCGGGTCATCAGGAATGAGGAGAGTCCCTTGATGTGCGAGAAGTGTCCAGTGGTGTTTGCCACACTCTCCTTACCTGCCAACCCGATCCTTTTTCAAACAGGCAGCGTGCTGTCCACCAACAACACAAAGGCATGGGGAGCTGAGCAGTGCTGGGTTTGCACACCATAAAGAGGTAACTGCAGGATCACATGAATGGCAGACCACGTGTAAGTAGTCTTATGGGAGTAAGTTTTATTTATAAAATTTCACTCAAAACTGAATTTTCATTTTTGGGTGGACTTATCCTTGAAGCTCCTTGTAAGAGACTAGTAAGGATCCAGGTGTGTGTCTTTTAGGCAGTACTGGAGAGAGGTTCAGCAGACCATTATAGAGGGCAGAGAGAGCCATGAGAAGACGGCTGTGTAGAGACAGCTGAGGAAACAGCCAAGTGAGCGGCCATGGAGCAGCTTGAAGAAGCTCAGAGGAATTGAGCAGAGGGCTCAGGGTGAAGCCAGAATTTGACCTGCAGAGAGGCTGCAGGAGAGAGTATTTGATGTAGTGACTGGCTAGAGAGGGTTCAATAGGTGAGGCATTGCTGTGGAATTAGTGGCGCTATATAAACAAATAGATGATGATGATGATTGCCTTGAATAGAAGCTAGCAGATTGCTATTTTTAAGCAAGCTATATATCTATGTTAGTCATGAAGTCTGTGAAAGGTTCTTGTAGAGACACCTACACACATATTCAGTAAATCAGAGATTTATAATAATATTGTTGTAATAATGATTACATGATCCTATATTTAAAATTACATTGCACAAAATATGTGGATTTATGATTTTTTTTTATACATTTTCAATAGTAGTGCATGATTTAGCTAAAAACCATCACTTACCTAATCACACAGATTAAGTGTAGATGAGACAGTTAGAGTTATAACTACTGAAGACTTGTGTAATGATACACAAAGATATTTCCAAGCATGATCTTTACCAGTTTCCAAAATAAAATGACCACTGGATGATTGCATTCTACTGTTGGTTTTGGATGATATGTTTATTACCAATATAAGCAGTGAGTATTTTAGCTGCCACAACATTGGACATTTGTACCTTTTGTATCAGTCTGTGAGGGTTATTTTTTAAGCTGCAAAAATACTTCAGCGCAAAAATTGTACACAATGTATCTATTTTCATGCTTACCTAATATATTCAGCCATCAGTCCCTCTGTATATTTGTATGAGTGTTCTGGCTACCCTTGAAATACTGTCACAATTTCAGCAAGTTGTAGTGATTAATCAGACATTTTGGGACAATCACTGTTGATCTCTCAAGATATTGCTGAACTCATGACAGTGTGCTGTTTTTTATTTAACTACATTACTTTTACAAATAAGTGGCGGTTTTGTGGAAAGAGCATGAACTAGAAGGTCAAAAAGGCATCAACTTGGTGGGCACAAAAGTTTGCTCCTTTTAATGGAAGTAGCTATGAGCATCAGGGTATCCTTATCTAAATGTAGGTGAGGAACACTCATGTTTCGTACTGTACTTGTATGCAAGAACAATATTTTATGTTTTGGGACAAGACATTTAAATCCGCTTCAAAAGATGCAGTTCTCCAGAGATGCCAGGAGTCTTTCTATACTGTCTGTTGGTTGCCCTTTGCATCTTTATTTATTGCATACTTGCCTACTATCCTGAATTTTGGAGAGTCTTCCGGACTCCTGGAAGAGTAGGCCTCCCTCCCGGATCACAAACACTTCACATCATAGCTTCATAGCATGATGCAGCAAATTAGTGCATTGCAATGCAGGGGGCAGGGCCATGGTGTCACACTAGTATCACCATGTCACCTCCTCTTCCTGCCTCTCCCGATGGGAAGGTTGTCAAATATGATTTATTTATTGAGGGAAAGCACATTGTATTGCTCGCAAATTATAATGTAATAAGAGCATTAGACAAAGGTCACACGTGAAATAAAATGGCCTTATCGGGATTAAAATCAAGCTCTTAAGAACTTGATTTTAATCCCAATGTTTCAGTAAAAACTGAAACATTGCATGCAATTAATGGATGTACCTAGAGTGAAAGTATTTTGAAGGTTTTTACCTTTCCCTCTGGAACCTGAAAAGACTGCACAGAGCATTTTTACGGAGAGCACTTGCTAAAATCATGATCTGGGAGTGCACCTACATGTGCATATTCTGCGGCTGGTAAATTACCCTTTGTATCTGTATATGACAATTGGACCATGGTTCATTGTTTAGAGTTTCCTTGAAAATATCTATCAATAACACATATAATTGTACATACTTACGCCTTTTATTCCTCACATAGAACCAAATTACCAATGTCAAGCAGAGAAGAAGTGACACTACTCCTATAATACCAGCTATCATAGGAGGGGTTAACAAAGAGGCTTCTGAAACACAAGATATGAACAATTGTAATTTAGTGTCCAAATAATTATTTATTTAGTTAACATCATAGTTTTTATTAGAGTTTTGTACGTAAGCTGTAAAGGGGTACAGAAAAAAAGACGGGACAGGAGGTGTCGGGGGCTATAGAGTGGGAAGCAGACAAGAATTGTTATTTATATGCAATGAAAAAAGCTATAACTATTATTTTAAACTGTTCATTCTCTAAGTTAAAGTGCTAAATGAGTTAACAATGGACCCCCCCCTCCCCAATTAGTGTCTAGCCCTACAGATAGAGGAAAGTCTAGGTGGGTATTTTCAGACCCTCCAATATAACCACCCTATACAAAAGTGCTGTTTCTCAACATCTCACTTATTTTCCTAATGCAATTATGTGGGCTGAATTCATTAAGGGGTCTATTTACCAATGACCGCATAATTTGAATGAAACTTTTCAATCCTCATCGCATAGATGCGGATTGAAAAGTTTCTCATATGCATTAAAAAATCAACACAGGAACAGCCGTTCCGAAAAACGGCTGCTCCTGTGAAGATTAACACTTACCTGTCACTGAAGTCTTCTCTTCTCCTCCCTCTGCGGTGCTGCTCGCCCCTATTTCAATCCCTGTGCGCATGCGCCGACCAGTAAACTCGGGCATGCGCACAGAGATCCCTGTCTGACGGAACCTAAAGAAAGTGTGGAGGAATCGCATGATCCCTCCACACATGCGCTGTGCAGCCCTGCTCGTCAGAGCAGCGCTGTTTTCAGTGAAACTTTTCAATTATGGTAATGTACGCCAGCTTCAGATGGCGTACATTACCATGATTGAAAACTAAGTATCAGTCATTGATACATAGCGTTACTGAGCACTTCCCATACACTGTTATGGGGAGTGCTCAGTAAACCGATGAGAGAAGCAAAGCAGCAGATATCTGAGATATCTGCTGCGATGCTGCAATAATACATAGTAATTTAGTGGTAAGTCCCCGAAAACTGCTGTTTTCGGGGATTTACCTCTAAATTAGAGGGGAGAGATCTTTGATAAATAGGCCCCTAAGTGATTAGATGGGTGTTTTTTTATATCAATTAATTCAGCCCAGGTTTCTGCAATAGGAAAGTAAGTGCATAATTCTGGAGCAGACTATATGTATAAGATGGAAGAGGTAATGTTGGAAGGTAGGTAATTCATGCAGAATGTGTGTAATTATTGCTATGTCTGATTGGACAGGAGCCAGATCCAATCCCATCATATGATGCAATAATTATATATCACAAGTACATAACTCAAAATGTTCATTTGGTCTCCCTCCTATGATCATGGCTGATTTTGGGGTAACAACACTATTTAAATGCTAAAACTTTAAAATTTGCTTGCATTAAAATTCACAAAATAATAATAATAATAATAATAATAATTATTTTTATTATTATTATTTTTATTATTATTATTTTTATTTTTATTATTATTATTTTTTTTATTATTATTATTATTATTATTATTATTATTATTATTGGTGGGATACTCGGCATTTCTCCAATTATACCCCTCACATGCTTTCCTTCGCTTTCATCACTTCTCCTGGGGCTCTAGTTACGAGGACATAGCATTTAATTGCCAGCAGCGTGTGCTGTCATTGGTTAACACTGCTACCGCTTTTCCTTCAGTACTGAGCACAAACGAGAATTTAATGTTTCCCCAAGTGAACTTAATATTTTGATTACTATTCAGAGGGATTGTGTCATTCTGAAGGGAGTGAATCTTGTTACCGTGTTTGCCTGCAAAATGTCACGTTAACAATCTGAAACAATAAACCCTTACCTGACAGTGGTATGTTAAGACTCCGACTCCTTATCGACCTGATCTTTCGACCTCTTAGCACTTCCTCATACTCACAAGAGAAGACAACATGGCTGACAGGCTCCAGTTCCCACACCAGAGAGCCTGAAACATCTGTTGAGTTTCTCATGTCGTTTTCTTCAGTTGCCTTGAAATAGTAGAAAGTTCTGAGCAGGTCAACATCCGGTGCTGAACATTTCAATGTCACTTGGAAACCATCATCTGTCTTTTGTACTGGGCTCTCCAACGTAATGTTTGGACATGGCAATGGATCTAAACAGCAAGAGAAGCATGAGAACCAGACCACAGCTTTTGAAACAAAAACATATAATTATTGACTCTTTATACATATTAATATTTTTTTTTAAAAGAAAGGGTTAAATTAAATGACCCCCTTAATCATTAACAAAGAAAAGCTCTATACCCTTTTTCTAGCTTACAATACTAAGCTAGACACAATCGTAAGCACAGTCTTACAAGAGAAATATTGGACACCAAGAATGTTGGATTCATTCTTTTAAAGTTTGCAACTTGAAAGAGGGGACCTTGCTATGGTAGATCCTGTTGTATAACTAGTCATTCAACAGCATGAAACAGCCATGGTGTAGAGTCCCATACATGTAGAACACAATACTGTTCTGTGAATGTCAAGATACCATGTGGGCTACCTATTCTAGGCCTGACCATGCTATTGTTATATCATCTTCCAGTCATTGAGCCAATTCTTCATTATGGGAATGACATTCATGATGTCTGTCTAGTGTGACGCTGTCCTCAACAGAGTCTTGTGAATTCTGTGATTTATAAGTTATCCTAGTGGATAGTATATGCCACCACTGATAGAATTATCCATCAAGCGTCAAAGAACAGACTAGTGCTCTCAGTTTCCACACATTGGCTGGATGTTGTGACTTGCCTTAAGGCAGTTGTGATCACTACCTAATAATAAAGAAGGATTTTCCTGGAATAGACATAAAGACTTCCATCAACTCAGTGATTTTCTTACTCCGGGGATAGGAAAAAATGCTGATGCAGAATAGGTGACTCAACATTTTGGTATAAAATTGCACATGCAACAGTGCCTACATTGTACCCAGCAGTCTAACCAGAGAAGTTCCAGGGCTATGTAGTGCTGTAGCACTTGTATATGTTACTAATTCAGTCCCTGTAGCTGACTAAAATGCTTTACCCAAATGGAACTGAACTCCAGGGCCAGATATGTCAAGGTTCTTAAAGATGGTTCCATCAGGGACAGTATTAGTAAATTCATCCTTATATTATATTTGATTTCCTTCACTTTAACTCCACTTCACTTTTTAAATATGTCAGAGAAATCTTTGTCACTCATTTAATTTTCATTAAAATCATAACTGTATACTGGAATGGAGGCATAAACGATCATTACTGAGGGTAAAAGGGTAAAGGTGTGAAGGTGTAGGGGAGTGGGGCTGTCACGCATGCAGGGCCGCCGAGAGGGGGGGGGGAGCGGGTACATTTTTCCCGGGCCCGGCCATGCCATCTCCGCTAATTTAATTAATTTATTTTTTTTTATTTTCTTTTTTGCAATATTTTTTTTTTGTTTTCCCCGCGGGAGGGGGAGGGGGGGGGGAGCTGGAATAAAAAAAAAAAAAAAAAAAAGGTACTCACGTGATCGCGCGGCGCCGTGTCCCTCTCCTCTTCTCCATTCACACTGACTGCCGGGCGTGACGTTATCAAGTCACGCCCGTCAGTCAGTGAGGAGCGCCGCAGCCAGCAGGCAGAAAGAAGACAGAAGAGGAGACAGAAGAGAAGAAAAGAAAGGAAAGAAGTTGACAAAAGGTAAGTAAAGAAACGGAGAGGCAAGGGGAGGAAAACAGAGATGAACAGTACTATAGAGAAAGGGGAGAGAGAAACAGAGGAGGAAAAAAAGCAGAAAGCAACAGAGGAATAAAAAAAAAAGTGGGAAAGAGGAACAGAGGAGAAAAAAAAGGAGAGAGGAACAGAGGAGGAAAAAAAGGTGGGAGCGAGGAACAGAAGAGAAAAAAAAGTGGGAAAGAGGAACAGAGGAGGAAAAAAAAGTGGGAGAGAGGAACAGAGGAGAAAAAAAAGTGGGAAAGAGGAACAGAGGAGGAAAAAAAGTGGGAAAGAGGAACAGAGGAGGAAAAAAAAGTGGGAGAGAGGAACAGAGGAGAAAAAAAAAGTGGGAAAGAGGAACAGTGGAGGAAAAAAAGTGGGAAAGAGGAACAGTGGAGGAAAAAAAAGTGGGAAAGAGGAACAGAGGAGGAAAAAAAAGTGGGAAAGAGGAACAGAGGAGGAAAAAAAGTGGGAGAGAGGAACAGAGGAGAAAAAAAGTGGGAAAGAGGAACAGAGGAGGAAAAAAAGTGGGAGAGAGGAACAAAGGAGAAAAAAAAGTGGGAAAGAGGAACAGAGGAGGAAAAAAAGTGGGAAAGAGGAACAGAGGAGGAAAAAAAAGTGGGAGAGAGGAACAGAGGAGAAAAAAAAGTGGGAAAGAGGAACAGTGGAGGAAAAAAAGTGGGAGAGGAACAGAGGAGGAAAAAAAGTGGGAAAGAGGAACAGTGGAGGAAAAAAAGGTTTGGGGGCTATTGAATGTTGGGGTGAGTTTAGGGAGAATGAGGTCTATTTATTAAATGTGACTATGAATTATTTAATGGCAGTGATGGTTGCAAGAAATAGGTATTGCTGGGGCTGTTTGCAGGAAGGGAAATAGGTTTATTTATTAAATGTAAATAGTATTATTTTAATGTTGGGGCTGGAGGAAGGCCTAATTATTAATCGTGAGTGCTATTGATTTAACGCCGGGGCTGGCTGTAATTTTCTAAATGTAGCCATTTTTTTTCAAAATAGGTCCTTCAACATTCCTGGATCCGGACAAGCCACAACTAAAGAAACCAGCAGCCACAGGTGGAGAAAGTGAGAAGAACAGGTAGGAGAGAGCAGCACAGTGTGTGAAATGTTGTGATTCTAGTAGGGACAATGGCAATTTTTGGTGAATGTTGTGCCCAATGTAAGGTGTAGGCCAAGACTGAACTGTTTGTGTACACACTGCATTCTTTGTATACTACACTGTGGTGGTAGATGTCCTGAAAGTCAGGAGTGCTTGAACATATGTGACGCTCCGGCGAATTGAGAGTCTAGTGATTTTGATGCTAGCCACGCCCCAATGGCGCATTTGCCACGCCCCCAAATGCATGACCACACCTCCGAAAAATTTTGCACCGCCGTTAGGCTAGCCACGCCCCAACGGCGCATTGCCACGCCCCTGAATGTATTACTACAAACCAAAAATTTTTGGGGGCTTACTCGACTATGAGGGGGGGCCCCATGAATTTGTTGTACCCGGGCCCTGAATTCCTCTTGGCAGCCCTGCACGCTTGCATCTGTCACTGAGCTTGTCTCTCCTACTCGCTTATCATACAGCTCCTGTCCAAGGATGATTCACTGTCTTCAGCCTTTACTACAGGAACATGTCAAGATTAAAACCGTACTAAATTTTTCTTTCCAATTTTTTTTTTTTTGTAACTTTGGAGAACAAATATTCTATTACATTTTAAAATTAATTTCAGTTTATGCCTCTCTCTGTCACAATTTTGTGCCCTCACAAAACATTGTTCCCCCTGCTGAAGTATAGTCAGCCTATTGGATAGTAAGGCCCTGTTTCAAACGTACTGGAATAATAAATAGTAGAAAAGTGATTTCTTTACCCGTGAACACATGAAGATAAGAAAATATATTTTTACAAATAGTAATAAAACAATAATACATTACTGAGACTGTAATGGCCTTCTAAAAGCCATTAAACAAAGCCTGTCAGTTGAGAATTTAACACAAGTTATAGCGCAATGGGGTACACCTTAAGGTTTTTTAACATTAAATATCTACTATTGATAATAAAGCCCTTGGTTGCTGTGTTAACGAATGCATTGGAATATACATTATTAGATAACATCTTAAACCCACTGAGTGAAACAACAAATAACCCAGGAAAATTTAGCTAATACCCCATTCATACTGCACCAAAATCCTGGGTTTTTGCCGGGGCGAGCTCAAACGACCCGGGTCTTGGTGCAGTATGAATGGTACAAGTCAAAAATCCCGGGTCTAAAAACCCGGGTCTTCAACCCGGGATTTATCTAGGCGTAATTCCCGGGTCGGACCCGGGTTGTCTGCACTATGAATGGTGCAACCCAGGTTTTTCAACCCGGGTTGCACAGAAAACAAGCTGATTGGCTGTCTGCCTGTCTCTGGACCATGATGAAAAGTAATGTGGTAAACAATCACCGCCCACTTTTGCATCATCTTTATGCATCAAAAAACCAGTCACCTTTCAATGACATCACCATTTTTCAGCCAATGAAAACTGCTCTGGTGATGACTCCCACAAATTGCCAGGGCGCAGACTTGTGCAGTATGAATGGGGTCAACCCGGGAAATTCCCGGGTCCGAGGTGCAGTATAAATGGTGTTTCTGAGCTGGGACGCTCCGAGCCCTGGCAAAAACCCGGCTTGAAAAACCCGGGATATTGCCGGGGCGGCAGTATGAAATCGGTATTAGTCATACATGTCAACCTTTTCAAATTGGCTTCAGGGAACTCGTGGGGAGAGACGGGCGTGTGGGAGCAGGCTTGACAAATCACATAATTTTTGGCCACGCCCCCTGCTATGAAATGCCTATATTCATTGCATTACATAACAGGGGGCAGGGCTTAATGGTGGGATTGTACCATTAAGCTCCGTTCCCACAACATTCTGAGAGGACGCCTACTCTTCTGGGAGTCCGGGAGGACTCCCCAAAATTCGGGAGCCTCCCGGGTACCAATTATCTAAAAAAATAGAGCCAATCTATCTAAAATAATGTCATATTTGGAATCAGCACCACAAATTTACCCAACAATCACTCTATTATTATTGGCTATAAAGTGAGAGTTGACCAAAGTAATATATTCTTAGAAGGAGTTGCAGTCATTTGTGGGTCTTTTCTATTTGTAGAATCAAATATGTTGTTGTAACGTCTCCTTTACTGTCAAAGTTTGGATATAATTTAACTATTACATAACTCATGAAAATAAGAGGATGGCAAGATAGACTTTATTGAAAGTGCCATGTAGCATATGGTTAATCATAAGGAATACTCAGATCACCTAGAGCAAATATCAGCTGTTCCACAGCAAAATACCATCTTAGACCATACATTTGTGTGCTTCAACTAAAAAAACTACAACTAGCCCAAAAACAGTTATGTGACAACATAGCACTGTCCATCTGTATATTACCAACAATGAATGACAATAGCGGTAAATACTGCTGTTTGTAAGGCTATACCTAACGGCTTGTTCATATCAAAGTTTAAGCATTATTTAGACATTTTGTGCAGAGCTTTAATTGCTCTATACTTACAATGTAAATATAAATATTGCTTATAAAAAGCTGCATGAAACTCCACAGTCAACGCTAAGAAAGTCTTGGTGGGAACAAGCTATAAACTGATAGTGAAACATGCATTAGATACAGACAAAACTTACCAATCACATATATATTAACAGGCTGGCTGGTGAGTGACTCCACCATACGTCCCTGTATATCCTTGTGGTATGTACAAGTATAGTTTCCATTGTCATTTTGTTGTATATCTGTTGAATGACTGAACAATATTAATGGAGAACCAGAATTTAGCAGCAACTGTCCATCCTTATACACATTATGTCGACCTGTGAAAGACCCAAAACACTGCAAATTGAGAGTTTCTCCTGCAATATAGACTTGGTGATTTGGAACCACCTGCAGAACTGGAGCAAGAGGTGTATCTGAAACAATAAAACAATAATTGCATAGTAGAAATAATGATTTTTGAGCTCGACAGTCATTCACAGCCAAGACATCACATAATGTAAGAGAACATTTCCATTATAATAACTTAGATACCATGTAAAGGACAACATGTAAAGGAAAACATACATGGAAATTTATGGTGCTTATAGTCCAAAAACCTAAGTAACTCCCTGCTCCCCACTATTTTTATAAAGTTGACACAACAAGCATATAAAATAAAATAAAATGAAACAATGTACAATGGACATAAGCTTATAAATAACATCATACACGAATATTTTATGAGAGAAAAATATATTAAGATGATTATTTAAACCGATCCTTGTACTTCAGAAACTTGGACATAAGTCAGTACACATTGATATTTTACTTAATTTGTGGATCATTTAATCGGAATATTTTATCACTGTGTAACACATATTGAGGAAGATTCAATTACAAGATATTGGATGCCTTTTCTAATATTTTAATTAACTTATTAATATAATTTAACACATTTGACAGAAAATGTGTGCAAATAAAACTGAGTATCTTACCCATATTTCCCTTTTTTGTCAAATTCTAAAGAAAACCTAGTGAAGAACAGTAGTTTTCATTAAATTAATATTTGCCAAATGCTGTTAACTATGTAAAAGCTACATTTAGTTTAACTTTCAAACAAATTATTAAAATCAATCAGCTTATCTAATTAGCATAACCAATTTGTGCCAGTTATTTGGCATTTTCCATGTTATTGATAATTATCACCATAAAAATCAAGGAAATCAAGAGGCCGATAGACTAAATTTAGAGTTTTCTAAGTGAATAATGATAAAAGATGTATACATGTATTTTGATATACAATGTTATGCCATCAGTGAAAAAACATCCCTTGACAAAATATTTAATTTTTTTTATCCAATGATCTGTACACATTTTGTGAGAAAATAATTGGAAAACCATCAACCTTCAACAATTGGAATATTAAAATGGCTGTCTAAGTCTTTTAATTCCATTAATATTTTGTGCAACGAGAAGGTGAAAAACCCAACAATATTGAATTTAACATTGAATTCAAGTCTCTTGTGTGAAATTTGGCACAAAATGTTTTTTGAAACTACCCAGAAGCTGATACACAGTCGAGATGCTCAGGCTCGGTTCCCTGAGAACCAAACACACCCGAACTTAGCAGATCTGAGTACTGAGCTTTCATGCACCCTCGGAATTGAAAACGAGGCAAAACGTCATCGTTATGTCATCTGATCTCGCAATTTTTGGATTCTATAAGTACCGTCCTCCATTGCGATCCAGCATCATTTCACAGAGGGACACAGAATGGGTAGCACAGATCTTGGTAATCTGTAGAGCAGTTGGGCAGCATCATAGGTAGAATAGAAAGAGGAGGGGTAGCAGTGTTTTTCAAAGTCTCCAGTGACATTCAGGAGAGCTCCATTGCTAATTGTCATTGCTGAAATAGAAATAATTGGTCTTCTAAATCTGCAGACTTTATTTGAAAGTGTATGAAAATAATATTGTGACCTGTGAGGTGGTCAAAATTGACTGTAAATGACTTGAAATTAGTGTTATTGAGGTTAATAATAATGTAGGGGGAAAAAAAGCAAAAATATGTGATTTTAACAAAAAAAAATAGGGATTTTAGAAAAACATTGGGATCAAAACCAAAACCAAAACACGCAAGGGCGGTTTTGCCAAAACCAAAACACGAAGTTAATCCAGATCCAAAATCAAAACCAAAACCAGAACACGGGGGTCAGTGAACATCTCTAATACACAGCTGGTAAATAGCATGCATTGCTAATTATCAGACCTTATTAAGGCCAAAGGTGGACCACATAAGCACTGATTATTTAACTTAATTCTTCATTGTTATCTGCAGCCATAATTTTAACTTTGCACAAAACTTGATGTTGTTATGATAAAAACTACTGTTTCATTTAGGTTGCTGTACAATATAAACATTAGTTTTAAATACCAGCAAGATACTGAGATTTATACAAACAAATTCCAAGTGTTGAAGTTCTGACACCTAGATAACCAACAATATTTGTGTGGGAGTCATCTATAATTATATGGTCTTCTACTTTTAGGACTGTAAAGGACAAGTCCTGCTTACCTTATCTACCCAGGGTTTCTCCCCCAGGAATCACCCACCCCATGACCTGAAGCACTGTCAATATAGAGAAAAAGAGTCTGCCCTTGCCTCTCTCACAGAGCTTAATGACATGCTTCTATATAGCGCTATGGGAAAGGCATTGATGGACACGCTCTCCATGCGATGACAGCTAACAGTGGAACCAGGCCTAACTGCTACATATGGTTTAAAGTAAGATAGGCAAGTCTAGTCCAAAAATGGAGATTTTCTTTAATGAATATTAATGTATTTTCTTTTTTTTTGGGGGAAATACCACTGGCAATGAAAGTGACAGTTACACATTGGAATGTTTGTAGGCTGTCCTTTAGGCACCTTTTCAATAACCAACTATAAAAATGTAATTGTATTAATACTATATTATACCCTGTAAACAATATCTATACACCGATTAGACACAACATTACAACCACCTGCCTAATTTTGTGTAGGTCCCCCGCATGATGCCACACCAGCTCTGACCCATCGAAGCATGGACTCCACAAGACCTTTAAAGATGACCTGTGGTATCTGGCATCAAGACTTTAGCAGCAGATTCTTTTTAGCTCTGTAAGATGCAAGGTGAGGCCTCCATGGCTCAGACTTGTTTTTCCAGCACATCCCAGAGATGCTTGATCACACTGAGAGATATGAAGCTCCGATTTCTGCAAGTTGCCAGAAATCGACGACTTTGCAGGGAAAATTTAAAGCAGCGATGGCTTGTAAAGGCAAGTTTGCCTTTACAAGCCATCGCTGCATTAAATTTCACCTGTAAAGTCGTCGATTTCATACATTTACCTCCAAATGCTAATACAACCTTAGAGCATTTATGATGGCTGCTTTTGTTTCCTAAGACTCTTTTCTCATATGCATTCCAGATCAGAAGATATCACTGATGATGAGTGGTTTGATGGGCACATATATTATGGCTACAGTGCTATTTAACGTCAGTACATATTTTAGTCGGAGTGAACTATGAAAACAAGTCGGGCCTGATTCAATAAGGAACCTAATTACCGAATCCTGACGTATTTTGCGTAAAAAAGAAATCGCTCTGTGCATGCCCAGAACCGGACCACATACCAGTTAATATAGCAACATCCAATTGAAGTGCTAAACGACTCTTACTACAGCCAATGATTTCATGGGTGGAACAGGGAAAAGACTAGGAGTATGCACGTAGTCAATGTACAGTAAGGGCGTGCCAAGCTCGAGCTAACACAGCAGTGTCCGTTTTGGGCCTCTGAAATGTACGTGTTTTATGTGCAGTAAACATTTAGACCATTCTATGTAATATATTTTATGGAAGTAGGGGGTAATAATTACTATATTATTAACAGGTGACATTAATAGTGCTTTTTTTCTTTCTTCAGTATGTTCTTTTGGGACTTTATATTTTCCATATGTATTGGACATATCCTGCAGTGCATTGTCTATTAATGCAGTGTACACCTAGACCTGTATTCATCCACAGACGTATCTTTAATCCGCTAATTGGTGAATACGAACATGCACATGTCGATTTACGTGTGTTTAAAAAAACACGCAATACATTCCTTTTGTGTGTCTTAATGAATCAGGCCCGTAATACGTAAATGTATTTGCTTTTGAAACTGGTTTGATATTGTAAAACTTTACCAATCAATGTGATCTTCAAGGTGTTGCTCCTTTGTGAAATGATCTCTCTGCTAGACACATTGGCCTTGAATTGACAGCTATAAACACCAAAAGATGATCTGTCCAGGTTGGATACAGCATAAGGAGTGCTGAGCTGGGAATTAGGACTATCAGATTTCACCTCCTCATTCCCCAGGTAAATGTACATTTGAGTGACCATGTATTGTGATGATATAGAGGGTACAGAACAAAGAAGCTGTAGACTGTCACCCATTAGAAACACAGAATGGCCACTCTGGTTTTTAAGAACAGGAGCAGGAGGTATATCTGAAAGACAAATGACAGTGTGCATGTAAGTAGGTGCAAAAGTTGGATAGACAATGAAACTGACTGCAGACCATGTTCACTTGAAGATCAGGTGAACCCATTAATGGACATTAATTGATACAGCATTCATATTACTGAGCTAAGTTGAACAGAATTATGAACTTTCTTTAATGTTTTTTTTTTTAATGTATGACCTCCAATGGCCTGATCAGCAGAACCCTGCTGGTCCGAGATGCAGTCCCCAGTTTATTATTTATTTATAAATGCAACATTTTCTGCTGTAAATTGTGCAAAATACATGCATTACCTTGTATAGCATGCTGTTCTTTAGTAACTGTTTAATTTTTCCTAAATACATAATTGAATTTGTAAAAGTTTTTGACATTTTTGCTAAGCATAAAATTGTCAGAGCAGCATTTCTCTTTGTATGCTTAGCTCCTAGTTGTGTTGGAAATAACCATTTGCATACCACATATCTGTCATGTGTAAGCACTGCCTATCTGTGTCTCTCTTATTACAGCATTATTCCAGCTGGCCCCGATGGGTGCACCCATCAAGTGAAAGATGGGTGCACCTCTGCCACTGTTAATGTTGTTTAATTTCTTTTACGTTTGTGGTTAAATCTGAAGCACCCTTATGTCATTCATGTGCGTTGTCTGTTAATTTTAAAAGTACAATTTTTTCACATGTGCACCACTGTGTGTGTGGCATTTTTATGTATTTGTTCTGAAGGCATGTACAGACATCCATTTGGATAATGAAGTGCACCTATGGCCCATCGTGATTTGCCCTTTGACTATGTAAATTCTGTCTGTTTCCTCAAGTACTGCCATATTTGCAAGCAAAGTGGGAATATTCACATGAGTAGGGGCATAGAGTTGGTGCATAGACCGGTGCAAGGAACAAATATTAGTAATAGTAGCTTTAATACTTATGACACCCAATATGTATTTATGAAAGCTAATCAGACAACTGCTTTGATAAAATGCTTGCGATTTTGTTGCTATATTTACATTTTACGATGTTTAGTACAGTTTTTATATTAAGTATGTTTTTGCTCACTTCCACTGCACATATAAAATTCAAGTTTAGATCCTTTGGAAAACACTTACCCATGACTCTGATGGCAACAGATAAACTGTTTTGGGAATAAATATATCTATCAGAGTGGTTAAAGCAGTAGCGACATGAATAGTTTCCTGTAGAATCTGGTGAGGAGCTGGTGATTAAATATGTGGACATTCTCCCCAGTGTCTCTGACTCATGGATTTCCTTATCATATTTGTAGTATTGGATGCTGATCACTGCAGGTCCATCGGGAGGAGAACATGTCATGTTGATAGACTCCCCACTTATATACACAGGTAGTACAGGGTTCAGAATGATGGATGGTGCCTGGGGGATTTCTGTAATGTAGACAAGGAAAACTGAAGATATAAACATAACATTTTGTTCTTTATGGGAGATTTTAATAGCCTTAGAGGCATAAATACAAATGAATGGACACCACAGGAGCCTCTAACCTCCCAAACCACTTACCAACTTTGCTAAATCTGATCATATCCACTGACTAAGCTGTACACTATCCAAAGACAATGCCCATCAATACAGGGCACCAATAACATCTTGACCAAACAGGCACAATTGGCAGAAAAATAAAAAATCAATCATAATCATCATTTTTTACAAGAGAGTCCTCTATAGACGAACGCAATTAAATAGTGACAATGTTGCATTCGAGCTTGCACTTACCTGAAGGGGTTAACATAGGAGGTAGACCCGACCAATGATGTTGAGGGGAGGGTCTTGTGTCTTTGTATAGTATGCTGCACTTCCTGGTCTGAGTCACTCGGCTGGCAAAATCCTTTGGGAGTGCACGTGGAGACAGATAAGGATTACTTTTATTACTTAACTGTTTTTGCTGTGTATAACTTTTGTCTTCTTTCTTATTGACCTTAAATTGTTTGCTTTCTTATATTTAACTTTCTCTCCTGTATCTTTATTGCTTTGTGTCTGTTTTTATTTTTGTTTTCTTTCTCTTATCTGTCTCATTTTCTTGTCTCTTTTTTCCCTCTCCCCTTTTCTTTTCCCCTTTTAGTTAGCACTTCATTCCGGGTTATGCCCCGTCCAAAAAGGGCCGTGGTGAGGCCGGCTCAGCTTCAGTCCCCCTCCTCAGGCGATTCCCGTCGCCATCTTGGGGATGGGGGCGCGGTCGGGGGCAAGTGCGGCGGCCTATGGGGGGGTCATGGGCAGTGCCCCCTGCCGGAGGATCAATTCATTGGTGGCCAGTGCACCTCCAGCCTCCCCGGTGACCCGGGGTAGGAGGAGGTTTGTCGGGCGCGGCTCAGCGGTTCAGTCTGAACCGCCGGGCGGCGTGAGCATGCGCAGATCCCGGGCCCCAGCGCTGGAGCCGGGTCTGCGCCAGGGAGGGGGCGCAGACTAGCTGCATGTCACCAGGGCGGCACAGGGAGGTTGGGACAGGCGGCAGGGGCGCGGTGGGGATGGACCTCTCCCCCTCAGCAGCAATCAGAGTGCCCAGGCCACCAGGGGGAGCAGGGGAGAGATTTTCCAGCAGCACAGGGATAGTATTGTCGTTAACCCCTCCTGTGCTGGCTGTTAGGGAAAGGGTTAGGGACATTTTTTGCCCAGCTCCACACCAGTTACATTTCCCCCCCAGACCCTTTTTGCCTAGTAGTGTGAGAGGATCGGCATGGGGGGCACAGTTACAGCCACATCCCTTGTCCGCTCGTAGGTCACTGTACCCGTCTATGGCGGGCAGTGAGGACGCGGCCATAGAAAGAAGGGCCTTTTTTGCCCAAAACAGGGACAACGCCTCTGGGGGTCGGAGTCAGGACCTTGGCGCAGAAAGGAATTTAGGCGCTTCAGACTACCCCGGGCTCAGGTCTGAGGGGGGATTTTTCTCTGGAGGCTCGGCAGGGCAGAGTTAAGGTCGGGTTCAGCGGCACCAATTACCCCCCCACCCCCGCTTTCTGAACAGGCAAGGGAGAGCAATTTCTGTATGCCCCCGAGACAGGGAGACAAGGGGGACGGCTATCGCGCTGAGCGGGTAAGCGACAGAGTGTTTGACTATTACCATGGGGACATTGACAGAAGAGCGCAGCGGTTTCAGCCGGCAGTTGGCAGCGAGTCGTGTGGCCAATGGAGTAGTGGGGATAGCACGTGAAGGGGCACCACTCCAGCAGCAACTGGGGGGTGAGGCTTCTGGCCCGAGGGTTGTGAGCCCAGATACCGTGCAGACGCTGGAGGTAGGCCCGCCGCCTCCTCAACATTCGTGCCAACCATCGTAACATCGCCAGACACAGGGGTGGCTGGGAATGTCAACCGTGGGGTGCCGGAAACTCACAATGTTTTATTTTCAGTTTCGCAGAGTCAGGTTCTGGTGCCTCAAGGACAGGGAGCATGGCAGGAGGAGCTGGGAACGGCAGCTGATGTGTTCTCGGCAAGCATAGCGGATCACTCACACTCACTAGGGGCAATGTCTGAAGTGTCTGATGAGCGTCCAGGGGTCGGCCCGGGAGCGGGCGCCGGCAGGGAGGTTGAAACCACTGGGGAGAGAGGTTAGAGCATTCCTTCTGTTACACACAAAAACCGTGATGTTAGAATCCCGGTGTCCACAACGAGTGAAGAATCCTCTGGGTCGGGGCACAGGCCCGCAAGCTGATTAAACTATTACAGATGCAGCTAATAGGAAAGCGAACCACCAGGCCCCTGCAGGCTTTAGGTCCCGATATAGTTGCGCAAGCTGGAGATTCCAGGAGAGAAGAGAACGAGGCGTTGCTATACGGCCTTAGGCCAAGTGTCAGGGATAAAATTAAAAGAGCAATTTACTGTCACGGGCACTAGGAGTCTTTACCCAGGGATCACCAGATGGTAGGCTTACCAGAGCAATGTAGATGGTAATAGGGTACTCTGGTAGCTGGGTGATCACGGAACATGAAATGATGGCCGATGAGATGCTCAGGAAAGTCTATGACTAGCAACACTGGTAATAATGAGGTAATGATACACAAGGAACTGTATGGACAAGGACACGTGAAGGTAGTCAGTGGTCTGCGATAGCAAGTTGTACCACTGCTATAGTGAGGAGGAATGTCCAACAGAAACAAGGAGGTGATGAGAGTCAGCGGTCTGCGGGTAGCAAGTTGTACCGCTGTCTGAGTGAAGGAATGGAATCCAAGTGGAGGTATCCAGGTAGTCAGTGGTCTGCGGTAGCAAGTTGTACCACTGCTATGTGAGGAGGTGCACGGGGGAAGACTGCAACACAGGATATACACAGGCACCTTATACACGATCCACAGTAATATGCACAATATAGGTATATATATATGTAAATGACTGATCAGGTCTGCAATCTAGAAAGTCTCTTGAAGTAGTCCAGCACAATGATAACACAGTCAATGATGGCAATAGACTCAGCGGATAGCAGACTCCAGAGAGAACCAAACACAGTCCAGCAAGATATGCAATACACAGCACAGTCAATGAGAAGTATGCATACCGTGGTTCAGCAGTAGCAGTCAGATGGGATTGCAGCGGTACCTGAGCGGCTGGAGGCCGACTGGATAGGAAGTCCCTGGATAGAAGAAGCAGCGGTCTAGCAGGTGCAGCGCACAGGTGAGTAGACCGACAGGGACACGAATCCACAGGAGTCAGCAACACGTGGAACTGGACTCATAGGAAACCCAGGAGAATGGAGATGATCCAGCAGAGGGTAGTAGAAGAGATACAAATCCAATGCTGACAGGAGGGTAGAGGCCAGTGGAACACGTGAAGGCGTGGAGAGTGGATCAGCAGGAGAAGGACGATAGCGCTGACCACAGCGGCAGGACTCAGCGGCACACGGAGGTAACCAGTAGCAACCACAGGAACCAACAGCGATGGGAAACAGGAGTGCAGCGCAGGGCAGGAGCTGTAGATCACGAAGTGTAGCAGATGGTAATGAAAAGCGGCAGTCTCGAGGAAGTCACAGCAAAGATGAGATGAGAGTGTAGTGCACGGAGGCAGCGGATAGTAATCAGCTGGCAGTCACGATGTTGAACACAGGCGAGTTGCAAGCAGGAGACTGTAGTGCACAGAGGCAGCGGATAGTAGTCAGCTGGCAGTCACGATGTTGAACACAGGCGAGTTGCAAGCAGGAGACTGTAGTGCACAGAGGCAGCGGATAGTAGTCAGCTGGCAGTCACGATGTTGAACACAGGCGAGTTGCAAGCAGGAGACTGTAGTGCACAGAGGCAGCGGATAGAAATCAGCAAACAGACTTGATGAGAAGCAGGTGAGTGAGGTAAAAGCTGGAGTGCACGGAGGCAGCGGATAGCAATGAGCAAACAGTCACATAGATATAAAATAACGTTGAAGTGGTGTAGAAGACTGTAGTGCACGGAGGCAGCGGATAGGAATCAGCAAACAGTCATGATGATAAAGTAGATGGTAGAAGTGGTATGGAACCACAGTAGTAGAAGTGGTTTGGAAACCACAGGAATCAGCAGCACTGAATACACAAGTAATACAGGAACACCTTCAGAGACTCATGAGGAATGAGACTCCAAGATCAGGCAACGTGGTAGTGACCACAGGTGCTTAATATAGGGAGGTTGCCTGATCTGCCAATTAAGTTAAAGGGGTATACACTGAAGTATAGAAAAGGGCTGCGCATGCGCAGACCCTCAGGATGGTGGACGGCCACGGTTCCTAAATGTCCGGGAAGAGGCACTCACGGTCCGGTGAGTGACAGTACCCCCCCTTTTAAAGGTGGGCACAGAACGCCTGGAACCGGGCTTGTCCGGATTTTTGGAGTAAAACTTCTTCAAAAGGGCAGGAGCATTAAGATCTTCAGCTTTGATCCAAGAGCGCTCCTCAGGACCAAAGCCCTTCCAATGAACGAGGAAGTGGAGGACTCCTCGCGAAATTTTTGCATCTAGTACCTCGGTAATCTCAAAATCCTCCTCCTGATGGACTTGAACTGGCTGCGGAGCTGAGGGAGGAGTTGAAAAACGGTTGATAATAAGAGGTTTGAGCAAAGATACATGGAAGGCATTAGAAATCCGAAGACTCTTAGGAAGAAGAAGTTTCACACATACTGGATTGATAACTTGAATGATCCTATATGGACCAATAAAACGAGGGGCGAATTTCATGGATGGAACCTTCAAACGAATATTTTTTGTGGATAACCAGACACGATCTCCAATTTTTAGTGGTGGAATAGCCCGCCTCTTCTTATCAGCGAAAGATTTATATTTGACAGATGTCTTCTTCAAACAGGTTCTAACCTGAGACCAGATATTTTTAAAGGTCTGACAAACAGTCTCCACCGCAGGAACTTGGGTGGGCGGGAGGGCAGGAAATTCCGGAAAAGACGGATGGTGACCGTAGACCACAAAGAATGGAGTTTTGGATGATGACTCATGGTACATGTTGTTATGGGCGAACTCAGCCCAAGGGAGTAACTCTACCCAGTTGTCTTGATTGGCTGATGAAAATATCCTTATAAAAGTCTCAAGATCTTGATTGACACGTTCGGTTTGTCCATTGGATTGTGGATGGTAAGAAGATGAGAGTGCTAATCGTATGCCCAAGGTTTTACAAAGGGCTCGCCAGAATCTGGACACGAATTGTACTCCTCTATCAGACACAATCTCAGATGGACATCCATGGATACGGAAGATCTCTTTAATGAAATGTTCAGCCAGGATAGACGAGGAAGGCAAACCAGACAGAGGGATGAAATGAGCCATCTTCGAAAATCTGTCCACTACGACCCAAATAGTGTTATGGTTCTTACTAGGTGGTAAGTCAGTAACGAAATCCATACTAATATGGGTCCATGGTTTGGACGGAATGGGTAGTGGTCGCAGCAACCCTGCTGGGGTTCTGCGGGAGGATTTGAATTGCGAACATAATTCACAGGAAGCAATGAACTCTTTGACGTCTCTCCTCATTGAAGGCCACCAGTAACTTCGAGAGAGGATCTCAAAAGTCTTGTGTTCACCGGCGTGTCCAGAAAAACGAGAGGCATGGAACCACGAAAGGATTTTCCTCCTTAGAGTAGGAGGCACGAGGGTCTTCCCAAATGGTAGCGTTTTGGTGGATGAAGCAGCCAGTGAGATACATTTGGGGTCTAGAATGGTATGGTTGGAAACCTCTTCTATATCAGAGGACGTAGCAAAGGCTCTAGATAAGGCATCAGCTTTTTTGTTCTTGGCAGCTGGTTTGAAGGTAATTATTAATTCAAAACGGGAAAAGAAAAGAGACCATCTTGCTTGACGAGGGTTCAAGCATTGGGCAGACTGGAGATATGACAAGTTCTTATGATCCGTGAAGATCGTCACCGGATGGCGAGCTCCCTCCAACAAGTATCTCCATTCCTCTAATGCGGCTTTGATAGCCAGTAATTCCTTGTCTCCGATGGTATAATTCTTCTCTGCGGGTAGGAGACCCCGAGAATAGAAGGCACAAGGGTGGAATTTTTGCTGTTCCGAGCGTTGGGAGAGAATAGCTCCTAAGCCCACATTAGAGGCATCTACTTCTAGGAAAAAAGGGAGTGTCACATCAGGCTGACGAAGGATTGGAGCCGAAGAGAAGGACTCTTTTAATGTTTGAAAGGCTTGAATAGCCTCAGTAGACCATTGCTTAGGATTAGCCCCTTTACGAGTCAGGGCCACAATAGGAGATGCAATGGAAGAAAAGTCTTGAATGAAGCGTCTATAGTAATTGGCAAAACCTAAAAAACGCTGGATGGCACGAAGAGTAGTTGGCTGGGGCCAATGTAGTACAGCATTTACTTTGTCAGGATCCATCTTCAGACCAACTCCGGAAACAATATACCCCAAGAATGGAATCTGGGGTAATTCGAATGAACATTTTTCTAATTTACAGAACAATGAATTTTTCCGTAGCCTGGAGAGGACTTCTGCCACATGTTGGTGGTGAGAAGGCAGGTCCTGTGAAAAAATCAATATGTCGTCCAGGTAGACGACGACACATACATATAATAAGTCCCGAAAAATCTCATTGATGAAGCCCTGAAAAACAGCGGGGGCATTACATAGCCCGAAAGGCATTACCAGATATTCGTAATGCCCGTCTCTGGTGTTAAACGCCGTCTTCCATTCGTCACCGGAACGGATTCTGATTAAATTGTAAGCACCACGAAGATCCAACTTAGTAAAAATACGGGCTCCCTTAATGCGGTCAAATAGCTCAGTGATCAACGGAATGGGATACCGGTTCTTGATAGTAATGGCATTGAGTCCACGACAATCTATACAAGGGCGTAATGATCCATCCTTCTTTTTGACAAAGAAGAACCCAGCTCCAGCGGGCGAGGTGGAAGGTCGAATGAACCCACGCTGGAGGTTCTCCCGTATATATTCAGATGTAGCTTGAGTTTCAGGTAACGAGAGTGGATAGACCCGGCCTCTGGGAGGAGTCTTGCCAGGAAGAAGATCAATCGGACAATCCCAAGAACGATGAGGAGGAAGACGTTCAGACTGAGCTTTATCAAAAACATCGGTAAATGAAGCATATTGAGGAGGGAGTCCCGGTGAAATAGCTGAAATGGAAGCTTGCTGTACCTTGAGAGGAATGACTTGGGAAAGGCAATGATGGTGACATTCAGGCCCCCAAGACGTGACTTGAGGGGTGCGCCAGTCAATCTGGGGAGAGTGACACTGAAGCCATGGAAGGCCTAGGACAATCGGACTTGTCGTAACAGGAAGAATTAAAAACGATATCTCTTCATGATGCAGAGCACCAATCTGAAGGGTTACTGGAGACGTACTCTGGGTGATGAGACCGTTGATGAGACGTGATCCATCGATAGCCGTCACAGTAATGGGAGTTTTTAAGGTAATCATTGGTAGAGACCATTGATTAACTAACGATTTGGAAATAAAATTTCCTGCTGCTCCGGAATCAATCAATGCCTGTGACTCAAAGGTCTTGGTAGCAAAGGAAATAGTCACATCAAAAGCGCAGACTTTAGATTTCATAGACGATGGAGAGGACTCCAGGGACCCTAACTTCACCTCTCCAGAACTAGTTAGGGCCTGGCATTTCCCGATCTCTTAGGGCAGGAGCTGAGGACATGAGTGGAATCAGCACAATAGATACAGAGTCTATTCTTGACTCTTCGTTTCCTCTCCTCAGAAGATAACTTGGAACGTCCAATCTCCATGGGAATCACAGCGGGTGACACTGGACGAAATTGAGGGTTAGAGTGAAAAGGTGCTTTAGCAGAAGTCGTTTTCTCAGCCTCTCTTTCACGAAATCTCATATCAACACGATGGCATAGAGAGATCAAATCTTCAAGTGACGAAGGAAGCTCTTGGGTAGTCAGTGCATCTTTAATTTTATCAGAAAGCCCCTGCCAGAAGGCGGCAACTAGGGCTTCAGTGTTCCACTGAAGTTCAGAGGCTAAGATCCTAAATTGAATGACGTACTGGCCTACAGTATGAGATCCTTGTCGCAGACGGAGGATGCTGGAAGCAGCGGAGGTCACACGACCTGGTTCATCGAACACACTTCGGAATGTAGAAATGAATTTGGCGCTATCTTGTAATATTGGATCGTTCCTCTCCCACAGAGGGGAGGCCCAAGCCAGGGCTTGTCCTGAAAACAAAGAGATAAGATAGGCCACTCTGGAACGATGGGTAGAAAAATTTTGAGGTTGGAGCTCAAAATGGACTGAACATTGGTTAAGGAAACCCCTACAAGTTTTGGGGTCTCCATCGTACTTTGACGGAGTAGGCAGGTGAAGCGTGGAAGCTATAGACACCTGGGATGGCAATGGGGAAACGGAGGAAAGCACAGGAGCTTCAGTAGTAGCTGTCACAGTCTGTCCAGATGTTCCTTGGGAGGTTAATGACTGATAACACTGAAGTAACAGCTGTTGGCGGGCATCCTGTTGCTCCACACGGCTAACCAGATGTTGCAGCATCTCTTTGGCGGTAGGTTCCACATCTGGGTCTGTCATGGCCTGATCTTACTGTCACGGGCACTAGGAGTCTTTACCCAGGGATCACCAGATGGTAGGCTTACCAGAGCAATGTAGATGGTAATAGGGTACTCTGGTAGCTGGGTGATCACGGAACATGAAATGATGGCCGATGAGATGCTCAGGAAAGTCTATGACTAGCAACACTGGTAATAATGAGGTAATGATACACAAGGAACTGTATGGACAAGGACACGTGAAGGTAGTCAGTGGTCTGCGATAGCAAGTTGTACCACTGCTATAGTGAGGAGGAATGTCCAACAGAAACAAGGAGGTGATGAGAGTCAGCGGTCTGCGGGTAGCAAGTTGTACCGCTGTCTGAGTGAAGGAATGGAATCCAAGTGGAGGTATCCAGGTAGTCAGTGGTCTGCGGTAGCAAGTTGTACCACTGCTATGTGAGGAGGTGCACGGGGGAAGACTGCAACACAGGATATACACAGGCACCTTATACACGATCCACAGTAATATGCACAATATAGGTATATATATATGTAAATGACTGATCAGGTCTGCAATCTAGAAAGTCTCTTGAAGTAGTCCAGCACAATGATAACACAGTCAATGATGGCAATAGACTCAGCGGATAGCAGACTCCAGAGAGAACCAAACACAGTCCAGCAAGATATGCAATACACAGCACAGTCAATGAGAAGTATGCATACCGTGGTTCAGCAGTAGCAGTCAGATGGGATTGCAGCGGTACCTGAGCGGCTGGAGGCCGACTGGATAGGAAGTCCCTGGATAGAAGAAGCAGCGGTCTAGCAGGTGCAGCGCACAGGTGAGTAGACCGACAGGGACACGAATCCACAGGAGTCAGCAACACGTGGAACTGGACTCATAGGAAACCCAGGAGAATGGAGATGATCCAGCAGAGGGTAGTAGAAGAGATACAAATCCAATGCTGACAGGAGGGTAGAGGCCAGTGGAACACGTGAAGGCGTGGAGAGTGGATCAGCAGGAGAAGGACGATAGCGCTGACCACAGCGGCAGGACTCAGCGGCACACGGAGGTAACCAGTAGCAACCACAGGAACCAACAGCGATGGGAAACAGGAGTGCAGCGCAGGGCAGGAGCTGTAGATCACGAAGTGTAGCAGATGGTAATGAAAAGCGGCAGTCTCGAGGAAGTCACAGCAAAGATGAGATGAGAGTGTAGTGCACGGAGGCAGCGGATAGTAATCAGCTGGCAGTCACGATGTTGAACACAGGCGAGTTGCAAGCAGGAGACTGTAGTGCACAGAGGCAGCGGATAGTAGTCAGCTGGCAGTCACGATGTTGAACACAGGCGAGTTGCAAGCAGGAGACTGTAGTGCACAGAGGCAGCGGATAGTAGTCAGCTGGCAGTCACGATGTTGAACACAGGCGAGTTGCAAGCAGGAGACTGTAGTGCACAGAGGCAGCGGATAGAAATCAGCAAACAGACTTGATGAGAAGCAGGTGAGTGAGGTAAAAGCTGGAGTGCACGGAGGCAGCGGATAGCAATGAGCAAACAGTCACATAGATATAAAATAACGTTGAAGTGGTGTAGAAGACTGTAGTGCACGGAGGCAGCGGATAGGAATCAGCAAACAGTCATGATGATAAAGTAGATGGTAGAAGTGGTATGGAACCACAGTAGTAGAAGTGGTTTGGAAACCACAGGAATCAGCAGCACTGAATACACAAGTAATACAGGAACACCTTCAGAGACTCATGAGGAATGAGACTCCAAGATCAGGCAACGTGGTAGTGACCACAGGTGCTTAATATAGGGAGGTTGCCTGATCTGCCAATTAAGTTAAAGGGGTATACACTGAAGTATAGAAAAGGGCTGCGCATGCGCAGACCCTCAGGATGGTGGACGGCCACGGTTCCTAAATGTCCGGGAAGAGGCACTCACGGTCCGGTGAGTGACATTTACGTTGACATGTTCACCTTGACAGACGAAGGAAAGAAAGGTTTAGAGGCGGCGGTGGATAGGAACGGAGTGGGGGAGGAGAAGTATAAAACATTCCCCAGATGGGTAAAGGGGTTTTGTGTTTTTGCCACAATCTACGAGGACTATAGGCCGGAGGAACAGGTAGAAGTCTGGAAATACACCTGATTTCAGATGTTTACTTGAAGAATGGGCCAGTGATTTGGAGGGCGTATGATGAAATGTTCAGGAAAAAGATGACTGGTGGGGAGAGGTTACCCCTCGGTTTCAAAGATATTGATACATGGATGGACCTCATGAGGCCCAGTAGTCAGTGGCATGTGGTGACCCAA
Organism: Mixophyes fleayi; assembly: GCF_038048845.1. Classification (NCBI taxonomy): domain Eukaryota; kingdom Metazoa; phylum Chordata; class Amphibia; order Anura; family Limnodynastidae; genus Mixophyes; species Mixophyes fleayi. The sequence goes on from NC_134402.1 coordinate 313,955,023, forward strand.
GCGCGGTGATTTCCTGGGGCGGGGAGGGCGCAGCAACACCTCCCTGGCAAAGGAAAGTGTTTTGCTTTTAACGCAGGGAGGTGTCAGAGGGGGTCGGCCTGCAGATTCTGGCACTCCTGTTCTACCTGTAACAGATTCCACCCCTCCACAGAATGTGGTAAAGCCAGACATGGTGGGGAGAGGATGCGGAATTGCGCAGGCAGCTCCAGGTCAAGGCCAAATCCCCAATAAGGCTTGATGAACTAGACAAGTGGCTTAAACTTTATGGTGACAACGATGCTGCAGCCACGATTAGGGAAGGTTTTCATCTTGGTTTCAGAATCCCTGTATTAAAAAAATTAGATTTGCCATGGCCCCAGAATCTTAAATCAGCCCTTACATTCCCAGAAGTTTTAGACGAAAAGATAGCCAAAGAAGTTTGGCTGGGGCGGATGTTAGGGCCTTTTACAAATATACCTATCCCCAACTTAGTAGTGTCCCCGGTAGGTGTAGTGCCCAAGAAGGCAGAGGGTAAGTTTAGACTTATTCAGCACCCTTCTTATTCTTTAGGCGATTCAGTGAATGACGCCATAGACCCGGCGGTTAGTACTGTTCAATACCAGTCATCTGAGGACACTCTTTCCCTAGTGCAGGAGTGTGGTGAGGGGGCCCTGATGGCAAAAATTGACATAGAGTCAGCTTTTCGCCTGTTGCCGCTCCACCCTGAATCATTCCAGTTTATGGGCTTTAGACACAGCAGCGGTTTCTTTGTGGACCGCTGCCTACCCATGGGCTGCTCGATATCATGTGCCTTGTTCGAGAAGTTTAGCAGCTTTCTCCACTGGTGCATTCAGGCTGGAACCGGACACAGGGGGATAGCTCACTACTTAGATGATTTTTTGATCATAGGTCCAGATAATTCCTGCGCATGCTTAGACGTGTTACAATCAGCACAGGCCCTATTTATGGTGATGGGGGTGCCCATTGCCCACGATAAAACAGAAGGCCCCACACAGTGTTTATCATTTCTTGAAAATTGAAATTGACTCGGTAGCAGGTTGTTGTAGGCCCCCGGAGGATAAGTTGAAGAAATTAGAGGAGGCGATTGGTTCCATGTTGGTTTCCCCTTATATCTCATTAAAGAAAGTTCAGTCGCTCCTGGGGCTTTTTAACTTCGCGTGCAGGGTGATTCCAATGGGTAGGGTTTTCTGTCGTAAGCTTCAAAGAGCCATAGCGGGAAAGAGTAGGCCCCATGCGGCGGTACGTCTGTTGCAAGAAATAAAAGATGATCTTCTAATATGGCAGAGGTTTTCGAAGGAATTTAACGGTAAAAGGATATGGCCCACCCCTCCGGTAAACAATTCCACACTGGACCTTTACACTGATGCTTTGGGGGCGCAGGGTTTTGGAGCTTATCTGGGTGGACAGTGGTGTGCGTAGGCGTGGCCAGAGTCATGGCGTAGAAGTGGTTGGTTAAAGAACACGGTCGTGTTGGAGCTAGTCCCTATTATCCTATTATTGTTGCCATTGAGCTGTGGGCTGTTGCCTTACGGGGCAAGCATGTGGTTGTTTGGTGTGATAACCTAGAGGTAGTCCAGTCCATAAATAAACAGAGCGCGTCCTCCCCGCAGGCTATAGCTCTGCTGCGTCACCTGATACTTTGCTGCCTAGAGCACGAAATAACATTCAATGCACGTCATGTCCCCGGGATTAAAAACGAAATAGCGGATGCCTTATCTCATTTTCAGTGGAGGAGATTTCGTGAGCTGGCCCCTCAGGCCAATAGTATAGGCATTCCCTGTCACTCTTGTATTTGGCAGATCATCACGCCGGCATAAGAGGTCTGGCGGAACGCGGCCTAGCACAATCTACGTTTCGGGTGTATCGAGCAGCGTGGCTGCAGTGGATCCAGTTCAGCAGCACCAAGGACCAGTCAGAGGCGGGTCAGCGGGATGCGGTAATGGAATTCATGTGGTTGAGGTATAATGAGGGCGCTTCTAAGGCTAGTATGTCATCTGCCCTGGCAGGTATTTTGTTTATGTCATGGCTGAATGGTGTGGTAGATGTCACTAAGGGTTTTTTGATATCTAAAGCGCTTAAAGGTTGGCCGGAAGCGAGGCCGATCACAACAAACACGCGGCACCTGATCACTATCCAGACATTATCTCAACTTATGCGGCCCCTGGCGGACGTAGCAAGGGATGGGTATGAGGTCCTGCTTTTTTGTACTGCTTTTTGCCTGGCATTTTTTGGGGCTTTCAGGGTTTCCGAGTTGGTTGGGCAAGCGAAGGCTCATGTCCCCGCAGTGTTGCTTACTGAAAACGTGGTCATATGTGAGGATCATCTAAGCTGCAAAATAACCAGTTCTAAAACGGATCAGGGAGGAAATGGTTGCTGGTTACAGATGCAGGCCCAAAATGATAAAGAGATATGTCCGGTAAAATTAACCACCCATTTTATTCAAATCAGGCCCGTTAATCCAGTTTTTCTAGTACACAAAAATGGGGCGCAGCTAACAAGATATCAATTTAACGCGGTTCTGAAGCAGGCAGTTAAATTGCTAGGATTAAACCCTTATGTTTACAGTTCTCATTCTTATAGAATTGGAGCAGCCACCTTCACGGCTTTGGCGGGGTCATCAGTGGAGGCTATAAAATCACTTGGTAGATGGAAATCTGCGGCCTACCAAGGTTACATTAGGTCTATTGTTTAAAGTGTGACCAATTGTATTGTGAATATGTTATTATTGGCTTGTGGTTGTTTTTCTTTTGTCTTTTCATTTCTCCGTTTGGCTGTTTCTCAGTATTGTTTTGTCACTGTCAAGTACATCTAGACCTATTTTTACATTACCTTGTGTTTGTTCCTTCTACTCCCATCCCGGTTTCTCAAGGCTTATCTGCTCGTCGCGTTGAGCGAGGGTGCGAAGGGATTTCTCCTGTTTTTTTTCTCCGGAGGCCTGATTAGTGGTGTGCCTCTGGGGTTTGATCGGGTTTTACCTTCGTGTGAGTAACTTACCCTTACCCAAATCCATTTCTTCCCCGTTTTCCTTTTCCTTTTGCCAGCTATGCTCCATGCTCGTCTGATGGGCTGCCTTTGTCAATCCCGATGTGCACCGTGGTGCTGTGTGTGATGGTCATGTAAATATTGCAGTACTTAACACTTATCTCTTTTTTAGATGCTGTGGTAACTGCGAGAAATATTTGGATCATCGGACACTCTTACATATTCTGGGCAGCTAACCAGACGGGGGTTCAGACGAGGTTTACCAGTGTGGGGGATAGCTGGGTTTATTGGTTAGGTAAACGGGGTTTGGTTTGGAGCAATCTATTGCCTTGGTTAAGGATGCTGATAGAGCGGTGGGGAGCCCCCGATGTTCTAGTTTTACACCTAGGAGGGAACGATTTAGGTAAAGGTAAATCCCTAGACCTAATTATTCAAATGAGAGAGGACTTGCATTATATTAACACTACATGGCCGAAAATCATACTTGGCTGGTCCGCTATGATCCCAAGGCTGTCTTGGAGATCTACAATACCGTTAAAAAATATCCTTATTATGGTGCAGAAGCTTAATAGTGCACTTCGGAAGGTAATTAAGTCCCTCGGTGGATTTGTGTTGGATCACCCAGTGATAACAGCAGACAGGGTGAGTCTCTATAGGAGAGACGGTGTGCACCTCTGGGACGAGGGGTTGCTTATTTTTATGGAGAGCATTTGGTTGGAGTTGAGGAGAGTGCTCGGTTTGGATGGTGGCGGGCTGCTTTGCCCCTAGGGCAGCAGCATGGGAGGAAGGCACGGCAATCAGCGGCTGATATATACGGCTCTATCATGATTGGCCGCAGGTATCTGTCCCCTTACAAGGCAATCGATAACTCTTGTCCCTTCCGTGGGGAGGGGCCTCGTCCGGCTCAATGAGGGAGGGGGAGTGAGTAGTGAGGTGAGTGCAGTTTACTCTGACGCCAGGTTAGGGCCGGCCAAGCAGTGGGGTTATGAGAGAAGTGGGTGGACTTAAGGCTATATTGCCATGTCCACGCTTGGTTGGGTATCGCTGGAGCTGATCCGCAGTGCTCTTTCTCCGCCACCAGGTTTAATTAGGTTATAATAAAATACGTCAGTTTGCCACTTTACTCAGGTCTCCGTGTCTTTATTCTTATATAAGTTGGTTATCTTATTCAAGGTATGGTGAAGGTGATGAAGGGCATACACAGTGAACTATTTAATCTATAAGTTGCTTGCTTAATTATTATGTAGACCTAGGGCATTCTGGTATGTTGTAGTCTTTTGGACACTGCACAATATTGTCGATCAGTTTCCCTTGCTCTTGTTGCTTTGGTAAAATGTAGTAGTTTTGAGAAGTTCTTATTTCATGTAACAGATATATTTATTTAATTTAAGGCTTGCATAAATATTATAAAATAGATGAGATATTAAAAGTGATTTATAAAGCTGCAAGAACATTGACCCATAGTGCATACATATCTGTGCAAATGCATCTATTTGACAACCATTTATAAACATATTGTAAGTGAATTTCCCCTTTCTACTTTTGAGAAGTGCCGCATTGCCTATTTGTAGGATTGCAGGCCAAGGTTGGAATGCACATGTTAAAAACAAACAAAATTCTTCAAAGGGCAACCCTGGGATTCTTGAGGAGATTATATGTGTTTGGATACTGGGGGAACTACATTTCCTGGCATCTCCAGGTGCAAAGACTGATTGGTGGAATATTACCCCAGGGAGCAGCTTTTGCTCTCTCTGTTGGGACCAGCGAGACAGAATAAATGCCTTGTAGGAGTAGAGGTCTGGGCAGTCAAAAATATCCAGTAACATTAACCGACATCAAAAGCCAAGCAAGCCTGTGTTCTGAGAGGAAGACTTTGGATCTCAGTGGATGTCAATAAGAGACCATAAAATGTGTCAAGTGCGTTCCAAGAGGAAGGCTCTGGAACTCTCGAGCAATCAGAGGACTCACAGAATCCAGAAATATAATGCTACATGCCAGGGTAGTGAATAAAGATGATACTTACATTTACTACATAGAGTGTAACAACAACAGTTACTGGGGGATGAGGTAAACTGCTAGGGAGACTTATAAGCAGTAGTAGCTACATATTACCACGGGAGAGACTGTGTAAAAAATGGATTGCTTGCATACTGCATCAAGTACATACAATTCAGACATACCAAGTTACCACCAGTAAAGTGCACCATGAAAAGAACAGCTGCACTGTCATAGACTGCCTGTATTACTGGATAGGGAAATTATGCTACTAAAGGTCAGTGTGAGTGTGAGATAAGAGATATTGTAAGCAATTATATTGTGAGGAGTATTATATGCAATTGCAGTTGCACAGTGCCAGTAATCACCAACTGCTAGGAGACAGGAACTAGCACCGTGCCTGTAATCCCTAACTGTTAATAGTCAGGAAATTGCTCTGTGCCAGTAATTGCCAATTGCCTGGAGCCTGGAACTAGCAAAGTGGCAGTAGCATCAACTTCTTGGAACCAGAATCCAGCACAGAGGCATTAGTCACCAACATCCTGGGGCCAGGAGCTAGCACTATACCTGTATTCACCATCTGCTTGGAGCCAGGTACCAGCACAGTGCCTGTACCCACCAACTGCCCAGTGCCTGGAACTACCCCAGTGCCTGTAATCACCAACAACCCAAAGTCAGGAACTAGTGCTGTACCAGTTATCATCAACAACGTGGAACTACGAAATAGCAAAAGTAAATCCATGAAAATGTAACAGCAACTACAACTACAATTGTTAACCCCACGCCTCTTAGATTGTAAGCTCATTGGGGCAGGGCTATCTTTATCTTCTGTTAATTGTATGAAATTTGTTTGCCTCATGATCCCCTCAAGGTACAATGCCAGTTGATTATACTTAGAATCATTTCCACAGATTGCATTCAATCACATTTCAAACCCTATTCACTCCTTCATTTTACCATACACCATGACCTGACCTGACCTGCCCAGCCTCTGCCACCTGAAATTGCTACATTTTGCCCCCTCGCAGTTGACACCATCTTTACACTTTCCCTGCTGATTTTGTACCACACTCTCCATAGGAAATGGCACATTACAGCCTGATATTCTCACTCTCTCCAGTTAGTTTGACTTTGCATTATAATTCTAAAGAGGTAAAAGAGGAAATAAAGAAAGAAGGGCAATACAGGGTTTCCTTACTTTCCAGGGGAGTTCTATTAATAAAGACACGTTGTCATGTTAGGAGAAATAGAGATATTGAATTATAATAGGTCTTCCTCGTAGAAGTCAGTTACAATAGAAAAGAACTTTGTAGTACATATCTATACTCTTAAATGAAATGGCTGGTGGTAAATCAGCAGATTATTATACACCAGTAACATCCCTTATCACCTTACATTTTCTTCTGAGCTGCTGCCAAAAGTAAGTGCACTTTATCAATAGTCCAGCATACCTGCTGTTACAATGTTGAATCTCTTAGTGGAATTGGATATATTATGCTAGACAAAACCTTCTTTATATCACATTATAAGCAGTATCTACAGACAAAAGTTGACATTGCTATTCGCTACTGCAGCAATTGAAGACTCAGTGATGATCAATTGAATAGAGTCCTGATAAATACAGGAAAAAAAATGAAAAATGTATTAACGTGCATGTGAAATTTGATCCTTGGACATGTACACTTCAAATTTAAATACAACTTACATGCCATCATACGATTTTAAATTAGGGGTAAAATAGGTCATGCACCAATCCATCAAAGCACTCCAAGATGCGCCAAACCAGGTCCGGATCTACACGGTCTACACCAATTTTTATAATACTGCACCCCATTCGCTGCATGCATTCAACCCATCGAAAAATGGGATGGCCAAACGAAAATTGGACTGTTGGTATATATGTGACACATGGATCACAGAAACTGAAAAAAAACACTCACAACCCAGTGTAATATACCAAGAGAGTGAATTAGCATTTAGTTCATCTGTAGTCTCTTCAGCTATACTTTCACCAATGGCTGTTATTACAGTACCTGGTAATACATTGATTATACATTGATTATAATATTTCTTTATAATAATTATTTCTTATATTAGTATGAAAATATATAACTTTATACTCATCTGCAAATATGGATAAAAACGTATAATAATGATATTTATGCCATTCCATTTTTAGTTTACTGGCCATCTGGCTCTTCCAGCATTTGATGAGTAATATGTTCATTTGAAATCAATGTCTGTGGCATTCTATGACATATTCACCATGATGCACTGCAGAATGTAACTATTCCAAAAGTCCACTTACCAATGACATTGACAGTGACATTCAAACTCCTTTGCGATTTTATCTTTCTCCCAGAATACATTAACCAGTATAAGCATGAATATTTCCCAGTAGTCTCTTGGGTAGACTTAGGTATTGTATATGTGGATATAATTCCATCTGTTGTCATTACATGTCCATCCTTGAAATACCGGATTTCTTTCGCATTATTAGGAGGGGAACAGAGGACCGTTATAGCCTCCCCCTTTATGTACACGGGAAATTCAGGCTTTAAGGAAATGGATGGTGCAGGTGGGATTTCTGTAAGGAATTAAAAGTGACAATATAATATAAACATGACAGAATTACAAATAATGTTTAAGATTTAAATTTGAGTAAGCTAAACTATTATACGTGTTGTGTAAAAGTAATTCATAAAAGTAATTCAGACAAACACAATTCAAATATGAAATAGTGTTAAAAACGCAGCTGAAGGACAGAAAAAACACAAAGGGGCTACCTTAATAATTACTCACGATTATGGTGAGTGTAGATGGGGCTCCAGCCACATTTGCCCATAGATGGCTTCAGCTGAGCTGGATTAGCAGACTGCGTGGACCAAAAGGTTCCTATTGGTCAGCACGGTTACACCACTCCTAGCTTGCACTCATAGAACTGGCTATACCTGAAGCTGCATGTTCAGCCTCTGGATGTGGTTAGCACAGTCACAACCCAAGAAGCAGTAATAATGGGGCCTGAGATTTCACTCTGCTGCCTTGCTCATTGTATAAAAAAAATGTTTGAAAATATGTAATTAATTATGCTTAGTACTTTGTTTGGTCTTACTCTCCCATAACTATTTTGCATACATAATAGTAGATGAGTAGAATTAAATAAATAAAGTAACCTCCACAAGTAAATCAATAAATTCATTAAATCCTTCTCTAAAAATTAGTAAATCAAATATGTAATGCTTTCTATCCATTATTTATTATTTATTATTTAATAATAAATTATTTAGGCTATATTAAGAGAAAAACTTGCTAAGGCCATACAGCTCTACCTACAAAACTCAGAAAAGCCCTATCTCCTGGTGTTCTTGCTAGAGATAGTGTTTCTCTTTGCAAGCCTACCTCCAGCAAAGAGAGGCAGTGGAGGATCCCCCCCCAGCATCACACTTTGATTTTTTTTTTAACCACAATCGAGGCAGCCGAGTACCATCCTCTGCTTGCTTCTCAGCTGCCAGGTCCAATAAAAGTGAAGGAGGGGGCGGAACAACCAATCAGAATGGGGCGGGATGGTTCTATGCTAAATGCCCTGCCCCTCTTAAAAAAATGTCTAGGTCCACCCCTGAACCAAAGTCATGCCTGCACAGATGCACCAAGACTGGCTCACTGGGCAGCTGAGTATCACTCATGTTCCGGAAATATTTTCTTGGTACATCATAGTGATAGGAGGTTTTTTCTTTATTACTGTGATAAGCGGTGGCAGAAAACCAGCCCTGTGGTCACTTATTCGTAAACAGTTTGGAGAGTTTGAGAAGAAAGATGTATCAAAAAGACTTCTAGTTTATTGGAGATGAGAGATTGAGTGCAGTGACATGATAGCATCTTTCAACTGTATCAATTATCTTTTTGACTATGAGATCAATAATCATACACAAAACTGAAAAAAATAGACATCAGCTCATAACACTACAAGGGACAACTGGTTTACCTAAGTCCTCTTTTTGATTTCCATTTGTACAGACATTTTGAGCAACATTTACAATTTTGCCAACCATAAAAGATTGTCCATTCTGTAAAATGCAAAAAATGCACTTGAAAGTCCTACTACCTACTATCACTATTCTACCATCCCCTTAATTAATGACAGACTTTCCTTTTTTTCTCCTAGAATTAAACCCTATTCACTCCTTCATTTTACCATACACCGTAACAAACATAAGAAATTGTGCCTGGTTGGTGCAAAAGGTGTCCCTAGGACATGTAAAGATCTTGCACTTACGAGCACACATTCAGCAAGGAGAGTCCTGACCTGCCCAGCCTCTGCCATCTGAAATAGCTACATTTTGCCCCCTCGCAGTTGACACCATCTTTACACTTTCCCTGCTGATATTGTACCATACTCTCCATAGGAAATGGCACATTACAGCCTGATATTCTCAGTCTTTCCGGTTAGTTTGACTTTGCATTATAATTCTAAAGGGGTAAAAGAGGAAATAAAGAAAAACAAGACAGTGTCTCCTTACTTTCCAGGGGAGTTTTATTAATAAAGACACGTTGTCATGTTAGGAGAAATAGAGATGTTGAATTATAGCAGGTCTTCCTCATAGAAGTCAGTTGCAATAGAAAAGAACCACCTGTACCTGAATTTGTAAGTACATATCTATACTCTTAAATGAAATGGCTGGTGGTAAATCAGCAGATTATTATACACCAGTAACATCACTTGTCACCTTACATTTTCTTCTGAGCTGCTGCCAAAAGTCAGTGCACTTTATCAGTAGTCCAGCATAACTACAGTTACAAATGTTAAATCCCTTAGTGGAATTGGCAAGAGTGCAATGTTTAAATTAGACAATGTTATACTTTAGCAAGTTGCCATTAGCTAATAAAGCGTATCATGCAAATTAGAGATGAGCGGGCTCGGATATCTGAAATCCGAGCCCACCCGAACGTTGCCGATCCGAGCCGGATTCGAGACAGATCCGGGTATTCCCGCCAATTGCAAAACTGAAACCGAGTCTCTGAGTCATAATCCCGCTGTCGGATCTCGCGATACTCGGATCCTATAAATTCCCCGCTAGTCGCCGCCATCTTCACTCGGGCATTGATCAGGGTAGAGGGAGGTTGTGTTAGGTGGTTCTCTGTCCTGCTATATCTCGTGCTGTGCTGTGCTGTGCTGTTCAGTTCTGTGCTGTGCTGTGTTGTGCTGTTCAGTTCTGTGCTGTGCTGTGCTGTGTTCTGCTCAGTCCAGTGGTGCTGTGTCCTGTGCTCTGTCCTTCTGAGTTCAGTGGTGCTGCTGGGTCCTGTGCTGTGTCCTGTTCAGTCCAGTGGTGCTGTGTCCTGTGCTCTGTCCTTTTGAGTTCAGTGGTGCTGCTGGGTCCTGTGCTGTGTCCTATTCAGTCCAGTGGTGCTGTGTCCTGTGCTCTGTCCTTCTAAGGGCATTGTTATTTCCCCATTATTCCCAAATTATAAAAAAATTCAAAAAAAGTTATAAAAAAAAATACAAAAAAAGTAATTATAAAAAAAAAAAAAGAAATATCCCAAAACAATCCTGCAGTATAAGTCCATTGGTACTGCTATATTACAAAGTTCACTGATTCTGCAGTATAAGTCCAGTGGTACTGCTATATTACAAAGTTCACTGATTCAGCAGTATAAGTCCAGTGGTACTGCTATATTACAAAGTTCACTGATTCAGCAGTATAAGTCCAGTGGTACTGCTATATTATAAAGTTCACTGATTCAGCAGTATAAGTCCAGTGGTACTGCTATATTATAAAGTTCACTGATTCAGCAGTATAAGTCAAGTGGTACTGATATATTACAAAGTTCACTGATTCAGCAGTATAAGTCCAGTGGTACTGCTATTACAAAGTTCACTGATTCAGCAGTATAAGTCAAGTGGTACTGCTATATTACAAAGTTCACTGATTCAGCAGTATAAGCCCAGTGGTACTGATATATTACAAAGTTCACTGATTCAGCAGTATAAGTCCAGTGGTACTGCTATTACAAAGTTCACTGATTCAGCAGTATAAGTCCAGTGGTACTGCTATATTACAAAGTTCACTGATTCAGCAGTATAAGTCCAGTGGTACTGCTATATTACAAAGTTCACAGATTCAGCAGTATAAGTCCAGTGGTACTGCTATTACAAAGTTCACTAATTCAGCAGTATAAGTCCAGTGGTACTGCTTTATTACAAAGTTCACAGATTCAGCAGTATAAATCCAGTGGTACTGCTATTACAAAGTTCACTGATTCAGCAGTATAAGTCCAGTGGTACTCTCCTGTGCCGCATATAATTTTTAAAGGCTTTGCCGAGTGTGTGTGGCTTAGTGGTACGCTCTCTTGTGCTACATATAATGGAAAACAAAAATTTGGAGGATAAAGTAGGGAAAGATCAAGACCCACTTCCTCCTAATGCTGAAGCTGCTGCCACTAGTCATGACATAGACAATGAAATGCCATCAACGTCGTCTGGCAAGCCCGATGCCCAATCTCCTAGTACAGGGCATGTAAAATCCAAAAAGCCCAAGTTCTCAAAAAGTAGCAAAAAGAGAAACTTAAAATCATCTGAGGAGAAACGTAAAGTTGGCAATATGCCATTTACGACACATAGTGGCAAGGAACGGCTTAGGCCCTGGCCCGTGTTCATGACTAGTGGTCCAGCTTCACCCAAGGATCTAAGCCCTCCTCCTCCCCCCCCTACAAAAAATTTAAGAGAGTTATGCTGTCAGCAACAACAACAAAACAGCAAAGAACTCTGCCTTCTAAACAGATGACATCACAAATCCCCAAGGCGAGTCCAAGGGTGTTGGTGGTTGTGAAGCCTGACCTTCCCATCACTGTACGGGAAGAGGTGACTCCATCCAGCATTTGCAGCACGCCCTCTGCATATGCTGGAAGGATCACCCACAGTCCAGTTAAAGATTTGGCTAATGAAGGTGTGAATGTTGTACACCGGGAGGAGGATATTGATGTAGCTGGCGCTGAGGAGGATGTTGATGATTATGATGCAGACAGATACCAAATTGCCTTTCTCAATTTCTATTTATATTCTAGATTATATAACGGCTGAATAGTTTTCTATTTTACTCCTAGTGGAGAGAGGATCTGATGCAGACTGACTTTGTCCATTTCTTTGTATATTTGAATTTCTAGTTCTACAGTCTATGCAGGCTGCTTTTTTTATATTCAACTACAAGTGTAGGGCGGGGCATAGATAGCCACCAAAGTAACGTGGTCCATTTAATTTCACTTTCTAGCTCCACAGTCTGTGCAGCCTGCTTTTTTTTATCTTTAAAGTATTTACAAGCCTTGCAATCTAAATTAACTAGAGGTAGTGACGTGCTAGAACTCCACCCTCTATATGCTGCAGAGGATGGAGGAGCATCAAAAGGCTATTCAAGCCTACACAGCCACCTACGACATAGGAAAAGGAGTGGGGATGCGCCTGAGTCAAGCGCACTGGAGAATGATTTCCGTGTTGTGAAAGGCTCTGCAGCCATTTGAACTTGCCACACGAGAAGTCAGTTCCGACACTGCCAGCTTGAGTCAGGTGATTCCCCTGATCAGGCTTTTGCAGAAGCAGCTGGAGAAAGTGAGGGAGAAGCTGGTACACCATTGCGATTCCACCAAGCATGTAGCTCTTGTGGATGAAGCCCTTCGTACGCTTTGCCAGGATCCGAGGGTGGTCAGTCTTTTAAAGTCAGAGGAATACATTCTGCCCACCGTTCTCGATCCTCGGTTTAAAGCGTATGTTGTGTCTCTGTTTCCGGTGGACACAAGTCTAATGCGGTGCAAAGACCTGCTGGTCAGGAGATTGTCCTCTGAAGAGGACCGTGACATGCCACCAGCTCCACCTTCATTTTCATCACTGTTTGTGCAGTTCCAAAAAAGAGGAACTGCCATTTCTATTGCTACCTTCTTTATTTCTGTATTTCCTGTGTCCTGTGGTCTGTTCTGCTAAGGGCATTGTTATTTCCAAGTTATCCAAAAGTAAAAAAAAAATTATTTATTTTTAGAAAAAAAATTATAAAAAATTAATTAAAAAAATAAAAATAAAAAATGTTCCAAAATTAATTGGAAAAAAATATTACAAAATTTGAAAAAATCTAGCTTGTACTGTTATTTAAAAGTCTAACAACGATCATTCACTGTTGCTGTACCCAAAAATAATAGGTACTGCTATTAAAGTACAGTCCAGTGGTACTCTCCTGTGCCGCAGATAATTTGTAAAAGCTTTGCCAAGTGTGTGTAGTTATGTATCACAGGTTTTAAGAAGAGGCACAACACTGACAACCTGTTAGAGAAACTGAGGGAAATAATCTCTCTGTGGCTCACCCCACTTAGACTCTCCTGGGGATTCGAATAACTGCCATTTCTATTACTACCTTCTTTCTTTCTCTATTTAAAAGAAACTAAATAACTGCCATTTCTAGTACTACCTTCTTTCTTTCTCTATTTAAAAAAAAAAAAATAACTGCCATTTCTAGTACTACCTTCTTTCTTTCTATATTTAAAACAAAAAAAAACCTGTCATTTCTATTACTACGTTAATTGTTTGTGCAGTCACAAAAAAGAGTAACTGCGCCCTTAACTGCTATGTTGGTTTTAGACGTCCATCCGGTGTCCGCCATCTGTTCCCTGGAATTCAGACCAGTTGAGTTTTTTTTTTATTATATTGTGGGGACCACTCCACTACGCAGTCCAGATACTTTTTTGGTGGAATTCAGACCAGTTGAGGGTTTCTTTATTATTTTGTAGGGACCACTCCACTACGCAGTCCAGATACTTTTTTGGTGGAATTGAGACCAGTTGAGGGTGATATATTGTGGCCCCGATACCAAATTGTGTACCGAGACCACTGCACTATGCAGTCCAGAAAGCTACCTCGGTGAAACATTTTGGACTAAAAACAATATTGTGAGGTGCGAGGTGTTCAGAATAGACTGGGAATTAGTGGAAATGATTGCTAATGAATGTTATTGAGGTTAATAATATCGTAGGAGTGAAAATAAACAAAAAAAACTTGATTTTAACACTTTTTATGTTTCTTTCAAAATAAATCCGAATCCAAAACCTTAAATCCGAACCAAAACCTTTCGTCAGGTGTTTTGCAAAACAAATCCGAACCCAAAACCTCAAGCAAATCCCGGTGCACATCCCTAATGCAAATAAGTTCTTTTTTTAAAATATCATAATTAACGCCAGTCCGTTAGATTAAGTGACATTTGACAGATTAATCTGGCTGTGATGAGTAAGGCTACTCTGTGACAGTAATTGTTGAAGCATCAGCTTGCTTGCACTAGTCAGTAAATGTAGAGCTGATATATTATGCTAGGCAAAACCTTCTTTATATCACATTTTAAGCAGTATCTACAGACATCAGTTGGCATTGCTATTTGCTACTGCACCAATTGAAGACTCAGTGATGATCAATTGAATAGAGTCCTGATAAATACAGGAAAAAAAATGAAAAATGTATTAACGTGCATGTGAAATTTGATCCTTGGACACGTACATTTCAAATTTAAATACAACTTACATGCCATCATACCCGATTTTAAATTAGGGGTAAAATAGGTCATGCACCGATCCACCAAAGCACTCCAAAATGCGCCAAACCATGCCCAGATCTACACAGTCTACACCAATTTTTTATAATACTGCACCCCATTCGCTGCATGCATTCAACCCATCGAAAATTGGGATGGTCAAACGAAAATTGGACTGTTGGTATATATGTGACACATGGATCACAGAAACCAGAAAAAAACACTCACAACCCAGGGTAATATACCAAGAGAGTGAATTAGCATTTAGTTCATCTGTAGTCTCTTCAGCTATACTTTCACCAATGGCGGTTATTACAGTACCTGGTAATACATTGATTATACATTGATTATAATATTTCTTTATAATAATTATTTCTTATATTAGTATGAAAATATATAACTTTATACTCATCTGCAAATATGGATAAAAACATATAAAAACGATAATATTGGAACACCACAAAGTGTCCACTATGATGTATACACACACAGAATAAGAATTTATTTATATATGCCATTCCATTTTTAGTTTACTGGCCATCTGGCTCTTTCAGCATTTGATGAGTAATATGTTCATTTGAAATGAATGTCTGTGGCATTCTATGACATATTCACCATGATGCACTGCAGAATGTGAACTAAAGTAGTCTACCCTGTCTGTATGCCATATATATTCCAAAAGTCCACTTACCAATGACATTGACAGTGACATTCAAACTCCTTTGTGATTTTATCTTCCTCCCAGAATACATTAACCAGTATAAGCATGAATATTTCCCAGTAGTCTCTTGGGTAGACTTAGGTATTGTGTATGTGGATATAATTCCATCTGTTGTCATTACATGTCCATCCTTGAAATACCGGATTTCTTTTGCATTATTAGGAGGGGAACAGAGGACCGTTATAGCCTCCCCCTTTATGTACACAGGAAATTCAGGCTTTAAGGAAATGGATGGTGCAGGTGGTATTTCTGTAAGGAATTAAAAGTGACAATATAATATAAACATGACAGAATTACAAATAATGCACATTTAAACAAAGTTTTTTAAGATTTAAAGTTGAATAAGCTAAACTATTATATGTGCTGTGTAAAAGTAAGTCATAAAATTAATTCAGACAAACACAAGTCAAATATGAAATAGTGTTAAAAACGCAGCTGAAGGACAGAAAAAACACAAAGGGGCTACCTTAATAATTACTCACGATTATGGTGAGTGTAGATGGGGCTCCAGCCACATTTGCCCATAGATGGCTTCAACTGAGCTGGATTAGCAGAAAAGTGACTGCGTGGACTAATAGCTATTGGTCAGCACGGTTACACCACTCCTAGCTTGCACTCATAGAACTGGCTATACCTGAAGCTGCATGTTCAGCCTCTGGATGTGGTTAGCACAGTCACAACCCAAGAAGCAGCAATAAAGGGGCCTGAGATTTCTCTCTACAGCCTTGCTCATTGTATAAAAAATTTATTGGAAAATACGTAATTAATTATGCTTAGTCCTTTGTTTGATCTTACTCTCCCATAACTATTTCGCATACATAGGTTTTTTATTACTGTGATAAGCGGTGGCAGAAAACCAGCCCTGTGGTAACTTATTTGTAAACAGTTTGGAGAGTTTGAAAAGAAAGGTGTATCAAACAGACTTGTAGTTTATTGGAGATGAGAGATTGAGAGCAGTGACATGATAGCATATTTCAACTGTATCAATTATCTTTTTGACTATGAGATCAATAATCATACACAAAACTGAAAAAAATAGACATCAGCATATAACATGACAAGGGACAACTGGTTTACCTAAGTCCTCTTTTTGACTTCCATTTGTACAGAAATTTTGAGCAACATTTACAAGTTTTCCAACAATAAATAGATTGTCCATTTTGTAAAATGCAAAAACTGCACTTGAAAGTCCTACTAACTACTAGCACTTTTCTACCACCCCCTTAATTAATGACAGACTTTCATTTTTTCCTCCTAGAATTAAGCTGACTTGAGAGTCATTGATGTTTTAATTACATTAAGAAAGAAAGTCTCAGACATCTGAACATGTCTGCATACATTTCTCCTAGATGGTGTGAATGCTGTGGAATTAGTGGTCCTTTATAAATAAAGAGATGATGATGATGATGATGATAATGAAATGGTATCCCATTGAAAGTACTGCTTAGCACCCAATCATTGGCACCTTTAATGTCAAACAAAGATAAGGTTGTTAAAAGAAAATCACCCCGCCCCCTATCCACCACACCAATGACCCTTTCACCCCTTTAACTTCATTCATCTGGTCCTGCAGAGTGCCCACATGAAAGGGCAGCTCCTACTAAAAATGTAACATTTCTAACCACACTGTCAGTAAAAATGAAGAAGTGAGCATAATATAATATGCAAAGTAGTGGACTCTGAGCTGTAAAGGATAAATTGTAGAAGTTGTGAAAACATTTTGCACATCTTCATTTTTGCAGCTTTAGATATTGCCCTTAAGGTTTGTCTACGATTTCTAGCTAAATTAATTGCCTACTAGATCATTTTTGCTACTTGGTTAATTAAGGCATCCAGATCTTTTTTTTTTTTTTATTGAGAAGCTATCTTAATGATGAAGCCAATAATAAACCTGTTGTGTGCTTCCGGCATTATAGATAATGTAGACAAGTGGTCGTGGAAAAATTAAAGCACAAATCACCATTACGCTCTGAAAGTAGGGACTCTGGCAAGAAAGATTTATAAAGGGACTGAATGATCACAACCAATTTCTGAAATTTCAACCATAGAGGCATATGATAATACAATATATAATTAATACTAGTGCAAAGCCTAAAATTAGCTTAAGTAAGTGAATATTCTATATCATACGGATGCAGAGGGCATCAAGACGTCCCAGGAGTTGTAGGTATATATGTTTTATGAAGTTTAGACCGTAAGCTCCAATGAGAAAGTGATGTGAATGATAAATATTCTCTGTACTGTGCTGCATAATATGATAACGATACATAAATAAATGATAACAATATTATCTGCATATGTTCAGACAGCTATGGCCAAGCTATAGCCAAGCTATGGCATACTTAGTGGCACCGCATCTTATTGATGCATAGACCATTCTGTACAAAACACTGAAGTTAGTTCAGAAGTATGTTCCAGCTGAGGGTCTGTGAGTGTGACTGGCAGCCATACTTGTCCCCCCCTCCTTGAGAGATATTGAAAAGGAGGTAATGAATTGTAGGAAATCACGTTAGAAAAATGACAGCAGGCACATGATTAAAAGGTACTTAACATGCTAGTTAAAAACAAGTGGATGTGGGTTTACTACTTTAAACTATAACAAATTGATTTTTCTATGTTAGTGAGTCAATCTTTAAATCTATATATGCATGTGTATATGTATAATAATATATATGTTGGTGGTATCATTTTACACACAAGCTTTATTAACATTGTATATATATATATATATATATATATTTATTTATATATATATATATATATATATATATATATATATATATATATATATATATATACAAGTTAACCCGTGCATGATACTCATGCATTCTAGTCAAATCAAGCTACTTAAGGTGTAAAAAAGGTTCTTGTCATGCATTTGGGCCATAGCCCAGGCCTCCTCAGGGGAAGAGCGTTACTTCCCGACGTAAGCGCCCTTTTTTAACGTGGTTTTGTCCACATGTCACCACCTCATCATTCTTCTCCATCTCCTCATCCTTCATTTTCATCGCCACATCTATCTAGATGTCTATCCAGACACAGGGATCTCTCTCAGCGGTGCTGAGAATCACACTCCTCTCACTCTGTCACCCCCGGCAACCACCAACCACTCCCCACTGTCACCCCCGGCAACCACCAACCACTCCCAACTGTCACTTCTCCTTCAAGAAATATATATATATATTTTTTTTAAATCTTTATAAATACTTTTAACAATTAACAAATTAAATTAACAAATGAAAAACATCTTAGTATACCAAATTTCAGCCCTTTCTGAATTTTTTTTTCCACACACAAAGAATTTAGTAGGTCAGTGTATAACTCCGCACAGCAGGTGGCGCTGCAGCTTGGTTTTATTTTTTACACACACACACACACGCCACTAAGCATTTATATTATAGATATATATATATATATATATTGTGCATTTGCTCATATTCATTTTGATCAATCAGCTTCAATAACTCAATTTTTGCTGCATCTTGTTGCAGATACTGGGACCAAGGAAGTGGATGGTAGCTTTCATTCTTGCCCTCTACAAGAAGAGTCTATGTACACCAGTGGTGAAACTACCACCACTACAGTGCGTGAGTCCCCTATGGGATCGACATGATTTGCCTTCCTCTGAGGAGTGGAGGCCTTTTTGAGCATGTGCGAGACCCAGGGTCTGATCAACAAATAGGCTGATCCGGCTGCATCCTGGGGCATTGGTTCCTGGTGGAGCACAGCGGCGCATCTCAGCCGGGATTTAATGTTGTTTTGCCATTTTTTTAAAATTACACTCTCCCGGGGCTATTTGGCATCATTGGGGCCGCCCCTGGTCTAAAGAGGGCGGCCCCGACAGACACTTATGCAGCCTAACCGCAAATCCAATCCTGTTAGCTTCCTGTCCGGTTCTCTGGTTTTGTGAGATTACCACATCTCACGAGACTGGACTAAGTGCTCTCTGCCCCCACTGACAGGCAGCTAACAGCAAGCAGATTTTCTGCCAGTCTGCCTATCATGTAGAAGAGGAATACTGCTGTGACCAAGGTTAGGAGGTTAGTGAGTCTGGGGAGGGTGGATGAAAGGGGGAAAGGGGGGTGACTGCAGGTGGGGAGGGAAGCAAAATGGCTGTGGGGGGAGCAGTGCCAGATTAAGGGAATGGAGGCCCCTGGGCTAAGGGGGCCTCCATTCCCCCGTGAGGGCCCCCCCCTTGATCCGAGCACGGCACTCCCCCGGCACTTACCTCCTTCTCCGGCGCGCTGTATGCTCTTTACTGAGGAGATCTCGTGAGAGTGGGACTCATGAGATCTCCTCAGTAAGGTGACTACAGCGCGCCGGGGATGGACTGCAGGGAAAGTGCTCAGCAGCACTGATCGCGCCGGGGGCGCCCCCGCCCCCAACCGATCAATACTGCTGCTGAGCACTTTCAAGGGCACGCTGGATGCCATAGGCCCCTGGGCTGTAGCCCAGTTAGCCCTATGGTTAATCCGGCCCTGGGGGGGAGGTAAGAAACATTGCTGCAAGGGTGAGGTAAGGAAAATAGGTGCCTAACATTGTACACTGGATGTTTCATTCTTTATGGATTACTTTACGCACCAATGTGCTTGACTCTAAAATTTGATGTTATTCTCAAAACCTCTGTTTTTATTAGAGATGGGCGGGCTCGGTTCCCCGAGATCCGAATCCATCCGAATTTTGCCTATCCGAGTACCGAACTCTCCCACCCATTCAGAATCTAAATCGAGGCAAAACGTCATAGTGACGTATTCGTATTTCTGAGCTCGGTTCTAGCGAGATTTGAAAAGCATAAATACCAGCCTCCACAGCAATCCATCGCCATTTCACAGAGGGAGAGAGCAGGGTTAGGTCACAGGCTGTATTAGCGCAGGGACAGAACAATAATTGTACACCTTATTCTTTCTATTATTCTTTCATTTCAATCTATTCAATTCTATTATTAATTCAAATTCTATTAGCAATTGTTAGAGCAGGAAGACAGGAGGATAGAGGAGGCTTATTTTTCAATTTTTTGCACTACAAGTGCTTTGGGGTGTTCAATATTCCCCAGTGTTTTACACTAATTTTTCTGGCTGTCACAAAAAGTCATATTTGTCAGCAGTATCTATCTAATACAATATTTTGCATTAAAAGTGCTTTGGGGTATTCAATATTCCCCAGGGTTTTACACTAATTTTTCTGGCTGTCCAAAAAAGTCATATTTGTCAGCAGTATCTATCTAATACAATTTTTTGCACTACAAGTGCTTTGGGGTGTCCCATATTCCCGAATGTGAAACACCAATTTTTCTGGCTGCCCAAAGTCATAATTAGCAGCAGTATTTATACAATATTTTGCATTACAAGTGCTTTGGGGTATTCAATATTCCCCAGTGTTTTACACAAATTTTTCTGGCTGTCACAAAAAGTCATATTTGTCAGCAGTATCTATCTAATACAATTTTTGGCAATACAAATGCTTTGGGCTCATTATAATGGATTCAAAGCAGTCCACATATGAGCAGAATCAGTAACCAGGTTCTGTCACCAGTCCTGATGGTAATGTTACCAGTATAATACAAAAGTGAAAGCTGCTCAAATCAATTTATAGGCCATAACAGGTGCTTGAAAGGGTGGGGTTATCCTGCAAGGAACATACACACAACATTTTTTCCCCCAGCACACTGCTATAGCCAGCAACAGATCTGCCATTTCTACTGTAGATAAAAATGCAAAAGTCTTTGTTGCACACATTTGCAAATGTATGTTTAAGCCATCCGCCACGCGTGGCGGATGGCTTAAACATACATTTGCAAATGTGTGCAACAAAGACTTTTGCATTTTTATCTACAGTAGAAATGGCAGATCTGTTGCTGGCTATAGCAGTGTGCTGGGGGAAAAAATGTTGAATGTTACCAGTATGTCATCTGGGAAAGGCGATGTAAAAGTACATAGTCTTTTTAAATCAGGGAAAAAAAACACACACCCAAAAAAATATACCGTGTTGAAGCGAAAAAGAAGTGTAACTGAGGAAAAGTTAAGTGCCGATAAAAAAAAATTTGCCAACATGCAATTCTACACACGCAGTGGCAAAGAAAGAATAAGGCCTTCGCCTTTCTCTATTAGTGGCAGATCAAAAAATGTTACCGAGCCTTCTTCTTGTACGGTCACTTGTGACCAAGCAAGACCAAGTAATTTGGAGTCTAAAAGTGGTACACAACTACTGTTACACATCAAAGCCGAGCTGCAAGAAAACAGTAAGGCATTAGAGAATAATGTATGCTCTGAATCAGAAATTACACCAATTCCTGTGGAGAGTCCATTCACCAGTGGTATGTCTTATCGTGAGCATTCTGTTAGTGACAGTGTACCCATAAAGAAGGGTCCTTTTAGCAGTTCTGCTGATGTGTGCCTTAACAGCCAGAGTGTAGCCGGTGATACACCAATTGAGGATGCCACTTTGGATGGCATCCTCAATTGGTGGGGTAAAGGGGAGATTTGTGTAGGCGACGAGGGCACTAATGATGATGTTGATGATTATGATGCAGACAGATACCAAATTGCCTTTCTCAATTTTTATTTATATTCTAGACTCTATAACGGCTGAATAGTTTTCTATTTTACTCCTAGTGGAGAGGGGGTCTGATGCAGACAGATACCAAACTGCCTTTGTCCATTTGTTTTTATATTCTAATTCTACAGTCTATGCAGGCTGCTTTTTTCTATTCAACTACAAGTGGAGGGTGGGGGGGGGGGTCATAGACAGCCACCAAACTACCTTGGTCCATTTATTTTTTATATTGTTCAGTCTATAACACCAATCCCTGTGGAGAGTCCATCCAACAGTGGTATGTGTAATCGTGAGCATTCTGTTAGTGTACCCAAAAAGAAGGGCCCTTTCAGCAGTTCTGCTGATGTGTGCCTGAACAGCCCGAGTGTAGCCAGTGATACACAAATTGAAGATGCCACTTTGGAATTAGAAGAGGATGAGGTGGTGATTTGTGTAGGCGACGAGGGCGCTAATGAGGATGTTGATGAGGATGAGGTTGTTTGTGTAAGTCCTGCACCAGTGGCAGCAGTTCTGGCACGTGACAAGAAAAAGGCCATTGTATTGCCTGGCCATAAAACAAATAAATCCACTTCTTATTTGTGGAATTATTTCTAACCAAATCCAGACAACAATTGTATAGCCATTTGTAGTGTATGTCAAGCCACAGTCAGTCGAGGTAGGGACCTTAACCATCTTGGAACCTCGTCTATGTTACGCCATTTAATGAGAGTTCATGGCAAAGTGTTGGGAAAAGCTGAAAGTTCTTCCAAAAAAATTACAAGCACTCCATCATCAGCTAGGACCCTCCGATCACCGACATCCCGACGGCTACAAAATACACCCACAACACCATCCTCATCAATATCCTCAGTAGCGCTCGGAGTTAGCCCTGCATCCCACTTATTAAGGCTGTATGACTCCTGAACTATAATTGATTCCTCTGAAGAAAGCGTTAGTCCCACGGCTGCTGCTGAGGGTGAACCGTCAGCACAGAGGAAGGCCAACAAAAAGTGCAGTCCTACATTTCAACAATTAACTGTGAAACAATCATTTGCTAGGGAAAGCAAATATGACAGCAGTCACCCAGTCGCCAAGCGAATCACAGACCCCATGGCTGCGTCCAATATCCACAATAAACGCAGCTGGTTTTTCACAATTAATTGAGGTTTTGTGTCCGCGTTACAGAATTCCATCGCAACATCATTTTTCCCGTAAAGCTATTCCACAACTATACCAAAAAGTGTATACAAATGTAGAGATTGCGCTGAAAAATGTCATTCTGCCCACTGTCCACTTAACAACAGATATGTGGACAAGTGGAAGTGGTCAAACCAAAGACTATATGACTGTGACAGCCCACTGGGTTGGTCATTCACCTTCACCAGCAGGAACAGCAGCAGCATGTACACCACTACGTAACATTTGTCACAGGCAGGCCACTCTTTTATCACCGGCTTCACTAACAGGCATACAGCTGACAATTTGTTACGCAAACTAAGAGATGTGATTGATACATGGCTTATACCACTTGGACTCTCCCCAGGATATGTCATTTCTGATAACACCAACAATATAGTGCGAGCATTACAGCTGGGTGAATTCCATCACATTCCCTGTTTTGCTCACACCATCAACTTGGTGGTTCAGAGCTTCCTACGAAATAACCGTGAGGTGTAGGAGATGCTTTCGGTGGCCCGTAAAATTTCAGGCCATTTCAGGCATTCTGCCACAGCATGTAGGAGATTGCAGCAGCTCCAAGAACAGTTTAACTTGCCCTGCCACCAACTTAAGCAAGAGGTGGTAACTAGGTGGAATTCCACCCTGTACATGCTTCAGAGGATGGAGGAACAGCGCAAAGCCATCCAAGCGTATTGCACAAGCCATGACATTGGGAAAGGAGGGGGGATGTATTTCACTCTTGCACAGTGGGGAATCCTTTCAGTGCTGTGCAAGGTGCTGAAACCATTTGAAGTTGTGACGTGTGAAGTGAATGAATATTTTGCTAGCTTGAGCCAAGTCATTCCTGTAATAAGACTATTGGAAAAGCAGCTTGAGAAACTGAAGGAGGAGATGAAAGCCAAGTATGTTGGCCTTGTAGATCAAGTGCTTAATTCACTTCACAATGATCCTCGAGTTATTAAGATCTTGAACTCGGATCAGTATGTTTTGGCCATTGTGCTTGATCCAAGGTTTAAGACCTACATTGAGTCTTTGCTTCAAAATGAACGAGATGTGAACTTTTGCAAGGAGCTATTGCTCAGCAAGTTGTCCGCTGAACTGGGCCTAGGCTTGACGACGTGTCCTCCTTCAGTTTCTCAAGCAGCTGCTGCTCGCAAAAAAATAAAGTTTCAAAAAAGAAGCAGGGAAGACGCAGAGGGCAGACCAGAACAGTTTAACATCTGGGCTGGTTTGAAGGATTTTTCAAAAACTCCCATAACTCCATCTAATATGAGTATTAACATGCAAAGGATGGTGGATGATTATTTTTAAGATGTAATTGATATGGAAATGTCAGACAGTTCCTTTCCTTACTGGGAAGAAAAGCAGGCCATTTGGAAACCCATGTACAAACTTGCTTTGCAATACCTAAGCTGCCCACCCTCCAGTATGTACTCTGAACGAGTGTTCAGCACAGCCGGGAACTTAGTCAGTGATCGCAGTAGAAGGTTACTTCCCAAAAATGTTGAGAAAATTATGTTTATAAAAATGAACTACATCTTCCACGAGGAAGGCCTTCACCATCAAAGACATCCAAGCACTGACTGTTCTCTAATGGCGGATTCAAGCGGCGATGAATTGATAGTCTGTGATCATGACGTACACACTGATGAGGGTGAGGATGAAGCTGAAAATGATGATGATAACATCTTTTTAAAACTTTCTATTTAAGTGTAGGGTGCAATCTACCCCCAAAGAGGAAAGGGACTTGGGGCATTTCTATATCACGTACCGTCTTGAAAGGCTGCTGTTTGGGCAATTTCTCATTAAGGGTAGGGTGTCATACTCAGACTGACCCCAAACTGTCCATTTCAATTAATATTGTACAGTCTATAACGGCTGAATTTTTAGGTATTTTATACAAGTGGAGGTGGGCCTATAGAGGCAGAAACCAAACTGCCTTTGTCCATTTCTATTAATATTGCACAGTCTATAACGGCTGAATTTTTGAGTATTTTCTACAAGTGGAGGGTGGCCTATAGAGACAGAAACCAAACTGCCTTTATCCATTTCTATTAATATTGTACAGTCTATAACGGCTGAATTTTTGAGTATTTTCTACAAATGGAGGGGGGCCTAGAGAGACAGAAACCAAACTGCCTTTGTCCATTTCTTTACATATTTTATTGTAAGTGTAGGGTGTAATATACATCCAAAGACGATGGCTGCATTGCCAAAATGCATAGATGGAGAGGAAGGCAATCGGGTTTGTGTGTAGAATTAATGAAGGCCTACCAGGAATTAAACTGTTTTTTTGATAATTTATTAGCTTTACAATTACATTACTTATCCAAGAAACAGGTGGAGCACTAAATTTGGTTATTTTATGCCCGAAAACATTGATTTTTAAACAAAATAGCAAAACAAAACCGAAACACGCAATGGCGGTTTGGCAAAACCAAAACAAAACCAAAAACACGACGGTAATCCAGATCCAAAACCAAAACCAAAACACGGGGGTCAGTGAGCATCTCTAGTTTTTATGGATTATATAAACTGTAGCAAAAACTACTCACCTACTATGTTAATTTTGACTTTATTACTGGAATCTGAAGTAATATTTCTACCATGTATTGTTTCCCAGTACTGACAGGAGTATTGATCAGTTACTGTAGATGTAGCTATCACAGATATGCTTCTGTCCATTACGGTTTTAGTATGGATTTTTTTCCCGGCTTTGTAAAATATAATCCCTCCAGCTACAAATTCATGAGGAAGGGAGCATATTACAGTGACAGACTCCCCCCTGATATAAACAGGATGAAGGGGGCTCAAAGAGATTGAAGGATCTGCTGGTACATCTGTAGTAAACAGAAGAGATGATACAGATTAATACATTGGGCAAAGTTTTCTTTAAACAATACAATATAATACAATACAATACAATACAATACAATTGTGCTGCTTTGTCTGGAGGAACAAAATATATTTAGAAAATTGCTTTAAGCTAATTAATAAAATACTGTATTCAAATAATTATTTAAACTTATTTTGCAATATGGAAAAGATGAAGCTACAGTTCAATCACTTACAGCAAAATCTGTCTGATCTCCAATATATAGCATGTTTAATATATGAGTATGTTAGTTATTTTGTATACAGGGGGCTCCCTTCTTCTGGAATGAAAAATCAGCACACCCATGTGACCTGAAATTAGTTCAGGCCATAAAATCTATTCATCTTCCTTTTGAGTCTCAAATGACAGTTATAGAAACATATTCACACACATATTGTTAACTTGAGTGCATCAACAGTCTGAATTAGGACAAAACAAGCATGATGAGTTTAATATTTCTAGCAATATGTATCATTGGCATAGAATAGGCAACATTTTATAATAGCAACTATTCATTAATTTAATTACTTTCCAAGTTTATGTATTTAACAATGATTAAGCTTACCTATAACAGTGACTATTACATATTCACTCAGGGATGAACTAATATTACGTCCATTAATTTGTACCCAATATCTACAGGAATATTTCCCATGAGCCTCTTTAGCAGATGCAGAAATCACATATTTAATGTGTGGACTCTTTTCTTCATTAATTTCTTTTCCCTCTCTGTAAATTTGGATTCCATTTACTGCAGTACCTCCAGGAGATGAGCATGTCAAAGTCAGTGATTCCTTTTTAGTGTACACAGTAAATGAGGGTATCAGAAAAATGGAGGGAGCCGGTGGGATGTCTACAACAGAAAAGTAAGATACATTAAACATGGCCATAATAAGTGTTCTTTTTATCTACTTACTGAACTCTATCATGGTTTTCTTCATGTTGTATTTGCCTAATAGGTTGTAGCAGGGAGCACTCCTATACTGGATAAATCAGTATGCTTGAAGGAAAGCCAATGGAAGGTGTGGCTTACAGGTTTTTGTCTGTGGATGACCCCCACTGCCACGGGTCTACAACAAAATGGCACAACCTACTGGCTACAACAAAATGGCCAAGTTTATTGATCTGTCTGTATGTCCCAGCTGTCTAGGCTGTAGGGGGAGGAGGAAACTAAGGAGAAGAGCAGAGGCAGATCGAGGCAACAATGCAGAGAAAGTTTCCTGACCGGTGAATTGCGAGTGAGCAGTGAGGACAGCAAGCCAGAGAAAATTTGGTCCCAGTTGATTACTGCTGTAGACTGCTCAGAGTTCTGCCTCCACAGTGACAGATATATTCACCATTAAATAACATATACACATACTGCATAGAGCAGTGGTTGGCAAAAGTATAGTTTCTTATTGTCCCTGAATTGTGAACTGCAACCTCTGAATTGGCTAAAGACACAAACAAGGTTACTCAGCTGTTATCTAATTTATGGAGGATTATCCAACAGTATCCAACATAATAAATGTGAATATATTATCTGCTTAAGATAGCCCAAGTTAGAGAATTGTAGCAACTGTGATTGTGGTGCTGCTATGATTCCTAATTTAATTTTATACATGTGCAGGGTAGTATTATATTATTGCCTGAACTGTGATAGACACTCAGTACTTTTGTTATTCCAGTGTTGCTTTATATTCATCTTGAAGGTTTGTGCTAAATCAAATTATTTCATTAAAGTCTATATCTTTAGTCAATTCCATTTGTTGATTGGTTTTTGTCTATTTGGCTCTATTAGAAAATTGTCAGTCATGACAGGCAAGTAGGTTTAATTTGGGCGTAGTGTGTTTTCTGTCAGTGTGGTAAGCATGTAGGTATATGCATTCTGTTTAGAGAGACGTGTCTCACAGTAGTGAAATATTGATCAGAGCATACTAATTGTGATTGAGAGTTGCATTAGAAATGAATCTGTCTATTGCAGTTTGTATATTATACCTTTTTAAACTGTGCCACATGCTAGATACAAATCCCTTTTTCAATCACCTCTCCCATTTAATAAACATACTAAGTTGGTTTTATATATATATATATATATATATATATATATATATATATATACTGTATTCTGTTATCCCTGAGAGGTCTGCATGGATTCAAAGGAGTCTCCCAAGCTGTCCCCTGGTAAGAAAAGCTACCTATATCCCCACCGCGTGCAGCATAGACTTGGGTGGAGTACTTCCACTAACAAGAGTGGAAGTGACTAAAGTGAACACAGCATATCTGCAACACACAACTCAGGAGCAAAGTTAGGGGGTGTTACATGTGCAAAGTACCCTGGAATGATACAGAGAGGGGTTATAAAGGAGCACCTAACTACGGTCATGTTATATAAGAGCTAATTTGGTATAAACTCACCTCCCATTGTCTTCTTAGTGTGCAAAATGTTTTAAAAATGCCCTCTTTTTGTTTTATTTTGTAGCATACCTTAGCTCAGACTAGACTAACATAACCCTCGTGATGCAGAGGACTGAACATTTTTGGGGTATTCTCCATCCTTTTTAAGCATAGTTAATAAATAGAGGTGTGAGAGTGGGATTTTGGATCTACAGTGGCACATACTGGAAGATATATGGATGCGATACAAAGAGAGGTTATCCCACCGGAATACACTGAGGTGTTTGCCACTTTAGGCAAAATGCTTAGGGGACAGCTGAGTACACGAATGTGGAGGTTTGGTACCATGCAATAGAGTTCATAGAGTTTGTAGGCACTGCCTGGGCAGTGCATAGCATATACTAAGGTACCCAAAGGTGTTGGCACTAGATAAAAAGCATGTAGCATGCAATAAAGTACATGGATATGTTGCCACTGTTTGAACAGCAAGTAGCATGCAATCGGGTATGCGGAGGTGTTGGCACTAGGCACTAGTTAAACAGTGTGTAGCGTGTAATGAGGTACACCAATGTGTTGCCACTGTTTGAGCAGCACGTAGGATGCAATCAGGTACATGGAGGTGTTGGCTGAAAAAGAGGGATAGGCTGCGCTTCCTCCAAATATATGAAGCAGCCAAATGCGAACCTGAGAGTGTGTGGGGGACCCCTAAACTCCCAACAATGTTAGATACGTATAAAAATAGTCAGGTTCTGGGCGCTTGTAAAGGAAAGATATATCAATTTAATATGGATAGGTCCACAATACGCTCCGGCCGGAACGAGACAGCTTAGATGTGTTAAACAATTAACATGCATCAATTGACACTGCCGAAAACAATGATAATGGTAAAAAACACTATAAACTCAGTGTGATTGAAAATATGGTTAGAGTGCACTTGCAAGCTACTAAAATATGAAATGACAATTGGTATGAACCGCAAAAAGGGAATGTAAGGAAATATAATGTCCAGAGTTGTAAAATAAAAATGTTGGTGATGATGAAAAATGCAAGCAAAAATGAAATTGGTAGCCGTTACTCACATGAAGCAGGGATGTCTGGCTGTCTATAATGCAGACAGGCACTTAGTAGCGGTCCCAGAGTCTGTGCTGATGAGGTTAGATATAACGTTGATTTCAATGATAAAAAGCACCCAGCAGAATGCCAATTATTAAAACAAGAATGAGGAAGAAAGTTCTTCTAGTTCCTAAAGGGAAATCCTCTCCTTGTTGAAAGAAAAAATGATCCCGCTCAAATAGCGTGTGCACGCTGCGGGATATCTTCGTGTTGAGATTAAATGTATGGATATCAAAATGCCTCCAATAATGGACAGGTACCCAGCAGAATATAGGTGGTGATGATCCAAATGTAGTCCTCCTAATCCCCAACGTAGTCTCTCTCTTTCTCATAAAGTTGAGGCTAAACAGGGGAAGCGGTAGTGCCGCTACGGATGAGCGCATACACGCTACAGGCTGGTCTCCGATGTGGATGTCTGTATAAGGTAATGTAAGATGCTAGCATGCTAGTAAGTTGAATAAAACTGAGTTGAGGGACAGTCTCCAACGCGTTTCGCCCGGTGGCAATGGCCAGTGGGCTTCCTCAGGGATAGTAATTTACTATCCCTGAGGAAGCCCACTGGCCATTGCCAACTTTATGAGAAAGAGAGAGACTACGTTGGGGATTAGGAGGACTACATTTGGATCATCACCACCTATATTCTGCTGGGTACCTGTCCATTATTGGAGGCATTTTGATATCCATACATTTAATCTCAACACGAAGATATCCCGCAGCGTGCACACGCTATTTGAGCGGGATCATTTTTTCTTTCAACAAGGAGAGGATTTCCCTTTAGGAACTAGAAGAACTTTCTTCCTCATTCTTGTTTTAATAATTGGCATTCTGCTGGGTGCTTTTTATCATTGAAATCAACGTTATATCTAACCTCATCAGCACAGACTCTGGGACCGCTACTAAGTGCCTGTCTGCATTATAGACAGCCAGACATCCCTGCTTCATGTGAGTAACGGCTACCAATTTCATTTTTGCTTGCATTTTTCATCATCACCAACATTTTTATTTTACAACTCTGGACATTATATTTCCTTACATTCCCTTTTTGCGGTTCATACCAATTGTCATTTCATATTTTAGTAGCTTGCAAGTGCACTCTAACCATATTTTCAATCACACTGAGTTTATAGTGTTTTTTACCATTATCATTGTTTTCGGCAGTGTCAATTGATGCATGTTAATTGTTTAACACATCTAAGCTGTCTCGTTCCGGCCGGAGCGTATTGTGGACCTATCCATATTAAATTGATATATCTTTCCTTTACAAGCGCCCAGAACCTGACTATTTTTATACATACATGGAGGTGTTGGCACTAGTTTATCAGCGTGGAGAGTGTAATGAGGTACATAAATGTGTTGGCACTGTTTGAACAGCGCAAAGCATGCAATAAAGTACACGGATGTGTTGACACTGTTTGAATAGCACGTAGCATGCAATCAGGTACACGGAGGTGTTGGCACTAGTTGAACAGCGTGTAGAATGTAATGAGGGACACGGATATGTTGGCACTGTTTGAACAGCACGTAGAATGCATTAAGGTACACAAAGGTGTTGGTACTGATTGAACAGTAAGGCAAAAAAAAGTAGAAAAAAACAAGTGTTCTCATATCGGAGGCACATTACATCTATAAATTACCAAGTATTGAGATCCAAAACTTTCATACCATAACTTCTATCATTATTAAAATTGGTTTTGTTTATTTATCAATTATTAAAAACTTTCAACAATAGGTTTAGTGTTATATCATCTCAAGTGAAATATTTAAAATAATAGTGAATATAGATTTAGAAATAAAATGTGTAGTAAATTAAAATAAGGGGAGAAGACATCCCTCCTCTGATGTCCTTTAAGTGTTTTTTTTTATTTATTACTGATTTATTCTTTGTATATTATAATCCAATATTGTTATTCTAACACTTAAGAATCTATCAAACATTTAATTTCTAAATCTATATGAACTATTTAAAATATTTAGCTTGGGATGATATAAAACTATACTACTATCCTCTACTATCACCCCACAAGTACTACCCTATTTTTGCCTTCCCCTTCCCTTTAGGATATAAGCTCTCGCAAGCAGGGTCCTCTTTCCTCGCGTTCTCCTTCTACTATTGCATCACCCTCTGTACATGTACAGGGACACATGCAAAAAATAAAAAAAGCGAGAGAGCTGCTGCGCATGCGCCCTGCCATGCGGACGCTTCTTTGACAGTGCCGCGGCTGCTATATACACAGTGCCGCTATGTGGGGCACTTCGTTAGCGGAGGTGGGGGAGACCCAGAACCCCCCCCCCCCCCTGCGTGCGCCCCTGATGTGCTTTAAGAATAAGACTGATATTTTTCTAAATGTGCGGCTCTGCATTTCTGTAGTCTATTCCTTAAGGGGATAAGGGGAAGTGTGTATATGATAAACTGAGTGTATGACGATTTGCTTTAGAATATGCTGACACTGAGATAGTCTATGGTGGTTATTCTGCTTTTAAAGAAAATTAGGTAGCAGGAAATCATTCTTATTTTCTAACTTTGTATCTAAACATGTGATTTTGTTTTTGTAACGCTATTAACCACAGAGACATACTGTTCTGCATCCAGTTTTCATGCCTTAAAGCTCTATCCTTGTAACTTCTTTCTTTTAAAATGATATCATATCTGATATGAGGAGGGACAGTGCAGTGAATACATTCTCAATTATAACATCTCTCCCGGTAATTGCTGTGTTAATATAAAAATGCCTTTGACCATTTATTATGTAATTAAAAAGGTTGGCGCAACACACTGAGGAATGTAAAAATGCGCTCGTGCGAGCAGCACAATTAAGGTGGTAACCACTCCCCCCACCACACACTGTAAATAAAAATATATATAAAATATTTATATATATATTACAATTTGTGCTCAACACAGATAGCAATAAAGATGTGAATCAACAAAAAACATTCCAGTCCTAAATGCAGGGGAAAACCCCCTAGGTATCCAGTCCGTGATAGACAGGAGTATCTGAAATCGACGTAGTCAGAAACAAAGGGGTGATGGTGATCCAGTATCCACCGATCTATACAATGCGGTGATCTAATTACCTTAAGGAGAAAATAATGCGCGTAGTCACTGGTGACTCCATCTGAAAGTGCTGCCGCTCTCAGAATCGAACAATCTCTGATCTCCCACCCGCGGCTCTCGCTGCCCAGCCATCCCCCTGTGTATGTAAGTCAGCTCACCCAGGGTCTCCGTGTGTACAGGTCAGTGCCGTAACTAGACATTTTAGTGCCCTGGGCGAGACAGGGCACCGGCGCCCCCCATCTAAGTGGGAGTGGCATTTGACAAGTGGGTGTGGTCAACCTAATGTGTGGGTGTGGCTAGCACTTTACTGAAAGAATATATATATATATATATATATATATATACACACATACACATATACACATATACACACACACACACACACACAGTGGTGGGATTCCATTAACCTAGCTTTTTTTATATAGAAAGGAGAAGCCCTATGACATACATTGCTATTTTAATATAGTACACTAAAAAGAGGCAAGATGGGAATATTAGGTCAAGTAACAGAACAGATCTTATAGGTCAGGGGGTAGTAAAGAAAATAAATGTGTGCCTCCTTTAGCACTCACAAGTGCCCACAAGCAAAAAGGATATTTAATTTTGCAGAACACAATTTTTTTTTTTAATTTAGTTTTTTTTCTAAAATACATTTGACCTACTAACTTGCTGGATAAGTTAATAAATAAGCACTTTGGGTACATTCCAGATCGCTTACAGATCAATTGTTTAGTAAAACAATTACTGGATTGTTGTAAAAGGCATTTTGCAAAAAAATACTGGGTTTTGAATATTGAGTGACCTCCTAAGCTGAGTAAAAATACATAGCCTGCCCACACACACATAATATAAATACAATTTTACTTACCTTTCCTGTGTCCTGTGTCCTCTGTTCTGTGTCCTGTGTCCTGTGTCCTGTGTCCTGTGTCCTGTGTCCTGTGTCCTGTGTCCTGTGTTCTGCTGCTTCTGCCCCAGCAGTGCTCCTCGCTGAATATGACGTCGGGCGTGTTGACGTCACATTCAGTGGGAGCGAGAAGACTGCTGGGAACCGCCGGGAGATCAAGTGACTTCTTTTTTTTTTTTTTTTTTTCTTCCCCTTTTGTATTAACTTTATTGACTTTTTTTTTTTACTATGCCGGCGGGTAGGGGAAGGTAGCGGGCGGCTGCTGCGCCCTCTTGGGCTTGCGCTCGGGGCGACGGCACCGCCCGCACCACCCTAGTTACGGCTCTGGTACAGGTCATGTAACTCCGTAAGGGTGATAACTCCCAGGTATTGGGGTTTACATTTAGCAAGGGTTGGCCATTTATTACAAATTTTGAGTACATACCTAATTCCTCCATAGAGTGTAACACAGCTTTTACAACCTCACGCAAGATGGAAAAATAGATAATACTGTGAAATACTCAATCATAATTGCTATTGTAATACCATAGACACCATTAATTGCACCAAGTACATCTTTCCAATACATGAACAACTTGGGATACCTCCAAAACATGCATAAAATGTACTTTCTATATCTGCAAATAGATGAGGTTCTCAGTCTGGGTTTGCATAATGCTACAGGTACAAAAAAATATTGTGCACAAAATTATTATCTGCATGTGTTTATTAGATTCATTAAATTATACTAGTATATGTTCCCATTTTATAGTGTCAGAAAAATAACATTCTGGGCCTTAACTTATATATGACGAAATTAATTAGATATAAGCCACTTTTTAATTTTTATATACATTAATTAAATACACTGAAAAGACAAAGTTTCCAAAAACATTATATTGGACAGTAGCATCTTGAATGGAATGTTTTATTAATGATTTAGTGTCTCTGAATACCTAAGTACTTTTGCACACCACATATCCCATATATTAGAGCGACTGTCTGGACATTTGTGATGCCTATCTAGAAGAATTTTTTAAAGTAAGGCTTCATTAATTATTTTTTTCACATTTCACAGCTACCGTGGGTATACACCATCCACCTCCTGGCAATAGAGTTTCTAGCAGAGCATAAGGTCTCTGTGAGAAATATGGGAGTGTTGCTACATCTCCCAATGAAATAGAGCAAAGAGACAAAGATTAGGATCTACCAAAATAGGAGTTGGGAGTAAGGCTGAAAGGATAGACACCACGTCATCCCAAAACTGTTTAATAACAGGGCATGTTCATTTAAGGTGTCCGAAAACTGAATGCAGTCTTTGCTATCTGGCAAAAAAAACCACCTTGCTGATATCCAGGGTTGGTGTATTTTTACTTTTATTGAATTGTATACCTCCAAACATGGACACCTAATAGTGGTATAAAGTGTGTGGTATACAACTGGAGCGGAGTTAGATAAGTCTGATGTATGAGGCAATTATCTGTATCACTTTCTTATTGCACCTGGTGAAGCTAGTTACTTTGCGTGAATAAACTCCTTCCATTCCTCCTATTCTTTAACAGGCAATAAACTCTTCCAACTTTCTATATCTGGTAGGAGTGGGAGCATAGTTTTGCAGCAAGAGTTTAGTGTAGGGTATAGAGATAAACCTCTGCATTCCTTGTGTTCCAAGAACACCAATCAATGGGTAATAGGATAACCAATCTGGTAAACCTTCAAGTTGAGCACCCAGAACCAGTGCAGCTGTACGAACCTGAAGAAGGAAGCACTAAAGAGCCCAGTTTTTCTTATAATTGTTCAAATGATTTAAGTTGACTATCTTCATCATTAGGTCAGAAGAACTAAATACTCTGTCTTGACCATGCAACTCTATCTGTTAATTTATCAAAATCAGACATTCGTGAATATTTCAAAAATAGCATTTTTGAGCATTCTGCCGTTGGGCATATTACTGGTCAGTACTATGAGCATTACCACTGCTGGGCATGCTATTACTGTGTTAGTGGGAATATTACCAGCCATATAACTATTGCTTGTATTATATCTGTACCTAATATTAATCATATTAAGGTTTATGAAACGAGAGGTTGGCATATTATTGGGCATATTACTACTGCTGGAGGAAGGGACTTCTTTAGCTACTATAAAAGCTGCTTGTAATGAGTGATGCTGGTCTGGACAACACACCTGCTTCTGGGGGTCAGGTAAGACCCCAAATTTTCATTCACATGGGCACATTTTTTGCAGGCAAACTGTTTGTGAGCCTCCTATGCACATGGATCATTGACCCTATAATGGCTGTTAAACATTGAACATTGTATTGAGTAATGTTAGTATGAATTTGTATCTATAATTAAGAATGACAAAAGGCTGCCTTTTGGATTGTGTGTGAGTGTATGGATAGTATGTTTTCATGTTTGAGGGTGCAACTTATTGTTTGACAACAAGCTTTATGGTTGAAGTTTAAGCTGCTTGTCTTCTGCCATAAATAAAATCATTAGAAGCAGTCACTTTAGTTGACCCTGATCATCTATATTTCTTAATAAATGTGCATAAGTCTCACAGTGCCCAAAGTAACTGCAGCCCAAATTCCTTTTTCGAAATTACACCAAAATTTCAAAAAACGATTGGGTAAGTAAACAATAAAGAGAATCTCAGCCCTGTTAGTGACCACAATGTGTATGTGTATGTGATTCTCTTTTCTTGTTTTTGTCTTACTTCCAAAATGTTATTTGACATATGAATAAAAACATAAATAACATAGTATAATTCCATTACAATATAAAATTGTGCCAGCCGTGTGATACACCTTAACCCTTAGAGTGTTAAAAACAAAATAATAGTATCCAGATAGATCCAGTGTTGGTTCTATATCCAGTGTTAGATATTTTTTCCGAACTCCCAAACACTCCAAGTGATAGTGTCTGTTTCACAGAGGTACTGCCCCCTTTTGGTGATGCACTTACTTGATATATTCTTGTATATTAGTCTTATTCAATATCATATAGATTAATATGCCTCTAGTCGCTTCTTTTTATTCCTCAATTGGTAAACATATAAGGCAACAGAACTGATGACAGATCTAGTGCACTACTGCTTTAAAAAAATCTTAATTTTTTAATGAGTAAAAAACACACTCACATAGTATATGGACAAATAAGTATCCAACATAAATGTGCAAGTGTTCTTACCAGACAAGGAATCCCAATATCACAATGTTCAATAGGATGATAAGTTCCCCAGGCTGCTGGAATCACATTCAGTCCCAAAGATGTTATTGTAGGTAAGGAGATTGTCAGAGAAAACTTTCCTCCGCAAAAACAGGCACTCTCACTTGGAGTGTTTGGGAGTCCAGGAAGAATATCTAGAACCAACACTTACTCTATCTGAACACTATTGTTTTGTTATTACCACTATAAAGTTGCAGGTGTATCACATGGATGACACTATTTTACTTTGTAATGGAATTACACTATGTTATTTATGTTTTTCATTGGCATGTCAATTAAGGAGAAAACAAGAAAAGAAGAATCATTAGACAACAGTGAAAATGTAAGAATTTTAATTTATTTATTTTATTTAAACACTGTCTATATTTCTTAGTAATATACTTAATATTTTTATCCGTTGTATAACTCACCTGCAATTTGCACAGTGATGGTATTACTCATATTGGACTGTCTATCCGTTTCATTTTCCAGTGTCCTGTAAACACAGTGGTATGGGCCAATATCCTGCTTTGTGTTTATTATAAACATATAGCTAGCACAGCTCTTGTTCTGTTCTGTGGAATAAATATTTGATCCTTCTTTATAAAACTCAAATATTTGGTGGCTCACAGGATTGGGATTGCAGCAAATGAGAGTCAAAGCCTCACTCAGCTCATAAATTGGATGGTTTGGGATGACTTCGAGTTGAAGACTGCCTACAATGAGAAAATAGGTGAAATATACAATTATAAATGGTTTAAAGTTTAATCTAGATCATACTTGACAACTCTCCCAGAATGTCCGGGAGACTCCCGGAAGAGTGGGGGAAATCTCCCGCTCCTGCCCATTTCCTAGTGAAGTGGGCAGAATTAGTGCCGCAATGACCCGATTCTTAGGGAATCAGATAATTTTGAATCACATAATGTTGCCATTTTCTAAGCCCCTCGCCCATTTTCTTCCAGCAACTCCCGAACTAACAAAGTAAAAACTTGGCAAGTATGGTCTAGATACAATTTTCAAAATTTACACCAGTGGGTAAATTTATCAAGCTGCGGGTTTGAAAAGTGGAGATGTTGCCTATAGCAACAAATCAGATTCTTGTTATCATTAATTTGGTTAATTCTTCAAAATGACAGCTACAGTATAATCTGATTGGTTGCTATAGTCAACATCTCCACTTTTTCCAACCCGCAGCTCGATAAAAATTTATCTCCAGATTGTAAATGTTTATTTTAAAAAATAAAACAAAAACAAAACTCAGATTCATACATTTACCCCAAGAAGTATTGGTAATTATATGTACATGTCTGTATTCACAATTGATGCTATCATGGTAATAGTAATTGTGCCCCTTACATGTTCACCCAACTCCATACAACACTCCATCCTCCATTATATTCTACTGATAACATACAAGCTAGAAAAAGATTAAGTTACGTAAAAGAGAATTAAAATAAAAAAATTAAATAAAAATTAAATAGTACGTTCTATGTTGCCTCCTGGAAAATAGTATAGCATATTAGAGCATATATGTAGTATATAAAATAATTTTGAGAAAGTACTGTGGTTTTCACCATTCTGAACCTTCTTACTGCCCAATGTATTAGTCCCTACTTCTGTTTTGTCCTTACTAACTGATCACAAGTTTTGCACAGAGATGTATCACAATTTATATGTGCAAGTTAAATTAGATATACAGTTGCACACAACTTTAAACTGTTATTGACAGGGGACTTGCTACTGTGTATAAAGTTATTATTTTACTTAACTAGTCTGGAAGACCACTATGGAGTGTGTGTATGTATACAGTTGGAATACGAGCAAAACATCTGATCACATATATATAATCTTTCCTCATTGGCCATTTGAAATGTTTTAAGGGATCACTGAGCCTAAAAGTTAAAATGTTTTATAGCAATAGTTACTAACGACATTCAAAGGCATACATGCTTCTGATAAGGTTTCCTTCTGGGGGATATTTTGTTTCCTATGCACACTAGACTTCCTGTTGCTAAAGCTACAGAAAGCTTACATTATCAAATGCATTTAAAATCTTCTTAGGGTATGATAACTATTACATCATTTTATATCATATTTTGTATAATAGACTTGGATCTCATAAGGAAATATAAGTCTTCAGAATATTAATTTACCTGCCACTGAGCAACATGCTATAAAAAACAATGTGCCTGGAAGAAAAAAAAAGAAAACATTATTATTGAACTGTATTAAAGCTTAAATAAAAACTTTCATGAAGTTTTATTTATTTTGAGGTACAACAACAGCAAAGCATAACAGGAAATTGAATCAACATGAAGTCATCATACAAGTTGGCTGGTGGAATTAACTAAACAGTTATTACTAACTTTTTATTCTAAAAGCTATTAGCTTTAAAATGTATATTTATATATTAAGCAATTATCTGTAAGACTCAGTTATCTGTAATATTGATGCATGTTAAGTTGGTTTCATCAAGAGTTTCAATTCTGGAAATAATAAGTGTGATATAGCAATTTTGGGTGCAATTGTAATGTAACGATTTTGGGTGCTAAAAGGGGAATGTTCTGGAAAATGGTAACCAAAAGCCATATTTCTGTAATGGGAGTAAGTATGTAAATATTTTACTAACAGTGTGAAAATAAAACTCTTATCACTTCTAGAATTTTGCTTCCTTAAACTAAAGTAGCTTTTCTGTCTTTGGCATTACAGTTCATGACTACATTGCAGAAAGTTATGTTGGTATCGCGTGCTATTAGTGCACGTTGTATGAGACTGTTCTCCTGTGATCATCTTCCCACTCTTATATGCATAGTCTGACTAGGGCAAACTCTTGCTTATATTATGTAGGAACTATCTCTGAAAGTCAAGAAAAAGTTTTCCTCTGTTTTAAGTTACCCAATGATATACTTATGTACATACAGTAAATAAATGCCAGGCAGGTTTACCACATCATCTGTCCATTTACCCACTAGCTTAAGGAGCTACAGTAACTTGGATGTCCTAACTTAAAGACCCATGGAGTTCTTCTCTTAGCTCCAGCTGTAGTCCATTGGAGAGAACGAAAACTCAAAACCAGTTACTTGACACCTTCCATGAATCAAATCCCAGAATGAATATCTCCTAATCCCTGGAGTGGCTCCTTATAACTAGGGTCTAATTTCAAAGTGTTTTCCCCTCCCTGGGCAAACCCCTGGGTCTATGCTTCTTAACAAATGGTGGGCACTCGCTCTGTCAGGGGGTTGGAGGGGGATTGGAGATGAGCTGCACTTCCACAGATGGTCCCCTGCTGGGCTCTAGACAAAATTAATACTAGTCACGATGAGAACAATGGATACTAATTGGCCTAATAGAAGATATGCATGATATGGGGAGGATCCATAAAGGAAAGGCATGATATAAAGGTAAATCAATACATTGGGGCCTTGATGTGAGGAAAATTAATACAGGGTTCACAGGCACAGTATATAACAAGCAAATGATTGGGGGGCACAATGGCTGGGAGGGTTAGCGCTCTTTATTATTTTGTTTTCACTAGGATGCTCTCTATATTGTTTGGCAGTCACAAAATTGCTCTCTGTAATGTGTGGTGGTCACAAGGAAGTTCCCCATATTGTGTAGCGGTCATTAGAATGCTGAATACTAGTCAGGTGGGGCTAGTAGATCTTGTATCTGAATATAGCTTTTTGACATAGCAATGTTTCATATATTGTAATGACTACATATAACCACACTCATATTAGACAAACCACATATGCACAGGTTTCATTATGACCATTTCCCTGTTGCTGGTGCATTGACAGAAGAGCCTGCATTTTTTCGTGTGTTTGACCACCAGGCCAAAAGTAGCTCTCCCCTGCTACTTATCCAGCAAACACAGATCGTTTCTGTGATCTTATACAGACTGTGTTTAATAAATGTGTTATAATGTATGTATTATATGCTGTATGAATTATGTTATGTACCGTGTTCATCTATTGCTCAGTATTTGCCAAACAGGTCACACAGTTCTAGGGTGAAGGGAAGAAACCACTTTAAGTTCCCAATTCACCCCTGCTGCCACTCCTATCCAATGCAAATATTTTCACCCCTTAAGACATCATTATCTTGACCCATTAATCCATGCCCTTACCCATCAAAAATGGATGCATTTGTGCAAAAATAGGTGCAGGACATACCAGCTGCGATTTGCGATGTGCTTTTCTCTTATGCAAATGAGATTCAGAGATATTTGGTTTGATTCAATAGACTGGTGAGTGGGATGAAATAAACTATCGTTCATAATGAAAGTGAAACATATTGAAAAAGAATAAAAACACACAGCAGATGCATAGTATGTACTGTAACTGCATTAGTACATAATTCGACATTGCACAGAAAGTAAAATAACACATTTAAAACTTCAAAAAATCAGTATGCATACAAATCAAAAGGAAATTACAGTCTGTTACTTATTTTTCATTCCCCTTCATCTTGACTACAGTGGCTGGATCTTTTGTTGTTTAATATCTTTGTTAGACATTATAATAGCAGTATATTAAAATAAAAATAAAAGTATACAAAACATAATTACGATTTACTTTTCCATACATTTATACACCGAAAAATGCAAAAAAACTAAGTTGCAAAAGAATAAAGGAGGGAACAATCAAATAATAATAATAATAATAGATATTTTTAAACTAGTGGAATGCCTGGTTGCCACTTATATTAGGGAGAAGTTTCAAGCTCCTCAGTCAACATTTTCAAGAAAAGGAACAATGAATATTGAATAGATTGTTGCTGTGTATATCTTAATAATTAAAATAATGGCAATGGACGTTTTCATGGATACTTCAGTGAGGAAGCAGGTGATAGAATCATGGTAGTTTGGTGTTTTACCATGGTAATCTGTAGCCATTTTTCATAAGGAAAGAATAAATTTAAACAGCAAAATATGTATAAGATCTACTGGAGCCAATAACTAGGATGACGTACAGTTATTTTTTGCACTAAATAAAAAGACAATCTGAAACCACTTTTTGCTAAAAAATGAATAATTACTTACCAGACATTATCATAACTGTCATTTTCCTCTTTATTTTGCTCAGTGTAAAAATTCATGAATAAATCACAAGAGAAGGAAAATAGGAAAATGAAGAGGGAGCGGCTAAGCACAAGTAGAGACAATAAGTAGTTATTAGGAAGAGTCTGTGAGAAAAGGTCTCTGCATAAAGTTGGGTGGGTAAAATAGTTTGAGACCAAGTGACACAATGTTACAGGAAACCCAGAGTTGATACATACAGAAAGGATTCACATATACCTCACTATGTGGTCAGGATATTTGCAATGTGAATGTTCCTTTTGTTTTATAAAATAATATTTTGCACCAGTTAGTCTAGTTACAGTTACAAATATGAGGTCCTGCAGGCACCATACATATTATATACCCCAATGTGTGAATTGCGTGCAGGCTCGAGATACAATAATGCTGTCAATAAAGGTTATTGATAAACAGAAAGAAAATGAGGACCTGCAATGCACCTTTATGTGTGCAAGTGATCTTATTTGTCCAGCACGCGCGTTTTCTCATTGATCGTGCCTGTATTATATCAGTGTGTGCCCCTTTTTCTTATCTTTTTGGCACACACCTGTAAGATGAATCTACGCTCATAGTTCACATCAAGAGAATGTCACATCAAAGTCCAACCTACTACAATTTTAGAACCAACCAATCCTTTATGAATTGCAACATTTCTTTTTTTCTCCTAAACTACTGCTCCATTTGTTTCTTAAATTAACCATGAAAGTCAGGGGATATCAGGATTATTACATATCGCTTTTGCACAATTTAACATTTTAACTGCATTGATTGAAGTGTATCTCAAACTGCGCTTCCCTGTAGAAATGCAAAAAAACAAACAAAAGGAAGCTCCAAAATTTGTCCCTAAATATAGTCATGGGACCCAATCGCCGAGACCTCAGAGGTGCCAGAGGATTCAAATCTTTTGCAAAGAGAAAAATATTCTAAAATATATTCAACAAGGAAGATTGGTAGAGAAACCATTATTCTAACACCCCCACTTGACATCTTTGTAACATGTCAGTGCCATCTTTGTTCTAAATTTCCAGGTCTGGAGCTGGTTGCATGGCTTTCCCTGTACCCTTATCATCACCTTCATCAACATTTATTAATCTAGCGCCAGCAAATTCCATAGCACTTTACATGTGGGAATAAACAGAGTACTGGTTAATGCATACAGACAGAGAGGTGAAATGGCTCTGCTCGCAAGGTTTCAATCTTTGGGACAATGGGCGTTTGATACACAAGGGTAAGTGCTACATATTTCATATTGGTCCAGCCAGAATGCAAAGGTTAAAACTACTTATTGGCTATATGATCGATTCACACAGCAATGTTGGTCACAGGGTGGTTGTCTTGTGTTAACTGTGTAGAGGGTGGTAATAGGGTAACCTAAGGAGATTAAGAGGTTAGCTGAGGAATATTGTAAGCTTGCCTGAACTGGTGGCTTTTCAGAGAACGCTTGAGGGTTTGAATATTTAAGGAAAGTCTTCTTGTGCGAGTGAAGGAATTCCACAAAGTGGGTGCAGTCCGAATAAAGTTCTGTAATCGGGAATGGGAGCATGTGATGAAAGTGGAAGAGAGATGCAGATCTTGTGCAGGATGGAGGTGTCGAGTTTGGAGATATTTTGAGACAAGTGAGGAGATTTATGTTGGTGCAATATTGTTGATGGCCTTGTATGTTAATAGAAGAATTTTATATTGTAGATATGTAATGTAGAGACTGATAGAGTGGCTCAGCAGAAAGAGAACGATTTGCAAGGAAAATCAATCTAGCTGCTGTGTGAAAAATAGATTGTAGGGGTTTGAGTCTGATTTTGGGAAGACCAGTAAGGAGGGAATTGCAATAGTCAATGTGGGAGATGATGAGTGCATTAATTCAAGTTTTTGCAGTGTCTTGTGTGAGATATGTACATATCCTGAAAATGTTTTTTAGATGTATGCAACACGACTTAAATATTAATCTGGTAAACAAAGGTTAGTTCTGGGTCAAGGATCATACCTAGGCAACGAGCTTGCGGGTGGAGTTTATGGTCATGTTGTCAACAAAAATGGAAATGTCAGGCAGAAAGCTTGTGTTGGTGGGTAGGAACATTATTAACTCTGTTTTTGAAAGATTGAGACATCCAAGATGAAATGGCACAAAGACAGTCAGTAACGCGGGACAACACAGATAATGAGAGATCAGGAGACGATAGACAAATTTGTTTTCCAAGAGAAATGGTGTAGATAGAGAATAGCATAAGACCTAGGACTGAGTCTTGAGGTACTTTAATTGATTAAGGAAGCAGAGGTGGATCCAGAGAAATTAATACTGAAAGAGCAATTACATAGGTAGGATGAGAACCAGGAAAGGACAGTATCTTGATAGCCTAGGGATTATAGCGTTTGTATGAGGAGAGAGTGGTCAACAATGTCAAAGGCAACAGCAGTGTCAAACATTGTTAGGGTTTAGAAGAGATTTAAATGTGTTAAAAGGTGTTTGGGGTTAAAAGCTTGTGCTGAGATGAGAAATTGGAAGTATGTTTGTTCTGTAGTGTCCAGACCATTTCCATAGGAGTGATAGATAGAAGTATATGTGAGGAAA
Organism: Mixophyes fleayi; assembly: GCF_038048845.1. Classification (NCBI taxonomy): domain Eukaryota; kingdom Metazoa; phylum Chordata; class Amphibia; order Anura; family Limnodynastidae; genus Mixophyes; species Mixophyes fleayi. Next base: position 313,999,142 of record NC_134402.1, read on the forward strand.
TCATTAGAGGTTCAATATTTACGCCTATGACGTCCTGGTTCATGCAAAAGATTTTGAAGAATTCATGTTACTTTCGTGTACCACCGCTGACAATTAAATTGATGCGATGTATCAAGAGTCGCTGGAGCCACTTGATCAAGGGCAGGGGAGGAAAATGTAGAAATTGGGGAAAGAAAGTGTTGGAGAGGTGGAAAATCGTTGAACTGTTGAAAAACAACAGAGTTAAGATTTCTGCGGATATGAAGAGGTTTGGTAGAGTTTGACAGCAGAGAAGTTAAAGAACTTAGGGAGAACATGTAGGTGATAAGTTGATGATCCGAGAGGGGGAAAGGAGTGTTGAGGAAATCAGAAACTGTGTATAGTCTAGAGAAAACAAGATCAAGACAGTGGCCATCCTGATGAGTAGAGGATTTAATCCCCTGGGAGAGGCCAAGTGAGGAGGTTAGAGAGAGTGGTTTTGAAGCAGCTTGGAATGTTTTTTGGCAATATGGATCACCCACGATGATGGTGGGGATGTCAGACAATAACAAGTGAGAGAGCCATGCAGAGAAATGTTTAAGAAATGGTTGGTGTAGTCCAGATGGGGCGATAGATGACAGCAACACGCATAGAGAATGGGTTATAAAACCTAATAGTATGTACTTAAAAAGATGTAAATGTGAGTGATGGGACATTTGGTAGAAGTGTGAATGTGCATTGCGGGGAGAGAAGTAGTCCAAACCCACCTTCTTGTCTGCATCCAGGTCTGGAGGTGTGGGTGAAATGGAGGCCACCATGTGAAAGAGCTGCAGGTGAGGCAGTGTCTGATTGTGTGAGCCATGTTTCTGTTAATGTCAGAAGGTTGAGGTTGTTTGAGAGGAAGAAGTCGTGTATGGAGGTAAGTTTGTTATAAAGAAAGCATGCATTCTATAGGGCACATTTAAAGGACTTTGGGAGAGATGGGAGACAGATGATGTGTTTGAGGTTTTCTGCTATGCCCTTCTTTGTCAGGGCCGTATTGTGCTGCGGTCTGGGAATCTTATTCGAGATGACTTGTATCTTACTTGTGCATTCAGTCATATTATTTGTACATAGCATTTTGTTGTTTTTTATTAGACTAAGATACTGTTTGAATTTCTCCACTACTTCATCCTTGCAGTGCATCAGGTAGAGTATCGTGTGTCTTGACTTTTCATTGATGTGAGATTAATGTCTTTCTTCCTGGGTTCCCAATGCTCATTGTTCCACTGCAGTTTGTGTCAGGTCCAACTGCTGTTCAGCTCTGCTACAGCTAGATTTTGGAAAACAATTCCTTGTCATTTTCCCTTTCCAGCAGCTAATATATTTTATCATCTGCCTTGTTTTATAAATCCAAGTGATTTACCAGTTTGCTCAAATTCGTGGCAATATCGTGAAATTTGCGACAATTTTTCAAATAGCTGTTCTTACATAAAGAACTGTCAGGATTTGGCATATTTTGGATAAGTAGGTCCTTTAAAGTAAATAAACCTTGTTGGTTCATCCCTTTCTGCTGCCTATGCTGATAGAGCTTAAGGCTCTTCAACAAAAACACATTTCTGACTTGTTCTGCTTGGCTTCTCACCATTATTGCATTGATAGCTGATAGAAAGAAATTCACCTAGGACAAATGTAAATTATTTCAGTTCCAAGGGCCTGATCCATTAAGAATCTTAACTTAACTTAAGAAACTTTTTTTATTTCAGTCTCCTGGACAAAACCATGTTACAATGCAAGGGGTGCAAATTAGTATTTTGTTTTGCAAATAACTTAAATACTGATTGTTTTTTCATGTAGCACATAAATATCTTTAAAATAAATACTTTAAATTTCAGTGTACAAATAAGCTATCAAGTATTTGTGTGCTACATGAAAAAACAGTCAGTATTCAACTTATGTGCAAAACAAAATACTAATTTGCACCCCTTGCATTGTAACATGGTTTTGTCCAGGAGACTGAAATAAGAAGTATCTCAAGTTAAGATCCTTAATGAATCAGGCCCCAGGTGACTTAAAATGATTAGCCAAGAGTTTCCACTTTATAATATACCAGTATATAATATACAGCATTTACTTGTCCAACAACTCTTGCTATTTTCTGGGAGCTGAACAAAGTAAGCCCACTATGACAGGCCCCCCTGCCGTGGCACAGACCAACATCATCAAGTTTGAGCCAAGTACCGCATATTGTTTAACTTTGTATTCTATTCAAATCCGATGTTGGCATGAAGGCGACGCAGTGAAGTGGACTGGCTATATATATAGAGGACACACTACAACTGTCCCCCTGGAGATGGCATGAGCTATAGCACAGGTAAGTACTAAATACACTCTACTGGATAGTGTTCATAGGAAACAACGCTAGGACAGGGCTTAAATGTACAACAAAGGGCCATTATGATTTGTTTTGCACATGTAACCCCTACTAATACATTTTTACTATTCCCACCCAGCAAATAGTAAAACTGTGAGGTTCTCTTCACTGAGTTCTGTCTCATAATACTGTAGCTTGTCCATTCCTAGGTGTTATGACAAACTGCTCAGGTTATGCTCACTTTCAAATTTCCCCAGCAGAAAAAGGAACTGCACTAGAAAAGATTAACTTGATATTCCTTGACTTAGGCCCCCTCGGCTTTCCTACTTGAGAAAGGGTTTTTACTTTTATTTTGAAAAATAAACTTAGCTAGAGTTAGATGACTGGATATCTTAAATATCCATTAGGGGGATATAGACTAAATACAGTATACAGTTAATATTTCCTTAATTCTTCTTTAGATATTGTGGCCTAACCACTGCCAGGCATTCAATTGAAATATCATCTCCTGGTCTCCAGACCAAAGAGTCCTGCCCAGAGACAGTGTTACCGATGTGAAGAAGCCCCACTCATTATTGCGCCATTATCACAACAACTGGCTATCCTAGTAGTCAGGGGCGGATTGGGAACTTAAAGTGGCCCTGGAAAAAATTATTGAAGTGGCCTCATGTCGGCGGGACCAAAATAACTGTAGGTGGGGCCAACACAAAAGTAGGCGGGATTTAGAACTACAGGAATTTGGTTGTAGTTTAGGAAAACCTATATGTGATGATTTTACACACAGTGGGTCATCTCTAAAGCCATGCAGGGCAAATGTATAGTATACTATAGGCAGCCCCCTCTTAGTATAGTATAGTATAGTTAGCCCCCAATAGTATAGTATAGGTAGTCCCCCTTAGTATAGTATAGTATACTAAGCCCCCCTCACTTACCTTCAGTTGCTCTGAGCAGCGTCTCTTCTCACATCAGGAAGACAGGAAGTGAAGTCAGACTTCCTGTCTGCCGAACAACACCATGGGAGCCTAGCAATTGGCTGCCTGTTGCTGCCCACTGAACACCAATATTTTAGATTGCTTTCCTGTATGTGCCTCCCCCCTCCGCATCTAAACGCACCCCCCGGGAAAATCTGAGGTGGCCTCCAGGTGGCCTCGTTAGGCATCGGCCTACCGGAAAACTTCCCTGTAAGGTCTATGGCCGATCTGCCCCTGCTAGTAGTATTATCTGTAATAGCACTTGGACTGTCATTGAGAGTGATGTTGGCACTGAGGGTGATCAGGCTACTAAAGAAGTAATAAAAGTAGGTGAGTGGTTATGTTAACCACACGCTATAGCACACATTCAAGTATAAGAAAATTTAATACATTCTGGAAAGGGAAATATATTTTTATTTCTGTTTAAAAATTATATAAATATTCAATAAAACATAAGATACAAATTATTTGTTAAATGTTAATGATGGATGATGTTCAGGGGTTTAAATGTTCTGTATCATCTGCTGAACCTCTGAGTCTCTATCACAGATGTCTGTCTTCTGCAAGAAAAATAAAAAACAAATTATTATGTAATAAACACAAATACTTGAATTAGCTGACACAAGTTGTTAAAAGATTTAGCTCTATAATTAAACATATATTTCTCAATTAATATTAGCTTTGGATTAATCATTTCCATATCATTCAACATCCAACCTCAAAAAGATACAGATGCACAGAACAACTTGTACGGCGCTGCGGACCCTTTGTGGCGCCTCATAAATAAAATATAATAATAATAACAATTGATTCAGAACCTCCCAACTCAGGCCGTTGATGTCTTCAAAACATAGACTTGCTACTGGAGTACAAGCTGTTTCATCTCTGAGTTTAGGACTAGATTTCAGGACTTTAAAAAAATATGAAAAAGAAAAACATGGATTTAATGTTCATATTTGTTTTTATTTAAAAAAAAGGCTCAGAAAAATGTATACTTAGCAAAACAGCACACATAATGTTTATTGTGTGCAGATATTACAACAGCTCCTTCATGACTTGGAGTAATTTGCACCAGAATAATATTGTATTGTTTGTGCTCCTGTCTAACTAAGCTTATTGTATATAAAACATTATTCAGCAGAGATAGAAACTTCATTTGGTAGTATATTAGATTATTTTTTATTTTATTTTATGATTACCAGGTAGGATAAAGCATGTAACAGCCACAAAAACAGACTTTTTTTTTTTTTAAAAAATAAATCCCAACATTTCGCATTATACAATAAGGGTAACTCCAAAAACTTACAGAAAAATATTATTGCCTAGTGTGGGGATTATTTTGTACTTTTTTCACTGGTTGAGTTAGTTATACGGCCTATAGTTATAGGAGTAATTGTATGGGGTTTTTTTTATTTGGTATATTTCACCTTTTTTCCAACCCATAATTAGTTTTCATTTTTTTTTAGCCAGGGGTGGCCTTGATTAGTCACTAAAAGTCTTCCTTATTTCCAGCAATAACAGATCTAATGCAAACTATCCAATACAAATTCACAAAGACTGTTTCTATTAGCAAAGATATACATGGAAAGCCTGATTCAAAAAGTAGACACATTCCGAGTGTGGTTTGCTTTAGCATATGCTATAGTGTGATCAGGTGAGGTGTACTGGCATAGGGATTACTAATCCTCAAGTCACTGTCTGTTTTACAAGCAGTAGACCCACATTCAGCACATCCTGACTAAATTGTTTGCTAGTGTGAATAAGCACTAGGAATGCAGCTTAGCAATTATCAGTATTAACTGGGAAAGTTTGAGATCTCGATTCCTTCCTAAAATGCATCCAGAAGCAGACACCCTTGCCAAAATTCCCTCTCTTGCATCCTATCTGCACAAACGCTAACTCACTATTTCTTAAAACTCCACTGTCATTGAGGCTATAGGAAATAGATTGACAAAGCTCAGCATGTCTGCACAACCTGCTTTCAAAAGACTCACTGATAGGGAAACTCAACAAGGTGTCTGTGAAATAATTGCTTCTATCTTCATTGGTCTCCCAAGCTATCCACCCACATCATTGACACCAGCACCACAGATGGATTGCTACTGACGTTCCAGGAAATAAAGGAGGAAGAGACAGCATAATACCGTCCACAGACAACCCTCTCAGTACTGGGAGAGATATCAGCAATAATGAGAGATGGCAATGAACAAGGAGGACCGGTGTGATATTTTGTCACCTATCCAACGTTGTCCTACAGTACCTCACCTTTACTCATGACAAGCAAAAACCGGCATGAGAATAGCAAAATATGCACCATAAGCATATTATGTTATATTGCGTTTTACATTTCTTTCAGTAGATATTGGTACATACTGTAAGTCCAATTTCTCACAGATATTTTACGGTTGCAGACAGTGGAATTCTTTACATCAGATTGTCCACTTTATATTCATAATTTAACGGGAGTTGATGGGAATGGACAACTGCATTGTTTTGCTGCCTTTCCCCCATATAGAAGCTAAAGCTGCCATTTTTGACATTTCATATATCATAGGTGTCACAGTTTGAATGTCATATGTAAACCTATAGATCATGTACCCTGAAGCTTGACTCTTGCATTGGTATTATAACTTGACATGTACATGTAGAGCTGGCACCTGTGATAGACTGTGCATGTGAAGCAGAACACAGGGAGACTCCTTGGAAACAACATTCCCCAGACTACCTTGGGGTGAGACAGAGCTCAGATAGACACGCAGTGACTGTTATGTGTATTAAATCTGTGTGTGAAGCTGGGAAAGTAGAGAGATGAGGAGCTAGAAAGCTGAGAGGAGGTTGTGTGCAGGCGCGGGCTGGGAGAGGGATGGCCGGGGGGGCACACAGACGGCCGCATGCCTGTAATATTGGATCCAGCGGGCGGGCGGGCGGCCTTCCCCCCTGGCCCGAATAGCGGTCTGACTGAGCGGCCCCCCTGCCCCCCAGGCCAGCCCACCCCTGGTTGTGTGAGAAAAGCTGGGGGCCAGGAAACAGAGCCATCGACAGAGGGAGAATTGGAGAAAGCTGCACTGTGGAACCAGGAGTCTGGTTCAATAATCAGAGTCCCAGTCAAGGAGAGGAATGGACTGGAGAAGGATTTCAGAAGTATTAGGAGACAGTTTTTTTAAGAAGAGTGGATCAGACTGACAGACATTGTTGCTTTAAACCCTTTTTGCAGAACTGTGTTTTGGTTTCAAGAGTAATAGTGCAGGGTGAAACAGCCAGGGATTCTGAGACTGAGATATCTAGAAGAAATAGTCTGTTAAATGCAAAAAAGAAGCAATTCAGTGGGTAAACTGCAAGTTCAAAGTGTGACATACTCTGGAAGAAAGAAATTGGTGACGTTTCATCATACAGTTAATAGGAAGGAGCTGCCACCATTTTGTTTCCACCAGTTTCAACTTCCATTTTGAAAAGTATCAAGTAAGGGAGAAGGAATGTTGGATGTTATATTCATGAAAAATAAAAAAAAATCTGCAAACTGTGTGTTATTACTGTTGGTTTATATGCTCTGCCAAGCCCAGGGATTCAAGCGAGCTGTGTTATTTCTATATTCATCTCAATTGCATATACGTTTTTAAAGCCTTGGATCAAGTAAGCAAGGATCTATACTTTTGATACTACCGGAATTCAAAGATTTGGACAATTGTTACTGCATTACCGTATTACTGCATGATTTCTGTATTGCACCGTTTGAGCAGAAATAAATATGCCAGTGTGGCTTCTAAAGACCAGCCTGAAGTGCTGCTATTTGACTTGTGTGTTTGAGGTCATTAGATAGGAGGTGGGCAGAGGGTTCCCTTAATATTACTCTGGCATTGCAGGTTTCCTGGACAATACGTCACGTGATCTGACTAAGGTGGAGGCACTATATAGAAGAGCTACTATACTACTACAAACACCTTTTCCATAGGCACATACAGGAAAATGGGTGTTACATAAATATATTTTTTTAATAATACTTTATTAATGCAAAGGTATATGGAATTAGTGAGAACTGAAATATATGTTGAATGTATCTTACCGTGTGATAAGATGGTGGATCCCAAAAATAATCAGCAAACAGATCAAGACAAGGAGTTTACCAGCAAGTATACTCCCATATAACTTTATACCTGTGCAAAAGATGAATGGAAAAGAGCATTTAGTTCAGATCAGCTATAATAATAAAAACAAAATCTAACAAGGTTGATATGTAAATTCCGGCTAAGAGCAAGTCTGGCGATCATAAAATAGGTCATACAGAAAATCATAACCCTAGGTCGTGGCACATGGGTAGGTGGGGGGGCATGAGGAAAGGTGAGTAACTTACCTGGGGTTCTGAACTTGGCTTATTTCTAGACAAGCATAGTTGCTCAATATGTTCTCAAATTGTGGGATGTCGGGTACTTGTGTTCTCTGGTGTCCCTTAACAATCTATGTAATCATGGCTAACTATGAGTCCTGCACCATACTGGGTGGGAAGTTTTGCACTAAAGTGACATATAGTTAACTATCATACACTGTCGATGTGGGCTACACATGTAGTGTTGGTTTCCTGGGAAGTGAACTGAGCGTCACTAAAGATCTGCTAGCTCCTCCTGTAGAAAAATCGTCGGTTAAAATACTCATGGGTTTTGTACCTTGTGTTGATAAATCATAACGGTTTGGTACATTCTGCTCTTGACAGACTCTGTCTCTGTTTCCTTCTAAAAATAGGAGTCGGAAATTACAATTAGCAAGCAAAATAAACATGTTTTATACTTCTTAATATATTTGTCATTAATGCAAACACCAGGTAATTCCCTGCCCTGAAATAATAAGCCTGAAAAGAACAGAGAAATATTCAGGGGGCTGGGGGTTGGAGAGGAGGGTGGGGTTCTTCTGAGTACATGAAGTAATTAATTATAAAAAAATAAAAAGTACTATATTTAAAAGGGGCAGTGATGTGTTTATTAATAATAATAATAATAATCTCTTATTAACGGTGGTGGAAATTTGTAAGCCATTATTTGATTGTGGTGGTGGTGGGGTAAATAGGCGTTTGCATTATACAGGAATGCTATTGATTTAATGTCAGGGCTGGTGAAGGGCGAAATTTGTTGGTTTTTTAATGTGAATGTTATAAATTTAATGCCGGGGTTGGTGAGGGAGGATATGTCTGATTATTAAATGGGGATGCTATTAAGTTAATGCTGGGGTTGATGAGGGGTGAAATAGGCCTGTTAAAATGGGAATGCAACTAATTTAATGTTGGGGCTCATGATCGGGCGGCGGGGATGTTTGTCTGTTTCCTAAATGGAAATGCTATTAATTTAATGTAAGGGCTGTTTGGGGGAGAAAGAGGTCTGTTTATTAAATGGGAATGTTATTAATTTAATGTGGAGTCTAGTTGGGGCTAAGCAATCTGATTGATTAAATGTCAACACTAGTTAATGTTGAACTGGTTAGGGAGTGCTAATAATTTAATGCTGGGTCTGCATGGGGGGAAAAAAGTATTTTAATTAAATGTGAATACTATTAATTAAATTCTAGGGCTGACTGGGTAGAAGGAGCAGCAACTGAGATTAAGACACCAGCAGCAGCACCAGGTAGTCAAAGTTGCAAGAACGAGTGCAGCACAGAATTGGAAAATGGCATTGTGCTTGTAAAGGGTTAGTAATGTTCCCTTTGGTGGTTCGTTCCCATGCGTACGAGAGAATGGGGGTTCTAGTGCTCTGTCTTTGCAAGGGCACTAAAATATCTAGTCATGACTCTGTTAGTCTGGTCTACAAAGTACAATAGTCACTTTATCCTGGTCTACTGTATAAAGTCATACAAAACACCAAGGGGGTAGATTCACTAAAAATCATGCTTGGTGGAGGTTTTAAACCACCGCACATTGCCAGAGGTTTAGTATCCAAAAGACAGCTTTTACTGTAGGGCAGATTGAGCCCAGGATGTTAAATGGCTGGTGACGTGTGGTGGATTGAAAAGAGCTAAACTACCAGCGGTTTAGTCATAAACACCAGAAAAATTATTTTTACACCTGCACCATTGACTTATGAAAAACGGGGGCCATTGCCATAATATTAAACAATAATATTGCCCCCTTAATATAATGAAAAGTAAAGTTTGTCCCAATTGGTTAACTATAAATTAATTTTGCCACTTAATCAATAAATAGTGATTGACCCAATAATTCATAAGTCAATGGTGGCTCATTTTATGTACTGAATGACAAGATAGCTTAAACTGTACGTCTCTCACCTTGTTTTGGTTGTTTTGGATGCGGTTTTCCCAGTGGTTTGTCAAACAAGTGCTTAATAAATGTGACTGTTGGTATTTTGATCATGTTAAAAATTGGGATGGCGATTTGTAAAGTAATGCTTTGTTAACCTATAGTTTTCAACCATTTTACTAATGGTTTGGCCTTTAGTATATCCAGTGGATTTGAAACTGCAGGAAAAACTGGCAAAAACAATTTGGTTTAGGCAAAGCACTTCAGTAAATCCACTCCTAAATCTCAGGAGAGATAGAAGGATGGCCACTTATATGCTATATGCTTTATATTCTAACAAATCCTCAGTGAAGGATGTTTGGCAAGTGAATTTGGAAGAGAAACATGCAAATTCAGTAAACAATAAAAAGCTACCAACAGCAAACTCACAACATATGTAAAGCTGTACCCAACATAACCAAACAGCTTTTCTTAGATAATTTTCTCTTTTTGTCACATACACTCTTAATAACTTGAAATATTCTTTACATGAAATGTGCCATGGACATGGGTCAATTGTTTTTCCAGAAGAAGTTTGAATGCCTATATTTGCCTACAAGTGGCTGTGATAAATACCATTATAACCTAACCTAAGTTTTTTCTTTTATATCTTAAATGTTTATTTTTTCATCGTCTGACTATAAATATATCTCACCTTCTCTTGCCAAGAAGTGCTCAGAACTCTTAGGTGAAACGATCTCCTGTCCCAATATTTTTACGAAAGTTTGACAATAATAGCATCCATCAAATTCCAGTGAGTAATTCATGAGAGAATAATTAACTTGCTGTCTTGCAAGTTCTCGTCCATTTCTGTAAAACCGATATCCATTGATAGGAGAGAATGAAGAATACTGTACTTCACACACCAACTCTACCTGTCCACTTTGACTATGAAAGCCGTATGTAAATTTTAAGTTTGGAGTTGAAGGCTGATCTGAAAATCAAAGGAAAGAATTGTATGCTATAAAAACAATCCTACTTTAGCCATGTATGTTATCACTTAATTACTACTTACATACACTATTACCAGCTGCCAAGTTTAACTCCTTCTCTGGTTTCAGAGTGATTTCTCTATCAGTAATAATTAAAAAAGTGAGGAATAATATAACTGAAATCTTTCTCGAACATTTAGAGATTTGCCTCTGAAAGCAGCCGCATAGTACAACTCCTTTTTCTATATTCGATACTCAGAGGACGATTTATAAATAGGTGCTCGATTGTCTTGCTAAGGCTGTTTTTATATTTTTATTGCCGCCTATAACAGCAATACAAAATGCCACTTGTTAAAATTTTAAATAATGTTTAAAAATAAATAAAAAATATAAAAAATATTCAAAAACCTTAGGCCTCAAATATGTTTTGCACTAGATCTTTTGTATAATAAGTCATGATGTTGCGCAGTGCATTGTTGGCATCAAAACCATACCTATCACAACCAATGGTTCTTCTTTGCTGGGATAGGATTCCACTGAACGTCCTGAGTTAATAATCTTATACCCACAGGTGTAGTTTCCTGTATGCTTTGTTTCGACTTTCGCAAGTGTTAGGATGCCAAAATTATCAGACTCGTAGATTGGCCTTCCATTTTGATACAGAGTGACTTCAGAGGCACTTTGTCCTATGGGCAATTGACAGCGTAATACTACTGACTGTTCTTTTATGAAAACATTCCTCTGGGGTTCCACAGACACTGATGCGGAAGGTGGACGGTCTGGAAAGAAAGATTAAAAGTGGAATAGATCAGGTAACTAGATCAGTAACTGGATTGAGTTTATTCTGGCTATTGAGTGTCCCAAATCATTTTTGACATATGAACATGGATCAGCTCAGCCTCAGGTGGTACATGTGAATGATAAGGCTGTAACTGGAGTACATTTATGAGGCCTCAGTGAAATAAGACAACATAATGGTGTCTTAGCTCAGTTCCAGTCCTCAAAGACTACAATGTAAACAAGAGTTGGTCAACTATTTGGTAAAAAAAATGAAACATTATTGTATTAGGTTTCCTTAATGCATTTATTTGAACCTTATTTCAATTGGAATCTTTGAGGACTGGTGCTGTTTTTTTTTTTTACATAGACTGCCGAGAAATATGATAGAAATATGATGGCAAACGATAATGTCAATATAATGATAGGAAACAGCCAAACACTGAAAATTATATTATTATTAAGTGTATTAAGAATTTTGTTTGATTGCTTAATTTTTAAACAGCACAGGGAGAGAAATGCAGACATGCATAAGAAGTGGAGAACAACAGCAGTGCATTATTTCATGGTAGATAAAATATAGATTAGCAACAGATTGCTGTTAGCTCAAATAATTAAATGAGATAATTGGAGTAAGAATAATACTAGGGTCTCACTCACCGAATACTTTAAGATCAATTTTATTGCTTTCAAGGGATATATTTGCACCTTCCATAAAAAATGTACAGAAATAATTTCCAGAATCACTTTTGGTAAGTTGAGCAATGTCCAGTCTACTAGTGGAAGAGTAAGTGTCAGAGATGACTATTCCATCTTTGTAAAATGTATAACCAGTGGCAGTCAACTGAGCGACAGCCACACATCTCAGTGTTACAGTTTCTCCCACAAAGTACACAGGCTGTTCTGGTTCCAAACGAATAGTTGGACTCGATAAAGCTTCTGAAAAGAAACATTGTATTACTAGCAATTTTGCCTCAGTACATGCATCAGTCTATGCTTCTGAAACTTTACATAAAAGAGTGAATTAGTTCAGCGAATTGTAGTCTTGCACAGACTGACCTGATATTCACTGATCAGTTATTATAGAACTAGAACAGTAATTCTACCTAAACTTTGGTTACAAAACCAAGGATCCAGCAGTTTCTGAGAAGAGGTCCCTTGGACTTAGAATGGAATGTGCTATATTGAAATGGTCCCCTCAAAATATTGCCTACACATGTGGATCAACACATTAATTAATGCTTACATTTCCTTTTTACTGTTTGTTTTACCCTGTATTATATATTATATAACACTGTGCAGTATTGGGATATATAGCCATGATCATTTTAAATTCCCCATTTCTATTTTTTTTTTTAAATGTTAGTTTACGTGCGTCTAACTATCCCTTCGAAAGAAGTGACTAAGTTCCAATTTGGCTGCTATATCATAGACTGACCTTAGTTTTTGAGTTTGGGGGCAAAGCCTCTGACGGAATGTGACTCTAGTTAAGGTGAGATATATTGGTGTTTAATGACTTAACAAAGAAGTTCTCTGTTTAACATAGGAGCAGAATCAAGGACTGTTCTGAATAACCTGAGTTGTTATACATTCAAATTTTATTTGATAATTATATAGAAATGCAAATGAAAATCTTCATTTTCAATGACAGACGCTTTATGAAAAATGTGTAAACAAATAAATATAAAATGTATAGATAATTATTTCAGTAAATCAAAATATATGATCCACATAAACCCACTCTTTCTCAAGCACAAATGAGTGGTATGATCAGTGGTATTATGTGGAGTATAGAAGTGTGCATCAGTCGCGTAGTGCTTTAATTTTTACTAAAGGTATCAATATCTTTGAAATTCTGAATACTTTATAATAAATTTGGTAGTTGGAAAGCAAAGAAATTCAGTTCCACTTTATAAAACAATTAAATAATTTGCAAAAATAGATAAAAATATATTTTAAAACATGTTAAAACTACTGACCATTGAAAACATTTTCTTCTGTTATTGCCATCCTGAGATGGTGATAACAGAACAAGTATTTTGGTGGTCCATATAGCACAGCAATGCTTGCTAAATAGACTGGGGAAGCCAACACAGGCGAGACCCAATCAGTATTAGCGCCAGAGGTGACCCCTTGATTTATATGGAGAACAGTTGTCTAGTAATGAGATCATTGAGTGTATCAGTGTGCTAGAAGTAATTAAGGCTGTGCCCTGTTTCTTCTTCAAGCAAGTGGTTTCCATTAAATATTTTAGGCAGAAACATTCTGGAATATATAAATAAATATATATATATATATATATATATATATATATATATATTAGAGATGCTCAGGATCGCTTCTCTGGTCGGTTCTGGTCCAACCGCACTTAGCAGATCCGAGTACCAAGCCGAGCCAGCTCGGTACTTGAAAATGAGGCAAAACGCCATTGTTACATCGGTGGATCTCATGAGTTTTGGATTCTATCAGTACCGCCCTCCATGACGATCCAGCCCCATTTCACAGAGAAACACAGAAGGGGTAGCACGGTTCTTGGCAATCTCTAGTGCAGTTGGGCAGCATCATAGCTAGAAAAGAAAGAGAAAAGGTAGCAGTGTTCTTCAAAGTCTCCAGTGACATTTTACCAATCACCGCATTAGCAATTGGTATATTCTCTGAATTCCCTCTGGAGAGTGGCGCCGGTACCGGTAAGAAGAAATTTGTTTACATGTCATTTGGAGCTTACTTTGGAATACTTTAGCAACAATCAAGAGGCAATAGGCGGGGATATGTGAGATGCCTGGAGAAATATTAGTTGAGCCTCAGTTGCATTTGGAATACTTATGAAATTGTTTATTCCTCTATGAATACAAATATTCGGAATCATTATCCACAATATGAGGAGTAGCTGATTGTCATCTTCTATATTCCATAATCATCGGTCATTTTATCATCTGGTGTAAGAACATCTTCTAACACAACTTGGTCTAGTGGCTATTTGCTCCATGATTGAAGTTTTATTTAATGTGTATGCTTCTATGTGATTTTTATGTATAAGTTTATGTTATTAATAAATGTTTTATAGTTTGAAGAACCTTTCCATTAACTCGAAGTCATTTGAGAGTTGCTCCAGTAGTTAATATTTAGTTTTTATCAGTCACTATTCCATAGTGCAGTCTTCTCTTTTGTTTTATCTGTGTACAAAGTATGTCTATTGAATAACGAGACTGTGATTCCACCTTGTAAACAAAGCAGTCAGAACCTGTTATAACTGCAAACGTAGTAACCTAGAACTTGTCTGAAACTGCATGACAAGCTGCAACACTCTATGACGTTCAGTTGATTGTGAGTCTCCATTTAGTTTGGTTGTGTTTTCTGTTGAGTGCCGAAAAAAATGCTAAGTTTAAAAGTTGAACAACGTGTCAATTTGAAATTTTTAGTAAAATTGCACAAAACACCAACAGAATGTTTTCAAATGCTTACTACAGACTATGGGAATGACTGCTTGTCTCGTACGTGGGACATGAGAATGTCAAAGATGATGAACACCCTGGACGACCTTGCACTTCAAGAACAGAAGAAAATGTAGAAAAAATCAGGCAGGTTGTTCGAAAAGACCGCCGACTCAATGTTCGATTGATAGCTTAATCTGTGAACATTGACAAAGACACTGTATGGAAAATTTTGCGTGAGGATTTTAACATGACAAAAGTTTGTGCAAAGCAGGTCCCAAGGGTTCCTACACCAGAGCAAACGTTGCAAGGAATGTTGTGTTGACATTCTGCAGCAACTTGACACAGATCCTGTTTCATAAAGTAATCACTTGTGATGAGACCTGGATCTTTCAGTACGATCCTGAAACCAAAAGACAGTCAATGCACTGGAAAACACCGTCATCACCAAGAATGAAAAAAGCTTGTCAAAGTAAGTCAAAATTCAAATCAATGATCATTGTTTTTTTCGATATCAAGGGTAAAATTTTGGAAGAATGGGTTCCAGAAGGCATAACAGTTAATCAGCATTATTATAAGTAAGTTTTGCAAAAGCTTAATGAAAGAGTCATAAAGAAACGGCCACAACTGTGGAAAAATGGTTTCTTTCTTCTCCAGTACAATGCGCCTGCTCACACAGCACTTTCTGTGAAGCAGTTTTTGACCGATAAACGCATTACTACACTTGAACATCCTCCATATTCGCCTGATTTAGCAAACAGCATATATGTTGAAACAAGAAACAGAAATTGATTTGCTCCATGCCTTCAACCAGGTGAAAACAAGACTACAGCGATGTATTAGTGCAAATGGGGAGTATATTGAAGGGGACAAACATTAAGTTTGTAATACCAATAAATAAAGGTGAGTTATTTAATCAGTCTCATTATTTAATAGAAATACCTCGTATAGTATTTGGGCTTTGCAATCGGCCCTTGACTTGCTGCAGTGGATCGTGCTATCTGTCTTTTATTAATTGGTTTGCATATATATATATTTTATGTTATCAGTTTCTTAATTTGGATATTTTAAAACCCTCCTCCTGTAAGCGCGGTTAACCTTTAAGGGGGTTTTTTCCTCTTTTTTGTATTCTACTGAGTTATAGCTCACACACAAACAGGGGAGCTCCATTGCTAATTGTCATTGCAGAAATAGAAATAATAGGGCTAGCAGTCTTGTTGCAAATCTGCAGTCACATTGTACTGTGTTATAGAGCTAACACACAAACAGGAGAGCTCCATTGCTCCATTGCTAATGGTCATTGCTCAAATAGAAATAATAGGGCTGGCAGTGTTGTTCTAAATCTGCAATCACATTGTACTGTGTTATATAGCTAACACACAAACAGGAGAGCTCCATTGCTCCATTGCTAATGGTCATTGCTCAAATAGAAATAATAGGACTGGCAGTGTTATTAAAAGCCTCCAGTCACATTTTACTGTGCCATAGCTCACCCAGAAACAGGAGAGGTGGCAGGGTTCAGTGCTGAAACAGAAAATTGTAATAATAGGGCTGTCAGTGTTCTTAAAAGTCTCCAGTGACATTCTACTGTGCCATAGCTCATACAGAAACAGGAGGGGTGGCAGTATCCTTGTCACACTCCAGTCTTCAGTCACATTGTTCTTGTCACTCTCAGGCTCAATCATGATGATACTATTCCCTCTACCTCATGTGCGAAAGCCTATGTTCAAGTGCAAAGTGGTTTTAAGTCAGTGAAACAAAAATGTAAATAAAAAGCTTGTACCTTTTTAAAGAAAAAAACACCTCTCTAATAAAAGTGAAAGTTTGCTGTAGAAAAACATAAAATTGCCAAGATGCCATTCTACCCAAAATATTACCAAGCATACCAGTATCAGCTAGCTCCCTTCTCTCGGCTAGATCTCAGCACCTGCAAACTACATTGTCATCATATTCACCCTCATCAGTGTGTACATCATCCTCAAACAGTACTAATTCATCCCTGCTGGAATCCACTGTCAAAGAAGTCTGTGTACTTTGATGTAATTGCCGGTAATGGCCTTCCTCATGGAATTTGTAGTTCATTTTACGGCAGAGCTGTCACGATTTTTGGGCAATTCTTTTAGACCAGACCAAATGTTAAAATGTTGTGCTGACTCATCTGCATCACCACTGGGTGTCTTGGGAAAGCTAAGTTTTTTCTTAGTAGCAGTTTCCAGAGAAACTGAAGGAGGAGACGTTGTTGTGTCATATACCACTTGAACTGTCAGGAGCTCATTGCATCTCTTGAGATCTGGGTCAGTTGGAAAGAAAGAGAAGACATATCTCTTAAACCTAGGATCAAGCACAGTTGCCAAAATCTATTGATCCAATTTCAAAATGTTGATAACTCTTGGATCCTGGCAAAGCGAATAAAGTACTTAATCTACAAGTCCAACATAGTTAGCAGAATTGCTTTTTTCATTTCCTCCTTCAATTTCTCTAGCTGCTTTTCAAAAAGTCTAATTAGGGGAATCACTTGACTTAAGCTAACAGGTGACTACTTCGAGTGGTTTCAGAACTTTGCACAACACGGAATGTATTCTCCACTGCGCTGGACTAAAGTACATTACCCTAAATCCTATTGTTCTTGCAGCTGCTGCATTCTCCTACATGCTATACGAAAAAGCAGATTGCGCATATAATGTTTTATATAAAAAATGAAGGTACATATATTAAAAACCAGGCAGAAAATTCAGCTCTCCAACAATCTGGTTCTCAACTGAATATAAATGTAAATAATTATAAATTACTTCAAATATTCTCACATATGGCTGTGGGCAGACAGAACTCTGTCTATAATATATAGTGTCCAGCGAATATCATATGTATAAGAAGAGCTCTCAATAGTTCTACAAGTTGAATGGAACTGTAACCAAATAAATGTTATATATGGTTACTTCCTAGTAATATAAACATATATTCTGTTCCAGGTTCTATTCCGGTAGATTAAGTCACTGATTCTGATGACAATGTTCCACAAAACAGGTATATCGATATGCAAAATCACAAATGCTTTTCAGCACTCTTGTTTTATACACCAGTGGCACAATATAAGCATATGGAGCTCATCCGCCGTATAAGTTATAAATTCGGCTGATATAATAATCACTCCACCAGTTATTGGTAAACATGTGGAGCTTACCCGCCTCAGGAAGGATGTAAACCAAACACCTGTCCGGTGATGTGAGCATATTAGGATACATGGTACAGATGATGATAACACTTAGTATATCAAATTCAGCAGTCAATATATAAAATCATTAACTATATCAATACAAATTTTTCAGTACCTTAATTAGATCAAAACATAACTTTAGCTACAAAGAGGGAAGTAGGAGGCACGTACAGTTCGATACCCCCTCCAAATAAATATATATTTCAAAGTGTGAAATATATATAATTTAAAGTAAAATTATTTAGTATACACATCTGCAGTTAATTTAAAAAAAATAATAATTAAATATTGTTGCCTTTATGATCAGGAGTTGGCTTGTAAGTGCAGCTCATATTTTTCTCTTTTGTATACATAAACTGATGCAACCAAACAGCTGGGTGATGATGTGACACATTGGGGGGAATTCAATTCCATGCGATGTGCCATATAGTACCTCCATAATGATCATGAAAACAATCTGTGGTGATCTAACGTTACTCATTTTTCTTCGCATCACATCGAGGTGCGCAAGAAAATCAATTCCCAGAAATTAGCAAAGCATGAAATTTGCTGTGATGTTTGGCAATTGAGTTCCCCCCACAGTATTTTATACATGCTTGCAACTGGGAGTTGCAGTTTATTGCCACAATCACTGCACACAGACTGCTCCAACAGGCCTGCATTTAGAAAGCATACAAAACAAGTAAACTGCTACTGAGATTCAGAAAAGTGCATACAAAGTGCATTTCTGGGCTCAAAAATATCCATCAACTTCAACTTTTTTTCTATTCGAGATGTGCTGCTCCAGAGGAAAACAAACAAATACCCAAGAAGAATCTGCCAATATAACTACAGATGGGGAACAAATCCTTTCTCACCCCAAATATGGCAATTAGATTCATTCTGTAGATCAATCATTCCAACTGCCTATTACCTATTATAACTATAGATACCATCACTTGTAAGCAAGACAACCAATCCACTTTAAAATCCATCTAGTGATTCTACCATTACTACCTTCT
Source organism: Mixophyes fleayi (assembly GCF_038048845.1). Classification (NCBI taxonomy): domain Eukaryota; kingdom Metazoa; phylum Chordata; class Amphibia; order Anura; family Limnodynastidae; genus Mixophyes; species Mixophyes fleayi. Next base: position 314,018,053 of record NC_134402.1, read on the forward strand.
CAGCAGAGAATTCTACTGTCTAACTACCCTTATCCATAAATGTAGAGTACACTTTGCCTGTTTTTCCTTCAAAATCTATTGGTACAAATTACACAAATACCTAAACAGATTTCTTACCCCTTTAGGGAAATTTACTAGTGTGGTTTTATTGGTGGTTTACAAGCCATCAAGCCACCAAAATTTCCAAAGTGTGTTTTTTTTTGAGCTTTTTAACCAAATTTACTAAAGGCCAAATTGTTGAAAAATGGTTGGTTTTCAAAGCGCCACATTTTTTACATATTAATAAACCACCAGGAAAATCACTGGAAAGGAAATATGGTTGTGATAGGCCAGATAGCTCAAATAGGATGTTGTTTCAGCTATCTTGCCAGTCAGAATGGGAACAAATAAATAAATAAAGTTAAAAAAGGGAAAACTACCTTCCCCCCCTTCTTTCTGTAACAGCCTGTGCTACTCAGCTTAGGGCCAGGTGCTCTATGAATGCCACTAGAGATGCCCGGCCTAATGCTAAGTAACCCTTTTCTCGTGGCATACTTACACTAGTTGTGGCAAAAGAGAAGCCACCACAAATTAATTGTGTCCCCTTAGTGTAATGTAAATAAAACATGCTCCCTTATAAATATATAGTAATCAAAATATATATTAATTTAAATATTTTCTGTAGTGCACTGGGCATACTAAATACTTGTAAATGCAAATGATAAATTCAAAGCTGATAAAATTTGGGTGTAAATTCCAACACAGATTGCCAAAATAGTGAAAAGTTCAATAATGCTCAATAAGATTGTTCCTCCAAGGGCTAGATGAATCATTCAGATATATTACCTAAATAATAATAATCATTCATATAGCCCTTGGAAGAACAATCTTATTAAATCAATCTTATTGAGAATTATTTAACTTTTCGCTATTTTGGCAATTTGTGTTGGAATTTACATCCAAGTTTTATCAGCTTTCAATTTACCATTTGCATTTACAGGTTGTTGTGTTTATACAGTGTTTTATATTGTTCAATCTTGTTTTTACTTTTACAGAAGATGATTGAGGTTTCTTTTAAAACATTCTTTATCTTTCTTGTTATTTATCCTAGCTAATGTAGTGTAAAAGTGTATATTTAACATCAAGTTTTACCAAGCAGCGGTTTAAAAATGCCACTTGCCACTCGGTTTTAAAAGCATGTTTGTGACTGTATGACTAATCTTACTGTGGTCAACTGCAAATTGTCTTGGTGAGTCACGAGCACGCTCCCAGCTGCCGTGACTTTGGGTGTTCGTTGTATGAGGTTACACACGATTCTAACACTCAAGTCCCTCGCTACCTATTACACAGGTTATAGACCTGCTGAACTGCCCCACAACAGCGCTCTCACACCCCCACACACTTCAGGTTTTGCCACCACCTATTGAATATGGGCAATAGGACCCAAAATATACTGTCCCACACTGGCACACAAGGCTTCTGGCTACCCACAGGCTAGATTTAATATACAAAGGTACAGGGCATTCAGATATAAAAAAAAACAATTAATAAACAATTGACATAACATACACAAGCAAAGAAGTTTAAAATAAAAAGGGTTGCATTCAGAGTATAACTTACTGTCACGGTAAGGTGGAATACAGAGCCCTGACCTGCCAATACTAACACTCACCAGAGGCGCGGAGTCTAACGCAGTGGCTGGCCTTCACCAATAACCCGCGCAATGTGGTATGGACTTTGTGGCAACTGCCACGCAGGTCGCGGTTCTCTGGGAGTGGAGCAGGATCCACGGAGTTAAATGAATTTGCTATCTGAGGGTTCCAGGAATGACCGCAGGGATAGCGGGCAGCATGGAGTGGTGAAGCCTGGAGATCTGCGGATTGCAGGATGACCACAGGGATGACCGCTGGGATAGCGGAGTAGCTGTGAAGGATGGAGATCTGCGGATTGCAGGATGACCGCTAGAATAGCGGAGCAGCGTGAAGCCTGGAGATCTGCGGACTGCAGGATGACCGCAGAGATGACCGCTGGGATAGCGGAGCAGCTGTTACAGGCTGTGGATTGCAGGATGACCGCTGGGATAACGGAGCAGCTGTGATGGTCTGCGGATTGCAGGAGAACAGCCTGGAGCTGCGACGTCCACTATAATGTATCACTAAGTGAACCTAAGAACAGGCTCAGAGGAGAGGAAGAGGCCGGTTTAAATAGTAGAGGGAGATCCTACAACCAATAGGAGGCTGAGAAAGCCTTTAAAACGGCACACATTTAGGGTCCAATAGAGGGCGTTTAACAGGCTCTTCCAAGTCAGAGGTAGGAATGAAGGCCCGAGATAGGGCGTCAGCTTTCTTGTGTTTAGTGGCAGGTTTGAAGGTGATAATGAGCTTGAAGCGGGAGAAAAACAGTGACCAACGGGCCTGCCGGGAGTTCATACATTGAGCAGAGTGTAGATACGACAAATTCTTGTGGTCAGCGAAGATAGTTACTGGATACAGGGCTCCTTCCAGAAGGTATTGCCACTCCTCCAACGCCACCTTAATAGCCAATAGCTCCTTATCTCCGATGGTATAATTCCTCTCGGTGGGCAGGAGGCTCCTAGAATAGAAGGCGCAGGGATGGAGTTTGTTTTGTACGGATTTCTGGGACAGGATGGCCCCTATACCGATGTTGGAAGCTTCGACTTCGAGGAAGAAAGGGCGGGATGTGTCAGGTTGCTGGAGCACCGGAGCAGAGGAGAAAGTGTTCTTTAGAAACTGGAATGCCAGTAAGGCTCCGGGAGGCCAGGTTTTGGTATTGGTCTCTTTGTGGGTGAGGGCAGTTATGGGAGCAACAATGGTGGAGAAACCTTGGATGAAGTGCCGATAATAATTGGCAAAGCCTAGAAAGCGCTGGATAGCTTTAAGGCTCGTGGGAAGTGGCCATTGTAAGACAGCTCGTACTTTCTCAGGGTCCATTTCGAGACCGGATCCAGAGACCAGGTAGCCTAAAAAGGGAATTTGTGGAAGTTCAAAGGAGCATTTCTCCAATTTACAGAATAGTTGATTCTGTCTGAGAAGAACTTCGGCCACATGTTTCCAATGAGAATTGAGGTCTTGAGAAAATATCAAAATGTTGTCTAGATATAAGACCACACAAACATAGAGGAGGTCCCGGAAGATCTTGTTCACGAAGCTCTGGAAGCCGGCCGGGGCGTTACACAATCCAAATGGTATAACGAGGTATTCGTAGTGACCATCCCGGGTGTTAAACGCTGTCTTCCATTCATCTCCAGCCTTGATCCTGATGCGGTTGTAGGCCCTGCGGAGGTCTAATTTGGTAAAAATCTGTGCGCCCCTGATACGATCAAAGAGTTCCGTGATAAGAGGTATAGGATAGCGGTTTTTGACTGTAATGGTGTTAAGGCCTCGATAGTCGATACACGGTCGTAAGGTACCGTCTTTCCTCTTGACGAAGAAGATACCTGCTCCGGCCGGAGAGGTAGAGGGGCTTATGAATCCATGGTGGAGATTCTCTTTGATGTAGACTGACATCGACTGGGTCTCCGGCAAACAAAGTGGGTATACCCGACCCTTGGGTGATACCTTCCCGGGTTGTAGAACCACCGGGCAATCCCAAGGTTGATGAGGAGGAAGGTGTTCAGAGCGAGCCTTATCAAAAACATCAGCGTAGGCAGCATACTGAGGAGGAAGGCCTTGTGGAAGAGGGGTAACCACTTTGACAGGAAGAATATGAGGAAGACATCTTTGATGGCATGCGGAACCCCAAGCGAGAAATTGTTGCGAGCACCAGTCTATTTGCGGGAAATGAAGTTGGAGCCAGGGTATGCCCAGGATGAGTGGACTGGTAGCAACAGGTAGGCCCAAGAAGGAGATTTGTTCCTGATGTAGAACTCCTACTTGAAGGCTGAGCAGGGAAGTGCGTTCAGTAATAATCTCCCTAGGTATTCGTGAACCATCAATGGCCGTAACAACAATGGCCCTCTCCAGAGGAATAACGGGTAGGGCGCACCGAGTAACCAGGGACTAAGAAATGAAGTTGCCTGCTGCCCCCGAATCCACTAATGCAGAAGTAGTGAACGAGTTCTCGGAGACCAGGATGGACACGGGAAAGGAACAGGTTTTAGAGCCAGAACAAATAGGAGAGGATTCGGAAGACCCCAGCCTGATCTCCCCAGAGCAGGTTAGGGTTTTGCGTTTCCCGGCCTCTTGGGGCATGAATTCAGTAGATGGCCCGGGTCAGCACAGTAGATGCAAAGCTTGTTTCTCAGTCTACGCTCTCGTTCCTCCGGAGTTGGGTGAGACCGTCCCAATTCCATGGGCTGCACATGAGATAATGGGCGTTGGAACCGAGGTGCCATTCTGGAGGAGGGACGGAAGGAAGATTCCTTTTCTGAAGATCTCTCCCGGAACCTCAGATCGACTCTGTTGCAAAGGGAAATTAGGGCGTCCAAGGTGAGTGGCAGATCTGCGGATTGTAGGATGACCGCAGGGGTGACCGCTGGGATAGCGGAGCAGCTGTGAAGCCTGGAGATCTGCAGATTGTAGGATGACCGCAAGGGTGACCGCTGGGATAGCGGAGCAGCTGTGAAGCCTGGAGATCTGCGGACTGCAGGATGACCACAGGGATGACCGCTGGGATAGCAGAGCAGCTGTGAAGCCTGGAGATCTGCGGATTGCAGGATGACCGCAGGGGTGACCGCTGGGATAGCGGAGCAGCTGTGAAGCCTGGAGATCTGCGGACTGCAGGATGACCGCAGGGATAATGGAGCAGCTGTGATGGTCTGCGGATTGCAGGAGAACAGCCTGGAGCTGCGACATCCACTAGAAAGTATCACTAAGTGAACTTAAGAACAGGCTTAGAGGAGAGGAAGAGGCAGGTTTAAATAGTGGAGGGAGATCCTGCAACCAATAGGCTGGAAGCACTGTAATAACTGTTGCTGTATTGCATCCTGTTGGCGGCCGTCTAAGATGGCGGCCGCCAGCGGTACTCGGTTGGAGCGCCGGAGAGGTAAGTGAGCCGGGTCCCGGCTAGCGGGTCCCCGGCATGTGGCAGTACCCCCCCTCTAATGGTGGACACCAAACACTTGGGGCCAGGTTTACCGGGAAACTTAGAATGTAATTTCTTCAGAAGACCCGGAGCGTTGATATCCGCGGCGCACATCCAGGAGCGCTCTTCGGGCCCAAGTCCTTTCCAATGGACCAAATACCGAATGCCACCTTTGGAAATTTTTGAGTCCAAAATATGAGTTATCTAAAAACCCTCATCCTGTTAGAGTTGGACAGTTGAAGACGTAGAAGAAGGAGTGGAGAAATGGTTGATGATAAGGGGTTTCAAGAGGGAGGCATGAAAGGAGTTGGCAGTACTCGGTCGGAGCGCCAGAGAGGTAAGTGAGCCGGGTGCCGGCTAGCGGGTCCCCGGCGTGTGACACTTACATGAGTTGTATAATCTGTGCCATGGGAAATTGGCTAGGAAGATTGACAGCTTATCAATGTGGATTCATTTTCCCAAAAGACTGACAATTTGCCCCTTCCCAACACAGTTTTTTTTTAGCAAAATTAAATTGGATGCTCTTCACAGGGGAACTATTAAATGCTAATAGGGGGGCAGGGATGTTCCCTGTGAGTCACTATAATTTGCTTACAAATATTCCAAAAGTTTGACCTTTGGAAATTCTTCACAGATATATCCCAGAGACATAACTCCCCCTTCAATAAACCAGTCATAATGTCCTGCATATTTAAATACCAAACATGAGGAAATTATGACAATGTGGCATACCTTTCCTATAGACATGTGATTATAGCTGTTCCCGGATACCACCAGCACCTGTCATTCACAGCCCTGCTCCTCAGTATGGAGTGGCACTCAGATTTCCCAAAATATGAACTATGATGACATTTTTCTTTGAAGCTCATATTTCTATATACCTGTATGGGTCTTCTAATGCTGTCTGTGTCTGCAAGGATGTCCAGCTGTGACCGGCCCCACAAAGTCTATTAAGGTGTCTAAAAAATAACTTGTGTCAGGATATAGCTCACAGCAGGGGCTCTTTGAAGCTGCCACAGGTGACACTGCTATCTTCTAATATGGGGATGTGCAGAGTCACTGAATACACATACAACAGACTTTCTGACTTCACATTTTACAATTTAGTAGCTCAATTTATCAATGGATTCATTTGATATAACATATTTACACTGCAGTTATGACTTAGGCCTTATTCCCCACAATTATTTGAGAGGTTAACCGTTATATAAAAAACTGTAAGTTCTTTATGTTCACGACAGGCATAAATAGTTGTTTGCCATTTTGGAATTTGTTTCAGGTGCTGGACTGTGTTCCTTCGTGATTTTGCCCTCCCCTGTTGTTAATCACTGCATTGGTAGTGACTATTTCCCCTTTGCATGAAGGACGTTCTGAAGACCCCACAATTACTATAGGACCAGCGCTTCTGTTTATTGATTCATCATCACCGCTAAAAGCGTTGCTATCAGAAATCAACAGTGATCCCAGGAAAATCTCGAGGGCTTCCCCAAACAAGATGAGATTGCACCCCTATCCTTCTCAAGCTCTGATACTATTTCAATTAGCAGTGATGTTGCAACATTAAGTGGATGCACTGCTACTTTATCTTGAGTAGCAAATTTTAATATCATTGTATGGTTTAAGGACTAAGGGGCCTATTTAACAAGCTCCTAATCCCTTGAAAACCACTGCAATTTTTAGTAGTCCCTCTATTTATAACTTTAGGATCGCAGCAGATATCAGAGAAATCTGCTGCTTTCCCACTGTTTTCGAATGCAAAATCAGACCCCATAGGTTTCTATGGGGACAGCTATTTTGCATAATTTAGCAAGTTCCGAAAATCTTTGATTTTGAATTTGTGTCCGACGGCTAACAGCATCTGAAGATAGTGTTAGCCTTGAAGCCTATGGGGAGAGCATTGCGGTCGATGGATCTTCGGATCACTCACCACATTTTACCTGCTCTGCCCTCCAGTTACTATCGCAAATGTGGTCACTTTACGATAGTGACCATAAAGAAGATAGGAGATAGATGTTTGCTGGGACAGCTGTTTTATCATGACTGCTGCTTCGGGAGAACACTTTTAATAAATGCTCGATCTTTCATTCCTTATCAATGCGATAAAAAATGAAAATGCCCTAGTCTATATATATATCCCTACATTACATAATAATTGGAATGCTGAAACCACTGTCCTGTGATAGTTGTGTTTTATTTGGAAAGGGTTGTGAAATGCTCTTTTCATCCTGGGCACCACTTGGTCTATAACTGACCGTGGTTATGTGAAACTAAAGCAGCTGATCAGATCACAAGTCAGATCACTTGATTCTTAGCAAAAACTTAAATTAAGTGACTAAAAATGAATACTGTGCTTTTCATCCTTTCTTAATTTTAATTGCTTTAAGGTTGAATTACATCTGATAGTACACCATGCAGACAGATTACAAATAAGGAGTAAGCTCTGTGAAATAAAATCTAGCAACAACTGAGCTTATGATGAAATGCCCTTGCACCCCTCTCAGATAACTTATGTAACCCAAAATTGCTTTAACTTTAAACGCAGGATCAGACTGACCCACTGGGATACTGGGAAAATCCACTGCGGGCCCCACTGTCGGAGTGCCTCCAACAGAGTAGTGTTCTAACACTGGAGACTTTCCTGCTCAGACAAGAATTCCTCAGCAATATCTGCTGTGCTCTGTTTGGCTGAATGATATCACACAGTCACTCAGCCAATGGGAGTATGGACACATCCTCTACCTACACTGCCAGAGCCATGGAGGAAGATGGAGACAGCACAGCAGGAAGAGGTAAGTGTAAGGGAGTTTGTTTGTCAGTGTGTGTGTATGAAAGAGAGTGTGAGTTATTTTGAATGAGAAATTTGTTAGTGTGCTTAGATTTAAACAGTTAGAGGGTAACTTTGGAGCACAAAGAGTAATTATTATATCTAGTGCACCAAATGTTCCGGCAATGCCTTCAAGTTTCAATATTTAGCCTGCAGAAGAAACATCTAATTTGTTCTATACCTAGGCTGAGGTAACTGGCTTCATGTTTCTAATTGAGCTGTTTGAAACCAAGCAGTTGCTAAAATATTTACATTATGTTTAATTTATATATACACTATTAAAACAGAGGATACAATAAAAAAAAATTAAATGCAATTTACAACAAAATCTAGCAAGAATCACATCTGAAATATAACAAAAAAATACTAGAAACTTTTAATACACAGTTGCATACTATCTATTGAACATGCTCCATTAACTCTGAAGCAACATTAAATTTTGGTTAAAAAAAAGCTTTGGTGACTAAGGAGATCAGATATTGGAGTGGGGTGTGAGGGGGGGACTGCAAAATGTTTGGTCATCTGTATCCTTGAGCTCACTGTACAGTTTGTCTATTGTACAAAGTCTGTTGAGCACATGGAACCAGTAGGTTGGCCCCAGTGCCTGAGGACCCCTTGCCTCTCATCTAGTGACCTGCCCCCCCTTATATCTATATTATCTATATGTTCTCTCCCCAGGCTGCTGTACATTGTGCTGCTCCCCCTTATATGTATATATGTATATGCCTCCCCCCGCAGACTATACATTGAGGTGCTCCCCCTTATATCTATATGTTTTCTCCCCAGGCTGCTGTACAGTGTGCTGCTCCCCCTTATATGTATATGCCCCCCCCCCACAGACTGTACATTGAGGTGCTCCCCCTTATATCTATATGTTCTCCCTGTCATTACAGTCAGACACCCCATATGCCACACTCCGGCTCCTTCCTGCCAGTCTCTCCATGCTGCACTGGCCTCACTAGCACATTTCTGCTCCCGACTGCCAGATATTCCCTCACCTGCCACCATCCTCCCCTACCAAACTCTAGGCTAGTTTCCCTGCACTGAAATGATTTTATAGATGCACTGAAGAAATCCGAATAGAGAACGGAAGAGAGAAGACAAAAGAGAGAAGACAGTTACATGTGAAGATATCGAACATGTATATGGTCTGTAGTTATTCAGGTAAATCTGGAAATACCAGGTAACCTGACAGTTTACATTCTGTATTCTCCAGTAACCTATCCAAGGAAACTTTATGTATAGGATATCACATTTCTTTTGCTGGTGTATATGAGTGGTTGGACTTAGATATATGAAATAGGCTTTTATATAGCTCAGTCTCTTTTGTATGACACCAGCTCATATGTTACACAAGGGTACATTTATCTGTCAACTCTGTGACTCCTGAAAGCTGGAATACTGTTACTATTTTCCTAGCCATGCCTACTCCTACTTGAAGTCCTCTCTGTTCACACAGCACTCACCAGCATCAGCAGTTTTCCTTTCTGATGATGGACTAGCTTGATAGGCCACTGTAGCAGGTACGCACAGGGCTTCCCCAGAGCCCTCTTTTATTCAGCTTTAGTGTCTTGGCTGTCTCTACTCTTCAACAGAAGGTGGGATGATGACAAAATTCTTACTTCCCACATCCATAGCTAATGCTGCATGCTCTGTATCCAGGCAGCACTCCCCTTGGGGGTCTGATAACTGTCACTCTACTCTCCGACCCTAATGCAGCCACTCTCATCACTGTGCCACTAGATTCTCTGGCACCAAAGGCCTGCACTCCAGCTCCTGAACTTTGCTCCTCCTCTTCCAGGTTTCAGGGCTGCTGTGGAACGTAGTGCCTGCACTGACCATCATAGCACTGTGGCAGTTACCCCTGCAGTGGGGTTTACACTTCTGATAGCCCTAATGAGCTATGTAAAACCATAAATACAGATACATTTCTATATTTCTAGCTTTATTACAAGCATGAGTAGCCACTATAGATTATACACAGTAATATAATTAAAGGCTTGGTATTACTGAGCTGAAATATATACTTGGAATAGCTGGAGTGTTTATGCTAAACTAAAATATATGTGAACACCTCATTTACTTGTTTAGGACTTAGATAAATATGTATTTCACTCCTCTGCAGCAGTTTGCAATGTTGTAAGTGATGAGTCCTTGTCTAACAGAGCAAAAACAGAGTTGGTTTGCAGAAATGCATTGTGTAGATTGTTGATTAATGCATAGAGGTAAAGATAGTGATATCTCAACTTTGTGAATTGTATCAGACCCCATTAGTATTCCATACCTCCCAAATTTGGAGTGGTGGAATTCGGAACAGATGTATAACCAAATCAAAATGGATACACCCCAGAGGTGTGCTTAGCACTTTTGAAACAATAGATTGTCCCTTTCACCCCTTCCCTTTAATGAACTATTTAGTTAATCAGCTCTTTCGGTCTACAGTACCACCTCTACAGCAATGATACCCAACTCTACCTATCTTCCACTGTCTCTCTGCCATCTCCTCTTGGATGTAACTACTCTGTTTCAAGCTAAACATGGCCAAAACTGAGCTCACTGTCTTCCATCTTTCGCAAGTCAATCCCCCCACACACCTCTCCCTTACTGTTGTTGACAATACCATTGCCTCAGTTCTTCAAGTCACTTTTGACTCCTCTCTCTCATTCACTTCCCACATCCAATCCCTCTCTCACTCCTGTCACTTCCATTTCCCGAATATTGCCAGGATTTTACCTTTCCCTTGATGCGACCAAAACATTAGTCCAGTCTCTTTCTCTCTCCGTGAATATTACAACCTTCTCTGATCTGACCTCCTCCTCACCGACCCCTCTCCTCTAAATCCCTCCTTAATGCTGCAATAAGATGTATCTGTCTCTCACTCTGTCTGCTTTGCCTCCACTCTCTGCCAATACATAAATTGGCTTCCTATCCCCTTTAGAATCCAATTCAAATGTGTCGCCCTCACCTACAGATATCTTGCCCACTCCTCTCTCTCATACATGTCCAATCCAATCTCCCTCCACAATTCCTCCCACCGCCTCTCCTCCCTTCTGATAACCACTTCTCACTCCCACCTCCAAGACTTTTCCTGTGCTGTTGTCCATCTTTGGAACACCCCCTATCAGGCTCTCCAATACTTCAAATGCAAAACCTAACCTGTTCACCAAAGAGTACCAGACTGCTACCTAACCCCTCCCTACCATTCCCTTCCTTCTTCCTAAGTGTCACTCCCTCATTGTTCCTATCCATCCCCTTCCCAATTAGATTGTAAGCTCTCATAAGCAGGGCCCTCCTTCCTCTTCTAGCCTTCTACCCTCACTTCCCCTCCCGTGTCACCTACCCTTGCCATTCTCATAACTGCCTGTTGTAATATGACTTGATTTTTGTTACCCGTCTTGCATTACTACTTGAATTTTTTACCCACGCATTTCAGTTCCACTTCTGAACTTTTTATGTGCACTGTTAACTTTATTTGTACTACCGCCTGGTACAGCGCTGCAGAATAAACACTAATAATAATATCTGTAATAATAATAATAATAATAATAATATGATAAGAGTCTGTAATAGAGAGTGGAAGTAATACTTTACTTTATACCAGATATACAGAGTAAAGTCAGTGTAACACTGGACATTGTATTTTACCTTCATGGTTCATATCGGAAAATTTTCATTTTTAGGTTTAATGGTCGTTGAAGTCAAAAAAGGGAATACAAATCAGTGCTGGATCCATTTATTCATCTCTAATTTTATGGGGTGGAAGGATAATGCACATGGAACAGTGCATTTTACCTTAATGCTTATATAATTATTTGAATTATACTTTTGAATTTAGTTTTAGTTTGTCTAATTTTCTTTGAATCTATTCTGTAAATTGTGTGTTATTTTTTAAAACAGATTTAAAACAGATTTAGGAGAATCACAGAGGGTTAACTATGACTTTTTGCAAATTCATCATGATAATTAGGACATTTCGTAATAGATTAGATTTGGTTCCTCTTAGAACCAAAAGAGGAAACATGGCATCAGAATATTCAGATTTCTTACTGATCTTAAACTATGTGTCAGCCTGATACATTACTTTTCCGTGTAAACCACACACGAATGAGCTGTCAAGAAACAAGTCCGTAAAAAAGAAAAACAAGAGGGGTTAAAGAGCAAGAACACACATAAACCACACAAAAGGAAACCAGTCTGTGTACTTGCTGGGCCTCATTTACGAAGAGCAAACCTGCCGAGACACAAAGTCTGTTGGTTTGAATAGCGGAGTTAGAGTAAGAACATTCTCCCATGTGCCTTGTTTTAATGAGTAGAGCACAAATTAGATTTCTTTTTGCAGAGCAAGACTATGAGAGGCTGAGATAAAGAGGCGGAGATTTCGTTTCTTGCCATGCGGAATGCAGCACAGCCATTTTCGCTGTGCACCCGTTCTCACCTGAGTTGGTTTAATTGTACTTTGTTTTTGTTGTTTGTACTGCCCTGTATGATGTTTCTGTTTTGTCCATGCGCTATGTATTGCGCTGCGAACCCTTTGTGACGCCATATAAATAAAGGATAATAATAATACTTTAGTTGTGGTTTTTTTTTGCAGTTTTTTGGTTGTTTCTTGACAATGATAAGAACAGCAATCTGTCTGCCTTACTAAGCAAAAAGGCCCCATCTACTCTTCTACAATTGAATATACAATCCTCATTTACCTAAGTATAAGTATCATCCAATGTGATTTTTAGCTAATAATTTAATATAATTAAGTATAATTTGACTAACATTGCATCATGTTGCATTTGCTAATATACTATATTAAGAAAAATGTTCACATTCTATAGGGCCTTAACTAAATTATTCAAGGATTTGTTTTTTTTTTTTAGAAATAAACAAGCATTTTTTATATTGGTTAACAAATAATAATAAAATACATAACCAATAATAATCTATGTATGTGTCACACCTAATGTCGCTTTTTAAAAATATTTCCTACTTATTAGCATAACATCATATTGCTGATCACTGTACAAATTACTGGGCACTAATCCAACTGATATATTATGGGAGATTACTACTGATTGTCACTTACTACTGGAGGTATTTGACTTGGGAATGTTACATATTGCATATTACTATTAGTTTGTCTTCTGTCATATTGCTGGATATTACTGGTACAGGTGGTTTATTACCTGGCATTGCTACTTATAGTAGTATATAACTGGCAATAACTATTATTGATGGTAAACTCGTGGCCATTATGTTTACAGGTAAGTTATTAGGGGGCACTACTGTTACTGCTGGTATATTACTAAGCATTATTGCTGCTGGTGGTTGGCATATTATTTGGCATTACTACTATTGCTGTACATATTATTGGCCATAATTGCTACTGCTGAAATACTCTACTTCTGACACTGGTGATCGCAGTAAATTCCTCGGCGATAGAGACTCGTAGAATATTAGGGTCCCATTGCACCCCAATCAATTGCAAAGTAACATATTAATAATAATACAGTTTCCAGGTCAAGGCTTAAAGGATGACTGAAATTTTGTACTACTTCCTTTCTTATATATCACTAACATATTTTGCAATGCTGTGTGATAAAATAGGCATATTAAATATACAATAACAATACAGGTGCATGGAATCAGAAGGTGAGAGGGCCTTAAACTAAAGCTTACAATCAAAACGAATTATCCTAAAGGAAATTCAAGACTCATGTTCTTATTTTGTACAGTGGACCAGCCTTATATATATGAGAATGAAGGTTGTGAAGAGCCCAACAATGCTATATTGAGTTGCCAATCATCTACAGAAGATTTAGTGTATGACTTCAACTGCACAGGGGAGCAAATACTGGTTGTAAGAAGCGCAGGGTGATGTAGATGTAGTGCAGAGTGTACAAATACTGTGAAAATAAAATAAATTAAATGTGGGTGATAAATAGTATGGTTGCTTATAAGTAGAGGAACTGAGACCTCTGAAGAACTGTATTTTTTCAAGACACACTTAAAACACTTAAGTGTAAATGCATCAAATCTGATGAAAAAGAAAATTGGAGGTGTGGCATAGCAATCAATCTGATTCTAGCTATTATTTATCTAGAAAATGGTAATTATAATCGTATTGGTTGTTAAAAGGTTTGATACATTTACTACTGAAGTATAAGGAATATGTGCAAAGCAGGAAGGCTTTATAAGTTGTTGACCAAAGTGGTTCACACAAATGTAAGTAGGACATTCTTTAATTGCCACTGTATTTCTATGTTACCTGACCATGTACCAACCCCACTTTGGTCTATTTGTTAGTTATATTCAAATTGTATCACCTTGTTTCTTTACTGTTGGTCCTGTTAGCACTATTGGTCAAAACTTTTCCCTCATCTCTACTCCTACTGTACCAGGCGTTTGTGGTATATACAGTGAGGGTTCTAATTTTTTGTAAGAAATTTTACATTACCTGTGTACACCATAACTGAGTTTCCAAATAGAATCACTGCAAGAGATAAGACAAGAATTAGACAACACTTTTCTAATTAAAATGTAGAAAATTACAACACAATTATATTGAAGTGCTTGTATCAAAACATACAGCAAGTCCAGGTTGTATCCTGAAAGACTAAAGCTGTTAATACTAGAATTAAAAAAAATATATAATACATAGCACACTGCACATAAAAAAGAAAAAAATTACTCAAACCATTGAAGGAAACGAGGCGGTTGTTGCCCATAACGAACAATCAGATTCCAGCTACCATTTATCTAGTACATTCTGTAAAAATATAGCTAGAATCTGATTGGTTACTATGGGCAACATTGCCTTTTTGAAGATTCAATAAATGTACCTCGTAAAGTCACACATAGGAGTGACCTTGCAAAACCCCCCAAAAACTTAGAATTGAATAAGTTGTCTGGACACAGAATTTAATAACTACTTTGGACACAGACTAGCCACACATATTTCATATAGAATATAGAATAGTAGATGTATCTAATATTGCAAAATAATAATCAGTCTTCCTTTTTCTTAGCTCGGTGCAAGAAACCCACCTAGAAATTTGAGCTAAAGAGTGTATCTAACCAATTAAGGGAAGCAGGATCTAAAAATAATAGCATTTGAATCTATTAAGTATATTTTTGAAGAAAAGAATAAAAAGTTCACAAACAATAAAATAGTATATTTATACAATTTTTAAAAGTTATACTTGCTACCATTAGTGTCCTCTTTAGCAGCTATCAGAAATCACAATGCTAAAGATCCTGAACCAGCTCAAGTTTGCGCTACCCAAACCCAGGGCGCGGAGTCTAACATGACACCGATCTTCACCAGGAATCCACGCTAGAAGGTATGGGTTTGGCTGTATGCACCACACAGGTCATAGTCCCTGGTATGGGTCCTGATCGTGGTTAATACATGGGGATAAAAGTAACTCTAGCAATAGAGCAACACGTGAAGAAAGTACAGCAAATGGCAACACCAAGAATTTAGCAGCAGATGAATGCAGCACTGGTAATAAGGTAGCGGGAAGCCAGCACTGGTAATATGATAGCGTGAACACAGAATCAAGAATGTAGTAGCAGATGAATTCAGCACTGGTAATAAGGTAGCGGGAAGCCACCACTGGTACTACTGTAGCATGAAAACAGAACCAGGAATGTAGCAGCAGATGGAATACAGCACTGGATATGTGACAAAAGGAATACTAGTATAAACTGTAGGGAGCTAGAAGACACTTAATGTATCAGTAATAAATGCTCTGGATCCCAAACTGTGCAAAGAACAAGTTTAAATAAGGATATGAATGGACAGGGGGAGAGAACTGTAAGAGAACAATGCACACACACTCCCACGCATACATATCTGACATGGCAGCCTGTAACGGACGCGGATAAGAGAACCAGGCAGAGATGCAGAGGCACAAAAGAGTAGCTCAATCGACCAATGTAAGTCTGGCTCATGACAGCAGCCTTTAAACCGTCTAATTTGAGACTTTCTCTGTCATGGCTTGAAGACACTAGCGGCTGAAATGCATTAGTTTGCACGTCACCACCACACAGTGTGAACGTTGAGCTCTGGAATGTTCCTGATCTCTGTGTAAGTATATTCTAGCATTCTTTTCTGTGTTGGCTCCAGACTGTACATGGCCAAAGTTCGTACATTCAGCATAAAGCCAGTGCAGGACAGAATGCTGAGACATCCTTATCCAAAGAGTGGGACATCCCCATACCCTATTTTCAACCCGTATTGGGTTGGCGCTATGATAGAGGAGAAGCTGCTGAAGAGGACCACTGTGAACAGTAAAAATGTCAAATATTTCACCACCACAATTCAACAAGTTGGGGATACCGTTTAAGCCACATTACATACATTGAGGGCCTAGCGCTGAGTTAGGAGCAAAGCAAAACAAAAGGAGTACATTATCTTTTGCACAAACCATGTTACAATACAAGGGGGGAAAGACTGTAGCACACTAATACTGGCCATCTTTTTTGTACACTGAAATTTAAAGTTGATCTAGGACATGCCCTATCCCAAATATAAATCTGCCCCCACATTTTAAATTTACCTACCACTTCAATGCAACATGATTTTGCCAAGGTGCAACTTTGGTCCTTTTTTTTGCTTTGCTCCTAACTCAACATCAGACCCTGAATGTACATACCCCTTTTGTATTGTAGCAAAAAGCATACATCCCACATTTTGAATCCTGCTAGTGGGACAAAATAAACCCCTCCCCGATCCACCCAAATGATGTTCACAAATGGGCAAATTTGTGTAAAACTCCACCCACATTCCTTGTAAGCCTCACCCGTTCTTCAGTCTGAAAATCTGGATGTCCCTCCAAAATCAGTTCGGAGGTAAGCAAAAAGTGATCAATATGGATAGAATGTACTTTGATCTTAAAACGAAGTAAAGATGTATAGGATTATAGATGTATAGTATACAAGTATAGATGTATAGATTGTAAGCTTGCGAGCAGGGCCTTCTCACCTCTTTGTCTGTTTTACCCAGTTTGTTTATTAGTTTACTATGTTTGTCCCCAATTGTAAAGCGCTACGGAATATGTTGCCGCTATATAAATAAATGATGGTGATGATGATGATGATGAGGACTAGGAGTAAATATGAGGTAACACCCTCTGACATGGACACATCTTAGACTGTGATTCTCAATAGAGAAGCATAATGAGGTATTAACCATCCACAGCATAGCTGCTAGAGTCATTGCGAAGTGCAGGGACTGGTATCACAGCGCAGACTTGTGAATACATAGAATGCCACTGATAAAATAAAGCTATAAACACTGAAAAAGTGCTTTTTTTAAGTCTGCAATTTATGAACACAGAACAATGTATAAATATTGTGTCATATTATAGTTTTCAATTGTTGTTTGTCAGAAAAAAAATGTAATATAAGTCACTCTCAAAACATTAAAATGTAACTTAACTAAAATATATTTTTATCTAATTAAAATCACTATGCCTGGTACTACAACTTACTGCAAGGACCCCTGACACATAAAATAAGACTTCTACAATTACCTATTGAAAACTTAGAAACACTGTTGTTGCAATTTGACAGATAGATTGTGAAAAAAATGACCTTCCTTATTAACATCTGTAACCATAGAATCAAACTGTAGACCACACTTAGATGCATGGCTACAGATGTTACCAATGATTGTCAGTTACTTACAACATCTGAAAAATGGCGACTACAGCATATTTTTAGTATACAACCAACAATTTTAGGCTGACTTTTTAGTTCAAGAAATATTCCCGTTGTAGAGCCTAGCATAGAGATTTTAATTAGGAAAGAATTTTTTTGAGTGGAGTTGCCCTTTATGGAGTAGCTGGATCATTTGGGCACTTGTTGACACTATCCATTACTGTATATGGTGGGTGTTTCATTTCACTTTGGCAGAGAAAGACAGCATGAAAACTTTTCCTTTGTCAAAAAGTCAGGGTAAAAGAATATTTAGTTGTAACTTACCCATGAGAAAGTTGATCAGCCAAGGCATTGTAACTGAACCGAGTCTTCAGTGACTTGTCCTGCAGCATGTATTTGAAATTACTTTTCATTTACAACATTGCTCTTGAATACATTTTATGTATTTTACCATATATCCCAAGTGTAATTTTTTGTTTTTTTGAAGGAAAGTTATTTGTTTAAACTATAACCCCCTATCCCACTTTCCTTGCAGATTGCCCATCTCTTTGGTCTGAGGTATAAATATATAATAAAGGTAAATGGGGATAAGTCCCTAACCAGCAGATTTGCTGGGATGCATAACAGTGTAGGTAACACATACCTAAAAGTAGCATGCAGGGCAATTTGTTACATGGAGTATGCAGTGCTACTGTATATGTGCAATATGTAGAACTGTGGGAGAGATTCAGAGATAGATAGATAGATAGATAGATAGATAGATAGATAGATAGATAGATGTCGATGAGATAAATTGATACTTGTAGATGCAGAGAAATGTGTAATATGCAGAATTCAATGTAAGTAATACAACTGCTACACTTACTACCTTTAAACGGTCTGCTGTCCTTTCTTTCTCCTGTGTCCTTCCTCTGTCTTCTGTCTTTTAATGTAACATTTGTGCAAGACAAGGAGATGACACAAGTTCCTTATCCCTTTGTTATGATGCAATAAATACTCCCTGCCAAGCTCTGCAATATATAACAGTGCTAAGCAAACAATAACAAAACATTAAGAGAGGATTTCAAAAGGATGCTATACTGTCCTGCAAGTAACACGTTGGAGGCAAAGAATGTTGTATTGTATATGCTAGTGGTAAGGGCTCTTCTTTAAACAAACCTAACATTAAAATGTTTATTTTTAATCTTCTGTAAAATATAGTAAAACAGAACAAAGAAATTATTATTATTTACAAAAAATACATTTACTGTATTGGTTATATATAATGTTTTCTTCTAATATTCATAATATGAATAGGTTAGTCATAAGCTAACCCTTTTCATGGACAGCAATATCAATAGTGAGACCTGCATTATAAAATCAGACCAAATTAAATACTTATGTGATGGAATATTCTAGTAAAATACAATAATATTAGTATGATCATTGATGGAAGTGGAAATTTGTAAGTGACGGTATAGAAAACGTATGTGAATGGAATTTGATGTTTTTATAAATCAAAGCAGTAAGAGAAGTAACGGTATGGTATATCGTCATATATATGCCCCCACTTTGACCACTGTGAATGATAATAAACATTATTAAAATGATTAACAGTTGATATCCCTCACTGCACTTATACATCTCAATTACTTATTTAACTTCTTTGAATAATTGGCATGAGACATAATTGTGGCAATAATAAAAGGAGTTTATTTTGCAAACCAATTTGGTAATTACACCAAGATTACCATAATGTGCACCCGAACCACTGGCAGTCGACTGCATTTGATTTTCCGGCAACACGCCATCCAGGACCTCCACCTTCGAACGCCAGACACACCAGGAACTGGCAACAGGCAACGAGAGAACAGCCTGGCAAGCCATAGCAAGCACAAAAGTCGGGGTCACGGGCAAAGTAGCAGGCTCCAAAGTACAAGCCAGAAGAGTCAGGGTCACAAGAAAGTAGACAGCGTCAAAATCCAAGCAGGGGGTCAAAACACGGGAGATCCAAACAGAGTATCCACAGGACAGCAACAGGAAACCAGGAGCAAGTCAGCAAACTATAACAGCAAGCTATAACCAGCAGTGAGGCTCAGTCCTCACTGCCTTAAATACTGCAGCCAGCCAGTCAGAGCCTAGCTCTGAAAACACCCACAGGACCCTGTTGATTAATTTCATTAAAACCTAATAGCCTGCAGGCTATTACTTGGACTTGCGCACGCGCCCGGCTGTCCTCGGTTGCCGGGACGCCGCACTACAGGGGGAAGTGTCCGACCGTTGCCTTGGCGACCTCGGCGGAAATGACGTCCCGGTCGTCAAGCTTACGGCCGGGACGCCAGAGGACACCAGAAGCGAGCCGCGGCGGCTGTGAGTACCTGCGCGGCTCGTAACATATATATATATATATATATATATATATTTATAATGTGTTAAAATGCTGACAGTCTTAATGACTTCATGTTCGAATTGTGAACACAGATAAAATGTCGACATGTAAAATGTGTACACAGTCAAAATGTCAACATCAATCACTAAATTTAAAGCTACAACAAAACGAAAACAGCATTAAATGTAAAAACAAAACAAAACAAAACAAAACAAAAATGTGTGCCCTCCTCCCAAGCAGCTTGACCAACCTAGTGCTACAAGCCTTGGCTGGTACTAGCAATATTATGGGAGGATAAAAAGCGTGGGGGCCTCCCTGATTTTCCTATGATCAGCACTATGTTTTGCCAGCCTGGGCAAACCCGCAAAGTGAGGTCCCCTTGCCATAATCCCAAACCAGCTCCAGCACGGGCTGGATTCCTTAGGGAGATTGAGTCTGCATAAACAAAAAAAAATGTGCCCCCACCCCTTAGGTTTAATCAGCCCCTTGCAGATATAACTAGGGCTCTTCCCACACCCCTGAGGCAGTGGGTGTTGTGTAATGATAACACAGGTCTGCGAAATTTAAGGTATTGAAAGCTTTTTTAATAATACTTTTATATTCTTAATTATATTCCTGTGTACATCAAGAAATAGTATATTAAAAAAAATTACCACATCACATTTACCTATAAGGGGGTTCCATACATTTTTAAGAATAAAAAAGTAGTTTAATTGCTCTTCACAGATTTATTGTGAAATACGAAGAAGTGTAGATGATATCACTGTGGTTTTTGTCTTAATTGCATAAAAAAATAACAATAAAATCAAACAATAATAGAAACAAAACCATAATTATTGAAAAAATCGTTAATATCTTGACATTTTGGTACACAAACTTTGTTTTGACGCTTTTTGCTTATATGTTTTTTCTGTGTCGTCTCTGTGTCTCATCTAGAGATGGGCGGGCTCGGTTCCCCGAGAACCGAGCCCACCCAAACTTCAGGTATCCGAGTACCGAGCTGACTCGGCTCGGTACTCTCCCGCCGATTCGGAATTCAAAATGAGGCAAAACGTCATCGAGACGTTGTTGGTTCTCGGAGCTCGGTTCTCGCGATGTTTCAAATGCATAAATAGCCGCCTCCACAGCCATCCAGTGCCATTTGAGAGAGGGCGAGAAATGGGTTAGCAGGATTAGAGCAGGGAGAGAGCAATTATTAGAGCAGTTATTAGAGCAGGAAGAGAGCAGTTATTAGAGCAGGAAGAGAGGAGTATAGAGGAGGCATTTTTCCAAACATTACAAACTGTTTGGGGTGTCATATTCCCTCCTAAAGAAACTATTTTCTGCCTGCAGAAATTGTAATATACCAGCACAATTTCTTTCTGAATTTGCACAAAATTTGTTGGGTGTCACATATTCCCCTGTAGTAAAAAGCTATTTTCTGGTGCTGAAATTGTAATATACCAGCACTATATATTTCTGAATTTGCACTACAAGTATTTGGGGTGTTAGATATTTCCCTCTTTAAAAAAAACAATTTTCTGGTGCTGAAATTATTAGATACCAGCACTATATATTTCTGAATTTGCACTACAAGTGTTTGGGGTGTCAGATATTCCCCTCTTTGAAAAAAAGCTATTTTCTGGTGTTAAAATTATTATATACCAGCACTATATCTTTCTGAATTTGCACTACAAGTGTTTTGGGTCTCATTAAAATGGATTCACAGCAGTCCACACATGAGCAGGATCAGCAAGCAGCTGTTGGCACCAGTCCTGATGGTAGTCTTCCATGTACGCCATTTGGTAAAACCTATGTAAAAGTACATAGTCTTTTTAAGTCAGGGTAAAAAACACAAAAAAAACCCTTTTACTGTGTTGAAGAGAAAAAGAGCTGTAATGATGAAAAGTTAACTGCCAATATAAAAAAAAATTGCCAACATGCCATTCTACACACGCAGTGACAAAGAAAGAATGAGGCCTTCGCCTTTCTCTATTAGTGCGAGATTTAAAAATGTTACTGAGCTTTCTTCTTGTAAGGCCACTCGTGACCAAGCAAGACCAAGTAATTTGAAGTCCAAAAGTGGTGCACATCTACTGTTACGTGTGAAAGCCGAGCTGCAAGAAAACAGTAAGACATTAGAGGAAAATGTATACTCAGAATCAGAAATGACACCAATCCCTGAGGAGAGTCCATCCACGAGTGGTATGTGTAATTGTGACCATTCTGATAGTGTACCCATAAAGAAGGGCCCTTTCAGCATTTCTGCTGATGTGTGCCTGAACAGCCTGAGTGTAGCCGGTGATACACCAAATGAGGAAGACACTTGGGAATTAGAAAAGTATGAGGGGGAGATTTGTGTAGCCGACGAGGGTGCTAATGAGGATGTTGATGAGGTTGTCCAGTGGGAGCAGTGTGGCACCAGTGGCAGCAGTTCTGGCACCAAATTGCATTTTCCAAGGAGAAGCAGGGATGACGCAGGTGGCAGACCACAACAGTTTGACATCTGGCCTGGTTTGAAAGATTTTACCAAAAAATGTGTGACCTTGCCCATAACTCCAACCAATCCTACTATTAACATGCAAAAGATGGTGGAGGATTATTTTCAAGAGTTAATTGATATGGAAATGTCAGACAGTCCCTTTCCATACTGGGAAGAAAAACAAGCCTTTTTGAAACCCATGTAAAAACTTGCTTTGCAAGGCCTAAGCTGCCCACCCTCAGGTGTGTACTCAGTAAAGGTATTCAGCACAGTCGGGAACCTTGTCAGTGATCGACGTAGGAGGTTACTTCTGAAAAATGTGGAAAAGATGATGTTCATCAAAATGAACTACATCTTCCACGAGGAAGGCCTTTACCATCAAATACATCCAAGTACTGACACTTCTCTAATGGCGGATTCCAGCGGATATGAATTAATAGTCTGTAATGATGATGTACACACTGATGAGGGTGAGGATGATGCTGAAGATGAAGACGACAACATCTTTTTAAAACGTTCACTATAAGTGTAGGGTGTAATCTACCCCCAAAGAGAAAAGGGACTTTGGGCATTTATATTTATGGTGCAGTCTTTGCAGGCTGCTTCTATTTCTATTTAACTATAAGTGTAGGGTGTAAAATACAGACAGACACCCAACTGCCTTTTTTGCTATGAATTTCAATAGCTCTTTTTAGCTGTTTTTAGGCCTGCCATCTTGGATTGCTGTGTGTAGCTGTAGAATTAAGGATGGCCTAGCAGGGATTAAACTGTATTTTTCCTAATTTGCTCTAATAAGGTTTGGGTGTGATATACACCCAAACACAAAAGCTGCTTTGGGCATTTCGATTTATCGTACAGTCTTTGAGGGTGTTTTTTTTTTTCTATTTGACGATAAGTGTAGGGTGTAATATACAGATAGACACCCAACTGCCTTTTTTGCTATGGATTTCAATAGCTCTTTTTAGTGCATTATCTCTTGTCTGGCACCCTGGATTTGTGTGTGTCTGATAAAATCACACATCCCAAGGGGGTTCAGCGTTCATTGACATTTATTAGCTGTACAATTTCCTCACTTATCCAAGAAACAGGTGGAGCACTAAATTATGTTATTTTAGCACAAAAAAATTGAATTTTTTAACAAATTGCAAAACAAAACCAAACAAAACAAAAATCCGCAAGAGCGGTTTTGCCAAAACCAAAACCAAAACACGAAGGTAATCCAGATCCAAAACCAAAACCAAAACAGTGAGTGAGTCAGTGAGCATCTCTAGTCTCATCCAGCAGTAGTCAGCCATCATGCTGACGTCCCAACGACCCTGGTATCTTCTTTTTACATCTTTAACGTATTGGTGGAATCGTTCACCCTGTTCTTCACTGTAGTCTCCGAGATTATTCGGGAAATGCTCAATATGGAAATTCAAAAATGTATCTTTAAACTCCTATTGCAGCCCAGGTTTCTGTGACTATTAAGCATTTCCCTGACAATTTCTTTGTAGATCCTTGACATTGGCTAAAAAATTTGAAATCACTTGTTTGAACGAAGTCCATGCTGAAAGTTTCACAATATTCATTACACGCCCAAAATGTTCATCTTTTATTAACTTTCTAATGTTATGGCCTGTAAAAATGCCTTCCTTCAGTTGAGCATTGAATATGTTAATTTGGTGCAAAGATATTTGAAAGTTTCTCCATCTTTAGGCAGTGCTTTTACAAATTGTTTCATCAGTCCTAAATTTCTATGTAGAGTAAAACTTTATTTGGATCTACTAAACTGGATTTGATGACATTATTTTTTCCAATTTTTAAAAGTTTTCGAGCTAGCCAATTGTTTTTTGCCAATGTAAATTTTTAGCTCTGCATCCCATTCACAGAGAAAACATAGGAATTTGGTGTAACCTGGTTGCTGGCCAAGTACCATAAATAAAATGTTAAGATCTCCACATATTAACCGGTTGTGTCTTGCATATCCAATCAGTTCAAAGTTTTCAAATTTTCATGTTTCTTTAAGATAGACTGAATGTGCTAATGGTATTGACGCGTATGTGTTGCCATTGTGCAATAAAACAGCTTTTCAACTTATTTATGAAGAATCTATGAATGTATATGTACTGTGTGTGTAGTGTGTACTGTGTGTGTGTATGCGGTGGTAGGCAGGGGTTAAAATGAGCCGAAAAAAAGGCAAAATTTTGTTGCACCTGTATTTGGTTCCACCTTCTCCAGCTCACCTTGTAGTTGTAGTTGTTGTGTGTATGCAATGTTCCTTTAGACAGTATGGGGTTTAGGGTCTTTGTGAATTTCAGCTCCAGGCCCATGTGGACCTTAATCTGGCACTGGGCAGGGGGAAGTTTTATGACGAGAACTGAATTGCAATGTTCTATAGTACCCACTGAATTAATTTAAGACAATGTTTTATAATAAATATAGGCAGAATACATTTATTATTTTAAAGAATATGGAAAAAAATTACTTCTTCATAAATATACGTTTTGCAGAAAAGCGTGATGTGATATGTAAAATCGGGAGTCATTTTCGTGTTCAGAAGCCAAAAATCTATAACTAAAAAAAAGCTTGTTCATCGCAAACCTGGGTAATTGATTAAATGTTAAAAACCATTTTGTCCCTGGTGCACTAAAGATCCCAGCATGACCTGGCAGCCTGATGGCATTTTATTTAATTGAAATAAAAACACCCCTACACTACCCTTATTCACCCTCTTTAATGCTCACACACATCTAGGGTCTTCATCTGTAATAAATCCAAGGAACCTTACCCATGGGAAATGCCCATGTAAGAAATATGACTGAACGGCCGTAAGAGCTCATTTGCATCGGGAGCTCATAGGAGCTAGAATTGCGCCATGTATGAGGGTGTTTTATTTTGCCAATCCAGGATCCTTGGATTTATTACTGGATGTAGGTGAGAAATAAACAGGGTGAATGAGAGAAGTGTAGGGGTGATTATATTTCAATGAAAATTATTTTTACACTGGTGTCTGTATTTTACAAACACTTAATGGCAGCCTGGGTTTGCTGGGACCTGTTGTGCACCAAGAACAAAATGGAATTTAATTATCAAACAATGAGTTTTACCCCACTCCTACAGCCCCATGGGCGTGGGAAGAATCCTAGTACTATCATAATGGTGCTTATTAAATGTAGGGGGGGGTTCACCTTTTGTTTTGCGCACCTGGGGGTAAATGTATCAATCTGCGGGTTCTTCAACACCCGCGTGTTCAGCCTCTTCCGCGATTAAATTTCAAGCGGCGCTGCATTGTAAAGGGAAGTTAACCCTTTACAATGCAGCGCCGCTTGAAATTTAATCGCGGAAGAGGCTGAACACGCGAGTGTTGAAGAACCCACAGATTGATACATTTACCCCCTGATCTCCCTAGGGAACCCAGCTACGTGCTGACCAGGCTGGGGCTGGTTTGGCATTATGGCAGGGGGCTCCCATGCTGCAGATTTCTTTGCTATAGTGCCAGCAGCCCAAGCTGGCAAAGCCTATGGCTGTTAATAGTAAAATCAGGGTGACCCCACACTTTTGTCCCCCTCAATTTTGCTAGTTTCAGCCTAGAATGGCAGCACCAGGGTTGGTTAAGATGTTTGGGAGGGAAGCACAGAGTTTTCTCTTTTAAATTTAATGCTGTTTTTTTCTTTTTTACATGTTTTGCTATTTTAAATCTAGTGATTTATGTTGACATTTTGACTGTCGACTTTACAACCCTGTCCACATTTTACATGTCAATAGTTTTTTTTGTAATTTGTTTTTATTGAAATAAAAAAGACATATAAAAATCCTGTGGACCAGATACTAGAGCAATATCAACTAAGAGCATCATAGTCCGTCAACCAATATTAAATGACAATTAATATTAGAGATGGGCGGGCTCGGTTCCCTGAGAACCGAACCCACCCGAACTTTGGGTATCTGAGTGCCGCCCTCTTGGAATCCAAATCGAGGCCGAACGTCATCGTGACATCTTCGAATCTCGGGGCTCGGTTCTCGCGATACTTGGAAATTATAAATACCTGCCTCCACAGCAATCCATCGCCATTTGACAGAGGGAGAGAGCAGGGTGTAGTCACAGGCTGATTAGAGCAGTGACAGACAATATAATTCTGATTCCAATTCTGCTAACAATCGATAGAGAAGAGAGGAGGATAGAGGATTTGCATTAATATTTCTGGCTGTCAAAAGTAGTATCTGTCAGCAGATTGAAAAAATAATTTGTAGCACTCCAAAGTGCTTTTGGGGGTGTACCCCATTCTTTTGCATTAATATTTCTGGCTGTCAAAAGTAGTATGTGTCAGCAGATTGAAAAAATAATTTGTAGCACTGCAAAGTGCTTTTGGGGTGTCCCCCATTCTTTTGCATTAATATTTCTGGCTGTCAAAAGTAGTATCTGTCAGCAGATTGAAAAAATAATTTGTAGCACTCCAAAGTGCTTTTGGGGTGTCCCCCATTCTTTTGCATAATTATTTCTGGCTGTCAAAAGTAGTATCTGTCAGCAGATTGAAGAAATAATTTGTAGCACTCCAAAGTGCTTTTGGGGTGTCCCCCATTCTTTTGCACTAATATTTCTGGCTGTCAAAAGCAGTATCTGTCAGCAGATTGAAAAAATTATTTGTAGCACTCGCAAGTGCTTTTGGGGTGTCCCCTATTCTTTTGCATTAATATTTCTGGCTGTCAAAAGTACTATCTGTCAGCAGACTTCAAATATAATATTTAGCACAGCAAAGTGCTTTTGGGGTGTCCCCCATTTTTTTGCATTAATATTTCTGGCTGTCAAAAGTACTATCTGTCAGCAGACTTCAAATATAAAATTTAGCACTCCAAAGTGCTTTTGGGGTGTCCCCCATTCATTTGCATTAATATTTCTGGCTGTCAAAAGTACTATCTGTCAGCAGATTTAAAAAAATAATATTTAGCACTACCAAGTGTTTTTTGGGTGTCCCCTATTCTTTTGCATTAATATTTCTGGCTGTCAAAAGTCATATTTGTCAGCAGTATCTAAAACAATTTGTAGCACTACAAGTGCTTTGGGCTCAGAATGGATTAAAACCAGTCCACATATGAGCAGAATGAGCAACCAGGTTCTGTCACCAGTCCTGATGGTAGTGTTCCCAGTACGCCATCTGGGCAAGGCGATGTCAAACTACACAGTCTTTTGAAATCAGTCAAAAAAAAACACCCCAAATTTTTTTTTATTGTGTTGAAGCGAAAGAGAAGTGTAACTAAGGAAAAGTTAAGTGCCGAAAAAAAAATAATTGCCAACATGCCATTCTACACACGCAGTGGTAAAGAGAGAATGAGGCCGATTCAAAAATGTTACCGAGCCTACAATTGGTGCACAACTACTGTTACGCGTCAAAGCCGAGCTGCAAGATAACAGTAAGGCATTAGAGGATAATGTTTGCTCTGAATCAGAAATGACACCAATCCCTGTGGAGAGTCCATCCAACAGTGGGATGTCTAATTGTGAGCATTCTGATAGTGTACCCATAAAGAGGATCCCTTTCAGAAGTTCTGCTGATGTGTGTCTGAACAGCCCAAGTGTAGCCAGTGATACACAAATTGAGGATGCCACTTTGGAAATAGAAGAGGATGAGGGGGAGATTTGTGTAGGCGACGAGGGCGCTAATGAGGATGTTGATGATTATGATGCATACAGATACCAAATTGCCTTTATCAATTTCTATTTATATTCTAGATTATATAACGGCTGAATAGTTTTCTATTTTACTCCTAGTGGAGAGTGGATCTGATACAGACAGATACCAAACTGCCTTTGTCCATTTCTTTGTATATTCGAATTTCTAGTTATACAGTCTATGCAGGCTGCTTTTGTTCTATTTTACTACAAGTGGATGGGGGGAGGGGGGGGGCTGATGCAGACAGAAACAAAACTGCCTTTGTCCATTTTTTTGTATATTCGAATTTCTAGTTCTACAGTTTATGCAGGGTGCTTTTTTTTCTATTTTACTATAAGTGGATGGAAGGGGGGGGGGGGCTGATGCAGACAGAAACCAAACTGCCTTTGTCCATTTCTTTAGATCTTTAACTAGAAGTGTAGGGTGCATTGCCAATAGGCTAAGATGGAGAGGAAGACAATCAGGTTTGTGTGCAGAATTAAGAACGGCCTACCAGGGATTAAACTGTTTTCTTCCTACTTTATTAGCTTTAGAATTACCTTACTTATCCAAGAAACAGGTGGAGCACTAAATTTGGTTACTTTATGCCCAAAAGAAGTGATTTTCCAACAAAATAGCAAAACAAAACCAAACAAAACCAAAACCAAAACAAGCAATGGCGGTTTTGCAAAACCAAAACCAAAACACAAAGGTAATCCAGATCCAAAAACCAAAAATAAAACCAAAACACGGGGGTCAGTGAGCATCTCTACTCTCTGACACACCAGTCACCAATCAACCAGTCACTATAAAAACCTGTTCAGTGCACTCCTCCTGAGTATCAATTAGAGATGTGCACCGGCGACTTTTGGTGTCTCGTGTTTTGTGTTTTGGATTCGGATTTCCGTGATGTTTTGGGTTCGGATTTGTTTCGCAAAACACCTGCCGAAAGGTTTTGGTTCGGATTTAAGGTTTTGGATTCTGATTTTTTTTTAAAGTTAAAAAATCAAGTTTTTGGGCTTATTTTCACTCCTACGCTATTATTAACCTAAATAACATTCAATAACAAGCATTTCCACTAATTTACAGTGTATTCTGAACACCTCACAATATAGTCATTAGTCCAAAACGTTGCAACGAGGTATCTTTCTGGACTGCGTAGAGGAGTGGTCACCACAATATATATAATAAGAAAACCATCAACTGGTCTGAATCGCACCAAAAAATGTACCTGGACTGCGTAGAGGAGTGGGTCACCACAATATAATTTAAAAACCCTGAACTTGTATGATTCGCACCAATAAATGTATCTGGACTGCGTAGAGGAGTGGTCACCACAATATATATAATAAGAAAACCATCAACTGGTCTGAATCGCACCAATAAATGTATCTGGACTGCGTAGAGGAGTGGTCACCACAATATATATAAAAAGAAAACCATCAACTGGTATGAATCGCACCGAATAATGTACCTGGACTGCGTAGAGGAGTGGTCACCACAATATATATAATTAGAAAACCATCAACTGGTATGAATCGCACCGAATAATGTACCTGGACTGCGTAGAGGAGTGGTCACCACAATATATATAATAAGAAAACCATCAACTGGTCTGAATCGCACCAAAAATTGTACCTGGACTCCGTAGAGGAGTGGGTCACCACAATATAATTTAAAAACCCTGAACTTGTATGATTCGCACCAATAAATGTACCTGGACTGCGTAGAGGAGTGGGTCACCACAATATAATTTAAAAACCCTGAACTTGTATGATTCACACCAATAAATGTATCTGGACTGCGTAGAGGAGTGGGTCACCACAATTTAATTTAAAAACCCTGAACTTGTATGATTCGCACCAATAAATGTATCTGGACTGCGTAGAGGAGTGGTCACCACAATATATATAATAAGAAAACCATCAACTGGTCTGAATCGCCCCAATAAATGTATCTGGACTGCGTAGAGGAGTGGTCACCACAATATAAATTAAAAACACTAAACTTGTATTAATCGCACCAATAAATTTATCTGGACTGCTTAGAGGAGTGGTCCCTACAATATAATTAAAAAACCCTCCACGGGTCTGAATTCCAAAAAAAAAGTTTCTGGACTGCGTAGTGGGGTGGCCCCGGTACACAATTTTTTATCGGGGCCACAATATTATTAAAAAACCCTCCACGGGTCTGAATTCCTCCCAAAAAGTTTATGGACTGCGTAGTGTAGTGTTCCCCACAATATTATTTAAAAATTTTGCAGCAACAGTCAACGTTGTTTAATATCTGATACACCTCTATCTAGACTGCATAGTGGAGTGGCCCCAGTACCCAATTTGGTACCGGGGCCACAATACCTCCTCCAAACATGGTACAGAGCATTCATCATTGAGATCCCATCAAGTATGTTAAAGACAGACAGGGTCAAAGTGTTATTGGTTGACTTTGTAAACCAAAAAACTGTCCCTGTTGCACATAGTCGTGCAATGAAGACTGACTTTTTCATTTAAAGGCACCATCTTTCAAGTGTAGTGTTTGTAAGTCATATTATACTTTTGGTAAAATTTGTTTAATTTGTTCCTCTTTATGGTAACTACTAATAGAATTAAAGTATTAAATAGAAGCGGCAGTTCCTCTTTATGGGAATTAGTAATAGAATTAAAGTATTAAATAGAATTAAAGTATTAAATAGAGTGGTATAGACTGGTAGTGTGGTATAGAGTGGTCCCCACAATATAATAATAAAACCCTCAACTGGTCAGAATTCCACCAAACAAGTATCTGGACTGCGTAGTGGGGTGGCCCCGGTACCCAATTTGATACCGGGGCCACAATAAAATAAATACACTCTTAACTGGTCAGAATTCCACCAAACAAGTATCTGGACTGCGTAGTGGGGTGGCCCCGGTACCCAATTTGATACCGGGGCCACAATAAAATAAATACACCCTTAACTGGTCAGAATTCCACCAAACAAGTATTTGAACTGCGTAGTGGGGTGGCCCCGATACCCAATTTGATACCGGGGCCACAATACATCCTCCAAGTTCCAAGTGTAGTGTTTATAACATCTTAACACTACACTAATTCTAGCACGTCAAAACCTTTAGTTTTAAATAATGACAGAGCATTTAACTTTTGATTTAATTTATTGAATTTGTTGGCATTTTCTTTTACTTTTTGAACATGGCAAACGACTGTTGAATGGTCACATAATGCCCAAAAAATAGTTGCAAGATGGAATTGTCCTTGGGCCCTCCCACCCACCCTTATGTTGTTGAAATAGGACATGCACACTTTAACAAATCAATCATTTCAGCGACAGGGCCTACCAAACAACTGTGGCTGAAATTATTGGTTTGTTTGGTCCCCACACACCAAAAAACCCATTCATCTCTCCCTGTACAAACTAAACAGGCTCTACTGAGGAAAGATGTCGTCCTCATCCTCAACCTCTGATTCCTCTCCCCCTACAGTGTGTACTTCCTCCTCCTCACACATTATCAATTCGTCCCCGCTGGACTCCACAACCACAGGTCCCTCTGTACTATCTGGAGGGCAGTGCTGTACTTCATTGAGGAATTGATTATTCATTTCTATAAACATAATTTTTTCAACGTTGTGAGGAAGCAACCTCCTTCTCCGCTCACTGACCAGGTTCCCCGCTGCACTAAAAACTCTTTCCGAGTACACACTGGAGGGGGGACAACTCAGGTAAAATAGAGCCAGTTTGTACAGGGGCTTCCAAACTGCCTTTTGGTGTTCTACCACTTCACTACCTCTAGTTAATTTAGATTGCAAGGCTTGTAAATACTTTGAAGATAAAAAACGCCGGCTGCACAAACTGTGGAGCTAGAAAGTGAAATTAAATGGACCACGTTACTTTGGTGGCTATCTATGCCCCCTTCCCCCGCCCTACACTTGTAGTTGAATATAAAAAAAAGCAGCCTGCATAGACTGTAGAACTAGAAATTCAAATATATAAAGAAATGAACAAAGGCAGTTTGGTATCTGTCTGCATCAGATCCCCTCTCCACTAGGAGTAAAATAGAAAACTATTCAGCCGTTATATAATCTAGAATATAAATAGAAATTGGGAAAGGCAATTTGGTATCTGTCTGCATCATAATCATCAACATCCTCCTCAGCGCCAGCTACATCAATATCCTCCTCCCGGTGTACAACATTCACACCTTCATTAGCCAAATCTGTAACTGGACTGTGGGTGATCCTTCCAGCATATGCAGAGGGCGTGCTGCAAATGCTGGATGGAGTCACCTCTTCCCGTACAGTGATGGGAAGGTCAGGGTTCACAACCAACAACATCCTTGGACTCGCCTTGGGAATTTGTGATGTCATCTGTTTAGAAGGCAGAGTTCTTTGCTGTTTTGTTGTTGTTGCTGACAGCATAACTCTCTTAAATTTTTTGTAGTGGGGGAGGAGGAGGGCTTAGATCCTTGGGTGAAGCTGGACCACTAGTCATGAACACGGGCCAGGGCCTAAGCCGTTCCTTGCCACTCCGTGTCGTAAATGGCATATTGGCAACTTTACGTTTCTCCGCTGATGATTTTAAGTTTCTCTTTTTGCTACTTTCACTTAACTTGGGCTTTTTGGATTTTACATGCCCTGTACTAGGAGATTGGTCATCGGGCTTGGAAGACGACGTTGATGGCATTTCATCGTCTATGTCATGACTAGTGGCAGCAGCTTCAGCATTAGGAGGAAGTGGGTCTAGATCTTTCCCTACTTTATCCTCCAAATTTTTGGTCTCCATTATATGTAGCTCAAGATACTGCAGAATGTGTGAACTTGGTAATATTGCAGAGAGTACCGATGGACTTATACTGCTGGATTGGTTTTGCAAATTTAGTTTTAATTATTTTTTTTTTTAATTTATTTTTTTAGTGTGTTTTTATAACTTTTTTTTATTTTTTAAAAACTTGGGAATAATGGGTAAATAACTATTCCCTTAGAAGTACAGAGCACAGGATACAACACCACTGGACTGAACAGGACACAGCACAGGACCCAGCAGCACCACTGAACTCAGCAGGACAGAGCACAGGACACAGCACCACTGGACTGGACTGATATACTGCAGAATGTGTGAACTTGGTAATATTGCAGTACCAATGGACTTATACTGCAGAATGAGTGAACTTTGTAATATTGCAGTACCACTGGACTTATACTGCAGAATGAGTGAACTTTGTAATGTTGCAGTACCAATGGACTTATACTGCAGAATGAGTGAACTTTGTAATATTGCAGTACCACTGGACTTATACTGCAGAATGAGTGAACTTTGTAATATTGCAGTACCAATGGACTTATACTGCAAAATGAGTGAACTTTGTAATATTGCAGTACCACTGCTGAATGTGTGAACTTGGTAATATTGCAGTACCAATGGTCTTATACTGCAGGATTGGTTGTGCAAATTTTGTTGTAATTAAAAAATTTAACTATTTTTTTGTATTTTTTTTTATAACTTTTTTTTAATTTTTTAAACACTTGGGAATAATGGGGAAATAACTATGCCTTTAGAAGCACAGAGCACAGGACACAGGACCACTGGACCACTGGACTGAACAGGACACAGCACAGGACCCAGCAGCACCACTGAACTCAAAATTGACAGAGCACAGCACACAGCACCACTGGACTGATACTGCAGAACACAGCACAGCATAGCACAGCACAGCACAGCACAGAACTAAACAGCACAGCACGAGATCTACCAGGACAGAGGACCACCTAACACACCCTCCCTCTACCCTGATCAATGCCCGAGTGAAGATGGCGGCGACTAGCGGGGTATTTATAGGATCCGAGTATCGCGAGATCCGACAGCGGGATTTTGACTCAGAGCCTCGTTTCAAGTTTTCATTTGGCGCCAATACCCGGATCTGTCTCGGATCCGACTCGGATCGGAAAGGTTCGGGTGGGCTCGGATTCACAAAATCCGAGTGCGCTCATCTCTAGTATCAATTGTTTCCAACATTAATACTCCTGCTCCAGGACAGTACTAAGCAGTATAGCATCTATTCCTGTTTCTTCAACTCCTGTGTGCAGTCTCCCTGACAGCAGCACATCGATATCCGCATTTCCATCTGCATTGTTTTAAGCAGAGTCCTCATACCAGCGAAGTACTTTACTTCTTTCCCAGAGGAAACCAACTACCGCAACCTGGGTCCTGAGTGAAGTCCATGTCCTCTTGTGGGGGTCCGGTGGGAGTCTTAGCCTCTGCGCCAGTGTATTTGGTTGTGCCAGTCCTGCCTGCTAGTTATTGTCATCTGTGAGTGTGTCCCCCGCTACAATTGCTGTCTAATTTTGTTCTACAGGGTCACTGCGATAATTTTTTGAAAGACTTGAATTAAAAGCAATTGATCCGCAAACTATTCTAGCTGATTAATCCCTACAGAACTGCTACTGTTAGAGCAGAGCACTGTAGCTAACTTTCTCCCTACACGCTGTTTGTTATAAAATGGCAATGAGGGAGGGCTATATGTATATATATATATATATATATATATATCTATCAATCCAAAAGTCGCAAGAGTTTTGCAAGAAAAAATTCTCGAAAGTCCTGCCTCGTTTTGAGATCCTGAATTAGCACGCGAAACCAAGCCATTACTTGTTTTGCACTCAAATTCCCATTGTCAGATCTTGTTGTATTTCACCAAGACCGAACCGCTCATCTCTATTATCTAGGTATGGCCCTTCTGTCTCCTGCACAGGTATCTGCAATAGTTGAAGTGTTTTTATTTTTGTATGTTTGATGGGTATTAATGTTCATCCGTTAATAATAACAAATACATATTTTGTGAGAACCTACTGCAATTATTCTGTGTTATACAAACACATTGATAAGATTCCAAGTATAGATTCCAGGCTGGTCTTTGTAGTTGAAAGACACCTTAGGTTCACTCAGCAAAGTAAAGTAAGGAAGGGATAGTTAAATGCAACAATATAATCTATAACCCTTGAGATAAATTATACATTCTTGCAATCAATGGAGTGTACTGCTATTTCTATGTCATACTTGCCAACTCTCCCGGAATATCCGGGAGGCTCCCAAAATCTGGGTCAGTCTCCCGGGAGAGAGAGCAATTCTCCCGATTCCCCGACGTCTGTAGAAAGTAAATGGAGGAGGCGGGGCTTATCGGTGTCACGGACGCGTCATTGTGGCACCTGCCCCCTAGTTTTATTGGACAAAAAAGGTGGTGACAGCTTTGGGGGCGGGGATAACAACACGATTCTTCGAACCCCGCCCCCACACACCCACCCGACACCCGGACCTCCCGGGACTTAACCTGCCAATGTTGGCAACTATGTTCTATGTTAGATTATCCATGAGGTTAACCACCAGTCCCTAGCCAATCTGAAACTGAATTGGTTGCCTACTTGTGTCTTTCAAAAACTGCTGTAAACATAGCTGTTAATGTAGTGTACCATATAAAAGAAATACTTTAGTTTAATCAATATTAGATATACCAAGAAGGGAGAATAACCTTGTGCTAATTTTGTAGCAAGAAAATGCATATTTTAAAAATTAAATTCCATACACATTGTTGCCCACATGACATGAAACAGGTCCCTTAGTTTGCTTCAATCTAGAAAAATTTCTGCTGACCAAAATGAGCAGTGTTCATTCCAGCACTGCTGACTTCTCTATAAAATGAGTTAAAATGAACGATAGGCTGGAATCTCTACGGAGCTGCTCCTTCTCTTGTGTGTGTTTCACCACATTTCTTGAGTCTGATGGTGGAGTAGTTATAGCTTTAGGACTCTCTTCTTCCTGCATAATTGCTCAAATAATCTTTACAGGAAAGCATTTTAAATCTTTGACTTCTCTGCAAACACCTGCTTTGCTTTTGGTTAGCTCAGTAATGTGTTCTTTATTTATGCTCTTTTAAAGAATCAACTCTCTTCTAATTGCAATTAAATACTTCTTTAGGTTGTGCTGACTGATATTTCAAGTAGACTTTAGTGAACCATCAATTGTATTTTCCTCAATCCCTGTTGCCTGTGAGTCAATTGAATACCCACAACTCATCAGAATATGTTGGAGTATTAGGAGTTCTTCAGTCACTTGTCCTGAGCCTAGCACATGAATCTCTTTGAAGTCCAGGGGGTAAATGTATTAAGCTGAGAGTTTTCCAGCAGGTTTGAAAAAGCAATCTGATTCTAGCTATCATTTATTTAGTACATTCTACAAAATGATAGCTAGAATCTGATTGGTTGCTATAGGCAACATCTCCACTTTTGAAACCCGCCGGAAAACTCTCAGCTTGATACATTTACCCCCAGGAGAGGTACTTTCAGGGTTCTGACGAGGAAAGAGTCTCTCCATTAGTCCCTTCCTCAAACTGATCTTGTAACGCCTAGCTTGCATCTATTATTTCATTGGGATCTGTGTATTCAATAGATTAAGATCAAAATATCTTAACGATTCCAGATACTTGTTGCTTCCTGGTGAAAAATTAGCATCAGTTGCTATTAGAGATGGGCGGGCTCGGTTCCCCAGGAACAAAACCCGCCCGAACTTCACCTATCCGAGTACCGAGCCGAGCAGGTTCGGTACTTTTGCGCCAATTCGGATTTAAAATCGAGGCAAAACGTCATTGTGACGTCGCCGGGTCTCGGAGCTTGGTTCTCGCGATATTTGAAATCCATAAATACCCGCCTCCACAGCAATCCATCGCCATTTGACAAAGGGATAGAGCAGGGTTAGGTCGCAGGAAATATTAGAGCAGGGACAGAGCAATTATTCTTGCAATTCTTATTGCAATTCAACTAGCAATTATTAGAGCAGTAAGAGAGGAGGATAGAGGCATTTTTGCAAACATTACCAAATGTTTGGGGTGTCATATTCCCTCCTACAGAAACTATTTTCTGGCTGCAGAAAGTGTTATCTAGCAGCACTATCTATTGAATATGTTTGCACTACAAGTGCTTTGGGGTGTCCCATATTCCCCAGTGTGAAACCACAATTTTTATAAAGTAATTTGCAGTCCAAAAGTGGTGCACAACTACTGTTACGCATGAAAGCCGAGCTTGAAGAAAACAGTAAGGCATTAGAGGAAAATATATGCTCCAAATCAGAAATGATACCAATCCCTGGGGAGAGTTCATCCACCAGTGGTATTTGTAATTGTGAGCATTCTGATAGTATACCCATAAAGAAGGGCCCTTTCAGCCTTTTTGCTGATGTGTGCCTGAACAGTCCGAGTGTAGCCGGTGATATACCAATTGAGGTTGCCACTTTGGAATTGGAAGAGGATTGGGGGAGATTTGTGTAGGGGACGAGGGCACTAATGAGGATGTTGATGAGGATGAGGTTGTTTGTGTCAGTCCTGCACCAGTGGCAGCAGTTCTGGCACGTGACAAGAAAAAGACCATTGTCATGCCTGGGCATAAAACAAAAAAATCCACTTCTTATGTGTGGAATTATTTCTACCCAAATTCTAAACAGTTGTATAGCCACAGTCAGTCGAGGGAGGGACTTTAACCATCTTGGAACCTCATCCATGTTACGTCACTTGACGAGAGTTCATTGCAAAATGTTGGGAAAAGCTGAAAGTTCTTCCCAAAAATTTACAAGCACTCCATCATCAGCTAGGACCCTTCGGTCACCGACATCCGACGGCTACAAAATACACCCACAACACCATCCTCATCAATATACTCAGTAGCGCTCGGAGTTATCCCTGCATCCCACTTATTAAGGCTGGGTGACTCCTGCACTATAATTGATTCCTCTGAAGAAAGCGTTAGTCCCACTGCTGCTGCTGTTGCTGCTGCTGGGGATGAATCTTCATCCCAGAAGAAGGCCAAGAAAAAGAGAGCAGTCCTACATTACAACAATTAACTTGGAAATAATCATTTGCTAGGGGAAGCAAATATGACAGCAGTCACCCAGTCGCCAAGCGAATCACAGATGCCATGGCTACTATGTTAGTGTTAGATCTGCGTCCAATATCCACATTAAACGCAGCTGGTTTTTCACAGTTAATTGAGGTTTTGTGTCCCCGTTACAAAATTCCATCGCAACACCATTTTCCCCGTAAAGCTATTCCGCAACTATACGAAAAAGTGTGTAAAAATGTAGAGATTGCGCTGAAAAATGCCATTCTGCCCACTGTCCACTTAACCACAGATATGTGGACAATTGGAAGTAGTCAAACCAAAGACTATATGACTGTGACAGGCCACTGGGTTGGTCATTTGCCTTCACCAGCAGGAACAGCAGCAGCATGTACACCACTACGTAACATTTGTCACAGGCAGGCCACTCTTTGTATTCACTAACAGGCATACAGCTGACAATTTGTTACGAAAACTAAGAGATGTGATTGATACATGGCTTATACCACTTAGAACAGTTTAACTTGCCCTGCCACCAACTTAAGCAAGAGGTGGTAACTAGGTGGAATTCCACCCTGTACATGCTTCAGAGGATGGAGGAACAGCGCAAAGCCATCCAAGCGTATTGCATAAGCCATGACATTGGAAATGGATGGGGGATGCATTTCACTCTTGCACAGTGGGGAACCCTTTCTGTGCTGTGCAAGGTGCTGAAACCATTTGAAGTTGTGACGTTTGAAGTGAGTGCAGACTCTGCTAGCTTGAGAGAAGTCATTCCCTTAATTCGACTATTGAAAAAGCAGCTTGAGAAACTGAAGAAGGAGACGAAAGAAAGCATTTCCGCAAAGTATTTTGGCCTTGTAGATGAAGTACTTAATTCGCTTCACAATGATCCTCGAGTTATTAAGATCTTGAACTCGGATCACTACATTTTGGCCACTGTGCTTGATCCAAATTTTAAGACCTACATTGAGTCTTTGCTTCAAAATGAGCAAGATGTGAACTTTTGCAAGGAGCTATTGCTCAGCAAGTTGTCCGCTGAACTGGGCCTTGGCTTGACGACGTGTCCTCCTTCAGTTTCTTAAGCAGCTGCTGCTCGTAAAAAATAAAATTTTCCAAAGCAAAGCAGAAGGACGCATTTGGCAGACCAGAACAGTTTAACATCTGGGCTGGTTTGAAAGATTTTTCCCAAAAATGTGTGACCTTGCCCATAACTCCATCCAATCCGAGTAATAACATTCAAAATATGGTGGAGGATTATTTTCAAGAGGTAATTGATATGGAAATGTCAGACAGTCCCTTTCCTTACTGGGAAGAAAAGCAGGCCATTTGGAAACCCATGTACAAACTTGCTTTTCAATACCTAAGCTGATCACTCTCCAGTGTGTACTCTGAATGTGTATTCAGCACAGCCGGGAACCTAGTCAGTGATCGATGTAGGAGGTTACTTCCAAAAAATGTGGACAAAATGATGTTCATAAAAATGAACTACATCTTCCACGAGGAAGGCCTTCACCATCAAAGACATCCAAGCACTGACTGTTCTCTAATGGCGGATTCAAGCGGTGATGAATTGATAGTCTGTGATCATGACGTACACACTGATGAGGGTGAGGATGAAGCTGAAGATGACAATAACATCTTTTTAAAACTTTCCTTATAAGGGTAGGGTGCAATCTTCCCCCAAATATAATAGGGACTTGGGGCATTCTATATCAAGTACAGTCTTGAAAGGCTGCTGTTTTGTCAATTTCCCGATAAGGGTAGGGTGTGTCGAAGTCATATAATTGAATGAACGAAAGTATATTGGTTAATATTGTTTTACCATGCGATCGCGATCAGTATGCCACGTGTTATGTGGCATGGCGCGATCACGCGGTAAAATACGCACGCACTCTATCATTTAGTTATTTATATATTTCATATTATAATGGTTCCATTCCCAAGTGATTTGTGAGCAGATGGTATTTAGTTTATAGTTATACATATATTTTAAGGTTATATGTACAATTTAGTGATATTTAAGGTTCAGGTTACAGGAAACATGTCGTGTTTAGTATCATTTTAATCCCCTATTCATCAGCAGTTGTCTGGTTCATTCACCGAAGAGATTGCACATTGCATACTCTAGTTAGCAATGTTAGGGAATAGATTTTTAAACTGTTACTGACTGTGTATTGTGAATAGACTAGCCTAAACTGGTTTCTGGGTGGGAGAATCATCTGGAATGTTGATCCTCACCCTTGGAGGGGGTTATTTGAACTAGCCTATGACCTGTTTACACTGGACCCTCCTGAAGCCTGGACCTATAGAAGAAAGCCACATCATCTCTATTGTTTTCTCTGTAACAGTGAGTGTATTTATACTAGAGACGGGCGGGCTCAGTTCCCCGAGATCCGAATTCATCCGAATTTAGCCTATCCGAGTAGCGAGCCGAGCACGCTCGGTACTCTCCTGCCCATTCGGATTCAAAATCGAGGCAAAACGTCATTGTGACGTATTCGTATTTCTGAGCTCGGTTCTTGCGAGATTTGAAAAGCATAAATACCAGCCTCCACAGCAATCCATCGCCATTTGACAGAGGGAGAAAGCAGGGTTAGGTCACACTGGCTATATCAGCCCAGGGACAGATCAGTATTTGGACACATTATTATTTGTATGCAATACCATTGTAATCTTAATACCAGTTGTTACAGCAGTAAGAGGAGGATAGAGGAGGGTTTTTTGTGCAGTTTCTGGCACTCCAAGAGCTTTTGGGGTGTCCCCATTCTTTTGCATTAATATTTCTGGCTGTCAAAAGTCCTGTTTGTCAGCAGTCTAAAAAATAATATTTAGCACTACCAAGTGCTTTTGGGGTGTCCCCCATTCTTTTGCATTAATTTTTCTGGCTGTCAAAAGTCATATTTGTCTGTAATATCTAAAACAATTTGTAGCACTACAAGTGCTTTGGGCTCATAATGGATTTAAAGCAGTCCACATATGAGCAGAATCAGCAACCAGGTTGTGTCACCAGTCCTGATGGTAGTGTTCCCAGTACGTCATCTGGGAAAGGCGATGTCAAACTACACAGTCTTTTGAAATCAGTCAAAAAAACACACACCCAAAACAATTTTACCGTGTTGAAGCGAAAAAGAAGTGTAACTGAGGAAAAGTTAAGTGCCGATAAATTTTTTTTGTCAACATGCCATTCTACACATGCAGTGGCAAAGAGAGAATGGGGGATGTCTATTCGTGAGCATTCTGTTAGTGTACCCATAAAGAGGGACCCTTTCAGCAGTTCTGCTGATGTGTGCCTGAGCAGCCCGAGTGTAGCCGGTGATACACAAATTGAGGATGCCACTTTGGAAATAGAAGAGGATGAGGGGGAGATTTGTGTAGGCGATGAGGGCGTTAATGAGGATGTTGATGAGGATGAGGTTATTTGTGTCAGTCCTGCACCATTTGCAGCAGTTCTGGCACGTGACAAGAAAAAGGCCATTGTCATGCCAGGCCATAAAACAAAAAAATCCACTTCTTATGTGTGGAATTATTTCTACCCCAATCCAGACAACAACTGTATAGCCATTTGTAGTGTATGTCAAGCCACAGTAAGTCGAGGAAGGGACCTTAACCATCTTGGAACCTCGTCTATGTTACGCCATTTGACGAGAGTTCATGGCAAAGTGTTGGGAAAATCTGAAAGTGCATCCAAAAAATTTACAACCACTCCATCATCAGCTAGGACCCTCCACTCACCGACATCCCGACGACTACAAAATACACCCACCACACCACCCTCATCAATATCCTCAGTAGCGTTCGGAGTTAGCCCTGCATCCCACTTATTAAGGCTGGATGACTCCTGCAAAATTATTGATTCCTCTGAAGAAAGCATTAGGCCCACTGCTGCTGCTGTTGCTGCTGCTGGGGGTGAATCGTCAGCCCACAGGAAGGCCAAGAAAAAGAGCAGTCCTACATTTCAACAATTAACTGTAAAACAATCATTTGCTAAGTGAAGCAAATAAGGCTGCTGTTTGGTCAATTTCTCCTTAAGAGTAGGGTGTCATACACAGAGTGACCCCAAACTGTCTTTGTCCATTTCTCTTAATATTGTACAGTCTATAATGGCTGAATTTTTGGGTATTTTATACAAATGGATGGGAGCCTAGAGAGAGAGAAACCAAACTGGCTTTCTCCATTTCAATTAATATTGTACAGTCTATAACGGCTGAATTTTTTGGTATTTTATACAAGTGGAGGGGGGCCTAGAGAGACAGAAACCAAACTGGCTTTCTCCATTTCAATTAATATTGTACAGTCTATAACGGCTGAATTTTTTTGTATTTTATACAAGTGGAGGGGGGCCTAGAGAGACAGAAACCAAACTGCCTTTGTCCATTTCTTTACATATTTAAGCATAAGTGTAGGGTGTAATATACATCCAAAGACGATGGCTGCATTGCCAATATTGAGTGATGGAGAGGAAGACAATCTGGTTTGTGTGTAGAATTAATGAAGGCCTACCAGGAATTAAACTGTTTTTTGGATAATTTATTAGCTTTACAATTACATTACTTATCTAAGAAACAGGTGGAGCACTAAATTTGGTTATTTTAGGCCCAAAAACATTGATTTTTAAACAAAATAGCAAAACAAAACCAAAACACGCAATGACAGTTTGGCAAAACCAAAACCAAAACCAAAACACGGGGGTCAGTGAGCATCTCTAATATATAAAAGCTCCCTGGGACCAGCTGTCCAGTTATTCTCTGACCACAGTATTCTGGAGTGAAGTACTGTAGCTGGTACCAGTGGAGCGCCCCGAACGCATGCGGGCGCGGTATGTATGTATCTTTTGGTATCGGCTGTACTGTATTATAATTATGTATTGAACTGCTAAATTTTGTATCTGCTAAATAAATTATTTTGTGCTTTGGAAACACTAATCACTTAGACCAGGGTTCAGGGAACTTTTTTAGCTTTTACCCCCAAATATATTGAGATACGCCGACGTTACCCGTTTGATTTGAAAGGAAGGAAATCATATATTATACATTATTGGAATTCAAAATTGTATTGAATGTATTAAAAATTCCTTTGAAAACTTCAACTTGAAAACTTCCGGTTTTGGAGAAATGATGTTGCTTCATTTTTGATACGAGAGCATCAATATTGCGGCATTTTGATGTCAAAACAATTTGGATACAGTCTTCAGCGTCCAATCGATTTCTCTGCTTTGTTTTTATGATCGTTACAGTGTAAAATCCTTGTTCGCAGAGGTAGGTTGTTGCAAAAGGCAGCAAATTTTTGACTGCCTCCTCATGTGCTTTTTTGATGCCTTTGCAGCTGTTGACATCCAAATATATGACAGATCTGCTTTGTTTTCCAATGCAATACGTGCTTCATTATTGCATCGAAGCTCAAGAAGTGCCTCTGCCAACCCTTGAGGCTCTTCGGGTACAACATTCCTTTTTACCCCATTTGGGGTAATTTACCCCTGTTCCCTGACCACTGGCTTAGACAATGCTTATTGGAAAATG
Source organism: Mixophyes fleayi (assembly GCF_038048845.1). Lineage (NCBI taxonomy): Eukaryota > Metazoa > Chordata > Amphibia > Anura > Limnodynastidae > Mixophyes > Mixophyes fleayi. The sequence goes on from NC_134402.1 coordinate 314,061,401, forward strand.
ATAGAATTACTTTAATAGGTGTCATACACAGAGAGACACCAAACTGCCTTTGTCCATTTCTATTTATATTGTACAGTATATACCTTCTGAATTTTTTCTATTTTACTACTAGTGGAGAAGGGGTCTGATACAGACAGAAACCAAACTGCCTTTGTCCATTTCTATTTATATTGTACAGTCTATACCAGCTGATTTTTTTCTATTTTACTACTAGTGGAGAGAGGGTCTGATACAGACAGAAACCAAACTGCCTTTGTCCATTTCTATTTATATTGTATAGTCTATACCGGCTGAATTGTTTACTATTTTACTACTAGTGGAGAGGGGGTCTGATACAGACAGAAACCAAACTGCCTTTGTCCATTTCTATTTATATTGTATAGTCTATACTGGCTGAATTGTTTTCTATTTTACTACTAGTGGAGAGGGGGTCTGATACAGACAGAAACCAAACTGCCTTTGTCCATTTCTATTTATATTCTACAGTCTATACCGGCTGAATTGTTTTCTATTTTACTACTAGTGGAGAGGGGGTCTGATACAAACAGAAACCAAACTACCTTTGTCCATTTCTATTTTTATTGTACCGTCTATATCGGCTGTTTTTTTTCTATTTTACTACAAGTGGAGGGGGGGTTGATGCAGACAGAAACCAAACTACCTTTGTCCATTTCTTTATATATTTAACTATAAGTCTAGGGTGTAATATACACCCAAAGACGATGGCTGCATTGCCAGTAGGCTAAGATGGAGAGGAAGCCTATCAGGTTTGTGTGCAGAATTAAGGACGGCCTACCAGGGATTAAACAGTTTTTTTCCTAATTTATTAGCTTTAGAATTACCTTACTTATCCAAGAAACAGGTGGAGCACTAAATTAGGTTAATTTAGGCCCCAAAAAATAGATTTTTAAACAAAATTGCAAAACAAACCAAACAAAACCAAAACCAAAACACGCAAGGGCGGTTTTGCCAAAACCAATACCCGAAGGTAATCCAGATCCAAAACCAAAACACAGGGGTCAGTGACCATCTCTAGTTGCTATAGCGTTCTGATGTCAAAAGGTTTCTCCAGTCTACATTGTAAACTGCTTTCCTCAAAATTATTGGTATGAGGATCACCTGTGTGCCCTGTGTAACTTTGAAGCTATACCATATAAAAGATTTGATTTATGCAATATTCATTATACTAATGAAAAAAATTGTAGCTAAATGTTTTGTGATATCTCCAGTACAGCTATATTTAATAAGGCATAGTAGACTTACCATAGGTCTATTTATTATCCATAGTAGGTACTTCGCTCAGAAGAGACCAGTGCTCTGCCATTCTGAAAGCAGAGCTGGGCACCTAGGGAAGCTTGCCAAGATTTACTGGGCGCCATCAACTTCATTGTAAAATAATTTGAAACAATGAAATAAATCTAAATTCAAAATTGAGCTAAAATTATTATGTACAGGGAAATAAAGATTTACTTTAACAGAATGTGTTGCTTTGTTAATTTTTTTTATTAGACAAATGATTTACAACTTTGTAATACCTCAAGAGCAAATATATACTTGGTTTCTTTTTAATACGTGTAATACAAAATGTAAAAAGCAAAGTCTTTCTTAAGCAGTGGCTTTGCCCTCAGGCAATCACATATATTACATACAGCCCAGCATTGTCCCGGCATTGCAAATCGGACACAAAAAGAGAATGTGGCCATACCATGTGGGAGCATGTCTCCCCTGGAGAATACCCTGCACTTCAAAAGAGCAAGGCTGCCATCAATCTTCCACCCCTCATCTCACCTACTCTAAACTCAACCTATGACCTTGGCATTGTCGCATGCAGCAAAGGCAGGTGGTGCCCAGTATTCCCGGCAGTCAGGAAAAGGGTTCTGACTGTCAGACACTCAAATCAGAACTGTATTGGCTAAGTAAGAACAGTTGGGATAAACAATATTATAATGTCTTGTGCTTTGTGATCACCCATTCCACTGGTAGAAGTCAAGGGTCAAGAGTTCAAAAAATGGAAAGCTCCCAAATGATTCCTTACATCAGGCGTTGGTAGCGCTCAGCACATGTGTCACTAGGTGGCACTTGAGGACATGTGCAGTGGCACCAGTGGCCCATCCTCAGATTCTTCTTCTCTCCTCTCTCTCCTCTTTAGGATCCCGTGCGTTGTAGCATGTTAGTTCAATATTAAATCAAAAACAACAACAAGACATACAACAGTGTGTGATTCAACAATTTTCTCCAAATATTGAAGAGACACTAACCTATTGTTGGTGGTCAATACACTTTGGACATTATCCTGAGGAAGCAGACAGAGGTCTGGGAAATGCATTGCACCTGAGGACGGGACTCTGGTATTGGCTTTGTTGAACTTTTAAACCAAAAGTCACGAAGACCGTTTCTGGCAATTCACTGTGTCATATAATAAGAAAATGTGTGCTATAAAATTTCTTCAAATGTTTTAAATTATATTCTGGTTCTTGCAGTCACAATTCTTAATAGAATTGTGTTATGCTCATTACTTAATCGCAGGCAATTTTGGGTCATCTTAGAAGAAATGGAATCTGAATATGGTCATCTTGTATTGCATTGAAATGTACATTGGCTGAGCAGAAGGAAAGTATTCTATTTGTCAGTTGTTTGGATGAAATTCACAGATTTCTGAAAGAAACAATTTCATCCAGAGTTGGAAAGCAACAATGGCATCTGAACCTTGTATTTTTGACAGATATCACCCGACATTTAAATACCCTGAATGCACAACTTCAAGGTAAAAGGCAAACTATGCTAAACTTATATGAAAATTTAACTTCATTTGCAAAGAAACTTCAGATTTTCACAGATGATATTCACAAAAGAACTCTGAGAAACTTTCCAATAGTTAATTTTTTTATGGATAAGCACCCAGAATTAAACATTCAACATACCGTACATTTGCAAGATAATTTTTCACTAAGATCTCAAAATTTATAGCCTAATGTTTCAATATTATCTTGAACCATGAGAAAGCAAAAGAAAATAATCTGAACCTTATTTATTTTAAGTTTCTTCAAATAGAATCTCTGGATATGGAAGTAATAGATTTTCAGCGCTGCATTGTCTGGGTTGAATAGTATGCGACTATGAGAGATGAAATTTAAAAAGATGAAAATTGATTCCTGGATATTACGGCAAGTACTTGGGGAGAACTATCATAAGCATTTTTAGAAATGAAGAACATTGCATTCTCTCTGTTACCTGCTTTTGGTACAAGTTATTATTGTGAGTAAGTTTTGTCAATACTGTGTTTGCAGTTACCTCAGCTGCACTAGCCATTACCCTGTCAATACTAGATATCCTAGAAGGTCCTGGAAACTCTATTAATATTATTACTACTGCTCAATATTTATAACCGACAACATTTTATGCTACACTGGACAACCAAAGTTAATCAAACTTTAGATTGAATTGGCTCTTAGGGGGTATATTTGCTAAACTGCGGGTTTGAAAAAGTGGAGATGTTGCCTATAGCAGTGTTTCCCAACCCAAGTACCGCTAACAGTGCAGGTTTTCCAGGTCACAAGTGAAATAATTATACCACCTGTGGATCTTTCAAAATGTGTCAGTCAGTAATGAATACACCTGGGCTCCAGCAAAGAGATATGGAAAACATGCACTGTAAGGGGTACTTGAGGACTAGGGTTAGGAAACACTGGCCTATAGCAACCAATCAGATTCTAGTTAGCATTTATTTGGTACACTCTACAAAATGACAGCTAGAAACTGATTGGTTGATATAGGCAACACTTTTTCAAACCCGCAGTTTAGTAAATATACCCCTTAGAGACAAAGAATGCGTTTCTAACAGGGGTAAGTTTTCTGTTACCTCTATAAGGTTGAAAATTCCCTTCCTCTGCTCTGGCCCCTCCATGACCAGCACCTCTTTCAGACATTATAAAAACAAAAGGACATCAAACAAGCAAAGAAAAGTCTGTTTGCCTTTTTTCTGAAACGTAACCACTACCATGTGGCCATAGTGTGATACATAACATATGTGTGTGTCTACATTTCTAACTCAATATAGTAAAAATAAGATGAGCACTTCATATCACAATGCTGAACATGATCCACATCTATTTGTGTATACTTCATACAGTATCATCATGTTTGTTGATTGTCTTAATACTTTGTTATAATCTTAAAGAAATTTCTATATGGACCTATTATTATATGTTTTATACTTACAACAATGTTTTTACCAATGTTTTGAAGAAATATTATAATTTTTTCTGCAATAAACAAAATATATCAGTTATATTAAGGGATGCAGCAAAGCACTGCAAGAATAACTGAATGTACTGGACTAAAATCACAGGGAATTCAAGATTCAGATCTGGTTGGCTCAATCCTAAGAATTCTCCCAAACTAAATCTTGGTAACTGATACCCACACTGCAAAGAATAATTTGTTGTCGCTCTATTGTGACTGCACACAGTTATTTCTTTTTGAGTCATCTTCATTATGGCACTGGCGTATACTTTACAGGAGTGAGAGGATCAGTTGCCTGCACATTGGTGTAGGCATCAACACCGCAATCTAAACAGTAAACCAAAGGTCCCACACTGGTTGAAGGTCTTGGTGTTGACGACACTGCCACTAAGGGTGGGCACAGATCTATTTCTGTATACTGGTGTGGTTCTTTCTCTTGCAGAGTCATTGGTATCTGCAATGGTGGAGATGTTTTTCTTGATTTTCTTGTGTGCCGGGTGAAAGAGTTCATCCACTATTAATGGCAAAAAAAAGATTATGTGAGAATCTACACAAATTCTCTGATACAAAACACATTCATTTCAATATTCCAAGTATAGATTTCCAAGTTGGTCTGTGTAATCAATAAACAACTTAGATTCACTCTGCATATAATACAGAATAACTTGAGGAAGGGATAGGTAAATGCAACAATCTAGTTCATATTACTTTAGTAAAATTGAGTATTCTAACAATTAAGAACATTAGTCTATTTCTATGTGGGGCTATGCACAAGGCTTACCACCAGTGCTTAGCCATCCTTAAACTGAATTGACTTCCTGTTCATGCCTTTCAAAAACAGTGTAAACAATAAAAAAAATACTTTAGTTTAACCAAATTATACATACCAACATATTTTCTACATGTTTGTGCTCAATTAATTTCCTGAAATAGGTTGCTCAGTTTACTTCAATATAAGAAATTCCATAACTCCCAACATGTCAGTTGTCAGAAACGGGACACTGTACGGGGCTACGACACGATGGGGACGTGGCCAAGTCAGCGGCACAGTGTCCTAAAATCGTGACTGTCGCACTGAAATTGGGACAAATGGGAGGTATGAAAAATCTCAAAATAGAGCAGTAATAGTTCCAGCTCTACTGACTTCCCTATAAAATGCACAAGTTATAGGCTGAAATCTCTCCTGAGCTGCCCCTTCTCTTTTCTGTGTGTCAGCACATTTTTTGAGTTTGATGGTGGAGCAGCAGAGATAAAGTACCTTGTACTTATTCTCTAAATTTTACATTTCCATATGTGTGATGTGTCAATCACCTGAAATTGCTTCCGTTATAATCCTGAGATTAACAGGTTATTCCTATCAAAATAACTTTCTTTCTCCCCAATATTTTTCTAAGAAAGAAAACAGGCCCCCTTATGTGATTAATTCAGTGACTTACAAGATTTGCTTTAACAGCCGCTGTTTTCTTTCCTAACAAAAGAACACATAGATGTTAATGTAATGTTATCAAGCACCAGCTTATCCAGTGGAAATTGAAGGGGCCTATATATATATATATATATATATATATATATAAAATTATAGTATTATTATTAATAATAATAATAATAATAATAATAATAATAATAGTAGTACTAGTAATAATTTATTCTTTATATTATATATATATATATATATATATATATATATATATATAAATCTTGCAATCTTGCATTAACATTTCAAAAACTTTACTTAAGTTTCTCTCTATTATTATTGATGTTATCATTTAGTTATAAATCAACAGTGCATTGTGTAGCTCTATACAATGAGGATAGGGGAAATGAATATTAAACATTCTTGAAGATGAGAAGACCTTTTGTTTAAACAGGCAACCTAAAAAGAGGACCACTCAGAGATGAATAGAATAGGCAGATAGGGAGTGAAGGGGGATGACTATACCAAATGGCAAGGCAATGGAAGAGACTAGTCCAGGCTTAGTCAACCTGTAGCTCTCCCGAATTTGTGGAACTACAAGTCCCAGCATGTTCTGCCAGCTGATAGCCAGATGTTAACTGGCAGGATATGCTGGGACTTGTAGTTTCATAACACCTGGAGAGCCCCAGGTTGGCCATGCCTGGACTAGTCTACAAAAAGCACTTTGGCCTTCCTGGAATGTCATGCTAAGTCTTCCTATTGTGCAAGGGGCTCAATAAGAGAAGAGAAGAAGACAAAGGGAATGGAAACTTCTTCCCAAAAGGTGCAGTGAGTGAAGTCCATACTCCTTTAGTACAACCCTTAAAATTAAAAAAACATTTTAATTTTCTTCTAAACGACTGCTTGGTTTAGCTTTATTATGACTTAAAAAAATCTTGTAAATGATTGTACATTGGGTCCAATTATTGTGTCACTTTTGTCTGTGAAGCTTTTTATTATATTGCTAAGAGTCTGCCAATAAATGCTCTTTTCCACTAAAGTCTGGCAGAGATTGGGTTTCATCCTTCACTTTTAATAGTACCTGTTTGGGAAATGCAATTATAAAATAATAAAATAATTACATAAAAAAAAAAAAAGGCGGAGTGTTGTCACTCCAAATCCTCAATCTGCTCCAGCGATAGACTTGACTGTTCAGAAAAATATATTTTCAACCACATTTTTATTTTCAACTGCAGTATCCAGCAGGAATTGACAGTGACAAATAACATGACTGGAAAGATAATTCTCCCAAATGGATGTTTTTTTCTCTTGTTTTGTTTGCATTCTTTATTTAAATGGACTTCCCTCTAGTCACTGTCCACGTCTTTCTAGCGGATGTCCACGTCTTTCTAGTGGCTGACCATACCCCTCTCATGGCTGGCCACACCCCTTGAGGTGTCAGCACACACACTATTTCATGGGCCCCTACCAATGTATTTCCCAAGTGCGTTCTACATGGTACATGTAGTAGGTTTGGGTTAAAAAAAAAATGCGTGTGCACAGAATATAATAACTATGACTGAATTTGTAGGACAACAAGCCAAGTCAGCGTGTCAGATTATGGTATGATCAGTGAAATACGAAAAGAAAGTTAAACAATGAGAAATGAGAAGTACATGATAAAATCTGGGGAACAGATTAACATCAAAAGGATAGTGAGGAAATAAAGTTTATAGAACTTGTACAAGATTATGGTGCCTATTTATCAAGCCTTAAATTCATTTTTACTTATATAAACTATTATATTTCTTCTTTTTTCATACAATGCTTATATTTTTTTTATATATATTACCTCTATATTATTAGTTTAACCTGAGTTTGTTTTATTTAACATTGGTTAGAGATGCGTGTTTTTTTAATAAATATTTGCAAGGGTTAATAAAGGTTTAGTTTAAGGTATATATCTGATTGGTCTATGGGGATTTAAAAATACCTCCTCTTTCCCTTCACCTGAATACCTCTGATAACTCCATACTCATAACAATCAACCCTTGGATAAATTAAAGAGCCACTTTTCCCTGCTCTTGTTCCTTGACTGCTCTGCTGCTTTCGACACAGTTGACCATCCTTTTCTCCTTGACATTCTTCACTCCCTTGGCCTTCATGGCATGGTCCTTTCCTGGCTTAACTCCTATTTCTCTGATCATTCCTTCAGCATCCTCTTACCAATTCTGATTGTTCCTGTCTGCTTCCTCTCCATTTGTTTTATGGGGTTCTCCAAGGCTCTTTTCTTAGCCCATTATTTTTTCCCCTTCTCTTTTTTGTCAACTCAACCGCATATTTGACCTCCAATATAACTTCTATGCCAATGACACTCTAATCTACCTTACCACCACTGACCTCTCTCCTTCTCTCCTCTCCTGTGTGTCTGAATAGCTATATGCCATCTCCACCAGGATGGCTAGACGCTACCTTAAGCTCAACATATCCAAAACCGAGCATATCTTTCTACCACATAGTGGCACATCCTCTCCTCCTATCCCCCTTAGGGTTGATGGTGTGTTACCCTCTCCCCTGTTTACCTTTATTGATTCCACCCTACATCCAGTCCCATGCCCTACAAACGTCTGTTCCCTCTTAAATCTGTTATGAATGCATTGTCGCTACTAATTTTCCTCTTCCAAAATTCATCTTTTGCTGTGTTTCTCTGTAAAGCCCGTCATTGGCTCTCCATTCCCTCCAGATAACAATTCAAGTTGTTTGTCCTCATACTTTAATGCATTTCCCTCTTACATGTCCAACCTTGTCAAAAAATACACCCCTAATTGCCCACTACATCCTGTCAATGACCTTCACCTCTCCTCATCATCTGTCACCACCTCACACTACCACCTTCAGGACCTTGTCCGATCTAGACCCCACATTTGAAACTTCCTGCCGCGACCAACCAGACTCAATTTAACTTTGAATCTTTCAAATGATCCCATCCTAAGACAATCCTAAGACAATACCTTCCTCACACTCCACATGCTCTTTACCCTTCTTTCCCTCTAGCCCTTTATCTTCATTTACTAACCGCCCATCCTAATTGACTTTCTCCTCTCACTCCACCTACCTCTTCCTCTCAATCGTCCTTAATCCACTTGAATGTTAACTTTCACAAGTTTGGCCCTCTCTATCTATCTTCTCATCCTCTTTGCAATGTTTGCTTTGTTCTAATTGCGTTTTCTTGAGTATTTGCTTTCTCTATAGTCGCTTTAGTATTAATTTTTACTGATTCTTTTGTTTATCTGTATCTGTACTTATCTGTATATGGTTCTATTTTTTTTATTGTGCTGCACTGCGGATTCTGTGCTGCTGTAGACAAGTCCAGAGTAGGCAAATTGGGGCTATGGTTTTCCGGAGCAGAGAATGGATTTTTAGGGGCATTCCCTGCTGTGCATGGGGGCACACAGCCATTTACACTCTTCAAAAGGGCTTTATATGAGACCTTCCTGTTACATTTCAACAGAGAAGGTGATTTCTATATGTATTTTGCCTAATGTAAAAAAAGTGTTAAACACACAAATATGCTTCATGTAATAAAGACAAACCCAATGTACACTCAATGACTAATTTATGACATACGGTTTCAGGTCCAGAGTGCCAGAGGGCTTCTGTTATTGAAGAATGCCTTATTACCGGGCAAATACACAGTGATCAATAGACTTACTCTTTGTGGGAAAGCATGACCTGAGTAGGAGAATGATCATTGGTACAAACATTAACAAAAAGAGTAGACTGCCGCCGATGGAGTAATATATCCATGTTAGTGTGTGATCTAAAAAAGAAAATAAAGCACCAGATAAACAGTTAATAATGATAATATAGTACTATTACTATTTGATGCTGATACATACAATATGTATTCTATATTCATTTTAGCTATTGTTTATATGAATTGACAGCTCCAGTATATAAGACCTCAAGATATGTACACAAATGGATAAATATAGATGGTATCGATAGTACAAGGTTCAGGGATAATATTATATTGCTTGACCTAAACATGTATTTACATTTATTTAGTTTACAGAAGTAACAAATAATAATAATAATAATAATAATAATAATACAAATAATAATAATAATAATAATAAATTAGAGATGCGTGAAGCATCCCATGTTTTTTGATTTGTTCTTCAAGACCATCCTTGGGATTTGGTACTGTTTTTTTGCTTTTTTTTTAGTATTCACCAAAAGTAAAAAGAAAAAGAAAGAACCCCAGAAAACCATGTAATTGTGAGTTGTTTTGTTGTTCCTTTATATCATTTACATTCATTACATTTACACTCATGCATACTACTTTACAATGACCAGCACATCATTTCAATATTGGACCTCTTAGAAAGCATATCTTTTGCTGGTACTGGATTGTTGCTGTAAAGAAACGTGATGATGATAATGGGGACCATCAGCAACTCTATCTAGGCACTTATGATTTGTTGCTTGTTTATCGACCTCACAAGCTTAATTCATTAGCATTGCAACTATGCTATACCAAGTCATGGCCCTCTATTCGTGTTACTTTTTATCCCTTGTAATTTTTAAAGCAGTAAACAATGGATGTGAGGTTATTTGTATTTAATAACATTTTATATGGAAAATACAAGATATTTGATCTCTTGTGTATATACGACACTTCATTAGATTGTTATATTCAGTAGAGGTTAATGTTATTTTCGGACTTACTGTTAACACTGTCAAGTGAAATTTCTATGTTATCGTTTGACATAGGTATACACATTCGTACACCTGATGTATGGTTTAGAGTACAGTATTGCACTTGGCTAATGTGGGAGATAGTGTGTGTGCTCTGCAGACATGGGTTTCTCCAACTAGTAAAACTAGAAATAAAGTTCCGCTTATCTGTCCGTGGAGTAATGCTTGTAGTTGGTTGCTGTGGTAACTTACTACAAGCAGCGCTCCATAGCTACAAATAAGTACACCTGATGTATGACAGAAATACTGGCGTTGGATGTATCTGGAGATCCATGCAATTTAACATACACACATAAGTTTGGACTGCAAAATGTGTCATACCCCAATTGAAGTCCATTGTGAGCAACATTGGCAAATGGCTGCAGCAAGTTGGCTGGTTGAAAATATTACCTACTCCCAATAAACAGCTGTGGTCCAGTTGTCCTTAGGTCCCTCCCCTTAGGTTTCATTTTAAACAGGACATGCCTAATATAACAAACCAGTATCACGCATCTCACCGGTTTAGTTCCATTTTGAGCCTTGTTTACATGGGTTTCCCGTGATTACTCCTATATGTTGTACAGTCTTGCATTCTTCTATCCTCGGACACCATCTTGCCAAGCATTCTGCACATGCGCAACCCCGGGAACCTTTTAAAACCTCTGCTCCACGGTGATAGGAGGATCACCATCCAGCTCCCTTTATAAGGGTCCTCCTCCTTTCTATGGGTGTCAGTTCATCAGGTCTACCTGATAGGAAGCATCTCCTCTGACTCCCGTCCGTGCTCATACTTACCTGTGTTCCTGTCTTCGCTAGTTAGGCCGTTCTTTCATTGGCTGCAGCATCGCTCCTGCTCCAGAGTTATAACACACCTGTGTGGATCTCAGTGCTTTTGCTCTCCGCAATTCATCACTTCACAGCATTACCTGTTCAGCTCATTTCACAGTCAAGACCATGGCCTCACTGCAGAGCATCGCTCATCATCGGTCCTGTTCCAGAGATATATCACCTGTGTGGACCTCAGTACATCTGCTCACCGCAGTGCATCGCTTCACAGCTATATCTGTTCAGCTTATTCCGCTGTTTAGACCTGTAACTGTACTTCCTGCTCAGCCTATCCTATTACCATGATTCAAGGCTATTCTGCTGATAATCGCACAGCACTCGTTCTGTTCCGAAATTCCATACACCTGAGGTTATATTCCATTCTGCCTTATAGTTACTTTGTGGTTCTCTCTATTATCTGTTCTGCGCCTCCTAGAGGACCACGACCTGCGGTTGAGAGCAGCGAACACAATATTCCCTTGCGGGAATCCCTGGTGAATATCTCTCTTCCGTTAGACTCCGCACCTCTCTTCTCAGCGTTACCGATGCAGCTCATCGCTTCCCAGCTATACCTGTGCAGCTCATTGCTTCTCAGCATTACCTGTGCAGCTCATCGCTTCTCAGCAATTACCTGTGCAGCTCATCGCTTCTCAGCATTACCTGTGCAGCTCATCATTTCTCAGCATTACCTGTGCAGCTCATCGCTTCTCAGCATTACCTGTGCAGCTCATCATTTCTCAGCATTACCACTGCAGAGCATCGCTTATCATTGGTCCTGTTCCAGAGAAATAACACCTGTGTGGATCTCAGTGCTATTGCTCTCTGAAGCTCATCGCTTCACCAGCTTATTGGTTCAGCTTAACTCACAGTCAAGGCCTGTGGCTTCATTGCAGAGCATCGCTCTGTCCAGTTCCAGAGTTATACACCTGTGTGGATCTCAGTACTCCAGCTCTCTGCAGTTCATCTCTTCACTACTACTTCCCTTCTGCCTTACAGTTGCTAGGTGGTTTAGGCACGTTATCTGCTCTGCGCCTGCTAGAGGATTGTTACCTACGGTTGAGAGCAGCTAAGGCCATATTCCCTTGCGGGAATCCATGGTGAATACCTCTCTTCCGTTATACTCCACACCTCTCTGGGGGTAGCTGTCATTTAAGCAGAGATCAAGACCATTCCCACTATCTGACTTTCATGACAACCAGATACTTCAGCAATAGCAATTGCACATTTTTGGCTGAATGCTTGGTTTCTTTGGGTCTACACACAATAAGAAAAAAAATTCTAGCACAGCACCGATATGTGAAGTGGTATGTATATCTGTTGTGTGGCTCTCAATTATCAAAAAAGGAAGATTATGGTTTCTCAACCATGGACTAGTGTTCAGGTCTAAAGTGGGCATTTTCCTCAATACACTTATCCTCAAGCTCATCCATGTCCGTATGTCAAGATTACCATCCAATATAAGCTCAGCCTGAGTGTATCAGATTTGCTGTTGTAAACAGTAGCTAAGATTGACACAGCCAGAGAGGGGTGGTGCAGAGCCTATGTTACTACCGGTATTCACCACCAAAGCTGGATAGATTTGGCAGCGTGTAGTAGCCAGGTCCTGGTCCCTTACGTCCCTTAATGAATTAGGCCCAAAATGTCAGCGATTATATTTTATCATAGTTTTCATCATCAAAATACCAATTTTTCAAAATTTTTGGGAAGTAGCCTCCTATGACGATCAAATACATTTTCCTTCAAGTATTCAAAGGGACTGTCTTCAACACCAACTTCTCTATTAAAATAAAAAAATAATCTTACACTAATTGAGTCAGAGAGTATTTCAGTTTGAGATGCTGTAGAAGTGGCAAGATATTATCAGTACGATTATTCTTCTAATTATAAAAAGTCCTTTTATTTGGGGGGGGAGGGGCTTAAGAAGCAGCAGTGTCATGTGGCACTTGGGTTGATAACTTGTTCTCAAGGAGCTGTTTGCATTTCTTTTTACATCTGTGTCTCTTGGAAAAAAAGACATTGCAAATGCCCAAAAGCTAAGATCAAGTATGGTTATCAAAAGGCAGTTATCAGATAATATGCTGCACATCCTTGCATCCTGGTGCAGCAAATAAATAACTTGATCTACAAGGTCAAACTACTTTACAGAGTAGCTTATTTTCATAAACCTCTTCAGCTTCTCCGACTGCTCTATTGAATTCTACCTTATTACTACCTCTTACTTCAATTGATGGCATGCCAGATTATATTTGTGTTGTAGCTGTTCCAGGGTAGTTGCTGAATTGCAAAAAGGGCCAAAAATGTTGTGGCCACAGCCAGCAATTTCCTGCATGGATCTCTCATTTTTGATAAAATTCTGAACCACCAAATTTATTTCCAGAACAAAGCATAGTATGTGTTAAAACTTATCCTGAGGAGAGACCAAAGTGGTTGAGACATACTGTATTGATATTGCCGAGTTTTTCCAACATATTGATACCACTATGCTTCTTGGTGTGGCCAGTGATACATAAAGCAGCATGTCTATGTTTGCCTATGAATGACAAGCATGCTTGAATGCTAGTAGTACTATACTGAGAGGAGGTTAATGATGCTCGAGTCACTGCTGTTGCTGAAGCTGAAGCTGATATACCTATCTAGTGGGCTGTAACAGTCATGTAGTCCTTTATTTGACCAGTACCACTTGTCCACTTAAGTGAGTATTTAGTACATTGGCATTTGTTAGGGATTTCATGATTTTGGTGTAGATCAAACGCTAACTTGGAAGCCATGGCTTTTGTAATCTGCTGTGCTGCTATTATACTTGGTTGCTCTAGCAAAGCATTGTTTCACAGCCATTAGTTGTTTATAATTTGTGATATGCTTATTCTTCTTAGATGTTCCCCTTTGTAACAGCGGTTCAGCTTCAGCACTAACAGCCCTAGCACCTAAGGAATATTCTTGGGAAGATATGATTGTGTTAGTGGAGTCACTTGTTGCAACTGTGCTGCAGGACATGGTTAGAATGCTGAGGATGAAGTTCATGCTGCTGGTGAGAACTGGATTTCTATCAATGCTGATTTCAGCTATGCTGTACTATATTTACTATACACTATATTTCTGCTGATTATTATCTTCTGGTATAAACTTGCTAGAAATAATGTAACAGGGAGGAGATGCCTACAAATTCTAGCTTTCTATCTTTACTTGCCCTGGATAAACAAAGGCATATGTCTTGTCATATGTTGTCTAGGTTGGGGTAGATAAATTTTCAACAGAGGTAGATCCGCTTGACAGGGCATGCCAATGTGCATATCTAGGGCATGTGGTGTTCAACTAAACAGCATGCTTAGCATTACATGGATTCTTGGATATGCCTGTTATTGGCAGAACATTTAGGGTGTCTGGAAAAGTTGTCAGCAGAGGATGGTTGTACAACAGTCTTATGCAAAGTATAAGCATTTTGGTATACATACTGTAACATTATGGGCAGGCTCCTTGCGTTATAAATCCTCAGGTCACTTATTCATGTGCTGAGCATATATAGATACTATTACTGCATATTCTCTCCACATAGAATGGAGTGAACTTCTGGTCCGCGCATGCGCTGTAGCAACATGCGGGCAGGCGGCTGGTCACTGCCCCAACTCCTGTCCCACTAGGCCACTTGTGAAACACAGGAGACGGAGCGTAGCGCTCCATACCAACAACTGTTTATGAGGTGACAGGAGAAGTTACAGAAAATGCATAACCTTGGTGGGCACTCACTTTTGCCCTGGGCATTCTAGTAGGAGCAGAAGCATGACCAGTATTGGTAGAAAGTGGCTATGTTTTACCACATACTCTGCTGCACAATATTTATTTGATCAACTTGACAAGTTTGCAATTGAAATCAACAGTTACTGACTGAAACAATAGTGTTTAGCTCAACCATTGGCACACAAGTTTATTTAATATAATGGGCTTTGTTTAAGAGTTTGGAGAAAATCCAGTTAGAAGTTGCAATATTATTTTAACAATGTTAAAAAAACAAATCACATTGTATATAGAAAAAAATCTGTATCAGACATGGCAAGGGACATAGGTGGTAGAACAAAGACTGACATGATATATTAGGTAGAGAAGACCCTGCCCATAAGAGCTTACATTCTAGAGGGAGGAGGGGGTGAAGAGGGACAGAGAGAGAGACAGTAAGTTTCAAGTGGGACAGTTTAGTTTTGATTAAATACCAGGTGATGGGACAGTTTTAGAGACATGGAAGCAATCAGCAAAATAGAGGAACACTAAGGCACTAAGCTTAAGGGGGGTGGTCAGTATGTGCAGACAAGTGGAGGACAGGACTGTGTGCAACACACAAAAGTGGGTGATATTTTCCTTGCTATGTACAAATTTACACCCTTTAGCTGGATTTGCTTCTAACTCAAAAGTGGGCCCAATGTGAGCAGATTTTCAGTAATGTAATCAATAATATAATATAAAATAACAGTATAATTATCAACAGTCTTCTTGAATAGTATTTTTGATATCCAATTTTCTTAGAGTAAAAGAATCAGATACATGAACAGTCATTACTGTCTGGAAGTATAAGTACTTTTAGTAATAGTACATACTGTAAAATTATACCACTTTTCATTGTTCAGTAGCGGTACACCACACTTCTGTACCCTGCAACTTCCCACTATCAGTGTACAGTTCTGTGTCTGCCATTAAATAATTAATATTTACTAATTATTAAACAAAAAATACTTTAAAGTTGTTTGCATTTGCAACACTCTGTTTGACTTGTATTTGTTGCAGACTCTGGACCTTCTGTTGCTACCCACTAAGCAGCAGAAAATGATGATTATCACAAAGAGTAAGTTGAATACACATTGAAGAGTCCAAAGCTCTCAAGATTCTTATAACATGGGAATGTGATATGTTTTCTCACTTTCAGATCTGAGGTGAGTGGAGTTCGAACTCGGATTGGTAATAATATTGTCGAATTCATCAGAATCCGAAATGCTCACCTCCAATAATAATAATACATTTTTATTATTTAACATAAGTTGACATAGCTAATATTCTACTGTATATAATCAGAGAGAGAAGACCCATCCAGCAAAGATCAGAGATGAGGTTTCCTAAAATCTCAACTGATTCTTTACTAGTGTTAAAATATTAATATACCTCTCTATCAGGCTGTGGTTTGCATCTTTCAGCGATTTTCTCGGGCGTGTGTAAACCAGTTAATGTATGAAAGTGCGAGTTGATAGTAAATCTCTAGAAAAGTGATGTAACCAAAATCGACACGCTACAAATCGCGGTCCCTACTTTCGGCCATTCTTAAAATACAAGCTGCCATATGTATGAAGCTGTGTTTTTGCAAACTCGCCCAAGTTCGCTGTAAAAATCGCTAGGATAGGCGAGATTAGCAAACAAATTAGCTTTTTAACAGGAGGCACAATACAAGTTTAAACTATGAGGGTAATCATTATTTCTTGCTTAGAGGGATAAAAATTATTATTAATTATCTTGCAGGCGCCAGATTATTTTATGAATTATTTAGTGGACCAAATTTCGTAAATAACTATATGTAAGGGAAAATATTTTTATTTTATTCTGTTATTGTGGCATACTATTTTATTACCAGTGGGGCGATAATAATTTTTTTCTGATATGGCAACACTTAATATTTCCAGATGGAGACACCATTTAAAGTACATACTTGTAGCACTACAAGTGGCAGCATGTATTTGTGCCCATGTGCATGCTGCCACTTGTAGTACCAAAAGTATGTTGATTCTAGCGATTTTCACAGAGAACTTAGGCAAGTTTGCGGCAAGCTTGATTAAACCGATGGTGGGATAGGTGTTTTAAAATCGACACAATTCGGCGGAGATTGAATTTTGGAATCTCAAAATCGCAGGTTTATACGTATGGTGACTTTGTACGTAAAATCCCTGGCGATCTTGAGTGATTTTCAGCTATTTGAAATTCACCCCCTGGTTTCTTAACCATTAGCTGAATTGTCACTAGTTGTGGCGATATTTTTTGTATTGCTGTGATAACCATTATCAAGAAAAATAGATCCCCAAGTCCTATCTGCTATAAATCTATCAATCATATATTTTTGAAAATAGGCATATATATATTAACAAATACTATATTTTGCATTAAGCATGAATCTAGTTTTAAAGTCAGTTTAACATATGTGTACCATTACTATTGGAGGAATGATTGGTCCAGTTGTGAGTTGTCCACTTTGACACTACATCATTTTGAGAGGTGGACGGATCTGTGGCTGTAAAGAAAACAAAAATAATATATGACAAAACACATTAAAAATATTATAGCAAGCCAGTATGACAAGAAAGAAAAACAAAATTTTCCTTGAAGTACATTAAAAGAAAATTTTATCTAATGTGGAAATTTGAAAAGTATTTTGTTATTCATAAACACATTTAATTTGAATTATTTATGTCGAAATATAGTAGTATTTATGTTTAATATTATAAGTTATATGTATGTTAGTGAAATCAAAGGTTCAGGATGCAGGAACTATGTCATGTTTGGTATCATTTTAGTCCCCTATTCATCCGCAGTTGTCCGGTTCATTCGCCGAAGAGATCGCACATTGCATACTCTAGTTAGCGATGTTAGGGAATAAATGTTTAAAGTGATAAAGACTGTAAAGTGCGAATAAACTAGTTGAAACTGGATTCTTGGCGGGGAAAGTCAGTGCACATCCCCTGGAGAGTTGACCCCCACCTTCGGATATTTTGGTTTGAACTAACCTATGACCTGCAGTACACTGGACCTTCCTGAAGTCTGGACCAATAGAAGCAAGCCACATCATCTGCATTGCTTTACTGTATTCACTGACTGCATATAAGCAGGGGCTCTGGGCTTAGTGACCAGTCTTCTTTGACCACAGCCTTCAAACCTAAATGACTGTTCACTCGATCCAGAGCGTCTACGGTAAGTAACGGCTGTACTTGTTTTATTTCGCATTGTTATTCTGATACTTTTGGATATTAAATAACTTTGTGCTTTGGAAACACAAATCGAGATTCGACAATCGTTATTGGATAGCGCCAAAACGTGCATAACAAGACCCAGACCAATCCAGGGTGCCAGACAATGCACTAAAAAGAGCCATTGTAATACACAGCAAAAAGCAAGTTCATCACTGAGCTTCGAATCAGCCCCAATTCCCCAAAAATTATAATATAGTTAGGTACTTTTGACGTAAAGTGTAGATTACAAACACTTTGTGCAATACTGATGAAACAGCAGCAAAGTGGAAGGTAATACATATACACGTCTATTTTGACATCCATGCTTACATTATTTCTGCAAGCAACATTGTTCTTTGTTAATACTGTTATACCGTTCAAAAAAATTTAAAATAATCCTCAACCATTCTTTGGATGTTAATAGTTGATAGTAGGATCAGGTGGAGTTACAGCAGAGGTGTCACTAATTTCGGTCAATTCTTTTACAGTAGACAAGGCCAAATGTCAAAATATTGTGCTGAGTCCTCTGCATCATCAATCGGTGTCTAAGATTTTTGCAAAGCACACAACAGTATATAGCACATGTAGGTAACAGTGGCACCCAGCAGTAGCTGAAATGTAAAGTGGTGCAAGATGGAATTGTCCTTGAGCCCACTCACCCACCCTTATGTTGGATCTTAAAAAGGACATGCACACTTTAACAAGCAAAGCACTTGCCACTCCTTGTCGCTGAAGTGCTTGGTTTGTTTGGGCCCAAACAAAACAAGGTAACAAGGGCCTTAAGGCACCTAAGGTAACAGTGCTGTTAATGAACTTTACTGTGGAAAGATGTTGTCATCATCCTCAGCCTCATCCTCACCCTCATCAGTTTGTACATCATGCTCACACATTATTAATTCATCACTGCTGGAATCCACCATTACAGAAGACTCAGTATTTTGATGAAATTGGCAGGAAAGGCATTCCTTGTGGAAATTGAAGTTCATTTTTATGAACATCATCTTTTCAACATTTTGAGGAAGTAGCCTCCTACGCCGATCACTGACAAGGTTCCAAGCTGTGCTGAAAACTCTTTCTGAGTACACACTGGAGGGTGGGCAGCTTAGTCAGTGCAAAGTGAGTTGGTACACGGGTCTCCAAATTCCCTTTTTTTCCTCCCAGTATGTAAAGGGACTGTCTGATGTGTCTATTTCTATGCTGTTCTGAAAATAATCCTCCACCATCCATTGGATGTTGATTGTAGGATCAGGTGGAGTTATGACAGAGGTGTCACCTTTTTTTGGTCAATTCTTTTAGACTAGACCAGATGTCAAAATATTGTGCTGAGTCATCTGCATCATCCCTGGGTCTCTTGGGAAAGCTAAGTTTTTTCCTAGCAGCAGTTGACTGAGAAAAACTGAAGGAGAAGACGTCATCCTGTCACGTAACACTTGAGCTGTGAACTTGCTCACCAGGAGCTCCTTGCATCTCTTCAGATCTGGGTCAGTTGGATACAAAGAGAAGACATAGCTCTTAAACCGAGGATCAAGCACAGTCGCCAAAATGTAGTGATCTGATTTCAGGATTTTGATAACTCTTGGATCCTGGCAAAGCGAATAAAGTAATTGATCTACAAGTCCGACATACTTAGTGTAATTGCTTTGTTTAATATCCTCCTTTAGTTTCTCAAGCTGCTTTTCCAAAAGTCTAATTAAGGGAATCACTTGATTCAAGCTAGCAGTGTCTGAACTCACTTCACAGGTGACTACTTCGAATGGTTTCAGCACCTTGCACAACACAGAAAGTATTCTCCACTGTGCTTATGGAGAAAACATCCCCCCTCTTTTCCCAATGTCATGGCTTGTAGAGTATGCGTGGATGGCCTTTCGCTGTTCCTCCATCTGCAGAAGCATATACAGGGTGGAATTCCATATTGTCACCACCTCTTGCTTCAGTTGGTGGCAGGGCAAATTAAATTGCTCTTGTAGCTGTTGCAATCTCCTACATGCTGTTGACAAATGCCGGAAATGTCCAGATATCTTACGGATCACATACAGCATACCCAGCACGTCCCTGTCATTTTTTTAAAAAGCTCTGCACCACCAAGTTTATTGTGTAAGCAAAACAGGGAATGTGATGGAATTCACCCAGCTGTAATGCTCTCACAATATTGGTGGCGTTATGGACGCAGATCTAATACTAGCATATTCGCCATGGCGTCTGTGATCCGCTTTGCAACTGGGTGACAGCTTTCATACTTCCTCTTGCAAAGGATTGTTTAACAGTCATTTGTTGTAAACTACTAGTAGTCTTCTTCTTGGTCTGCTTCTGGGATGAAGATCCACCCCCAGCAGCAGCAGCAGAAGCAGCAGTAGCAGTGGGACTAACGCTCAATAATTCTTCTGAGGAATCCAGGATAGTGGAGGAGTTATCTAGCCTTAGCAACTTGAATGCAGAACTAACTCCGATTGCTACTGAGGATATTGATGAGGACAGTGTTGTGGGTGTAGATTGCAGGTGTGTCGGGATCTAGCTGAGAGAAGGGACCTAGCTGATGATGGACTGCTTGCTGCTATTATTTTAGCATAAGTTTCCGATTTTCCCAACAGCTTGCCATGAATTTACTTCAAATGGCGTAACATGGATGAGGTTCCTAGATGGTTAAGGTCCCTACCTCTACTGACTGTGGCTTTACAAACGCTACAAATGGCTAGACAACTGTTGTCAGGATTTGGGTAAAAATAATTCCACACATAAGAGGTGGATTTTTTGGTTCTATGCCCAGGCATGACAATGGCCTTCTTCTTATCACGTGCAAGAAATGTTTCCACTAATGCAGAACTTACACAAACATCATCCTCATCATTATCCTCATTAGCGCCCTCGTCAGCTACACAAATATCCCCCCCATCCTGCTGCAATGCCAAAGTGACATCCTCAATTTGTGTATCACTGGCTACACTTGGGCTGTTCATGAACACATCTGCAAAAATGCTGAAAAGGGCCTTCTTTATGAGTACACTATCAGACAGGTCAGGATTACAGATAGCACTCATGGATAGACTCTCCTCAGGGATTTGTGTCATTTCTAAATCAGAACATACATTTTCCTCTAATGCCTTACTGTTTTCTTCCAGCTCGGCTTTTATACGTAAAATTATTTGGACACCACTTTTGGAGTCCGAATGACAAGGTCCTGCTTGGACATGACTGACCTTATAAGAAGATGCCTCAGTAACAGTTGCAGAACTAGCACTCATAGAGCATTGTGAAGGCCTCATTCTTTCCTTACAACTGCATGTGTAGAATGGCATGTTGGCAATTTTATTTTTTTCTGCTGATAACTCTGCCTGGATTACAGGTCTTTTTTTCTTGACCATAAATTTCACCTCTAGCAGCATCAGCCCTAGCGTGAAAGGTTTCTTCTTGGAATCATGGATTGCATTAGGGTGTCAGTTTACATTTGCACATTGGATGCCGGATATTGTACTAATAATGATAACAAAGGTTATCTATCCACTCCACTGGTAGCTGATAATGGACTGCTTACTACTATGCATGATTTTCCTGTTTTTGCTAATCTACATGAATGAACTGGCCGCACCCCCTACAGTGGAGGTAGCTCCACCACTGGCTAAATACCATTTAACAGTATAACAGGTGATTGCAACTTTGGAATACCCCTAACATTCTCATCTCATGTTTTTTTGGTTTACCTGCAGATATGTGACTAGTTTGTGGTGTCTTTGATGGCTCGTTAATTATGTCCTGTTTTGATGTCATATATGTAGAAGGCATAGTCATAGCGTTCACTGCTGTGAAGAAAAACCAAAAACATTTAAATTAAAATAAATATAAATGGTACTATTGCAAGAAGGGATTTACTTATTGCGTATGTTACTCTGTAATGTTGGAAATCTAATTTGATTTTATATTTAGCAGTTGACAGGTTGAGTTTATTTTGAGAATCCAATGAACACAGAACTCATAATTTTACCTGCAGATGTGTAAGGTGTTGGTGATGTCTTTATGTTTACATCATTGTCTGCTTGATGCTCAGATTTCAGGAAGACAGGAGTCATTAAGATCGGGGAACGTTTTATAGAGTCTGCTTACAAAAGAAAATCATATTGTTTAAAGTAGAATTAGATTGTATGTATAGATGTATGGGATAGTTAATTAGATATCCACTAATCTCTACATTAGAAGGAAGTAAAAGTCTTAATTATGCCATATTTAAAATAGACACCACCTCATACTGTAAAGAAATGCCTCATGATTAATGTGGTCATGGAACTCTGAAAAGACTTCTAATATCCATAGCATCTATAGTAGATGATCCCTTTGCCCCTCTCTATAATTTCTTGGAGACTTGCCTGTTACACTCAATGTCAAAGTGTCATCAATGCTTGAGTCAATCAGTCCTCCAAGCTTCTCTACCTGATAATTACAGGAAAAGTAGCCACCAGTCCCTTGGATAAAAATAACTATTTCATTACTGGTCACTTCTAAAAGGGACAATGCTAAAAGGATTTTCTGTTCATTCCTATAAAACTGGATCTGTCTCCTTTCAGAGCCACCAGCAGCAGAACAAGTCACAGCTGTGGGGTTTACACCAATATAGAGCTGGTGTGATGGGCTCAGTGGAATGAGTGGTGCAGGAGAGGAGCCTGTAAGAAACAAACGTGAGATGGAATGATTAGTTCTCACCAAATCTGAACACAAAGAAAGAATAAAGTCTGTTACAATATTTATTTCAACAAACCATGTTGAAGGTACAAATAAAAACAATGCAAATAATTTTTTTCATTAAAATGTTCATTGAAAAACCTTCATTAATGGTTAAGTTCTATAAATATTTCCCAACTTCTTGCTTTTCATCTTCCCTTAAAATTATATTACTTTAAACCTTAATTTACTCTGTTTATAAATAGCAAATGCATTCATTTAAATAGTCAGTTTGTTGTTATTTAAATACAGATACCACCCCACGCATTCTTTCCATGCTTGTTCCTATTTTCTCCAAATAAAAGCCATTTCCTTAAAGAGTCCAGTTCACGAGTGTGACTTGGATGCCGGGCCAAGCAGAGGTTTGTTCACAATGCTCTGCAAACTCAGCCACACAAACTATCTTAGTCCCCCTTCCCATAAAAATAAACTTTAGTCCCCTTACACTTTAGGGACTTGTCTATTACCAGCATTGACCCGCTAAGTCCACCACATCTTCTGCTCTCTCTGCTGTCAGACCCAGATCCTAATATCTGCAGGAGCTTTATTAAACATTGCCCTGACAATCAGAAGTCTCCAGAGGTCAGCCCCTCTAAAAGAAATCTTCTTAACCTCCAGCCGTGGAATCAGGACCTAACGAGGCTCCTTTCCTATGTTTCACTTGTGCCTGACAGCATGCGGTCCAAAAAAGCCATAAGACTGGGTAGATCTATCTTACTTGTCCTGAGCTCCCTCCAAGATGGATAAGCAATCTTATATTTATAACGAAGCTTCCCCGCAATACAGGGCCTATTTCCAGTCACGAATCCCTGGGCTGAAGTACACATACCGCCATCCTTCATCCGTTACTGTACTCTGCTTCAGATTGCATGCAGTAACTTCAACTCATATGCAGTAGTGCACGGGGCCCACAGAAGACATTTCTCCAGCCCTCTAGCAGACGATGTGCCATCACTATAAAGCCCTACTGAACTTTTGGACTTCTTAAGAGTTTCCTGCTTTGCAGAAGCACCCAAACTTGTAAGAATACTCCAATTTTAATTATTACTGAAGGGGTTTAAATAAATCTACCACCTCTCAAGCACATTATTCTGTACCTACCTTTAGATGAATTTCTGCTGACTCTGCAAACCTAGCTGGGAAATAAATACTATATGTGTCAATATATTGTAAAAATGTTCTCCTACTGATAAATTTCAACTATGGATATGGTTATTAAATCCTATATTGAAGTCTAGTAGCTTCAAGAAATTACAAGTTACCATGTAACTCATGTTCAGATGTCCCCAGCTAATATCTAACCCTAGCTCTACCACTGGCATCCACATGATTTATCATGGCATAGCCTCTACTAATTATTTCTAAGCTGAAATCCACACACTCCTTGCACTGCATAACCAACCTACCTGTATTTTGGCACCAACAAAGTATAAAGTCTACTGCACAATGTGGCCAAAGAAAATAAAACAAAATAAATATGCTCCTCTGGTACACTTCTTTGATGCCTCCACAGGCCAAAGCCGGGCACATACTACCTCAAAAACAACTCAACCCTTGCTATCCTCACCTTCACAGATGACCCAGCAAGCATCTTCATCTATTCATGTATCATAGTAATAGATAGCCCTGTTATCTTATGTTCTATCAAAATTCTCTTATCTTTACTGAAGGCAGACATATATATCGTCAGAATTCCAAGTGACTGTCAAAAGAAATAAAATCTGAAGTTGCAGACCACTTGGAAACAAAAATGTTCTCGACCCACAATTACCTGATTTCTGCCCATACCTCGCTTCAAGAGGAGGAGGCATTCATCCCAGAGAAACCCCCAGACCTTGAAATGAGATCTAGGGGTAAATGTATCAAAATGCGAGTTTGCCAGCGTGTTTAAATCGCTGCAAATCGCGGGTGTTTACCCGCGAGTTTTTTTTTTTAAAAAAAATGCAAATGTATCAAGCTGCGATTTTGAGACTTATGTTCAAAATCGCTGGTCATCTCTAGCGATTTTGAGCGATGTAAACACTCACGAGTTTAGCAAACTCTCCTGTGTTTGGCAAACTCGCCTGTGTTGTAACAGTGAGTTGTCAACACATCACTGTTACACTGGCCCTGGTAAAAAGTAAAAGAATAGATAAAAGTTGAAAAAAAAAAAGCGTGAGGTCCCCCCGCTATTTATGCTTAACCCTAGTGCTGCCTGACTAGTGCTGGTCCCGTGAAAATCGGGGAAAAATTTTGCGTGGGGTCCCCCCGATTTTCACTTTACCAGCACTAGGCAAACCAGCCAGGGTTGGCGGCACTATAGCAGGGGGACGCGCGGCAGGGGTCCCCCTGCCATAATGACTAACCAACCCTAGACTGTTCAGCGCTGGGCTGGATTCCCTAGGGAGTGGGGTCCGCCAAAAAAAAGGAGCGGGCCCCCCCTAGAAAGAACCAGCCCAGTGCTGATAGCACTAGGGCTCTTCCTACTACCCCTGGGCTGTGGGTAGTAGGGTAATACGGCGATAAAGTATTAAAAAAACAAACTGACACCAATTTTTTTTGTGGAACTACAAGTCCCAGCCAGCCAGGTTGCCCTAAAAACTGTGGCCATGCTGTTGCTTGTATAACTACAAGCACCAGCATACCCACTGCAGCCAGGGCATGTTGGCACTTGGAGAACCACAAGTGCCAACATGCCCTGACATCCCTGGCTTGCTGGGCCCTGTAGTTCCACAAAGAAAAAAGTTTACAAAACAACAACTTCCTCATAAACACCACATATATTTATTAAAAATAAAAACCCCACAATAAAGACACTAACCACCCTCTTTTTAACCACATCTATTTAATAAAAATAAAAAAAACAAATACTCACCAATGATGTCTTCTTTCTTCTTACCAACGTCCTGGCTTGCCCCAGTCCCTTAATATTTATACCTCCATCTTGACGGCTTGCCCCAGTCCCAGCCATTTTATACTTCCAAAAACGATTGTTGAAAAGCAGGAACACTTCGCCCAGAAGGGGCCCATATTTGTAAGATCCCGAATCTGTGTGCTTGCTTAAAGAAAAATAAAAAAAGTCTTGAGACGCCGCAAACACCTCCTACCTAGTAGGAGGTCCGTATCGAACTGAGCTTACGTTGTTTGCGTAAGTTCAAAGTACAGTATTATGGCATTTTCCCACGCTAGTGGGGGAATCACCTAATACTGTACCTAGAGCTTACGCAAGTAACGTAGCTCATTGCGCATGCGCAACGCTACTTGCGCAAGCTGTAATACAGTAAATACAGCTTCATACATCGGCGAGTTTCAACTCTCCCGAGAAAATCGCTGGAGTTGCAAAATCGCACTTTGATACATTTACCCCCTAGACTCAATAACATCAAAATCAATTGTTTCAAGTTTGTAATGTCAACTTCTACAATTATGCCAAGAAAAAAGAAAGAAATGTAGAGGATTGCTGATAAAAATAAATAATTTCTTTAAAGCATTAAAAGAAAATATTAAAAAAAATTACTCAGCGTGGTAGAACACCATTTTGAAGATAATATTGTGAGAGTATCAAGAGTCACTTGTTGCATGCAATAGACATATGATGCGTACAATACCCAGTTGTATAAAATAATATAGAGCTCCAGCTGCTCCAGCAGCTATACCCAATCTCTTTAATTTGTTTGTTGATTTGAATAAATATGTCAGGACTTTAAGTAGGAAAATATATTTTGCTCCAAAAGCTTTAAAAAGAGGAAAAAGGATGGCTTACCCCTATTTCTAGATAGCATTGGAAGATTTAGGTTCATTGTGGTCAGAGTCATCTTTACCAGAATACATAAGAGCAATATAGATTGATAATAACCAGAATCCAACTACATGCAGAGTATTGAAAAACAGGTAACATTTTCATTTTCTGCAACATAAGGGTCCATTTGTAGAAAGTTTCTACAGAAGTACAATGGAGGATTTTAGAAGCCTATGTGACAAAAAACCTTTGAGGGACAATTTGATGAGCTATGAAAGAATGGTGATAACTTATTTTAGATAGGACAATAATTATTAAGTTAGCTGATAAGGATGGAGGGTTTGGGGCTCAAAATGTGTCTGACTATCGGATGGAGGCTCATAGACAATTGAACAAAGCCAATTTTTATAAAAAATTGTAAGGCCCAGTACCTGTTTAGTGGTGGAGCCGAAGATAATTTAGGCACCTATTTCTAGTCTATTAGTGCCTGGTTTTATTATTGTATTATTATCATTGCATCACCATGCTTAGCAGCATACTAAATACTTTAGAGGCACAGGACAAAATGATGAAATCCTGGTCCTCGAATTCTTTCCATCCTCACTCTTTCAGACTTAATCCCAAATCTATACTTAACCAAATGGCATAACCATAGCATTACTAAAGTACAGGATCTGTATGAGAGCTTTTCTTTTATGTAATTTGCCTGTTTACAGGAAAAATGTCACATCCTGTCTCCTGACCTTTAGTATTTACAAGTTCACAATTGGTTTCAAACACACAGCTACTACTCTAACACATTGAAACCCCCCTCCTGCTTACATACACCTGAAAATGTCCTCATCTAACCACAAAAGAGAGATCTCATCATGGCATAAAACTCTCTTGGCCCCCATCGAAGAAAATAAACAGGTTATCCAATTTAAATGGGATTCAGATTTACAGGTAACATTGACAAATGAGGACAGGGACAACATTTTCAGAACATATTCAAGTTATTCAAATATGTTAACCACTCTGAGATACTTGTAAAAAAAAAGTTTATAGACTATCATATTCCTGAAAAGCTTCATGAAAGTTTTGTTCGAGAAATTGTAGTGAGTTTGGGAGCTTAATACACACTTTTTGGAGATGCCCTTTGGCAAAAATCTATAGATAGAGGTATATGAAATAATCTTCCATGTCACTAACATGACACCTTCTCTATTACCTGAATTTGAACGCCTACATCATTATCCCCCGCAACTTCAACTGCATAACAGATATATAATGGGTTACATTTTAAGTATGACCATATCAACACTGGGCAAATTCTGGAAAAGTCCAGTCCCCACTGTTTTTTAAATGATATCAATATCCAGTAGGGATGTGCACCGGCCACTTTTGGTGTCTCATGTTTTGTGTTTTGGATTCGGATTTGCTTGAGGTTTTGGGTTCGGATTTGTTTCGCAAAACACCTGACGAAAGGTTTTGGTTCGGATTTAGGGTTTTGGATTCGGATTTATTTTGAAAAAAACATAAAAAGTGTTAAAATCAAGTTTTTTGGTTTATTTTCACTCCTACGCTATTATTAACCTCAATAACATTCAATAACAATCATTTCCACTAATTCCCAGTCTATTCTGAACACCTCACACCTCACAATATTGTTTTTAGTCCAAAACGTTTCACCGAGGTAGCTTTCTGGACTGCATAGTGCAGTGGTCCCGGTACACAATTTGGTACCGGGGCCACAATACCTCTGCCTTCAAATGGTCTGAATTCCACTGCACAGCTGCCTGCTCCTACATCCTCTGCAGCATATACAGGGTGTAGTTCGAGCGTGTCAATACCTCTTGTTTTTGACGATGACAGGTCATTTTCATTAATTTATGATTTGGCAGCAACAGTCAACGTTGTTTAATATCTGATACGCCTCTATCTGGACTGCATAGTGGACTGGCCCCGGTACCCAATTTGGTACCGGGGCCACAATACCTCCTCCAACTTTCAAGTGTAGTGTTTATAATTTATAAAAACGACAGTAGTTATAGCACGTCAATAACTCTTGTTTTAGACGACCATGGTACAGAGCATTCATCATTGAGATCCCATCAAGTATGTGAAAGACAGACAGCGTCGAAGTGTTATTTGTTGACTTTGTTAACCAAAAAATTGTCCCTGTTGCAAATATTCGTGCAATGAAGAGTGACTTTTTCATTTAAAGGCTCAAGCTTTCAAGTGTAGTGTTTATAAGTTATAAACACTACAGTAGTTCAAGCACGTCAATACCTCTTGTTTTAGACGACCATGGTACAGAGCATTCATCATTGAGATCCCATCAAGTATGTGAAAGACAGACAGGGTCGATGTGTTATTTGTTGACTTTGTTAACAAAAAAACTGTCCCTGTTGCAAATATTCGTGCAATGAAGAGTGACTTTTTCATTTAAAGGCTCAAGCTTTCAAGTGTAGTGTTTATAAGTTATAAACACTAAAGTAGTTCAAGCACGTCAATACCTCTTGTTTTTGATTATGACAGGGCATTTTACTTTTGGTTTAATTTGTTGAATTTGTTTTAATTTTGTTTTACTTTGTGCTCATGGCAAACGACTGTTGAATGGTCACATAATGGCAAAAAAAGAGTTGCAAGATGGAATTTTCCTTGGGTCCTCCCACCCACCCTTATGTTGTTGAAATAGGACATGCACACTTTAACAAACCAATCATTTCAGCGACCGGGCCTACCAAACAACTGTGGCTGAAATGATTGGTTTGTTTAAGCCCCCACACCAAAAAAGCTATTCATCTCTCCCTGTACAAACTAAACAGGCTCTACTGAGGCAAGATGTCGTCCTCATCCTCAACCTCTGATTCCTCTCCCCCTACAGTGTGTACTTCCTCCTCCTCACACATTATCAATTCGTCCCCGCTGGACTCTACAACCACAGGTCCCTCTGTACTATCTGGAGGGCAGTGCTGTACTTGATTGAGGAATTGATAATTCATTTTTATGAACATCATTTTTTCAACGTTCTGAGGAAGCAACCTCCTTCGCCGCTCACTGACCAGGTTCCCCGCTGCACTAAAAACTCTTTCCGAGTACACACTGGAGGGGGGACAACTCAGGTAAAATAGAGCCAGTTTGTACAGGGGCTTCCAAACTGCCTTTTTTTCCTGCCAGTAACATAGCAGTACCACTGGACTTATACTGCTGAATCAGTGAACTTTGTAATATTGCAGTACCACTGGACTTATACTGCTGAATCAGTGAACTTTGTAATATAGCAGTACCAATGGACTTATACTGCAGAATCAGTGAACTTTGTAATATTGCAGTACCACTGGACTTATACTGCTGAATCAGTGAACTTTGTAATATTGCAGTACCACTGGACTTATACTGCTGAATCAGTGAACTTTGTAATATTGCAGTACCACTGGACTTATACTGCTGAATCAGTGAACTGTGTAATATAGCAGTGCCAATGGACTTATACTGCAGAATCAGTGAACTTTGTAATATTGCAGTACCACTGGACTTATACTGCTGAATCAGTGAACTTTGTAATATAGCAGTACCACTGGACTTATACTGCTGAATCAGTGAACTTTGTAATATTGCAGTACCAATGGACTTATACTGCTGAATCAGTGAACTTTGTAATATAGCAGTACCAATGGACTTATACTGCTGAATCAGTGAACGTTGTAATATTGCAGTACCACTGGACTTATACTGCTGAATCAGTGAACTTTGTAATATAGCAGTACCAATAGACTTATACTGCAGAATCAGTGAACTTTGTAATATTGCAGTACCACTGGACTTATACTGCTGAATCAGTGAACTTTGTAATATAGCAGTACCAATGGACTTATACTGCAGAATCAGTGAACTTTGTAATATTGCAGTACCAATGGACTTATACTGCAGGATTGTTTTTGGATATTTTTTTTTAATTTCTTTTTTTTATAATTATTATTTTTTATTTTTTTTATAACTTTTTTTAAAATTTTTTATAACTTGGGAATAATGGGGAAATAACAATGCCCTTAGAAGGACAGAGCACAGGACACAGCACCACTGGACTGAACAGGACACAGCACAGGACCCAGCAGCACCACTGAACTCAGAAGGACAGAGCACAGGACACAGCACCACTGGACTGAGCAGAACACAGCACAGCACAGCACAGAACTGAACAGCACAGCACAGCACAGCACAGCACAGCACGAGATATAGCAGGACAGAGGACCACCTAACACACCCTCCCTCTACCCTGATCAATGCCCGAGTGAAGAAGGCAGCGGCTAGCGGGGAATTTATAGAATACGAGTATCGCGAGATCCGACAGCGGGATTATGACTCAGAGCCTCGGTTTCAGTTTTGCAATTGGCGGGAATACCCGGATTTGTCTCGGATCCGGCTCGGATCGGCAACGTTCGGGTGGGCTCGGATTTCAGATATCCGAGCCCGCTCATCTCTAATATCCAGGGGAGCCACAATATGGAAACCATTGGTTTCAAGTACTTCTCCCCCCTGGTCAAAAGGTGTGTCACACACCGGGCCCGCAAGCGGGTCCCAAGACACTTGCTCCACACAGGCATCCTCTCTGGCGCTGAGCGGCACAAATCTCCGCCATCTTGTCTCTGCTTGTATCCTTCCTGACCGCTCTGATTGGCTTCTTCCCCTCCCCAGTGTATTTAAGGCATCTGACATAGCGTTTTTTTTTAGTTCACCCCTGTGTAAGGGCAAGACATGGCTCCTGTGCTCCTCAGCACTCTCTACAAAATATCTTCTCTTTTGGTTCAACTTCGCTGTTCCAGTGACTCACCACTATACTGTTCAGTGCCACCTCCTCGTGCTCAGCCTGTTGTCCAGTGATACCCTCTCTGCAGTCTATCATCTCAATGGATTCAACTTTTCTGTTTCAGTGATTCACCGCCGTGCTGTTCAGTGTCACCTCCTCCTGCTCAGCCTGTTGTCGAGTGAAATCCTCTGTGCAGTCTATCATCTCTATTGGTTCAACGTTGCTGTTCCAGTGACACACCACTGCGCTGTTCAGTGTCACCTCCTCCTACTCAGTTAGCTGTCTGGTTATTTCCTCTCCGTAGACTACCATCCCTGTTGTATTACTTGCTGTCCCAGTGACTCTCCGCTTGCTGTTTTCTGCGTCCTTCCACAATCCGTCATCTGCTCTCAAGTCTCCTAGTGGGCCTCCTCTAGTTCTCACTCAAAGGGCCGCGACATGCGACGCAATGGCTGCAAAGACCCTACCTCCTTGCAGGGGTTCCTGGTGAAGAAAAGCTGCTTTGTTAGACTCCACGCCTTTGGGCGGAGTAGTGTCTATATAGATAGACCCTGGGGGATCAGAGATTTTCCTTTGTATGCCGTGACATGGTGACAGCGTCATAATTTCTTTTCTAAGCAACTAGCCTCATCTTGCTATTTTTTTTGCATAATTGTTTATTCTCTTATATATTCCTAAATCCTTGATAAGTGTTTCAGTTATGGTTTCTGTCTCATGTAGATCTCCCTCTATCACCAATCCATCTGCCATTCTGCACTTTTCCGTGCTTCTGTCACATTATATTTATATATACTATATATGTATATTTATACACACAAATAGAAATATCAGCTGACATTTGCCAATAGCTTTTCAACATCTTAAATTCCTAAGCATGAAATAATAAGATTTTTGCTCACCGTAAAATCCATTTCTCTGACTCCATTGGGGAACACTGCGAGACATTGGGGGTATAGTAGTGGGCTCAGGAGTCTTGTCACTTTAACTGCTAAGTCTTTGAACTCCTCTCCAACTTAACCCCTCCTCTCCAGAGAGATCCTCAGTTTTGAACGACCAAGAGTGAACGTAAAGGAGGTAATATAACTTGGCAAGGTCTTAAATTATAAAGAACCATAACCAAAGTTTTCACACACAGAACTACACACAGAGCAAGGGAGGGTGGTGCAGTGTCCCCCAATGGAGTCAGAGAAATGGATTTTACGGTGAGTAAAAATCTTTTTTTCTCTTTCCTGCCATTGGGGGACACTGTGAGACATTGGGGATATACCAAAGCTTCCTCAAGGGTGGGAATGCTCTGGACCAGCTGCACGCAAAACCCTGCGACCAAAGCCTGCATCAGTCGATGCAAAGCCCTGAAGTCTGTATAATTTAGTGAAAATGTGGATGGAAGACCAAGTCGCTGCTCCACACAACTGCTCCGCCGACGCTCCGTGCCCAGCCACCCAGGAGCCACCCACTGCCCTAGTAGAATGTGCCTTCAAAATTTTCCGGGACTGACAGAGAAGCTGCAATGTAAGCTTCTCAAATCGTGGATGTGATCCACCGGGCAAATGACTGCTTTGAAGCAGGCCACCCTCTTTTATTGGCGTCCTATAAAACAACAAACTCTCTGGTCTTTCTGACCTGAGACGTACGGTCTACATAACCACATCCCAGAACTGCATAGACTCTTCTAAGGAGTCCCTCTTTGCTCGGAAAGCAGGACCAACAACTTCCCGAAAGATGGCTTGGTACGAAGGACCGCCCTATCGGCGTGAAAAATAAGAAAGCTTAATATTTGAAAAGTGGAATTTCTCAGACTCTCACCCATAATATATGTCTTCCACACTCTGTAATATATGTAAGATGAAGAAGGCTCTCTGGCCCTAATCATGGTTTAGTTATAACATCTTGAGAGAAACCCCTGGCTTTAAGTATTAGGGTTTTGACACCCAGGCCGTCAAAGCCAGCTGATCTAAACCTTGGTAAAGGAATGTCTGCTGAGGAAGTCTGCTTTCCAATTCCTTACCCCCAGAATGTGAATGGCCAAAATTCTGGGCACCTGATGCTCTGACCAAGACAAAATGCGGCTGGTCTCTCGCATGGCAGCCACACTGCGAGTGCCCCCCTGGTGGTTTATGTATTAAACCGTGGTGGCTTCATCGGACTGAATCTGAAGCGATTTTCCTCTTAGGAATTTCTGGGCTCCTATCAGAGAATTGTATACTGCTCTGAGCTCTAGAATATCTATAGGAAGAGAGGCTTCCTGAGGAGACCAGAGACCCTGAAGCCTCAGGGTTCCTGTTACTCTTCCCCACCCCAACCAACCTGCGTCTGTAGAGATTAGAGTCCAAGACCAGGACTGTAAGGACTGGCCCTTCTACAGATTGGCCTGGGACAACCACCAGACAAGGGACAGCCTTGTGGGCATAGATAGACGAATAATCTGCCTGTCTAAATACTTCTGCAGAGCTAGGACTTTTTCCCTTGGGAGAAAAACTCTCAGAGACTGAGTATCGAAAAGCAGGCCCAGAAAACGCACTTGTTGAGCTGGAACAAGAGATGACCTGGGTAAATTCAACACCTAGCTGAGACTCTTAAGAAACTGCATAACTGTCTGAATATGTTGTGACAGAAGAACTGCAGACGGTGCCTACAACATAAGGTCGTCTAGATAGGGGATAATTGTTATACCCTTCTGGCGCAGAAGACCGGCCATGATGACCATAATCCTAGTAAAGACTCTGGGAGCAGTAGCCAGGCCAAAGGGGAGAGCCCTAAACTGGAACTGCACCTTGCCTACTGCAAAACGAAGGAGACTGTGGTGTCCTTCCCATATCGGTACATGTAGGTAGGCACCCCTGATGTCTATGGATGCCAAAAACTCCCCTTTTTCTATCCCTGCTATAACCAAGCGCTGACCCCCTTCTGGAGGAGGAACCTGAACAACAATCTACGCTGCTAGAAGCTCTTGAATAGCTTCATGAAGAGCGACACGTCTGAGGGGACAAAAGGGTGATGAAAAATCTGTGACGGGGGGAGTGAGCTAGATCTATAATATAGCCCCTGGACACAATCCCTCGAATCCAGAGATCTGTTGTGGACTTCCACCCTTGATCTCTGAACTGAGGAAGGCGTGCTCCTACCTGATGCTCCCCCTGAGAAGCTATGTCACCCTGAGCTCTTCTCTGCTGGGTGAGAAGAACCGCTTCTCGCCCCACCTCTACCTCCTCTGCCTCTACTAGAAGATGGCCATGACGCTGAGTACTGGCCTCTATTAAGGGTACCTCCCCCATGGGTAAAGCTCCGAAAGGAACGAAACCTACCCTGCCCGGGCCTGTTGGAGACAGTAGGGAGAGAACTGCCCTTTCCCCCTGTAGTCTCTTAAATGACCCTTTCGAGCTCCGCCCCGAATAGGGTTAAGCCGTCAAAGGGTAAACATTCTAATGCTCTCTTAGAGTCTGTATCAACCAACCATGTCCGTAACCATAGGTTGCGATGAGCCGCTACAATAAGAGCGGAGGTCTTAGCATTCACTGACACTGCATCCATGGCTGCATTTGCCACATACTCCGAGGTCTCTAGTACATGCTCTGCAAGATTTAAGAGTTCTGTACGAGGAGTAAAATTACAATTTAATGCAAAGTTGTGAGGCTGACACAAAACAGGGAGTAACACATAATGATAGTGTGGACTGAGGTAGCATTGGCCAGTGGGAGTGGAATTAGGTGGAAGACTGGTTAGCTTTGATAAGCAGGATTTTTTTTACAAAGTGTTTTAAAGCTTTGGGTCCTGGTGGAGAGTTTGATAGGGTGTTGAAATGTATTTCATAAGTGTGAAGCGGTATTGGATAAGGTTGTTAGTCGGGTGTTGAGTAGCTGGACATAGGCAGTGCGGCGATGGTGAGTGGAGTGAGATGAGGTCAGGTATATAGGGAGGAAGGATTAGCTGACGGCTTTTTAGGGTAAACTTAGGAGTTTGTATTGGATTTGCTAGGAAATGGGGAGCCAGTGCAGAGATTGTCATTGCAGGAACGCAGAAGTGGAGCCATGGGAGAGGAAAATCTGTTTTCTGTGACATTAAGGATGGATTGAAGTAGCGAGAAATGGAGAAGAAAGTTGCAGGATGCAAGGCATGAAATAATAAGAAAGTGGATGAGAGTTTTGGTAGCATCATGAGTGAGAAATGGTTCTATTCTAACAATGTTCCAAAGGTGGAAGCAACAGGCTTGAGAGAAAGTGAATGGAAAGATAAGTAGAATATGGAAACAAGGGTGACACCTAGAAAGAGGACATAAGGAATAGAGGGGAGTTCAGTGTTGCTCATAGTGAGAGGTCTTGTGTGGTTTGTAGACCCTAGAAGTAGGAAAATGATCAACTCAGATTTTGATATTTAAGTAGCATTTGAACATCCATGAGGAGATAGCAGAGAGATGTATAGGTACATGACGAAAGACAGAAAGGCACAGGTTGGCGATGAAGAGATAGATAAGGGTAGCACCTAACACAGAGAAATTGGTTAATTTAATGAGGGCAGTGAAAGCTTGTGAGGAGATTATAGGTAAACCACTCTAGAACTTTGGAGGTGAATGATAATAAGGAATTTGGGCAATAGTTGAAGATAGAAGCAGGGACAAGAGAATGTTTTATGAAGGATAGATGAGACAAGAGCATGTTTAAAGAATGAAGCGAAGATGCTGGTTGTAAAAGTTAAAATGCACAAAATAAAAATGTGTGCTAGGTGCAAATAGACATTGGGAAAGAGGGAACAGTGAAGGTGAGATGCAATGGGTTCATGGAGGCATGTAGAGGGGAAAAATATGGCGAAAAATGTAGATCTCATCCCTAGAGACGAACATATGGTGGGTTGCTTAGAGGGGGAGAATATGAGCAAACAGGGTAGGGCCTTACAGCAGTAGATATGTGGTCAATTTTTGTGGTGAAGATGGAAGATGATATGTAAATATTAGTACACGCATGAGCTTTGTTTCATTTAATAAATACGTAGAAAACAGTTTTTCTGCTTGAGTGACTTTAGACAAGATACTAGTTCAGGATTTGATGATTCTACATTTGAATATACTTGTATTTACGTACCAAATTTAAAATGAATTGCACCAATTTATAACAAATATTTAGTACAGGTTTGTTACAATAACCTCTGTTACAGATGGCCACCCCATACCTTCTGTGAAGATAGGTTAATTGGATTTTTATTTTTTTCTAGAAGAGGAGCATAAACATTGGTGACCTGAGTCATTAAGGAGAGCAAAGCATAATAGGGAGTAACATTGCACCTGGTCAAAACCATGTTGCATTGGAGGGGGAGGTAAATATAAAATGTGGGGAAAGATGTATAGTACGGATAGGGCATATCCTAGATCAACTATAAATTTCAGCAAAAATAAAGCTTTCAAGTATTTGTGTGCTACATTAAAAAACAGCCAGTATTTAAGTTATGTGCAAAATAATAAAGTAATTTGCACCAATGCTCTTAAGCACTGTTAACCTTTCAATATACCAAATTACATAACTTGACCCAGGAGATATTAAGATCAAGGGTGTGACTACAACCAAAGCTGTTGTTAGGGCTCCCCCGAACCGTGCATAAGCTTTTAGAACAGGAGCAGAGGTTTTCATCTGTAGCAGCTACCTTTCCCGTAGAGATGGTTTCACAGGTACTCGGATGGCCGAGGGACTTCTACTCAGAGTAGTATTAGCTTATAGGGCACATCTCACACCCCACAATTGGACCCACCCTTCAATGCTGGGGAGGTTTTGAACTTTGAAATTTATTTCATCCCCCTTATACCTTTTCACTCCCTTGACTGCTATCCCAGACTTTCCATCTAGGGGCCTTCAAGATATGGGCTATAGGTAATGCGATCAGGAGTGGTCAGCTGGTGGCCAGTGTACGAGTATGCGCCTTGTCTCTGCTGCAGGACAAGTTGGGCTTACCTGCTTCAGAATTCTGGCTGTACCTTTAGGCCACACACTACTTACAATCAAAGGCAGTCATTGGGGAGTGGGTAGGAGCCTGACTAACTGTGAGGAGCTGTGCTGCATCTCCACTAAACCGAACCACACTATATCAACAATTTACCAGCTGCTTATTGTTTATTTATATCCCACTCTCCCTGGCTATGCCAGCGCCTGGGATGGAGAGCTAGGGAGGCCTACCTCTGACCAATTCTGGGCTAGAGCTTTCCAATATACCCTGGTGAGCTCTTCTAGTCTTTCTGTGGTGGAGATTCAGTACAAAGTTTTTTCTCGTTGGCACAGGTGCCCCTCCCAAATAAGCAAGATACACCCGGGTGTCTTGGGGTCACACTGGAGATGTGGCTCAGGGTCCATTTTCCCTCTTCATATTTGGTAGTCTTGCCCTATAATAGCTTTGTACTGGTATAAAGTGAAAATAGTCACAGAAATCATGGGTTGCCCAGTCCCAGAAGGCCCCGACTTCTGGTTGTTTAGTCTTCTGGGTGTTTCCATTTCTCAATCTAAAAAATCTTTACTTTGAAATTTGTGCAATGCTGCCATAGCAGTTATCCCGGTCCATTGGCAGTCTCCTACACCTCCCCACATGCAGGAGTGGTTTAGATACGTAGACCTTTATAGGCTCATTGATGACATAACTCTTTCTGGTCAAAACAAAGTTACTGCCTACGTAGCGATGTGGCTCTGCTGGCTCGAAGTTAAGGAATCTCCGTCTTACCGCTCCCTCATAGATTGTGGGTAGCTATTTCCTGTTAGTGGCCTTCGTGGACAGACACACTAGAAAATAGGCAAAGAGTACCTTTTCCCATTGGGAACCCCCCCCCCCCCTCCCCACACTGCAATGAGACCTCTAAAATATAAGGAGTCTTCTTTCTGTTTCCTCTTTGATTCCTTGGTCTTCCCCACCATCCTCACCCCCCCCCTCCTCCTCCTGCCCCCTGTTTTTTCGCATTTCCTTCTTTCCTATTCTATATTTTCTTTGTTTTCTTTATCTCCTGTATGTTGAGTATTGTTTGTCTTTACAATCAGAGCTATTTTTATTGGTTGATGAACTGCAATGTATTTACTTGATTGTGTTCTTTAATTGTGTCTTATCTGCTGTTTGTAGTCCCTTATAATTTCAATAAGGTGTGAGTGGGAGAAGTAACCAGAGTCAGGCCAAAAGATCGAAAGTTAAAAGCAAATAAGAAGAGTCCAAGTTCAGAAAAGTTCATGAAAATACAGAAGCATCCTGGCTGCCTAGGCAACAGCTGGGTTGTAGATGGTAGAAAGTGGAGTCCCGGCTGCCTAGGCATCAGCCGGGACAGAAATATGAGCCGCTGCAGCAGCACAGGGTTTCAGGTAAAATTTGGGTCATTGCACGCACTACTTCATACCTTAAATAAGGGCCTCATGATATATATAGTCATGGAACTCTGGGAAGACTTTAATATTCATATCAGCCATAGTAGATGATTTCTTTACTACTCTATATAATTACTCGGAAACTTGCCTGATACGCTCAATGTTAAAGTTTCACTGGTCAACGAGTCAATCCATCTTCCATACTTCTCTACCTGATAATCACATGAAAATTTCCCACCAACTCCTTGGACAGAGATAACTATTTCTTTAATGACCATTTCTGAAACAAACTGTGTTAAAAGGATTTTCTGTCCATTTCTGTAAAATTGGATGCGTCTCCTCTCAGAGCCACCAGAAGCAGAACAAGTCACACCTATGGGCTTTCCATTCATGTATGGCTGGTGTGACGGGTTCGGTGAAATGAATGGTGCAGGAAAGAGGTCTGAAAAAAACAAAAGTGAGATATAATAATTAGTACTCTCTCTAACACCAAACACAAAGATAGAAAAATGGCTGTTAATTTATTACAAGTAATATAATGCTTATTGAAAACATTCATGCAATGAAAGTTAAGATTGCAAAGATCTTTCTGCCAAATTGTAGTCATTCTGGCGATGGTGAATATGTTGACACTTACACTGTTGACATCCACATGGTGAAAATATAAATGTCGACATATTCATTCAGCTGATATAATTAAAATGGTGACATTGTGGCTGTCGACATAAGTAATGTCGACAGTCACAATGTCAGCATTCAAAGGGCAATGGCAGCAGCATCCAACAGACAATACAGCTAGCATGTCCGGCACAAAATAGTTAAAATTAGCAAAAAGTAAATGCAAACATATTAACCTATTAACTTGAGTCAAGGGCTGGCTGGATGGGCTGGGGGGCATCTGCCCCCAGGCTGGTCCCATAGAGTCTTACTTTTTGGCATACAAATATTTTCAAGGCACAAGGTATGGTTATAATCTGTATAAGTAGATTTTTAAAATTGTTCCAAGTAACGGAGGCTGTAGTATTCATCTGTATAAATTGATAGCTAAGAAAGCATGGTGTGTTTAGGTCAAACTTGAAGGTACAAAGGTTCTTTTCCAAATATCATAGCTTAAATCAATTCACAATTAAACATAGTAAATCACATTTAATGTCAAAATTAAATGATGTAAGACATTTGAATTTTGTACTAATCCAGTTATAACAGAATTGTAGATACAAAATTAAAATCGGAATCTGATATATACGCTTTTAAAACTCAACTTTTAAAGAATTCCATGCAATATCTGCTGATATTGGTCTCAATAAAGTTCCAGAACCAGATTGAGTTATGCCGTGAGATAGAAAATGATGCTGATGTGGTCAGTCTGTGGGATCCAATTTTATAAATAATATTCAGACCTTGTTTGATTCAAGTCAGTGTTCAAAATCCCTGTCCTTGCTACAAGCGAACATAGCATCAAGGAACAGGTTCCCCGCAAAGGTTATTTAATAGTTTTTTTCTGAAAATGATCAGGATGATTGAAATACAGAGATTTATCCCAAACTCAACAAAACCATGCAGGCACAGCCCTGCAAACTTTAAGCGAAACAATAGATCACGTTCCAAGAGACAAAAAAACGAGGAGGAAAGAGGGCCAGGGGCGAGACAAAAATCAAAGTTTAAAAAATGAGCATCCGATTGGAAGGATTATTCAATTTAAATCATCTAGACCTTACGGACCCCCAAATAAAGCTATTAAAAAAAGGTCTGCTCCAGACAAAAGCATAAATAAATTTGAACCCTATATAAACCTCCATAAGTTTATTAGGAGAATCACTTTAAAAAAGTTTCTTATGAACAACAGAAAAATCTTCACTAGACATGCCCAATAAGACTACTGAGAACATGAATTTTATACAGAACCTGATTCATCAAGGCATGCATGCTATGCGCGCTGTTCGTTTGTTTTAAAATGCTTGTAAATCGGCTCTGTGCACCCCGGAATTCATCAAGGCACGGATCCCAAGATACATGCACTGTTGAATTCAAGTGTAGGTCTGCTGTGCTCTACTACACAAAACACTGCACAAACCGTGCAAAGCCTATGTTGATTATAAATTCATAAGAACGCACAGAAGAAAAAAAATATAATTTATACCACCGT
This sequence comes from Mixophyes fleayi, assembly GCF_038048845.1. Classification (NCBI taxonomy): domain Eukaryota; kingdom Metazoa; phylum Chordata; class Amphibia; order Anura; family Limnodynastidae; genus Mixophyes; species Mixophyes fleayi. The sequence continues at coordinate 314,102,257 of NC_134402.1, forward strand.
TAATAATAAAGGCATTAATGATAGAATATTAAAAAAAAAGGTGTTTTTTTATATTTTTTATGAAATACATTTCTTAGGATGTTATTAGGATGTTGTTAATATCTACTGAACATAAAATACATTTTTACAGTTGCTCCTGTTTGCAAACACATGTTATAGCATGTATACAAGACTGTCATCACTCGTTCTCAGGACTTAGACTAGCCCTGTAGCTGGAGCAAGAGACACTGCAGAAAAACAAGTCACTTTGCCATGCCTAGAGCTTGATTCAGATGTGGCTGTGTGCGCTTGAGTTTGGCACACCCATACTGTAAATTGTCCACCAGGAACAAAAACAAAACACAAGAAGTACAACAATATAATATCAAAAAGACGGGCACTGAACAAACAAGAGAAAAACAAAGAAGTAATTATAAAACCTGCAGATAAGGATGGAGGAATTACCATGCAAAACATGGAAAACTACTTACAGGAACTAGAGAGACAATAAGGATACCAATGATCCTATGGACTCTACTACTAGCCCTACTAAGCATTACAACAGCAAATTATAAAAACTTTAAAACAGAGAATTACAAAAAGGTATCCGCAACAAAACAGAATATCAGTATCGCCATATAAAGAACCCTATACTCCCAGTAATTTATTATTTACCCAAAGTACATGAGGCATTAACCAACCTGCCAGTGAGACCTATCGTATCAGGTATCAACTTTCTAACATCCAACCTATCAATCATCTTCAACTGATTGTTGCCAACAGAAAAGTTACCTTAGGGACAATGGCCACGTCCTAAGGACATTCCATATCATCACTTGGCACACAGACTTTACCCTAATGATGTGTGTGGTTACATCATTATAGATCACAAGACAGGATATGAACATGTAGAAAAGGTCCTAACTAAGGAAACGGATATTTCCACTGAACAAATATACTTTACATTGGAGGGTATTCGATTCATATTAGATCATAATTATGAATAACTACCCATATGCAAAGAAAATGTAAGTTGGTTTTGGTATAGATGATGTGCAGTGTCTATGGACTGCAACTAGACGAACTTGTAAATTACATCAACATAGATTACCTTAATCTAAGATTTGCAGCAAATTCCAGTAAAGAAATATCTAATTTATAGATTTAGAAATATATGTCAATGATGATCATATAAAAACCGTAACATTCTTAAAAAGAGGTGGATGGTAATTCCTACATACCGGCATCCAGCAACCACCTCAAACAGTGGCTCAACACTATCCCAAAAGAGCAGTTCACCGGAACACGGCGACATTGCTCAAAGCTGACCTCCCTTGATACACAAGCAGAAACTCTAAAATGAAGGTTTATAGAGAGGAATTACGATAGACAGCTAATAGACAATGCCTATAAATAAATTAGAGACTTTGATAGAGAAACCCTCACGATTCCTAAAGAAAGACCAATGAATACAGAACAATAAAATATTTCCTTCAATACACAGTACAGTCACAATTCAAATAATTAGAGACCATCATAAACAAAACATTGGAATATAACATATAACATCTTTTAAAAGATGAGAAACAAAGAGACCTTGCCTGGAAAACCAATAATTATTTACAGAAGAGTAGACACTTTAAAAAAATAAGCTTATAATGAGCTTTATACCTCTAAAAAGTGGAGACAAGCACAGAACTTGGCTAAATTAATATAGTGATAGCTTTAACTATTGTTATATATCTCAGGTGTGCAGAATCACAGGACAAAATGAGACAAAAGTAGTCAAAAAATTAAAATCAAACATAACTGGGGAAAATAACCTGCAACAACTCTGGGATTATTTATCTATTAGATTGTCCCTTTGGGAAACAACATGTGGGCTGCACAATCAGAAAATTACATGTGAGAGTTTCAGAACATCAGAGAAATTTTAGGAAAATTCTAAATCCATAATGTATCAAAACACTATTCAAAATGTCATGAACACAATTACACCTATTTGAAGTATATAGGGATAAGTAAGTACCCTAGGCCATGGAGAGGAGGAGACTTCATAAAATGATGATAATGATGATGATAAAACATTTCCAAGCAGGAGGATTTTCAACTTGAAAACGTTTTCACCCAGAGGTTTAAACATTGATCGTGATCTAGAAATGTTCCTAGCCCAATAGTTAAGAGAATTGTTGCTTCACATTGACTATCAATGGTGCTTCCTCTATAAATCTCTCTTTGCTCAACAAATGAGGCATTACAGATACCATCCCTCAAGAACTGCTGATCCTTCTCTTTATGTTCCCAGTTTTATGGGCTTCAGTTTTTCTAGTAGTGAAAGTAGTAAATCAAGTCCCACATCCAAGATATGTAGATTTAAAAGAGCTATATTCTGTTTTACCATATATCTGGGCACCCTGTTATGTCTCTCCAAAATTACTGATCTCAGAAGATACAAATGTGGTATCACTTTCTATTCAGCCTACAGACCTCTATCAACATTTCCACATCACTGTATGTTATTACACATCATTCTTTCCGTAATTAAACCCTAATTACATTGTAATAGTTTTATGTTTATATCTATTTGTGTGTTCTTTGCAGTTACTTTTGAAAATCGCAAAATTAGTGCAATGTATATTTGATTAGCGTTGAGAAACTGTTTAACATCAGACATGTAGCATCTGATCCCATTTATTCTTCAATCAACTGGAATTTGAAGGGAATGTACCCCACATCCAAAATATGTAGATAGAGATTTGAAAGCGCTATATTCTGTTTTACAATCTCTCTGAGAACCCCACTAGATCTCTCCAAAATGACTGATCTCAGAGCGAGCAGATGTGATATCACTTTCTATTCAGCCTTAAAGATCTCTATCAATAAGTAGCACCCGTTCACCAATCGTCTGAAACTTTGTGCTGAACTATCTTTTTACGAGATTTGAACCATACTACGGAATAAACATGTAGAGCTAAGTCCTAATGAGATCTTCAATATGAACCTTGTTTTTTATAGGTAACTTAATCAGATTTAATCACCATGGGAAAAGATCAATTAAATTCCCTATCTGCATGTAAGCTGCAATGCCAATCAATATACACAGCACATGTGATTCTAACCACAACCACTTAACATTTCCTCTTTATATACAACAGGAACATGAGTAATTTAAGAATACATCCCTGAGTAAACTGGTGACTATTGTGAGGGCGAGACGAGTTGGGGATTTTAAATTAATATGAGCATTACAACACATCATTTCCTGACCTCCATGAATACAATGGAATGGTATCTACTAACAAAAATTCTACCAAAACGCTGGACACAGCGGAGTAGTTGGCTCTAGTCAAAGATCTGGAAGAAGGATGACAACAGAGGCAAGACATGCTATTGCGAATGACACAAGAATGATTGTAGACTGGAATCTCCAGGAATGAATACCTGTAGGAGTAAGATTTATATGCCCCATATTATCTCTCATAAACAAGATATGGCATTCGTAGGTCCTGCTTAATATAAATGATCTGCCAGTCCTTGTACTGACCAAACTAGGATACAAGTGAATTGAAGTTGAGAGGATTACCTATAATTACTAAACACCAGATAAATCATCCTGATCATTTTCAGAAAAAACTATTAATTAATATTTGCGGGGAAGCTGTGCCTTGATGGCCCATTCACTTGTAGCAAAGACAAGAAAAGGGATTTTAACTCTGATCTGAATCAAACAATGTCTGAATATTATTAGTTTACACTTGATCCCACAGACTGACCACATCAGATCATTTTCTGTCTCACTGCAAAACTCAATCTTGCCTTGGAACTTTATTGAGACCATTGCATGCAAGTCTTTAAAAGTTGATTTTCACAACTGTATATATGTGATTCTGATTATATTTTGAATTTACAATTCTGTCATAACTGCATTAGTACAAAGTTCATGTCTTATATTATTTTATTCTAACATTAAATGTGAATTATTATGTTTAATAGGTGATTGATTTAAGCTGCAATGTTTGGAAAGTACCTCTGTACCTCCAGCATGCAAGTTTAACCTAAGCACTCCGCACTCCCCTACCTATCAATTTATACAAAGGAACAATGCTGCCTTACTTGGAACAATTTTAACAAATCCACTTAAACAGATTCCAGCCACATACTTCCTTCATACCTTCATACTAGGGACCAGTAGTCGAAGTATGTGGGTGAACAACCAGGCTTTGTCTCCGGGTCTCCTATTAGGAACATCACACCTACTTCTATCACTAACCATCTTGTTCCGTGTGTAAGACTTATTTAAACTTTCATTTACTTGAGTCCAAATGACTGAGAAATTCTGAAAAGGAGAGACCACCACTGCTACATCTCAGGATGGAACCTGGGAAGCGTGGGTAACTTAGGATGGCAGCCATACAGTACAAAGAAAGGAGAGTTGGACATGGTCTCATGGTAGTGATTATTGTGGGCAAATTCCGCCCATGGAATTAGATCCACCCAGTTGCTTTGATTGGCAGAAACGAATATGCAAAGAAATTTCTCAAGTTCCTGATTAGTTCTGTCTGTCAACCCATTAGATTGTGGGTGGTAGGCTGAAGAAAAATTGAGTTTGATGCCAATAATCTTAAAAAGGCTCTCCAGAATTTAGATATGAACTGAGTACCTCGGTCGGATACAATCTCCTGAGCACATCTATGCAAACAGAAGATTTTCCTGAGAGAAAGGTCAGCTAAGGTAGAGGCAGAGGGAAGACCCTTGAGGGGTACAAAATGGGCAATTGGAAAAATGATCTACGATGACCCATATGATGGTGCAGGATTTGGAAGGTGGTATATCAGTGATGAAATAAATTGTCAGGTGAGACCACAGACGATCTGGAATAGGTAAAGGTACCAAAGGACCATATGGTTTCTGTCGGGATACCTTGTTTTGGACACAAATGGGACATGCTGAAATAAATTGTTTGACATCGATGCGAAGAGATGGCCACTAGTAAATTTGATTGAGCAACTCCCAGGTTTTCTTAGCTCCAGCATGTCCCGAGAAGCGAGAAGTATGGGCCCAGCGTAATAGTTTAATACATAAATTAGTAATGAAGATCTTACCCGGAGGACAGAAGGTAGATCTTACGAGAGTTAACGCCATCACTCTTTTATTGTCCAAGATAAATTTACTCTGTTCGGGGGGGGGGGGGGGGGGTTCAGTGTCTGAGGGATCGAAAAAACCTGACAGAGCATCTGCTTTCTTGTTTTTCGAAACCGGGCGGAAGGTGAGTATGAGATTGAACCTGGAGAAAAACAGAGACCATCTTGCTTGGCGGAGATTCAGACACTGTGCCATCTGTAAATACAAGAGATTCTTGTGATCTGTATAAATTGTTACTGGAAACAAAGCACCTTCTAGCAGATGTCTCGACTCAGAGAGAGTCAATTTGATCGCTAGGAGTTCCTTATCCCCTATGCCACATTTCATCTCGGCCGATAGGATCTGAGACAAAAACCCACAGGGGTGAAGTTTCCCAAGGAATCGCGCTGAGAGAGAACAGCTCCAGTCCTGTAAGACAAAGCGTCCACTTCAAGAAAGAATGGACGCTGGCAGTTGGGTTGCAGCAAGACAGGAGAAGAGGAAAATTGAGGGATTGAAGGCTAACACCGCTTCCACGGGCCACGCTCTGACATCAGATGTTTTCTGGGTAAGTGCGGTGATGGGTGCGACCAAATCTGAGTAACCCCTAATAAACTGGAAATAATAATTCACAAAACCTAAAAAGAGCTGAGTAGCCTTTAGATCTGAAGTTTGGGGCAAGTCAGTAATGGCTTTGAGCTTGGTGGGGTGCATATGGATTCCAGTACCAAAAATAACGTAACCCAGGAAGGGTAATTGGGCTTGTTCAAAAATACAGTTCTGGAATTTGCAGAATAAGTGGTTAGTTCTGAGTCGAGTAAGAACTTCAACTACATGTCTTTGATGAGACTGAATATATCACTACATATTGATAAAGGAGGTCTCACAAAATTTTGTTGATGAAACTCTGGAATACTGCAGGAGCGTTACATAAGCCGAATGGCAAGACTAGGTACTCAAAGTAACAGTCTCTGGTGTTAAAGGCCATTTTCCATTCGTCCCCCTCCTTTATCCGGATGAGGCTGTACAGTCCCCGAAGGTCCAATTTAGAAAAGATTGTGGCGCACTTGATCCGGTTGAACAGCTTGGTCATTAAAGGAATTGGATATATTTTCTTCACTGTAAGTTCAAGCCCTGGTAGTCAATGCATGGACGCAGGCCACCGTCTTTCTTTTTAACAAAGAAGAAACCGGTATCCTTCGGTGAGGAAGATCTTCGGATGAATCCATGTTATAGATTTTCTTGAATATATTCTACCATAGCGTTGGTCTCAGGGATGGAAAGCGGATACACTCGACCCCGAGGAGGGTATTTACCAGGCAGGAGTTCAATTCCGCAATCCCAGACTCTGTGTGGAGGGAAAGCAGTTTGTTCACATTATACCCTTTGTTCACATTATACATCGGAAAAGCCTGATACTGGGTGGGGTAGAGAAAATTCTGGAGAAAGGTCGGATTTAGACAGACGAAGTGGCGGAACCACTTTCTGGATACAATGAGAAAGGCAATAGGAACCCTAGGAAATAATCTGAGCATCGTGCCAATCTAATACAGAAGAATGCAGGCGAAGCCAGGGAAGCCCTATTACCACTGGGTTGATGGCCCTGGAGATAACAAGAAAGGAAATGTCCTTCCTATGAAGGGATCCAATTTGCATAGTTAAGGGAACTGTAGAAACCACAACGACACCACCTGAGATTCTACTTTCATTAATGGCGGTAAGGTGGAGAGGTTGTACCAGTGGTATATTCGGAAGGGCCAAACAAGTAACCGTGTAAGCTGACTTAAACTTACTCGCTGATCCCGAGTCAACAAATGCTGAAAGAGTCATAGTTTTGGGACCGTGAGTGAGAAGAACCGAGAAGCCAAAGGTGTCACTAGAAGAAGATGCTAGAGAGGGACTAAGAGAGCCTAAGGAGAGCTCTCCTGAACCAGTTAGGCCTCATCATTTCTGTTTGGAACCCCTCCACCCAGTACAGCAAAACCCGGAGTCTGCTCTGAAAGCCTGGTTTTCACTGTTGCCCCTAGTGGTGGGGACAGACTTGGCCGCAGACTAACAGAGGGTCGTGAGATGTGTACCGGCTGGGGAGTACCCAGGAAAGCACAGTGAAGTCCAGGCAAGGGTCGAGGGCCGGCAGCAGACAGCGTATCCAACAAACAAGCTGAGGTCAGAGGTCACAGGCAAAACAGCAGTGTAAGAGTCCAGCCAAAAGATCAAGGGGCACAGGCAATCAATTGTAGTCAGATATCCAGGCAAGGGTCGGCAACAATAATCAAAATCCTAATGGTTAACAGAGAGCAAGGGATACAGCAGGCTAGTATGCAGCAAAGCAGGAACTATAACTGTCAGGAAGGCTTTGCCCCTTCCTGCCTAAAATACCAGCATGGCCCAATGGGAGTAAAGCAGCCACAGGAGGAATAATTTAACCAGCTGGCCCCTTCTCTATTTGCGCGCGCGCCCGGCTGTCCTGAATGCCGGAGTGCGGCGCTGCACAGTGAAAGCTTCCCGACCATTGCCTTGGCAGTGGCCGGGACAACCCGGAAGTGATGTCCCGGTCGTCATGACTACGGCCAGGACGCAAGGGCAGAGAGTCGCCGCGGCTCATGACAGTTTCCCAGTCTTTTTAGGAAAGATTCCCAGAATGTGACCAGGGTCACCGCAATACAGATAAAGTTTATTCTTGAATCTTCTCTCTCTCCTGACTAAAGAGACGGAACTGACCAAACGGCATGTATTTCTCCGGTGGAGCGACAGGAGACTGGAAGTTGGACTGACAAGGCTGAGTCTTCTCAAATGTTCATTCTTTAAAACGAAGGTAAACCTTGTTACACAAGGAGATAAGTTCATCAAGAGAAGAGGGAAGTTCCCTTAAGGCCAATTCATCTTTAATCCGGTCGGACAGCCCTTGCCAGTATGTCGCAATCAAAGGCTCGTCATTCCAACGCAGTTCAGAAACCAAAGTTCTAAACTGAATGGCATACTGACCAACGGAGTGTTAACCCTGGCGTAAACGCAGAATCACGTCTGCTATATGAGAAACTCTGCCGGGCTCATCAAAGTTCCTCTTGAACACGGTCAAAAAGTTAGCACAGTTGTGGAGTAGAGGATCATTCCGCTCCCACAGGGGTGATGCCCATGTGAGGGCTTGGCCAGACAACAATGAAACAATATAGGCCACCTTAGCCTTTTCGCTGGGAAAGTCCCCGGGAAAGAGCTCAAATTGTATGGCACATTGAATAAGAAGTCCTCTGCAGGACTCGGGATTCTCGCCAAATTTAGGAGGGTTAGGAAAACATAACTGAGAGGCCGCAGACACAGTTGGGACTGTATCCACTGGTGGAATGGACTGCCCGGGTGCCGCCAATATTTCTTGAAGTGAATCCAGACAAGTGGAGAATCTTTGGAGAAACTTCATTAAATTTTCCAGATTGGCTTCCTGCTTCTCAAATCTCCCGAGAAGGTGTTACAGGAGTTCCTGGGAGAGGGATTGACTGCAGGATTCATCGAGGTAGGGTCACAGCAAACTGTAACGACTGTCTCGTTGTCTGAGCGCAGAGATCCCTGGGGAGATGGATACACGTGTTAGCTTGGTTTATAACTGGCCGAACAGAGGTGCGGAGTCTAACGGGTTTCCCGGTCTTCACTAAGAACTGCCGCAAGCCAGGATGGACGTTAGCGGCCGGGAACACGTAGGTTGCGGCCCTCTGAACAGTCACTAGGTGTAAAACAGCGGAGAGAAATGAAAATACGAAAGCAGGTCAGCTAGCCGAGGACTGGTACACAGGTAGTAGCGCAGTACATAATCAGGATCCGAGGAAGAGAGGTCAAAACAAGCAAGGACTGGTACACGAGGGGATAACAGGCAGAAGCACTTTCCAAGAAGGATTCAGAAGGAGAACCAAGGACAGCAGCAATACAGCATAACAGGGATTCAGTCTGGGTATGGAAACATGTTGCTCTGACACTGTTATCAGGGCTGCCAAGAAGAATTCAGGGCCCGGGTACAACAAATTCATGGGGCCCCCCTCATAGTCAAGTAAGCCCCAAAATTTTTTTGCGCCGCCTTGCGGCGGCGCAAAAAGATTTAGGTGTATGGTCATACATTCAGGGGCGTAGCTAGCCAAACGGCGGTGCAAAAATTTTGGGAGGTGTGGTCATGCATTTGGGGGCGTGGCAAACGTGCCATTGGGCGTGGCTAACATAAAAACCACTAGGCTCTCAATTCGCCGGAGCGTCACATATGTTCAAGCACTCCTGACTTTCAGGACATCTACCACCACAGTGTAGATTACAAACAATGCAGTGTGTACACAAACAGTTCAGTCTTGGCCTACACCTTACATTGGGCACAACATTCACCAAAAATTGCCATTGTCCCTACTAGAATCACAACATTTCACACACTGTGCTGCTCTCTCCTACCTGTTCTTCTCACTTTCTCCACCTGTGGCTGCTGGTTTCTTTAGTTGTGGCTTGTCCGGATCCAGAAATGTTGAAGGACCTATTTTGAAAAAAAAATGGCTACATTTAGAAAATTACAGCCAGCCCCGGCGTTAAATCAATAGCACCCACGATTAATAATTAGGCCTTCCTCCAGCCCCAACATTAAAATAATACTATTCACATTTAATAAATAAACCTATTTCACTTCCTGCAAACAGCCCCAGCAATACCTATTTCCCGCAACGATCACTGCCATTAAATAATTCATAGTCACATTTAATAAATAGACCTCATTCTCCCTAAACTCACCCCAAGATTCAATAGCCCCCAAACCACCCCATCTTAAATTAATAGTCCCTACTATTAAATTGCCTCACCATCACCCTACAAACAAAATAGCGCCTATTAATTAGCCACCACCTACCTCACACACACTACATTGCAACAAGCCCCCTGTGCCATCACACACACAATACTGTGCCCCTTCATCACAACTACACTGTACCCCCTTATGCTCACACTGCGACCTCCATGCTGCTTTTCCCCCTTCTTTTTTACTTTGTGCCTCTCTCCCACTTTTTTTATTCCTCTGTTCCTCTCTCCCACTTTTTTTCCTCCTCTGTTCCTCTCTCCCACTTTTTTTCCCCCTCTGTTCCTCTCTCCCACTTTTTTTTCCTCCTCTGTTCCTCTCTCCCACTTTTTTTCCCTCCTCTGTTCCTCTCTCCCCAATTTTATTTTATTCCTCTGTGGCTCTCTCCTTTTTTTCCTCCTCTGTTCCTCTCTCCCACTTTTTTTCCCTCCTCTGTTTCTCTCTCCCCAATTTTTTTTTATTCCCCTGTGGCTCTCTCCTTTTTTTCCTCCTCTGTTCCTCTCTCCCACTTTTTTTTCCTCCTCTGTTCCTCTCTCCCACTTTTTTTCCCTCCTCTGTTCCTCTCTCCCCAATTTTTTTTTATTCCCCTGTGGCTCTCTCCTTTTTTTCCTCCTCTGTTCCTCTCTCCCACTTTTTTTTTTATTACTCTGTGGCTCTCTCCTTTTTTTCCTCCTCTGTTTCTCTGTCCCCTTTCTTTATAGTACTGTCCCTCCCTGTTTTCCTCCCCTTGCCTCTCCGTTTCTTTACTTACCTTTTGTCAACTTCTTTCTTTTCTTTTCTGCTCTTCTGTCTTCTTTCTTCATGCTGGCTGCGGCGCTCCTCACTGACTGACAGGCGTGACTTGATGACGTCACGCCCGGCAGTCAGTGTGAATGGAGGAGAGGAGGGACACGGCGCCGCGCGATCACGTGAGTATTTTTTTTTATTATTTATTCTTTCTTCCAGCCGGGCCCGGGTAAACTGTACCCGCTCCCCCCCCCCCTCTCGGCGGCCCTGACTGTTATAGTGTGAATGTGAGCTTTATATACACTGCAGAATATGCTGCCTCCCAGCCACAATCATGTGACAGCCCAAACCAGGAAGTGCTGATCTAACACAGACATAGAGGGAATCAGAAGCACAAGTGTGTGAGCAGGGAGGTTTTTGACAAATACACACTGTAGTCATTGCTCAGTTATGAAGCATTTTGTACATATTTAATTAAATCCCTTTCTGACCCATGAACAAAAAAATAATAATTTATCTTCTGAAGTGATTGCATTTAACAAGTAATCCCATTAATTTTTAACTGAACGTAAACTAAAGTCTTTGTAGATTGCACTGCACATACACCAATTATTAGCACTTCTATATATTTTTGACTGTATGGTAACCCAAGCCTCTTCAGCCTACTTTATTTCCCATAAGCAGCACACTTAATGGATTTAGTTCTCCTACTTCATATACATTATTATTTTTATTTCCCAATATAAAATAAACATGGTCTAGTAAAAGCAATAAAGTATAACATTTTGGCAAAATGTAATATTAAATTAGTTTTTTTCCAGTATTGATTGAATATATTGATTTTATTTTTTTCCAGAAACTTGCAGGGTCCCACATGAATGGTCACATAGTTTTCTATGTAGGGGAGGGGAGATTGGGTGTGGTATCATTACATTAGTTTGTAAGAGTTGATTAAGTTTAAAGGCATACAATTGAGTAGTAATATCTGTTAAGCCTAGACCTAGACATTTTTTGGGTTGATCTTTGTAAATCTTTAATAGTGATTTGCAGACCATTATTTAAAAATAGCACTGCATTTAATTCAGTATTTAATTCACTGTATTTAAAGCAACTTGGACTGTTAGCCAACTTATATTTCTAGTGAGCATATGTGTAATTCTGGTCTGCTATATAAATATAAATATAAAGCAATAATAATGATAGTTTAATTATTTCTTACCAGACACCTGGATTACTCTTTGGTCACTTCTTGGAGAGATGTATTCTGTGTCCCAGTATCCACATGTGTAATTTGCCCCATAAGATGAGTCAAGTCCCGGTATGTAAAGGTGGGGCCTGTATTGCTCGGCAAACAATATATTGTTCTTAAAAAACAATATATTTTGTTGCTCTTGTTTGTCAGGAACCTTGCATGTCAATGTAACAGCTTCTCTTGTTACATATACATAGTAATCAGGGTCTGCTGTGAGCACTGGCATCATTTCAGCATCTGAAACAGAAGAATGTTGTAGTTCAATATAAATAGGAGTCTCCATTGAAGTTTCAGAGGTTGCTCTATACTTCGCTGGTTGGACATGTCACTGTATAACTGATCTCATGGTGAACAAAAAAACATTCAAAACTGCTGCATTAACTCATGAACATGTAACCGCACTAAGTTAGCTCATGGCTAAATAGTTATGCTAAGTACATAAGACATTATTGAACACAATAAAAGAAACCAATAAAGACAAGGATGTAGAAAATGAGTTCTGGCCATGCACTTCTGCTACTCTAGGCCTGGGCCTTGGTTTCCTTTCCACATATCCAGGTCTTGTCGCTTTTTATTACTAGCACTCTTTTCTCTTCCAAAATTTGCCAGACACCCCCTAATTGTTTACATGTACATATTAGATAAAAAGCAAAAAAAGAGAGCACTAAAGTATAGAATATCAAAACATCATAATATAGACTACAGCAATAACCAAGTTGGTGGAGAGTTGGCAGAGCAGCCAGGATCAGAAAGTCACACAGACCCACTGATCGGATCAGAACCCCTAGCCCACCGGCCCACCTGGATGTCAGGCTTCGAGGAGCACTGTGGACTTCAGATGCTCAGAAACCACTAACTGGTATTAGCGCCACCGAACTAGAAAGTGCAGAGTCTAACGTATCTCTGGTGTTCATCAGGGAGGTTTTGGCTTAGTTGCACAGGGTAAGCAGGTCTCGGTCCTTCTAGACAGTTACAAGAGTAGTGAGTGGTCAAAAGCCAATCTGGAATAGGCGGTACTGAAGAGAGATCCACAGAGTAGTCAGACAGGCCAAGGTCACAGGAACAGGATTAGAAGTAGAATCCAGAAGAATGGTTGACAAGCCAGGGTCACAACAAAGGCAAACAGGAACAATCCAGAAGAGAAGTCAGGGAAGCCAGGTAAGAACCAAAATAGAAGCAGGAACAAATAACTAATGCTGGAGAACTGGAGACCTGATACTCTGGCACCCAAATTGGGCCAGAGCAGAGTTTAAATAGAGGCAGGCCAGCTAGGATAGGAGGAGGAGAGGGACGGTCAGACACGCTGCCTGCCAAACGAGGAAGTGTCCCGTTGCTAGGCAATGGGACGAGTCAGTGCACATGCGCCAGATGGCGTGAGGATGGCCGGGGACTCTGCGTGCCTGTTGCTTAGCAGCAGGATGCCCCCGGCTGGAACTATCAGGCGGCCATCCCCGCTTCACAAAGAAACAGCAGAGACGGCACCTGACACTGGATTGTTCGACTGTGGACTGTTTTTCCGTGAGTTTGTACCTGTTGGGACTCTGAGCTGTGAGATAACCTGTTGGGGACTTTGTTAAAGTTTAACTGACACTGAAGAACTTACTGACACTTGGTTATTTTTGTTGGGGGAACACGTTTCTGTTCTAGGAGCACCGTTGCATTTAATCTGTGTGTACACATTTGATAAATAAAGGGATCATTATCTCTTTCTTGCTTCCTTACCTTTGTGATGCATGAACCTAGAGGGCTGGGGATCTAGAGAACTATGGTTTCGAATCACGGTGTAACACGTAATGTAACAACAGAATGATTTATAAAATATTATGCACACATCAAGTATATTACACATCATTTAATAAAATACCAAGTAAAATGCTTACCTACTAGGTCACATGTACATCTGTTGCATAGTATGACTGTAACACACAGAATGATAGTGGTATCCATTCATTATACTTGTAAAATAAAAAATTACATTTGTGCACCTTAACAAGTAATATAAAAATCTAATAGAAATTGTTAATAATTGCAGTTTACTTCATCCAGGGATTTATTGAAATTACAGTAAGTGGGAAACATTTCTAAGCCTAGTGCCCACTGTCACTAAATGCCATGCATTTAATAGTGTTTTTAATGCTAATATAATGCATGTTAAACATGTGGCAGCAATTTTTCCAAAGTCAGCATACCCACGCTCATGTATGTTGCTCTAGTGTTGCATGATTTTAAAATTGCGTCTTGCTCCAAGGGGGTTAGGTACAATGATGATAATGGTCAACAGCATTAGCTAGCTGCTTCTGATTTGCTGAGTGCAAATCACCTCTGAATCTGATAATATTTTGTGGGTGTATTTTAAAAAAAAAATGTGTTACTTTTATTTGTATTCGTGGAGTATAATATCTGCTGTTTTATATCAAGCCTATTTGCAAATGTGTAATTCGCCATATAAACAAATGTTAAAAACTTTTCTTTTATTTATGATCTGGTTGTATGTATGGATATGTGGGCGTACATATGCCTGGTGTAAATCTTGTATGTGTATTAGAATTATTATTATTATTTATTTATAAGGCACCACAGATTCTGAAGCAAATAACAAATAAATGAGGTAATACATGTCAGTAGCTCAGATGAGTGTGAGTAGTGCTATGGGGACTCGCACAGAGTGCAGCAAAAGACGTGACAGGACGTACGAGGGACAGGAGACAGACGTGGGACAATAGGTAGAGAGGACTCTGCCTGCGAAGGCTTACAAAAGGGAGGGGTGGTGAGAGATAGGACCAACTAGGAGAAAAATTTATATGACAGACGAGGAAGAGGAGGTGATGCATAGAATGGTTAGGAGGTGGTAGGTTAGGGGAGCTTGAAATGGTGAGTTTTGAGTGAGCGTTTGAAGGACTGAAGGCTGGGGGAGAGTCGAGTCAGAAGGGGTAGGGAGTTTCAAAGATTAGGGGCAGCATGGCAGAAGTTTTGGAGGCGAGTATGGGAAGAGGTAATGAGAGGTGAATTGAGGCGGAGGTCAGAGGCGGAGCGTAGTGGCCGGGTAGGTATGTATCTCGAGACAAGCTCAGAGATGTAAGGACTGTTGCATTTTTAAACTCGGCATATGGGCATATATACTGTTGAAGTGTAACAACAGCTACAGGCTAAGCATTATTTGAGCGACTGTACTGGAGGGGCATTAGGTGGCATGGTATCTTAAGTTTCTGTGTAGTCTTTGCATATTGTGATAGTGTACTCGTTTCTATCTTTCCCTGCGTGTTGATGCTTGAACATAGAAGCATAAAACTGGCACATTTACTACTGGTGCATCTTTAGATACATCCTGAGATGCCTCTGGCCCAGCGTAAATACACAATTTATATTAATATATTGTTTTCTTTATCTTTTATAAGGGAGTGCTGTGAACAGTGTAATCTTTGTAAGTTTATTTTTTGCTGATTGGTTGAAGTGTTCTTTTCCTTAAAAGTGCAGCTGGTATGAGGTAAAACACATTTCATAAAAAAGAGAAAAAAGATATGACGACATCCAGTCTCCAGCAACGTTACATCAGAGATGGTGGAAAAATCAAGTCCTTTTGTGGGGAGAAAAAGGTTGTGCATCCCTCCCCCCATAGAACAGTAATTACCACCTTAAATGAACCTCCCCCCCCCCTTTATCTCATTTAAACAACCTTGTACCACAAAATTATATCTTGTTTGTCCATGTGAGTACAAACCTAGGTACATCTATGCCCTTTTTCCATACATAGTGGGGAATTTCCCTGATTCACCCACCTATTCCAAATGGCAGGTGCGAGCTTTTGCACCCACGCAGGCATTACCATCTAGGCCAGGAAAATCCAGTCTTTGAACTCACTGGAATCACAGAAGGTTTCCCAGTTCTTTGCTCACAGAACTTATAATTTATTTACCAGGAGCTATTGCTAGTGTGCAGTATCTTCCCTGTACTACTCACCGATAAGGGCTGCACAGCTTAGTATCATGTTGTATTGTGCTGTTCGATATGAGCTGAGTCCTAGAACATAGCAGTCATAAGGTTAGGCATGATGTGAGAAAACATAAGTAAATGCAACAATATTATTTGTGAAATGGGTTTTGTCGATCAAGTAACATTTTTTAGGTTGGCAAACAATCTGTTAATTTTCTTCTGTGGCATTGGTGACCATTCCTTTGTAGAATGAGAATAATGGTTGTAATCACAGAAATCAATCACACATAAGAAATGTATTCAGATCAACACAAATTTAGCAATATGCCTGTATATTTTTCATTGTTCTTGATCTTTTCTTAACTTCTCAGACACAATCATAACAATATAATTTACTTGTTTATTGATTTTCAAAAAAAATTACTTAGGACCAGCAATATCTATGACAATCAAAGAATATTGGCCACTTGAGATAAATGATTTCACTATTTCAGTGAAAAGTATTTAAGGAGAGTGATTGACAAGACACTGAGTCAGGTAGCTGTATACCTGGCATTTGAAAAGTGAGATTGTAAAAGGAATACTAGAAACACAATTGTATCTCAATGGAAAACACTGTATATTAGGAGTAATTTATGATTTGATGGTATATTGGAAAGTACCCACTTTTGCATTCTGTGTATACTTGCTACAATATGTAATCCAATTTTATGTCTAATTAGACATTTTTGAATGCATGTTTATTTTGCCTTTGTGTGCGGGTTGCAAAGATAAGATAAATCTTATTTAGTCAACATTGAACTCAGGGAAATAAGGGAACCCCTAGATTGGCTTTACTTTATGTAGAACATTAATGAATTTATTTAATTTCAAATATGTTGTTTTATTTCTGCCAAAATTTGTGCCTTGTTTATCTTGTGTGCCTAACTCCTCATTAATAGTAATACTTAAAGCCACTGACATGGTTTGAGGAGGATTACTGGTACCCAGGGCCTGATTATCGAATAGGCTTACTAGACTAAAGCCTAGGGCGAGATCTTTTTAGATTTTTTTTGTTGCGGAGTTTCGCGAAAATTTTGGGGGGTGGGGAATTTTTAATCAGTAGATTTATAAACTGAAATTCATTTTACAATATAAGAGAGTAGCTGTTCTCCAAATTAAAAATAAAGCAAAGAAAAAGGTAGTAAGGTTTTAATCTTGATGTATTCCCTGAAGACAATAAGTCATCGATAACAGCCCCCTTAACTTTCACATCTTCACTTTCAGTAGCAATCATTTCTACTGTACATGTATGTATGATTTTAATGAAAATGTTATGACTGACAAAGATTGTTGTAACCCTTTTAAAAACCCAAGTGGAACTGAGTTTCTAAAATACAGGAACATAAACATTGGTGAGGGGGGGCGAAGGAAGACGGATTTTAAATTGAGGACAAGTTTGTTTTTACTTGCCGGGTATTAGCCTGGGGTGGAATGCGAGGGGCCTTATGAGAGTATTAGCCTAGGGCGGCCTGAATCAGGCCTTGCTGGTCAGTTGAATACTGCATGCTAAGAAATATTGCCCGTATATATTGTGTTGGTGGGGCAGTTTCCATTCCACTAGACCTTTTAGTTTTGACATTCCCTTACCCTTCCCCAAATCCTGTGTTTGCCCCTGAATGTCACCTCCAAAGTGTTTATGGCATTTTGTGCTATGAAAAATATTGTGAAAAACTGGGAAAGACTTACGCTTTCTCCCTTATTTGTTGACCATTTAAATATCTTGTGCACATAACTAAATCTTTGCTCCTAGGTTGGAATGCAGTGGTGAGTATTTTCAAATTCATATGAAAACCCTGATCTACCTGTCATTTAGAGCAAACAATTGCGCCTTGCAAACATATGAACTTGCAATGCAAAACTGTACACAGCAACATAAAAACCAGGTGGTGTCATAAATGAGTTAAAATGTCTTTATCGTTTGTTGGGCTTTCTAGTAATAAATACCCATGTAAACAATATTCTTTTTCTATTATAAAATCACTTTGCTTTACATTACAAAAAACAGTTGATGCATTATCTATATGTTATATTTAAATTAATATTCTGTAAAACCAGAACAGTCTGCCTCCTATTAATTGTTGAAATATAATATTTCAGACTAGTATTTCAATGGGGTCCTAAAACTCAGGATGCGGTTTTGTCTCTTGATGCTATATAAACAAACTAATTATAAATACAGTATGCTTAGAACAAAGTTTTGTATATACATGAGTCATAGACGTAAATGGAAGCTTGCGTGTGGTTGTAGTGGGATTATAAAGCGACAATGTAATGTTATTGGTAGAATATATAGAAGTGTAAATAAAAATGAAGTCATGATCTAAGAATAAAGACAATTGTTGCTATTATTATTGAACATGTATGCATAATCTCCACCAATCTCTGGAGTTCTGTTGTAATCATTTATAATCTGTGAGTTCTGATATTATCACTTTAATTCTTAATAGAATCACTTGTGCATGTACCAGTACCAGTCAAAAGTTTGGACACACCTACTCATAGAACAGTTCTTCTTTATTTTTACTATTTGCAATTTTTTAGAATAATAGTAGTCATCAAAACTATGCAATAACATAAATGACCAAAATGTTTTAAACAAATCAAAACTAGCTTATATTTTAGATTCTTCAAAGTAGCCACTCTTTGCCTTGATACCAGCTTTGATCTTGGCATTCTCTCAACTGCATTAGACCGCCACCTGGGATGCTCTTGAAGGAGTTCCCATATGTGCTGAGCAATTGTTGGCTGCTTTTCCTTCACTTTGGTCCAACTCATCCCAAACCATTTCTACTGAGTTTAGGTGAAGTGACTGTGGGTGCCAGGTTACCTGATGCAGCAATCCATCAGTCCGTCTTTGTCATATAGTTCTTATACTGCCTGGAGGTGTGTTTTGGATCGTTGTCTTGCTGGTAAAAAAGTGATGGCCCAACTTATCGAATCCAGATGGAATGGTGTGTTATTGCAGGATGCTGTTCTAGCCATTCTGCTTTTGAAAACTGTCACATTAAAAAAACTTTACATGACAATTCAGGATAATTCATGTCTAGGTGGAAAGAGTAAAAATATCTCCTCAGAAACATGCCTCCTGTCACTTTAAGACCATTCCCTACATCTATTTCTTAAAATACTATTTGGTTGAGTCTTATTGGTGTCTTAAATAAATGTGTCACACTTGCATTCTTAATTTTCTTTATAACCTTGGTGTTTGTGAGCATAAAAATGCTGTAACCTGCATCAAATGTGTCTGTAAGGTGCAAACGATGTTCCATTAAACTGTAGTATAACTCCTGATTATGGGCACATGAAGGGCACATGTAAAATGCAGGTCATATTTCAAAGGGAAGTGAATTCTCTAAACGCCTTGAAGCTTACTCTGCAAATCACAATATAATTTTTGAAACATAGTTTGCAAAAAAAGAATTTTTGCTCCGCATAGGAACGTGGCTATACCACTGTCACAAATATCTTATATTTATATTTTCCCAATTATGGAAACTTCAGCAATGTGGTTGAGAGCCATTGCTGCCTTTTGAAATAACCTATATCGGCAATC
Source organism: Mixophyes fleayi (assembly GCF_038048845.1). Lineage (NCBI taxonomy): Eukaryota > Metazoa > Chordata > Amphibia > Anura > Limnodynastidae > Mixophyes > Mixophyes fleayi. The sequence goes on from NC_134402.1 coordinate 314,121,673, forward strand.
TAGTAATAACTATTATGTGAAAGCTCTGTCTATGGCAACATACCCAGGGACAAGCTGCTATAATATACTTGACAAATTGTTTTAACATTACCTGCAACATTGCCTCTGTTTAATCAGGCTGCTGTACTACTTGCTCAGCCACTCCCTACCCATGCTACAGTTATTTCAGTCCCCTATATCATCACTGTGCTTTCAATTCTACTTAATGCTTTGTCTGCCATGACAATTAGGAAGAAATGATACTGATTTTGAACCACTCTCCTCTCTCATGACTCTCCAGACACTCAGCTACCCAATCACTCTTATTACTCTCTATTCAACGCTTCCACCCACTCCCCCACATGACTCCCACATCATTACTCTATACTATCCAGACATCCATGAATAAACTACATTTGCGGCAGCCTCACTCTGCACTAATTCTCTGATTGCACAGGACATTGCAATTAGATAATTCTTTTAATTCCCTAATTTTTGCAATTTTATTCATAAATTCCAATGCTTGCCAAAATATTTTTCTTTCTCCCTTTTCATGGCATTATCTTTAGGACTATATTATCCCCCATCCTGCAACACACACCTCTGTCCACATTGCCCCATCATTACTTCACTCACCTCTAATGAACACTAATGAACTCTTTTCCTATTTAAATTCAATAACTTTAACATCCTCACCATGTCGCCAGAAACTAAAAAGACACACATCTTACAATCATCGTTCCTACCTTTCTTACTCCCTGCTTCTATTAGCTGGTGATATATCACCTAATCCAGGTCCTCCTCACTTCTCCCATACGCTTATATCTGAACACTACAGAAATCCAGCAAATCTCAAACGCATCACCTGTCTCCCCTCTCTTCCAAAGTCCTTTAAATGTGCCCTTTGGAATGCATGCACTGTTTGTAACAAACTTACCTCTGTACACGATCTCTTCCTCTCAAACAACCTAAACCTTCTAGCAATAGAAGGTTTAGGTTTCACCCACACCCCCAGACCAGGAGGCAGACAAGGAGGGGGGGTTGGACTACTTCTCTCCCCACAGTGCACGTTCACAGTTCTACCAAATGTCCCATCACTCACGTTCACATCTTTTGCAGTACATGCTGTTAGAATTTTTAACCCTTTCTCTATGCGTGTTGCTGTCATCTATCGCCCCCCTGGTCCACACCAACAATTTCTTGAATACTTCTCTGCGTGGCTCCCTCACTTCTTATCCTCTGACATCCCCACCATCATCATGGGTGATTTCAACATCCCTATTTCAAATCCACGTTCCAATGCTGCTTCCAAACTACTCTCTCTAACCTCCACACTTGACCTCTCCAAATGGATTGAATCCGCTACTCTTCAGGATGGCCACTGTCTTGATCTTGTTTTCTCTAGAATATGCTCAGTTTCTGATTTCCTTAACCTCCTTTCCCCTTTTCGGATCATTACTTTATTAGATACTCGCTCACCCCCAGTACTTTACCCTCTCTAGTGCAAAAACTCTTCCAACCCTCCTCATAACCGCAGGAATATCAACTCTATTGATCTTCTACAGTTTTCCACCTCTCTCCAACACCTTCTCTCCCCAATTTCTACATTCTCCTCCCCTGATCGGGCAGTACTCCATTTTCACCAAACCCTAGCAACTGCTCTTGATCACATGGCTCCAGCGACACTACATACTCCGTTGCCAACCGTGGCACACTAAAGTAAAACGAACTCTACAAAAACTTTCTCGTAAAGCAGAACGTCACTGGCATAAATCTTGCACCTCTAATGATTTCATCACATATACTGGTATCTACCACTCCTATAAAAATGCCCTGGACACTGCAAAACAAACATACTTCCAATCTCTCATCTATGCTCAGGCTTCTAACTCCAAACGCCTTTTTAACACATTTAAATCTCTTCTGAATCCTCCAGTCCCAAATCCTCCAACTACCATCCGTGCCCAGGATCTTGCTTCCTATTTTCAAGGACAAAATAGATTAGATCAGACTTAAAATGGTATCATCTCCCTCGGCAAGCAATCAGCTCAATTCCTTTGTAGCACCCTCTAACACTTTCTCTTCATTTGATCCCACAAATGAAGAGGAAGTTTCTACTATGTTCTCATCTTCCTACTCTACCTCCTGTCCTCTTGATCCCATTCCCTCACAAATTAGTAGGTCCCTGTCTCCTGTGCTCATTCCCCCTCTAACTAAAATCTGTAATCTATTTCTTTCTACTGGTATTTTTCCATCACTATTCAAGTATGCAGTGATTACTCCCATTTAAAAAAAACAAAATTCTGCCCCAAACTCTCTCGCAAATTACCGCCCCATCTCTCAGCTACCGTACCCTTCCAAGCTTCTCAAGAGAACTGCCTACACTCGTCTCACACACTTGGATCCTATTCAGTCAGGCTTTTGCTCTCAACACTCCACAGAGACTGTGCTGACCAAGGTTGTCAGTGATTTGATCACAGCAAAAACTGAAAGCCATTACTCTCTTCTAATTCTCCTAGATCTCTCTGCTGCATTTGACACTGTTGACCACACTCTCCTCATACAAAGACTACAATCCCTAGGTCTTGAAGGCACTGTCCTATCCTGGTTCTCATTCTACCTATCTAAACGCTCTTTCAATGTTAATTTCTCTGGATCCACCTCTGCTCCACTTCCTTTATCAGTTGGAGTACTGCAAGGCTCAGTCCAAAGTCCTCTGCTATTCTCTATCTACACCAATTGTCTTGGAAAACTAATAAACTCCTTTGGATTTCAATATCATCTCTATGTGGATGATACACAAATCTATCTATCCTCTCCTGATCTTTCACCATCTGTGTTGTCTCGCGTTACTGACTGTCTTTCTGCCATTTCATCGCCAACTCAAACTCAATCTTTCAAAAACTGAATTAATAATATTCCCACCCAAAAACAGAAGCTTCCTGCCTGACATTTCTATTTCTGTTGATAACATGACCATAAATCCCACCACGCAAGCTCGCTGTCTAGGTGTTATACTTAACTCACAACTATCATTTATTCCCCACATCAAATCCATATCTAAATATTGTTAAATACATCTAAACAACATTTCCAGAATACGCACATATCTCACACAAGACACTGCAAAACCTTAATTCATGCACTCATCATCTCCCGCATCAACTATTGCAATTCCCTTCTTACTGGTCTTCCCAAAGTCAGACTTGAACCCCTACAATCTATTATGCATGCAGCGGCTAGATTGATTTTCCTTGCAAAACGTTCTTCCTCTGCTGAGCCACTCTGTCAGTCTCTACATTGGTTGCCTGTATTTCAACGAATCCAATATAAAATTCTTCTACTAACATACAAGGCCATCAACAAAATTGCACCGACATACATTTCCTCACTTGTCTCAAAATAACTCCCTACTTGACACCTCCGTTCTGCACAAGATCTGCGTCTCTCTTTCACTCTCATCACATCCTCCCATTCTCAGTTACAGGAATTTTTTCGGGCTGCACCCACTTTGTGGTATTCCCTCCCTCGCACAGTAAGACTTTCCTCTAGTCTCCAAACCTTCAAGCGTTCTCTGAAAACCCACCTCTTCAGACAAGCTTATGATATTCCTCAACCACCATCTTAATCTCCCCTATTACCACCCTCTACACAGCTAACACAAGACAACAACCCTCTGACCAACATTGGTACACACACAGCCCACTCAGTACTTTTACCATTGCGTTCTAGCTGGTCTAGTGTGCAATATGATGTAGCACATGTCCTTGTGTTTCAAACTCCCATTGTCCCATAGATTGTAAGCTTGCGAGCAGGGTTCTCTTACCTCTCTGTCTGTATGTATTACCCAGTATTGTTTAATTAATGTTTGTTCCCAATTGTAAAGCGCTACGGAATTTGCTGGCGCTATATAAATGATGATGATGATGATGATGATGAACAATTAAGCAATAAAAAAAAGCACAATGTTAACAATGTCAATACATGCTTAGTGGAAACGCAGGCCCTGCACATATGAGTGATATTAACAAATGACTCAAATGTGAATGTTTTAATAATATAAAAGACATAATATTTAGTATACCACAGTTTAGCAAATGTGTATTGATATGATCCTCAATTTTAGAGAAGTACAATTATAATGGAAGGACTGCTAAAAACTTACCCTGTGACTAATGACTAACATTTCAATGCTATACTAAGAATGGTCAACATATAAATATATAATATATATTATATAATATATAATAAGTGAATGAGAATTCAATACCTAGTGAATGGAATATAATATTATTCCACATTGATTTTTATTATAACCAAGGGATGAAAATCTAATTTGAATTCAATACCTAATAAATGGAATATAATATTATTCCACATTGATATTTATTATAACCAAGGGATGAAAATCTAATTTGTTCAACAATGAAGACCAAATCCAGTACTACATAATAAATAGATATTGATAACTGTGATACCATATAGTCGAATGTATTGGTAACAAGACATTATAGTGTCAATCCAAAACAGTAACAGCTATACCAGTAAATGTGAGTCATGTACATTTAATACACATTAAATATAAATGCAAGCATTGTCTAAAACACAGACTTTTCACACATTTATTGAAAGACTTATAAATATAGAACACCTAATATAAATTAGATCATAGGGATTTGAACTCATATTCAGCAGCTTAATAGTAACATTATGGGCCTGATTTATATTAAGACATTGTCTGCAAGCAACTTGTGCTTAAAATACATGGAACTGTAGTGTAGTTTCGACCGTGTTGAAATACAAGTGGATCTCAATATAAGTTACCATTTTAATTTGGGTGTAAGTACACTCTGCCTAAACGTTACTTGTCATATGAAGGCAGACAGAACAGATTGCAAGATACGCACAAGCATAAGTGCAATATAAAATCACATCGGAACGCATGCAAAAAATTTTTTTTATAAAATAAATTAACAACTTAATACAGTAATCATTAATAAAAATATCTGTTAATAAAATCAGAAATAAATACATTAATCATAAAAACAAAAAATACATAAATCAGGAGGTTCTTAATGTGTAATGTACATACAATTACTTTTATAGTCCTAATCTTACTTGCATACTCATGTTCTGTGCTAGCTAGTTGCACACATATATGTAGTTTTTAATACGAAGACTATGCTGTGTCAATCATCACTATCAGTCGGCAGTTACACTTGCCCTGTAGCTGCTGCAAATGAGACGGCTCAATGCAGGAATTGAATTGGCCACATCTGCATTGGCACACACTCTTCATGTCCTTATCGTGCATTGCCTATGTTCCTCAGTTCCTTCCCTCCCCCGTTCCACCTTCAGGTCATAGGCAGTCATAAGTGTCTTTTGCGTTCAGACATTAACTGCTTGAAATTGCATTTAGTGATGCAATGTCCATTTCTGAGTATGCGCTAAACTATTTAGTGCAAGATGCTGCAAAAAAGGGACCTACATCCCAATATAAATCAGGCCCTATAAACTGCATTCCATGATGGATGAGTGAATATATGGGAGACAGTGGTATTTGAAATTTTACAATTTCCCAAAGTGATATTTTGTCACAATATTATGTATATATATATATATAGTAATTTATTTAAAAAGAGCAAAGAGGTCTACAAGTAAGAGAAATCTAGGTTGCCTGATACATCATAAAAATTACTATTGTGATCAATGAGTAGTTAAATGACAGGCATATACATATATACATTAAAGACAATATAATTTTTCTTTTTCTGGGTTTCAATGAAATAAAAAAAATGTTTTTAAATACTTTGTTGCGGTATTTTTTTTATCTTTATTTTAACTATAGTTAGCCATAATAAATAAAAATATAAAAGAGCAGACTAAGTATATACAATTTTAATTAATCTTCAATAAAGAGTTGTTAGATTTTAAATGAATACATATTTCACGTGGATTGTATTGCTTTCTGCTTTGAACAATCTAAACTTTTAGTCAAATATGGCTCAGCAACTGCCTTAGAGATTTTAATGGTAAATTGCGTTGATAGGTAATTTTCTAATGCCGCAATAAGTGGCAATAGAAAATCAGCCTTATCTCTACTTTTTAATGAATAGACCTCTAAGTACCAAATCATTACTATACATATCAAAAAATTCACAGGAACAGGTGGACATTGGATTCTGTCATTACTATATACAGGTCAGTACACATAAGGAATTAGAAATACCAACATCAGGCATGTGTTTTTTAATTTGAGAATTTATTATGATTCAAGTATTTTTTTAATCACTTGCTGTTCTCATTAATAATTTTTCTATTTTGTAAAGATAAAAGTTATCCCCTTATAAATAACAGATTTGAAAATAAAGCAGATAATGTACAATGGGTTCTGGCATTGAGCATTTCCACCTTATTTAGGGACATTTATTCTAGCTGGTCTATATTACACAGATGACAAGTGGCTTGGTCCAGAGACCTTTGAAGTGCGAAGGATGAGCTCAAAATCCCTGCCTAATCTCATGAATGGCAACAGGTGCTTAATTGTGCCGCTATTCTCCCTCAAACATGTTCGGTGAATATAAAAGATGAGTGAAAGTGCCAAAACTATTCATTGAAATATTTGTCTTATTCCATTTAGCTGCAAAATATTGCATGTTTCGCAAGTAGAATTTGAATTGACTGTCATTGTCCTATCTCTATTCTAAAAATATAAACTCAGTGAAAATTGCATTTACCAAAACTGTGTGAAATGATCTTTGTCTAAGCACATTTTCTAACATCTGTAAAATGACCTGTTGCTACAAAACTTTATTGGCATGAAAGTTTTGCTGGGATTTTGCTCATATTTAATATATACTAAAAATAATACTTGTAAATAATCTGACCGAAGGCAAAACATGTATAAAATGTTTTATTCCCTAGAAAAACATCAGGAAGGGGTGAAATTTAGATATGAAAGACATTTTCCAGAAGGGCACTGACATATCAATTTAGCTTCTACTCACCGAGACGTACTGACTGATAGATGTGCTGTATTATCTCTTGCAGGAAACTGAATGTCTTTTATCTCACCCTGGAGCCAAATACATATTTGTTCAGTAGATATTTTGTAACCAATTTACTTCTGTTTTTAATCTATTTTAATACAAGTACTTATGTTTAATCCCTCTTAATACAATTACTTACCTTTCTTATACTGTGCAGACCTCCAGTGTGAACTGAAATCTACTCATCTACTTTTTTTGTACATCTATTTTTAGCAATAGGATATGGTCAACTGTGAGAGCAAAATGAGATGAATAAAGAATTAACCACCAAGTAAAATGAAATTCACAATATTATTTGAAAATAGCAATCGTGATACATTACAGTAAGTGTCCTAGCTAGTTATACGGGGTCAGGCATCTACTCCCTGGACCGCTCCATTATTCAATGACTGGGACTGGAAGCTGTAGGCGGTGTGGGCTTAGAGAGGAAGCAAGGAGCCATTTACACCGGCAGTGCAGCCTCTAGCCATGCACATGTGCGTCCCACTGCCACCTCTACTTCCACTCTTCTTTTCCTCCCCCTGTTTCCTCTATTGGCCGGGCCTAAAATTGTGCACCTCATGGTCCTGCCGAAGTCAGTGTTAGTAGATTCCTCAGAATTGTGCACAGTAATATACCAGCCAGTATAGGAAAAGGTGCTGAGACCCTTACAGCATTCACAGTGATATTGATGGTCTGTATACTAAGGTTCCAAATATACTACAAGTCTTCGGACACTGCAGATTTGAAACTCCTGCTTTTATCAACACTTTGATTGTCCACGCCTGAATCCATTGCCTCCTCCATATCAGTATCAACCTATGCATGTGTCTCCAGCTTTCTGATCCCCCTCTATGTGTGTCTGTCTCTATCATCCCTGTCTTTATCTTACCCTTTGTGTTTGTCTGTCTCCAGTGGTGTATATAGATCTCTCTCAAACTGCGTCCCCAGATGTGTGTTTACCCCACCTCCCACTCGTGTGTGTGTGTGTGTGTGTGTGTGTGTGTGTGCATGCGTGTGTGTGTATGTGCATGTGTGTCTGTCTTCTTATAGTGTTTCTGCCCCTTTCTGTCTCTCTCTCTCTCACTTCAATTATGTATGGGTACCAATATCTTCCCATCTGTCTGTCTCTCAATGTGTGTTTAACTCTGCCCATGCCCCCCAATTGTTTGTGTCTCTATCTCCACAATATGGGTGCCTGTCTCCCCCTTTATGTGTCCACCCATCCCAACTGCTCACCCTCCTTTTTCTCCCATCTGAGCAGTCAGCGCTCAATGAGTTGTACACACTAAATTAAATCATGGATAAATCAGTCTTAGTTAAAAACATTCACAAATACAAATAAACCCCAACAATGTTAAACAATTGAGGCATTCCTATCCACATAATTGTCCAGATATTATTATTTCAAACTACGTGTGTTAAATTAATATAAGCCAAACAAAACTCAGTGGTTAATATATCAGCAAACTTTATAAATCAGGACAGAGTATCACATCTTAATTCTGAGTGGTCTAGTGGTTTAAGAGAGTATCAGATCCCTGTAATCAGCAACTGATACACACCAAATAAATTGGTTCATTATATAAATACATTTAAATTTAAAAATTACAGCTCCATTGGGCTTTCTTATTGTATGTTAAAATGTCGTGTTACTAACAGCAGCTCTCTGCACATCACAACAAGGTAAAACATATTGTCCTAGGCAGGAAACAGAGTTGCTAAGGAACACCTCATTGGTACAGCAATGCTAAATAGTACAATGTCCTGATCCAGCTGGCACTGGTAAAGTATAAAAACATAAAATACGAAAAGCCTCAATTAAATGGAAGAGGAATGGAAGAAGATAACAGGGAAATCAAATTATCTCTGTATGAGTGAAAGCTGGTATATATAAAAATGAGAGCCACCAATAATTGAGGAGGGGGGGCTCTAGGATTAATATGGAACTGAGATACAATTAATTGTCTCTAGTCTAGACTAGTATGTGGAGCCCAAAGCGGACCATACCTCATGATAGTGCCTAGTGCTTATACCTAATGGTCGAAGTGGGGGAATACATGGTGGTATGCCATACCGCTACTTCTTCTACTTCCTTCATTGTAAAACTATCAAATCCCATTTACTTACATTCCCATTATATTTTGCATGCCTCTTCTTCTAAATTGCCTATATTCATGAAAGCCTATAGCACTGCCAACTGTAATTATGGCTCTTAGCAGTTGTTGTAGTATAACAAGTTTCTTAGTCTATTTTAAATACATAAATTATCTGGCAGAGCTTAATGTAGGCTGTAATATGGTAACAATGTGCTTTAAAATTGCTCCAAGTATTCCATATGTCAGGAGCTTTTATGCCAAACCTGTCACTGTATAAAAACCACAGCAGTATAATTATTTGGAAAGGTGATCCCTACAATCCCAGTTGTAATAATGTCCTAATCCCTGATTACTTTGATTCGGGCCCTAGATTCTCACCTACATCACCTAACCGGTAATCTGGCACTGCAAATGAGTATAATCTCAACTTTATCAGATCCCCCTAAAATTATTGTAACCTGTCTGTAATGTAGTGGGGAGGAAATATTTCACATGTTTCACACAGATGCAGTGGACAGTCAGGTTAACACATGAACAATGTGTTTTACAGCGATTCATATCTGAAAATGGTGAGGTTTAGTGGTCCTTTAGGTGTCTATTGTCTAATAATTTATGTAGGAGATGTGAGACCTGGTCAGTGCTACAAAAGTGCAGTAGGGACTGTCCAGTTTCCACAATAAAAGACTTCCATCTGGACATTTCATGTACTGTATAAGGTACACCACACTGATGTACAAGCCACGAATGTTGAACTCTACTGATACAGGTGAACCAGGACCATTAGTGCTCCCAATCATTAATCAAATCAGACAATCATTACATCCAGATAATCAAGTTCATATAGGTGATATAAATACCTTGAAGTCAGCAGCTACTTCAGCCAGGTCAGCAAGATATTGGTGAGTTGCAGGAATCGGAGCATAATGCATTTACCCCCAGGAGTCAAAAGTTGAATTTCACTGAATGATAAACATTTATCACTGTCAAGTGGATTTCTATAGGCATATCTCATCTATAAATAAGGTGAATTAATTGTAAAATACACAGTAATGTTGAAGTATCTACACTATATTGTTTTTTTTTGGGGGAGGGGGGTGTTTGGGGGGGGGGGTGTTCTTCTGCACTGGAAGTTCCCTCTTATGTTCCATAGAGACCAGTAAGTGTAGGATGCCTTTGAGTCTACAAAGAGACTTACCCTTTTTTTTGTGCGCAATAGGGCAATGAGTATTTTTTACAAATAAAATGGACTCTACATGAAACCCATAATGTACCCGTATATATTCATACAAAACTTACTAGTGTACTAAGCTATATTTTACATCACAGATGATAATGATATAGTGGTTCGATTGGAAGAGATTGTAATTTTATTTTATTTTACAATTATACATACATAAACATTTTTAGGCACATATATATATAAATTACAGTTTTTAGATTTATAGTGGTATGTAATGCTCACTTCAGTCATTATAGCCAGCATCCAAGTATGACAAAGGTCAGAATCAAATTCTGAAAGGTACTTTACTTCCATAAGTCTAATGTAGCACAGGTAGATATTAGCTCTGGGTCTTTATCTGAAGCTGTTTTTTCTTATGTTCGGAGGACTGATGGTCAGAATTTCAGCTGTAAACATTATGCCATACAGTATATTAATATTTTATTAATATTTTACAAAAAAGCTCAGGGGAGAAGCACAGTATTAACAGTTGCAAATGTACTCTTATGTAGAAAATCAAATGGGGGATACAACATCTTGGGTAGTTGACTGAAACATTTAAGTAACATTGCTAACATTAAAAGTTGTCGTCTTTATATTGCTGATAATATGTAATGTGAAGCCTGCTAGTGTGGTCAGAAAATGACAGAAAACGACTATTTGCAGGCCAACAAGGGTCATTTTCCCACTGTATTTACAGACATGCCTGATAATGAACAGAACATTATTGGGCATTGTGCTTATTTTGGGACTACACGCTGGGCCAGTATTGCAGCATGTGCCATGACCTTTCATCATTACTTTTTCTTATGAAGTCAGATATGTAGGTTGAGAGGTGAGAATTGTGGACTGCTTACTGGTGTGATTTTTCAATGTATTATGAGAAGCAAGGGTAATAATGGCTATTAAACTTGGGACAAGAGAGGATCTATGGTTGGTAAGGTAAATGAGCCTGGCCACAAAAGTGGGGATAATATTTGGAGGTAAGGTCAATTAACAGTGCAATACAAAAGGCAGGATGTGATAAGTGAAGGAATCAAGATTTTGGAATCATCATAATACAGAGCCCTTGCCCACGGGCTTAAAACGCATATCTTATAAACATGCGTGTTGTAAAACATTTGCATATATTACAGGAAAACATTCCCATGTTAGGTTTAATGCACATCTGTAAATGCTAACAAAAATTAGGAGAAACCTGAGTTTTTCTATGGATATTTGAATGTACCTTAAGAAATATTATGGAAATGCTGAAAAATTGAAAATGCAATATTAAAATTACTTGCTTAATAATATGATGATCGCTTGTATATATATTTATATATATATATATATATATATATATATATATATATATATATATATATTATTGTTTTTCTATCAAAAAAAAATATTTCTTGTTAAAAAGAAAATGGCAAGATTCAGTTAATGAATATAAGCGGCTAGTGCAGGTAAGTCCAAAGAATATTTTCTCTTTTAGGTGTTGGACAATCCTCCATTGATATGTGCCAGGAAAAGACTTGCATAAAGAATGCACTCCAGTTTAAAGAGATATATTTGTTTGATGTTCAGATTGTTTCATCAGTAAAGTCTGATATAGGCAAGGCAAAGGATCGGATGCTTGGACAGTGGAATAAACTGTGTTGTAAGTTTTTGAAAATAAGGAGCTCTTAGAATGAGACTGCATTGATGAATGTGAATTATTGTTTTCAATTGGACACACTTTAATATCTGAATAGATGGACATTGTATCCTTCTCTCTTTGTGCCGGGGAGAGAACAGACAATAGTGGAGATATCTTGGAAGCATGGTCCTCTGAATCTGAGTTTATCCTGGTTGGAACTTCATTTTCCAGGGTTGGACACTGGGCAATTTCTGAATACAGATGAATTTCTTTCTCCTAAAAGACCAACATATGTGATATTACAAGGAAAATGTTTCATTAAACCATTGGAGATACATGGCCTGATTCATTTCCGCACGCAAGTTGAGTGTTTAAGAAGAGCACAGAACTTATGTTTTATTTCAACCATATTCAAATCCAAGTGTATTTCATTTGTGATCAGGGTGGAATTGCGCTCTGCCTAAACAGTACTTGCCGTACGTTGACATACAGAACAGACTGCAATATATCCACATACGTAAGAAAAAAAGATATGTCTGAAAACAAGCGTACTTACAACAAGCGCAGAACTTGAATCAACCACATCTTACTGTACGTGGCCTATGTTAGTCCATCCTTCCCTCCCCCGTTCTGCTTCTCAAGTTGCATTAGTAAGAATGAATTGCATGCAATAGTGTTAGGTGTAATGTCCATTTCTGGGCATGTACAGAGCTATTTCACACAAGATGCGGTACTCAAACAGATATATGTCTGAACATAAATCAGGCCAAAACCATTAAGGATCACAGTAAATCAACTAAGAATGTGGTCAATTAATGAATGGAAATCGATATTCTACAAAGCATCAAACACTCATTAGCAGACTCTACATTTCAGTTATACATTGTAAATGATGATTTTTTTACAGGATATATTTTTATATCTAAATACGTTTTCTATATATTTTTTTCAGGGTGAATTCAATATAGGTAGAAATATTTACTGTGTTACACAAACTGTTTGCTGCATAAGTACAGAGGAGAAAATGTTTTACTATTTCCAAACTATTTTTATCTATCACCTCGCCAGCTATCTTTTATTCTATTTATTTTTTATTTTTGCTCTTCTCACGTCTCAGTCAGGTAAAAAGTAGAAGCACATGGCAGTCAGTAGGGGTTAAAAAAAAGTAGACATTTAGTAAAAGTATTTCACTGCAGTTTAGTAGGCATCTGTAACTCATGGGGGTAAATGTATTAATGTCCGGATTCTTCAACTCCGGCGTGTTCAGCGTCTTCGGCGATTAAATTTAAAGCTGCATTGTAAAGGGAAACTTCCCTTTAAGTTTAAAGCGGCGCTGCATTGTAAGGGGGAACTTCCCTTTACAATGCAGCACCGCTTTAAATTTAATCGCCAAATACGCTGAACACCCCGGAGTTGAAGAACCGGACATTAATACATTTACCCCATGGTTTGTTTCTAATGTCTGCCATTAATGTAACCTTATTAGGTTGCAATCTTGCATTTGAGTAGTGTAAGTATGGAGTAAATTTGTTAAAATAAAGTATATGTGTCAGAGCTTCTTCCCTGGCCTGGAGCCCTCACCCTACAGAGGTAAAGAGATGGGTATGTAGATCATGCTTAGAGTTTACCAAATTTCAGGGAGTCCTCCTGGAATCCCGGAAAAGTAATCATCCTCCTGAGTCTTGGTGGAGACGGGGCTTCATGACGCGATTTGTGTCATCAAGCCCTACCCTCACTAAGCAATGCCGTGAATCCTGGTAATGCACAGCAGGGGTAGGGCCACAGTGATGCAATGGTGTAACCACCCCCCCCCCCCCTCCTTCCTGCACTTGTCGGCAAGTATGATGTATTTTAGCAATTCAAATTTCCATTTACATAAATGGGAATATCAGGAAGAGGGGACATCAACATTGGCATTGCCAATATGACTAAGGCAAGTGGAAGTAGAAGAGAGGATCGCAGCACTGGACCGTTGGAGCCTTTGAGAGGAGGCATCAGACTGGTGTAATGCTGGGTAGAAGGGAAGAGACTTTACTAGCTTCTGCACCACAATGACAGAAAGTGAAACTGTAGGCACTGTATGGGTAACATAGGTATACTCATCAGCACACCTGAAACAATTTGCTAGTCTTCTTTTGATCTTCTCACCCGCTGAACACTTTTTTGCAAACCAATTGAAGTACAATGGTGTTATATAAATAAATGTTGATAATATCATCAGCACATATTTTGCTGATGGTTACTGTCTGCTATATGTGTGCATATAATACATACCCAAAACTCCCATTACCCCTACAGCACTCTGAGCACCACTCTCCGAGTTTTGGTTCCAAGAGGCAGGTAGTTGTGGGGCTACTATTTTGTTTCACTGAAAACTCTAGAATAGACTGTAGAACTTTTTCCTGATTCTGCAGGGCGCCAGGTCAGATACAGGGATACAGTCACAAAACAGCCAGGCTTCTTGAAGGATGTTAGGTATGTGGGTGCCAAGGTTGGGGATCTTCGTCTTTTTTATGTAACCAAAAATATTGGTCCATTGACCATTGTAAATGAGGAGAGCATTAAAAGCTGCCATTGTCAGAAAGCAAGTCAGATTATGACCAACCTTGAAATAAGGAAAACATGCTTAGCAAGGGCACTCGGTAAGAATCATGATTATTAAAGTATACCTTTTATTAATATAATTTTAAAAAATACAGTGTTCCCATAATAAGCCTAAATATAGTAGGCAGCGAAATAATAAAAAGAAAGAAGTAATTAAAATAAAGATGTTAATAAACTGGCAGATTATGCCAAGCCTAAATTAGGCCTAAGTTAAAGCGAGTAGCGAAACGCGCATCGGCGTTCGCCTCGCTGTGCTGTTTTGATCTCTCAGGCTGTAATAATATGCTTTGAAAACACTACCAACTTAATTCCCATAGGGATATTAATCCTATTATAATAGGGACACACTGAACTATATGTTCTCTTTACTATAGGTTCAATTATCAGAGGGATGTTAATCCCGTTATAATAGAGGTGAATTGGACTGCTAATCCTATTAGCCAAGGGAAAGACACTAACAGGATTTAGATTAACCTGTGCTGATAACTAAGTTTCGCACAGGATATATGATATTTGACAATAGCGGCTATTAGTACTCTCCCAGGCAACAGCGTTTTTTAGATTGTAGTATTAACCTATGAATAATAGCTTTGGAGCAGCTTTATTATGTATATTGATCTACATGATCACTAATAGAGTTAATGATAGGTCACTACACTAATCAATCTTAAGAACTAACCGTTTACAACAGACATATAGTCATGTGGTTATGTCTATGTGTATGAAAATAATTGAGGAATAAAATCCTTATATAAGCAACAATATATTGTAAATAACGATACAGGTGATGAATACAAACTTTGTTACCAAATAACCTGAATTCATACACTGACACCCATGGTCAATTGGAGATATATATAGAGAGTGAATTAATAATTAATGAAATATATTTCTCAATAAAGCAAACAACACAGTAAGGCTTGGCATAATCTGCCAGTTTATTAACATCTTTATTTTAAATCTTTATTTTCATTACTTCTTTCTTTTTATTATTTCGCTGCCTACTATATTTAGGCTTATTATGGGAACACTGTATTTTTTAAAATTATATTAATAAAAGGTATATTTTAATAATCATGATTCTTACGGAGTGCCCTTGCTAAGCATGTTTCCCTCTTTCACTTGCGTTTCAATTCAATGTTTCACATGTAGAGGTGCACCAATCCAGATATATAACCTAACTATTAAGATAATACAATATTATTCTGGATACGTAAATAAATACTTAGTGTGGTGGTATATCTTTTTCTATCAACCTTGAAATAAACCTTAACTCTTAAAAATAAAATTATATATTTAAGAAAAATAAAATTTAAAATGTAACTAGAAAACATTTCATTGGTTCCAAAAAGTACAACTTTAAAGTTCAAGTGGAATCATTTTTAAGAGTTAGGAGCAGGCCCGGCGCTCCCATTAGGCAAGGTTAGGCACTTGCCTAGGGCGCCGGGCTCTGGAGGACGCCTGGAGGGCGCCACAAGAATGTAAATTACTTTAAAACTGTGCGGCGACCGCTGACCATACCTGTCACGGCCACCGCACAGCATTCAGATGCACGGGGGAGGGGGGAAGAGGCTATTGCTCACCTCCACCGCCTCTCTGCTCCGTCTCCTCCCCTCCACTCACTAGTGTCAGTGAGTGGAGGGGAGGAGACGGAGCAGAGAGGCAGCGGTGGTGAGACAAGGTTAGGAAAGACAGGGTGAGGGGGGAGGGGGGAGGAGGGCGCCGATTTTTGCGGGGGGGGGGGGCGCCGATTTTTTCAAAATGCCTAGGGTGCCATGGACCCTAGCACCGGCCCTGGTAAGGAGGAGGAGTATAGTTTATAGAAGTGAAAATAAGGGGGAAGGAGCTCCAGGAGAGAGGAAGGGTATTGGGGGGAGAAGTAGGGAGGTGCAGGGGAGAAGGGGCTGAATAGGGTGACAGACTTTGACATGCTATTATGAGAGTTATTAGAACACAGTATAGAGATTAGCATAATCAGGAGACTTACATGGAATTCAGACACTTTGTTTGGGCTCTTTTCTAGGGGGGAAATAATAGATAACAATAAAAATCTGAATAATATATCATGTTATTATAATACAATTACTGATAACCAACAGTGATTGACAGCCATAACTTATACAAGTTCAAATACCTAATGCAGCCCTGGAGATGGCAATGAAACTACTAGATGAATTTGCAGTTAGATGGTAGTTTGCCTCAGAAAATGCCCAATGCTAAATGTATATTAAGCAGTACTAAAAGAGACATATATATATATATATATATATATATATATATATATATATATATATATATATATATATATATATATATATATATATATGTCTGTGTGTATGTCTTTGGGGCCTATTTGTTTTTACCAGTCCCATCCAACTTTACTCTCTTCAGTCTATACTCAATGCTGCTGCCCGCCTTATTTTTGTCTCCTGTCACTCTATCACTGCTGTGTCTGTCTGCCAGTAGCTACATTGTCTCGCTGTGGCCTATATGGTTTAATTTAAACTGCTCACCCTCACCTCAACCAATCTTCTCCAGCCTCATCTCTACCCACTCTCCTTCCCGCTGCTCCGCTCTGCCAATGACCGCCACCTCATACCACACTGATTACTTCTTACCACTCCTGCCTTCCTGACTTCGCTTGGGCTGCTCCCCACCTGTGGAACAAACTCCCAGATTAACCTCTATTCTCAAAGGCTTCAAGCTTTCCCTTAAAACTATTTTTTTATTCAAGTCTATAATCCTCCTTGCCTCAGCTATCACCTCTTCTCAACCACACTGTGCCACCCTATTTGTTTCTTCCCTTCCATTCAGGATGTAAGCTCTCATGAGCAGGACCCTCTTTCTTGGTGTTCTCTTTCTACTATTGCATCACCCTCTGTACCTCTATTTCTAAAATTCACAGCTTAATGTAATGTAATAATGTATTTGTCTATAACATACTATGTTATCCTTTCTTTGTAATATCCAGTTGATATTGCTATCACATCATTTGTAATTTATACTTCATGTCAATTACACATGATGACTTAATAAACTATTACATTGCCCTGCATTTGTTAGAAACAATTCAATAAACTTTATGCTAAAACATAGTAATATAACGGTGATACAAGCTATACATTGTCTATTACATGACTTACTTTTATGAGCTCTCTTAAATAGCAGGAATGCTAAAGCAGATGCTGTCACAAATATACCACCTCCTGCTATGCAATATATCCAGTACGGTGTGGAATCTAAATAAATAAATTATAATATTCATAGATTAAAACATAACTTAATTGTTAATAACACAAGTATTTATGGACTATGTTATGACATATACTGTGCAGACTGTTTATTTTTTAGAATTAGCGGCAAGGGTTGCATGGGTTATTTTACCGTCTTGACTTTTTTGGAATATATATCAGGGCCACCTTAACATTATGGGCCCCCGGGCAAAGCAGTGCAGCGGGGCCCCTACCTCTATATATGTGTATCATATATATATATATATATATATATATATATATATATATATATATATATATATATGTATAGATAGATAGATATAGATACATTTGCAGGATTTTTTATTGTTTTTTTGCAGGATTATTTATTTTACTTAAGAGCCCTGTCTATGGGGCCCCCTTGCCTGTGGCCCCCCCGGGCACCTGCCCATCGTGCCCAATGGAAAAGATGGCCCTGATATATATTTATTGTTCAGTGATCTGTGTACAGGTATGGGCCCTGGAGGAGGATTCAGTGTCACCTTTGCGGCTTCCATTTCTATGTAACACAATCCCAGCACACTTGCTACCTGGCAAAAACTAGACTGGGAGCCACTTCAATGTGTATGCTGATCCTTAGCCTTTACCTGTGCTGGAAACAGCCAGGCAACCAATGTTAATTTATGTCTTGTGTGTATGTCTTTGGGGCCTATTTGTTTTTACCATTCCGACTTTCCCATCTTCAGTCTATCCTTAATGCTGCTACCCAGCTTATTTTTCCTCTCTTGCCACTCTATCACTGCTGTGTCTGTCTGCCAGTAGCTACATTAGCTCGCTGTGGCCTATATAATTTAATTTAAACTGCTCACCCTCACCTCAACCAATCTTCTCCACCCTATATCTCCAACCTCATCTCTACCCACTCTCCTTCCCGCCGCTCCGCTCTGCCAATGACCGCCACCTCATACCACACTGATTATCTCTTCCCACTCCTGCCTCCATGACTTCACTTGGGCTGTTTCCCACCTGTGGAACAAACTCCCAGCTGTACATCACTTTAGGTGAAGCCAGAATTGGTATTAGATTCCCAAGCACTAGGTTGGTGTCTTGATTTTTTTAATACTGCTACCTCACATTTCCCAACATTTGGGTAGGTGGCATCGGGACAGGGGCTAAGCCACATCTCAATGAATGAGTGGCCACACACCAGGGGAATGCCTAGTACTTTTGAAGCTGACGGTTCTCTCCTTCCCTCCTCTCTAAACTCATTCATTGCCATGTATAGCAGCAGTGAACAGTCAATATCTCACAAAGCTGTCCCAGTCAGGACTGCCCTGGCCCCTGCCTAAACCAGGATGTTTGGGAGCTATGCTACCCTCACCATATCAGCCAGGAGTTTGTATAGATGAGAGTGCTATGATTTCTATTGCTATTTTCCCAGCAATGGACATCGTCACTGGGTACCGCAACTAAGTAAATTGTTTGCACTGCATTGCAGAATTGATAGTCCTTCTTAGCACAGGAATAAATGCAATATCTTAAACATCATGCTTATTTTGGTATTATTGCATTGATGCTACTTGAAAGCTTTGTATTTTGCCTTTGCTTATTCTGTGTTTTGCTTGCTGAACTTTTCTGTTTTATGTACTATACTATTTTTTCCAACTGTACGCTGCAGTGCTGCAGAAATATGTGGTGCCCTATAAATAAACAACAATAATAATAAGAATAATATTTTTTGCTGTAATACAGTAGCAATCTTTCTAGTGTAAGTTCAGCTTTTAAAGGAAGTATCTGATTGGTTGTAATGTTTTAATGCAAATTTTGCACCTAAATACAAGATTAGTAAATGAGTCCTTCTGTCTGAATATCTCAGTAACTGCATACTGCTTTCCCTTTTATGTTTCCCTTTCATTGACTCTGGAAATTATCTGTTTGTCTCTAATTGTACAACATAATTCACCCTACATACTAAGGTACATAGATCATCAGCGTTCTGCTAAAACATTGAGCAAATGTGACAGAGAATATTGGCACCAAGAAGAATGGAGAAAGTCACTCAACATCTGCATGGTAATGGTTCATTGAGTTACCATGTGTGCACCCCATCCCTCCACTCCAATTCTTCCTCCGACCTTGCTGACAGCTGATGGCCATGCAAAGCATGCATTGGCAAATATAGAATAGTGTTTTGTATCGCTTGAAGTTGTTTATAGTAAATTCATACCTGCCAGCAGTCCCTATCGATTTAGCAAAATGTAGCATTTTCAATGTGAGAGCTGTGTTCACCAATGCAAAAGTGTATCATCCACATTGGGGTTGCTATGGACACACAGCAAAATCATTGTAGCATCACTTGGGAATTCTTCCTTGAAAGAGTGACCCGGGGGTAAATGTATGAACCTCCGGATTCTTCATCTCCGGCGAGTTCAGCGCCTTCAGCGCTTAAATTTAAAGCGGCGCTGCCTTGTAAAGGGAAGTTTCCTTTTTTTACGTTTTAAATTTAAGCGCTGAAGGCGCTGAACTCGCCGGAGATGAAGAATCCGGAGGTTCATACATTTATCCCCCAATCTGGTCACCACTTTACCCCAACAACAACAGAACACGTGTAATAGTGATCTAATTATAGCAGGTATGCCAACCAAGAATAGACCACTAATACAAGTTATCTTATAATGCAGAGGTGTCCTATTGCACCCCTTGTTAAAAACGTATACATCAAGAAAAAAGTAGTTACATGGCTATCTATATTAAAAAAAACTTCATGCAAGTTTAACGTTTGATCCTCAAGAATCCTTGCTGATACAGTGATAGGCAAAAATCCATATAAAACATTGTCCAATTTGCCTTAAGAGGGGATATATTCCTTCCTGTTTCTTTCAACAGCTGCTTAAGAGCTCTTTGTGTTAACTAGAGCAAACTTTTCCAAACACAGAGCTGACATCCCAGGGATTCAGGAAGATAATAAGCAGAATATTTTACACACTTTATAGCTTCTTATATAGGGGCACCTGGGCACCAAAATTTGCCTGGGATGTATGGTTGAAAGTGGCACATACCTACATATATTCTGGCCCTGCATTGTGATAAGTAATTTCTGGAGAGAAGATTACAAATCGATGGAAAGACTGTTGAGCCTACCCCAAATCCTGGATCCAAAAATGTGTTCACTTTCACTGATGGATAGAAAATCCCTGCAGTTATTGCTCATACAGTTCCAGTATTCCTTTTGTTTTCCAATGGTATTTAACCATACTACTTAATAGGAAGCATCCTAAGAAGCCTACCTGGTTGTTGTGCATTAACCTAACAAATTAACCTTTCAAGTATTTAAGATACCATATTTGGTTAGAGGCTGGTCCGATATATGCTTTAAGTAATGATTCTATGAGCAGATAACCAACACACTGAAGCTTGATAGTGTAATGTAGATCATTGTTGAAATTTAGCCCTGTGATTTGGGCACATTCCCTGTATTATTGTTATGGGATTGATTTTTAGTGATGTTTGAGTCAATCTTAAGGGCACGGTCACACATCTTGTTTTGCCCCATCTATCTTGATGTCTTGTTTCACCTCTTAGTATTCCCTTTCCTTCCATAACTAATGTTATTTTATATTTAAAATAAGAAAAACTGTGAAGTTTATGAGTTCTGATTAAATATCAACGAATCCTTAGTATGGCCATAATCCAAAAATGGATCTTGACTGGTCTCCCCTTCCCCACACTACAACGGAAATATGACTACCACCAACTACATTGAGGAGATTGAATCATTGATAAGGATTTGCAATTATGTTAGGCAATTCCCTCACACTTAACATTGCAGCTGATGTATTAGTCTTTAAGCAAGAACAATGTATGACATCAGCTGTGAAGCTGCTACCGCATCGAATGTGAATTTTCCAGATTTAGCATCAGTAATATGGTCCTTACTGTATTGTGCGCTCTTCTGTGTGACGTTGATATTAATGGTGTGAACAACTGTGGATGGAGTCTGCATTGTCACCGTTTCAGTACATGTGGAACAGTCTGTAGGTAGAAGAAGTACATTATTATTACTGCCCTGTGGAAAGACTATGCATTGCAAAAAGCTCCAAATATTTATAAATACTGATACTGATGTTCTTTATCTGGAGATTTCTGCCATTTATGAATGAACTGGTAATAGTAAATACAGATATTTCATTTTGTAATCTTTGCTAAAGGACATTTGTATGATTTCTAGTTTTGCTGAATAGAGTATACTACTTATTGGGTATTGGTTGAGACAATAAAACAATAGATAGGGAGAGAGTGTTCCAGCCCACACAACATTGGGGATATTTGTTATTAGGACAAGTATTCAAAATGAGAGTAACAATAAAAAGGAAAGAAATCTTTCAAGAGACTCTGAAGATGGCTTAGAATTCCTCTTCAGGACAGAGGAATTCCTGGGAAATCCCCCAATAGGAGAGATGCCACAGGTAAAAAGAGAGTCACAAACATACATGAAGAGGTGTTACAATAAAAAAAAACAACCAAGATTGAATCTTCAAGTGACCCACAGGAGGAGGAATATTCAAATTAAGCAGTATTCTGATAACAGAGGATCGGATTAATTTGCTGAAAAAGGGTTTGAAGTTTGCACCCCAAGTACAACCCAGCAAATGTGATATATATCTTGATCTCCATAAATTTGTGAGAAAAATAATTTTGAAGAAATACTTTATGAAACATATACTGTCACATACTCAAAATATGCAAACCACAAAATTCACACATACGAGTTTGAAACCATCAAGCAATTTTTTTCCGAATGTTATGAAAGGTGCGTGTGTAGAAACATTCCAAAGATTGGTGGAAAAGAACTAGAAGTACCTGAAAAAATGAACATAAACCAGAACATATCTAAAAGGGAAAAGAAAGCCCTGGAGGACGGCCCGGACTGGGCACACTTGGAGGACGGCCCGGACTTGGCACACTTGGAGGACGGCCCGGACTGGGCACACTTGGACCGGACAACACTGGGAAAATCCACTAGCCGGACATCACTGGAGAAGCCTCGGACCAGACAGCACTGGGAGAAGACTCGGACGGACAGCACCAAGTGGTAACTCGGGCTGAACCGTAACAAGTGGCGACTCGGGCTGAACTGTATTAAGTGGTGACTTAAGGTCTGGAATTTATTAAGTGACAGCTCAGACTGGACCTGGACATGGAATGGCAATGTCTCTGGAGTAGATTGGAGGGGCAGAGCCCACAGTGAAGTAGGCTGTAGGGACTGCGCCTTTTCTGAAGCAAGCTGTAGGGGCAGCGACCTCTTAGAAGCAGGCTGTAGCTCAGGAACAGATACAGAAGCTGGTTGCTCGAAACTGGAGACAGCAGCTGGCAACTTGGAAATTAAGGCAGCGTCTGGCAACTCGGAACTGGAGGCAGAGGCTGGTGCCTCAGGACATTAGGCTGAGGCTGGCTCCTGAGGACAAGCGACTGGAGCTGGTGCCTCAGGACAGGCTACTGGAGCTGGGGCCTCAGGACAGGCAACTGGAGCTGGCACCTTCGGGGCAAGGGACTGGAACTTCGGGGCAAACGGCTGGAACTGGCGCCTCGGGGCAAGCGGCTGGAGCTGGCACCTCAGGGCAAGCGGCTGGAACTAGCGCCTTTGGGCAAGCGGCTAGAACTGGTGCCTTGGGTCAAGTGGCTGGAACTGGAGCCTCAGGATTTGTGGCCTTGAGACTGGTGGCTGAAGCTGGAATTGGCAGATTGGGCCTCATCCCAGTGAGCAGAACAGGTCAGAAATGGAAAGTAAAGCGCAAACAAATTCAGAATAAGGAGTGGAAAAAACAAGACGGTTCTGTAGGCTGTCGTGGTCTGTGGAGAGGCAATTCTTGTAAGAAGTGTACATTACTGGCACAGTAAAGACATAATTTGTTATTCCTTCTGCGCTGACGCTTCTTTTCAGTCAGATTGGGGTGTGGACCACCTGCTTGGTGGTAGTCAGCATATTGATGCTGACTACCCCGACAACACTTACCCCGACATCTTCACCCCGAAGGGCTTTTTTCCAATGAGGCTCGATGACGACTGATGTGGCAACCCGACTGGAAGCAATCGCGATGAATGAAGAAGCCGTTGCAACTTGATGATGTCTCTTACATCCGCAACGCTGTTAACGCTGCTGTTAAGAGAGCAGTGTAAGTATACGTCCATGTACAATGTACTTTACAAAGCGTTGTACATTGTACATGGGTGCATACTTATATTACCCCCTTAACAGCAGCGTTAACAGCGTCGCGGATGTAAGTGACGCCATCAACTCTCCCCCTGTCGGAGAAATGGGTTGCGTTATGGCGGGTGGGGAGGGCGCTGCAGGCTCTGCAAAAATAGCAGAGGGGTCTGGTATCAGTCTTCCCCAGGCTCCCTCCTCCGTTCGTTTGCCTGTACAGGGGTCCTCTTCATCTTCTGTACCCCTGAGTGTTGCATCAAGCACTATATTTTCTACAATTTCCTTGCCCCCTCCCGTTTCTTTTGTCCTCCCTCCCGCTCCACCTAGGTTTTCATTACCCCCGTCCCCCTTGTCCAGCGTCCCCTTGCCTCCTCCTTGGGTTTCTCTCACTCCCCCCCCCCTCCGGGCACTTCTGGCCCCTTTTTTCCTTCAGGGGCACCTGTCCCTTCTTTCCCCCTCCCCTCTCCCGCAATATAGTATTCCCTTAGCATCTGGCATGTCTGTCCCTCATTTAGGCAATGCTGTGTCTTCCACCCAGGGTACTTCTACAGTTCGTGGAGGGGTTGACCCTGGGCATACCGGGGGGGGGGCACATTTCCCTTATCAGGGCATAACCAGAACGTTAATGCCGGCCACACAGTCATGCCCGGTACTACTTGGGCAGGTTATATTCCTCCTTGGGTGTCGGGTTAATGGCCCAGTCAGACACATTTCCAGGGTATCCTTCAGCCCCCTTTTCCGTGGGAGGGGGTTGGTTCTGGCACGATGCCGCACAGTCAGGGTTTCCCTTCTTATTCACTTGGGATGTCTTGCCCTCCTTGGGGATTCCCCTCTGGGTATTTTCCACCTCCCTCTGTTTATGGCCCATATTTCTCTGGTCCTGGCTGTCCGGGTAATGTTGTTGTAACCTCGAATGTGTCTTCCACAGTGACGGCAGCTCCGGTGGTGGCAGGTTCAAGGGAGCCTCATGTTCCCGTTTCCTCGCTGGCAGTGCCTGTAGGGACTAGCGACGTGCAGTTGGTGACTGGGG
This sequence comes from Mixophyes fleayi, assembly GCF_038048845.1. Classification (NCBI taxonomy): domain Eukaryota; kingdom Metazoa; phylum Chordata; class Amphibia; order Anura; family Limnodynastidae; genus Mixophyes; species Mixophyes fleayi. The sequence continues at coordinate 314,146,673 of NC_134402.1, forward strand.
GGCCAGCTTTGGGGCAGGGTCAAGCGTCCTCCCCGGCAGGTCCTCGGGTTGTCTCCTGCACGGCGACATCTGGTTCGCAGAATCAGCAAGCTACTACTACTCCAGAGGCACCTGGACGTAGTTTAGGAGAACAGAGCATGGCACTTCCGGTGAGAGCGGGGGATGGGGATCCCAGGCCGGAGGTTTCTTGTACTGTGTCCCCGTCTGCAGGTTTACCGGGGCGTGTGAGATTGGGTCGGAGATCTGGGCGTGCTTCTTATGCGGAAGCCGCTTCATCGGCCACGGTGGGCCCATCATCCAGTGTGGAAGGAGGTGGCCGTGTAATCGGAGAGCATACCAGCGGTGGGTCTGGTTCTAGCTCCGATTTCAGTTCTTCAGCCTCGGAGAGTGAGGTTCCGGCCAGGTCTGAGAGTGCAGACACAAAGTTGGTGAGGCTCCTGAGGAGGAAATTGCATAGTTCCCACCGTAGGGTGGAGGTTGGAGGTGGGGAGCCTCGGGAGGACAGTGGTATCTCAGGAGGTGATGTTGTGCGCTGTGCCAATACAGCGGTCCTGCGTGATATCAGGAGCAGCGTGCGTAGTAAGATACGCACTGGTCAGTTTGTGGACATGTTTGCCATCACGAAAAAGGCTAAGGATGGCTTGATAGCAGCACGATCACGCTCTGGCGTGGAGGAGGAAGCATATAGGAATTTTCAGAGTTGGTTTGAGGGCTTCCTAGTTTTCGCTGCATGTTATCTGGAAGCCAGGCCAGCTGAGCACATGAACGTGATTAAGTACATATACTTAATACAAGGAATGTTTACCCGATCCAGGGGTATTATGTGGAGGTGATACGATGAGGCCTTTCGAAGGAAGCAAGATGGAATGTCATTGATGGATTTCGGGTGTAAGGATGTGGAGGTGTGGTTGGATGTGACACAGCCGAGGATGGCTGGTACTGATGTGGGTGTGGCAAGCCCGAGGCAGCCCCCTGTTCGTTTTGGTCAGCCCTTTCGGGGGAAGTGTTTCGCTTTCAACGGGGGCCACTGTGAGAGAGGTGCGGCCTGCAGATTCAAGCATGTATGTTCAGCCTGCAGTGGGGGTCACCCGAGGAGAGAGTGCCCCAGGAGGAACGGTCCTGCCACTAGTGATAGACCCGCCACTGGAGGCGCGGCTCGGTAAGGCGATATCGCCCATTGTATTGTTTGAGCTTGGGAAATGGCTGGGTTGGTACAATGATAGGGGGGCTGCTGAGTTTTTATGGAATGGTTTTAATGTTGGGTTCAGACTGCCGGTGACAGGTGTGGTGCAGACTGGTACGCCCTGGAATTTGAAATCGGCTACGGAGTTGCCGAGGGTTGTGCACGAGAAAGTGTGTAAGGAGGTGTCGTTGGGCAGAATGTGTGGCCCCTTTTTGGTTCCCCCAGTTCAGGATTTAGTTATTTTCCCGGTGGGGGTGGTGCCGAAGAAAGAAGTGGGGAAGTTTTGGCTAATTCAGCATTTATGTAACCCGCAGGGCACATCTGTGAATGATGCGATTGCAGAGTCTGAATGTTCGGTCGGTTGCCAGTCTTTTGAGGATGCTTTGTCATTGGTTCAGCAATGTGGCTCGGGTGCGCTGTTAGCGAAATTGGACATTGAGTCTGCTTTTAGGCTGTTGCCCCTGCATCCTTCTTCCTTTCGGTACATGGGTTTTCGGTTGTCAGATGGGTTTTACGTGGATAAATGTTTACCTATGGGTTGTTCGGTGTCGTGTGCGTTTTTTTGAATGTTTTAGCACTTTTCTCCACTGGTGTGTTGTGGCCGGGTCGGGCTATCAGAGTGTTGCCCACTATCTTGACGATTATCTGTTTATTGGTCCAGCGGGTACAACAGTGTGTCAGGATTTGTTGTTTTCAGCTCAGGCGTTGTTTAGAGTAATGGGAGTTCCGGTGGCAGCGGACAAGTCAGAGGGCCCGAATGTGAGGTTGTCATACCTAGGTATTGAGATTGACACGGTTGCAGGTTGTTGTAGGCTCCCAGCGGAGAAAGTGGCTAAGTTGAGGGGAGTAATTGATGCAGTGAAGGGTGAATGTAAAGTGCAGTTGAGACAGGTGCAGTCGCTGCTTGTTCTTTTTAATTTTGCTTGCAGAGTCATTCCAATGGGAAGGGTGTTTTGTCGGAAGCTAGAGAGGGCTACGGTCGGTGTTAAAAAGGCTAGTCATTTGGTGAGAATGTCCAAGGAGATTAGGGATGATTTAGCTATGTGGCGATTATTCTTGGAGAGTTTTAATGGAGTTTGTTTGTGGCGCCAATAATGTGGAGTTACAATTGTTTACAGATGCTGCTGGGTCTTCAGGGTTTGGCGCTTACCTGGATGGAGAGTGGTGTGCAGCAGCTTGGCCATGCGCTTGGAGTCAGGAGGGTCTCACGAGAAATCTCTTGCTGTTGGAGTTGTTCCCCATTATTGTAGCCATCGAGTTGTGGGGGGTTTGTCTGCATAATAGGAGTATATCTTTGTGGTGTGACAATTTGGGGTAGTACATGCTATTAATAATCAGAGGGCTACCTCCCTGCCAGCTTTGAGGCTATTGAGACATTTGGTTTATAGATGCTTAGTTCTTAATGTTACCTTTAGGGCAAGGCATGTTCCTGAGGTAGATAACGGAATTGCGGATGCTTTGTCTAGGTTTGATTGACATAAGTTTCGTTCGTTAGCCCCACATGCCTAGTGTTTCATGCCTAGATTTTGTCTGGCAGATTATAAGGTCGGCGTAGAAGAGCTTGCTAAGCGTTCGGTTGCACCTGGGACGTTGAAGAAATATCGGGAGGCTTGGTCGTCCTGGGAGGGTTTTTGCGGATCTGAGGAGGCTCGAGGTAAGATGGGGCGACAGCGCATGCTCGCGTTTGTGTGGCATTGTTTTCAGGCGGGTAGATCTAAAACATATATGGTGTCTGCTTTGGCTGGTATTTAGTTTTTTCTGCAGATTACAGGTAGTCGGGATGTTACCAAACAGGCATTGGTGCGTAAGGTTTTAAAAGGTTGGGCTAGGATTTCCCCCCCGTTAGAAGATAAACGTAGACCAATTGATAAGAGAATGTTAGTGAACTTGATGAATGTTATCACGGTTGTGGCAACGGATGAGTTTGAGGCAGCCTTGTTTCGGCTGGCGTTTGTTATGGCTTTTTTCGGGGCTTTTAGAACAGGTGAGTTGGTAGCCTCGTCTAGGACGGCTGTTGATTCGGGCTTGCTTTCCAGGAATGTTGTGGTTCAGGATGAGAGTATTGCTTGTAAAATTCATAGATCAAAGACTGATTCGTGGGGTAGAGGGAAGTGGATCACTTTGCAGCGGAACCAGGATATAGCGGTTTGTCCAGTAGAATTGACAAGATTGTACAGGGATAGGTCTCCTGCTCCCGGTGTTAATTGGCTTAGACATAGTGATGGTTTTCCCCTTACGAAGTTTCAATTTTCAGCAGTATTCAAAAATTGCGTGGTTAAGCTTGGTTTGAGTGCAGCGGACTATGGGACGCATTCCTTTAGGATAGGGGCAGCTACGGTAGCGGCAGAAGAAGGTGTGTCTGAGCAGAGCATTAAGGCTTTGGGTAGATGGAGGTCTATGTGTTTTAAGCGGTATGTGAGGCCAGCTGTGGCGCTCTAGGCTTAGACAGTGCGATGTAGTAAGGCTGACCCATGGCGTTGCATTGCTTACCTTGTTGAAAGGGAGCGCGGAGGGTTTTGCCATTTCTTTTCTCTGGGGGCCTGATTGGCGGTGGCACCCCGGGGTTTCCGGTTTTACCTCCACATGGGTCACCCTGCGTCATGCGCGATTGTGGCAATTTTTGTTTTCCGTATTAATTATATTACTTTGTGTCATTTAATTTACATGCATTATTACTCCATGTTGCAGGTGCACGTCAGGATGGGAGGAATATTTGGCTGGTCGACCATTCATTTGTTTTTTGGGCCGGTAAGAGCGGCCCTGCTCATGATTTGAGCAAATTTCCCCGGGCAGAGTCAATAAGATGGATAGGTGTTAGGGGTATGCGTTGGGCATCTCTGTTGAATATCCTAAAAGACACAGAGAGTAGGTTTGGGCGCCCTTCAGAACTTATTATTCACCTTGGGGGGAATGACCTGGGTAAGTGGTCCAGTTTAGACCTCATTGAGCAGATAAGATCTGATGTCAGGGCCATTAAGTTACGTTGGCCAACAGTTCACCTTATATGGTCCGATATTATCCCTAGGCGCAATTGGAGAGGGGCGGATAATCCAGCTCGGATTGAGAAAGCTCGTGGGAAGGTAAATCGGGCGGTGCGGAAGATCTTTCAGGAAGTAGGTGATGGCTGCATTAGTTATCCTTCCATAACGGCAGTTTTGACGCAGTACTATAGACCCGATGGTGTGCATTTGTCTGTTTTGGGTATGGCATACTTTATAGAGCAGATTTTCAGTTTTCTTGTTTGGCTATGAGAGGTCAGTTGGTGGCGGGCTGCGGTTCCTGGTGGGGAACCTTAGCTGTGGCGGTAAGCAGCCCAATCAGTGGCCATTTTGTTACATTGAAGGCGTAGTAGGCACTCTCCTCTTAAAGGGATTGGGCAATTAGTCAGAATAGCCCTTCGGGGTTAAGGGGCTTCGCTTAGGCGGGCGGGCCTCAGCTAATATGCCAAATGGGGGAGTTTGGTATTTTACACCTATTCGGGTCCAAATTAGTTTGGACAGAATTTACAACTGGTAGGTGTGGCCTGGATGCTGATTGGTCTGTTTAGGTTGGCCACCAATTTTTTTTTCCCCAGCAGGTTCGCCTCTAATAAATTCCTGACCTTTTAAACGCCAATTCAAGTCTCTGTGTCATTATTTTAGTTTGTTAAGTTAACTCTGGTAAAAGTTAAAGATGGTATAGTATGTGGTCCACCATAAGCGGTTTAAAACAACAGAGGGATTGAATGAGACCGAGGTGATATAAACGCTGAGGGGGCAGGCAGATGAAAAAAGTACAGGCATACCAGGAGTTAGGTTTCTACCACAACCCAGATAAGTTGAGTTATCCAATCAGTAGAGCCGGAAGGGGAGGGGTTAGTTTTTCCAGAGGAGGCTTATAACATATAGGAAAAGGATGTGACTTCCTCTTGCCGGATAGACTTGTTACCCACCCACCCATCCCCTATTTTGTAGTATAGGTACTGGTATTTGTGTTCACAAGTGGCGGTAAGCAGCCCAATCAGCGGCCATTTTGTTACATTGAAGGCGTAGTAGGCACTCTCCTCTTAAAGGGATTGGGCAATTAGTCAGAATACCCCTTCGGGGTTAAGGGGCTCCGCTTAGGCGGGCGGGCCACCAATTTTTTTTTTCCCCAGCAGGTTCGCCTCTAATAAATTCCTGACCTTTCAAACACCAATTCAAGTCTCTGTGTCGTTATTTTAGTTTGTTAAGTTAACTCTGGTAAAGGTTAAAGATGGTATAGTATGTGGTCCACCATAAGCGGTTTAGAAGTACATTATTAATAATGCACTGTGTTTTGAATAAACCAGTAATAGTAAATACAAATGTTTTATTTTGCAATCTTTGCTAAAGGAAATTTGTATGATTTCTAATTTTGTTGAATAGAGTATAGTAGTTATTGGGGCGATGGGTGAGGCAATAACACAACAGATAGGGAGAGAGTGTGACAGCCCACACAACATAGGAAATATTTGTTATTTGGCCATTTAAAGCATTGACTACAGTAATAATCATGCAGTTTCAGAGGTGGTTAAAGTTTTTTCTTCTTATTTCTTGCATAATTGTCTTGTGTTACATTGAGGAGACTGAGTCATTTTGCAATCAAATTAGTCAAATTCCGCCACACATGACAATTCAACCAATTAATGAATCTCTAACCAACAGTGATATCAGCTGCAAATGAGCCACCTCATCATATGAAGATTGGCCAGATTTAGTATCAGTAACATGGACCTTACCGTAGTGTGCGCAATTCTGTTTGCCATTAATATTATTGTTACGAACAGGTATAGATGGGTTTTTCTTTGTCACCATTTCAGTGGATGTGGAGCAGTCTGTTGGCAGTAGAAGAACATTATTATTGCTGCACCATGGAAAGTATATGCATTGCAAAAAGTACAAATAAATAGTGAGAGAGGTTTCCTTTATCTGGATATTTCTCCCATTTATGAATGAACAATAACAATCCAGTTCTTTCATTTTATAAACTTTGTTAAGTGACAAAAGTTTGTATGATTGCTAATTTTGATGAATAGAGTATAGTGTCATGGTGCTGGCTGATCCCAGGAGAGAACCACTTGGATGGGGTAGCTGTCAGAGACACACCACATCTGGCCTCTAAGTCGTGAGAGAGAGAGGGCCGGGAGGGACAAAGATGAATTCAGTGGGTTAGAGAAGATAGAATTATGAGGGTTGAAGAAGGTAAATAGAATAGTGAATCACAGTCAAACTAAACAGTCAGTAAGTTGTTTAACATAAACATGCTTTAATTTACTGCAATCCAGAAATTGAAAATAATAAATGTCTAGCCACATTCAGGGCACTGCCTAACTTCTTCAACCCTCTCTAATATGTGTGCAGATAATATATTTAGCAACTTCTCTCAGATCTGCAGAGCAAAGTCTCTCAGTCTCTCTCCAGGACACATGTCTCTCCGCATCTCCTGGACCATTGCTCAGCTCCTCTGCAGGTCTGTACTGCAGCCTCTCACAGGTGTGTAACAAAACCTTTTCAATTCTGTGTGGAAGGATTTTATATTCCTAGTCCTGCACAGGTGGCCAACTATCACCACCTTGCCTGCTATTACAATACATTCCCTTCCCCAATTCACAACAGCTTGGGTGACCAACTTTGGGACAAGACAATTTCTGCAGAATTCAATCGTCCATTTTTTTACCATGGTATTTCAACACCTTCAAGGCCATCCTGGTTCTTCTCTCATATGGTGGTCTCATCAATTCATGTTGCTTTATCTTTCTTTTGTTTGGCTCTTGGGAAATTTACACATAGCTGATTAATTGAGCCCTTAGTATTCAGGCATGACAATGTATATGGTATGTAACTTTGTAATGTAATCTCAACGTGTGCTTTGCTAAATGACATGAGTCTGAACCTATACAAGTGTCAAGATTCTTTTGAAATTAACCAGACCCAGAGATAGATAAGCATCTCTGAGGAGTTTCTTGTATGCAGAGGATATGGAACTGACCAGCCAAGCAGAACGAGCAGAGGTGAGAACTCAGGCATTGTGAACATTCTAGATCTCAGGACATCCATAGCTCACTTCGAAAGCCCTGTGACATTTTGGAAATCAATCTGTCCTGATTGACAGCTAACCTCCAAAGGTGGGGGTCAGAGCTATGTGGAAAATCTTCTGTCTTAGACAATAATGTGTGCATTTTTTTTAAGGGGATCTATCTAGAATTGAAATGTACCATTGCTCTCAAAGTGTACTCCTCACATGCCAAGTCTAGTAAGTAGTGACTCTGGTTTTATTTTATATTTTATTTCTGAAACTTATTTGCGCAACTTATTGTATGTCTTGTTATTAACTTTTTTGCCTTGGAAACATTTTTCAGATTAAATACATTTAATCTAGCGTGTTCTCCGTGATTCTTTCTGAGCTTGCAAAGTCGAGTGTATGTGATTTAAATGTTAAACATTAATAAGTGATTTTGGTTAACGTAAGGACGCCATAGTAAATCCTTTGTAGTGGCAGAAAAGGTGTATTCATTGGTAAGTGACTAAGGTGACGCCAGTCATGGCCAGCTGTTCAGATTACTGTATCTGAGACAGACTGGGCGTTCTTGACACCAACTGTAGCAGCATTCCTTTTCTGGCATGATAACTGTCCAAACTCATGAGCCGTTTCTGTTGACTTAGCCTCTATAAGAACAGCAACAACCATCACACAAATAGATATGTCCTTAGCAGCAGCATCTGGTGCAGCCTCTTTAGCACATGCAGCTATCGGAGGCCACACAATATATGTCAGATACTTTAAGAAGTCCTTATTGACACTTTGCTTCCCATTGCCTTCATGTCTATGGTCCCATCTGAATGATATCTGAGACAAAATTTTGTTAATATTCTTTATGCTTTACAGTTAGACAATCTTTCTCTAATTCCCACTCCGCCTGTCTTACTTTTAAGGATTCAATTAAAGAATCACTTTCTTTCAATGTGAGAGTTTGATGGGCGATTTTCTACCATGCACGCTCTGATGTCCTTTACTCATTCTCTTAATGTCTCTATTTCCTGATGAACTAGAGTAAGTTTTTTGGTTTAAAACACCAATTTTTTGCTCTCTTTCTATTCAGACTACTTTCACGCTCTCTTTGCATTGTGGTCTCTTTTATTTCTTCACATTTTTAAAGATGCTTAGCTAAAACTATGAAGTATATGTTTTCTTACAATCAGTGCCAACTGTCTCTTTCTTTGCAAAACACTCTCTTTAAGAGCTTTAATTTCACACTCTTTTCCTTCTGGAGACTCTTTAAAAATGTTTTTCAAACTCTCCTATTCTTCCCTCTTGACCATGTGACAGGTTTAGGGAAGACAGTTCACTCTGTAAGTTAATTGTTGCAGTTTTCTGGCCAATAAACTTCTCCTTTAAGACACACATTTGTTCTTCAAGCATTTATTTTCCCTTCAAATACCTTTAAAGTCTATCATCCAGATCTTTATTCATATGATCGAACTCTTCCATCAATACATAGTCCACTCCAGGCAGACCCAACACCATAATTTTCCTTTATGTACTTTAAGGTGGAGATATATCAAGTTGCGTTTTGTGAAAGCCAATTTTTTTTTAGATGGGGGGGCGAAAATACATTTTTGGGGGCGAATTGATAGAAAAATGCTGGAAAAATCACTATTTTCAAAAGCACAACATTACAAATCACAGTCACAACATTTACAAATGTTAAGAATGAAAAGCATGAAATGTATTAAGCAATGTTTTTGCAAACCACTGGAAAAAAAACCTAGAAAAAATAGGTGGTTACAAGAGGTGAGATAGCTCTTTGACCTATCTTGCCATCGGGACATGAGAGGAGGCAGCATTAACTTATGAATTATAGAGGTAGCATTATTTATGGATAAAGGGGCAAAATTAAATTTTAATTAACTTATGGTTGAAAAATCAATTTATAATTAGATTAAGGGGACAATATTATGTTATTATTAAATGAAGGGGGCAATATTTTTTGACTACTAATGGGGGCATTAACTAAATTATGGGGGCAAACTTATTATTTGCAAAGTCTGACCAGATAGCAAGTACTGACTAAAATACCTAGAAAGACCATCATTAATGCTTTACAAAATATGTTCTTGGCAAATAAGAATTTTGCACAAGTGTTCATGGATTCCCTTATATATGTAGCAACAAAAAGGACTTAATGGTTGAGGCTTAACTTATGCAATTTACCATTTGAAGATGAATTGCTTTTTGGCCCAAAGCTTAACCAAACAACTGTGAAAAATAGAGCAGTCAAGAGCAACTCTTTACCTTGAAGGAGACTGCAAGGATGTTCTTCAGCATTTACATATATGAACACAAAAGAGTATAATCTAAGGAGGTCTTACTATCTTCATGGCAATTGGAATTCTAATTCTGGATATTTTCAGTGCAGCCAAGACAAGAGGAGTCTTCATGAAGGCATGAATTCCCAGCAAGCCAAAGTAAGTGGAACATTAGGAAAGTAATGGACTGCATGGACTCAAATTACTCATGAACACTGTATAGTAGAAGCTATTTTCCAGAGGTATTGGTTATAATTAATCATTATTCCAAATACAGACAAATTTTTGACCTCCAAGATGTCTCGACTTCCATAAGAGACAATCATATTGTTGGAGAAGGAAGTTAAAGAACAGGAAAAAGGAGCACATTCTCTACCTTCTTTCTGTTGACAGAATGGTATTCGGTGCACAGGGATAAACAGACACTAAACATTAGGCGTTATAGCAATAATATGTAAGAAGTCAGTATATAGACCTTAAATTGAGAGTGACAATATGTCTTTGGTGTGCAGATGAGTGAAACTCAATTTCAATAAAACTAAATAGGGTAAAAATACATAAACATACATATTTAAAGTACAATATAATAATAGCAATAGAATATAGGACAATCAGCGCATATAGATTCTCATAGAATGCAAACAATATATAAATGATATTATGGACAGTTCACAATCTCATTTCATAAAAGGGGAGTAGCTGTGTCCGTGATGTAGATATTATCTTTCCAAATACTCAAAACCTTCACATCACCTTCCGTGGAGAATAGTGAAACAATGGGTTCCTACCAGAAATCCTGATCATATAAGCACGTAGAGTAACGAACAACCTCCTCTCGATAGCGAGACTCTCGGAATTGTTTCCACTCTGATGTTTTCTTCTCCAATGATGGTACTCACGTCCAAATGTGTCAGTGTAAAGAGAAGACAAACTATGGCGTGATATCGTTTAAAAAAGCTTCTGAATTTTATTAAATTCCACATATATAAAAAATATACTAGAGTGTGAGTGCTCATACCAGAAATTAGATCTTTAAGTTTAAAGCATTCTGCACAGAAATCAGATGTTTTATTCCCGGGAAAGACTTTCAGTTCATATGCCCTCAGACCAATACGGGTATACCGCTCTCCACTACCTTAAATGCCAGTCTTACCGCTCCAATGCGTTTCGGCCCTACGAAGGCCTTTGTCAAGGAGATACAACTGGCTCTAAAATCCCAACTATTTATACCGGATGTAACCAATCCCTGGCGATACTCTATAGAATCTGATATACTATGAAAATATGAAATTTAAACAACAAAGATTCAACATAATACAAATATAAAATTTATATACGTTAAAAATGCAAATAAAGACCATATGGACATCCTTTAAATAATTCCCCGATTCCTACAAGCGGAAATGACGTATCGTATATAAAACGGACCGGAAGTGACACGTAACGGACGAGAAGTGTGTAGCACACAGCCATCCAGATAGCCGGATATGGTGTGTCACCAACCATTTATACCGGATATAACAAGTCCGCAATGAAAAAAACATCCATCTCTAATCAGGCAACAAAATTAAACTAACATCGGTCCTTACAAAAACATTTTAGACCCGATTGGTATAAGGTCAAAGAGAACGGATGATTAGACATCCGGAAGTAACATAAAACACTGATAAAAATAAAGATAAATGTAAAAATAAAAATAGTACTTTCGGACATCAAAACATCTAAAATCTTATTAGAATGTGTTGAAATTCTTATACAGTATAAAGATAATGTCCATAAAGGTCAAAAAGGAAAGCATAGATGACATATGCCTAGATAATGTGTCCATAAAAACCCTTATTGACTCTACCGAAGGTATCCTAAAAACAATACACAGATCACAACGTGGAAATAGCAAAAGGTATGTCCGATGGTATCTATAATCAAACATACAAATGAAATAACCGATCCAATAACCTCCAATAACTAAGATCTTCCATGTGGGACAATCCATTACAGAAAACATTTTATTTCAAAGTCCTTGTTTAACCCGTTGGGGAGGAGGCTGTTGAGCTGAAATATCCACCTCATCTCTATTTGGGACAGCAAAGTATCTGTATTATCATGTCTCCACGTTGGTTGGATTGAATCTATACCCAAAAAATAGGTGATATCAGTCTCTTTACAAGAATGGTGTGTTTTAAAATGAGCAGAGACTGAGTGGGTCTCTAGACCCTTTTTGATGTTATAGAGATGTTCACTCATTCACTTTTTTAAAGTTCTGGAGGTCTTCCCCACATATAGTAGCCCGCATTTGCAGGCCATCAAATAGATCACATTGGTCGAATTACATGTGATAAATTTATTAATTGGAAATGTCTGTCCATTTGCTGCAAACTCCATAGTTTTGTTAGAAAGATTATTTTTAAAAGTGGATTTGCAAGCCTGGCAATTTCCACATCTATAGAAACCCTTACTCTTATTCATACCTGTCTGTAGTGTATCGTAAGGAAGGATCCCTCTCACTAGATGGTCTTTCAAATTTGATGATCTCCTATACACAAATTTGGGTTTAGTTGGAAGGATATTGGTTAAAATACTATCCTTCAACAAAATGTTCCAATGTTTGGAGATTACACGTTCTATTTTCCTATGATCTTTGTTGAATTTAGTAATAAACAAAATATCCTTATTATTAGTAGGTGTTTTGACTTTATTTGAGTATATGAAATCCTCCCTAGTCTTATGCATAACTCTAGATTGTGCAGATTCTAATATTTCAGCATCATATCCTCTTGACTGGAAATTAGACTTCATCTCTTGTATTTGTTGTAGGAAGACTTCCTGTTTAGTGCAATTCCTTTTCAATCTCAAAAACTGACTATACGGTACTCCAGAGAAAACAGAGTAATGTTCGCACTAGGGAGGAAGCCTGCCTCCATAATATATCAAATGATAATTATATGGTATCACGAGTAGGAAGGGGTGCACCAACAACTCAAGTAATGAGTCCAAAAAAAGGAAGGGGAGCAGAGAAAGTTGTAGCTCAAAGAGCAAGGGCACTCTGGTTTCCAAAATTTAAATAGTCAGTATATCATATGTAACAGGGCAAATGCCTTTATTAGAACACATGTAAATACTTGGCGAAATATAGAGATAAAAACACATAGAAGGATAGAAAAATAGATTTAAAATAAGTTAACCCTTCAGTAACCACCGCTGGATAGGTTAGTAGTACATCAAGATGTGGTGGGTAATAGGCAAAAATAGAGCTTATGAACTGTAGCCTAGATTATAAATAAGCTATATGATCATAAAGTGAGATATATATATTATTCTCCAATTTGGTATGCATATGGAGATGCTCTAAATCGGTGCAGATTAATAGTGAGCACCTGTCCTAGCGTCCCTGATAATGGTCCGCTATAGATTGGCAAGCTGAAAGGAGAGTAATAAGAGATTTAGACATGTGATAATCTCTCAATCCTTTATCAAGACTGCATGGAGCTCTGCTGCACAGTATACAATGTGGCAATAGACTAATGTCTCAACAGGTTAATATTCATGTTGTGTCATAGAGATCTAAGCAGTAACAGTAGCAGTTCGATAGTTCACCAAATATGTGGTGTCTGTGCGCTACTGCGAATAGATTCATACAGGATTTATCCGTAACACACTATAGAATAATCATATATAACAGCCTTTCAGGAGTATTGTGCTCTGCATAAGAATCTTATTTAAATGTATCTGATCTCAGAGCGCACACTCAGTGGGTTGTAATATACCCCCTGCTAGTAAGATGTGCTGGGTTCGTATGCATGAGATCTCTCTTAATTACTACTTTACATGAAGGAGTTAAAACCTGTATTAGAGATATAGATACAGCGTTGCTATCATGAGAACGGTAATATCAGAAGCAGGGAAAGCTAGGAAACCCTAGCTAAGTTCCAAAAAAAGTTTCCAGAAAAAAGTCTAATTTCTATCCCACTCATATTAAAGGGCCGTATGTGGAAACATTCGGCAAATTGGTATTTGATGATTTTAAAAAAATCTCTCTCAAGAATGAAAAGAATAAATATTATTCTCAAAATATTTCGCATAAGGAGAGGAAGTTGTTAAAAGACCTTCAGAAAGATAAGAAGATTGTAATTAAGCCCGCAGATAAGGGGGGGGGAGGCTTAGTCATTATGAACTATGACAATTATGTATCTGAAATCAATAGACAACTAAGTGATGTTAAGACCTACATCAAACTGAACAACGATCCTACATTTAGAATTAAAAAAGATTTCGAAAACTTTTTGATGGAATTCTCAGTAAATACATTAGATAAAGATCAATTTGAATTTTTAACGGTTAAAGACCCCACCACCCCCTATATCTATGTTTTACCTAAAATTCATAAACGTTTAGTTGATCCCCCGGGCTGTCCAATCATCTCTGGGGTTAACAGTATTACTTCTAATCTCTCCGCTATTATGGACCATTATCTGCAGCCCCTAGTGGTTCAGAACCCTTCGTTCCTTAAGGACACTACAGATGTCTTGAAACTTTTAGACACCATTCAATGGCAAGATGGTTGGATATTGGTCACAGCAGACATTACATCTCTCTATACCATTATAGACCACCATAAGGGTTTAGAGGCTATGGATTTTTTCTTAACCTTTCGGACTATTCAGACAACCTCAAATCTTTTATTAGGAAGGGTATATTATTCATTCTGGAGAACAACTATTTCTATTTTCAGGGCAATGTTTATCGTCAAAGGCAGGGAACAGCCATGTGTACCAGGTTTGCCCCAAGCTATGCCAATTTATTTATGGCCTATTGGGAACATTCTCATATTAGTCTTGGGGCAGACCTGGTATCTTGGCACAGATATATCGATGACATCCTCTTTATATGGGGAGGGAGTCCTGGTTCTCTCGAGTCGTTCTGTTCCTCTCTTAATTGTAATGATTGGAACATTACTTTGACTTTCAAGAGTAGCATACAGTCTGTATGCTTTCTGGATTTGGAGATTTATGTCGATGGGGATGGTATCAACACCAAATGCTATAGAAAACCCACGACATAAACTCCTATATCTATAAGGATAGCCAACATCATAAACACTGGCTAGATGGAGTACCGTATAGTCAGTTTTTGAGATTGAAAAGGAATTGCACTAAACAGGAAGTCTTCCTACAACAAATAGAAGAGATGAAGTCTAATTTCCAGTCAAGAGGATATGATGCTGAAATATTAGAATCTGCACAATCTAGAGTTATGCATAAGACTAGGGAGGATTTGATATACTCAAATAAAGTCAAAACACCTACTAATAATAAGGATATTTTGTTTATTACTAAATTCAACAAAGATCATAGGAAAATAGAACGTGTAATCTCCAAACATTGAAACATTTTGTTGAAGGATAGTATTTTAACCAATATCCTTCCAACTAAACCCAAATTTGTGTATAGGAGATCATCAAATTTGAAAGACCATCTAGTGAGAGGGATCCTTCCTTACGATACACTACAGACAGGTATGAATAAGAGTAAGGGTTTCTATAGATGTGGAAATTGCCAGGCTTGCAAATCCACTTTTAAAAATAATCTTTCTAACAAAACTATGGAGTTTGCAGCAAATGGACAGACGTTTCCAATTAATAAATTTATCACATGTAATTCGACCAATGTGATCTATTTGATGGCCTGCAAATGCGGGCTACTATATGTGGGGAAGACCTCCAGAACTTTAAAAAAGTGAATGAGTGAACATCTCTATAACATCAAAAAGGGTCTAGAGACCCACTCAGTCTCTGCTCATTTTAAAACACACCATTCTTGTAAAGAGACTGATATCACCTATTTTTTGGGTATAGATTCAATCCAACCAACGTGGAGACATGATAATACAGATACTTTGCTGTCCCAAATAGAGATGAGGTGGATATTTCAGCTCAACAGCCTCCTCCCCAACGGGTTAAACAAGGACTTTGAAATAAAATGTTTTCTGTAATGGATTGTCCCACATGGAAGATCTTAGTTATTGGAGGTTATTGGATCGGTTATTTCATTTGTATGTTTGATTATAGATACCATCTGACATACCTTTTGCTATTTCCACGTTGTGATCTGTGTATTGTTTTTAGGATACCTTCGGTAGAGTCAATAAGGGTTTTTATGGACACATTATCTAGGCATATGTCATCTATGCTTTCCTTTTTGACCTTTATGGACATTATCTTTATACTGTATAAGAATTTCAACACATTCTAATAAGATTTTAGATGTTTTGATGTCCGAAAGTACTATTTTTATTTTTACATTTATCTTTATTTTTATCAGTGTTTTATGTTACTTCCGGATGTCTAATCATCCGTTCTCTTTGACCTTATACCAATCGGGTCTAAAATGTTTTTGTAAGGACCGATGTTAGTTTAATTTTGTTGCCTGATTAGAGATGGATGTTTTTTTCATTGCGGACTTGTTATATCCGGTATAAATGGTTGGTGACACACCATATCCGGCTATCTGGATGGCTGTGTGCTACACACTTCTCGTCCGTTACGTGTCACTTCCGGTCCGTTTTATATACGATACGTCATTTCCGCTTGTAGGAATCGGGGAATTATTTAAAGGATGTCCATATGGTCTTTATTTGCATTTTTAACGTATATAAATTTTATATTTGTATTATGTTGAATCTTTGTTGTTTAAATTTCATATTTTCATAGTATATCAGATTCTATAGAGTATCGCCAGGGATTGGTTACATCCGGTATAAATAGTTGGGATTTTAGAGCCAGTTGTATCTCCTTGACAAAGGCCTTCGTAGGGCCGAAACGCATTGGAGCGGTAAGACTGGCATTTAAGGTAGTGGAGAGCGGTATACCCGTATTGGTCTGAGGGCATATGAACTGAAAGTCTTTCCTGGGAATAAAACATCTGATTTCTGTGCAGAATGCTTTAAACTTAAAGATCTAATTTCTGGTATGAGCACTCACACTCTAGTATATTTTTTATATATGTGGAATTTAATAAAATTCAGAAGCTTTTTTAAACGATATCACGCCATAGTTTGTCTTCTCTTTACACTGACACATTTGGACGTGAGTACCATCATTGGAGAAGAAAACATCAGAGTGGAAACAATTCCGAGAGTCTCGCTATCGAGAGGAGGTTGTTCGTTACTCTACGTGCTTATATGATCAGGATTTCTGGTAGGAACCCATTGTTTCACTATTCTCCACGGAAGGTGATGTGAAGGTTTTGAGTATTTGGAAAGATAATATCTACATCACGGACACAGCTACTCCCCTTTTATGAAATGAGATTGTGAACTGTCCATAATATCATTTATATATTGTTTGCATTCTATGAGAATCTATATGCGCGGATTGTCCTATATTCTATTGCTATTCTGTTTTTATCAGACATATACCCTGTTAATAGGATTTTGGCTGCATTTAGGTCTGTAGAGCGCCGTATTGGTGGTTATTTATTTACAATATAATAATAATGAAGTATAATATAATGAAATAAAATCAATATAGCTGTAATGGTAGATAGAGTGAGCTAAGCATCCAATACTTAATAATAATAATAACAATAATATGTGTTCAGAAATCATGTAAGCACAATGACTGTGCTTATGACGAGTGTTTCCATGTCTTCAATTATTTAAACACCGTATAGAAAGGGCGAGTGGTCTGTTTATAGAAGGATCTCAGTGTCAATCAACCATCTGACGATTTTTAGACCACAAGATTTACTTAGGGTAAAGCTGATGAAAACTCACAAGAAAATCCGCAGTTTAAAAAGTTCCATTTTACAAATCGCCATCCCGATATTTTAAATTCTAACAATACAAAGCGATTTATGAGCAGTGCTTGTACAAAAACAAAGGTTAGAGGTGAGATAGCTCAAACTATATGTGCTATAAACTATATTGTCTGTCAGAATGTAGGAAAATAAATAAAGTAAATAAAATCTTCTTCCCTTCCAGTTTTTAAAAGCTTGGTGCTTCTCCTCAACGCTTTGGTCCTCGTTTGTTTGAGCATCGCACCTTGAGCTGACCTCACAATGCTGAGTAGTACCAGGCCTCCTCTGGCACCCCTGGCCGGTGGGTGCCAGTGTAATAATAATCAAATAAGTTGTGCCCCCCCATTACTAAGAATGAACTAAGTAGTACCTTGATTCATATAATTAAAGCAGATTATACATACCGGTAATCAGAGTGTGCATATGAGAAATGGCAAAATAAAAAGCAAGCTAAGTACTACTGATAACCCCATTATCCAGAATACCCAAAGCATACTAATTCAAGGTTTGCCCTGATTATACAGAAATACCTGATCATACTTATGTTTGATCAGTTTAATTGTGACATTGATAGTTTAAATCAAATTTATATTGATTAATCTTCATATGCTCTACAATTGTTTGTGGCTGTTTTAAGACATCCTAGAGGTGGATGGCTTCCCACACCATTGCTTTGATAGCATTTATTAAATGTTGATTTGTATATAACACCAGAAATCAAGAATTGATTCTATGATAAAAGACTATAATAAAAGAGTAATGAATATAATGAGTAAATGATATTATGACAGTTTCGCTCATCTCTACACAGCTACATAACAATGGCACATACCATTTCAAGTATTATGAGTCCTGTCGTACTGTATATGACTCATATGTTTATGGCACCATATAGAGTGGCTGAGACCCAAAGAACATTTCTTTGCCTCTATGTTTGTTCATCTTATGCTTTTCTATTATTTTGTAGTCCAAAATAATTTTCTCAGAAACTTACCCGATATGCTGAGTTTCACTATAATACTCATAAACGATAATATTTTTGTTTTGTTCATTTCCACCCAGTATCCACAGGAATAATTTCCTCCATCGTCTTTGCTGGATATAGTGATCACGTGACAGTTCATTGTCCCATCTTGTTCATTTGTGTGTATTTCTGCATCATTCTTGAAATACCGGATCCCTGCATAGGCATGTGGAGGGGAACATATCAAAGTGACGTTCTGCCCTGTATTGTACTGATGGCATGATGGACTCACAGAGAAGGAGGGAGAAGGAGGATAACCTGGAATTCAAATGAAATATTTTGCAGTAAAGATCATTAAATACCTACGTAAGTAATTGTCATTATTTTTATAGAAAATTACAAATTGCATATTGGAGTGATATTTTTTGTTGAAAGTCATTTGAAATGGGAGATTTAAAATACACGTGTTCTTCCATTACATAAAATTTTGTTTATATAAGCCTAGAGGGAGCCCCATTACTGGCATTTGCAATCCTTCCCCATGTCTTACTGTTAGCTCAGACTATCCTGGTTGAGGGAAGATGAGTGGAGTTATTTGTCAAATCCAAGATGATCTTAAAACATACAACTATTGGTTGTATAGCAAGACTTCAAATATAAAGCATTTCCTGGTGTCCATCTCATTTCTCACCCAGCATTGTGGGGCCTGAACAGGGACTACCTTAAACATTTGCAAACATTCATCTAGTTGCTTACCACAATATAAGGTTTTGCATTCCACTTGGGTAGTAATTTTCCTTTCCATTGAATGGCATTATTTCAGACTAACATTCAATTGCCTGCACTGAACAGCTGTTATGAGATTTGGATGTCTTTCCCATGCAACTAAAAGGTCATACCCACTGGATACCCACTCTCACACATTGTATGTCGTATACGTGTGTTTAACATACCCCATATGCTACCTTTTGTATTTTGACTTTGTTATTGTTTATTATTGAATTTTGCCAGATGGGTTCTGGGTAATTATCAGTCGGGTCCCAGTCATATGTCTCACAGAGGGGCTGCGGTACCATGTCCCACCACAAGGAGACATGAGTTCCTGATCAGCTGGCATCCAGTTTTTGGGGAAAAGTAATGCAAGACGTTTAATTGAGAATCAACTAGATCTTATCGAGACCCAGCCCTTAGGTTTTCCTAAATGTAGTTCCACTGTTCAGCTAGACAGTCTAGAGATAAAGCTGCAGGGGGGGCCATGGGTGTTAGAGTTTAGGAAGGGATCTTCCCCACGTAATACCCCCTTATGACAGCTGCCAATCCTAGGTAGGACCCCTATCTAACACCTCTCTGATGCAGTCAGTGAGTTTGCGAACCAATCTTTCCTTAAAGATAAGGGGCTTTGACCAGGTTGGGTGTGTTTTGTTTGGGACAGTCTATGATTTGAAGCTTAGGCATCTGCTACACTGAGCATCCTGTTGTTGCTGTTGGAGATTGCTGAAACTCTGTGACTCCTGTTACTTGGTGATCCTGGGAGACCTTGGACTGGTATACTGGAGGATATTGAGCCAAGCAGCAATAAGGTGACTGCAGCCCTTGGTCTAGTAGGGTAGGCGACTGTGATTATGGCATTTATTTAATGCTGTATATTCTACTGCTTGTGTGTTTTCACAATAACAAAGCCTTTGAAATTTCTAGCTGTTGTTAACCGAGTGACTTATAACCCCTAAAGGGAACCACGTACCATCACCTGGCAGATAAGGTACCTCAGATGGGCGGTAAGTGTTCTAGAACCCAAACTAAACCCGGTATCTTCCCAGCAGGGGTACTATATTTGGCAGATAGGAGGTGGTCAATCTATTTTTTTGTTGCAACTCCTGAATCCTAATAGAATAAACTTCTCTAAGCATTGTGTCACACGAGGGCGTTCGGTTTTCATAACCGAAGCCCGGCACAATCACCTGCTCCCCGCTGACCGCTACACTCTGGTCCGGCTGTCCACCATCTTCCCTTTATGTCTCCTTATTCCTTCTGCTGCTCCCTCATTGGCTGGCAATTTGGCTCCTAGTTTAAAAGGCACTTCCACTTCCAGCTCAGTGCCTGTTCTTTTGATCGCCTACCCCATGGTCAGTGTTGGCTAACCTGTGAAACTCCATGTGTTGTGAAACTACAAGTCCCAGCATACCCTTCTAGCAATAAGCTGCTATATATTGGCAAAGCATGCTGGGGCTTCACAACACCTGGAGTGTCACAGGTTAGCCAACACTGCCCTAGGTGCTAAACGTGGCTCCTTGTATCTCCTGCTGGATTTCTACAACTCCTGTGTATTCTCCACAATTCCAGTGGTAAACCTTCCGTCAGCAGACTATTACATCTCCAGTGTCATCTCTAACATTCCTGTCATATATCGGCCATTTGCAGACTATTACACCTACTGTGATTCTCCACCATCCCAGTGGTAAAACTGCCATCTGCAGATTATTACATCGCCAGTGTCATCTCTATCATCCCTGTGGTATATCTCCTTGCCTCCTGTGCTTCAATCAGCTAGCACCCCCATCTGTGCCATACAACTCCTTGTTTCGGTGACTTTCCTTAAAGGTCATGCCTTCTACATACAGTGAGGACCGCAACCTGAAGTACAGACACAGCTAAGACCAAACCACCCTGCGGCGGTACCTGGTGAAAACCATCTGCCCGTTAGATTCTGTGCCTCGTTGAAAGTAGTGCTAAGCTGGGCAGACAAAGGATCCAATGCTACTAAACTGTGACACATTGTTTATGCTCCACTACCCTGGTGTCAGGTGACTACTGTCCAACAGTGTTGGTGCATTCTAGCATGTAGCAATCAATCGGAGAGCACCCATTCCTTCTAAACATATATGTGGGGGTACTGTGCCTAATGATATTGTACACCCAACCTCTTGTACTCCCTCCAGTTTTTGAGCACATCATATTCAGTTTATAAATGGTCGCCGGACTCTGGCACCGCATGTCCACTCTGTGAAACCCTTAAGGTTTAAGGTGAACAAAAATAAAATATACACTGACATTTATATTGGAAAAGCTTGTCCCCAGGCACAATAATTAAAAACAACAATATTGTGCCCCTCCCACTAATTATCAGGGGTCAAAGTAGAAATGTAGAAGTGGTGATATGGTAGTTGTGACTGAATGGTGCGGGGACCGTCTAGCCCCTGAATCTTTATCTAATTTTAGATACTTTTTTTTAACTCTATGTAATAAAATACAATAACATATTAAGCTTGTTCATTCTGCAAAGGGAAAGTTCCCAAATAAGTGCGCCTTTATTACTAAGTTAAACAACTTTTGTGGACTTTGCTGCTCAGTTAATTGTCAGCTAATGCACTACATAATTTTATTACGATAATATATTTACCCCACAAGGAAGCATGACAGTGAGAAAAAATTGAGGAACTTAAAATGCATTAACAATGATCTGTCCAGTGGGCAACAATGACAGTAGAAATGTGACCTTTTTATACTGTGTATAATTGATTAACAATTGAAAGGACATGGATTGCTGGTCAACATAGCAAAAGCTGAACATACATGTCACTATCCTCCAACAATCACCCCACTGTGCTTGACAGTCAAACAACATTTGCCCAGTGTGTCGCCAAATTTTACAAGATCCAATTGTTCAGTGCTCGAACTGCTCAGCAAGAGTTCTTCTGCAATCACACAAGATGACAACAGATACAGGCTGATAGTGGTGCATTTACCAACGTGCCTGATAAACATCCTGTCGATACAATAGCATTGATATCAGGTATAGCAACTGTTTTGTGGCCATATGTTCGCAAATACAAAAATATTTCAGTATATCACAACTCACAAACAAGTTCATATGGCAGATTGCTATAAGCAAATTATTATAAAGTAATACTTACTTAAAATGTTTAAGGCTTGTGGTCTGGCTGAAATAAAAAAAAGAGATAACTTTTATTTCTCTTTTAATAACGGCCTCACCACACATGCTTCATCCCCACAATTTATTATTAATTGCAATGAACAATGATATATTGCTCTTTAAAACTACAGATGTGTTAAGTCATCAATAAAAGTATTAGAAAGTGTATTAGAAGCACACGTTGGGCCTGATTCATCAAACTTGCGTATTTTGGCTTTGTACACTCCCAAATTCAGCAAGATGCTGATCTCAAGATATGAGCGCTGTTGACTTAGAGTGTAAATCTACTGTGCTCGACTACACAAGACACTGCACGATACATCCAATACCTATGTGGAATATAAATTTGACAAAGCTCGCATTGAAGATAACAGAAAGCAGAAATTGTCCCAAGGCAACATAAATGCCTAGGTTGTACAATATGAAGAAAAAGAACTCAGCTTGGCAAGAGTTAACTTTACATAAATTTGTTATGAATTATTAGTCAATGAGTAGAGGTCTAGGGAAGGGGTGAGCTGGGGAAGGCTTATAAGGGACAGAGGTGTCTGGTTTGCTTTCTCTTGCCTTCTGGAAAGGTTCCCGCCTGCATTTTCTTCCATGAAGGGTCTAGGTGGTGGAAATGCATACCAATCAGCAGCCATAATGACATATTCGGGTGACGATTGAGCACTCCCCCTCACGGAGTTATGGGACACTGCCCCAGCTATTGAGCCAAAATGGGGTGGTGTCAGGCTCCACCGTATAGAAGTGTCTGAATACTTTAGTTTGCTATAATTCTGGTTTTGGAATGGCTGATAGCAGTTTGGTCTTGCTTTTGGTCACCACCACTTGAATTCAATTTTTAATAAAATATGTGACCTTTCAACCACCAAACAAGTGGCATATGTCATTATCTAATTAGATAAGATAAATCTTGGTAAGTGCAATAAGTCAAAAGTTATATGAGCCTGTGGGTTGCTAAATAACTAATATATATATATATATATATATATATATATATATATATATATATGTGTGTGTGTGTAACCCCTGGGGGTGCTGCAGTTGGACTTGAGCACCCAGGGGCTAATAATCACAATTGCATCAGTAAAAAAAGAGATGGCTTTAGCTATTTACCAGTCAAGGAACAAAAACTACATTTCCCACAAGGCTATTGTGGAGAGGGGGCTGAGCCTAAGAAGACTGAGAAACCAGGGGGCGGAGAGAGAGGAGCATCCTGGGAGAGACTGAGCTGTGTGACCAGTCCAGATAGGTGACCCTAGGCAGAGGGGCACTGGATGGGTGGTCTGAGCAGAGAGAGCAGACAGTCTGCAGAGATATCAGAGCTCAGTGCAGTCCTGAACAGAACCTGCTGGAAGTCACAGTTTGAAGCTGTAGGAGGAGGTTTGCATGCACCTCTGAAGAAGAACATTTTACAAGTCAGCCATTTTGGAGATAATCAAGTTCAGACCTGTGACACACACTGGTGCAGATAGGTAAAAATAACCAGTTACTTATCTGTTATTATTCAAGTGAGGTTTGGACTATATCTGGCCACAAGGGCTGAAGAGTTAGGGAGAGATGGGTGGGCAGGTAAATGTGCACCAAGTGTTTGTCTAATCAGCATTTGTGGAACTACAAGTCCCAGAATACAAATAGGAAATGATTTTACAGTTGTTGCTACAGGAGGGTTTGCATACTGTGACTGCTGTACCTCACTGCAAGTGATTTAAAGACCTTTAAAAGCTGTAAACTGGACACATGATGTTTCCATGCCATGCTGCATCCATACAGAAGGGCCCCAACTTGCAGTGCACTGCTCCATTTGTGTGGCATGTTTGAATACTGCTGATGTGTGTGTGTTTGGCAGTACATTGTAGAGCTATAAGGAAAAATATATACATTCACCCTGCAAGATATTCCCAGTATCAGGAGCAAGTAAGGTATCTGATATATTTTTGTATAAGGCTGTGACAGTTAATGTTCATATTGTATGCTGTTAAGGTTATTGATTTATTGCGAGTTATTGTGTTAACTTGGTGTTCATAGTAAGAAGTGGTGCTGCACTTTCATCCACACTGTCTTATTATTGTATTGTATTGTTTGCACTATTATTTCAAATTATACCAAAGTATATTTTACTATAAAATTACAAAGCTGCATTCAGGGTTTCCATTTCAATAAATGTGCCTGGATGGCTTTTGCAGCACACAGTTTGTCACAGAGTGTTAATACTGGGCAGGGGGTTTCCCGAATCTCCCCCTGGTGTATCTTTTGAACACCCCCCAGAAGAGAAAGCAGCGATTCGGGTGGAGGCACTGAAAATCAAGTACAGAGGTGAGAAGCATCTGCATTGTTCAATATATATACACCCTCACAATGCATAATACAGAAGGGGGTGTTACACACACATATATATATATATATATATATATATATATATATATATATAGTGGCGAAAGCACACTTCTGGTGAAACACACTCAAACAACTTATTGCTCTTTACTTACTTTTTCATGTCAGTATGGTAAAGGTATTCAACACCATACAGATTCCACACATTTTCTTGTGACCCTGAACACTAGCTACCCAAAGACCAGCTTTCTAAAGACCAGCCAGTTTTTCCAGTGTTGGTCACCCAACAGGCTTTTATACCTGACACTCCTCCCACAGCCCAGCTTGATGGGCAGGTGACACACCCACCTTCACTTTAAGAGGGAACTCCCATCAGAGGTTCTGTTTGTCCTGCCTCAGAAACATACTGTCAGTTTGTTGTGGGAAAAGACACTTTCAAAGCATGTAGATGGAAACCAAACTTTAAAGTATTATTAGTCACACATATGTTTCATCCTGTTTATCTTGAAACTAGGTGCAATGTTGCACAAACGAGTTACTCTGCTTGCTTGCAATTTTTTTTAACTTTTAAAAAACATTTATTAGAATGTTCTAAATGTCTACTGAACTAAGATACATTTTTACAGATGTTCCTGATTGCGAACACATGTTCTAGCATACGTACAAGACTGTCATCACTACTGATCAAGACGTAGGCTAGCCCTGTAGCTGGAGCAAGAGATTTGGCAGAAAAACAAGTAACTTTGAGATGCTCAGAGATTGATTCTGACATGACTGCATGCGCTTGAGTTTGTCCTTACTTTATACTGACTGCAGCAAAACGCCCCTTCAGGCCCATATCGTTCAAACTATTTTCCCAAACCTTGTTAACTTTTTGGGTGCTTTTTTCATTTTGTGTCTTTCTCTGTTTTCTTTACTGACATTACCTTAGTGGCAATGACAATCTATGCGAAGGAGACATATACCATAATGGATGTATAAAGTCTGCAAGAAGTTTTCCCATATATTTTTTTGTTACAATTTCATTGCAGTTTGCAGCTGGTTCTATTATTTTTTATGTTATGAACATTAAAATATTTTTAATGGCTACAGCTTGTTTTCGTCCTGCTTACTCCAAACTAGAATACCATTAGTCATGTCTGAGAAAACATAAAAAAAATGCTTTAGGCTCCAGTGAATTGCAATCTAAATAGAAAAAAAAGAGAATCTTGTATTTCCTTGCGAAGGAACTTAAGTGGGTTTGTTCTATATAAATGTCAGGATACTGGGGTGCCTACAGGTAACAGGTAACAGGATACAGGTAAATGTCCTAATATAGAAAGCTTACATTTATTAAACACAATTCTACAACCACGGTGCTATGGTACTTTTAAACAAAAGGTTTAACAGTCACACTATAATAGTGATAACATACAGGGAATACAATACAATTTAATATCATTCTCAACAAAAGAACCTAGTCACTGCAAATGTCATTAGCGATGGCATTCTCCTTGGATTATCCCTTTTTTATTTTACTGCAGATTTGCGAGCTCTGGGCTCCCTGGTACTATCGGTGAGTTTGGACAGCCCTCTGGAAACATAGCACTGATACCAGCAGAAGCAAGAGCCGACCCTTAGCGTATTTCTGCAGCAGGCTATGCTACAAACAGTCTATGCAGGATTGGTCTTCCAGGGTGGATACGGCTCTTTCAAAGTCATTTTTATATTATACATGCACAAATCACTGTTTAAACACTATACATAATAAATACAAATAGGGAAAACATGAGTAGGGTTTCTGGAGTAGAAAGGATCCAGACAGGCTAAAACTTTATTTGAACGTGTCTGGTACCCAAGGCACAACTAGTGAGCTGTGGGCCCTGGTGCGGGGAGGAGGGAGCCGGGGCCCCCGATCCTCTGCATCTGCCATGCAGTGGACCCCGTTATCTCCATTGGTCCTGGTGTACTGCACCTGCCACACCAATGGTAATTTTACCACTGCTGGTACCCACCTCTCCTTGACCAGGGCAATGTGGAGGACATAAAGAAATACCATGACCACCGTTCACTTTCTGTGGGAAACGGGGTGCAGTAATGGTAGGGCAAGACTGACTCTTTATTTTTCCACAAGGAATATATACACTTTGGTGTCAGAATGCCTAGTACCCCAAATAGGGAAAATTATGAAATTGAAGTGCATGGATATGCCGGCCAAGATGACGCTGCCTGTGGGTATGAACAAATTTGCACCGTTCAATGGGATGAGTTGGGCACATAGAGGCGCAGTGGGACAGGATTATTTAAATGAGATAAATTTACGGAGAAGTTGCCCATTCTATGGGTTGGCCCACAGCCTTTACTTCTCCTAAAAAGGACATTAATTATCCAGCTGGTCATAGGTGGTGGAAACCTAACCCTGTTATACTTGCATTTTGGACCTGTCTGTTGCATTTTGCGGAAAAAGGGCATTTGTAGTAACACTTTCATCAATGTAATAAATGCCTTTAAAACACAAAAGTTACACATGTAAAGACAATCCCGATATCCGCTCACTTGTTAATTTAAGACATAAATAACGCAAACGGAGCATTATTTTAGTGGAAAATCAGAAAAGTTTAAATAATGTAAGGAGTGGTTCTAAAATGGAAAAATATTGGACTTTGATGTGATGTTGTTACTGTTTCCACCATATGCGTTTTACGGAGGTTCCACAAACTAGCAACTATAGGAGAACCTCATTTATTGGAGTAGTTCCATTTTCCAGCAAGTGGGGGTGCACCTTAAAATGCGTTGGCAGAAAATTAGGTGCACTTGCACAAATACAAAAGCAAAGCAAGTCTGTGTTTTTTGCAGTTTGTAAATTACCTTTAATATTTTTATGCAATCAGCTAATAACAACGATCCACTAATTGCTTTATTTATTTTACGTATTGTCATTTTTGCTTTGATTTTCTGCATTCAAGAAAGTCAGACTAATTTACAGACTGAATACCTTACTCTTCGAATGAACACTTTTTTTGTTGTTAAGACTTGTAGTATACATTTTAAAGAAAGCATAACAATGTTACATTTTCCCATATAAATGTTTACTCACCAATAACTAACGTGAAATACAGCAAAATGGTGGTAACTTTCATCCTTGTCTGAAAGAGAACAATTTTGTAGCACTTCAGTCATTTTATACTGAGATAATCTTTTGATGAGTACATTTTATTGTTATTACCAGACATGTATAATAGTCAGTCAAGTATTTATTTGATCACATGTTATATGCAATCTTCTCTTCAGGATAACTTGAGCTCAGGTGGCTAAAGTATAAGATCTATCAGTACGTTATCAGTATGACTTATAGCAGAGTTTTTCCCACTGTGTGTAATTACATACAACGTAACACAGGATATTCAAGAACCTACAACATGAGTAGAAAGTGAAAAACGTTGGAGTAAGTTGAGGACATGAATTGTGGCTTTCTGGCCAGATCCCCCTTCTTTCTCTTCATGTTGTAACTTACAGTTCGGTGCTTTGCCACATTAAGGGTTAAATTTGATAGTAGCAATGTAAAGGATCTTTATAATGGGCCACATCTAGATTTAGAAGCAAATCCAGCTAAAGGGTGCAAATTTGCACCTGAATATATCATGTTGTGATGCAAGGCACTGCTTATATCCACCTCAGATGTCTGTAGATAAAGTGTTGCTACAATGGATCTCAACAAAAGAACCAAATCACTGCAGATGTCTTTAGCGATGGCATTCTCCTTGGATTAGCCCTTTTGTATTTTACTGTAGATTTGCGAGCCCTGGCCTGACTGGTGCTGCTGGTAAGTGTGGCCAACCCTCTGGATACCAGCAGAAGCAAGAGCCGACCCTAAGCGTATTTCTGCAGCAAGCTGTGCTAGGAACAGTCTATGCAGGATTGGTTTCCCAGGGTGGATACAGCTCTTTCAAAGTAATTTTTATATTGTTCTTCCACAAATCACAGTTTAAGCACTATACATAATAAATACACATAGGGGAAACATGAGTAGGATTTCTGGAGTAGAGAGGATCCAGACAGCCCAAAACTTTATTTGAACGTGTCTGGTACCCACCTCTCCTTAACCAGGGCAATGTGGAGGACATAAAGAAATATCATGAACACAGTTCATTTTCTGTGGAAACGAGGTGCAGCAATGATAGGGCAAGACTGACACTTCATTTTGCCACAAGGAATATATGCACTCTGGTTTCAGAATGCCTAGCACCCCAAATAGGGAAATTCGCGAAATTGCAAAAGTGCAGTTAGAAAGCTGTTTTGTGACATCATGCAACTAGGCAAGGGTATTTTTTTTTTTTTTACATATAAATGCATGGATTTACACTTCTCAGAGGGTATGAACAAATTTGCACTGTTCAAGGGGAGGAATTTATGGAGACGTTATTCATTCTATAGGTGAGCTCACACTCAGTCTATAGGTGAGCTCGCCTGTTGCATTTTGCGGATAAAGGGCAATTGTAGGAACACTTTGACAAATGTAATAAAAACATTTAATACACAAATCATATTGTGATGCAAGGGATGAAAATTTATTTTTACCTTTTTGCATGCAGGAAAAATCCTGTCTATTTTTGCATGTAGCACATAAATATTGGACATCTTTATTTTTTCATTGCGATTTAGAGTTGAGCAAGGGCTTGCTTACCCTCCCGACACCGTGGCAAAACTATGTTGCACTGCAAGTGGAGCACATTTAAAATAAGCATACAGCTTTATAGTTGTGAGTTGTCAATGCTCAGCTCTAAGTTGCAGTGCTGTCCAGTATTTGTGTGTTACATACAGGGGTGGATTGGGAACTTAAAGTGACCCTGCAAAAAATTCTTAAAGTGGCCTCAAGTGGGTGGGACCAAGTCAACTGTAGGTGAGGCCAACACAAAGTAGGCGGGATTTAGAACTACTGGAATTAGGTTGAGGAAGAAGTAATAATATTGTCAGTGAAATGGGAGCCGACCATATGTTCTACAAAGTGACTGGAGTGATGAATAAATTTAATCTAGTGTATTGTCCATGATTCCTTGTGAATTTAAGAAGCCCCAGGAGGCTCATGCTACATGTGTATGTGATTTAAGTGTGAAACAGTAATAAGTGGTGTTTGTGAATGTAAGCACATCATAATAAATTCTTTGTGGTAGCAGAAAACGTGTATTCATTGTTAAGTAACTAAGGTAACGCCAGTCATGACCAGCTGTTCAGATTGCTCTATTGCTGAGACAGGCTGGTGTGTTCGTGACAACGTGGTTAATGTTCAAAGCCAGGGTCTGGTACACAAGAATTAGACAACCTGTGGTCTGAGGTTTATCTGTTTGCAAGTACATCACACAGTCTGGAATGCTAGATACTGGTCTGAATGGTTTCAATAATCTGGCAACTACATTCTCTCAGAACTATTATAGCAGGTATGCGCCTTTCATTTGTAATGATATCACCGCTCACTTAGGAAATCATCATTTCTACATGCAGTTACAAGTCTCTGATCAGTGCAGATTATGCTATTCATGTTCCACATTACAACTGTCCCTTCTCTGCCTCAGCTTATATGCCAGCACAGCAAATGCATGTGAGTTGTACCTCTTAGAAAGTATTTTGTATAAGTAGTCCTCACTACCTATGTGGCTCCATGCCCCTGGACAGTAATAGGAGCCACTAATGCCATAGTTTGTGACATAACCTAAGGAAACCCCCCCCTATTGCATCATATGTTAGTGTACACTAATAAAGAGAGTACCCCAGAGATCCTAAAGTTCGACAAATAAGGGCTAAAGTCTTTTAAAAACATTTAGGCAAGTATAAATAAATCAAAAGGATTTAGGGCTACTGGACCTGGAATACATGAGGACCCCATCTTTACCAACTAAATACCAGTGAAGTGGATCCCGGAGACACTTATTACAAGCTGTTTTTCCATCTTCATCTGGTAGGGACCCTCATGATCTTATGGTCCAGTTTTTATGTAATTACTTTTATATAAATGTGTCTATGTAATAAACATTTTTAGTATAAACGGTATCACGCTAGAATCCGTTTTTTTGCTTTCTATATACCCCATGGAATATGCCTATCTGAGAGAGAATCCTGAGATTCCATATGGGAGGTCCTTAAAGAAATTTGAACCCAGGCCTGTTGTTTCCTTCCATCTTGTAAGTGCACTCACATAAGAGATTGGGTTAAGACACCATATGATATCTATTTTTCACTTCTAAGTTAAAGTATATTTATATCTTCTATCTGGTGAGTGGATCCACATAAGAAGAAAGGATTGAAGTTTTTGCTACACATTCACCACACAACTTCAACTTTTGTGACTGTATTACACTATGTTGTGTTTTTTGTATTTTTATGTTACACCATCATATATTGGAGGAAAATTTTGAATGAAAAGATCTTCACATCTCCAAATTTAAGTATACTTTTTTATTTTATGAATATTTGTACCATTTGTATTATCAGAGGGATTGTTGTTTTTTCCTATGTGATTACTACCACAGCGCTGTAACACTCCTATTTTGATTTATTTATGCTATATATTGGGAAAGTTGTGTGATTTCCCTAGGTGTGTATAGCAGCAGTGGGATAATAGCGCTATCCATTGCTTCTTGAACTATATTTAGGCAAGTAGCTTTGCTTCCTGCTTTGCAATCGGGATTCTGGAGCTTCAGATATAAATGTACATCTGTGTAGTTCCAGGTCTCCCTGATAGGGCGCAGGCCGGGCAGTACTTAGGTCTCCCCATTCTCTTGCTAGGTGCCATTTTGCATTTATAGCCCTGGTCATATGACCGCAAATGTGTCTGGGTCTCCATCACCCCCCCCCCCTCCCCCCTCTTCAATGGAGTTATTTAAACCAGCTTGTGCTACAGGATGGTGCCAGAAATTTTAGTCAGTTATAGTCTGCTATCCTGACCACTTGGCATCTGTTAGTTTGGTTTCTGTCTTGCGGGGGGTCACTTGCGAAAACCTATGCTGGATTAGACGCCGCGTCTCGGTTTTGTGGAGCTCCGAGTCCTGGGTCCTGTAATTAGCTTACATCAGGGTTTTTCTTTGCACTGAAATGTCAATCCACAGTATGGGACTGGCAATATCATTAATATATATATGTGCATTACAGAACTAGGTTCACCTAAGGATGCAATAAAGTGACCTTATTGAACTGAATGTGTTTTCTAAAATGCCTTTTATGAGTTTTATCAACAGGTTTAGTTGTTAATTACATGTAGGTTTTCATATAATTTGAATTCTATTATTCTTTAGGTCTCTTAAATTTTCAATACTACACAGTGCCACCTAACCAGGAGTTCGGGAGACCTTACTTATTTAAGAATATAACCTCTTAGTGTTAAGAATATTATTATGGTCTTCTTAAATTCAACAAAAGCGTTTAGATTGCCCGGCCCAAGGAATACTTGGAAACAGAGAAGTCAAACTTAATGTAGCAGCAACCTCTTATGTCATCTGTATAAAGTGATTGCTGCAGACTGCAGAACACTAATACTGACATCAGGAAAGCACAATTATATATAGTGGGAATAATGTGTGCCTAAATGTGCCCACATACCTGCAATTTTCACTGCTGAAAAGACTCTGATCACCATCTGATGCACAAAGTACTCTCAGTCATT
The DNA here is from genome assembly GCF_038048845.1 of Mixophyes fleayi. Lineage (NCBI taxonomy): Eukaryota > Metazoa > Chordata > Amphibia > Anura > Limnodynastidae > Mixophyes > Mixophyes fleayi. The sequence goes on from NC_134402.1 coordinate 314,178,817, forward strand.
TGTATTGAATAGGACATTTCCATCAGTGTTACTGTATGCTATTGCAGTGTTTGTAAGTATTGGGAAGTCTACACTAATCCCTGCCCGATTAATACAGTTTTCTGTACCTGTAATTTTGTACTGTGTGTTTCTAGTAGGATGCCCTAGAAAGGAAGCAGATGCCACATCCTGAGTGCACCAGATGGTTAAGGCAGATGGAAAACCCAAAGATCCCAAAATTCTCTTTGACTGCACCCCTTCAATGACCAATGATAACTGCAAAGGAAGAGAGCACCAATATAGCACCAAATGTAGACTTGAGGTCTACCGGATTGCAAGTCCTGGGAAGAGATTGCTTATTTTTTGTTGAAAAATATACTTTTTTTTTACATAAAATCGATAAAACACATACATGTAGCATGAAACAGTCTAACGGATACTGCTTTATTCTCCCCATTCCATGAAAGCTTTTGATCTATCAGTGGTTTTTCTTTCTCACGAGATATAACTGCTAGTTTTAACCAATGTGACCTAAGTATATATTTGTTGAAAAAAAAGCTATAAAAATCTGTAACTAAATAAAGACAATAACCTCAATGAGAAGGAAATGCTGACATTTATTTGTATTTTCTTGTTCACTTAAAGGTTCCATAAAAATAAAATACAAATTAATATAATATGGAAAGCCATCTTGTGACATTCACAAATATGTGGTGAGAACTATTTTGGTGATGGCAGTTTGAAAGAAGTTTCATTATTCCAGTTACTTGTAAACTACTTTGAAGTACTTTAGGATAAGACACAGATGACAATACTTAACAAATATCTAAATATAGTACTTCCTCTTTATACCGCATCCCTTTAAACACCAACCTTGAATACTACAATTTATATTCTCTGCAAAATAACAGCATTAAAATGTATAAATTCATTACCCTTTTTATAATGCCATCCTCACCATAACACCAAATTGTATTTATGTTTTAAGCTTTCAGTACATAGTAATTTGCTTGTGGTTTATAGATTACATAATTTTATTTAGGGTGGAGTTGTGAATTTGTTATTGGTGATTCAGCTGGTTATTGGGTGAATTGACTGACAGTGTGAAGGGGAGGTGGTGAATACATGCCACATGAAGAAAATGACAGTAAGATGGTATTAAACAATGTTTGCCAGAGGTGGATAGCCCCGAACAGTTAAAAAAATAATTCCTTAATAAAAATTAGGTGGGCAGGTACCCAGTCAATGGAAGGGTAATGTTTGTCATTATTCCCTGGGGACCAGCTCATCCTGTGCCACTATTCACTGTGTTTCATCTATATTGAATATATAATTAAGGAGCAGATTCATCAAAGGGCAAAAAGTCCTATTGTCGACAAAAATGGAAATTTGCAAGCAATAAAACTTCTTTTGTTTACTTCCTTCGCCCTGTACATCAGGATATTTGCTGGAGATAAATTATGGTTAGGGCTCAATAAGGTAAGTTAACTACTAACTCTCAGAGCCAGTATCGTTGGGGCAACTGCTACAGCAATATTGTTCATTAAATTGCAACAATATGTGATTTTTTTTTTTATTGCTGCTTTGGCCATAAAAAGAGTTACCACCATTAGGAACATTTTGCTAAATGTGTTTCTTTTTTTACTTCAATAGTACTTTATTAATTTTTCAAAGATTATGGGGTAGAGAAAGTAGAAATAATGGATGGGAGGTGAGGGAAGGGAACAAAAAAAAAGGAGAGGGTAAGAGGGGTACATAGTGGAAGGGAACACATTAACAATTCTGCTTCTATACCACATTGTACACATGAGGGAGGAAGACCAAGTTGGTTCCCTCACAATTCGTAAGATCTACCCTAGTCAGGTGGTCACAAGGAAGCAACTAATGGGACCGGTGGGGAACTTCGCTGTCATGGCGATATGAGAGACAGATTAGAATCTACTCGGGCTGGGGGCTCCCGCTCCTACCATAACATACACGTGCCAGCTGAACCATTTCATTATCGGGGACGAAGGGGCAGTGGAATAGAGCATCCCCGCTGTCTTCATTTCAAAGCTGAATTGTACCTTGGCCACTACTTTTGGTATCAGGGGTATCTGAGTGTCACGGGCACTAGGAGTCTTTACCCAGGGATCACCAGGTGGTAGGCTTACCAGAGCAATGTAGGTGGTAATAGAGTACTCTGGTAGCAGGGTGATCACGGAACTGTAAATAGCAGATGACGAGATGCTCAGGAAAGTCTATGACTAGCAACACTGGTAATATGGAGGTAGTAATACACGAGGAACTGTATGGACAAGGACACGTGAAGGTAGTCAGTGGTCTGCGATAGCAAGTTGTACCACTGCTATAGTGAGGAGGAATGTCCAACAGAAACGAGGAGGTGATGAGAGTCAGCGGTCTGCGGGTAGCAAGTTGTACCGCTGTCTGAGTGAAGGAATGGAATCCAAGTGGAGGTATCCGGGGAGTCAGTGGTCTGCGATAGCAAGTTGTACCACTGCTATGTGAGAGGATACTGGAACAGGTGATACAGGAACAGGGATCAGAGGTCTGCTACTAGCAAGTTGTACCACTGAATATATATGTGAGGAGGTGCACGGGGAGAGACTGCAACACAGGGTAAACACGGCACCTAAATACGATCCACAGTAATATGCACAATATAGATATATATATGAATGACTGAACAGCACTGCAAATATGGAAAGTCTCTTGAAGTAATCCGGAACCAGATAGTATAGTCAATGATGGCAACAGACTCAGCGGATAGCAGACTCCAGAGGAGAACCAACACAGTCCAGCAAGATATGCAATACACCAGCACAGTCAATGAGAAGTATGCATACCGTCGTTCAGAAGCAGGCAGTCAGACAGGAGTGCAGCGATACCTGAGCGGCAGGAGGCCAGCTGGATGAGAAGTCCCTGGATGGATGAAGCAGAGGTCTAGTAGGTGCAGCGCACAGGTAAGTAAACCAACAGGGACACGAATCCACAGGAATCGGTAGAACGCGGAACTGGACTCTTGGAGGACTCAGGAGGATGGTGATGATCTGGCAGCAGGATAGCGGATGAGACACGATCCAATGCTGACAGGTGGGTAGAGACCAGCGGAACACAGGGAAGCCGTGGAGAGCGGGTCAGCAGTAGATGGACGATCAGCGCTGGCAGCAGCAGCAGGACTCTGCGGACACACGGAGGTAACCAGTAGCAACCAGCAGGTGCAGATAGCGATGGAACACGGGTGAGCAGAGTAGACCAGGAGCTGTTGATCACGGAGAGTAGCGGATGGCAATACTAGCAGCAGTCTCGAGGAAACACGGGAGAGATGAGATGAAGACTGTAGTGCACAGAGGCAGCGGATAGGAATCAGCTAACAGTCACGATGTTGGAACACAGACGAGTTGCAAGCTGGAGTCTGGAGTGCACGGAGGCAGCGGATAGAAATCAGCTAACAGTCACGATGTTGAAACACAGACGAGTTGAACGCTGCAGACTGTAGTGCCCAGAGGCAGCGGATAGGAATCAGCTAACAGTCACGATGTTGAAACACAGACGAGTTGAACGCTGCAGACTGTAGTGCCCAGAGGCAGCGGATAGGAATCAGCTAACAGTCACGATGAGGAGACACAGACGAGTTGCAAGCTGGAGACTGTAGTGCACGGAGGCAGCGGATAGGAATCAGCTGACAGTCTTGATGATGAACAGGTGAGTAGATGTGGAGAGTGGCTGAAGTGCACGGAGGCAGCGGATAGGAATCAGCAAACAGTCACAATGATATGAGATAGAGTTGAAGTGGATTAGAAGACTGTAGTGCACGGAGGCAGCGGATAGGAATCAGCTAACAGTCACGATGATACACTTGATGGTAGAAGTGGTATGGGAACCACAGGAGTAGAAGTGGTTTGGAAACCACAGAGGTAGAAGTGGTTTGGAAACCACAGGAATCAGCAGCGCTGAATACACGAGGAAACACAGGAACACCTTCAGAGACTCATGGGGAATGAGACTCCAAGATCAGGCAACGTGGTGTTGACCACAGGTGCTTAATATAGGGAGTGTTGCCTGATCTGCCAATTAAGTTAAAGGGACATACACTGAAGGATTGGAAAGGGCTGCGCATGCGCAGACCCTCAAGATGGAGGACGGCCACGGTTCCTAAATGTCCGGGAAGAGGCACTCACGGTCCGGTGAGTGACACTGAGCTATGGAGGCATTTGCGGCAATGAAAATATGACTAAACACATATTTAGCATGTGGTGGAAACTGAGGGGGGGGAGTGATGCAGTAACACGACCTCCTGGGTTGGAGACAGATTTTGTGCAGTAACCTTATTAGCTAACTGGAAGATTTGTATTCAAAACGGCTGTATAAGGGGGCAGTTCCAGAATATATGTATCAAATCACCCGGTATATTACATTGCCGCCAGCAAAATTTCGACTGGGAGGGCCACATTTTATTAAGTCTAGTTGAAGTGAGATACAATCTATTGATTAATTTTATCATCATTTCTGTATGGTTTATACATTTGGACATGCGAAACGAATTAGTGAAAATGATTTCCCATTCTTCACTATCCAACTCTAAGGTCAGATTCCCACTACATTTGTAATTTAGTCTTATTTTCTGATGTGGAGAGGAGGGAATAGCAATACCAGAAGGTAATGCTGGCTTTATTATCACCTTTTGTTAACTTAGTGAACAGCAAGAGCGGTGGTGCCGTAATGGGTAGACTTAGTCTTGGAAGGGAATTAAACCAGTGTCTAAGCTGCAGGTATTTATAAAATTCCTGGGATGGGAGGTGAAATCTTTCCTTTATTTGTGTAAAAGAGAGTAAGCTCTGATCATCTAGTAAATCAGTGAATGACGCTATACCATTTGATGACCATATACTAAGATTTAAATTGTGGATTAACTTAGCCACTGTAGCTAAAGAAATATTTTTAGTTGGGACCATAGTCATAGAATTGGCCTCTAACACTTTGTCCCATACCACCAGGGAGTCCTTGGTCATCGGGCATTTACAGGGTGCCAAGTTTTGGGAACCCAGATCAAATCAGCCAACGGGAAATGCGGATGAAGGCCTTTCTCCAGATCCACCCATGGTTTTTGGTACCTTGGAAGGACCAGTCACGAAGCTGGGAAAGTAGACAAGCCTCATTATATCTTTTCAAGTCTGGTAAAGCTAAACCTCCCTGTTGTTTAGGCAAATGCATCCGAGAGCTAGCTATTCGTGGAGGTTTACCCAACTCCTTCCATATTTCTCTCTTAAAACCACTGGTGCTAAATCGGTTTTATACACCCAAACTGGTTTCTCCTGAAGTGCAGACTGAACGTGGTGATGAATATGAAATTAAAGAGATCTTGGACTCTCGGTTTCGACATAAGACCTTACAATATCTAGTCGACTGGAAGGGCTATGGTCCAGAAGAGAGAGCCTGAATCAAAGCTTCTGATGTTCACGCTCCATTTCTCATCAAAAAATTTCACCGCAAGTTTCCAACTAAGCCCCAATCTAAGTGTCCATTGGCCACTCGTAAGGGAGGCGGCATTGTCACAAGTCGGGATCTTAGCCGCAATTACCTCATCCGCCGCTGTCATATCACGGCTTCCTGGGTCCGTTCTGGTCGTCTGCAGCATTCCCGTCCTCCACACCTCCGTTTGTAAACAAACACCAACTGTTTGTTCTGCTGCATGGGCGCGGCCATCTTGGATGCAGTCAGGTGATCATTCCAGACCAACCAGATTCAGTAGCTGTGATCACATGAACTGATCAGCCAATAGTTGTTTGGGACACCCTATTTAAACCTGCTGCTGTGATCTGTTCATTGCCAGAACAACACACTTCTCTCCAGAGGATAGTTCTTGGCTCCAGGTTCCAGTGTTCCTGTCTGCATCACTAAGTGCAGTGTTCCTGTCTGCATCACTAAGTGCGCTGTTCCTGTCTGCATTACAAAGTGCGGTGTTCCTGTCTGCATTACAAAGTGCAGTGTTCCTGTCTGCATTACAAAGTGTAGTGTTCCTGTCTGCATTACAAAGTGCAGTGTTCCTGTCTGCATTACAAAGTGCACTGTTCCTGTCTGCATTACAAAGTGCACTGTTCCTGTCAGCATTTCCAGATTGCTCATTCCCCTGCTATATTCTACATTCAGCAAGAACTTGAGCAGGAAGATCATCCAGGCTGCTAGTTTCTGTTTCAGTCCTGCTCCAGCTCGGCCCAAGGGTCCCGAATCGGATCAGGAAATTCAGACGACCGTGACACTTTTTGTCCACTGTCATCCACTAGGTGTTTCATTCTGTATTTGGCACGTTGACCCCTATACTTTCTAGCTAAAAGCTTCCCTGCTCTGTTCCCTGCGACATAAACATTTTTGCCTAAGTTTAGTCAAAGCTTGTTATGTTTTTGACATCAAGAAATTCTGGAGTTGACCTCGGACCTTTGTAAGTTCATTCTTTAATTCAGTACTGGGGCGCTCCTTATTTTGGCATTCTAGGGTTTGTAGTTTTAATTCTAACTCAGTTTAATAGTGTGCATTAGATCTTTTTAGATGGGATCCTGTCTGAATCGCCACTTCTCTCAAAGCTGCCTTCAGAGCACACCAAAAATTAAAAATATTAGTGTCCTCTGGAAAAGTATTTTGACAATATTGGTGGAGAGCGTTCTTAAGGTCTAATTTGGCTTCTAGAAGTATCAATAGGTATGTTGGCATGCGCCAGGGCCTAGGAGGTTCATATGCTCTTTCTCTATGCCAAGTCCACATTACTGGAGCATGATCAGACCAAAATATTGGTAAGATTTTAATTTGTTTAGTGGCCGGTAGTGTCCACTTATCGGTTAGGATGAGGTCTATATGGGAATATGACTTATGGACAGAGGAAAAATATGTGTAGTCCCTGCCACTCTGTTCTGAGGTTCTACAGACATCGTACAGGTTGAATTATGCTAACAATTTAGAAAAAGCTAATGAGGGCACTGGTATAACAGGTAGAGTAGGGGCATGGGGAGAAGATGAAGAAGGGGAGGACCTATCTAACCTAGAGTCTGCCACAATATTAAAGTCCCCCATGATGATCAAATTACGCTCTTTGTGTTTCTCTATTTCCTGGAACACTCTTCTTAAAAAAGGAATGTGGTGGGAGTTCGGGGTGTAACGTGACACCAAGATCACAGGCTTGTTTTTTAATAGGCCGATTAGAATCAAATATCTATCCGCTTTATATGCTATGGTAGTTTTATGCACATAGGTAACTCTACTACTAAATAATAAAGCTACTCCATTATGTTTTAGTGGATCATTTGCCGTGAAGCAAATTGGATAATGGTTATCCCGAAGGGGGGAAGCTGCTGCCTTAAAATATGTTTCTTGCAGAGCTACTATGTCAGCGTTAAGCTTGTGAAATGAGGTTACGGCTAGTTTCCTTTTATTTGGAGAGTTCAAAACCCTAACATTTTTCGTAAGAAATGTAACTATTCACAATAATAGGTATGTCTGTTATACTACATGGTAGGTGATCTAATGTCGTGTGGTCTTTCCTGGAGAGGGGCGTCCAGATGCAATGTATACTGGGGTAAAGAGAATGGTCCATATGTGGGACAGCGGTAACTAAGAAATAAGTTTTGAAAGTCGCAATTTTAGCATGTAATAGGGTGTTCCAAATTGGGCGGGGGTGAAGGTGGGTGAGGGGGGTATAAGAAAAAGTAAGGGGGAAAAACTGAAATAACTCAAAACATTGGGTTTGAGTATTTGCTGGTAGGGGAGAGAAACCAGCAAAATAAGTAACTAGGGGAGGGTTGAGCCATTAGTGGCTCACCCCATCATTGTCAGCCCAATAAATTTTTGCAAATTAAAAATCTGAAACTGCTAATTCACAGATTTGTATGTTCACTAGAATACACACATACAGTAGTAGTACATTTTCTTAGTTTACCTTTATCGTAGTTTAGCGTCTCTGGGCCTGAGTCATTAAGGAGAGCAAAGCATAGAAAAGGAGTAACTTTGGGCAAAACCATGTTGCATTGTGCATTGGAGGGGGAGATAAATTTCAAATGTGGGGACAGATTTATAGTTGGGGTAGGGGATGTCCTAGATCAATGTTAAATTTCAGTGTAAAAATAAAGCTAGCAAGTATTTGTATGCTAGATGAAAAAACAGCCAGTATTTAACTTATCTGCAAAATAATAAATTCATTTGCACCCTTGCATTGTAACATGGTTTGTTCCAGAGAACATTTGCTCCTATTTTTTGCCTTACTTTCCTTAATGACTCAGGCCCTCTGTGTCTTAGAAAGGGACAGTAGAATAACTAAAATAAAAAAAACTACAAAATAATGTATTTGAAATAAATTTAAATGGTAGAGTCTCTGCTTAATTTGGTTATCAGTGAGCAAAGTTTGCCGTTACATTCCCTTAAAAGGCCTAAGCTGACTTTTAACAACAATTCAAGGATACAAAAAGCCAAAAAGACTTAACTAATAAAATATTTTGCGGTAAACTGCTCAGTAGTGTAAACTGAACACAAAGAGAGCTCCAGAACAAAGCTGCAAGGGGTATATACATAAAATAAGAATATGTTCCGACAGCAAAAGAAAATATAATAATATAATATATTTATAATAAAGGATATTGAATGTATTTATTAATAAAGTAAAAACTTCATGCAAATGGATTGCCAACAATACAAAGTATTTTAAACGTGCAGCGAGTGCTCAAATCAGCATATACAGATAGACACAGGTGTTATAATTGCTCAGAGAAAATTGAGGAACCACAATTAGTCCAACTGTGGTAAAAATGAAAGGTCCTCAATTGGATAAGGTCTTATTGCAGAAGTAACCAACTGGTTTACCAAATCCTCAAGTAATAATAGTACTGATGTTCAAACTTCAGTTATGCACTAGTAAATACTAAATCCTCAATATGAGGTTTTGTTCAGCCAAATCTCGGTACATTCACAAATCAGGCTCTAGTATGTAGCTCCAAACTTGCATACACACTTATATAAATTACCATCCATAAGAGGACTAAGAGGGATGGCTGTGGGGACTATCATCTGTGTATTCCAGTGAACACACAAATCTGTGAGTGACAGCAATCTCACTCCATGACAGTGCTGAATCTGCAGCTAACCACAGGATGTGATGGCATACCATGTCTGTATTGCGCAAGGAACACGTCCATTAAAGTTTCTACCTTAATCGTTGTAATTTCATTGCTTTTTGCAGTTTGAGTCGAAGAGTTTCAATCGTTTTCTTACAATGTAGATTGTGTATAAGGAACCTTAATTGGACATGTTAAACCGTAAGGTTTTTTATCTATGGAATATATATATATATACATATATATATATATATATATATATATATATATATATATATATACATATGTATAATGCCTCCAATTCACATTATGCTACACAGTAGTGCCCCCAATTCACATTATGCCACGCAGTAGTACCCCAAATTCACATTTTCCCACGCAGTAGTGCCCCAATTCACATTATGCCATGCAATATTGCCCCCAATTCGCATTATGCTGTTGACTTATATGTATGTATATATATATATATATATATATATATATATATATATATATATTCCCACCAAATTTCTAAGCTACACAGGCGCTTATAAGTGTGCAACCAAAAGTGATAGTGACAGAAAAAATAATTTGTATACTCAGTACATGAGATGGCAGCTCCCAATACATTCGACACCTATCTGCAGGTATCAGCCTAATAAAATACAAAAAGAGAAAGGGGCACCAACATAGTGCATTAAATATATAACATCTTTGGGATAGTCCACAAGTGTGCATATATATCCACAGCAATTATTTATTTCGACCTGGTGTGGTTTTTCCACTCCTTTCTCTTCTACTATTAATATTATGTTATCAGCATGTGAAAATATGCTATATAATGTGGGAGGTTAATGAGAGATTGCCATAACTTAAGTAGACAGTGACACATGCAGCAATAGTCACTCTGCAACTAAGTCTCAACAGAGACATCTCTGAGTGATGAATATAAGTGAAACCATCTCTGAAGCAGGCTACACTATTGTGGTGGGATCAGAGCACTTAAATGTCCTTTCTGATGCCAAGGAAAGAGAAGTAGAACTTCTACGTAAAGATAGTTTTCAATTAATCGTTTAAGAGTAGTGTGAGTTCAGTGATGTAGGTAAGCCAGGTGCTGTCATCCGGACTGAACATGTAGAAGCAAAGTAAAGGAACTGTTATTCATTTAAGTCTTGTGTAGGAGGAAATATATGGTCTGGTGCCCATTCATATTGCCAATTGCAATTGTAGGGTGCCAGCATACCTGTCGGCTCAGTCATGCCCATACTATAACCATACCCTAGGATAAAGATGACTGAGTTAGACCTATGTCATGAGTATAAGGAGCTCCAGGGGGCTACATAAGAATCCCAGTATACAAAACAAACGATACAAGCCTGACAATATGGGCAATGAAAGATAATAGTAAATTATTGCTATTGTTTGGTGAGAATGTCATACATAAAGACCCTCTTTATAATACCACTCTCTCTACAATGCCAATGGATATTTTATGATGATGGTTACAGAGATACGTCTATATACATAAAGAAGTATGACTCCATATAAAAAGCTGGGCAATTGTATCCCATTCAATGGAGTGTTGGGAGATACTGCTGCTCTGCATGACTGTGCTTAGAAAAACTGGTGCTGAATGCACCTGTATCGTGCGGTATCAAAGGGGTGCATTTAAGGGAGGCAAGGAGGTCTGGAATCAGTCCAGCATGTTGGAGGGCTGGACTCACCCCTGAGATGTGGACCCATTACCCCTTTTTACTGCGGGGCATGCACATTTATCCCAATTCCCCAACTTAAAAAGTTATGAGCTATGGATGCATTTGCCCTACCCTTCCAATCCCTGTCTCGTCTCTCCAGTTGCTGTGGGGCGTAAGAGCCAGAATCAAGCAACGCTGCATAGGAGCGTATAGGAGCATATGGATGCACTTTCTTTCTGAGCATGTGCAGTCGGATTTAACGAAAGTCAAGTTTTTAAGTTAAAGTTCCGCAAGTTATCCACTATTTACTGTGTGTATATATATGGATATGTGTGTATATATATATATATATAAATATATATATATATATGACACCCAAAAAGTTCTTTAAGCTAACCAGCGCTTAGTAAAAGTGAACACAGTGAATTATATAGAAAATTTATACTCAATGTAATAGGCAGCTCCCCAGTCAATCAACACCTGTCTGCAAGTGTTACACCTAAGAGATAAAACACAAAAAGACAGGGGGCGCCACACATAGTGTATTATCAGTGATATATAATATACAGGTGACTCCAACGATAAGATAGTCCCGTACCAAATATGTGATGAAATTAGGCAGATGTAATAATCAGGCTGACCATAATATGGATCCACCTCAGACTTGGATAGCAGGATTCCACGATCACAGACCAAGTAATGGAAGACAATCTGCGGACTCAAATAAATCCACAATAGTGTGACACAGTATAAAAGGAGACCAAATTGGTCTCAAATACCACAAATTTAATGGCACCACATAAAAAATATTAATGCCCGTACATAGAGCACAATAAAACAAGCTTATCTGTCCACTGGCACAACATGGAAGAGAAGGGTAGCAGGCGGCGACACCTCAGATCATCCAGCAATGAGCACAGGGACCAAGAACCTCTCCAACGCGTTTCGTCTTGTAGGTAAGACTTTATCAAGGAGTAATGAATCTAGCATCATCGCGGGCTCCTAAATACTTGAATCCTTTTACATAGGAGCCAATGCGAACATGACCTTAGCGTATGGGCGGTAACCTCCGACTCCCGATACGTCACATCCGGGACTCCACTTCCGGTATGGCGGTTTTGTGTGAAGATAGATTTTATATATTAGATGACATCAGGAGGGGATATTCCCAACAACTCCAGCTCCCGATGTGTCACATCCGGAACTCCGCTTCCGGTATAACGATTTTAGATATAAAGACAGACTTATATTTACATAACATCAGAGGGGGAAGCCCAATGTCTATCAGAATATATATGATAGAAACTATGTACCATCACATCACATCCCGTTCATCATCAGCAATATGAGTATAAGAAGAACTGGATCTTAGTCCAATGCCTCAATAAGCCATACAACATAAAAATAAATACACTAATAATACATACATAAATAAAATATAGCGTCATACTATCTAATACAGAATACAGCTAACTAGTCAGCATTATCACATAGTACATAAAAATTCTAAATATTCCCAGAACACAACAATGTAGTATTTAGCAACATACAGACCGCCCCTTAAAGAGACAGGCAAATGATCAACACCCAGCAGTAGGCTAAAGAAAGGGGGACAGTAGACCCTACCAATACACGAAAATGGCACTACAGAACCCCATATTAGAGTTCCATATGAACCACCTAAAGGGAAGAGAAAATATACCTAAAAAGAAAAACCGGCATTAGTATACAAATCAGTACATAATTACATCAAAAATGAAGCCATTTCGAATGCTTCATTTAGGCCTCTAGGTGCCAAGGTGTCCAGTTTATACACCCAATACATCTCTCTACAGGTGAGTTTTTTAGCCAAATCTCCACCTCGTGCACCCAACACCACATGTTCAATACCTTTAAACTTGAGACCACTAGGGTCAGCATTCTGACAGGAAATAAAATGTCTGGATACTGTATGTAAATCTGATCTATTTCTAATCGCCCTCACATGCTCCTGAAGACGTATCTTAAGGGCCCTCTTAGTTTTACCAATATAGACTTTTCCACAAGGGCATTCTAGTTGGTAAATGACTGACGTAGTAAGGCAGGTTATACGATCTTTCACTTTATATTCCTTCTGGTGCAATGAATCATAAAAGACTTTATTCAAAGGAGAAACAAATTTGCACATATTACAATTGTTGCATTTGAAGGAACCTTTCCCCAGATTATTGAGAAATGTAGTCTTATTACCCTTTTCCTCTTTAAGTAAACTGGGTGCTAATAAGGATTTTAAATTCCTAGTTTTCTTGAAGATGACATCCGGTTTCAACGGAACTACCGGACCTAAAATTGGGTCCATACAAATTAAACTCCAGTATTTATTCAAGACAGATTTTATCTTCCTTTCATCTTGACTATATTCCGTAATGAAGGGAACTAATGTTTTATATCCTTCCTGTTTTCTATTCTTATAAACCAACATCTCTCTTCTATCTACATTATTAGTTTTTATTAGTGCTTCTGAGATAATAGGGTCAGGGTATCCTCTTTCCATTTCTATTTGGATCTAGTTCTGGAAAGTAAGGGTCCTGAAATTCATACAAAAACCTTTATTAAGGAGGTCGATACGAATAGTTACTTACACTATGATAGTTGCCATCTTAGAAAATGGAAGGATAATATTCCTAGGTCACAATTTTACCGTATTAAACGTAATTGTTCGGATGAAAATTCATACAAGGAACAATCCCTTATTTTTGCAGAAAGGTTTAGGGAAAGAGGATACCCTGACCCTATTATCTCAGAAGCACTAATAAAAACTAATAATGTAGATAGAAGAGAGATGTTGGTTTATAAGAATAAAAAACAGGAAGGATATAAAACATTAGTTCCCTTCATTACGGAATATAGTCAAGATGAAAGGAAGATAAAATCTGTCTTGAATAAATACTGGAGTTTAATTTGTATGGACCCAATTTTAGGTCCGGTAGTTCCGTTGAAACCGGATGTCATCTTCAAGAAAACTAGGAATTTAAAATCCTTATTAGCACCCAGTTTACTTAAAGAGGAAAAGGGTAATAAGACTACATTTCTCAATAATCTGGGGAAAGGTTCCTTCAAATGCAACAATTGTAATATGTGCAAATTTGTTTCTCCTTTGAATAAAGTCTTTTATGATTCATTGCACCAGAAGGAATATAAAGTGAAAGATCGTATAACCTGCCTCACTACGTCAGTCATTTACCAACTAGAATGCCCTTGTGGAAAAGTCTATATTGGTAAAACTAAGAGGGCCCTTAAGATACGTCTTCAGGAGCATGTGAGGGCGATTAGAAATAGATCAGATTTACATACAGTATCCAGACATTTTATTTCCTGTCAGAATGCTGACCCTAGTGGTCTCAAGTTTAAAGGTATTGAACATGTGGTGTTGGGTGCACGAGGTGGAGATTTGGCTAAAAAACTCACCTGTAGAGAGATGTATTGGGTGTATAAACTGGACACCTTGGCACCTAGAGGCCTAAATGAAGCATTCGAAATGGCTTAATTTTTGATGTAATTATGTACTGATTTGTATACTAATGCCGGTTTTTCTTTTTAGGTATATTTTCTCTTCCCTTTAGGTGGTTCATATGGAACTCTAATATGGGGTTCTGTAGTGCCATTTTCGTGTATTGGTAGGGTCTACTGTCCCCCTTTCTTTAGCCTACTGCTGGGTGTTGATCATTTGCCTGTCTCTTTAAGGGGCGGTCTGTATGTTGCTAAATACTACATTGTTGTGTTCTGGGAATATTTAGAATTTTTATGTACTATGTGATAATGCTGACTAGTTAGCTGTATTCTGTATTAGATAGTATGACGCTATATTTTATTTATGTATGTATTATTAGTGTATTTATTTTTATGTTGTATGGCTTATTGAGGCATTGGACTAAGATCCAGTTCTTCTTATACTCATATTGCTGATGATGAACGGGATGTGATGTGATGGTACATAGTTTCTATCATATATATTCTGATAGACATTGGGCTTCCCCCTCTGATGTTATGTAAATATAAGTCTGTCTTTATATCTAAAATCGTTATACCGGAAGCGGAGTTCCGGATGTGACACATCGGGAGCTGGAGTTGTTGGGAATATCCCCTCCTGATGTCATCTAATATATAAAATCTATCTTCACACAAAACCGCCATACCGGAAGTGGAGTCCCGGATGTGACGTATCGGGAGTCGGAGGTTACCGCCCATACGCTAAGGTCATGTTCGCATTGGCTCCTATGTAAAAGGATTCAAGTATTTAGGAGCCCGCGATGATGCTAGATTCATTACTCCTTGATAAAGTCTTACCTACAAGACGAAACGCGTTGGAGAGGTTCTTGGTCCCTGTGCTCATTGCTGGATGATCTGAGGTGTCGCCGCCTGCTACCCTTCTCTTCCATGTTGTGCCAGTGGACAGATAAGCTTGTTTTATTGTGCTCTATGTACGGGCATTAATATTTTTTATGTGGTGCCATTAAATTTGTGGTATTTGAGACCAATTTGGTCTCCTTTTATACTGTGTCACACTATTGTGGATTTATTTGAGTCCGCAGATTGTCTTCCATTACTTGGTCTGTGATCGTGGAATCCTGCTATCCAAGTCTGAGGTGGATCCATATTATGGTCAGCCTGATTATTACATCTGCCTAATTTCATCACATATTTGGTACGGGACTATCTTATCGTTGGAGTCACCTGTATATTATATATCACTGATAATACACTATGTGTGGCGCCCCCTGTCTTTTTGTGTTTTATATATATATATATATATATATATATATATATATATATATATATATCAATGGTTTTATGTTAGCCTCATCACAATACATGAGAAAACATTAACAAAGGATGACTGCAATCATGTTGGTTCAACTTAAAGGGCATTACGGCACCTCTACATGTAAGGCAACAGAGAATAAAGCAACACTTGTTCACTGCAGAAGTTAGTGATTTATTTCCTTATTTTTCTGCATTAATAGTTGTCACTGAATGAGAAGCAAGAAACTGTCCTTTTTATTTTTTTTGCATACATATATATGCGTATATAAGTAAACAATCTGTCATCGGACAATTAATAATAATAGTAATAATCATAACTATGTCATAAATGCAGATCACTGAGCAGCAAGGAGCACTTCTATGTCTAGAACAGTATGGGAAAAAACAAGTATCTACGATATATCATATATTAGACATGGTAATTAAAATACTTAAAACCCCTTATAAAGAAAACCCTGTCCCAAACATGCCAGATACAAAATCCTCATACTATATGTAGTGAAACGGCAAATATATATTCTGTAGTTTCAAATATACATTTATGATAATCAGAAAAAGTCAAATAATGTACCTTTGAAAAAAAACAAATTTATATGACATTACTTAAAGCTCGCTAGTAGAAAAAAAAGAAAATTATGATATGCTACTTGAAAAAATTGTTAAAAAATAAAAGAAAGGCGTGAATTTGAAAATAGCACAGTGAGTTACCTTGGAAAACACACTGACATTATAAGGAAACAATTGTTACATAGTACACATGGAAAATATAGTTTAGGGTAATTGGGTTTATTATTAAGCAATGTACTGTATTTGACCACCTATTTACCCGCCCCCCCTTTATACTATGTAAAGCTAAACATTACTATAAAATACATGCTTACAGAAAATAATGCAATGTAAAAGAGCAGTAAACATACAAAAGTCAAATTAAAGCCAATTATTAGGATTATAATAAATATCTGTTAATTTATTTCACTCACATGTGTATAGTTGTTGTGCTCATTGCTGTGATCAGGTCTGAATGTTAATTACTGAATGTCTGAATGTTAATTACTCTGCCTACATAGATTGTCTCTACAATGCAGTATTAAGTCAGTTCCTTATTTCATTTCACTTTGTCTAGACCACAGATATCTCAAACTTCAGATATCCTTGTTACAGCATTTATTTCCTGGTGTGACATACAATATGCAAACTCATCCTCTTTGTATAGTGAGTTATGAGAACGTGACCAGCTGACAGCTTGAGGGCATGGGGTTTAGAACTACTGTATATTGTAGGAAGGTTGGCCCATCTATCACATGTAAGTGAAGTTATTGAAATATATATCCTATTTATAACACTTTATTAATATCTGGGAAAAATTATTTCTTCATAAATTGTCATATTTCTATGAATATTTATATTCCTTTTGTAGCTGGGTTGGTGTAGGTTAATTTGTACCGACTACGTCAGCCTCTGGATTGGCTCAAACTTTTATTTCCTTTGTTTCCTTGAAATTTAAATTAGACATATGAGCAGACCCCCATGTTTTTTTTTTTTCTAAAAACATCTTTGTGCTCTGGTTTTGATTTTGTTTGTGGCCAAAAATTCTCATGTGCTTTGGTTTTGGATCTGAACTCTATTAAAAGTTGTGAAACACAGATACAATCATGCAATTTTAAGCTGTTTTTGTTCCTACATAGTAATTATATAATTAACATTAATTTACAGTCATTTACAGCCTATTTTCTAATTACCTCTTCACAACTATCAAAATTTTCACCAATATTGGCCAAAGTCTGCAGCGAGCTGCCTGGCTAAAATTAGTGACAAAGCAGTGGCAGAAATACATGGCAGTTTAATAAAAGATACAATCCCTATGAAACATAGTGAAACAGCAGTGGCAGACAGGATGGCAGTTTAATACAGTAAAGGACATCTTTAAAACATACAGGCAGAGCACTAGCTGATGAGATGGTCATTTTAGAAAATAAAATATCCAAAGGTAGGCCCTCCCCACAACTGAAATAGTTTGAGAAAACCATCTTATTTTATTCTCGATGTTGTACAGCATGTGTGACATGGAGAGGAATAACAGCTGCAGTAATTAAAGCTAATTTTAGAAAAGAAGATAGACCAAGGTGGACCTCACCCAGAGTGAAATGGTTTGATAAACACAATGGACATATTTGTTATTTTCATCATTAGACAACATTTGTGACACATTGAAGAGGGACAGCAGCAGCAATAATAAATTGTCCTTTTAGAAAATAAAACACACCAAGGTGGCCAAAGCCCATAAAACTGAAAGGATTTCCCAGTGTACTGGAGAAAGGCACCATATTGCCCCTTTCCCCATCTCATGGCTTGATGTGTAGGTCTTGATGGCCTATTCTTATTCCTCCCAGAAATTATGTTATGTCTCGTTTATAGATCCAAATTTGACACAAAAAACTCTGTTTGACTGGGTACCCCAAAATTCAGATCTGTCGGATTTCTTTGAATCCGAACCACTCATTAAACTATCCAATCCCACCACAGAGCCCAAGGTGTGGACCACTATCAATTAGGCTAATCACGAGGTCCACTCCACTGGTACTTCCCAACATCAAAGTCCCTCCTGTCAAAGCCACTTTTAAGGGCCTTTGGATGCTCCAGTCCATCTCTCAATTTGCATGGTGTCTCTGAGGTTCTCGGGCTCTTGACTGGTCTTAATACTGCAGCTATTGCTTTTTCCTCGATCACAGATCATAAGCTAGGCCTGAGACTCCTTACTGTTGCTCCTCTCCCCTGCTTATACTCTGTTTGATAAGGCTGCAAAGATTAAGTTGGCTACACTGCAAATGTTTTCATCTCCTTCCTTGTCAGGCGTGGGGCTGAAAGTAAATGACATTTTCCCAACAACTAATAAATGGGCAGAGACTCTGGTCCTCAAATGCTCCCCAAAAACTTGCCTGGCTAACAACCCCAACCATCACATAATCCTGAGAAACAGCATTATAGGAGGTGGTGTCTAAGTGATTTGTAGAAGCAAAAGGGTTAAACCTCTTGTAGTTGACCTTGACAAAGTGGCATTCTGTTTAATCTGACACTCATCTGTAAAAAATTTGTCCCTCACCAGGTGGTCATGCGTACATTTATTAATTTAATTAGGTTTAATATTTTCAGAGTTTTCCCAAGGTTATCATTGGTTGCTCCAGAAACATACTGGGCCTGACTCATTAAAGCACGCATCTCTGTTTTTTTGTGCGTATCGAACGCAAATCCCGTCTGCACTCATTCACAGTGGGACACTTGACTGTTAGCAAACACAAGTCTGCTGCATATACACATGCAACAAGCACTTACTATAGTCTAGAATACTGGAGTGTGAACAGGAAGGTAAAAGGGGGCGTGGTGACATAGTCAATGTACAATGAGGGCGTTCCTTTGCAGTAACGTCCAAGTCAGGGTTGGGTGAAAGTAGATAGCAGCGTGGTTTACGGCATAAAATATGCACCTGCCAGGGCTCTAGTAACTCCCCTCAATTAACCACCAATATACATCACAGTACACCGGCTCATTATGTCGTTATGACGTATGCTTCCTAATCACCTGCAAACACTACACACATTAAACACTGCTATAATAAGCCCAATTGGAGCATGCGTTATATGCTGCCATTTTCGTATGCATCTGAGATTATTTGCATTAGTTTATGTGTACAATTCTCCGAGAGCTACAAGCAATCAAGAAGGTTTTTTTTTTATTTTGTCACATTTTTTGTTTGATGTTATGGCCTAGTGAGGTGGCTGTTTAAGAGTACAATCATATTTTTGTTTTTTTTATTGCTGTTGTTTGTGCATTTGTATAAATGCATCACTTTGTGTTTTTTGTTTTTCTCACTTTGTTTCATGTTATGGCCTAGTGCAAAGTCAATGAAAGCCTTCAAAGAATAATTTACTTACAGAAATTATTCAATACATTTTATTAAGTTTTATTATGTTCTTTTGTAAATAAAATTGTTTATTTAGTTTGAAAAGTTTGTGTGTGTGTTTGATTTATGTTTTAAAAATGGATATTACTATTTTTAAGTAAAGCAGTGTGTCTAGCAGTAGGTTAAAGAGTGATGAGGGAACAAGCCAGTCACAGTCTATCAATCATAGGGGCAAACCTCCTATTAGTGCCAGGCCTAGTGGCAAAGTTTACCAATTGTAGTAGCAACAAGCACCTATTCATGGCTGCCAGGACAATGGGCATGCTGACACTTTGGGATTCACAAGTGCCTGTATGTTCTCATACACAGAGACCACTGGTGCCTTATAGGTGAACAAAGTAGCATAACATAAACTAGAGATGAGCGCACTCGGATTTATGAAATCCGAGCCCACCCGAACGTTGCCGATCCGAGTCGGATCCGAGACAGACCCGGGTATTGGCGCCAAATTCAAATCTGAAACTGAGGCTCTGACTCATAATCCCGTTGTCGGATCTCGCGATACTCAGATCCTATAAATTCCCCGCTAGTCGCCGCCATCTTCACTCGGGCATTGATCAGGGTAGAGGGAGGGTGCGTTTCGGTGGTCCTCTGTCTTGCTCAGGGCCGCCGAGAGGGGGGGGGAGCGGGTACATTTTACCCGGGCCCGGCCATGCAAGGGGGCCTGGGCCGGGCCCTCTCCGCTAATTTAATTATTTTTTTTTATAATTTTCTTTTTTGCGATTTTTATTTATTTTTATTTTTTTTCCCACGGGAGGGGGGGGGGTTATTCGTTGGTGGGGGGAGCTGGAAGAAAAAAAGAAAAAGAAAAAAAACGATACTCACGTGATCGCGCGGCGCCGTGTCCCTCCTCTCCTCTTCTCCATTCACACTGACTGTCGGGCGTGACGTCATCAAGTCACGCCCGTCAGTCAGTGAGGAGCACCGCAGCCAGCATGAAGAAAGAAGACAGAAGAGGAGATAGAAGAAAAGTAAGGAAAGAAGTTGACAGAAGAGAAGAAAAGAAAGGAAAGAAGTTGACAAAAGGTAAGTAAAGAAACGGAGAGGCAAGGGGAGGAAAACAGAGAGGGACAGTACTATAAAGAAAGGGGAGAGAGAAACAGAGGAGGGAAAAAAAGCAGAGAGCCACAGAGGAATTAAAAAAAAAGTGGGAAAGAGGAACAGAGGAGAAAAAAAAGGAGAGAGGAACAGAGGAGAAAAAAATGTGGGAAAGAGGAACAGTGGAGGAAAAAAAAAGTGGGAGAGGGAACAGAGCAGAAAAAAAGTGCGAAAGAGGAACAGTGGAGGAAAAAATAGTGGGAAAGAGGAACAGAGGAGAAAAAAAAGTGGGAAAGAGGAACAGAGGAGGAAAAAAAAGTGGGAGAGAGGAACAGAGGAGAAAAAAAAGTGGGAAAGAGGAACAGAGGAGAAAAAAAAGTGGGAAAGAGGAACAGAGGAGGAGAAAAAAAAGTGGGAGAGATAAACAGAGGAGAAAAAAAAGTGGGAAAGAGGAACAGAGGAGGAAAAAAATGGGAAAGAGGAACAGTGGAGGAAAAAAAGGAGAGAGGAACAGAGGAGAAAAAAGTTTTGGGGGCTATTGAATGTTGGGGTGAGTTTAGGGAGAATGAGGTCTATTTATTAAATGTGACTGAATTATTTAATGGCAGTGATGTTTGCAAGAGATAGGTATTGCTGGGGCTGTTTGCAGGAAGTTTTTTTATTAAATGTGAATAGTATTATTTTAATGTTGGGGCTGGAGAAAGGCCTAATTATTAATCGTGAGTGCTATTGATTTAACGCCGGGGCTGGCTGTAATTTTCTAAATGTAGCCATTTTTTTTTCAAAATAGGTCCTTCAACATTCCTGGATCCTGACAAGCCACAACTAAAGAAACCAGCAGCCACAGGTGGAGAAAGTGAGAAGAACAGGTAGGAGAGAGCAGCACAGTGTGTGAAATGTTGTGATTCTAGTAGGGACAATGGCAATTTTTGTTGAATGTTGTGCCCAATGTAAGGTGTAGGCCAAGACTGAACTGTTTGTGTACACACTGCATTCTTTCTATACTACACTGTGGTGGTAGATGTCCTGAAAGTCAGGAGTGCTTGAACATATGTGACACTCCGGCGAATTGAGAGTCTAGTGATTTTGATGCTAGCCACGAACCAATGGCACATTTGTCACGCCCCCAAATGCATGACCACACCTCCGAAAAAATTTGCACCGCCGTTAGGCTAGCCACGCCCCAACTGCCCATAGCCACGCCCCTGAATGCATTACTACACATCCAAAATTTTGGGGCTTACTCGACTATGAGGGGGGGCCCCATGAATTTGTTGTACCCGGGCCCTGAATTTCTCTTGGCAGCCCTGGTCCTGCTATATCTCGTGCTGTTCAGTTAAGTTCTGTGCTGTTCAGTTAAGTTCTGTGCTGTGCTGTGCTGTGCTGTGCTGTGCTGTGCTGTGCTCAGTCCAGTGGTGCTGTGTCCTGTGCTCTGTCCTTCTGAGGTCAGTGGTGCTGCTGGGTCCTGTGCTGTGTCCTGTTCAGTCCAGTGGTGCTGTGTCCTGTGCTCTGTGCTTCTAAGGGCATAGTTATTTCCCCAATATTCCAAAGTGTTTAAAAAAATAAAAAAAGTTATTTAAAAAAAATACAAAAAACTAATTACATTTTTTTTTAATTACAACAAAATTTGCACAACCAATCCTGCAGTATAAGCCCATTGGTACTGCAATATTACCAAGTTCACACATTCAGCAGTAAAAGTCCAGTGGTTCTGCAATATTACAAAGTTCACACATTCTGCAGTATCAGTCCAGTGGTGCTGTGTCCTGTGCTCTGTCCTGCTGAGTACAGTAGTGCTGCTGGGTCCTGCGCTGTGTCCTGTTCAGTCCAGTGGTGCTGTGTCCTGTGCTCTGTGCTTCTAAGGGCATAGTTATTTCCCCATTATTCCCAAGTTTTTAAAAAATAAAAAAAAAGTTATAAAAAAAATTAAAATAAAAAATTTAAAAAAAAAATAATTATAACCAAATTTGCAAAGCCAATCCAGCAGTATATAAGCCCATTGGTACTGCAATATTACCAAGTTCACACATTCAGCAGTAAAAGTCCAGTGGTACTGCTATTACAAAGTTCACTGATTCAGCAGTGTATAAGTCCAGTGGTACTGCTATTACAAAGTTCACTGATTCAGCAGTATAAGTCCAGTGCTACTCTCCTGTGCCGCATATAATTTTTAAAGGCTTTGCCGAGTGTGTGTGGCTTAGGGGTACGCTCTCTTGTGCTACATATAATGGAAAACCAAAATTTGGAGGATAAAGTAGGGAAAGATCAAGACCCACTTCCTCCTAATGCTGAAGCTGCTGCCACTAGTCATGACATAGACGATGAAATGCCATCAACGTCGTCTGGCAAGCCCGATGCCCAATCTCCTAGTACAGGGCATGTAAAATCCAAAAAGCCCAAGTTCTCAAAAAATAGCAAAAAGAGAAACTTAAAATCATCTGAGGAGAAACGTAAAGTTGGCAATATGCCATTTACGACACGTAGTGGCAAGGAACGGCTTAGGCCCTGGCCCGTGTTCATGACTAGTGGTCCAGCTTCACCCAAGGATCTAAGCCCTCCTCCTCCCCCCCTACAAAAAATTTAAGAGAGTTATGCTGTCAGCAACAACAACAAAACAGCAAAGAACTCTGCCTTCTAAACAGATGACATCACAAATCCCCAAGGCGAGTCCAAGGGTGTTGTTGGTTGTGAACCCTGACCGTCCCATCACTGTACGGGAAGAGGTGACTCCATCCAGCATTTGCAGCACGCCCTCTGCATATGCTGGAAGGATCACCCACAGTCCAGTTACAGATTTGGCTAATGAAGGTGTGAATGTTGTACACTGGGAGGAGGATATTGATGTAGCTGGCGCTGAGGAGGATGTTGATGATTATGATGCAGACAGATACCAAATTGCCTTTCTCAATTTCTATTTATATTCTAGATTATATAACGGCTGAAAAGTTTTCTGTTTTACTCCTAGTGGAGAGGGGATCTGATGCAGACAGATACCAAACTGCCTTTGTCCATTTCTTTGTATATTTGAATTTCTAGTTCTACAGTCTATGCAGGCTGCTTTATTTATATTCAACTACAAGTGTAGGGCGGGGGGGGGGGGCATAGATAGCTACCAAAGTAACGTGGTCCATTTAATTTCACTTTCTAGCTCCACAGTTTGTGCAGCCTGCTTTTTTTATCTTCAAAGTATTTATATTTACAAGCCTTGCAATCTAAATTAACTAGAGGTAGTGATGTGGTAGAACTCCAAAAGGCAGTTTGGAAGCCCCTGTACAAACTGGCTCTATTTTTTAACTGAGTTGTCCCCCCTCCAGTGTGTACTCGGAAAGAGTTTTTAGTGCAGCGGGGAACCTGGTCAGTGAGCGGCGAAGGAGGTTGCTTCCTCACAACGTTGAAAAAATGATGTTTATAAAAATGAATAATCAATTCCTCAATGAAGTACAGCACTGCCCTCCAGACAGTACAGAGGGACTGTGGTTGTGGAGTCCAGCGGGGACGAATTGATAATGTGTGAGGAGGAGGAAGTACACACTGTAGGGGGAGAGGAATCAGAGGTTGAGGATGAGGACGACATCTTTCCTCAGTAGAGCCTGTTTAGTTTGTACAGGGAGAGATGAATTGTTTTATTGGTGTGGGGGCCCAAACAAACCAATCATTTCAGCCACAGTTGTTTGGTAGGCCCTGTCGCTGAAATGATTGGTTTGTTAAAGTGTGCATGTCCTATTTCAACAACATAAGGGTGGGTGGGAGGGCCCAAGGACAATTCCATCTTGCAACTTTTTTTTTGGCATTATGTGACCATTCAACAGTCATTTGCCATGTTCAAAAAGTAAAAGAAAATGCCAACAAATTCAATAAATTAAATCAAAAGTTAAATGCCCTGTCATTATTTAAAACAAGAGGTTTTGACGTGCTAGAATTAGTGTAGTGTTAAGATGTTATAAACACTATACTTGGAAATTGGAGGAGGTATTGTGGCCCCGCTATCAAATTGGGTACCGGGGCCACCCCACTACGCAGTCCAGATACTTGTTTGGTGGAATTCAGACCAGTTGAGGGTTTTATTATTATATTGTGGGGACCACTCTATCTATACCACACTACAACTCTATACCACTCTATTTAATACTTTAATTCTATTTAATACTTTAATTCTATTACTAATTCCCATAAAGAGGAACTGCAGCTTCTATTTAATACTTTAATTCTATTAGTAGTTACCATAAAGAGGAACAAAATAAACCAATTTTACCAAAAGTATAATATGACTTACAAACACTACACTTGAAAGATGGTGCCTTTAAATGAAAAAGTCAGTCTTCATTGCATGACTATGTGCAACAGGGACAGTTTTTTGGTTTACAAAGTCAACCAATAACACTTCGACCCTGTCTGTCTTTAACATACTTGATGGGATCTCAATGACGAATGGTCTGTACCATGTTTGGAGGAGGTATTGTGGCCAAATTGGGTACCGGGGCCACTCCACTATGCAGTCCAGATAGAGGTGTATCAGATATTAAACAACGTTGACTGTTGCTGCAAAAATTTTAAATAATATTGTGGGGAACACTACACTACGCAGTCCATAAACTTTTTGGGTGGAATTCAGACCTGTGTAGGGTTTTTTAATAATATTGTGGTGACCCACTCCTCTACGCAGTCCAGGCATATTATTGGTGCGAATCATACAAGTTCAGGGTTTTTAATTTATATTGTGGTGACCCACTCCTCTACGCAGTCCAGGTACATTTATTGGTGCGAATCATAAAAGTTCAGGGTTTTAAATTTATATTGTGGTGACCCACTCCTCTACGTAGTCCAGGTACATTATTGGTGCGAATCATAAAAGTTCAGGGTTTTTAATATATATTGTGGTGACCCACTCCTCTACGCAGTCCAGGTACATTTATTGGTGCGAATCATACAAGTTGATGGTTTTCTTATTATATATATTGTGGTGACCCACTCCTCTACGCAGTCCAGGTACATTTATTGCTGCGAATCATACAAGTTGATGGTTTTCTTATTATATATATTGTGGTGACCCACTCCTCTACGCAGTCAAGATACATTTATTGCTGCGAATCATACAAGTTCAGGGTTTTTAATATATATTGTGGTGACCCACTCCTCTAAGTAGTCCAGGTACATTTATTGGTGCGAATCATACAAGTTCAGGGTTTTTAATATATATTGTGGTGACCCACTCCTCTACGTAGTCCAGGTACATTTATTGGTGTGAATAATAAAAGTTCAGGGTTTTTAATATATATTGTGGTGACCCACTCCTCTACGCAGTCCAGGTACATTTATGGTGCGAATCATACAAGTTGATGGTTTTCTTATTATATATATTGTGGTGACCCACTCCTCTACGCAGTCCAGATACATTTAATGGTGCGAATCATACAAGTTCAGGGTTTTTAATATATATTGTGGTGACCCACTCCTCTAAGCAGTCCAGGTACATTTATTGGTGTGAATCATACAAGTTCAGGGTTTTTAATATATATTGTGGTGACCCACTCCTCTACGCAGTCCAGGTATTTTATTCGGTGCGATTTATACCAGTTGATGGTTTTCTTATTATATTGTGGGGACCACTCCACTACGCAGTCCAGAAAGATACCTCGTTGCAACGTTTTGGACTAATAACTATATTTTTAGGTGTTCAGAATACACTGTAAATTAGTGGAAATGCTTGTTATTGAATGTTATTGAGGTTAATAATAGCGTAGGAGTGAAAATAAGCCCAAAAACTTGATTTTTAAACTTTTTATGTTTTTTTCAAAAAAAATCCTAATCCAAAACCTTTAATCCGAACCGAGAACTTTCGTCAAGTGTTTGGCGAGACAAATCCGAACCCCAAAAATAATGAAAATCCGGATCCAAAACACAAAACACGAGACCTCAAAAGTCGCCGGTGCACATCCCTAACATAAACGGGGACACATATTTTAATGTACATTACAACCACCACTACACCACTATACAACCATCACCGTGTGATGTCGTCCGAATGCATGCTGCGCTCAGTGGGCCTCAGTCATTAAGGATAGCAAAGCATAAAAAGGAGTAACTTTGCACCTGGGCAAAACATTCTTGCATTGGATGGGAGGTAAATTTAAAATGTGTGGACAGATTTATAGTTGGGGTAGGACATGTCCTAGATCAACTTTAAATTTCAGTGTAAAAGTAAAGCTATCAAGTGTTTGTGTTGTAGATGAAAACAACAGCTGGAATTTAACTTATGTGCATAAATATTAAACTAATTTGCATCCCTTGTATTGTAACATGGTTTGTCCCAGAGAACACTTACTCCTTTTTTTTGCCTTACTTGCATTAATGACTCAGGCCCTGTATGTGTGCCTTAATGACTCAAGCCCACTAAGAGAGGGAACATGTCAAAATACATGATCTGCATTATTTTCTCAACTCTTGTTTATTCTCAACTATTTGGTTATTTTTTTACACTATGTTAAATGTGTTTAAAGTTTTTCTTTGTTACATCTCTTAAATGAAACATTAGATGCATGTGTGACCAATTAATACATATCTGTGGAAGGTAAATGAACTAAAGGCCTTGTGATGATACCCACGGGGAAAGGGCTAAACTGCAGCTCAATTTTAGCTGGTTTATGTCAGTTGTGGTTGAGAGATAACTAGGGCATCGAATGCAGAGGCACTGGATACCAATGCGGGGTGGGAATCTCAGCTCATACTAAGATTTATTAAATATAAAGCATGCTTACTTTATAGTTTCCAGGAGGTTGAAAGCGAGAAACACAAATATCCCACTAAATAGTAAAAGTGCAATTTAAATTGTAAGGGGAGTATACATACAACAACAGTGCGATATTACCACATTTTAGCCAAACACCCCCAAACCACCCCCCCCTATATCTGGGGATCAAACTCACAAAGGGCATAGAAGGTTCCATATTTGCCTTGATGCTATTAACAGTGGGCAACGCCAACAACTCTTCTGCACCTCATCAACCAGATGGGGGCCCTGATCCCCTGCATTATCTTATCCGCAATAATCCTGATCCTTCCCCAGAAATGTCTTTTATCCATTCAGAAATACCAATGCTCCAGGGAGGGTCAACTCAGTTGGGAACCATGGGTGTTAGTGGGCTCAACTGGAATAGTCCTGATGTGCTTGGGATGGAGACCTATGGACAATAAGCCAGCTAATGCAGGAAAAAAAGCTATGATAACATAGTGAATACTTGTGGATTTATTTTATTTAGTCCCACTGTCTTGTTGAAAGTCTATGGAGGGGAACATATAAAAAATATTCCCAAGAATATGGGTGAAGAGCTTGACACACACTTGGAAATGTGACTAACTAACAATATGAGCAATCAATTTCTGGCTTTTTGTATTGAGTGAAGGGGATCACAAGAGGGTGTGACATTTATTAACAACCCCCTTTTGTTACATCCCTTTATTAGATGTCACAAGAACACTATCAAATGACTTATTGGTTATGTGTTTGTTCATGATCCCCTTTGGCTTTGGCTAAGCTATATCATAAGATTTGCTAATAAAGGAGCAAATAATTAATATAATCCCTTACACGGTTTTTATATCTTCTACATACTTTTTTGAGTATTTTTGAACTCAATGTTTGTAGTTATTGATTTTAAAAAAGCAGCAGAAGGCTTCACTGTCTTTAATGTACTTTGAAATGGTAAAAGACACTTAGCAAACGAAGAGTTATTGAAAATTGGAGATCATGTGATACCTTTACCAACATTTTTTATTTTCTCTGGTGCCTACAAAATGATTGACTTGGAATCAAAGAAACCTGTAGAAGAATTGTTTTGCTCTTCTCTATTTAAAGGTGTGTAAGCCCATTTTTATGTGCTAGCAAATCTTACATTTAGTAAGGCATAGTACGTACTTTACGTACAAAGAAAGCCTATGTCTTTTCTCCACTACTTATTCCTCTTACATCATTGTCTTCTCTAACAC
Organism: Mixophyes fleayi; assembly: GCF_038048845.1. Classification (NCBI taxonomy): domain Eukaryota; kingdom Metazoa; phylum Chordata; class Amphibia; order Anura; family Limnodynastidae; genus Mixophyes; species Mixophyes fleayi. The sequence goes on from NC_134402.1 coordinate 314,207,346, forward strand.
TTGTGTATGTTTGGTATCAGGTGACAGTGCTTATAAAAATGTGTTCATTTTATAGTCATACATTTTAATGCATTTAATGATTTTTATTTGAGGCAGACTGGCATTGACATATATACAGCTAAACACTTCCACTTCTCACAGGCTTTTGGTTAATTCTTTTTTTAAAAAACAAGTGTTGTATCAATGCTTAGAAGAAATATGTTTATTATAATGCCTGCTACAATAAACAAAAATGTAGCAAACATAATAAGGGATGCACCTATTGTAATGTGTGTCCAAATCATGTTAGTAAATCACTAAGTTTTAATTCCTGGAGACAAAAATTTCCTGGATACCATAACTGTGTCAGCTAAAATCATAGGAAATCCAAAATTGTTATTTAGTTGGCCCAAACCAAAATCTTGCGACAGATTCTTTTAATTTGCCAGAATGCATAACTGATCGCTGGATTTCTAACTCAATTGCTCCATAGTTATTACTCTGTGAAACATTTTGTGTCATCGTCGTTGTGGAACTGGTGTATAATATAGAGGAGTGAGCGGTTCAATTGCCTGAACATTGGAGTAGGAATTTCCACAAGAATCTAAACAATAAACCAAAGATTCTACACTTTTTGAAGGTCTTGGTGTTGGTGACGATTTCTCTATGGTTGGGCACAGATCTATTTCCGTATATAGATGTTGTTCTTCTATCACCTGCATAGCCAATGGCATCTGCAATAATGGAGATGCTTTTCTTGATTTTCCAGTGTCCTGGGTATTAGAGTTCATCCACTAAAAAAATAAAGAGTTTGTGAGAATCTACTGTACTCATTCAGTGATGCAAACACATGTATAAGGTTCCCAGTATAGATTCCAGTCTAGATTCTAGTCTGTGCTAGATTTACAGCATCACTGCACAAGTAACTTGAGGACGTGATCGTTACATGCAACAAACTAGTCTATGTCCCTGTAGTAAATTTCTATGTGGGGTTATGCAAGAGAATGACTACTAGTGTCTAACCAATTTGAAACTTCTCTTACCTTTCAAAAGCTATAAAAGAATTACTTTGACTTTAATCAATATTATACATACCAACAAGGTAAAATAACACTAATTTAGATCTTGTAGCAATAACATTTTTCAGATTCATTTTCTACATTATCTTTTTCTACAGCTTTTTTCAATATAGAAAACTCCCTTCTGAGCATTATCGTTCCATTTTACTTCCCTATAAAATGGACAAGTGATAGGCTGGAATCTCTCCTGAGCTGCCCTTTCTCTTTTCTGTGTCACCACATGACTGATGGTGGAGCAGTGCAGACAATTGTAACTTCATAAATATATTTTATTTTGCATTACCGCATGTGATATGTGTTAATCACCTAAAATTTAATTTATTAACCTGTGAAAAACAAGTGATTGCTGTCAAAATAACTTTACTTTACCCACAGTAGCTTTATATAGGAATATGTAAATTATTTTTTAGAAGAAGATATCAGTAACTTACAAGATTTGCTTTCACAACTTTTGCTTTCTTTCCTAATAAAAAAAACACATAAATGTCAATGTAATATTTTCAAGCGCAAGATTGTCAAGTGGAAATGAAAGGGGTATGGATACACAGATGAGGAGATACCAAAAGCAAGAGATAGACAGACAGAAAGAGAGATAAATAAATGGATCAAATTAAATATTTGTACAGTATAAAATTTTGAAAAATTAAAAAAGTTGCTAATATCACGTATCTGATGACACACACAAGTATTGTTTCACTTTATTATTAGTAGTATTATTCAGATATGAATCAACAATGTATCATGTGGTTCTCTAGAATGTGGCTATGGAAAAGGAATAATAAGTAAACATTGTGGTATAGTGTATCAAGAAGAAAAGATGTGTGTTCACACCTGAATAATACACCACATAAATTTGCCACCTGTAATAAAACAAATAAATACTCAATCAACCTCCAGTGAGTCAAGAGCATAAGGTCCCTTTGTAATACTGAAAACCACTCCCAGGTTTGTCAATGCAGTGATGGAGGGGAAAGTCCACCCCCAGCATAATGGACAGGAATCCCTAAAACAAAAGTGCTAAAAAAAAAAGGCATAATTTTCAAATGAACTTTAATTGAATAAAACTACTACGCTTGTTCAACATTTGAAATAGTTCAAATGGGAAACTCCACATAAAAATTTGCTCACCCTATGACCAACCAAAATGACTATGATCCAGTGTCAGCCAACTTGATAGGCTTCTGGTGAAGAGGAGTCCTAGTTACCATTGACTATAGTCATTTTTTGTTTGGTTGCACTGTGTGGGTGGGTTATTTTTTCATTTTTATGTTTGTTTTTATATTTATCAGATTGGTGAATGAGAGTTTGATTTAGTTACAGTTTACTTGAAAATTGTGCATGTGTCTTTTTTTCCCATACTCTTTTGGTATAATGGGTGGAGACTTAAGGTTACATGCCCATTATGTTGGGACCACTGCATTTAACCCAGCCCAAGGGTGTCAGGAAAAGCCACCGTGTGGGGTTTGGGTGGTATGTTAGGTTTAATGTGCTTTCACTCAAAGAGACACTAGCCCTGCACTAAGCACCCTATGGGCTGGTTTTCACTATAGAGAGTTAATCCATGTTTGTGGTCTCTATGTTCTAATAGAAACAAGCCTAGCACAGAGTTAATTGAAGATTTGGGGAGGGGAACACGCTGCCAATATTTAAAAGGTATTTATACTACACAGTGCACTGTGCATGGAAAATGTTTTTTTCTCATTAAAATTATAGGATTAGACACAATCTCTGCCATCACTCAGTTGGTGCAGAGTTCAAGTCATTTTGTGGATAGGGAATACCTGTGCAGGACAGGGAAAATCACTGAAAATATAACTGCTCCACCTCTTTATCTCACTACAATATTCTTGCTATGCAAATTAAACATTGTTTCTGCACTACTCAGCAAATCCAGGCACATTGTTGCACCTACTTCTTACTTCCCTAGGACACCCTCACTCCACCCAACTCCTTCCCTCTGCCTATACAAACCTATGCACCTCCACAAGTGTAGCAACCTATGTGCTGCTATTGTCCAAGGCAGCAGATCTACACTTTGTAATGGCCAACTGACTGTTCAGAGATATATTTAAAATACAAAAGCAGAGCACAGACCTGGCACATCCAGCAGGAATTGGCAGTGCCAGGAAGAGATTAGTCTCCCATATGAGAGTTTTGTTTGATTTATGTTGGTAAGTGTAATATGTTTGGTTTAATAAGAAAGGAGTCGACACAGATAGTAGCTTCGGAAGGTTTTGTGTCAATGCAAACCAGCATGGGAGATTGCAGTATGATCAAGTATGATTGCAGTATGAGAAGTATGAGTTACACAATGGGAACTGTGAAGTACATGTCCAAGTCTGGAGATCAGATTAATAACAGACGCATAATGAGGAAGTAAATGTTTTAAGTTGGGCAATAATATAGCTACATTTTAAATAGCTGAATGTGAAATACTATTAGAAACAAATGGAAGGAAAGTCAATTTAGAAAAACTGCTCATGGGTTAAACCAATGATTGCACAGTTTAAAGTATTGTGCTACATGATGGAGGGAGGAACAAGGCAAGAGAAATGATATGCTGTAAGTGTGTGCAAACAACAATATAGATTGTTTAAAGCTTGCTATGGTTATGTCTGCAAGAAATAAAGTGACTGAGAGAATCCAGGGAGATTCTAGAATGTAAGCATGTGAATCAGAAGTAAAATTGAGTGAACTGGCTACATGGAACAGGAGGAATTAATAAGATGAGCATAATGGGCCTGATTCATCAAAACACGCAAAACAAATGTATTGTGCATTTTTTTAAAACACACATACTTTGGACGTACAGACAACAGTATTCAACATCTTTTGTTGTATAAGGGTCTAAGTTTGCTCTGCTCTGACAGACAATACACTGCAGGATATGCACAATACATATTTGGAATACAAATTCTCAGAAGAACAGAAAACACACAATTATTGTCACCTGTTAATAATATAGTCCTTAATGAAAAAACATGAAAAAATGTCTTTTATTTCATTTTTGTTCATGAAATACATTTATCATGGTGTTACTAATGTCTACTGCACTTCAAATGCACTTTTATAGTTGACTGCAAACACTTTTGGCACTTACACCTGACCTGTAGCTGGTGCAACTGATACGACAGAAAAACATGTACCTTAGAGATGCCCAAAGCTTAAATCGGGCACTGCTGCATGCGCTGGAGCTTGGCACGCCCTTACTGTAAATCTACTATGTGCATATGCTCATTCCCCTTCAATCGTAGGCTGTCGGAAGTGTCCTTTGCACTCATTGATGTATTGCATACACTTCTGTTCTCTTAGCATATAGTTCATTTCTGGGCATACACAGAGCAATTTGATGCACAATACGGAACGTATCGACATTTACGTTCCTTAATGAATCAGGCCCAATATGATATTAAAATCAGAGAGTGCAAGGGAAAGCGGAGGTGTGGTAGCCAGAAGACTGGTGAGCAAGAGACTGAGAGAACTATTTTTTAAAAACCTGTGATAGCGATGATTTGCAATTGTGGTCATAGAAAATCCGGAATTATCACCATTTATCAATAAAATATCACCAGGGTTAATGTTCGGAAGCGGTAAGGCTTAACTTACTACTATGCCAGGACAGTCTTGAGTGATTTGTGCATGTGAGAACCAGCTAGCCAGTTCACACATGCACAGTGGATGACCAGATAAAATAAATAGTTTAAAAATAAGTAAAATATATAAAAAAGTAAATTCTTTAAAAATATTGACCATTGAAAAAATACTTCATTCACATAATAAAGCCATTTTTCATCTATTTTTCTCTGTTACACCATCCTGCCATGTTGATAACAGAACAAAGATTGCAGCAGTCCTTGCACTGCCACAATCCTTATTAAATAGGCTTCCTTATACCAAGAATGACACAAATTGCTCCTTGTGAAGACACTACACAAATGAACAACGAGGTCAATATGCAAGCAGCCAATCAAATTGGCTGGAGCAAAGGAAAACCACTCATATTGACTGTTTGCATATTGACCCCTAAATGTTAATTAAGTTAATTTGTATTGCTGCTCTGCAAGGGACAGGTTGCATATTTCTCTTATGTTTTTTGTACTTTTAATCCAATTAGACTGCTTCAGGAAAGAATGAGTGTTTCTGCCTTAACCCTGTTTACTAATTCACCCAATGGCTTTCTACCTAAAAACCCTTCACTCCTTCACTTTTCCCTTTGTTCATTAATAAATGTACCACATTGGTCTATCCTCCATGTCTGCATTCAGTGCCAATGATCCATTAAGCATCCTATGCTCCTGCCTAGGGCCACCTGGAGTCTGCCACCCTGGGATTACCCTAACCCATTTTTATGTATTGGTTTTACTTGTGGTTTTTTTTGTTAAAAAGTAGGGTGGGAAGGCAGTCATAAGCAGTACATTGCCTAAGGTCCCATTGGGTCTTAATTTGACTCTGCCTGCATTGATAATTTGTTTTGGGTCTGATAGACCTGGGTTGACCCTTGGTGAGTGAAGAATCCATTTGTCACCAGGGCCAAGCCCAATCAAGACTGGTTCCGGGTGAAAGCACTGAACATTTCAACTGTGAGTGGATCATCAATCAAAATATTACATTCCTGGAACAAAAGTGTCCAGCAGTTACGTAAGTATGTAAAGCCACTAGGTCCCTGAGCCTTCAGATTGAGGTTTAGATTAATCAAGAGAAATCATTTACAACCATTCAAATATGCAACATATATGGTCTTTTGTGACATAACATGCCTACTTTTGCAGAGGTGCACCCAATTTTATGGAAACGCCCATTTACTGGGGCAATACCAGAAATCGGGAATTAGGCATAAAAAGAAGCATAGTGGTAATTGAGATGTTTAAATTTTTTCACAGTACTCTTCTTCAGATTTTTCTGAATCCCCACAAAGCTATCTGCACTTCTAATTTGTGGAGGCATTAACTGAGAGCAGAAAGTATTTGTGCACACTGATATATGCTGAGCTGACCTAAGAGTACATGTTCAAAACCAAGGCTTCTTGTGGGGCGCCTTCAGCAAGTGAGTTCTAGAGTGTCAGAGGGCTTCTATTATTGAAGAATACTTTATGTCAATGCAAATACACTTCTCACACAATGATCAATAGACTTACCCTTCTTGGACAAGCAAAACTTGAACAAGAGAACTATCATTGCAACACACAGTAAAATGAAGAGTATACTGCCAGCAATAGAGTAATGTATCCATCTTGATGTGTGATCTAAAAAAAATGAACTCTGCAGGTAATTCAATATAAATCACAGTGTAAACAGTTAATCATAATACATTACTATTATTATTTAATGATGACTTGTCCAATACATCTTCTCACAAGTCGAATAGCTTATCATATGGTGGCATGTTTTAGTCTTATTTCTAAAACCATCCTTGCATTTTGGTGTTGGTAATGATTTTGGCAAAAAAGGCTAATATTTTATTTTTGGTTTTTTTTATCAAAAAAATGCAAATCTGATGAAAAATGGAAAAAAAAATCATAAAATCAAGTAGTTCTGAGCAATATTTTGTTTCTTCATTAGTATATTATTTACTCTGAGTTACAATCTATGTTATAACGACCACCTCATGATATCAATATTTTGAGCAGCATTGGCCAAAGGCTACAGCAAGCTAGCTGGCTAAAAATGTTACTTAATCCCAATAAGTATCTGCAACTCAGTAGACTGCTGGAAAGAGAACAAAAATAAAACATGACAAAACATACTAAAATATTAGAAATATTATAGTAAGCCAATATGACAGGAGACAGAAGCATAGTTTTGTATTAGAATACACTGAAGTAAAATGTTATCCGACATTGGCCAAGTTTGAAAGATAGTTTGCCATTCCACAACACTAAGGGCTAGATTTACTAAGCTGCGGGTTTGAAAAAGTGGGGATTTTGCCTATAGCAACCAATCAGATGCTAGCTATCATTTATTTAGTGCTTACTAGAAAATGACAGATAGAATCTGATTGGTTGCCATAGGCAACTTCCCCACCTTTTCAAACCCGTAGCTTAGTATATCTAGCCCTTAGAGTTTGAATAAGGGTCATTAAGAAGTAGTGCTTTTATTCTTCACCTGCATTTTTGTCACCTATTTTTTTGTTAACTCTTGATACACATGTGGAATAACATGCCATGCTTTATAACACATGAAATACTACTATGTTCTTGAGATGTTGACGCACATACTGGCACATATTCTGGCCAGTAACACACAGAAGCAGCCATGTGTCTTGATGTCCTGTTGGTAGACATTGTATTGATATTGACCAGGAACTGTGGGGTTTCTTTTGGTTTTTGTTGAGTAGGAAGACAGGAGATCTGTTGTAATAGAAGCCAATGAGAAAGCCACAAAAAAGTAGTGAAATGCTTTGGAATTTACAGACACACCCCACGGATTACTCAAGACCCAGTTTGAGCTGCTTATTTTTATTACTTTTTATTAAAGGGAGTCATGTAGTCTGATGTAAGTCTGAAAACCAAAACATGATGTTAATACAGACCCAAAACCAAAACACAGAGGTCAGTGAACATCCCTAATTTATATTGCTTTGACTAATTCTTATGTCTTCTCCTCATTCCTCACCTGTGTCTCTGTCGTGCACCATTTATCTCCTCTCCTCCTACTAAGCAACAACCAAATTGTCCCCAAAATTGCTCTTCAGCGTCAATACAGCTCTCAACAAAGGCAACAAGCAGTTTTCTCATTACTTCTAGATTTTCTAGTTGAAGGACCCCTTGATGACAGCACATACACTTCCCACCCACACTGCCAAAGCATCTGTGCTTCCGGCTCTAGATAATTTTATGGGCTTATGTATTCACTTTAGTTGTTTCTGCCTTAGCTAAATCATTGGAAAAAATAAATTATGGTTATTTTTGGGATGGGTGGTTAATATTATCTTGGAAACCTCTCCTCCACGCACACAGGACCAAAAATACTTGGTGTGCTGTAACCATAGAGATTGGGCTGTGCTAATACCACTCTTGGATTCCACAAGGATCATTGCATATTTGCAATAACTAGACATTTGCTCCATTCTTTTATCATATTAGCACCGTTACCTTTAGAGGTGTTTTGAATTACTGAAGGCTGCTGCTGGGAGATTGAAGAAAATGTTGCAGGATCTGCAATGCAAATGAACAGTGAAAATATGGCATGAAATGCTTACATTAGTAAGATAAAAACCAGTGATGCTAAAGTAAACCTATAAATATAAGAATACCAAGGGGTATATTTACTAAACTGCAGGTTTGAAAAAGTGGAGATGTTGCCTATAGCAACCAATCAGATCCTAGTTATCATTTATTTAGTAGATTCTACAAAATGACAGCTAGAATCTGATTGGTTGCTATAGGCAACATCTCCACTTTTTCAAACCCGCCGTTTAGTAAATATATCCCCAAGTGTCTAATGAGCAAGCATTTGTCTTATTTCTCGTTAGTCTTCCCCAGCAGCTCCTTTAGCATTTCCTTTATAGACCTATTTTTGGGCTTCCTGTGTCTGAGAGCCTGCTGAACTCTAATATGCTTTTCTTAAAATAGCTGCTAAACATCAACTGTAAATTCCTAGATCTCCGGAAGGGAGGTCCAAAAAGTTATTAAAGATGCTTTTCACACTTCACATTCAAGAACTTTTAAAATAATGTAATTTGGGCAGCACTAACCAGTATCCTTAATCTCATTAAAGACTCAATTGAAATATTCTCTAATGTAGCGATCAGTTATATGCTTCCCCATAAACAAAATGTCATCAACTTGACTTGTTTTGATGCAGTAGCAAAACCATTTTTCTTCTTATTTATTTTACATCCCTTTTGGTAGTTTTACTGGCAGCAGTTGAAAATTTGATTGAAATTTCTTACATAAGGTCATGACAAAGCAGAACCTGACAATACAAATGATCTTGCCTTCTGTGGTAAAGTATTTTTGAAGGTTCTAATGTGCGCCTATGTGATGAAAAGCTGCAGGTTACAAGGTCTGGACCAGAAAAATTTGCTGTGAAGTGTAAAGTTCATATAGGCTCAGAGTCAGGGAGAGCTGTAACAAACTGTGGGAGTAGCTAGGACATTACAGAGGGATGGACTGGAGACTCATAGAAACAAACTGTCAGGCAGGGATGGAAGGTGCGACATCTCATGGCTTGGCTACCTCTACTGAGAAGACACAGTAAATGTTCATGTGTTTCTCCCCTTCATGGGAACCTTCTGTTAACCCTTTCCGACCAAGTGAAAAAAGTACAATTGTCAGAACTCTTTTAAGTTCTGGATTCTATTTTGAGTCTGTTTGAGAAATTTGAAAAAGTTCTAGGGTTCTAACCTTTTTTAGAACTTTTTAAAAACTTGAACATTATATTTAACTTGTGCGGCCAGCAATGAAATAGGTGAAATGGGAAATTGTCTGCTATTATATAATGGGGAGAGAAATGATCATTTGTGGAACTGGTAGGAACAGGTTAATATATGGTTTCTTCTGTTTGCTAAAGTCAGCAAACTAGGGCTCATTAGTGCTCCATTTTTTTCAGTATAGCAAATTCATATGTTATATTTAGTTATTACACCCCAAAGCGTTCTCAAAAGTGCCGTATTTAGGACTGTGTCCCGCTGTCTCACCCGAGGACATGTATGTGAGAATGTTGGGAGGAATCTTCCATTTACAGCTGCTCTGCATAGCAGTGTTTGGGGGGTAAGGGAGATTTCTAGGGGGCAGCCTGGTGCTTTACAGCATCGTAATGTGGCCATGTCCCCTGTCCCAATGCTAGGTACTGAAATGGTGGGAGGTACACTTACATTATAATATTGTGTACAAATAAGGTAATGTGACTTTATAAAAATACAGAAGAGCGCTGGTTATTGGGAAAAAGCTAACTTTTATATTTATTAAAAACAATTTATTAAATATATATATATGAATCACATAAGAGTGACATATTAAAATATACACGGCAGTTATGGCAATATAAAGTGCAATTGCAAACAAATCCAGACTCAATATTCAACTGGCTCTAATTGATTATTCCCTCCTATAAGCACACATATTTGGAACCACAGATTTTTAGTATATGGTCCAGATGGTCAGTAACAGTTCCTTTTGTGTAACCAAGCCAATATGGTACTCTAATTTGTTATGTGATCAGATAACATTGTCCAAAAACAAATCCACATAAAAATTTAATTCAGTTGTTCATCGAGTATCCATAAATGTATTCAATTGGTGTTAAGATAGCAATCCACTGCTCATATCTTAGGTGAAAAGGTCCCACCAATGAAAAATTACGACAGGATCAATCCATTAGGCAACAACTTGAAGCCAGAAAAAATTCCACTGTCAACAGATGTACTCAACTAAGGTACGATATTTAGTACATCTGTTGACACTCAGCACTTACTCCTTCCCTATAGCTTTTGCAAATGATATGACTGAAAATCACTTAGAGATGCCTAAAGCTTGAATCGGACGCTCATCGTTAGCATTCCCTTACTGTACATTGACTACATGCATACGTCCCTTCCCTGCACGGTCCTGCCCCTGAAATAGTAGGTTGTTGGAAGTGTCCTTTGTGTTCGTAGATGAATTGGATGCATTTGCATTAACTGGCATATAATCTGTTTCTGGGTAGGCGAAGAGCAATTTAATGCAAAATACAGCATTAACGTTCTTTAATGAGTCAGGCCCTCTATGTTTCCTCCTACAGTGACTGAAGAGTGCATCAGTGGTTGCTTACAGGAATGGAGAGCGATATTTCCCCCTATAAATACCCCACTCCTAGCTGTTGAGCACATCAAGCTTAATGTCTTTAGTAAATAAAACAGGTTGTATGATTTCCTATTGCTCAGGTCATGACACCAACTTTCTTGGAATCTGTAAGCAGTTAAACAAATATGAGACTCGGGCATTCTCATGGCTTTTTTTGTTTGGCTTACCTGTAGATATGTGGGTTGCTGGTGATGTTTTTTTTGCCTCATCATTTGTGTCTTGTTTTGATGTTGAGTAGACAGAAGGCATAGTAATGGCGTTCACTGCTGTATATTCTGCTATACAGAGAACACAGAAAGAAAAATAAATATATTAAAATAAATTAATATGGAGGGGACTTATTTACTTATATCACTTTGTAATATTTCAAAACTAGTCTTGGACAGTATTGTTTACAATTTGTACAAAAAATGAAATTTCCGTTGACAATTTTGATGAAAGAGTTGACACTTGTGATTTTTAGCAGTTAAGAGCTAGAGGATTTTTTTAATTCATTCTCATTGTTACCTGCAGATGTGTACGGTGTCGGTGATGTCTTTATGTTTTCATCTTTCCCTGTTTGAGTTTCGGATGTCTGGGAGATAGGAGTGATTACGGTCGGGATCTCTGTTACAGAGTCTGCTTACAAAAGAAAATCACATTATTTGTAGTAAAATTAGACATTTATTAGATATCTAATCATTTCAAGTGCAAAATCAGTTTGCTTTAAAAGAAAGTGAAAGTCTTGATATTTGAAATGAGCACTATCTCCCAAATATAATAGAGGTACTTCATGAGTGTCTCATGTTTTTATATAACCATAGAACTCTGGGGAGACTTCTATTATCCATAACAACTACAGTAGATGATTCTTTTATCCCTGTTTATAATTTCTCAGAGTTACCTGACACGCTCAATGTCAAAATTTCACTAGTCCGTGAGTCAATCCATCTTCCAAGCTTCTCTACCCGATAATTACATGAAAATTTCCCACCAGTCCCTCGTACAGAGATGACTATTTCATTGATGACCAATTCTGACAATGACTCTGTAAAAAGTATTTTCTGTTCATTTATGTAAAATTGGATCTGTCGTCTCTCAGAGCCACCAGCAGCAGCACAAGTCACAGCTATGGGCTCTCCATCTGTATATTTCTGGTGTGACGTGCTCAGTGAAATGAATGGCGCAGGAAAGGGGTCTGTAAGAAAGTGAGATGCAATGGTTAATACTCCATCTGACTCTGAACACAAAGATAGGAAAATGTCTGTTTACTTTATTTATTACAAATAATCATATTGAAGGTGTACATGAAAACTATGCTTTTTTCATTAAACTTTTATAGAAACACTTCTCTATTATTTATTTTTATTCCCTTATCGTTATTGTATTACTTTTCTATACTACTGGGAAAAAATTGTTTTGGACACATATGCGTTAAAAAAAACTGTAAAAAGCTGCATTTGAAAGTGCCAAATATTACCAAGATAGAGTGGGTAGAATCTCCAGGTTGCTTCCAGTAATAAACTGAAATTGCCACAGAAAAGAGATCGCAAAGCATAGGGTATATGGTATACCCATATTGATTGGGACATTCAGTTCACATGATCAAGCGAGCCTGGTTTGTGATCTTCCGCTCATGTGATCTAGCTGGCTCTGAATGGTTGCTGGAATCCACATGATCGCTATTTCTAATGAAATATGGATTTATATTCAGTTTCCACAATATATCGGGATTATACCGAGGACAATATTCAGGACATTCTTTAGACTAATGCTATATTAGTTTTATTAATTTATGAGCTCTTTTTATGTGATATTCAATATATATCAGTTAATAAATCTATTCTTTTTATACTCTTATATACCCTATGCTTTGCGCTCTCTTTTCTGTGGCAATTTCCATTTATTCCTTTAGCAGGTCCTGATCCTGCTGTAAGAGAGCTGCAGCACATTGGTACCTATAAAGGGTCCCATAGCGCCTATACATTGGTTCTGTTTTGCTTTCCAGTAATGCTTCTTAAATAGAGGACTCAGGCCAGGCTTAAATATTCCATCAATTAAGGAAGAAAAGGTGAAGGGAGGGGTGGGAATTTTATTGGTGGCTTATCCCGAAGAGAGGCCCGCCACAGGGAATTAGGGTTGGACACAATACTCCCCATAATGGGGATCACCCGATAAGCTACTGATAGTGGTGGCCCCGGGTGGACTTCCCAGGACTTGCTGGGTCTTAGGCTACCTATAATGATCTGGCCTTGGATGCAAGCGTGGTTTAACCAGGTTACAAACATCATAGGATTTTAAATACTGATTAAATTTTAATTGAATTAGTTAGATAATGTCTTAGAAACATAGGTAAAACTTTGGAAAGCTAGATGTAAAAAGTAGGGGTGTGCACCGGGCACTTTTAGTGTTTTGGGTTCTGATTAGCTTGAGGTTTTGGGTTCTGATTTGTTTTGCCAAAACACCTGACGAAAGGTTTTGGTTCTGATTTAGGGTTTTGGGTTCTGATTTATTTTTAAAAAAGCATAAAAAGCACTAAAATCCAGTTTTTTGTTTTTTTTACACTCCTATGCTACTATTAACCTCAATAACATTCAATAACAATTATTTCCACTAATTTCCAGTCTATTCTGAACACCTCACACCTCACAATATTGTTTTTAGTCCAAAACGTTGCACCGAGGTAGCTTTCTGGACTGCGTAGTGGAGTGGCCCCGGTACCCAATTTGGTACAGGGGCCACAATACCTCCTCCAACTGGTCTGAATTCCATTGCACAGATGGCTGTTCCTCCATCCTCTGCAGCATATAGAGGGTGGAGTTCGAGCGCGTCAATACCTCTTGTTTTTGACGATGACAGGTCATTTTCATTATTTTGGATTTGGCCCCAACACTGAATGTAGTTTAATATCTGATACGCATCTATCTGGACTGCGTAGTGGAGTGGCCCCGGTACCCAATTTGGTACCGGGGCCACAATACCTCCTCTTACTGGTCTGAATTCCACTGCACAGATGTCTGCTCCTGCCTCCTCCAACTGGTCTAAATTCCACTGCATAGATGGCGGACACCGGATGGACGTCTAACACCAACATAGCTGTTAAGGCAGCAGTTACTCTTTTTTGGGACTGCACAAACAATTAATGTAGTAATAGAAATGGCAGTTCCTCTTTTTTGGAACTACAAAAACAAAAAAACGTAGTAATAGAAATGGCAGTTCCTCTTTTTTGGAACTATAAAAACAAAGAACATAGTAATAGAAATGGCAGTTCCTCTTTTTTGGAACTACAGAAACAAAGAACGTAGTAATAGAAATGGCAGTTACTCTTTTTTGGAACTATAAAAACAAAGAACGTAGTAATAGAAATGGCAGTTCCTCTTTTTTGGAACTACAAAAACAAAGAACGTAGTAATAGAAATGGCAGTTCCTCTTTTTTGGAACTATAAAAACAAAGAACATAGTAATAGAAATGGCAGGTCCTCTTTTTTGGAACTATAAAAACAAAGAACATAGTAATAGATATGGCAGTTCCTCTTTTTTGGAACTACAAAAACAAAGAACGTAGTAATAGAAATGTCAGTTCCTCTTTTTTGGAACTATAAAAACAAAGAACATAGTAATAGAAATGGCAGTTCCTCTTTTTTGGAACTATAAAAACAAAGAACATAGTAATAGAAATGGCAGTTCCTCTTTTTTGTAACTACAAAAACAAAGAACGTAGTAATAGAAATGGCAGTTCCTCTTTTTTGGAAATATAAAAACAAAGAACGTAGTAATAGAAATGGCAGTTCCTCATTTTTGGAACTACAGAAACAAAGAACGTAGGAATAGAAATGGCAGTTCCTCTTTTTTGGAACTATAAAAACAAAGAACATAGTAATAGAAATGTCAGTTTCTCTTTTTTGGAACTATAAAAACAAAGAACATAGTAATAGAAATGGCAGTTCCTCTTTTTTGGAACTACAGAAACAAAGAACGTAGTAATAGAAATGGCAGTTCCTCTTTTTTGGAACTATAAAAACAAAGAACATAGTAATAGAAATGGCAGTTCCTCTTTTTTGGAACTATAAAAACAAAGAACATAGTAATAGAAATGGCAGTTCCTCTTTTTTGGAACTACAGAAACAAATACAACCTCCTCCAACTGGTCTGAATTCCACTGCACAGATGTCTGCTCCTACCTCCTTCAACTAGTCTTAATTCCACTGCACAGATGGCGGACACCGGACGCACGTCTAACTCCAACATAGCTGTGCCGGTGACATGGCCTGCAGGAATATCTCTGATGGAGATAAAACTAGGCGCCAAAGAGAACATAATGCCAAAAAAAGAGTTGCAAGTTGGAATTGTCCTTGGGCCCTCCCACCTACCCCGATGTTGTTGAAATAGGACATGCACACTTTAACAAACCAATCATTTCAGCGACAGGGCCTACCAAACTACTGTGGCTGAAATGATTGGTTTGTTTGGGCCCTCACACAAAAAAAGCTATTCATCTCTCCCTGTACAAACTAAACAGGCTCTACTGAGGCAAGATGTCATCCTCATCCTCATCCTCTGATTCCTGGCCCCCTTCAGTGTGTACTTCCTCATCCTCACACATTATCAATTCGTCCCCGCTGGACTCCACAACCACAGGCCCCTCTATATTATCTGGAGGGCAGTGCTGTACTTGATTGAGGAATTGATAATTCATTTTTATGAACATCATTTTTTCAACGTTCTGAGGAAGCAACCTCCTTCGCCGCTCACTGACCAGGTTCCCCGCTGCACTAAAAACTCTTTCCGAGTACACACTGGAGGGGGGACAACGCAGGTAAAATAGAGCAAGTTTGTACAGGGGCTTCCAAACTGCCTTTTTTCCTGCCAGTAAGAATATGGACTGTCTGACATGTCTACTTGGATGGTGTCAGCAAAGTAATCCTCCACCATTTTTTCAATAGCGACAGTAGACATGTCTGCAATGGTTGGCAGGTCCTTCAGTCCAGACCAGATGTTCTCAGCATCCCTGCCAGCGGGTCTTTTAGGAAAACTGAGCTTTTTCCTCGCAGCCACAGGTGTTGAAGAAAATGAAGGAGGAGCTGTTGGCATGTCACGGTCCTCTTCAGAGGACAATCTCCTGACCAGCAGGTCTTTGCACCGCTGTAGACTTGTGTCCATCGGAAACAGAGACACAACATACGCTTTAAACCGAGGATCCAGTACGGTGGCCAGAATGTATTCCTCTGACTTTAAAAGAGTGACCACCCTTGGATCCTGGCAAAGCGTAGGAAGGGCTTCATCCACAAGAGCTACATGCTTTGTTGAATCGCAATGGTTTACCAGCTCCTCCCTCACTTTCTCCAGCTGTGGCTGTGTAGGCTTGAATGGCCTTTTGCTGCTCCTCCATCCTCTGCAGCATATAGAGGGTGGAGTTCCAGCGCGTCACAACCTCTTGTTTGAGGTGATGGCAGGGCAGGTTCATGCTTTTTTGATGTGCCTCTAGTCTGCGGAAGGCACTGGCAGAATGCCGAAAGTGTCCGGCAATTTTGCGGGCCACCGCAAGCATCTCCTGCACACCCCTGTCACTCTTCAGGTAATGCTGCACCACCAAATTAACGGTGTGGGCAAAACATGGGATGTGCTGGAAATTGCCCATATGTAATGCCCGCACAATGTTACTGGCAATGTCTGACACCACAAATCCCCAGGAGAGTCTAAGTGGGGTAAGCCACTGTGAGAAGATTTCCCTCAGTTTCTCTAAGAGGTTGTCAGCGTTGTGCCTCTTATTAAAACCTGTGATACACAATGTTGCCTGCCTTGGCACGAACAGCCGTTGTGGAGATGCTGCTACTGATGCAGCTGCTGCTGTTGCTGCGGAAGGCGATGCATCTACCCAGTGGGCTGTCACAGTCATATAGTCCTTCGTTTGCCCTGAACCACTTGTCCACATGTCCGTGGTTAAGTGGACAGTGGGTACAACCACATTTTTCAGAGCACTGAGGACACTTGTTCGTACTTCTCTGTACATCTTTGGTATCGCCTGCCTAGTGAAGTGGAATCTCGACGGGATTTGGTACCGGGGACACAATACCTCCATCAACCGTCTAAATCCAAATCCACTGATGGCGGACACCGGATGCACGTCTAACACCAACATTGCTGGTATGCCGCTCATCTCTAGTAAAAAGTAATGAATGAGGATAAGAGGTTTTAACAAGGATACAGTTGATATCTGCACTGAAGAATGTACTTTGAGATGAAAGGAGACAGCATTAACTTTCTAAGGAACAAAAGATGTGGGCAAAGTACTTTCAATTTGATATTTTTGGACCAAAGCAAAAAATGTTCTCATGGTCTTAAATGAGGAACAGATCTTCAATGTTTATCTGCCGCCTTGGCTTCATGGACTATAGACTAGAAAATTAGAAGGTTATGGTGGGTATCCAGTCTATTTTTTGCTTTTTTTAAGACACAAACAAATAGAGAAATGGATTTTAATGTTTAATATTATCTTGCAGAACACTTATAGACGTGCTTTGAAAGTATCACAGTATTCAATTCACTATTCTATCAATGAGCAGCACAAAAAAACTTCCTGGAAACCAACATCCATTTCTAGTGAACATGTAATAATGCTGGTCTGCTATTATAAATACAAAGTAATAGTAATGATAATTGTTTCTTACCAGACACATGGATTACTCTTTGGTTACTTCTTGGAGAGATAGATTTTAGGTCCCAGTATTCACAGGTGTAAATCGCCACATAAGAGAAATCCAGCTGCGGTATGTGAATAGTTGAGATGTTTTGTGAGGCTAAGGAAGTACTATCCTTAAAAAACATAAAATATTGTTGCTCTTGTTTGTCAGGAACCTTGCATGTCAATGTAACAGCTTCTCCTGTTATATACACATGGTAATCAGGGTCTGCTGTGAGTGTTGGGGCTATTTTAGCATCTGAAATAAAAATGGAAGAATTCAATGTTAAACTCCTGCATCCTCCAGTGAGGTTTCAGATTTTGATTGGCACCTCACTTGCTGGAGATGTGACTCAATAGATGATCTCAAAATAACTTGTATGGGTTATCACAGAGTAAATAAAATGTCTATGATATTTAAATCAGGTGCACTAACACTTTAAGAAAAAATGTCGAAGTGAGCAAGCTCTTGGACAAAACACCTACTATTCTTTAGCTAATGAACATACAATACGTCAAGCATTACTTTATCGTTCTGTCTCCCAATAGGGCATAACCAGGACAAAAGCATTAAAATGCTCTGTTTTCGGAATAAAACCTTTGTATGCAGTATTTTTAAAATTATGTTAATCTATCTTTAAAAGTAAACAAAATAAAGTTAATTACATTAAGTAAAAAAAAAATCACAGATGTTATTGGTTATATTTTATATAGAATTTTGTTTGCATTTTTTAATACTAAAACCAGGTGCACACTGCAGAAAATTACTGCAAATATTGTGCAGATCACACGATAAACAACCATTTGGTCAAATATTACAACAGTATGTATGCTCCCACAATCATGTTTTATCTTATCAAAACACATTGCTGCTGATTTGGTTTCATAAATTTCCTAAAAATCACTATGGAATAAATCTCAACTATGAAACGGGCACATGTGGAAGTGTGCATGAACTCACGACCAGCAGTGTAGGCTTTCTATAGAGTTTACAGAGTCACGATCTAGATCATTTTGAGAGATGAAGATCACAGATGTGAAGGTAAATTTTGTAGGTGTGTACACATGAATCTGCATGACCATCTGGACTTTCAGTCATTGGTAAAATCATTAAAGAAAACGCATCTGAAGTCATTTTCTGTAGAGTATACCCAGATATTTTTTCCCTAATGGATCTGATTGAGTACAACATAGACTGGCCCGACTATGTGGTAATATTATATTACTGCTCTGGTTTAGTATTATTGAGGCATCTGAGTACCACTCAGTTGCCTTAACAATATTTTATGATTAACACGGACAATATGTAAATATCACAATTTATTGCCCCTTTTACAGTGCCATCTAATATACCCACCCAACTGCCACATGTATCCAACATTCCAACTCTGACTGCATCCTGACTGTATAAGATAAATACATTGAAATAGTTCAGCACTAAATGAGCCCATGGTTAAATGCTTAGCTATCTAAATAATAATTTATTCATGCACAGAATGAAAGTAAAGAAATGTATGTGTAAAGTAAAAAAAAAATGTGTAAAATAGGCAATTTCTTGCATGCAGTTCTTTTTCTTTGGTTGCTGTTTATCAAAAGCTGTCTGTACTCTTCTCCCATTTTTCTTAGATCTGGCTTGATATACCATTGTTCATGTTGCTACATATGGTATATATGCATATATCATAATAACATCTAAAAAAAATATTATTTCTATGATTGAGGCCCTTATTTATCAAAAGACTAAGGGCTAGATTTACTAAGAATCGTGTTTGGTGGTGGTTTGAAACCGCCACCCATCGCCGGCGGTTTAGTGGTTCAAACCGCCGCATTTACTATAGGGCGGCTTGAGGCTTCAATTTAAAATGACTGGTGATGTATGTCGGATTGAAAAAGCTAAACCGCCGGCGGTTTGGATGAAACCGCCATCCAAAAGACAGGACAGGACAGTTTTAATACCTGCTTCAGAATGGCTTGATAGCTGTCACGGACTTACCTGATCCCCGCCGCTCCATCCGGAAGCCGCACTTCCGCATCCAGGACCACGTGACCGCACCCGGAGGCGGTCACATGACCACATCTCAGAGGCAGGGATTTTGAATCCCCTTCAGCATAAAAACCTCACTCTGGCACTCGCTGAGTGTCAGAGCAACACTTACCTGTTCCTGGCTCCTGTTCTTCGTGGATTGCAGTGTCTTCCAGTTTCCAGTGTCTACCTGTGTGCTGATCTCTGCCTGTTTGACTTCTCTGGTTCTCCTATCCCTGTGTACCGACCCGGCTTGCTGACTATTCTCCTATTCTTGTGACCCGTGTACCGAACCTGGCTTGTTGACTCCGAATTGCCTTCTGATTCTGCCTGACTTCATTCCTGTGTACCGAAACCGGCTTGTTTGACTCCGCTACCTCCGCTTCACTCCGCTGTACTACATCTTGGGGCGAACTTGGGGGCCGCGACCTGCGACTCCTGGCAGCGAAGCCCACCCCGCCTTGCGGCGGTTCTTGGTGAACACCGGGGAGATCGTTAGACTCCGCATCTCAGGTAAGCCAGCGCTAATCAAGATTAGTAATATAGTATCCAGAATCTGTTACAGTTTGCTCTGACCATGGATACCACAGCTAAAGATCTGTTGGAGCATTTAGTAGGAAGGATGGATAAGCAAGAAGCTAACCAAGAGCAACTTTTAAAATTCCTCAATAGTTTATCCACTCGGTTGGATGTTGTCCAGAACACCCTAGTGGCTGGTGGATCACCCGGGCTGGCAGTGGCTCCTGTACCTCAGGCCGCAGCAGCAACTTCTTCCTCACAGTTACGGTTACCTAACCCACCCAAGTTCGATGGAGATCCCAAGTATTGCAGAGGATTTTTAAATCAATGCTCCATACAATTCGAGCTTTTACCCAGGAACTTCCCTTCCGAAAAAACGAAAGGGGCCTATGTGATTTCGTTATTGTCCGGTCAAGCCTTAGCATGGGCTTCCCCCTTATGGGAGAGGGACGACCCCATTCTAAATAACTTCAGCATCTTCTTGTCTACTTTCAAGAAAATATTTGATGAGCCAGGAAGGGTGTCCAATGCCGCTTCCGGCTTATTACGTCTCCGCCAGGGAAACCAGTCTGTGGGACAGTATGCGGTCCACTTTAGAACTATGGCCTCTGAACTTAGCTGGAACGATGAAGCCCTAGTAGCTACGTTCTGGCAGGGCCTTTCAGACCGAATCAAAGACGAGCTGGTATCTCAGGAACTCCCTACGTCTTTGGACGATGTTATCTCCCTCTGTGTCAAAGTTGACTTGCGTTTCAAGGAACGTAATTCTGAGAAGGAACAGTCTTGGCGTAGTATGATTCGCTTGGCCCCAGACTTCCAAACCCCTGTTCTTCCTCCTTAAGAGCCCATGCAACTGGGGAGGACCCGCCTGTCAGCCGAAGAAAGGGAGAGGAGAGTTCTTGTTCTAAATGCTCGGGAAACGACAGGGCCTAACGAGTTCAGGAGCTGTATCATTGGGCCTCTTTTCTCAGTGTCAGTCAGTTCCCAGTAGTAATGATTGGCTGTCTATTCCCATTTCCCTTCAGTTAGGACAAAAGACTTTCCCGCAGTCGGCTCTTCTTGATTCTGGAGCCGCAGGAAATTTAATCTCTACCGCGGTAGTTAAACAATTTGCCATTCCCACACAAGCTTTGGAACAACCCATCTCTCTAATGGCCATTGATGGGGAAAGAATTCCTGAGGGGTCCATTCTGGTAAGCACTATTCCCCTACTGCTTCAGATAGGAGCGCTTCATCGGGAGAAGATTTCTTTCCTAGTAATTCAAAGATCTACCAACCCAGTCATCCTAGGACTTCCATGGCTTCGTCTCCACTCTCCCACCTTGGACTGGAAATCAGGTCACATATTGTCCTGGGGACAGTCCTGCTTCTCTCAATGCCTACAGAGAGTGGTTCCTCCGAATAGTCCCAGACGTTCCCAAGAATTTCCTGTGACTCTTTTGCCTGAACCATACCGAACCTTCTCTGATGTTTTTTGTCAACAAGAGGCTACTAGACTTCCTCCTCACAGAATCTGGAATTGTGTCATTGACCTGATACCTGGTAGACCCATTCCCAGGGGCCATGTTTACCCCCTTTCCCTCCCGGAGTCTAAGACTATGGAGGAGTACTTCCAAGAAAATCTAAAAAGGGGCTTCATCCGCAAGTCTGCCTCCCCAGCTGGGGCTGGCTTCTTCTTCATAAAAAAGAAAGATGGGGGCCTCCGCCCTTGCATTGATTACAGAGGCCTGAATGCCATTACCGTTAAAAATCGGTATCCACTGCCACTGATTTCCGAATTATTTGACCGGATTAAAGGTGCCACCATCTTTTCTAAACTTGACCTCAGAGGAGCGTATAACCTTATACGCATTAAGGAGGGAGATGAATGGAAGACGGCGTTCAACACCCGAGATGGCCACTTCGAATACCTGGTCATGCCCTTCGGGTTATGCAATGCCACGGCCATCTTTCAGGGCTTTATGAATGAGCTGTTTCAAGACCTCTTGTACCAATCCGTAGTCGTCTACTTGGACGACATTCTCATCTTTTCTCAAGATCTAGTATCCCATCGCACTCATGTATTAGAGGTCCTCTCTCGTATCCGAGAAAATCATCTATTTTGCAAATTGGAGAAGTGCACCTTCGAGCAGAAACAGATTCCCTTCCTGGGATATATTATTTCGGGCACCGGTCTACAGATGGATCCCACGAAATTGAAAGCCATACTTGACTGGCCCCAACCATCGGGTCTTAAGGCCACTCAACGCTTCCTAGGATTCTCCAACTATTATCGTCAATTTATCAAAGGGTACTCTTCTCTTGTGGCTCCCAACACAGCATTGACCCGTAAATCTGCTGATGCTAGTATTTGGTCCACTGAGGCTATCCAAGCCTTTATATTATTAAAGTCTCTTTTTTCATCTGCACCCATTCTTCAACAGCCGGATTGTTCACGTCCTTTTGTCCTGGAGGTAGATGCCTCTTCTGTTGGCACAGGAGCTGTACTATCACAGCGAAGCCCTTCTGGAAAACTTCATCCCTGCGGATTCTTTTCCCGTCGCTTTTTACCTGCTGAGAAGAATTATGGGATTGGCGACAAAGAGCTCTTGGCCATCAAGTTGGCTCTCTCCGAATGGAGACATCTACTAGAAGGAGCGCAATTTCCTATCACCATATATACCGACCATAAGAATTTGCTTTACTTACGCACTGCTCGATGTCTAAACCCTCGACAAGCAAGGTGGTCCTTATTCTTCTCACGTTTTGATTTCAACATCACTTTTCACTTGGGATCCAAGAATACGAAGGCAGACGCCTTATCTCGCTCTTTTGATCCAGCTGACATGGACTCCTCGAAAGATAATAAATTCATTGTAAATCCATGTCAAGTATTGGCAGCTACACACCTGAAAAAGGGTTGTCCCCCGGGCAAAACATTCATCTTGCCACATCTACGCACCCGGCTCCTTAACTGGGCTCATCACTCACTCTTCTCTGGGCATGCCGGCATTCGCAAGACCTGGGACTTATTGTCCCGAAGTTACTGGTGGCCTTCCTTGCTGGAAGATGTGAAGAGATTTGTTGCTGCTTGTTTCAAATGTGCTCAACACAAGACCTCTAGGAAGAAGCCTTATGGATGCTTGCTCCCATTACCCATTCCTGATTACCCGTGGTCACAGATCTCCATGGATTTTATCACGGACCTTCCTTCTTCCAAATCCTGTACTGTGGTGCTTGTGGTCTCGGATCGCTTCTCTAAAACAGCTCACTTTATTGCTCTTAAAGGCCTTCCTTCTTCCTCCTCCTTAGCCGATATTTTTATCAAAGAAATATGTTGTCTCCATGGCTGTCCTCAACATATTGTCTCCGATAGGGGATCACAATTCATATCAAACTTTTGGCTGTCTTTTTGCAATAAATCCGGGATTAAGCTTGACTTCTCTTCCGCATATCATCCCCAGTCCAATGGGGCTACTGAGAGAACCAACCAAGAATTAGAGAAGTTTCTAAGAATATTTATCTCAAGTAACCAAGACAACTGGGTGGATCTTCTCCCTTGGGCCGAGTTCGCCCATAACAATCATTTCTATGATGCCATCTCTAACTCCCCCTTTTTTGTTCTTTATGGCTGCCATCCTAGACTACCCACCTTCTCTCAAATCTCATCTTCGGAAGTTCCGGCGGTGGACTCTCGGTTTCGTAACTTCTCCGCTATTTGGGAACAGACCAAGATAAATTTAAAGAAAGCAACCACTAATTCCAAAAAATTCTATGATAAAAGGAGAAGAATGACTCCAAGTTTTTCAGTCGGTGACAGGGTATGGCTATCCACCCAGAACATTCGTTTAAAGATTCCCAGTAAAAAATTTGCTCCCAAGTTTATTGGTCCATTCGCTATTTCTGAGATTATTAATCCCGTTGTCTTTAGATTGAGTCTGCCTCCTTCTTTACGTATACCCAATGTCTTTCATGTCTCCTTGATAAAACCGATGGTAGCCAACAGATTCTCCACCTCATCCAGAACTCTGCCTCCTGTTGTGGATCGGGATCAAGTCGAATACGAGATTAAAACTATCCTAGATTCTCGTAAAGTTCAAGGTGCCATACAGTTCCTGGTGGATTGAAAGGGTTACGGCCCTGAGGAGCGCTCATGGGCAAGAGCCATGGATCTGCATGCTCCCCGTCTGCTTAAATCCTTCCATAAAAAATTTCCTTTGAAACCCTATTAGGTGTTCGGAGTCCACCTTTATGGCAGGGGGTACTGTAACGGACTTACCTGATCCCCGCCGCTCCGTCCGGAAGCCGCACTTCCGCATCCAGGACCACGTGACCGCACCCGGAGGCGGTCACATGACCACATCTCAGAGGCGGGGATTTTGAATCCCCTTCAGCATAAAAACCTCACTCTGGCACTCGCTGAGTGTCAGAGCAACACTTACCTGTTCCTGGCTCCTGTTCTTCGTGGATTGCAGTGTCTTCCAGTTTCCAGTGTTTACCTGTGTGCTGATCTCTGCCTGTTTGACTTCTCTGGTTCTCCTATCCCTGTGTACCGACCCGGCTTGCTGACTATTCTCCTATTCTTGTGACCCGTGTACCGAACCTGGCTTGTTGACTCCGAATTGCCTTCTGATTCTGCCTGACTTCATTCCTGTGTACCGAAACCGGCTTGTTTGACTCCGCTACCTCCGCTTCACTCCGCTGTACTACATCTTGGGGCGAACTTGGGGGCCGCGACCTGCGACTCCTGGCAGCGAAGCCCACCCCGCCTTGCGGCGGTTCTTGGTGAACACCGGGGAGATCGTTAGACTCCGCACCTCAGGTAAGCCAGCGCTAATCAAGATTAGTAATATAGTATCCAGAATCTGTTACAGTTTGCTCTGACCATGGATACCACAGCTAAAGATCTGTTGGAGCATTTAGTAGGAAGGATGGATAAGCAAGAAGCTAACCAAGAGCAACTTTTAAAATTCCTCAATAGTTTATCCACTCGGTTGGATGTTGTCCAGAACACCCTAGTGGCTGGTGGATCACCCGGGCTGGCAGTGGCTCCTGTACCTCAGGCCGCAGCAGCAACTTCTTCCTCACAGTTACGGTTACCTAACCCACCCAAGTTCGATGGAGATCCCAAGTATTGCAGAGGATTTTTAAATCAATGCTCCATACAATTCGAGCTTTTACCCAGGAACTTCCCTTCCGAAAAAACGAAAGGGGCCTATGTGATTTCGTTATTGTCCGGTCAAGCCTTAGCATGGGCTTCCCCCTTATGGGAGAGGGACGACCCCATTCTAAATAACTTCAGCATCTTCTTGTCTACTTTCAAGAAAATATTTGATGAGCCAGGAAGGGTGTCCAATGCCGCTTCCGGCTTATTACGTCTCCGCCAGGGAAACCAGTCTGTGGGACAGTATGCGGTCCACTTTAGAACTATGGCCTCTGAACTTAGCTGGAACGATGAAGCCCTAGTAGCTACGTTCTGGCAGGGCCTTTCAGACCGAATCAAAGACGAGCTGGTATCTCAGGAACTCCCTACGTCTTTGGACGATGTTATCTCCCTCTGTGTCAAAGTTGACTTGCGTTTCAAGGAACGTAATTCTGAGAAGGAACAGTCTTGGCGTAGTATGATTCGCTTGGCCCCAGACTTCCAAACCCCTGTTCTTCCTCCTTAAGAGCCCATGCAACTGGGGAGGACCCGCCTGTCAGCCGAAGAAAGGGAGAGGAGAGTTCTTGTTCTAAATGCTCGGGAAACGACAGGGCCTAACGAGTTCAGGAGCTGTATCATTGGGCCTCTTTTCTCAGTGTCAGTCAGTTCCCAGTAGTAATGATTGGCTGTCTATTCCCATTTCCCTTCAGTTAGGACAAAAGACTTTCCCGCAGTCGGCTCTTCTTGATTCTGGAGCCGCAGGAAATTTAATCTCTACCGCGGTAGTTAAACAATTTGCCATTCCCACACAAGCTTTGGAACAACCCATCTCTCTAATGGCCATTGATGGGGAAAGAATTCCTGAGGGGTCCATTCTGGTAAGCACTATTCCCCTACTGCTTCAGATAGGAGCGCTTCATCGGGAGAAGATTTCTTTCCTAGTAATTCAAAGATCTACCAACCCAGTCATCCTAGGACTTCCATGGCTTCGTCTCCACTCTCCCACCTTGGACTGGAAATCAGGTCACATATTGTCCTGGGGACAGTCCTGCTTCTCTCAATGCCTACAGAGAGTGGTTCCTCCGAATAGTCCCAGACGTTCCCAAGAATTTCCTGTGACTCTTTTGCCTGAACCATACCGAACCTTCTCTGATGTTTTTTGTCAACAAGAGGCTACTAGACTTCCTCCTCACAGAATCTGGAATTGTGTCATTGACCTGATACCTGGTAGACCCATTCCCAGGGGCCATGTTTACCCCCTTTCCCTCCCGGAGTCTAAGACTATGGAGGAGTACGTCCAAGAAAATCTAAAAAGGGGCTTCATCCGCAAGTCTGCCTCCCCAGCTGGGGCTGGCTTCTTCTTCATAAAAAAGAAAGATGGGGGCCTCCGCCCTTGCATTGATTACAGAGGCCTGAATGCCATTACCGTTAAAAATCGGTATCCACTGCCACTGATTTCCGAATTATTTGACCGGATTAAAGGTGCCACCATCTTTTCTAAACTTGACCTCAGAGGAGCGTATAACCTTATACGCATTAAGGAGGGAGATGAATGGAAGACGGCGTTCAACACCCGAGATGGCCACTTCGAATACCTGGTCATGCCCTTCGGGTTATGCAATGCCACGGCCATCTTTCAGGGCTTTATGAATGAGCTGTTTCAAGACCTCTTGTACCAATCCGTAGTCGTCTACTTGGACGACATTCTCATCTTTTCTCAAGATCTAGTATCCCATCGCACTCATGTATTAGAGGTCCTCTCTCGTATCCGAGAAAATCATCTATTTTGCAAATTGGAGAAGTGCACCTTCGAGCAGAAACAGATTCCCTTCCTGGGATATATTATTTCGGGCACCGGTCTACAGATGGATCCCACGAAATTGAAAGCCATACTTGACTGGCCCCAACCATCGGGTCTTAAGGCAACTCAACGCTTCCTAGGATTCTCCAACTATTATCGTCAATTTATCAAAGGGTACTCTTCTCTTGTGGCTCCCATCACAGCATTGACCCGTAAATCTGCTGATGCTAGTATTTGGTCCACTGAGGCTATCCAAGCCTTTATATTATTAAAGTCTCTTTTTTCATCTGCACCCATTCTTCAACAGCCGGATTGTTCACGTCCTTTTGTCCTGGAGGTAGATGCCTCTTCTGTTGGCACAGGAGCTGTACTATCACAGCGAAGCCCTTCTGGAAAACTTCATCCCTGCGGATTCTTTTCCCGTCGCTTTTTACCTGCTGAGAAGAATTATGGGATTGGCGACAAAGAGCTCTTGGCCATCAAGTTGGCTCTCTCCGAATGGAGACATCTACTAGAAGGAGCGCAATTTCCTATCACCATATATACCGACCATAAGAATTTGCTTTACTTACGCACTGCTCGATGTCTAAACCCTCGACAAGCAAGGTGGTCCTTATTCTTCTCACGTTTTGATTTCAACATCACTTTTCACTTGGGATCCAAGAATACGAAGGCAGATGCCTTATCTCGCTCTTTTGATCCAGCTGACATGGACTCCTCGAAAGATAATAAATTCATTGTAAATCCATGTCAAGTATTGGCAGCTACACACCTGAAAAAGGGTTGTCCCCCGGGCAAAACATTCATCTTGCCACATCTACGCACCCGGCTCCTTAACTGGGCTCATCACTCACTCTTCTCTGGGCATGCCGGCATTCGCAAGACCTGGGACTTATTGTCCCGAAGTTACTGGTGGCCTTCCTTGCTGGAAGATGTGAAGAGATTTGTTGCTGCTTGTTTCAAATGTGCTCA
Source organism: Mixophyes fleayi (assembly GCF_038048845.1). Lineage (NCBI taxonomy): Eukaryota > Metazoa > Chordata > Amphibia > Anura > Limnodynastidae > Mixophyes > Mixophyes fleayi. The sequence continues at coordinate 314,235,280 of NC_134402.1, forward strand.
ACACAAGACCTCTAGGAAGAAGCCTTATGGATGCTTGCTCCCATTACCCATTCCTGATTACCCGTGGTCACAGATCTCCATGGATTTTATCACGGACCTTCCTCCTTCCAAATCCTGTACTGTGGTGCTTGTGGTCTCGGATCGCTTCTCTAAAACAGCTCACTTTATTGCTCTTAAAGGCCTTCCTTCTTCCTCCTCCTTAGCCGATATTTTTATCAAAGAAATATGTTGTCTCCATGGCTGTCCTCAACATATTGTCTCCGATAGGGGATCACAATTCATATCAAACTTTTGGCGGTCTTTTTGCAATAAATCCGGGATTAAGCTTGACTTCTCTTCCGCATATCATCCCCAGTCCAATGGGGCTACTGAGAGAACCAACCAAGAATTAGAGAAGTTTCTAAGAATATTTATCTCAAGTAACCAAGACAACTGGGTGGATCTTCTCCCTTGGGCCGAGTTCGCCCATAACAATCATTTCTATGAGGCCATCTCTAACTCCCCCTTTTTTGTTCTTTATGGCTGCCATCCTAGACTACCCACCTTCTCTCAAATCTCATCTTCGGAAGTTCCGGCGGTGGACTCTCGGTTTCGTAACTTCTCCGCTATTTGGGAACAGACCAAGATAAATTTAAAGAAAGCAACCACTAATTCCAAAAAATTCTATGATAAAAGGAGAAGAATGACTCCAAGTTTTTCAGTCGGTGACAGGGTATGGCTATCCACCCAAAACATTCGTTTAAAGATTCCCAGTAAAAAATTTGCTCCCAAGTTTATTGGTCCATTCGCTATTTCTGAGATTATTAATCCCGTTGCCTTTAGATTGAGTCTGCCTCCTTCTTTACGTATACCCAATGTCTTTCATGTCTCCTTGATAAAACCGATGGTAGCCAACAGATTCTCCACCCCATCCAGAACTCCGCCTCCTGTTGTGGATCGGGATCAAGTCGAATACGAGATTAAAACTATCCTAGATTCTCGTAAAGTTCAAGGTGCCATACAGTTCCTGGTGGATTGAAAGGGTTACGGCCCTGAGGAGCGCTCATGGGCAAGAGCCATGGATCTGCATGCTCCCCGTCTGCTTAAATCCTTCCATAAAAAATTTCCTTTGAAACCCTATTAGGTGTTCGGAGTCCACCTTTATGGCAGGGGGTACTGTAACGGACTTACCTGATCCCCGCCGCTCCGTCCGGAAGCCGCACTTCCGCATCCAGGACCACGTGACCGCACTCGGAGGCGGTCACATGACCACATCTCAGAGGTGGGGATTTTGAATCCCCTTCAGCATAAAAACCTCACTCTGGCACTCGCTGAGTGTCAGAGCAACACTTACCTGTTCCTGGCTCCTGTTCTTCGTGGATTGCAGTGTCTTCCAGTTTCCAGTGTTTACCTGTGTGCTGATCTCTGCCTGTTTGACTTCTCTGGTTCTCCTATCCCTGTGTACCGACCCGGCTTGCTGACTATTCTCCTATTCTTGTGACCCGTGTACCGAACCTGGCTTGTTGACTCCGAATTGCCTTCTGATTCTGCCTGACTTCATTCCTGTGTACCGAAACCGGCTTGTTTGACTCCGCTACCTCCGCTTCACTCCGCTGTACTACATCTTGGGGCGAACTTGGGGGCCGCGACCTGCGACTCCTGGCAGCGAAGCCCACCCCGCCTTGCGGCGGTTCTTGGTGAACACCAGGGAGATCGTTAGACTCCGCACCTCAGGTAAGCCAGCGCTAATCAAGATTAGTAATATAGTATCCAGAATCTGTTACAATAGCTTAAATATGCTGTTTGAACTATTTTGCCATTCAGAACATTAGAGAAAACACCAGTGACATTTAAATTATATTGGCAATCATTATTTATTGATTAAGGGGCAAAATGAATTAAATATTAACTTATGAGGGAATAAAAAAATGTCATTATATTAAGGGGATAAAATTATTTAATTATTATATTATTTGGACAATATGTCATGACAAATTCTGCAACATAAATAATTATATCCACCATTAACAATCAGTTAATAATATTATATATTCATATTTTCTACATAATATAATGCTCTATAATAGTGTCCCTTTAAAAAAATATATAAAAAAATATTTCTCTCATAAATTAAAATTACATTTATTTTGTTCCTTTATCAATAAATAATGATTTTCCAAATGATTAAAATAGCAATGGTGCTTTCTCTTATGTTCTGAATGGCAAAATAGTTTAAACAGCAGCAGTTTGATCAATCTCGCCTATTGCAACAACCTCTTTCATTTTGCCCGTCTGGATGGCTGTTTTGCGGCGGTTTTGAAAACCCAGCTTATTAAATCCAGCTGTTTGTATGTTCATCATTGTTAAAATCGGGATGGCCGGTTTGTAAAGTGGTGGTTTTGAAAAATGTAATTTCTGGGCGTTTTGGCGGCGGTTTGGGCTTTAGTAAATCTGGCGGTTTCAAAACCGCCGGAAAACTAGCCGAAAAGCGGCGGTTTGAGCAAACCGCCCTTTAGTAAATCTAGCCCTAAGAGCCCTAATGCCAGCAAAAATGGGTGGCTATAGGGCTTGCTATTGCATCATCCATTACATGCCTTTGTATGGGGAAGCCTATTTGACAAGTTTTACAGTGATACTTTATTAAGTGGCTATAAAAAATTATACTTATTGCACCTATGGGGTTAACAATGATAAAAAGGCCTCTAAGATTCTTCTGTAATAACATCCGTAAATATTCTTAAACATGATGCTAATGTGTTTATTTTATTAAGAGCACTACATTTAGTCATCCTTCGTGATCATATGCTCCTTTTTCATTGTATAGCTGAACTTCAATTAAATGTGTTCAATGTGAAGTGTTGTCTAGTTACTTTATTGTTGCCATATTGAAAATACATTTCTGAGAAATGAAAAGTTAGTTTATTTTTAATAAAACATTATTGCTGCCAAGACCACTAAAGCTGCAATGCTCCTAGTTCCTGTATTATGGTTTACTGAGTCTGCCAACACTTTGCAGGTTACTTCATTCTGGTGCTTGTTGGTTGTCACTTCTGCTTCTATCACATCCTTTTCACCAACGTGTAGTCTCTCCCCTGACATCAGAGGACATGGAGTCGTCTGTGGGGAAGCCCCCACTCCTCACACACTTCTTATTCCAGATATCACAACATGACCAATTTCATCAGGGAACCATTAGTCTGGTTCCAGATTACCCATTTTTAACTGAATAAATCCAGTCTCAGTTAATTAGTTGATAACAATCATAGCTTTTTCAACAATTAAGTCATAATAATAATTTATGTATGCTTTTTGTCATTTATTTCTTTATGCTGTGCTAGATTTCATAATTAATATCGTTTATGTCAATGACAGAATTGTGTTTTTAATTAAGCTGAAATCTGGGGAAGTTGTTTTGCCCTGGGCCCCTGTTATTATAACCCTACCCTACGTGGGGCAAGTAAAGTGGAAGCTTTCCTGATTTCAGGCTAGTGAAACAGTACTACTCAGGTCCACGGGTGTAATTATTTTTTTCCCACAATATAATTTAAAAACCCTGAACTTGTATGATTCGCACCAATAAATGTATCTAGACTGCGTAGAGGAGTGGTCTCCACAATATAATTTAAAAACCCTGAACTTGTATGAAACGCACCAAATAATGTATCTGGACTGCGTAGAGGAGTGGTCACCTCAATATAATAAGAAAACCATCAACTGGTATGAATCGCACCAGAAAATGTACCTGGACTGCGTAGAGGAGTGGTCACCACAATATAATTTTAAAACCCTGAACTTGTATGAATCGCACCAAATAATGTACCTGGACTGCGTAGAGGAGTGGTCACCACAATATAATTAATAAAAAACCCTCCACGGGTCTGAATTCCCCCCCAAAAAATTCTGGACTGCGTAGTGGGGTGGCCCCCGTACCCAATTTGATACCGGGGCCACAATATAATTAATACACCCTCAACTGGTCAGAATTCCACCAAACAAGTATCTGGACTGCGTAGTGGGGTGGCCCCGGTACCCAATTTGATATTGGGGCCACAATATAATTAATACACCCTCAACTGGTCAGAATTGCACCAAACAAGTATCTGGACTGTGTAGTGGGGTGGCCCCGGTACCCAATTTGATACCGGGGCCACAATATAATAAATACACCCTCAACGGGTCAGAATTCCAGGAAACAGATGGCGGACACCGGATGGACGTCTAAAACCAACATAGCAGTTAAGGGCGCAGTTCCTCTTTTTTGTGACTGCACAAACAATTAACGTAGTAATAGAAATGACTGTTTTTGTTTTTGTTTTAAATATATAAAGAAAGAAGGTAGTACTAGAAATGGCAGTTATTTAGTTTCTTTTAAATAGAGAAAGAAAGAAGGTAGTACTAGAAATGGCAGTTCTTTAGTTAATGGGGAAATAACTATGCCCTTAGAAGCACAGAGCACAGGACACAGCACCACTGGACTGAACAGGACACAGCACAGGACCCAGCAGCACCACTGAACTCAAAATTGACAGAGCACAGCACACAGCACCACTGGACTGATACTGCAGAACACAGCACAGCACAGCACAGCACAGCACAGAACTAAACAGCACAGCACGAGATCTACCAGGACAGAGGACCACCTAACACACCCTCCCTCTACCGTGATCAATGCCCGAGTGAAGATGGCGGCGACTAGCGGGGAGTTTATAGGTTCCGAGTATCGCGAGATCCGACAGCGGGATTATGACTCCGAGCCTCGGTTTCAAGTTTTCATTTGGCGCCAATACCCGGATCTGTCTCGGATCCGACTCGGATCGGCAACTTTCGGTGGGCCCGGATTCAGGAAATCCGAGTGCGCTCATCTCTATGATATAGTGATTGTAATTGAGCTTTTCTCTTATACAAATGAATTTAACATTTGTAATAGGGTAGTGTACACTAAAAAATACAGGTCGTATCACATTAAACCTCATTAAACATACAGACAAGATAGAAACCACAGTTTCAGACTTTTGCACAGATAGAATAAATATATTCCCAAGATGTTGTTGCATTCTACACATTCAAGTAGGCCTCCAAAAACAGAAAGTTTGGTGCCTTATTAAAAGCATGTTGATCACTCAGAAGAATTGATGAAGGGTAAAGTATTAGCTTTTCCCCTCCTTAATTAGTCATATGTCCTAGACACTGACAAAAATAGGAAATACAATTAGTTGTTCTATGTGGTTTACAGAGCAACTGAGTGTATACAAATTAGTGTTGATTTCAATTCAAGCTGATGTCACAAGGCTGATGTAAACAACAAAGATAGCACTAGATAGGCGTCAGCCAACGGGTTATGACCACAGCAGGGAGACTGTCATGGGTCCCACTGCTGCTGCAAGTAGGGGCAGTCTCATTGGTGAGTAGGAGGAATGTTGAGATTTCCCTTGTAGGAGGTACACATGGAATGTAAGGACTTTAAAAGACCTGCATAGGTGGATAGGAGAGAGAAAGCAAGAGTTATGTCCGGCCTCCAGTGTCATATAAAATCAGAAGGCACGCTCACTTCTCTCTTTTTCCAGCAAAACATATGTAGGCAATCTCATCCAACCCCCAGTTTGGAGCAAGAGTGGTATAAGATAAGAATGTCTAATTGTGTTAATTGTTGTATTGTTTAATTTTATGTGAACTTTGTTATACTTTTATAAAGAAAAAAGAACATGAAAGATAATGAACAGTATACATTAAAAAAAATCAAAGAAAAAAACACAACAAAAGAAAAGGAAAAGAAGTAGAAATATATGTAAGAAATTGAAAGAATGGATATCTGCAGTGGCAAGTTCAATATGTCACAGTCTATGTTGCGGTTCATCGCGGAGGGTCTATTGGCTGTCCCATGAAATGGATTATTACAGTCAGGTTTATGGTTATCACCAGTAGAGAAGGTCAGGTGCATGGTTAGATGGGAATGGCATACGTGACCATTGGTTTGGTTAGTGGAGATGGTTTCTTTGCTTTTCGGGGCACTTGATTGCCCGATACACCCCTTCCCTTAGGGTTATGGTGAAATAAGTAAATAAAATGCTGTGGCCATATTCCCTCTGCTGCTTCAGTGGTGTGTAATTATTATAAATGTTATTATATTGATAAATATAAGACGGATGAACAGATAGCTTCCCTGTTTAAGGTCATGTTCCTTTTCCTTTAGTAATTTACTCAATGCACTACAGTATTATGCTCTACATATTTTGTTTTTCTATTCTATAACTTATCAACAATGTAATTGAACATCAGAATAATATATAATATTTACACACTAAGCATAATGTATATCATTCAAAAAAAGGTGAAATGCTTACCTATTAGGTCACATACATATATGTTGCATAGTATGCCTGAAACACACAAAATGTAGTCACTATCAATTCATTATACACATAAAACAAACAAATTTGCTCTACTGCAACATTTATTATGAAATCAAGGAAATATCTGATTGTTGTTATAATCTGATAAATGAAATTATTATGAAATCAAGGAAATATCTGATTGTTGTTATAATCTGATAAATGCATTTACTTCATCCAGTGGTTTATGTAAATTACGGTAATTAGTACACAGCACTACTGGACAAATGATATTACAGCTTTAACGTCTCCATATATCTCCTTGGGTCCTTCCTTTTTCAAAACTCATTTATTGAACACTCAATTTCTGACACTGTACATATGTAAGGCCTCCTACTAACTGTGGTTAAATTGCATGTGTTTACTAACATTGTCTTAGTGTTACATTTTGCCAGTTTTCTGAATGTGACTTGATCTATTCAATGCATTTAACACAAATTAAAAGCATAGAGATCAATGTTGAAATCTCCAATGTCCTCCCGAACTGCAAATGGAAATGCTGGCCAATAATCACATTTGCATTTGACACATGGGTGTAAATGTATCAAGCTCTGTTTTTTTCAGAGATTATCGCCCACAATTTTAGTGCCCATGTCGCGAAATGTATTAAGCTGCCTGTTTAACTCTGATCTTCAAAATCGCTGGTCATCTCTCGCAATTTGCTGGGATTTCAAACACGCAAGTGTTTAGCTAACTCTCCCGTGTATAGGTTAAAATTATCATAGACAACCCGCTGCTTCCTAGCTGAGAGATTAGTAAACACATCATTGTTACACTGCCTGCCTATAGAGTCCCGGTGGCTGTCAAAAGTAAAAATAGATAAATGTTGGGAAAAAAAAGCATGGGCTCCCCTGTCTGAGCATTATTAACCCTGTTGCTGCCAGCCTACTGCTGCTTGCGTGAAAATCGGGAAAAAATGTGCGTGGGGTCCCCCCATTTTTAGAGAACCAGCACTAGGCAAACCGCCCGGGGTGGTTGGCACTATAGCAGAAGGACATGCGCCAGGGATCCCCCTTCAATAGTGACATACCAACCCTGGGCTGGATTCCCTAGGGAGTGGGGAGCGCAAAAAAAAATGTGTGAGTCCCCCCTCTAGGAATAACCAGACCAGTGCTGAAAGAACTAGGGCTCTTCTTACACCCCTGAGCGGTGGGTGTAGGGTAATAACGGTGATTAAAGTAAGAAGAAAACAAACGGGCACCATTTTTGCCATAAACAGTCTGGGCATGCTGATGCTTGTATAACTACAAACACAGCATACCCATGGCAGCCAGGAAATGTTGGCACTTGGAGAACCACAAGTGCCAACATGGCCTGACACCCATGGCTGGCTCAGACCTGTAGTTCCACAAAGCAAAATGTTAAAATATCCAACACACCCTGTTTAAAACCACAAAAAAAAATAAAATAAATAAAAACATAACACAATCTCTTTATTGCCACATCAATTTATTAAAAATAATAAATTCCAATATATCTGAACTCAGATTACCACCTTTAATATGCCTTTTCCACCCTTTTATCTCATTTAAATAATCTTTTCTCACAAAATGAGATCTTGTTTATGCATGTGGGTACTTATGTGCCTTATGTACCTTTCCAATACACAGCCAGGAATGCCCCCGATACATCTAATGCCTCCCATCCCTATAGGTGTTGCCATATTGTAAATCCAAGCACTTCCCAGGTGCTTTAGCACAAAAAAAGTCATCTGTCACAAAACGGCATGTGCTGTTGGCTTGCACTTCTGTTTTCATAAATGATCCTTAATAAATGACAGAGGGTTTGCAATTTAACTCACAGAACTTTTAGTGTACTGTATCTTCTTTGTATTTCTCTACTCACCCATCAAGGTTGCACATCTTAGTATCATGTTGTCAGGTGATGTTCAAGGTGAGCTGGAGAGTCCTAGAAGTCATAGGATTATATATGATATAATTATTTTAAAACCACAGATAAGTACATTAAATAATATTTATATGTATATGTGGTTTAGTTGATCAAATAAAAGATATTCAGTATGTATGGCAAACAATCCATTACATTTGTCATTTTTTAAGCTTTTACTATTGTATCTATACACTTAAATAATATGTTTAGTATTTAAAGAGGTAATGGTGTCAATGATCAACATACAAAATGTGAGGATACCACCCTTAGCTGGGATGGCAGTTACCCTCTGTGGGATTCAACTCTCGGGTAGACCAGAATATATCCAAAATAAGGCTTTATTGGTAGTATGTATCCTCCAGCAGCCTCTTGCAGTCAGCACCCCAAAGTTATAATTACAGTCTCTTTCAGAGTCTTATCCTCCCACAATATTACCACTACCGATTAGCAAAACAGTTATGGTGTTGCCCAGCCTGGGTTACTGGCTCACACAGACCCTGTATAATAAGAAAATCCCAGAATGAAGGGCATTTAAGCAGAGAGTTAGAAACAAGATGATGAGTTAGGTTGAAGTATACCAGACATTTCAAAAGTTTGGTTGTACAAGGAAGATTAGAAACACAATTGTAGCTCACTGAGAAACACTGTACAATAGCTCATTTAGGATCTGATGGTACATTTTTTAGGATAGTTTCCCCTGCTTTTTTAATCTGCGTATACTTGGTAAATGCAATGTAATAATGCAAATGTATGTCGACTTAGACACTTTACATGCTAATTGCACCTTTTTCCTCTCTGGTTTGCAAATGAAAAGCAGTTAGGTTGCTTACTTCCCAGTTTGAACCCAGCAGAATCTTTTCGGGTGTCTTGAATACCCCAATCTAAGAAATATTGTCCATACTTGGTATGATATTTAATAAAAATTGTTGTGACTGTTTTCAGTCTGCTAGAGCTTTAACTGGAGGCATTCTGACACCCTTCCTAGAATTCTGTGCTTGTCCCTCACTAAAATGATGTGCTTGTGTCTCTTATTGTGGGGTTCAATGCTTCCTCTAAATACTTGGGAGTTTTTCTCCCGCTAACGCAAGGTGTGGGAGAAAAAAGATATCTGATTGTAAATATGGTTATTCTAAGTTAAAGCTTTATGTGAAATTAACAATGTAATCCCCAGATCCTGTGTTCACCTGTTTAATTGTAGGAGTGTAGAGGGAGGGGAGGTGGACTCTTTCAATGAGGACAGTCCATTGCTTGCTGAAAGCCACCCCTCCCAGGAAGCTCACAGAGCTGAGAGGAAGGAAGTGATAATTAGTTTGGCAGCAGAGAAGGAGAAGCGCGGGAGTGTGGCCAGAGTGAAAGGAGGTGCGGCAATTGATGGGACTGCCACACGATTGAGAATAGCAAATGGGGAAGGCAAAACAGAACAACCAAATGTGGGAAGCCTGCCAGTAAAGGCAGCATCCACTGTGAGATCAAGTACTCTGGAGGGATAGGCTGGTTAGAGTGGCACAGTCAGTGAGACTCGCCGGTACTCCATACAGATTGAAATTTGGAATAAAACAAGGGAGAAAAGTTCCAATACTGCTGATACCAGCCATCCAAAGCGCAAAGAAGCATGAAGAATGTGGAGATGGCACCAAAAATGTCTATATGTTTGCCTGACCAGCTGCATTGTCACATTTCAGAGGCTCAGATTGCATATGCTGCTTTGACCGAGGATGTGGAGGTAAAAACCCCCAAACACTGTCTTCCATGAAGCTTCGAAAGCATGTGCCAGTCTTTCAAAGGTTCTCAATCTACAGTAAATGACACAGAATTGGTTCAACTGGCAGACTTCCTTGGGCACGACATCAGGGTGCACTGGCAGTTTTAATGCCTCTCAGAAGTTACCCTCCCAGAGGCAAATGCAGGATTTCTAGAAAGGGGTTTCCATGCCACCAAAGTGTATGCAAGTGGCATGGTTGTCACTTGAGACAGTGCTAGGCTGCTTGCAACTCTTCCCATCACCCTTAAAATACAAAGCAATGGTAGCCAGCTGTCCTAAGTATTGTGGGCAGCCCAAATTTTGTGTGACTTGTCCACTCAGTCAGGGCTATGTCCGCATGTAAGGATGGTTTAATGTTGGTCCAGCTTCACACTGTATAGCTTATTAAGGGCGTGCTGCTTGCACCTAATTGTAGTGCACGCAGCTTGCCCGTAATGACCAGAACTGTGTGAGACAGGACGTACATCCCAACTATCGTTGCAGTCGGGACAAAGTCCTGACAGAGTTGGATAGTAACACAAAATTGGAATTGCCCCACCAGAATCAGGATAGATGGCAGACTGTACTGATCTCTCCTGCTTGTTCTTGCAGCATTCTCTACTTGTAGCTGCCAATCTCTTAAGATCACTTGCTGCTTGCCGGGGTCCTGAAATGTTGAGGCCCTGTTTGGAAAAAAAAGATAGGCACATAACATATGAAAAGTTTAGCAGTGAGTGAAATATTTAGGTCTCTCTCCTCCCAACCAGCTTGACATTAAATCAATTGCACATACATTTAATAATTAGGCCTCTCTACCTAAAACCAGCTTGGCATTAAATTAATAGCACTCACATTTATTAAATAGACCTATTTCTTCCCTACCAACCCTGAAATTAAATTAATAGCATTCACATTTAATAATAGAACTATTTCCCCCCTATTAGCACCAACATTAAATTAATAGCATTCAGAATTAATAGATAGACTTATTTCCACCAAACATGCCCTGACAATAAATTAATGGTACACACCCTTAATGAATACACCTATTTTCCCCCAAATGGCCACAACATTAAATAATTGGTATTCACAATTAATAAATAGCCCTCTTTAATCCTAAACTCAACTCCACATTAAATTATTAATCCCCATATGACGCCACTATTAAATGAAATAGTCGCCACCATCAAATAAATTGCCCCATCCACCCACCTTCACGATTAAATTAATACCCAGCCTCCACCGCTATTATAGTAAGAAATCTACCCCCCACACCTTTTAACATCCAGCTCTGTAGACTCTTCTGTCTGCCTGCCTGTCTCTCTTCTTGCCTGCCATGCTGCCCACACCAGGAAAGAGGAGGTCACGACGTATAATGTAAAAGGGAGGGTGTCACTCACCGGACTGTGAGTGCTTCTTCCCGGACATTTAGGAACCGTGGCCGTCCTCCATCCTGAGGGACTGCGCATGCGCAGTCCTTTCCATACCTCCAGTGTATGTTCCTTTAACTAAATTGGCAGATCAGGCAACCTCCCTATATTAAGCACCTGTGGTCAACACCACGTTGCCTGATCTTGGAGTCTCATTCCCCATGAGTCTCTGAAGGTGTTCCTGTGTTTCCTTGTTTATTCAGCCCAGCTGATTCCTGTGGTTTCCAAACCACTTCTACCTCTGTGGTTTCCAAACCACTTCTACTACTGTGGTTCCCATACCACTTCTACCATCTACTGTATCATCGTGACTGTGAGCTGATTCCTATCCGCTGCCTCCGTGCACTACAGTCTTCTAATCACTTCAACTCTACCATTTATCATTGGGACTGTTAGCTGATGCCTATCCGCTGCCTCCGTGCACTACAGGCTTCAACCACATCCACTCACCTGTTCATGATTGTGACTGCCAGCTGATTCCTATCCGCTGCCTCCGTGCACTACAGGCTTCAACCTGCAACTCGTCTGTGTTTCATCACCGTGACTGTTTGGCTGATTCCTATCCGCTGCCTCCGTGCACTACAGTCTTCAACCTGCAACTCGTCTGTGTTTCATCATCGTGACTGCTAGCTGATTCCTATCCACTGCCTCTGTGCGCTTCAGTCTTCAGTCCTTGTCAACTCTACCGTGTTTCCTTGAGTCTGCTGCCACTATTGCTACCCGCTACTCTCCGTGATCATCTGTTCCAGTTCAACTCTGCTCCGGGGTCCCATCGTTACTGCACCTGCTGGTTGCTATTGGTTACCTCCGTGTTCCCGCAGAGACCCGCTGCTGTGACTTCTCAGCGCTACTCATCCATCTACTGCTGATCCGCTCTCCACGCCTTCCTGTGTTCCCTGCTGGTCTACCTACCTGTGCGCTGCACCTGCTAGACCCCCGCTTCACCCATCCAGGGACTTGTATCCTGCTGGCCTCCTGCCCTTCAGGTATCTCTGCACTCCTGTCTGACTGCCTTCTCCTGAACCACGGTATGCATACTTCCCATTGACTGTGCTGTGTATTGCATACCTTGCTGGACTGTGTTGGTTCTCCTCTGGAGTGTACTATCCGCTGAGTCTATTGCCATCATTGACTGTGTTGGTTCTCCTCTGGAGTGTACTATCTGCTGACTCTACTGCCATCATTGACTGTGTTATCTCATGCTGGATTACTTCAAGAGACTTTCTATATTGGCAGTGTTGTTCAGTCATTTATACATTTATATTGTGCATATTACTGTGGATCAAAGTCAAGGTGCCCGTGTATATATTGTGTTGCAGTCTCTCCCCGTGCACCTCCTCACATATATATTCAGTGGTACAACTTGCTAGTGGCAGACCACTGACTCCTGTTTACAGTTTCACCTGTTCCAGTATCCTCTCACATAGCAGTGGTACAACTTGCTAACGCAGACCACTGACTCCCCGGATACCTCCACTTGGATTCCATTCCTTCACTCAGACAGCGGTACAACTTGCTATCCGCAGACCGCTGACTCTCATCACCTCCTCGTTTCTGTTGGACATTCCTCCTCACTATAGCAGTGGTACAACTTGCTACCGCAGACCACTGACTACCTTCACGTGTCCTTTGTCCATACAGTTCCTCGTGTATTACTACCTCCATATTGCCAGTGCTGCTAGTCATAGACTTTCCTGAGCATCTCATCATCTGCTATTTCCTGTTCCGTGATCACCCTGCTACCAGAGTACCATATTACCACCTATACTGCTCTGGTAAGCCTATCACCTGGTGATCCCTGGGTAAAGACTCCTAGTGCCCGTGACAGTAAGATCAGGCCATGACAGACCCAGATACGGAACCTACTGCTAAAGAGATGCTGCAGCATCTGGTCAGCCGTGTGGAGCAACAGGATGCTCGCCAACAGCTGTTACTTCAATGTTACCAATCGTTAACCTCCCAAGGAACATCTGGACAGACTGTTACAGCTAGTATTGAAGCTCCTGTGCTTTCCTCCGTTTCCCCAGTGCCATCCCAGGTGTCTACAGCTCCTACGCTTCACCTGCCTACTCCGTCAAAATATGACGGGGACCCCAAAACTTGTAGAGGTTTCCTTAACCAATGTTCAGTCCATTTTGAACTCCAACCTCAAAATTTTTCTACCCATCGTTCCAGAGTGGCCTATCTTATCTCATTGTTTTCTGGACAAGCCCTGGCTTGGGCCTCCCCTCTGTGGGAAAGAAACGATCCAATTCTACAAGATAGTGCCAAATTCATTTCCACGTTCCGAAGTGTGTTCGATGAACCAGGTCGTGTGACCTCCGCTGCTTCCAGCATTCTTCGTTTGCGACAAGGCTCCCATACAGTAGGACAGTATGTCATTCAATTTAGGATCTTAGCCTCTGAACTTCAGTGGAATACTGAAGCATTAGTTGCCGCCTTCTGGCAGGGGCTCTCCGATAAAATTAAAGATGCACTGACTACCCAAGAGCTTCCTTCGTCACTAGAAGATTTGATCTCTCTTTGCCATCGTGTAGACATGAGATTTCGTGAAAGAGAATCTGAGAAAACAACTTCTGCTAAAGCACCTCTTCGTTTAAACCCTCAATTTCGTCCAGTTTCACCTTCTGTGATTCCCATGGAGATAGGACGTTCCAAATTATCTTTAGAAGAGAGGAAACGAAGAGTAAAGAATAGACTCTGTATCTATTGTGCTGATTCCACACATATGCTCAGTTCTTGCCCTAAGAAATCGGGAAATGCCAGGCCCTAACTAGTTCTGGAGAGGTGAAGTTAGGGTCCCTGGAGTCCTCTCCATTGTCTATGAAATCTAAAGTCTGCGCTTTCGATGTTACGATTTCCTTTGCTACCAAATCCTTTGAGTCACAGGCATTGATTGATTCCGGAGCAGCAGGAAATTTCATTTCTAAATCACTAGTGAATCAATGGTCCCTACCAGTGATCACTTTAAAAACACCCATTACTGTGACGGCTATAGATGGATCACGTCTCATCAATGGTCTCATCACCCAGAGTACGTCTCCAGTAACCCTTCAGATTGGTGTACTACACCATGAAGAAATTTCGTTTTTAATTCTTCCAGTTACGACAAGTCCGATTGTCTTAGGCCTTCCATGGCTTCAATGTCACTCTCCCCAGATTGACTGGCGCACCCCTCAAGTTACGTCTTGGGGGTCTGAATGTCACCATCGTTGTCTCTCTCAAGTTATTCCTCTTAAAGTACAGCAATCTTCCATCTCAGCTTCCTCCCCGGGACTCCCTCCTCAGTATGCTTCATTTGCCGATGTGTTTGATAAAGCTCAGTCTGAACGTCTTCCTCCTCATCGTTCTTGGGATTGTCCGATCGACCTTCTACCTGGCAAGACTCCTCCCAGGGGTCGGGTCTATCCTCTCTCGTTACCTGAAACTCAAGCCACATCTGAGTACATACAGGAGAATCTCCAGCGTGGGTTCATTCGACCTTCCACCTCTCCCGCTGGAGCTGGGTTCTTCTTCGTCAAAAAGAAGGATGGATCATTACGCCCTTGTATAGATTTTCGTGGACTCAACGCCATTACTATCAAGAATCGGTATCCCATTCCGCTGATCACTGAGCTATTTGATCGCATCAAGGGAGCTCGGATATTTACTAAGTTGGATCTTCGTGGTGCCTACAATTTAATTAGAATCCGTTCCGGTGACGAATGGAAGACCGCGTTTAACACCAGAGATGGGCATTACGAATATTTAGTAATGCCCTTCGGGCTGTGTAATGCCCCCGCGGTTTTCCAGGGTTTCATCAATGAGATCTTTCGGGACTTATTATATGTATGTGTCGTTGTCTACCTGGACGACATATTGATCTTCTCACAGGACCTGCCTTCTCATCACCAACATGTGGCAGAGGTCCTCTCCAGACTACGGAAAAACTCGTTGTTCTGTAAATTGGAAAAATGTTCATTCGAGTTACCCCAGATTCCATTCTTGGGGTATATAGTTTCCGGAGTTGGCCTGAAGATGGATCCAGACAAAGTAAATGCTGTACTACATTGGCCTCAGCCAACTACTCTTCGTGCCATCCAGCGTTTTTTAGGTTTTGCCAATTACTATAGACGCTTCATTCAAGACTTCTCATCCATTGCATCTCCCATTGTGGCCTTAACTCGGAAAGGGGCTAATACTAAGCAATGGTCATCTGAGGCTCTCCAAGCCTTTCAAATCCTCAAAGAGTCCTTCTCGTCTGCTCCCATTCTGCGACAACCTGATGTGACACTCCCCTTCTTCCTAGAAGTAGATGCCTCTAATGTGGGCTTAGGAGCTATTCTCTCCCAACGCTCGGAGCAACAAAAATTACATCCTTGTGCCTTCTACTCTCGGGGTCTTCTGCCCGCAGAGAAAAACTATACTATCGGGGACAAGGAGTTGCTGGCCATCAAAGCTGCATTAGAGGAATGGAGATACTTGTTGGAAGGAGCTCGCCATCCGGTGACGATCTTCACGGATCATAAGAACTTGTCATATTTGCAATCTGCTCAATGCTTGAACCCTCGTCAAGCAAGATGGTCTCTTTTCTTTTCCCGTTTTGAATTAATTATAACCTTCAAACCAGCTGCTAAGAACAAGAAAGCTGACGCTCTATCTCGAGCTTTTGTGACGTCCTCTGATGTAGAAGAGGTTCCCAACCATGCTATTCTAGACCCCAAATGTATTTCTCTGGCTGCTTCATCCACCAAAATGCTACCATTTGGGAAGACCCTCGTGCCTCCTACTCTGAGGCGGAAAATCCTTTCGTGGTTCCATGCCTCTCGTTTTTCTGGACACGCCGGTGAACATAAGACCTTTGAGATTCTCTCTCGTAGTTACTGGTGGCCTTCAATGAGGAGAGACGTCAAAGAGTTTATTGCTTCCTGTAATTTATGTTCTCAGTTCAAATCCTCCCGCAGAACTCCAGCAGGGTTGCTGCGACCACTACCCATTCCGTCCAAGCCTTGGACCCATATTAGTATGGATTTCGTTACTGATTTGCCACCAAGTAAGAATCACAATACTATTTGGGTAGTGGTAGACAGATTTTCGAAGATGGCTCATTTCGTCCCTCTGTCCGGTTTACCTTCCTCGTCTACTCTGGCTGAACATTTCATTAAAGAAATCTTCCGCATCCATGGATGTCCGTCTGAGATTGTGTCAGATAGAGGAGTACAATTCGTTTCCAGATTCTGGCGGGCCCTTTGTAAAACCTTGGGCATACGATTAGCACTCTCATCGTCTTACCATCCGCAATCTAACGGACAAACGGAACGAGTCAATCAAGATCTTGAGACTTTTATTAGGATGTTCTCTTCAGCCAACCAAGACAACTGGGTAGAATTGCTCCCTTGGGCTGAATTCGCCCATAACAACATGTACCATGAGTCATCATCCAAAACTCCATTCTTTGTGGTCTACGGTCACCATCCGTCTTTTCCGGAATTTCCTGCCCTCCCGCCCACCCAAGTTCCTGCTGTGGAGACTGCTTGTCAGACCTTCAAAAATATCTGGTCTCAGGTCAAAACCTGTTTAAAGAAGACATCTAACAAATATAAGTCTTTCGCAGATAAGAAGAGGCGGGCTATTCCACCACTAAAAATTGGAGATCGTGTCTGGTTATCTACCAAAAATATTCGTTTGAAGGTTCCATCTATGAAATTCGCCCCTCGTTTTATTGGTCCATATAGGATCATTCAAGTTATCAATCCAGTATGTGTTAAACTTCTTCTTCCTAAGAATCTTCGGATTTCCAATGCCTTCCATGTGTCCTTGCTCAAACCTCTCATCATCAACCGTTTCTCGACTCCTTCCTCAGCACCGCAGCCAGTTCAAGTTCATCAGGAGGAGGATTTCGAGATTACTGAGGTATTGGATGCAAAAATTTCGCGAGGAGTCCTCCGTTTCCTCGTTCATTGGAAGGGCTTTGGTCCTGAAGAGCGTTCATGGATCAAAGCTGAAGATCTTAATGCTCCTGCCCTTCTGAAGAAGTTTTATTCCAAAAATCCGGACAAACCCGGTTCCAGGCGTTCTGTGCCCACCTTTAAAAGGGGGGGTACTGTCACTCACCGGACTGTGAGTGCTTCTTCCCGGACATTTAGGAACCGTGGCCGTCCTCCATCCTGAGGGACTGCGCATGCGCAGTCCTTTCCATACCTCCAGTGTATGTTCCTTTAACTAAATTGGCAGATCAGGCAACCTCCCTATATTAAGCACCTGTGGTCAACACCACGTTGCCTGATCTTGGAGTCTCATTCCCCATGAGTCTCTGAAGGTGTTCCTGTGTTTCCTTGTTTATTCAGCCCAGCTGATTCCTGTGGTTTCCAAACCACTTCTACCTCTGTGGTTTCCAAACCACTTCTACTACTGTGGTTCCCATACCACTTCTACCATCTACTGTATCATCGTGACTGTGAGCTGATTCCTATCCGCTGCCTCCGTGCACTACAGTCTTCTAATCACTTCAACTCTACCATTTATCATTGGGACTGTTAGCTGATGCCTATCCGCTGCCTCCGTGCACTACAGGCTTCAACCACATCCACTCACCTGTTCATGATTGTGACTGCCAGCTGATTCCTATCCGCTGCCTCCGTGCACTACAGGCTTCAACCTGCAACTCGTCTGTGTTTCATCACCGTGACTGTTTGGCTGATTCCTATCCGCTGCCTCCGTGCACTACAGTCTTCAACCTGCAACTCGTCTGTGTTTCATCATCGTGACTGCTAGCTGATTCCTATCCACTGCCTCTGTGCGCTTCAGTCTTCAGTCCTTGTCAACTCTACCGTGTTTCCTTGAGTCTGCTGCCACTATTGCTACCCGCTACTCTCCGTGATCATCTGTTCCAGTTCAACTCTGCTCCGGGGTCCCATCGTTACTGCACCTGCTGGTTGCTATTGGTTACCTCCGTGTTCCCGCAGAGACCCGCTGCTGTGACTTCTCAGCGCTACTCATCCATCTACTGCTGATCCGCTCTCCACGCCTTCCTGTGTTCCCTGCTGGTCTACCTACCTGTGCGCTGCACCTGCTAGACCCCCGCTTCACCCATCCAGGGACTTGTATCCTGCTGGCCTCCTGCCCTTCAGGTATCTCTGCACTCCTGTCTGACTGCCTTCTCCTGAACCACGGTATGCATACTTCCCATTGACTGTGCTGTGTATTGCATACCTTGCTGGACTGTGTTGGTTCTCCTCTGGAGTGTACTATCCGCTGAGTCTATTGCCATCATTGACTGTGTTGGTTCTCCTCTGGAGTGTACTATCTGCTGACTCTACTGCCATCATTGACTGTGTTATCTCATGCTGGATTACTTCAAGAGACTTTCTATATTGGCAGTGTTGTTCAGTCATTTATACATTTATATTGTGCATATTACTGTGGATCAAAGTCAAGGTGCCCGTGTATATATTGTGTTGCAGTCTCTCCCCGTGCACCTCCTCACATATATATTCAGTGGTACAACTTGCTAGTGGCAGACCACTGACTCCTGTTTACAGTTTCACCTGTTCCAGTATCCTCTCACATAGCAGTGGTACAACTTGCTAACGCAGACCACTGACTCCCCGGATACCTCCACTTGGATTCCATTCCTTCACTCAGACAGCGGTACAACTTGCTATCCGCAGACCGCTGACTCTCATCACCTCCTCGTTTCTGTTGGACATTCCTCCTCACTATAGCAGTGGTACAACTTGCTACCGCAGACCACTGACTACCTTCACGTGTCCTTTGTCCATACAGTTCCTCGTGTATTACTACCTCCATATTGCCAGTGCTGCTAGTCATAGACTTTCCTGAGCATCTCATCATCTGCTATTTCCTGTTCCGTGATCACCCTGCTACCAGAGTACCATATTACCACCTATACTGCTCTGGTAAGCCTATCACCTGGTGATCCCTGGGTAAAGACTCCTAGTGCCCGTGACAGAGGGGCATCTACACTGCAATAGTAAAATGGCTGGTCCAGCCTTTCAATGAGTCCTGAACGGAGGGGGGTTCCAACTCACCAATGTCAGCAAACTTTTAATGGCTCTCTAGCGGGATAGGCAAGATTTTGGAAGTGATGGGCATTGATCCAGACAGTAGGTTGGAAATCTCATATTTGATATATGGTTTGAACTTTACCTCAGTCATTTAGAAATCTTTTTTAGAACTGATCCCGCTACTCAGTGATGAGTCAGAGGATGAGCAATCCCCTGAACCAGAGACACAAGTGGGCTTGCATTTCATTATCATCATCATCTATTTATTTATATAGCGCCACTAATTCTGCTGCGCTGTACATATAACTCATTCACATCAGTTGATCATCACTTTCCTGCTAGAAAGAAGACAGTGTGTGGATCTGGCTTCTCTGTATTTCGCAGATTCGTAATGGACAACTCTGCATCCCTTGAGGTCGTAAAGAAGTGCAGAAAAAAAACCTTGGACAGAGATGAGATTCATACTGTGAAGAAGCATGTGATGAAGTTTATTCAGTTATGCAGGGTCCCCAGAAATAACGGAGTATAACACGTTCCCGGTGAACACCAGGGATCTCCACAGGGAAGTATGGGCTTGATTGCGTGGGACATGCAGGTCGAAACCCTCATAGGCAGTTCTTAGCAAGATAACTGGTGAAAAAATAATGGAGAGAAGAACAAGCCAGGACAAAACTAGTGCGGGCAGAGCAGGTACAGAGGAAGAAGCCGAAGGGTCGTCAGGAATAGCCTTGGTTGCACCATATATATATATATATATATATATATATATATATATATATATATATATAGGAAAATTATAGTGGGCAAAATGAAGTCAAGGGTCAAAACTGAAGCAATAATCCAAGATTCAATAAATGCAGAAAGGGAGATCCATTGGAACCAAAGCTCAGCGCAAGTGATAGCCTGACACTGGGAAGGAGTCAGAGAAGGGTTTAACTAATCCTGATAATTGTGAAGGGGTAGTTAGCATGGTAGCTTAGCGTCCTGCTTCTGATATCCGGGCTGTGTCCCGTTGCCTAACAGGATGTGTAGAGATTGCTTGGGAAGATGCGTCCCTTTGCTAGGCAACTGAGGACGCTTATAAAGCCAGAATGCGCGACCCTTTGTTTTTCACCTTGGGCAATGGGCATGCCAGCTGGAAGAATAAGAAAGCATATTTCCCTGCGGCTCTGCTCCTTAAGGGCAGAGCTCTTTATAGAAATTATTTAGGACTAGTGGTTTTAGTAGAGAAATGTGAAACACATTGTGGATCTTGAGGAAGGACTGTAATTTAAGTTTAAAGGTTACCCAATTTGCACAATGGAAAATGGGCCAATGTAATGAGGTGACAATTTCATAGACGGTACATGGAGGCCAAGGTTTTTAGTAAAAAGTCTTCTCTTGTCTGCTGTTCTCTTATAATGTAGAGCAATCTCTCATACTTTGGACTTGGTTTGACACCAGGGGGTAAATGTATCATACTCCGGTTTCTTCAAGTCGCCGGAAATCGTCGAGTTGACAGCTAAAATTTAAAGCGGCGCTGCCTTGTAAAGGGAAACTTGCCATTACAAGGCAGCGCCGCTTTAAATTTTAGCTGTCAACTCGCCGATTTCTGGCTACTTGAAGAAACCGGAGTATGATACATTTACCCCCAGATCAAAGAAAAGTCATGAGTCAATGAGTCTATGGCTGGAACCTCAGAGTCTCTATGGTAGGAGAATCTGGTAAGCAAAGGATATGAACCAGAAACCATGAAGAATAGGGTGACATTGGAGGACTTGTGTTGGTGAGTGTTGTGGGTGAATTTGGCCCAAGCAAGTAAATCACTCAAGTTGTCTTGCATTCCAGAGATGTACATTTTTAAGAAGAGCTCCCTCTATGTCCGGGTTCACCCTTTCAGTCTGAGGGTGGGGACCAGAGAAAAAAATTAATTTAATGCCTAACATTTTACAGAAGGCTCTCCAAATCCTGAAATAAACTGAGTACCATATATCCCAGGGACAGTCATGGAGGTGAAATATTTCACTAATAAACAGGGTAGCCAAGACTGAGGAAGATGATAAGCCTTTTAAGGCTACGAAGTGTGCCATCTTAGAAAAGAGATCCACTGTTACCCAGATTATTGAATCCTTTGCTAACCAGTAGTACAGTGATAAAATCCATAGAAATACTGGACCATATGTAACTGATGATGGCTTTATCAAAATAAAAAAAACAAAACACAAGAAAACAAAGCCTAAATGGTCTTGGAACATCTGGAATTGGTTCCTTAAAAGGGTGGGGGGGGGGAGCTATGTTCGGACTGTGTCCTGTACACCTTTTCTGCTTGAAAATCCTCTGTTCCAGCAGAGGTGCTGCTATGGCCTTTTTACCTGTGGGGATTTACTATCCTCTCATCTAATTTCCCTCCCCACTTTATTTTCCAATCCCTTGCTCTGTTGGTTGCTGCCCATTATTTATTTGCATCTACAGTATGTACAAATTATTGCTCTGATCTTCATCTTATCCAGTTTATTATTCCAGTCTATTTCATATTTTCCTGCATCTCTTCAGATTACTAATCCTGACTGCCTGCTGTATTACTGGTCTATTTGAGTTAATCTGCACCTCCGTGATTTTGACTATGTTATTGTGGCTGTTATTATTTTTATTCCATATACAGAACTATTTGCTGTTTGCTACTCTCCAGCCTAAAGGGCTCTGCTAACTTGCCATCACGTGTGCTTTTCATACTAGACTTCATTATTATTTTGCCTAATTTTGATTCCTGCCACAAATGTTCGGTAAAACACAGTGATTTATAACAAAAGCATTTAAGCAAAAATAAACACATAATCTCACACAACAGTGTTTGTGCTCCAGGTCTACATTTTGCAATATTTTGCAACTACACATAGATGACCCCTAGTGGCTATATGCGCAATGTCACACATTTTGGAAAAGGAACAAGCACAATACCTTTGGTTTCATGCTGTTCCTGCATAATCACACAGCATTAGTTCTCTAATATGCATGGTACTTGAATGTTTGTCATACTGCCTTTTCTATCTCATCTCCATTTTAATATTATGTTAATTTCAGGGATATACTGAGAAATAATGTTTATTTGCAGATAAGTGTATATTCTATGCTACTTATCTACTTGGCTCATTAAAACCTATATTTTTACTTTGTTTACTACCTTTTTTTACTAACTTTTCAAAGTAGATGTTATCTTTTTGATGAGTAGGCAGACACCCTGATAATCAATAAAGTTCTAAATAAGAAACTCAAAAGATCCATAAAAACAGGGTCGGACTGGCACACTGGGGAGCCAGGGTATTCCCCGGTGGGCCCCTCCGGCATCTTCGTTGATGGGGGGGAGCAGGGTTACTTTTGTTAAAAAAAAAAAAAAGTAAAAAAAAAATACTTAATACATAATCACAGCGTCGGCACCCCTTCCTACTCCTCCCTGCTTCATTCGCACTGAATGTCAGGTGTGATGCCATCAAGCCCAACATTCATTGAGTAGTTGCGCAGAGAGGAGCCAGCAAGCAAGAAGTCAGAAGAGAAGAAAAGAGATGAGAGAAGTCATTAGAAAGATAAGTAACAGAACGGAGGCAAGGGGAGAAAGCAGTATGGCACGAAGTGATGAAGGAGGGGGGGGGAAGCAGCATGGCACAGAGTAATGAAGGGGGGAAAGCAGCATGGCACAGTGTGATGAAGGGGGGAAAGCAACTTGGCACAGAGTGATGAAGGGGGGGAAAGCAGCATGACACAGAGTGATGGAGGGGGGTAAGCAGCATGGCACAGAGTGATGAAGGAGAGGGGTAGCAGCATGGCACAAAGTGATGAAAGGGTGAAAATCAGCATGGCACAGAGTGATGAAGGAGAGGGTTAGCAGCATGGCACAGAGTGATGAAGGGGGGAAAGCAGCATGGCACAGAGTGATGAAGGGGTGAAAAGCAGCATGGCACAGAGTGATGAAGGGGTGAAAAGCAGCATGGTACAGAGTGATGAAGGAGAGGGGTAGCAGCATGGTACAGAGTGATGAAGGGGGACAAAGCAGCATGACAAAGAGTGATGAAGGGGGAACAGCCTAGCACAGTGCGATGAAGGGGGAGAGGAGCAGCCTGGCACAGAGTGATGAAGGGGGAACAGCCTAGCACAGTGCGATGAAGGGGGAGAGGAGCAGCCTGGTACAGAGTGTTGAAGGGGGGCAAAGCAGCATGGCACAGAGTGATGAAGGGGGAGAGGAGCAGCCTGGCACAGAGTGATGAAGGGGGAGCAGCCTGGCACAGAGTGATGAAGGGGGAGAAGAGCAGCCTGGCACAGAGTGATGAAGGAGGGGAAGCAGCATGTAATAGCAAATGAAATGTGGGACTCGAAAATTGCATTTCTAGAACCTTGCACCTATGTCAAAAGACCTATTTTCCCCATGGTACTCAATTGACATGAAATTTGAAGCGATTCTCATTCTAAAATGAATAAAAAAAAATAATAACTGCAAATATACGGTGGTATGAAATGGCTCATCAATTAGATGAACAGCAGTTTAGGGTAAATTTCAGATATGAATGAAAGTAGCAAAAAGTGTTCTAACCTAGATTTCAATTTAGCTTCTACTCACCAAGATGTATTGTCCGATAGAAGTGCTGTATTATTTCTTGTAGGAAACTGAAGTCTGCTAACTGTCCTTTTGCTCCCCTTGAAGCCATAAACAGATTTGTTCGGTAAATAGTTTATAACCAATTTACTTCTGCTTTTAATTTCTCTTAATATAAGTTTTACTTCTCTACCTGGCTCATACTGTGCATACCTCAAATATGAACTGAAATCGTGTGATTTACTCATTTTGTACATATATTTTTAGCAATTAGATTATGGCAAACTTTCAGAATTAACCACCCTTACATTATTATCATTATTAGTAGTAATATAATTATTATCGTTGATTTGTATTGCGCCACAGTGCTCTGCAGCATCAGACAGTGTGGAAAACAGCATATATAAAACTGAGAAACAAGGTAGACAAAATAAATGCAGACATGGGGCCTGAGTCATTAAGGAGAGCAAAGCATAAAAAAGGAGTAACATTTGCACTTAGGCAAAACCATGTAGCATTGGAGGGGGAGGTAAATTTAAATGTTTATACTTGGGGTAGGACATGTCCTAGATCAACTTTAAATTTCAGTTTAATAATAAAGCTAGCAAGTATTTGTGTGCTAGATGAAAAAACAGTTAGTATTTAATGTATGTGCAAATAATAAACTATTTTGCACTCCTTAAATTGTAACATGGTTTGTCCCAGAGAACATTTACTCCTTTTTTGCCTTAATGACTCAGGCCCATGAACACAAAGTATAGAGAAAGCACAACTCATGACAGAACTTACAATCTAATGGGAAAAGGGCATAGCTGAATCAAGAGTAGTGGAGATTGAGACAATTGTTAAAATGTACCAGTGTTAGTAGCAAGGGTGGGATTAGAGTAAACTCTTATAAAGAGATGGGATTTCAGAGAGCTTTTACAGATTTTGAGGCTGGGGGAGAGTCTGATCGGGCACCGTAGGGAACTCCCTAAGTGGTTAGCAGAATGAGAAAGTTATGTAAGCAGGACTTGGTTATCACAGATGAGGTGGGACACAAGTCAGAGGTAGATCTAAAAGGTCATGAGGGAGAATATTCTGAGATAATATTTGAGATGTATGGAGTGGTGCTGTTATTGAGGGTTTTGTAGGAGAGAGTGAGTATTTTGAATTGGAATCTGGAAGATATGAGGAGCCAATGATTTGCAGAGTGGTGCAACAGATATGGAGCTGTGAAAGAGGAGATCAGTCTTGCCGCAGCATTTAGGATGAATTGAAGAGAGGGGTGGTGGATGGGTGCAGGTAATGCCAGGTAGAATCAGGTTTCAGTAATCAAAGTGGGAATTTTTGAGAGAATGGATCGGAGTTTTGGTTGAATATTAGGTAAGAAAAAAGGTATTCTAGCAATATTTCAAAGGTGGGGATACAGGACTGGGAAACACACAATATGTGAGAAATGAACTAGAGTGGAGAGTTAAATGTGAAGCCAAGGCAGCAGGCTTGGTAGACTGATGGAATTACAATATCTTTGATGGTGAAGGAGATTATATGGAAGGTGGTTACTCAAGGCATTAGGTAGCGCTGTGCCTGTTACGGCTAGCGGCTATTATCATAAACTTGCAGAACTATGAATAGAGGTCTTCGCCTTTAGCAGCCGTCTTTCCTCAGATGCTCCCAGGTCTTAACTCTAGCGCAGTGTAAGTTTATGAGTAATACCGCAGCATAGAAAATAGGAAGCAGAGACTGAATGGAATCGGGTAGTCAGGAGCAAGCCAAGGTCAAGGGTCAGTAGCAAGTAGCATGGTCAGAAAACAGGCAAGAGGTCAGGGCAATCAGTAAACAATCAGAGACCAGATCAAATCAAGGGGCCAGCCACAGAAAATCAATCAAGAGTCAGAAGACTTAAACTGCAGTAGATCAGCAAACACAGAAGTGAGCACTATAACCGGCAGGGAGGCTAAGCTCACCCTGCCTTAAATACAAAGATAGACCAATGGCAGACAACGTATAGGGAGTGCCTAATTGCCTCCTGTGGAGGCTACTAATTAATTCCCCCAGAATAACTGTCACTTGTTGAAACATGGCACTGATTACACAAGCACCCTGGCCGTTGTCCTGGTGACAATCAGGACAAAGAAGGGGGAAGTGATGTCCCGATCATCATAGCGACGTCCGCAAAGCGGGGTGATTGCACATACTGAGCCGCCGCAGCTCGAGCACCGCCACTATTCCTTACAGTGACATCCATGTGGAGATAGAGGCAGTTAGTCACACAATACAAAAGTAGAAGAAAAGGGGGAAAAAAGGTAGATTTTGGTTTTGACCATCTAGAGGTGATAATGGAAGCCAAATAATGGAATTAGTTCCCCAAAAGGTGAGGTGCACAGTGAGAAAAGCAGTGTGCCAACAATAGAGAATTATGGGACCCCAATAGATAGCTGAAGTGGAAGAAAGTTAGGAAGTTTCAGTTAAGAACTGTTTCACAAAGGCCATTGGGGTATGTCACATACACCTGTTTTCCCTGCAGTTGCTCCTTTCTGTCCCCTCCAGCAGCTGCTCTCATCTCCGTAAACAGCACTGTGCTCCTGCTGGTGGGCATCATCTTGCCAGCAGTTCTGCGCATGTGCGAACCCGGCTTTTAGAACTTTCTTTCATTCAAACCATTGGTGGAATGCCAGCTAGATTCCTCTATAAATAGCACCTCCTACCTTCCTAAAGAGCCAGATCTTCAGATCTTCCTACCTGTTAGGACACTCCTATCTCTGGCTCCTATTTGGTTTCACATTGCTTGCTGCTGTGTTCTCCTGCAGACCGTTGCGCCCTCTACAGATCCTGCACCAGGGCTTCCCAGCTCATCAGCACCTCATTGCTACACTTCCACTGCAGACCTTAGAATGGTGAGATAGGAATACTCAGGAGTGCTATCACCATGACACCCGAGTCCCTCTGCAGACCGTCATGCCTACTTCAGATCCTGCACCATGGCCTCCAGCTAATCAGGACCTCAGCGCAATACTTCTCTGTAGACCATCGCACTCCTGTGCACTCCTGATTCACCACTCCAGTTACCCGAGTTCCTGTGTTTCTCTGCAGACTGTTGCGCCTCCTACAGATCCTGCACCAGGGCTTCCCAGCTCCTAAGGACCTCAGCGCATCACCACCCCTGCAGTTCCTCACACTCCTATGCACTCCTGGTTAGCCTGCCACTACCTGGATCCCAGTATACTACTCAAACCGTCGCACTTCTCACAGATCCTGCCCCTGAGCTACCAAGCTCTTTAGGACCTCAGTGCTGCGCTTCTCGGCAGATTGCTGCACCACTGTGCCTATTCATCTTACCTGGTTGTTTTCACTCCTCACATCTGCTGTATATGCTTGCTACAGGTGACTCCCTCTCCCCTGACCTTAGCTTCTGGGCTTTCCACCCGGTCTTGCTTGAAACCCATTAGAGGACCGTGAACTGTGGTTTGGGAGCTGCAAATGCTCAGGCTCGGTTTTCCGAAAACCAAGCCCACCAGAAACTTCGGAGATCGAAGAACCAAGACAATCCGGCTTGGTACTTGCTCGTGCCCTCGGAACTGAAAACAAGGCAAAACGTCATTGTTGCGTCGTCGGATATCGTGAGTTTTGGATTTTATAAGCACTGCCCTCCACAGAGATCCGGCGCCATTTCACAGAGAGATACAGAAGGTGTAACAGAGTTCTTGGCAGTCTCCAGTGTAGTTGGGCAGTGTGATTAATGAAAAAGAAAGAGGTGGGCTGCAGTGCTTTAAAAGTCTCCAATAACATAGTACTGTGCCATAGCTCACACAGAAACATGAGAGGTGGCAGTGTTCAGTACTGAAACAGAAATAATAGGGCTGGCAGTGTTCTTTAAAGTCTTCAGTGCCATTGTACTGTGCAATAGCTCACACAGAAACAGGAGAGGTGGCAGTGTTCAGTGCTTAAACAGAAAAAAAAGGGCTGGCAGTGTTCTTGTAAGTCTACAGTGACATTGTACCGTGCCATAGCTCACACAGAAACAGGAGAGGTGACAGTGTTCAGTGCTGAAACAAAAAAATTTGGGCTGGCAGTGTTCTTAAAAGTCTCCAGTCACATTGCTCTGTGCCATATGGATTTACATTAGTCCACAGAAGACCAGGAGCACCAATCAGCTGCTAGCACCATCCATGATATTAGTAATACCTCTACGTCATCTGCTAAAGGCAATGTTAAAGTGTATAGTGTTTTAAGTCAGGGAAAGAAAAATGAAAAAAAAAATATATTTTACCTTGCTAAAGAAACAACACCTGTAATCAAGGCAAAATTAAATGCAGAAAAACGGTAAATTCGCAAAATGCCATTCTACACACGCAGTGGTAAGGAAAGAATCAGGCCTTCTCCTTTCTCTATGAGTGCTAGTTCTGCAACTGTCAGTGAGGTATTCTTGTAAGGTCAGTCATGACGATGCAAGACCTTGTCAATCAGACTTAAAAAGTGCTGTCAAAATACTTTTAAGTGTAAAAACTGAGCTGGAAAAAAACAGTAAGGCAGAAGAAGAGAGTCTATCCACAAGTGCTATGTGTATGCCTGACCTTTCTGATACTGTACTCATAAAGAAGCCTCCTTTCAGCATTCTGCAGATGTGTGGACAAGCATCCCAAGTGTAGCCAGTGATACACAAATTGAGGATGCTACTTTGGAATTGCAACTGGATGAGGAGGATATTTGTGTAGCTAACGATGATGTTGCTTATGTAAATCCTGCACCAGTAGAAGTAGTTCTTGTCAGTGATAAGAAGAAGACCATTGTCATGTCTGGGCATAAAACCAATAAATCCACCTCTTATGTGTGGAATTATTTTTACCCAAATCCTGTTACTTAGCCATTTGTAGCAATTGTAAAGCCACAGTCAGTAGAGGTAGGGACCTTAACCATCTAGGAACGTCATCCATGTTACACCATTTGAAGGGAGTTCATGGGAAGCTATTTGGAAAATTTGAAACTTACGGAAAAAAACAAACAGTCCAGCACCAGCTAGGTCCCTTCTCTCACCTACATCCCAGGCACCTGTAATCTATACCCACAACACTGTCCTCATCAATATTCTCACTAGTGATCGGAGTTAGTCCTGCATTCAAGTTGCTAAGGCTAGATGTCTCCTCCACTATTCAGGATTCATTAGAAAAATTGTTTAACGTTAGTGCCCATGCTGCTGCTGCTGGGGATGAATCTTCATCCCAGAAGCAGACCAATAGAAAGACAGCTAGTAGTTTCCAACTATTGACTGTCAAATAATCCTTTGCAAGAGGATGCAAGTATGAAAGCTGTCACCCAGTCGCTAAGTGGATCACAGACGCCATGGCGACTATGCTAGTATTAGATCTGCTACCAATATTCACTATAAATGCAGCTGGTTTTAGACAGTTATTTGAGGTCTTGTGTCCCCGTTACTAAATTCCAATACAGCACCATTTTACTAGAAAAGCAATTCCTCACCTTTGCCAGAACGTTTGTAAAAATGTAATTATTGGGCTACAAGATGCCATTCTACCCACTGTACACTTAACCACAGATATGTGGACAAGTGGAACTGGACAAACTAAAGATTATATGACTGTGACAACCCACTGGGTTGGTGATTCGCCTTCACAAACAGGAACAGCAGCAGCATGTACCCAACTATGTTAGATTTTTCCAAGGCAGGCTACTTTGTGTATCACCGGCTTCACTAAGAGGCATACAGCTGACAATCTGTTACAAAACTAAGGGATGCCATTAATACCTGGCTCATCCGATTTTGACTCTCCTCAGGATATGTAATTTCTGATAATGCCACCAATATTGTGAGAACATTACAGCGGGGGGAAGGAGGTGTTGTTGCTAGCTGCAGTGAACCAAAAGATCCCTGGGATAGTTCTCAGGGGATCATGCGGGAACCTGTGGAGAAGAAGATGGAGAGATCCCAAGCTTCTGGGCCTACCCTAGGCCCAAACACCAGGACACAAACCTGTGGGGGAGATTTGGAGGAGAGTCCCCAGGCTTCCGGGCCTAGCCTGGGCCCAGCTTTCACTGAGCTAAATTTACAGAACAGCTTGGCTGGGGATGAGAGCAAACCATGTGTATTTGGACATTGTCCGGAGGAAGCTCAAAGCTCCATTACAGTTTCAAGTTGAAATAACCCAGTAGACCTAATTTCAACAATTGGCCTGGGAGGGCCTGGAAAGGCTCCTGAAGTAAAGGAAACTTTGGATAATATGTCACCATCGGCTAAGGTGGAGGTGCATGCAAACTCACAGCAGAGCGTTTATTCAGTGTGAGGACATTGAAGGTAAAGTGCAAGTTAACTGTATGCATGAAAAGTGTGAAATAACAGCTCTAATGGCTGCTACACTGTCTGCTACTGCTAAAGTGCCTGCTACTACTATAGCTGTAATGTTTGCAGCTGCTACAACTACAGCGTCTGCAATTAATATAGTGCATGCTACTAATACAATTGTTGTGCCTGCTACTACTACAGCTGTAGTGCCTTCTACTGCTACGACTGCAATGTCTGCCACTGCTGCAGCTACAGTATCTGCTGCTTCTGCAGCTACAGTGCCTGTGTGTAAAGACACCTCTGTTCCAGCTGGAGAGGCAGAGGTTAATGCTGCGAGTGTGGAACAACCCGATTCAGTGGCGAATTAACTTGATGAATCGGCAGTGAATGAGTGTATACAGGATGGTTTGCCAGCAGTTAATGTGGCTAGACCGGAAAGCTCCCTCTCTGTACTGCTTCCCTTTAATGTGGTGCATTCTGTTCCTGACATCCAAAGTGTATGCTCAGCTATGTGAATGTACTACAAGCCTAGTTCAAACTTAAATATGAAGACAGGGGTAAGATTGCGGTCAGGTGTGGTAGCTACTAGCCAATGTGGTGTGAGCTTGTCTCGGCTCTCAGCGGGGGTTATCCCTGTGTGTGCTGGGAATGCAGCTCCAGTACCACTGTCTGTGGCTAACCCATCTGTTCCTGCATTTCCTCTATTAGTGTGTGATTGTGCGGCTAAGCAAGGTCTCAATAGAGTCGCTCTGAGTGTAATTCAAACACAGGTGATTGACTTCATATATTGCCCTTTGCAGCTTCCAATTAGAGCTAAGAATGCTCTGCATGTAATAGAGGAGTCTGCAAAGAGAATGCTTGCCATGTTACCAAGTGTAAATAAAGTTAATGATGTATGTCAGAATGTTAAAGCTCCAACTGTGTGTAGTGATGTACTAAGTCATCAAGTGGTTATGTCTGCTACAGTCATAACATCCTCAGATTCAGTCACTCTTAGTGCAGCTTCTGCAGATCCTGTACAGGTCCCCTTCTGACCTGATCCCAGCACCAGTACAGAGGTGTAATATCTTATGCAGAGATTGTGTCTGTCTCCTCCAGTGACCCCAAGAGGTCAACCACCAAGAAGGAGAAACATTTCAGCACTTGTACACAAATCAAATGTAAGCTCTGTGAGGAGGAAGGCCAACCTTTCAGTAGGTGCCCCCATGCTTCCCATAACGTTGTTGATATATCAAATTCCAATTACCAAAACTCCTGTTCCAGTGACAGAAGAGCCCTTTGTGACCCAAAGAAGGAGAAGAGGGAGGAGAGGGCGTGGCACAAGAGAACAGGGCTTGATCTTGTCAAACAATTTTTGTTTTTTTTCAAGTGATGAGGAAAAAGAGGGTGAGGTGGTGAGGAATGGAGAAGGTGAGCTGGTTTTTAGACCCAAAATAGTAAGGAGGAAAAAAGCTAGAAAGTCACCCCCGTATGAGACCACCCTTGTGTAGCAGAAACCTAAGGACAAGTCTAAGAGGAGAGATGGTGAGACAGCATCAAAAAAGGTGGAGGTATTGGCAGAAAAGTTTCTTAAGGAGGCACCTGTAAAGTCTACCTTGTCAGTAAAGGATTTAGCTCCTATGCTCCCTGTCTCCACGATTTTAGAGCCTTTAACTGCATCCCCTAGTGAGGCAGAACAACCCATCTCAGGATTATCTGTCCATGTCTGCACCCCTATGACCTCCCCATACAGCCCCCCTACTATTCTGGACCCTGATCCCCCGGCTCCTGACCCGCAGGAAGCTGTTTTGGTTGCTCCGATTCAGGTGGTGCAGCCATCTGAATTAGGTGTGGTAGAGAGGGCAGTTGTTGTGGATTTACCCTCCCTAGCCACTACTTCTAGTGTTGTTGTTTCAGTGGTTAATGAGGTATCCCCAGAAGATGAGGGTGAGGAGATATTCCTCCTTGATGATGGAGTAATTCCTGCAGCTGTTAATATTAATCGGTGGAGCTCCTTGGACGAGGACTCCAGTAAGCAAGCAAGAAAAAAGTGACCTGGGTCCTACTTTATAACTCAGAATGGTACTTTCCCAACCCATTAGATTTTCCACCATTAATGTGGTATCTATATTAGCCAAGCATGCCTTTAATTTTTTTCAACGCGCTTGATGTTAACTTTTAATTTTTACAGGAGACTAGGGTGGGGTGGCTCGTGGATCATCATAAAGCGAAGCAGAAGTGGAGACGTGGCCCCTCATTCTGGTCTCTTGCGGCCGAGCCATACGGTGGGTTGGTGGTCCTTTTTACAGATATGATAGCTCTCCAGTGAGTTATAGAACTACAAGATGGTAGGTGTATGATCCTGGATGTCAATCTGAGGGGGCACAATCTGAGGTTAATTAATATTTATGGTCCCCAGAATAGGTGGGACAGGAAGTGCCTCTTCATGGAGATCAAGCCTTATCTCTTTACAGCCCAGATGATAGCCTTTGGAGGTGATTTTAACACAGGGGAGGTTCAAAGTCTAGACAGTCTTTTAGTGACTTCTTTGAATCTCAAGAGTCACTTCTGGAGGCTGGATGGAGTAGGTCTCAGTGGTGAGAGGTATACAAGAAGAGGACTAGGAGTTTCTTCTGCAACCTTGTAGCCAGAAAGAACTTGTTAAATGAGAATGACTACCTGATCTTGAGGAGAAAACTTAGATTCTTGATCTCTGTGCAGGGAGACGGTGGGCAAATCTTCCGGGTACTGTATCTCCTTCATCTTCAAAGATGACGAAGATATAATTTGGAGACTCAAGTATATACTTGCTTTGCAATTCCTAATCACAGCCGGGAACCTTGTCAGCGATCAGCATAGGAGGCTACTTCCTCAAAATGTGGAAAAGATGATAATATTGTGTGAGGATGACGTACACACTGATGAGGGTGAGGATGAGGCTGAGGATGGTGATAACAATGTCTTGCCACTTTAGAATTCATTGTTAGCTTAGGTGCTTTAAGCCCATTGTTAGCTTGTTTTTTGGGGGCCCAAAGAAACCAAGCACTTCAGCCACAAAAGTGACTGAAGTCCTTGTTGCTGAAGTGCTTGGTTAAAGTGTGCATGTACTTTTTAAGATCCATTATAAGGGCGGGTGGGAGGGTCCCAAGTAAAATTCCATCTTGCACCACTTTTCCTTTCAGTTACCGTTGTGTGCCACTGTGACCTACATGTGCTATAAACTGTTGTGTGTTTTGCTTTGCAAAACTCGGCTTTCCTAAGACGCCCATTTATGATTTAGATGACTCAGCACAATTTTGACATCTGGTCTGGTCTACTGTAAAAGAATTGACCAAAATTAGTGACAAAACTGTCATAACTCCAACTGATCCTACTATCAACATCCAAAGAAGGGTGGTGGATTAGTTTAATTTTTTTTAACGGTATAAAGACAACAGTTTTATTAACAAAGTTGCTTGCAAAAGTAATGTAAGCATGGATGTCTAAATAGACATGTGTATGTATTACTCAAGCCTTCTACTTTGCTGCTGTGTCATCAGTATTGCACAAAGTGTTTGTAATCTGCACTTTACGTCAAAGGTACCTAGCTATATTTTATTTTTTGGGGGGATTGGGGCCGATTCGAAGCTCAGTGATGACCTTGCTTTTTGCTGGGAATGTCAATGGCTTTTTTAGTGCATTGTCTGGAGCATGATCCGATATACTCATGTCAGAGTGATCACAGCCAATTTTTGAACACCTGGTGGATTTAACCTTCTGAAGTTAGTTTTCAATCATCCCTTCAATTGCTTCTCTCTCGTACATGTGACCACTTTGTTTTTCACTGAGTTCACCATCTCCAACTGTGTTATAGGACAAGTTAAATTTGCAGTGCCCTGGTTGACGGCGATCTCCTCGTTTTCATCTTCCAAAGCTTTGTCTGCAGGGGCTGGTGACACACGCATTTGTTTTCTCAGGTCTCTTAGCTGTTCTTTAAACTGGACATATTTATCGTCCTGCCTCAAGGCCTCCTTTGTATTGTTAGCTTGATTTATGGGGGCCCAAACAGATCAAGCACTTCAGCCACAAAAGTGGCACTCCTTTTCAATATCTTACATAAGGATGGATGGGAGGGTCCAAGGACAATTCCATCTTGCACCACTTTTCTTTTCTGCCACTGCTGTGTGGCAATGTTTCCTAGATGTGCTATGAACTGCCGTGTGTCACTCACCGGACCGTGAGTGCCTCTACACTGGTGCGAGGTCCTCCATCTTTTCTACCTACACCTGTGTGGAATCGTGGCCGCTCGCTATCCTGCCATCTGCGCATGCGCAGGACCCGCTATTAACTTCACCTGTCCATGGAGGTGATTGACAGATCAATCACCTCACCCTATTTGAGGCACCTGCAACCCTAGGTAGGGGCCTGATCTTGAAGTCTCATTCCCAGTGATCTTCTATAGGTGTGTGCAGATCCCAAACTGCTTCCAGCTTCACTCGTTTGTAGTTTCCAAACTGTTTCCAGCTTTCTCATACTACAGCTTCCACGCTGCTCCCCTGCTCAACTCAGCGGCGGTTCCCATACCGCTACAACGCTATCACCCCGCTGATCGTGTCACAGCTTCCACGCTGCTCCTGGCTCCACTCAGCAGCGGTTCTCTGACCGCTCCAACGCTGGCACTCTGCTGATCGTGTTACAGCTTCCACGCTGCTCCCCTACTCAACTCAGCGGCGGTTCCCATACCGCTACAACGCTTCACTTCTCAGCTGATTCCGGATCTACACAACTGGGTATGCTCTACTAACTATTGACTATTGCCTATTTTACTCACATACCAGTTGCATCCATTGTTGTTTGTTGCACAGGGTACAGGTATCCATATAGACTGTGTTTCCGCATTGCTTCAGTTAGGACAAGCTTTCACTCAAGCTCGATATCTCCTCACGCTACTACTTGGTGCCATTGTGCATAATCTGCTGTGATCAGCTTCTCCTCACTGCAAGGCACCTACTATATACAGACTATTCATTGTGCCTTCCATCCCTGCCTCTCAAGACATTGCTCTACTCGGGCTGTTCCCATACAGCCACAGTTTGCCTTTCAACTTCACTCTCCTGCATCTGGACAAGTCGTCTACTCGTTCACACAGCAGTGGTACAACTTGCTGCACGCAGACCACTGACTTCCCTGCTACCTACCCGCACCTGGACAAGTCCTCCTATCACAGCGGTGGTACAACTTGCTACTCGCAGACCACAGACTTTCCTATTACCTACCTACACCTGGACCCGACTCCTCACCATAGCGGTGGTACAACTTGCTGCACGCAGACTACCGACTACCCTGCTACCTACCTGCACCAATTCTATTCTTCCCATCACAACAGTGGTACAACTTGCTGTACGCAGACCACTGACTCCTCCTCTACTTACCATCACCGATCCTCGTGTCTACATTATCTTCAGTCTCCAGTTTACAGCTCCAAGTCATTGACTTCCTCAGACTATCTCTACTCTCCTGCTGTTGTGTCGCTCCAATCATTCACCTGCCTGCTTTGAGGTGCGTGCCATATCCCCGCCTCTCCAGCAGAGTTCCATCTGGTGAAACTCGGGTAGCAACTCCTAGTGCCCGTGACACCGTGTGTCTGTGTCATTGCTCTGTCGCTTAGATAGAGCCAGCTCGCTGCAGTCTTTGTCCGAAAGTGTATGAAAATAATATTGTGACCTGTGAGGTGGTGAAAATTGACTGGAAATGACTGAAAATTAGTGTATTTAAGGTTAATAGTTATGTAGGAACAAAAAATTATGTGATTTTAGCATATTTTAGCAATTTTTAAAAAAAATACAGATCCAAAACCAAAACCAAAAGACACAAGGCTGTTTTGCCCAAATCAATACATGAACTTAATACAGATTCAAAACCAAAACCAAAACACGGGGGTTAGTGAATATCTTTAATAGTAATATAGGAGCAAAAACAGGTCAAAATTACATTATTTTACCTATTTTTCCCAATTGTCAATTAAATCCATATCCAAAACCAAAACCTTTTGCATTTGTTCAACATAACCGGCAGCAAAGCCGAAACATGAAATTGAGTTAAAACCGAAACACAAGAGTCAGCGCACATCTATAATAATATGTCTACACACCCTTAAATGCAGGTGTTTATGATGTCATGTCAGACCTCTTTTCACCTTTAATGTGACCTTGCAACCAACATAATTCATGTGAAAAGCTAAAAGACAACATTTAGGAAAAATAAGTGAAAATAAATATGCTACAATACTCTGATGACATAAGTTTGCATACCCCTTAACTAATGTTTTATGGTAGCACATTTTGCTTTTATTATAACAGTGAACTTTTAAATAATTATCTATCAACTTTGCACACCTGGAGTTTGCAGTTCTATCCCACTTTTCCCTGCAAAAAAATTCAAGGTCCATCAAATTGAGAGACGATCTCCTGCGCACAGCCTTCTTTAGGTCATTCAACAGGTTTTCAATGGGATTGAGGTCTGGGCTCTGACTGGGCCATTCCAAGACTTTGATTTTCCTTTTTTGAAGCCATTCCTTGGTTGACTTGGATGTTTGCTTTGGATCAATATCATATTGGAATGTGAAATTAATCTTCATCTTTAGCTTTCTGACAGATTCCAGCCAGTTTCATGCCAAAATATCTTGATATTTTAAGCTATACATTATGTCCTCTATTCTGACTACAGCATCTGATCCAGCTGAAGAGAAGCACCCCCAAAGCATGATGCTACTCCACCATGCTCCACAGTAAGTATGGTCAACATATCTTTTAGAAATAAGACCAAAAAATGTACATGTTTTGAGGTGATTGAATATAATTATTATTTCTTTGTGAACTTTAGATAGGCTTGGATGTTCCTTTTTGTGATAAATGGCTTGCGTCTTGCCACCCCACATCGTAGCCAAGACATGTGTAGAATATGGGAGATTGTTGTCACATGCAGGGAGTGATAAATTGCTGCCACAAATTCATGCAGCTCCATTAATGTTGCTGTTGGCCTTTTGGTAGCCTCCCTGATCAGTTTTCTCTTTGTCCTGTCATCAGCTATGGAGGGATGTCCTGATCTTGGCGTTGTTTTGTCACAGTTTCTCCACATATTGATGCACAGTCTTCCATGGTAAATGTAATGAATTTGAAATTGTTTTATACCCTCTCCTGATTGGTACCTTTCTACAATGAGATCCATTAGATGTTTTGAAAACACCTTGTGGACTGTGACTATTCCAGTATGCTGGTTACCTTTGAACTTGATTTTGAA
Organism: Mixophyes fleayi; assembly: GCF_038048845.1. Classification (NCBI taxonomy): domain Eukaryota; kingdom Metazoa; phylum Chordata; class Amphibia; order Anura; family Limnodynastidae; genus Mixophyes; species Mixophyes fleayi. The sequence continues at coordinate 314,272,816 of NC_134402.1, forward strand.
TGCGATTGGTTATCTCTGAGCACCGGTACAGTCCCATTATGAAAGGGTGTGCACATTTATGCAGCTAAGGTATTGTAGTTTTTTATTCTCATTTCTTTTTTCTAAGAGATGCCTATTTGTTTTTCACCTATATTTTATTGTTTGCAAAGTCACAATAAACGTGAAAAGGCCTGACATGATTTTTCTTTTAATTCACAAACACCTGCAATTTCAATAAGGGTGTGGAGACCTATTATACACACCATACAATGCTGAGCAATGCTAAGCCTTATATAATAGTAAGAATAATGTACTAAGTCCAATCTAGTGATTAGGTTACAGTGCAGAGTCCTATATGGTGGCTATGATATAGTGTTGAGAATGATCTAGTGACAAGTATACAGTGCTAAATGTGATGACTAATATAGAGTTCTTAACCTAACCAGATGTCCTGTGTGCAGTGCTGTCCTAAAAGATTCATGTCTCAGGGGCGCACAGAGGATTTTTGAGGGGGGGTTTCCCCTCTACCGGGAAAAAAAAAAAGCGAGAGAGCTGTCACGCATGCGCCCCCGCGCATGTGCAGCAGCTCCGTTTAGTCAGCACTTTACTATACAGCAGCCGCGGCGCTGTCAAAGAAGTGTCCGCGGCAGTGCTGTATACAATACAGAACCGCCGCGGACACTTATTTGACAGCGCCGCGGCTGCTGTATAGTACAGTGCCGCTATGTAGGGCACTTTTTTAGCGGAGGGGAGGGGTTTCTGGAGCCCCCCCTGCGTGCGCCACGGTGTCTAATGTACTCAACTCTTCTTTATTGTTGCTTGCAGGTGCTAGGATATCACAGCCATCAAGACGTTTTTGCTCCTGCAGGGATCTTTAGCATCTTCTAGGCTGTTAATGGAGGTCCATTACCTATCATGCACTGAACATTGGTAGACACTTCGAAAACAGAAAGTGGAGCTATATCAGCCTGTGCTTGCACAGAACGATAGGCACTGGAACTTAAAGCGAGTGGTAAGTTCATTTTGTTTGTGTCCCAAAGGCAAGTCGTGAGTATTTCTATAGGCTACCCATAGGAAGGCTGATGCAAGTCACAGTGTGTGTGGGCCCAAAACAACCACCAATTCCCATCAGCATCAATAAAAATGTTCCTTTGTTTTAGACCCACAAAGTCACAGATTTTAATTTGAGTATAACCTTCTGTATCCATCTGAAACTTTTACAACAAAACATATGGATTATTATTCCACCTCAAGGTTTTGATTTCTGACATGGCAGTCAATAATTATCTACACCATTTTATTATAAATAAATAAATAAAGACAGATCACGGTAACAAATCTGTGAGATGTGCTTTATAATGTATTTAAATTACACTGTTCTTCATATTTTTGTATGAACATTTTAAAATGAATCTGAGAATGCTACACTATATTCCGGATTGCTACTATAATTTGCTATGTGAATTAATTCTTATATAATGAACTATGTTGAATCAATCATTGGGTTGTATGAAAATATATCATCAGATTGATTGTAGTTTATTATCTTACTTAGACGACTATATCAATAACTATTGGCTTTAATATGGTTGACCCATCAAGTTACACTCCTTTATGAGTTGGTTTTGCAGTTATTGCTTTAGAATAATGGAAATCTCCCAACAATTATAAATGTTCATTGAAACAGAGGTGAGTACTCCACATTTTGAGAGTTCCTGGATGAAATTTATCACCTCACTGGTCTGCTTACGGAGGTAACGATTAAATCACTGTTTCCAGAATAAAAGCTGTGTGCAAAAGGGCATATACAACTTATATTTGTGTATATTTAACTGAGTGGATATTGTTTTATATAAAAGTGTGTATAAAATATATATTCTATACAAGTGTGTCTTTCCGCATTACTCCTGTTGTTAGCAGGTTTCCTTTGCTGCTCTTCCCTTCCTGTTTTGGTCCTGTAGCCCAAGCTGCCAGCAGGAGATTCCTTTGTAACAATATAGCTCCTCCTGCCTCTGTCCTGTGCTTGGCTGCAGTCCCAGATGGATAAGGAGGGAAGGAGCTGTGACCAACACCCCAAAGAAATATCACATTAACCTGGAACAACGATTGCAAGACAGCAAGCACAAAGGTAATCTCACAGATGAATCTCTTTAGTAGGAAAATCAGTGAAGACTTTATAGGAGATGAATGTTAGGTCCGCATTTACAAACACAAAGGACAGTAATAATAATTTTTGGTAGATACATGGAGAAAAGATGGAATGGTCGATAATCTCTGTTGAAATTTACAAAGAAAGAGAAAGAAGGATATTTAAAGCAAGAGTTAAGCATTTTTATAACATTGTCTTTTTCTATGTGTAGGGTCTCGGTAAAGGACCGAAGCTTCTCTATGTGTCCAAGGATGTTATAACTAGTCTGGACTTTACTTTATCTCTACATCATGCAAAACATCTTTCCAGTATGCTTCAATTTGTGGCTTTATCTTCTGGGGGTGCTCAGCATGTATGAAGGTCAGTGTGCCAATCTATTTCCCTCTTTGCATAGTAAACATTGTATCCTGTACTACACTCTGTTGCCTCATATAGAACAGACATGTGCAAAATATTTATAGCCATATAACAATGGGACACTGACACCTAGAGCCATATAACAATGGGACACTCAAACCTATGGCCTATAACAATGGGACACTGACAACTAGGACCATATAAGAATGGGACACTGACACCTAAGGCTATATAACAATGGGACACTCACATCTATGGCCATATAACAATGGGGCACTGACAACTAGGACCATATAAGAATGGGACACTGACAGCTAAGGCCATATAACAATGGGACACTGACACCTAGAGCCATATAACAATGGGACACTAACACCTATGGCCATATAACAATGGGACACTGACAACTAGGACCATATAACAATGGGACACTGACATCTGGGACCATGTAACAATAGGATTCTCACACCTAGGACCATATAACAATAGGACCCTGACAACTAGGGCCATATAACAATGGGACTCTCATACCTAGGACCATATAACAATGGGACACTGACACCTAGGGCTATATAATATGGGACTCTCCTACCTAGAGCCATATAACAACAGGACTCTCCTACCTAGGGCATATAGCAATGGGACACTGACACCTAGGGCTATATAATATGGGACTCTCATACCTAGCGCCATATAACAACGTTACTCTCACACCTAGCCCCATATAACAAGAGGACTCTCCTACCTAGGGCATATAGCAATGGGACACTGACACCTAGGGCTATATAATATGGGACTCTCATACCTAGCGCCATATAACAACGTTACTCTCACACCTAGCCCCATATAACAAGAGGACTCTCCTACCTAGGGCCATATAACAATGGGACACTGACAACAAGGGCCATATAGCAATGGGACACTGGCACTTAGGATCATAGAAATAGCACACTGACACTTGGTGCTCCATCTAAGAAAATGTTGAACAGCATTGATATATAAATATCAACCTACAATAACTTAACCTCCATGTTTGTCCACACCTTAAAATATACCACAGAGTGGTTTCTGAAGCCTGGTACAATCTAGTAGTGTGCAAAGTAATCTCTGTAATGAAGCATATTGTAGCAGTTTAATCAACTTTGGAATTATCTTTAAGCTTTCCTGCTGGACAAAACAGCAGTGCAATGCATAATGACCATACAAATACTATAGTTTTTTATATTGTGAGGTTACAATCACAGGACTGGACATGTTGCAATAAATCATTTTGACAATAAGTCATGTCATGTCTGATGTGCAGCCATAAGTTCATGTGTTAATTCACTCTCTTGCCATTTAAGTTCTAGTTTATCCCTAACACCCTATCACTATGTGAAACCAACTTATTAACTGCAACTACAGCACATGTATTAGCAGTGAGTCTATTACTGTTAGCATACACATGTTTACACTATCAAACCCTGCCCAAGGAAAAAAATGTTTCCTTAAAAAAATTGTTTTGTTTTCAGCCTTTCTTCAGCGTCCAAGCATTTCCTTCTTAGCCAGTTATGCGACATACCTGACCGGAGAACCTGTCTCTCTCATATGTCAAATGACAACTGACCACACAATACATGGATACACATTCTTCAGAAATGATCAAGACGTTCATAGGATGGAAAGATCCTCTGTTAACAAGTACAAGATAAACAATGTGAAAACAAGTGACGCTGGTTCCTATACCTGTCTTTACTGGGTATCAGACTCCAGAGGAAAGCAAGAATCAGAGGTCAGCCTTCCTGTATCACTGTCTGTGCTGGGTAAGAAGTAATTATAGCTGTTATATTTTCTGATTAATGGGACAAGGCTTTTGTTATCAGTCTTTCCTTATTGCATTCATTCTACTTCTGTCTGTCTGTTGTGGCCTAGGGATCTCAGATGGGATTATCTGCTGGGCTGCTTTGTATATTGAGGGAAAGGGGAAATGGAATGTAACACCAGTGATGAAATGATTATTTGTGATCCTCTGTCAAATACAGGATCTCCAGGTTTCTGCAGTATCCTCTCATTCACATATGGATTTACTAACTATATGGAGAAAAGCCCTATCTCTAGGGAACAGATTTGCTGGGCTTCTCTCAGTGAAAGCTTCTCCATAGCTATTTAAGAATGATCGCAACAGTACATGTAATGCTGCAGTCCTCCTAATGCTACGGCCATCTTAGTATGGCAATAGCAGGATATATGCATAGAAAAAATGCTTTATTTAAGCATATTTATGTAAGCATTTTTTTCTAATTAAAGTCCCATAATTAGTCTTTTTTTCTATTATATAGACATTTTTTTTTTTTTATTTAGATTTTTTTGTTAAAAGTGGAACTGAAAGCCTAAAGCCAGGTAATGTCTGCACAGATGGGCTCAAGACTGGACGGCGAAGCGGTAAGAGTTCTCTTACCACTGCTAGCCGGTATCTTCGGGCAGCTGAATATCACTCAGCTGTCACAGCAATATTTTCTCAGTAAATTGCAGCTATAACAGATTTTATTTTATCTAAAACATAAGCCATGGAATAAAATATTTGTTATTGCTGCTTAATAGTAAATAAGCCTGATAGTAGCAAGAGATCCACGCTCTATTCATGTGAGCGCAGCATGAAACTGTTTTAATACGGTTTCAGGAATTGCAACACTTTTTGTCAAAATATCCCACTAAAAATGCCTCAAAATATTGATTAAAGAGTTTCATATTGCTTTTGAATATGTTGGTGTAAAGAATTGTTATTACTGTGTGGATCATAGGCCAATGAAAAAAAATTAAGTGGACTTGTTGCAGGAATATTATGTGGTAGGTGCAGTAAGTGGAGCTATAAATGTGTTATGCAGCAACATGCAAATGTAAGTAATGCAGAATTTGTTCAAACAAATTCACTAGATAACAATATACATTGTGTATTGATGTAAGATTAAGGAAACATTTTTTTTTTCATTTTTTTAGATCAACCATCTACACCCTCTTTGCTAATACAGCCAAAACAATCACTGTACTTTGAAGGCGAATCTGTAACTTTGAAATGTGAACATCCGCCCATAATGTTTCAGGCTAATTATAATTTTCACAAAGATAACAGCAAACTCGACAGTTACCGCGACACTTTAAAGTCTGAGCACTACATTCCCAGCCTGAGCAAAAAGGATTCTGGGTTATATGACTGCCAATATTGGGTATCAGGACATCAAAGGACAGTCAGGTCATCTGAAAGCATACCACAAAGTATTATGGTTACAGGTATGGTATTAGTTATTAAATGGGAAAGGAAATTAACATATAGCTTAACAAATATTTTTACATGATGTAGGTGACTCTGTGGAAAAGAAGATAGTCTTGTTTATAGTAGGATGTTAGTAGTCATTTTTCTTGTGCAGTTTAAAAATTGAAAGCTGTGGACAACACCACCTTTTCTTAAAATACTGCACTGCTTGAGAAAGCATGGCAGAATATTGTTGTATCTATTCTAACTAGTTGTTTTTTGGTGCCATTGTTTCAAATATCTCTGCAATCAATTGACCCCTGGTATTGAGATTGCATGGTGGCATTTTGGTGCCGATAAAATACTTTTTATGATTTAATAGACTTATAACTTGTAAAAAGCATTATTGTGCTGTAGATCATAGTTAGATAATGCATTCAACATGCATACATTTGCTCATTGCTGCTGCCTGTCTAAGATGATATTGCAAATCCCTTACACCTTGAAGTTATGTGCTAGATGAAAATGTCTAAGCACTTCTAAACTGTGTGCCATTGGTCAGAAATTTTATTACGATTTTACCTTTGGGTTCAAATTGAAGTAAGGGGATACAAGTGGATTTATAACAGATATTTTATCATTTTTAAGCATCTATTTTAGGACATTAACAAATGCCCAAATCAAATATAAAAATCTTTTAGGTCTGAGTCTAATCCCTGTCTTTGACCCAGTTACTCATAATTGTTACTTGCCAGAAACACCCCTGTGTTATTTTCAATCAGACATAATACAATTGTAGTATTTTGAGTATAAATGTTTCTATTCTTGTTCAGCTGAATGTCAAATCATTTTTCAGCTTTGTCTACCTCTCCATTGTTGAACTTCCTGCCCTCCTACACAACTTTCATAAAGGGAGAAAATCTGACCATGGAGTGTGTGGCTCCTTCCCCAGTTCATGTAACTCTGTATCGCTTCTATAAGGAGGGACAGGAGTTCAAAGGACCATCATCACGCCAGGGGTTGTACAAATTGCAGAATATCACAATAGGGGAACAAGCCGAGTATACTTGTATGTACTGGAGCCCAATGAGCAACAGAGAAATCCCATCCACTCAGAGTGCTACAAGAGAGGTATATGTAATAGGTGAGTCAATTGTTTGGACATGTGAATAAGAGGGTGAATGAGTTTGGACATGAAAAATAGTTGTCTTTTAAAGCTTATGTCATATACAGCTATATACATTAGACATTGGGAAAGGAGCAGGGCATAAATAGTCTTTTTAAGTGCTAAAATTTGTTTTATATTTTTATTTAATTTTTTTAAACATCAATGTACTATTTGCCACAAAATATATGTAGTGTTGTGTGAGGATACCACCCTTAGCTGGGATGGCATTTACCCTCTGTGGGATTCAACTCACTCAGGTAGACCAGAATATATCCAAAATAAGACTTTATTAAGACAGTACAACACCACAAGATGTTCACAAGTTACAGGGTAAATGAAAACATGTATCTTCCAGCAGCCTCTTGCAGTCAGCACTTCAAAGTAATAATCTCAGTCTCTTTCAGAGTCTTATCCTCCCGCAATATTACCACTAACGATTAGCAAAACAGTTACGGTGTCGCCCAGCCTGGGTACTGGCTCACACAGACCCTGTCCTAAGAGGGTTTCCTCCAGCAGCACCACAATGCCTGGCCCAGAGTCCTTTTTGGCTGATGTCTTGTACACCAGGATCCTCCAATATAGAATAGCTCCCTTGGCCTTCTTCTCTCCCTCTATCCTTCCCTGTATACACCAGAAGTATCATCAAATGTCTCAAACCTCCCCCTTACAGCAGGGGTCTCTCAGTGGACACTTTAGCTGTTAGATATACTGTCTCTGTTTCCTTGATTATACAATGGAATGGCTTGACTCAATTAGCTATTTTGGCTGGATACACTAAACATGGGGCTACAATATTACATTAGGGAATGACACTGCACACTTACATGAAACAATAAGACTTTTGTCACATTGTATCAGCAGTGTTACTCCATCTGAGTCTGTGATACATTTTGATACAATAACTTTTATATTGATACATTTCCCAATGCTATTTCAGCCAGTATATTACTGTGGAGGCAGATTGCATATCATCTGGAAGTTCTAACCTAATTACCTCTCAGATTACCTGTTGACCTAGCTAATTAACATGGGCTACCAGCTAGTTTACTCAGACATTGTTCTGATTACAAACCAAATCTAAGCTGCACCTCATAACAATGGACATTTGAGACAAATGGTAATTACCTTAGCTAACACAAGCAAAATGACTTCTGCTGTCCTGTTATTTTCACACAGTGTTGGCAATATTCTTTATACTTCTAATACATACAATATTGCATGTAATAGCAAGGGCAAAATGTACCTAGCAACATGAAATAATAATACACATAATACTCCGATGCTCTTGTGTATATACTTAGACTGGGCCATGGATTAAAAAGCACATTAAACTGTGAGAAACGGGTGATGAATAAAAAATTTCTCAGTCCTGTTTCCTCACATGTTGAAAATATGGATTCTAGACAGTGTTGTGTAAAGATGCACAATGCAAAATTACTTAATTTTGATGTAATAATTTACAATGGCCTACAGCAGAACAAACAGATAACAGTAAGCTAGGCCACATGTACAGTGGTCAACAAGTGGTTACATATGGAGGGCATGTTTGTACAGATCAGGTCATTTGGTGATCAGGCCTAAAGCCCACAATACAATGCTCTGATCAACACACAATACAATGTGTGGCCAGCTCTAGCTGTGCATATAAAATAGTGGGAGTGGATGTTGTGGTAGGGTGACAGTGAAGATGGGGAGTGTAACAAGATTGTATAAGGTAGTTCTCTTATTTTTGTTAGTTTTGGTCTTATAGGACAAGTTACATACATGAAGCATGAAGCTAATGAAGTTTATTTGTCAACATACAAAAAATCATTATTAATTTTAAAATTCCGTTTGGACATTTTTACTTGACTAATTTATCAAGTTGCAGAAATCAAACTTTCCTGAAGCACTGCCTTAAATGACTTAGAGGGAGTTAGAGGGAGTTAGTCATGTCATTCAACCTAAACACTCATGTACAACAGGTTTCAAATTCCTCCCATGGAGCTTCTCACTGCCTTGTGAACTGTGGGGATAGATTCTAGGGATTCAGTAAATCAGTGAAACAAATAACACGACCATTTCTTAAACATCAACCCCTAGACACATTAATTAGTCATCAACAATTAACTCATCGACAACAATACCCTTTCCTCGGGCCACATGTTTGCTGCCTAGGAGTTAACTCCTCCCTCTTTTTCACTCCCTACATACAATCCCTCTCCCAAGCACCATCAAAGCATCTCGAGGATTACACTCTTTCTCACCCTGGAGGTAACCAAGACCCTCATACACTCCGTTGTCAACAGGGGCGGATCTCGACTTTTTATTTAGGGGGGGACAGTTTATAGATTAATCCTGACCCTTCCCCCTCTCCAGTCACAGCTCATCCCCTCTCCAGTTCAACCTCCTCCCCCTCTCCAGTACAGACTCCTCCCCCTCTCCAGTTCTGGCTCCTGTAGGCCCAGTGCTCTAAAACACTATGTGTAACCCAAATTAATGTATTTTAGGATACAAGTCGGTCACTTTAAGTAAAACACTATATAGCTATAAAATCACAACAATAGGAGCGACAAATAACAGATATAGATGCCCCATCATCACACTGCTGCCCCTTTCATCACACTGCTGCCCCTTTCATTACACTGCTGCCCCCTTCATCTCACTGCTGCACCATCTTTATCACACTGTGCCATCTTCATCACACTGCTCCCCCTTCAATACAGTGGGAATCTTTTTACACTGGGAACCTTTTTACACTGGGACCCTTTCATCACAATGGGCCCCTATCATCACACTGCATATTCCAGTTACTCTTTTGTGGAAAAGCTGTTTTCAAACACGCAATAATGATACGTGGAATACAAGCAGTCCTAGGGATAAATGTATCAATCTCCGGTTTTGTCAACTCGCGGGAGTTCGGCGAGATGACAGCTTAAATTTAAAGTGGCACTGCCTTGTAAAGGGAAACTTTACAAGGCAGGCAGACAGATACTGTAGAATGTGCTATTAGACTGCGTAATTATTAGATAACAATTATGCTATGTCTGCCTCAGTTTTAGACAGCTACTGCTCTTGCAACCATGTAATATGTAAGGAAAACAGGGGGCTGTATTTTGATTGTTTTGTTAGGTAGACCATCCCACTGCTCTATAAGTTATAGCATCATATTTGATAATAATGCTATTTAAAGAAGGTACAGTAGACAAGTACCAAATGATGATGTGTGTTCCAGGATTAGGGAGAAGGTGCAAGGCAAACACTGCATGGTTGTAAGCTTCAGAACCAGCAGTTTAAGTATATCTAGACTCTAGAGCAACAATGTCTATGTCATCTGAGTGTCACCCGAATCCAGCCAGAAGTGAGCCTGCGATTGGAAAAATATTGTTGATGAAAGGGACTGAATGATGCTAATACAACTTGCATAGAGCAACAGACAGGTACAATAGTGGTGCCAAACTAATCACATCGAAAAGTAGAACCTTGTTCTAGACAGTATTATACCAAACACTGATGCCACTGATTTTGATTTCTGTCAGTGGAAACCATGAATGTGCTGTTCTAGTGGGTTATGGAATACAGGACACAGAAACTCAGTAATACACTGTATAAATAAGGATCCCTCTTTTACACTTCACTATAAGGCTGTACAGGTAGTTAGAGGAGCTCACCTTGTCACAAATATTTTAGGATCTTTTTCTGACTGTAGAGAAATACATAAGGAATGAGATATGTAATGCTATGTCCCTTATTTATTAATCTGCGAGGATAACACAGATTTTTTATGCAGCTATAAACATATCTGTTAAAAAATAATAAATAAAAATATACATATTTGTATATCCATTTTTACCTTTGGAAAAGATGCTGTATTTAAATAATAGCTATATTTTTCCTTTAATTATCCTCAGCTATCGCCATCTTGAGATCACCATAGCGAAAGGAGGATTGTGTCAGTACATTCACCACTGTGGTCCTTGTCAAATAGGCTTCTCCATGCTTTGCATGGGAAGCTTTTCCTGGAGAAAGCACTAACAGAAACCTTTGATAGATGGCAAGAAGCCTTATCTATGGCAAAAACACATGTCTTGCTGGATAGAGGGCTGTCCATGTTTCATAATTAGGCCCCTGTGTGAGATGATCTGATGCAATGCTTTTTTACTTGTAAATGTCACAACACGTATTTCTTCATACTGAATTCCACTATAGAACACTTAAGTTTAGTGATACATTTTCAAATTGCCTCACATCATCTGCAGTTTTTATCGAGGGTGAAAATTAAAACCACTGGCGAATGTTTGATAACCCCTAAATCACATGCAATTTAGCCAAAACTACATACAATATCGTGCAAACCGCCTGTTAAAATCTGTTGTAAAACATCAGGTTTTCCCCTACATTAGCTAGGTCAAATGAAATATACAAATAAAGACTGTAAACAAACCAGTGCATACTGTCACTCAGCCTCGGACTGGCCTGCCGGACAGCCGGGCTAACCACCGGTAGGCCCCGCTGGGTTGAAGCTCCGCCCCCTCCGTTGTTAGGGCGGAGCTTACCGAACATGGCTGCTTTTACAAAGAAAGTCAGAGAACAAGATCATCGTGCAAGGGCGACCAGAGGAAAATATCTGTCGTTTTGTTTTGTTAATGTGACTTACAGTGACCCTATGTGTAACGATCCTGGTAATGAACTGCAGCTCCGTTGCATGCGTTCCCTTATCACCAGCAATAAATAGTATCTGTTTCTCCGCTTTGACGTGGGGGTGACATGCTGTGAGCCAGATGCTGGATCGAACAGAATTTACAAATCATCCATGTGTAAAACAGGGCTGCGGAGAACTAAACACCCTCCCGGCTGGGTCTCAGACATTACATCGCTGGCTGGCCTGGAGAACGGTGAAGGCTCACTTATATGGCAAAATATGACAAAATATATATATATATATATATATATATATATATATATATATATATATACACAGAACGGTACATAGGTCTCAGATACTGCACACAAGAAGCAATCTTGTAAAGTGTTTGAGATGCAGAGCTGTGTGATTATTTATATATATATGCATCTCAACCCTGCAGACTCACCAGATATGTCCAGTATCTGGCTTCACCCTGTAACCCAACAACAACTAATATATATATATATATATATATATATATATATATATATATATATATCTACTATATAAATGCCTAGTGGCGTGTGTGGAAAAAAAGCTGCAGCGCCACCTGCTGGGCAGAGTTATACACTGACCTATATATTTCTTGAAGGAGAAGTGACAGTTGGGAGTGGTTGGTGGTTGCCGGGGGTGACAGTGGGGAGTTTTTAACACCTTAAGTAGCTTGATTTGACTAGAATGCATGAGTATAATGCACGGGTTAACTGACCTACTAAATTCTTAGTGTGTGTGGCGAAAAAACTCAAAAAGGGCTGAAATTTGGTATACTGACATTATTGACGAGTTGAGGGGTCAAACTCATTTTCGTGAGGTAATTTTACCTCATGAACACACATGTTAAGAGGGGACTGTGCAATGGCACTCGATTAGTATTGACAGCACTGAAAACGAATGTGATACAAGCAGAAGTTTTGACTGGCTCTGCTAAAGGAGAAAAGGTGATGATACCTCAGATTGACTTATGTCCATCCGAAACAGGACTGCCGTTTAAGCTAAGACGGCGGCAGTTCCCTTTGAAGGTGGCATTTGCCATGACCATTAACAAGTCACAGGGTCAAACACTTGACCGTGTGGTGATTTATTTACCGCAGCCTGTTTTTGGTCATGGACAATTGTATGTCGCATTTACACGAGTACGGAGAAGCAGTGATGTGAAGGTGCAGGTTATGAATACTGCCCTTCAAGGAAGACTGATTGAGCACAGCGATAAGGTGTTTAGCGGAAACGTTGTGTATTGAGAGGTTTTAGAACAGTAAGACGATGAAGGATGTGAAGATGAAGATGAAGGATGAGGTGATGGAGAAAAATGATGAGGTGGTGACATGTGGACAAAACCACGTTAAAAAAGGGCGCTTGCGTCGGGAAGTAACGCTCTTCCCCTGAGGAGGCCCAAATGCTTGACAAGAACCTTTTTAACACCTTAAGTAGCTTGATTTGACTAGAATGCATGAGTATCATGCACGGGTTAACTTGTATGTATATATATATATATATATATATATATATATATATATGTATATATATATAATTTTTTTATTATTTTTTTTATTGTTTTTCATTCAACTACTTGGAAACCCCCCCCCCCTAAAAATCCTGCGTTTGCCCCTGCACCATCATCACAACACAGATGCAGGTAAATTTCAATTTTATTTTATTACAAAAACTCTCAATAGTAGGGCTTTCTACTCCTCTTGTCCACTCCCACCTCATTCACCTGTGTGTCCTAATAATATAAATCTTGGATGTTCTGTACTATGCTTTATGTGTGACATTTAACTTGTCATCATCAACATACTGTGTTTATATGTCCATTTTTCAAAACATCTCAGCAGTTTAGAAAGCTCCTTCACACTTAACCACAGTAAGTCACTGCACACCTCCTGTATACTCTCACTATAAAGTACCCCGACAATGATGTTTCTGGTTTAAGGGCTATCATCTGAAACTTTAGGGGCTGCCACACCTAAAAACATGACCCCCTATCCCGTGCGGTGACAGTATAACTTTCATTGAACAAAAGTATTTTAAAGTTGAGGCAGTATTGTTATACATAAAGGGCCAGATTTATGTCCAAATTTAAGTTGCATTTTTTTAAAAAGAGCATGCGTCTTTACTGTAGTTTCAGCCATATTCAAATACAAGCATATCTCAAGATACTCTTCGATTTGAAACCGGTTGTAAGTACGCTGTGCCTAAACAGTACTTGCCGTACGTAGACGCACAGAACAGACTGCGGTATACACACATGCGTAAGTACAATAAAAGGTCATATCATAACGCAGAAGACGTTTATTTGAACATATAATAAAATAGCTCTCAATGCTTGGTCCTCATGTCCCTCCGTTTCCAGTCTGCAACCACTTTTCCAAAAGGCTGTCATTCCTATTAGGAGGGCGGCTACAAGACTCTGCGCTTTTAAACTCTACGAAACTGCTCCTGGAATGGAACAGTTATAGTTTCAAAATAATCACCTCATGACGGTAAGCCTGTTATTATTACACGTTGGATCCTGCAACTGTGAAAAATACAATATTGCTTTTTGAAGTTGTTTATTAAAGCATAACTATCATTCCCTAATAATAATAGCATTAATTTCTACAATGAAATGTTCTGGTTGCAAAGAATTTGTGGTTTGCTTTATGACCTGGTGCTAAAGTCTAACTACATGGTGACTGTTCTGCCCAATTTAAGGGGCAGGTCAAGACTGTGTGCTCTTTATATACACACTGCATTCTTTATATACTACACTATGGTGCTAGCTGTCCTTCGTAGGCTGACCACTCCCCCTCTAGTGTCTGGTCCCGCCTCTATGATGGCTGGCCACACCCCCTCTGGTGGGCCCATAGCATTGCAGTCCCCCGGTGGACCCTTCATGCCCCAGTCCGACACTGCTGTCACTTGATGTGCCACCAGAGTGGTCACGACAAGTATTGGGCCCCTTAGAAGAAAAAAATTATTTGTGCCCCTTTAGTTATTAAAATAAATTGATGCCCCCTTATTATCATAAATATAGATCCGTGCCCCCTTAGCATAATAAATCTAAATCTGTGCCCCTTAGTATAATAAATATAGATCTGTGCACCCTTAGTTTTAGATTTATAGGTGAGTGCCACCTTTAGCCTTAAAAATATATAATTAATGTGTCCCCATTGTTATTTATAATATTATATTGACCATAATAGTTTGTGTAGTGTATACATACATACCTGGGGGTAAATGTATCAAATAGCGAATTTTGCAAATACCTTTAAAGGTAAGTTTTGCCTTTAAAGCCATTGCCGCTTTAAATTTACCATGCAAAGTCGCCGGGTATCGGCGAGTTGCAAAAATCGTTATTTAATACATTTACCCCCTGGAATCTTCTTTTTTTCTTGATTTGACATAATCCAAGGGAATAAAAAAAAAAATGTGTCATACACAAAGTGGACTGCTCACAGCTGACAGAGAACACTCCTGCTCGGGCCTCCCATAATGGACCCGGCACCTGGTCTGCTGCTAACCAGCAAGGGCTATTACAGAAGGGAGGGGGTATTTTTATAACATTATTTATTTATTTATTGTTTGCATGGTATGACAGTGTATGGTTTGCGCTATCTCACCTATCACATCCACCTCTTTTTAAATGGAATTTCCAGCAAGTTTTACGGAGGTTTGGCATGATAAATTTCATGCTTTGTATTATTTACCTGTAAAAAATTGTGAAGTCTATTGTGGTGTTATAAAATTGCAGATTTTCAGCAATTTTTGCCCTTAGTAAATCTGGTGGTTTGAAAATTGCCAATAAAAATTTAAAAAAAAACTATGGTTTAACAAAATGCACTTTAGTTTCCCCGTAAGTCTGTTTCATTATTACATACAAACATGCATAAGTCTTAAAAATAGTGCAATGTTGTGTCTTGGTTTGCAAACACCACTAAAGAAAGAACAGAAAAAAGGAAGTAAAATAGAATTCCATTATTATATAGTCAAGATTTGGTGCAGACATCCTTCACCTTTATCACAAACAGGCAAGGTAGACCTGAGAGTAAAGACTAATGGTTTCATTTTGAATTAATAATACATTTCCTTAGTATTATGTTTATATTTTAATTGAAATGCAACTGTTAGAATAATAAGTAGTTAAAGTAATTTTAAAGTATGACTTATAGCTAGATTTAGTAGTTGGTTATATGCTAGGAAATAAAAACATGTGAATGGGTATCATTGTTTTTATTTGTTTGTTCGTTTGCATGATGTAATTTTTCATGTCATATCGAGATGAGCAAACAAAACTTCATACAAATTGTGTTTTGCAGTGGAACAGACTGCTTTAGAGGTGCGAAGTTCCAGTAGCACAATCTTCGTGTGCTAATTTTGCGTTACCAATTTGGACTAGATTTAAAAATTCCCATTACCTAATATTTATAGAGCTGGGACAATGAGGTTCAATTCATTCTGCTGTGTGATGTGGTTGGGGTAGGACTGAGATCTCTGAAGGCCAAATTCCAATGGTGTGAAGTTTTGTAGCCAAATGTGGAATGAGGAGAATGTTTCATGAAACAGTTTTCAAAATTTTGCTCATCTTTAGTGATTATAGACATTATTGCTATGTCATGATATTGTTTTATGTCTTGTTTTGATGGCAGATCCCATACTTCCACCCTTACTGTCTATAGATCCTCCCAGCGGTAGGATCCGGGATGGAGGCAATGTAACTCTATACTGTACCACACCTGCAAAGTATGAGAGGACTATATTCTACTTTCTTAATGAAACAGAGGAGATAATAAGCATATCTACTTACAAATCACAGACAAGAGCAGCAGTGACCATCAATATGAAGAAAAATAATATCACCTCAACTATCAAATACTCCTGTCAGTACAAAGCGGATATCAAGGGACGATTACTGCTGTCACCAAAGAGTCCTCACGTTGAGATCATAGTGATAACTAGTACGTAGCAATGTCTTCTGGGAAAATGAATAGCAATACTGCACCTGATCCATTCCACTAATTAAAAGTTAGCTACATATGTAACTCTAAATGGGTCTAGCACTAGTAATGGGTTGTAACATAGAATCTTTGATCAATTGTTTTAATTATTCCCTAAACTAATGGTTTAAATTGTCTCTGAAATCAGAAAGTGATCTTTGCATTCTGTTTTTTAATCCTTAGGTGCATCTTTGCTGTGGCTGATAGGTATTGTCGTTGCTGCTGGGATTGTCATATTGATCATAATTGTTAGTTTGATCTACTGGGTTCTGCTCTCCAAGAAAGGCCTATTAACAAAGAGACAAAAATGTAAGTAGTAGAAAACAACATTTTTACTTCATAAAATAAGTGCGTCCATATAACAGGTAGCCTAAAATTATCTGCTTTGCGGAACATATGTATGTGATCATCAAATCAAAACCAGCAATACATACAGAAATGATAAAACCTATATTGCTGGCTGAAAATGATTTATACTTGATGTAAAGGTAAGACTAACTACACACACTCCAATGAAGCTTTCAGAGTTGGTAATATGTAACCAAGGTTCTTTAATATGGGTGCTTGTGTGGGACTTCAATGAAACAACAAAAAGGAAAAGTGTTTTGTAAAATGAGACACTCACCTTACCTATAATCTTATCCAGTATATAACTGAAATAAAAATTAAATTCTTTATAATAAATATATTAAAATTAAGGGGATTTAATTTTCTTTAATTCATATGGTATAATGAAATATAAAAATGAGTGATAGTGAAAAGTGAAAGGTTAATATTATTATAATAAATACATTATTAAGATCCACTGTCTTTCTCTCTCTGCTACTTTTTAGTTCTTTCCTTGTCAAATCACTCAATTTTCTCCCATTGCATTATCTCACTGTCTGTCACTTCTATCTCGAACTGCTTCTCTTCAACTCATTTTCCACACATTAATTCTCAACTTGTCATGTCTCTCACAGAGGTCTATTTACAAAAGAGAGAAAATCCATTTTCACCAGAGATAGTGCTTCTCACTATCTATCATGGGAAAGATGGGTCATGCATGCATAGAGTCCTTCATAGTGGCCCAGTGAAGCAATGAGGTCATTTTTATTACAGCCAGCCAGATACGCACAATTTCCTGTAATCAGACAAGCAGTGGAGATAAATCCACCAGAATTATCGACACATCGTCTGATTGACTGGATTACAGGTCTATTTTTCTTTACCAAGGTAAAAGGTGTTTTTTTACATTTTTGTTTCCTTGACTTAAAAAACACTATGTACTTTAACATAGGCTTTAGCAGATGACGTAGAGGGATTTCTATCATCATGACTGGTGCCAGCAGCTGCTTGGTGCTCCTGGTCTTCTGTGTACTGCTGTGAATCCATTTTGATAACACAGTACAATGTGACTGCAGATTAAGAACAACACTGCCAGCCCTATTATTTCTATTTCAGCAATGACAATTAGCAATGGAGCTCTCCTCTTTCTATGTTACCTAGTTAACACAGTACAATGTGACTGCAGATTTAGAAGACCAAGCCTGCCAGACCTATTATTTATATTTCAACAATGACAATTAGCAATGGAGCAATGGAGTTCTCCTCTTTGTATGTTACCTATATAACACAGTACAATGTGACTGCAGATTTAGAAGACCAAGCCTGCCAGACCTATTATTTCTATTTCAGCAATGACAATTAGCAGTGAAGTGACGGAGCACTCCTGAATGTCACTGGAGACTTTGAAGAACACTGCTACCCCTCCTCTTTCTTTTCTACTTATGACGCTGCCCAACTGCACTAGAGACTGCCAAGACCTGTGCTTCCCCTTCTGTGTCCCTCTGTGAAATGGCGCTGGATTGCCGGGGAGGGCGGTACTTATAGAATCCAAAATTCGCAAGATCAGAGATCCGAAGACCTAACAATGACATTTTGCCTCGTTTTCAATTCCGAGGGTGCACAAAAGTACTCAGATCTGCTAAGTTCGGGTGTGTTCGGTTCTCGAGGAACCGAGCATGAGCATTTCTAGTCTTTGGGCCTTACATCTCACCAAGCTGTCATCTTTTATCGGTGCTAACCCTCACCTGTCTCTAGAATACATCACCATTAGTCATTCAACCATCTTAACTGTCACCTAATGCTGAGATAAAGAAATGAATTTGCTTAATGCTTAAAGACCAGAGGAGACTATTTTTTTTTTTCCGTAAAAGAACAACTAAGGAACAATCTTTTCGTTGGCGTGTGCAACTGCTTGAGATTTAAAACATATTTGACAACTTTATGTTGGTTGCCATTCTAAAGTGGGGGATATCTATATCGGGTTGGGTGCCTTTTAACGATGACTGCAACCCCGACAGTAGTATGCCCAACTTGAACATTCCGAAGATGACATACCCCACCAAAGTATAATTGTGACTGTAAAAGATAATGATGATTTTATAATGACTATGCGAGATCCCACTATTAGTAAATAACGTCACTGTAAAACGTGACACTACTATTACTGCTGTTAAGGGGGTATACAAGAAAGTGCCAGCTGTACAATGTTTTTTTATAAACACTTCTACATTGTACAGCCGGCGCTTTACTGTATACCCCCTTAACAGCAGAAATAGTAGTGTCTCACATAGTCACTGCTATAAAACATCATTAGCTTTTAAAGTTGCAATTATACTTCGGTCAGGCATGTCATTTTTGGAGTGTTGAAGTTGGGCATACTACTGTCGGGGTTGCAGTCACTGTGATAGTGAGCACCATTGTCTGTATCTGTTACTTAAAAAACTTGGAAGGATATTGAAATTTCCCTTTTAGCTACTATTTTGGATAAGATTCTAACCCTGACACTAACTCTTGGGGTTGGTGCTACTCAACCATAATATAGAGATAAATTGCAGCAATAGGAGGTTTTCTATATCTGTGATAAGCAACAATAGAAAACATATGTTCTCACTGCTAAGTAATAAATAGGTCTGTCTGACTAAATCGCTTTAATTACTAGAATCTTCTAATTATGTTGCTTCACTATCTGTCATTTCTTTTTCCAACTGAATCTCTTTATATGCTAGAATCTATATATTTCTTGGGCTCCTTTACTCTAGCCACTCCCTCCCTCCTATTACTCTGTCCTCACATCACCGTTTCCTATGTTTCTCTGCAATGGCTTGTGTTCCTCTTGAAACTTACATGTCAAGACTATCCCAGACACTCCCCTCTGTCTTTGTAAGGTCAGCCAATGGGGTGTTGCTAGGGATCAGGCACGTGAATTCGCTATTCGACTTGATATAATATAGCAGATATAACATTCCTTTTCATGTATGAATGAAAGTAGCAAGCGATTTTTCTTAAAATTTGCCTACAAAAAACCTATAACATATGCATGATCAATGAGGAAAGCACCTATCAGCTTCACAACTGAATTTGCAATCAGCTAATCAGAAGCAGCGTATTTGCTTCTATCCTTTAGCAGGTGCAAAAGATATGGTTTCTGAGAAGCATATATATATATGTCGCTGTGCTGGTCTGCCTCATCTGCATTTGCATAAACATGGCCTTACTGTACATTAGACTGCAACCCACTCCCCCATTCCACCAATTAAGCATGTGTGTATATGCATCTCCTCTCTTTGTGGGCATGCGCAGTGCACATTTTCACAATTTGCGCTATGTGAACTGGCATAAGTTCAAATCAGCATCAGGCACGTTTGTTTTATTTATTACATATATGTGCTTCTTTGTAGTGTCCACAATTATTAGTCATAAATACAAACAGGTTTCTACTCTACTCTTTTCTAACAGATGCAGAAATTGCAACATGTCTCCTCTAGAAACCAGCTAGAGGGGGCATCAAACTAAATAACAAAAAAATATTAGTACATTAAGAAATAACTATACATTTGTATGGCATTACATATCATCTTGTGGGATGCCTTGGAGATAATGACTCATGTTTCATTTCCTTAACCACTGTAGCCACTGGTTTCTGTAGCTTCTTCAATGTCACAGTTTGCCTCTCAATAGCTTCTTTGCTAAGTGACCTTCTTCTCTGGCAAGAAAGAGGGAGGTGGCCTGATCTCTGCATGGCCTGTAGGTTCATTTATTTTCCATTTCTGTACAAGGTTCAAGGGATTTTTAATACCTTCAGCAGATTTGTGCCCATCTATAATGAGATATCTCACTTGTTTGGAATGCTCTTTTGACTTCATTTTAAGTCTTTATTTTTTCAGAGTCTTTACCATGCCGTAGAACCTCACAAAGAAAACAAAATTTATATTTATAAAATTATTCACAAAAGGGTATTTACTAATTTCTTAAACAGGTGGAGTCAATAAACTGTGTGATTATTCACATAATGTATTGTACCTGCTCAAATATGAGCTTGCAATTAAAATAGGGTATGAATATTTCTTACACGGTGGCAATATTTCTTTTGGTTTGACATGGTTATCAAATGTTTTGGCCCTTTTTGTTGCAGATTCCCCAGAAGATGCTGAAGAAGAGTCCAAGCCATTTTCTGAAGTAAGCAAATTCCTTTCTATAGCACTTAGGAGGCAATTTATCAAATGACAAAAGTCCACCAGTGATCTCGTCCGAACTTTGCCTATCCGAGTACCGAGCCGAGTAGGCTCGGTACTCTCCCGCCCACTCGGAATCCAAATCGAGGCCGAACGTCATCGTGACATCGTCAGATCTCAGGGCTCGGTTCTCGCGATAATTGAAATCCATAAATACCCGCCTCTACAGCAATCCATCGCCATTTGACAGAGGGACAGAGCAGGGTGTAGTCACAGGCTGATTAGAGCAGGGACAGAGAATATACCTTATTCTTCATCCAATTCTGATAACAATTCTGATAACAATTGATATAGAAGAGAGGAGGATAGAGGAGTCTTTTTTTTCAATATTTGGCACTCCAAGTGCTTTGGGGTGTCCCTCATACTTTTGCATTAATATTTCTGGCTGTCAAAAGTCCTGTTTTTCAGCAGTCTAAAAAAATAATATTTAGCACTCCCAAGTGCTTTTGGGGTGTCCCCCATTCTTTTGCATTAATATTTCTGGCTGTCAAAAGTCCTATTTTTCAGCAGTCTAAAAAAATAATATTTAGCACTCCAAGTGCTTTTGGTGTGTCCACCATTCTTTTGCATTAATATTTCTGGCTGTCAAAAGTCCTATTTGTCAGCAGTCTCCAAAAATAATATTTAGCACTCCCAAGTGCTTTTGGGGTGTCCCCCATTCGTTTGCATTAATATTTCTGGCTGTCAAAAGTCCTATTTGTTAGCAGTATCTAAAACAATTTGTAGCACTGCAAGTGCTTTGGGCTCATAAGGGATTCAAAGCAGTCCACATATTAGCAGAATCAGCAACCAGGTTCTGTTGCCAGTCCTGATGATAGTGTTCCCAGTACATCATTTGGGAAAGGCGATGTCAAACTACACAGTCTTTTGATATCAGTCAAAAAAACACACACCCCAAAAAATTTTACCGTGTTGAAGGGAAAAAGAAGTGTAACTCAGAAAAAGTTAACTGCTGATAAAAAAAAATTGCCAACATGCCATTCTACACACGCAGTGGCAAAGAAAGAATGAGGCCTTCACCTTTCTCTATTAGTGGCAGATCAAAAAATGTTACTGAGCCTTCTTCTTGTACGGACACTCGTGACAAAGCAAAACGAAGTAATTTGGAGTCTAAAAGTGGTGCACAAGTACTGTTACGCGTGAAAGCTGAGCTGCAAGAAAACAGTAAGGCGTTAGAGGATAATGTATGCTCTGAATCAGAAATGACACCAATCCCTGTGGAGAGTCCATCCACCAGTGGTATGTCTAATCGTGATCATTCTGTTAGTGACAGTGTACCCATAAAGAAGGTTCCTTTCAGCAGTTCTACTGATGTGTGCATTAACAGCCCGAGTGTAGTCGATGATACATCAATTGAGGATGCCACTTTTGAATTAGAAGAGGATGAGGGGGAGATTTGTGTAGGCGATTATGATGCAGACAGATACCAAATTGCCTTTCTCAATTTCTATTTATATTCTAGACTCTATAACGGCTGAATAGTTTTCTATTTTACTTCTAGTGGAGAGGGGGTCTGATGCAGACAGATACCAAACAACCTTGATCCATTTATTTTTGCTTTCTAATTCCACAGTCTATGCAGGCTGCTTTTTTTCTATTCAACTACAAGTGGAGAGCGGGGGGGGCCTAGATAGCCACCAAACTACCGTAGTCTGTTTATTTTAACTTTCTAATACCACAATCTATGCAGGCTGCTTTTTTTCTATTCAACTACAAGTGGAGGGCAGGGGGGGAGGCATAGATAGCCATCAAGCTAATGTGGTCCATTTATTTTTACTTTTTAATTCCACAGTCTATGCAGGCTGCTTTTTTTCTATTCAACTACAAGTGGAGGGCGGGGGGGGGGGGCATAGATAGCCACCAAACTACCTTGGTCCATTTATTTTTACTTTCTAATTCCACAGTCTATGCAGGCTGCTTTTTTTTCTATTCAGCTACAAGTGGAGGGTGTAATATACACCCAAAGACGATGGCTACATTGCCAATAATCAGAGATGGAGTAGGTAGACAACCAGGTTTGTCTGTATAATTTGCAGGCAAGTGTTCGCATTAAGGACGGCCTACCAGGGATTAAACAGTTTTTTTCATAATTTATTAGCTTTAGAATTACCTCACTTATCCAAGAAACTTGTGGAGCACTAAATTAGGTTATTTTAGACCACAAATATTGTATTTTTTTCAAAAATGGCAAAACAAAACCAAAACCAAAACACGTAATGACGGTTTGGCAAAACCAAAACCAAAACACGGGGGTCAGTGAGCATCTCTAGTTCAAACCACTGTCATCAGATAGATGACATGGTGGACAGGGCTTGGTGTTGACAGAGGACTTCATATGCTGTCTCACTGGAGGAGGAGAGTCTACAGCAATGGTAACTGCTGGATACACACTGCAAGACTTATGAAGAAAATGATCAAATGTAGGGTAGAAGTTGTATTTAACTAAAAAAGTCTTCAGTTCTGGACTTCACCTTTAAGTTCAGCTTTAGAGCAGGGTGAGCTAATTATTTTGGAATGCTGTGGTTTTCTGACCACAAAAACATAATGTTGTGTGATTACATGTCCCATCGGTTTAGAGCACTGTTCATTTGTCACAAGGGATTCTATTGTCAAACACTACGCATAGCAGGATTGCTCGAGTGCGACAGGGGAACGATGTTCCCCATTTACTTAAATGTTACTTTATTGGTGGATATCTTCATTTCAGAACATCCATCTGACTCTGCCGTAGCAGCTCACAGAACAATCCACCAGTGCAGAGCATCACATTATCGTGTGCCAGTCGGGGGCTAAATTATAGTTCTATTTTTAATAAGTTTAGGGCTACATTAGTGATTTTTGAGGTGCATGAAAAAAATCACACCCAAAGTTTCATAATAATATGAATGTAATGAAAATGCTGCCGTAGCTTTCCATTCAGTTTCATCTGACAAGCTGCCTCAGTTTTACAAACTTTTCTTTGAGAGCAAATTTTCAAATATTCCATGAACCACGATTGTTCATATAAGCTGGAAGGATATTACAATCACACAAGCTAACTCATCTCGAGTCTTATGTATTGAACGACTGCACTACAGCCAATAAAATTAAAATACTGTGATTTTATGGCTCCTGACCACATATTGTATTTTTGACTGATTTTGTTTGTATTATTTAATCTTTTCTGATAGGGGGGATGCAAAGTCACCTCATTGTAACATTGTAACATGGACTGGAAGATTCCGGAAAAAAAAGCTGAAGAAACCTCCCAGACTTCATCAGAGAGCATGCAGGCTCCATCCAACTTGTTCTATGTGTTTATGTTTAACTGACAAAAAATAAAGGCAGCTATGGAATTTATTAACAGCTAATACTATATGGTATATTTATTATTAAGGAATTAGGGATGTGCACCGGCGACTTTTGAGGTCTCGTGTTTTGTGTTTTGGATCCGGATTTTCGTTATTTTTGAGGTTCGGATTTGTCTCGCAAAACACTTGACGAAAGGTCTCGGTTCGGATTTAAGGTATTGGATTCGGATTTTTTTTGAAAAAAACATAAAAAGTTTAAAAATCAAGTTTTTGGGCTTATTTTCACTCCTAGGCTATTATTAACCTCAATAACATTCAATAACAAGCATTTCCACTAATTTACAGTGTATTCTGAACACCTCACAATATAGTTATTAGTCCAAAACGTTGCAACAAGGTATCTTTCTGGACTGCGTAGAGGAGTGGGTCACCACAATATATATTAAAAACCCTGAACTTTTATGATTCGCACCAATAAATGTACCTGGACTGCGTAGAGGAGTGGGTCACCACAATATATATTAAAAACCCTGAACTTTTATGATTCGCACCAATAAATGTACCTGGACTGCGTAGAGGAGTGGGTCACCACAATATCTTAAAAACCCCGAACTTTTATGAATCGCACCAATAAATGTACCTGGACTGCGTAGAGGAGTGTGTCACCACAATATATTAAAAACCCTGAACTTTTATGATTCGCACCAATAATTGTACCTGGACTGCGTAGAGGAGTGGGTCACCACAATATAAATTAAAAACCCTGAACTTTTATGAATCGCACCAATAATTGTACCTGGACTGCGTAGAGGAGTGGGTCACCACAATATATTAAAAACCCTGAACTTTTATGATTCGCACCAATAATTGTACCTGGACTGCGTAGAGGAGTGGGTCACCACAATATAAATTAAAAACCCTGAACTTTTATGAATCGCACCAATAATTGTACCTGGACTGCGTAGAGGAGTGGGTCACCACAATATAAATTAAAAACCCTGAACTTTTATGAATCGCACCAATAATTGTACCTGGACTGCGTAGAGGAGTGGGTCACCACAATATGTTAAAAACCCTGAACTTTTATGATTCGCACCAATAATTGTACCTGGACTGCGTAGAGGAGTGGGTCACCACAATATCTTAAAAACCCTGAACTTTTATGATTCGCACCAATAATTGTACCTGGACTGCGTAGAGGAGTGGGTCACCACAATATCTTAAAAACCCTGAACTTTTATGATTCGCACCAATAATTGTACCTGGACTGCGTAGAGGAGTGGGTCACCACAATATCTTAAAAACCCTGAACTTTTATGATTCGCACCAATAATTGTACCTGGACTGCGTAGAGGAGTGGGTCACCACAATATCTTAAAAACCCTGAACTTTTATGATTCGCACCAATAATTGTACCTGGACTGCGTAGAGGAGTGGGTCACCACAATATAAATTAAAAACCCTGAACTTTTATGAATCGCACCAATAATTGTACCTGGACTGCGTAGAGGAGTGGGTCACCACAATATCTTAAAAACCCTGAACTTTTATGATTCGCACCAATAATTGTACCTGGACTGCGTAGAGGAGTGGGTCACCACAATATCTTAAAAACCCTGAACTTTTATGATTCGCACCAATAATTGTACCTGGACTGCGTAGAGGAGTGGGTCACCACAATATCTTAAAAACCCTGAACTTTTATGATTCGCACCAATAATTGTACCTGGACTGCGTAGAGGAGTGGGTCACCACAATATCTTAAAAACCCTGAACTTTTATGATTCGCACCAATAATTGTACCTGGACTGCGTAGAGGAGTGGGTCACCACAATATAAATTAAAAACCCTGAACTTTTATGAATCGCACCAATAATTGTACCTGGACTGCGTAGAGGAGTGGGTCACCACAATATATTAAAAACCCTGAACTTTTATGATTCGCACCAATAATTGTACCTGGACTGCGTAGAGGAGTGGGTCACCACAATATCTTAAAAACCCTGAACTTTTATGATTCGCACCAATAATTGTACCTGGACTGCGTAGAGGAGTGGGTCACCACAATATCTTAAAAACCCTGAACTTTTATGATTCGCACCAATAATTGTACCTGGACTGCGTAGAGGAGTGGGTCACCACAATATAAATTAAAAACCCTGAACTTTTATGAATCGCACCAATAATTGTACCTGGACTGCGTAGAGGAGTGGGTCACCACAATATATTAAAAACCCTGAACTTTTATGATTCGCACCAATAATTGTACCTGGACTGCGTAGAGGAGTGGGTCACCACAATATATATTAAAAACCCTGAACTTTTATGATTCGCACCAATAAATGTACCTGGACTGCGTAGAGGAGTGGGCACTGGGCACCACAATAAAATATATAAAAAACCTTCAACAGATCTGCATTACACTACACATACGGCTGCTCCTCCATCCTCTCCATCATATACATGTTGGAGTTTTAGCGTGTGACAACCTCTTGTTTTTGATAATGTCAGTGCATTTTGAATATTTTTCAATTTGCCCCACACCACTGAATGTACTTTATCTATGATACGCAATACGCATCTATCTATCTTGACTGCGTAGTGTGGTGGCCCCGGTACACAATTTGGTACCGAGGCCACAATATAATTAAAAAACCCTCCACGTGTCTGAATTCCACCAAACAAGTATCTGGACTGCATAGTGGGGTGGCCCCGGTACCCAATTTGATACCGGGGCCACAATACCTCCTCCAAACATGGTACAGACAATTCGTCATTGAGATCCCAGACAGACAGGGTCAAAGTGTTATTGTTTGACTTTGTAAACCCAAAAAACTGTCCCTGTTGCACATAGTCGTGCAATGAAGACTGACTTTTTCATTTAAAGGCACGATCTTTCAAGTGTAGTGTTTGTAAGTCTAAGTCATATTATACTTTTGGTAAAATTGGTTTATTTTGTTCCTCTTTATGGTAATTAATTAGTAATAGAATTAAAGTATGAAATAGAATTAAAGTATGAAATAGAATTAAAGTATGAAATAGAATTAAAGTATGAAATAGAATTAAAGTATGAAATAGAATTAAAGTATGAAATAGAGTGGTATAGAGTTGTAGTGTGGTATAGATAGAGTGGTCCACACAATATAATAATAATAAAACCCTCCACGTGTCAGAATTCCACCAAACAAGTATCTGGACTGCATAGTGGGGTGGCCCCGGTACCCAATTTGATACCGGGGCCACAATACCTCCTCCAAACATGGTACAGACAATTCGTCATTGAGATCCCAGACAGACAGGGTCAAAGTGTTATTGTTTGACTTTGTAAACCCAAAAAACTGTCCCTGTTGCACATAGTCGTGCAATGAAGACTGACTTTTTCATTTAAAGGCACGATCTTTCAAGTGTACTGTTTGTAAGTCTAAGTCATATTATACTTTTGGTAAAATTGGTTTATTTTGTTCCTCTTTATGGTAATTAATTAGTAATAGAATTAAAGTATGAAATAGAATTAAAGTATGAAATAGAATTAAAGTATGAAATAGAGTGGTATAGAGTTGTAGTGTGGTATAGATAGAGTGGTCCACACAATATAATAATAAAACCCTCAACTGGTCTGAATTCCACCAAACAAGTATCTGGACTGCGTAGTGTGGTGGCCCCGGTACACAATTTGGTACCGAGGCCACAATATAATTAAAAAATTGGGCATCAACTGTCACCGTTGTTTAATATCTGATACACCTAAATATGGACTGCACAGTGGAGTGGCCCCGGTAGTAAATTTGGTGCCGGGGCCACAATACCTCCTCCAACTTCCAAGTGTAGTGTTTATAAAGACAGACAGCGTCGAAGTGTTATTAGTTGACTTTCTTAACCCTAAAATTGTCCCTGTTGCAAATATTCGTGCAATGGACAGTTACTTTTCTATTGAAAGACTCAAGCTTTCAAGTGTAGTGTTTATAAAATATAAACAACAATACAGTAGTTTTAGAGCACGTCAATACCTCTTGTTTTAAATTATGACACGGCTTTTTACTTTTGGTTTAATTTCTTGAATTTTTTTACATTTGGTTTTACTTTTTGAACATGGCAAACGACTGTTGATTGGTCATATAATGCAAAAAAAAAAGTTCCAAGATGGAATTGTCCTTGGGCCCTCACACCCACCCTTATGTTGTTGAAATAGGACATGCACACTTTAACAAACCAATCATTTCAGCGACAGGGCCTACCAAACAACTTTGGCTGAAATGATTGGTTTGTTTGGGCCCCCACACCAAAAAAGCTATTCATCTCTCCCTGTACAGACTAAACAGGCTCTACTGAGGCAAGATGTCGTCCTCATCCTCAACCTCTGATTCCTCTCCCCCTACAGTGTGTACTTCCTCCTCATCACACATTATCAATTCGTCCCCGCTGGACTCCACAACCACAGGTCCCTCTGTAGTATCTGGAGGGCAGTGCTGTACTTCATTGAGGAATTGATTATTCATTTTTATAAACATCATTTTTTCAACGTTATGAGGAAGCAACCTCCTTCGCCGCTCACTGACCAGGTTCCCCGCTGCACTAAAAACTCTTTCCGAGTACACACTGGAGGGGGGACAACTCAGGTAAAATAGAGCCAGTTTGTACAGGGGCTTCCAAACTGCCTTTTTTTCCTGCCAGTAACAATATGGACTGACATGTCTACTTGGATGGTGTCAGCAAAGTAATCATCCACAATTTTTTCTATTGTGACAGCATCCAATGCAGCGAGAGTAGACATGTCTGCAATGGTTGGCAGGTCCTTCAGTCCGGACCAGATGTTATTAGCATCCCCGCCAGTGCCTCTTTTGGGAAAACTGAGCTTTTTCCTCGCAGCCATAGATGTGGAAGAAAATGAGGGTGGAGCTGTTGGCATGTCACGGTCCTCTTCAGAGGACAATCTCCTGACCAGCAGGTCTTTGCACCGCTGTAGACTTGTGTCCGCCGGAAACAGAGACACAACATACGCTTTAAACCGAGGATCGAGCACGGTGGCCAGAATGTATTCCTCTGACTTTAAAAGAGTGACCACCCTCGGATCCTGGCAAAGCGTACGAAGGGCTACATCCACAAGAGCTACATGCTTGGTGTAATCGCAATGGCTTACCAGCTCCTCCCTCACTTTCTCCAGCTGCTTCTGCAACAGCCTGATCAGGGGAATGACCTGACTCAAGCTGGCAGTGTCGGAACTGACTTCTCGTGTGGCAAGTTCAAATGGCTGCAGAACCTTGCACAACACGGAAATCAGTCTCCACTGCGCTTGACTGAGGCGCATCCCCACTCCTTTGCCTATGTCGTAGGTGGCTGTGTAGGCCTGAATGGCCTTTTGCTGCTCCTCCATCCTCTGCAGCATATAGAGGGTGGAGTTCCAGCGCGTCACAACCTCTTGTTTGAGGTGATGGCAGGGCAGGTTCATGCTTTTTTGATGTGCCTCTAGTCTGCGGTAGGCACTGGCTGAATGCCGAAAGTGTCCAGCAATTTTGCGCGCCACCGCAAGCATCTCCTGCACACCCCTGTCACTCTTGAGGTAATGCTGCACCACCAAATTAATGGTGTGGGCAAAACATGGGACGTGCTGGAAATTGCCCATATTTAATGCCCGCACAATGTTACTGGCATTGTCTGACACCACAAATCCCCATGAGAGTCTAAGTGGGGTAAGCCACTGGGAGATAATTTCCCTCATTTTCTCTAATATGTTGTCAGCGTTGTGCCTCTTATTAAAGCCTGTAATGCACAATGTTGCCTGCCTTTGCATGAGCAGCCATTTTGTAGATGCTGCTACTGATGCAGCTGTTGCTGTTGCTGCGGAAGGGGATGCATCTACCCAGTGGGCTGTCACAGTCATATAGTCCTTCGTTTGCCCAGAACCACTTGTCCACATGTCCGTGGTTAAGTGGACAGTGGGTACAACCGCATTTTTAAGAGCACTGAGGACACTTGATCGTACTTCTCTGTACATTTTTGGTATCGCCTGCCTAGTGAAGTGGAATCTCGAGGGGATTTGGTACCGGGGACACAATACCTCCATCAACCCTCTAAATCCCACTCCACTGATGGCGGACACCGGGCGCACGTCTAACACCAACATTGCAGTTACAGCCGCAGTTATATGCTTTGCAATAGGGTGACTACTATCGTATTTTGTGGTCATGGCAAACGACTGTTGGACGGTCAATTGTTTTGTGAAAGACTTAGCGGTCTTACGACTTCCCCTCTGGGAAGATGACCGACTAACAGCAGCAACAGCAGCAGTGGCAGTAGTAGGCGTACCGCTGCAGGATTCCTCGGATGAATCCCGTATTGAGGAGGACTCAGTCTGGCTGCTGACTTGGGCTGCAGGACTGAATCTGATGGAGATTGTGGAGGAAGTTGACGAGGAGGGTGTTGCTGGTGTGTATCCAACTGGACCACGGGATTTAGGTGTCCCTGTACCGATGAGGGTCCTAGCCCCAGTTCCTGAACTAACCACTGAACTATGAAGGTTATTCAGGTGACGTATAAGGGAGGATGTTCCTAGGTGGGCAAGATCCTTACCCCTGCTTATTTGAGCTTTACATAAGCTACATATGGCCATACATTGGTTGTCTGGATTTGGATAAAAATAACTCCAGACCGAAGAGGTGCATTTTTTGGTCTTCTGACCAGGCATGACGATGGGCTTTTTCATCCCATGGACATCAGCTGTTTCCCCCCCTGGTGCCTCATTTACAATAACCACATCACCATCCTCATCATCAAGTTCCTCCACAGCGCCAGCTACATCATCAATAGCCTCCTCCCGAGCCACCTCTTCCCGTACAGTGATGGGAAGGTCAGGCTTGACAACCACCAACACCCTTGGACTCGCCTTGGGGATTTGTGATAATTTCTCTTTAGAAGGCAGAGTTGTTTGCTGTTTTGTTGCTGACAGCATAACTCTCTTTAATTTTTTGTAGGGGGGGGAGGAGGAGGAGGGCTAAGATCCGTGGGTGAAGCTGAACCACTAGTCATGAACACGGGCCAGGGCCTAAGCCGTTCCTTGCCACTCCGTGTCGTAAATGGCATATTGGCAACTTTACGTTTCTCCTCAGATGATTTAAAGTTTCTCTTTTTGCTACTTTTTCTTAACTTGGGCTTTTTGGATTTTACATGCCCGGTACTACGAGATTGGGCATCGGGCTTGGAAGACGACGTTGATGGCATTTCATCGTCTATGTCATGACTAGTGGCAGCAGCTTCAGCATTAGGAGGAAGTGGGTCTTGATCTTTCCCTACTTTATCCTCCAAATTTTTGGTCTCCATTATATGTAGCACAAGATACTGCAGAATGTGTGAACTTGGTAATATTGCAGTACCAATGGACTTATACTGCTGGATTGGTTTTGCACATTTGGTTATAATTATTATATATTTTTTTTTTTTTTTACATTTTTTATTTTTTTTTACTTTTTTTTTATTTTTTAAAAACTTGGGAATAATGGGGAAATAACTATGCCCTTAGAAGCACAGAGCACAGGACACAGCACCACTGGACTGAACAGGACACGGCACAGGACCCAGCAGCACTACGGAACTCAGCAGGACAGAGCACAGGACACAGCACCACTGGACTGATACTGCAGAATGTGTGAACTTGGTAATATTGCAGTACCAATGGACTTATACTGCTGGATTGGTTTTGCACATTTGGTTATAATTATATATATTTTTTTTAATTTCTAATTTTTTATTTTTTTTTACTTTTTTTTTATTTTTTAAAAACTTGGGAATAATGGGGAAATAACTATGCCCTTAGAAGCACAGAGCACAGGACACAGCACCACTGGACTGAACAGGACACAGCACAGGACCCAGCAGCACCACTGACCTCAGAAGGACAGAGCACAGCACACAGCACCACTTGACTGATACTGCAGAACACAGCACAGCACAGCACAGCACAGAACTAAACAGCACAGAACTAAACAGCACAGAACTAAACAGCACAGAACTAAACAGCACAGAACTAAACAGCACAGAGGACCACCTAACACACCCTCCCTCTACCCTGATCAATGCCCGAGTGAAGATGGCGGCGACTAGCGGGGAATTTATAGGATCCGAGTATCGCGAGATCCGACAACGGGATTATGAGTCAGAGCCTCAGTTTCACTTTTGAATTTGGCGCCAATACCCGGATCTGTCTCGGATCCGACTCGGATCCGCAACGTTCGGGTGGGCTCGGATTTCATAAATCCGAGTGCGCTCATCCCTATAAGAAATGACAATAAATTTTATTTAAATATCTCCATACCTCTGATAAAAAAGACAGTTTTGTAATCACTACTTGTAAAGGATGAGAGATATAATCAAACTGCCAATACTGCTGATAATACCATAGGAAGTAGATGACTTTCACTTTGTAAACCTATAAACTGATCTCATAAACCGCTTATGGTGGACCACATATAATACCATTTTTACCTTTACCAGAGTAAACTTACAAACTATAATAAAGACACAGAGACTTGAATTGGCGTTTGAAAGGTCAGGAATTTATTGAAGGCGAAACCTGCTGGGGAAAATTGGTGGCCAATATAAACAGACCAATCAGCATCCAGGCCACACCTACAAGATGTAAATTCCGTCCAAACTAATTTGGACCCAACCAGGCGTAAAAAGCCAAACTCCCCCGTTTGGCATATTAGCTGAGGCCCGCCCGCCTAAGCGGAGCCCCTTAAACTCCGAGGGGCTATTCTGACTAATTGCCCAATCCCTTTAAGGGGAGAGTGCCTACTACACCTTAAATGTAACAAAATGGCCGCTGATTGGGCTGCTTACTGCCACAGCTAAGGTTCCCCACCAGGAACCGCAGCCCGCCACCAACTGACCTCTCATAGCCAAACAAGAAAACCAAATATCTGCTCTAAAAAATATGCCATACCCAGATCGGACAAGTGCACACCGTCGGGCCTATAGTACTGCGTCAAAACCGCCCTTATGGAAGGATAACTAATGCAACCACCGCCTACTTCCTGAAAGATTTTCCGCACTGCCCGATTTACCTTTCCACGAGCTTTCTCAATACGAGCTGGCTTAACCGCCCCTCTCCAATTCCGCCTAGGGATAATGTCGGACCAAACTATTCGGGCTGTTGGCCAATGTAAATTAATGGCCCCGACATCAGATTTTATCTGCTCAATGAGCTCCAAACTGGACCACTTACCCAGGTCATTCCCCCCAAGGTGGATAATAAGTACTGAAGGACGCCCAAACCTACTCTCATTGTCTTTTAGGATATTCAACAAAGACGCCCAACGCATTCCCCTAACACCTATCCATCTTATTGACTCTGCCCGGGGAAATTTGCTCAAATCATGAGCATGACCGCTCTTACCGGCCCAGAAAATAGATGAATGGCCGACCAACCAAATATTCCTCCCATCCTGACGTGCACCTGCAATATGGAGTAATAATGCATGTAAATGAAATGACAAAACATAATATGATTAATACGGAAAAAACAAGAATACACCACATTCGCGCATGACGCAGGATGACCCATGCAGAGGTAAAACCGGAAACCCCGGGGTGCCACCGCCAATCAGGCCCCTGGAGAAAAGAAATGGCGAAACCCTCCGCGCTCCCTTTGAACAAGGTAAGCAACGCAACGCCATGGGTCAGCCTTACTACATCGCCCTGACTAAGCCTATAACGCCACTGCTTGCCTCACATACCTCTTAAAACACTTAGACCTCCATCTACCCAAAGCCATAATGCTCTGATCCGACACACCTTCTTCCGCCGCTACCGTAGCTGCCCCAATTCTAAAGGAATGCGTCCCATAGTCCGATGCACTCAAACCAAGCTTAACCACGCAACTCTTGAATACTGCTGAAAATTGGAACTTCGTAAGGGGGAGACTATCACTATGTCTAAGCCAATTATCACGGGAGCAGGAGACCTATCCCTGTACAATCTTGTCAATTCTCCCGGTTCCGCTGCAAAGTGACCCATTTCCCCCTACCCAAAGGATCTGTCTTTGATCTATGAATTTTACAAGCAATACTCTCATCTTGTACCACAACATTCTTAAACAGCAAGCCCGAATCAATTGCCATCCTAGACGACGCTACCAGCTCACATATCCTAAAAGCCCCGAAGAAAGCCATAACGAACGCCAGCCAAAACAAAACTGCCCTTAAACTCATCCGTCGCCACAAACGTGATCACATTCAAAAGGTTAACCAGCATTCTCTTATCAATCGGTCTACGTTTATCCTCTAACGGAGGGGAAATTCTAGCTCAACCTCTTAAAACCTTGCGCACCAATGCCTGTTTGGTAACATCCCGACTACCGTTAACCTGCAGAAAAAACGAAATACCAGCCAAAGCAGACACCATATATGTTTTAGATCTACCCACCTTAAAACAGTGCCACACATATGCGAGCATGCACTGCCACCTCGTCTTACCTCGAGCCTCATCAGATCCACAAAACCCCTCCCATGACGACCAAGCCTCCCGATACTTCTTCAAAGTCCCAGGCGCAACTGAACGCCTAGCAAGCTCTTCTATGCCGGCCTTATAATCTGCCAGACAAAATCGGGGCATGAAACACCATTAACATTCGCATGAGGGGCTAACAAACGAAACTTATTCCAATCAAACCTGGACAAGGCATCCGCAATACTATTATCTACCCCCGGTACATGCCTAGCCCTAAAAGTGATGTTAAGAGTCAGACATCTATAAACCAAATGTCTCAACAGCCTCAGAGCTGGAAGGGAGGTGGCCCTCTGATTATTAATAGCATGTACTACCCCCAAATTGTCACACCAGAACAATATACTTCTATTAACCAGACCAACACCCCACAGCTCTATAGCTACAATGATGGGGAACAACTCCAACAGTAAGAGATTCCACGTGAGGCCCTCCTGACGCCAAGTCCCTGGCCAAGCAGCTGCACACCACTCCCCATCCAAGTAAGCCCCAAAACCGGAAGACCCAGCAGCATCAGTAAACAATTGCAACTCCACATCATTGGCGCCAGGCAGGGACCACAAGCAAACTCCGTTAAAACGTTCCAAGAACAAAAGCCACATAGCCAAATCATTCCTAATTTCTTTGGACATTCTCACAAAATGCCTAGCCTTTGTAATGCCCACAGTAGCCCTCTCTAGCTTCCGACAAAAAACCCTCCCCATGGAAATGACTCTACAAGCGAAATTAAAAAGACCAAGCAGCGACTGTACCTGCCTCAACTGCACTTTACACTCACCCTGGACCGTCTCAATTACACCCCTAAGCTTAGCCACCTTCTCTGCTGGAAGCCTACAACAACCCGCAACCGTGTCAATTTCAATGCCTAGGTATGGCAATCTCACAGTCGGGCCTTCCGACTTGTCCGCTGCCACCGGAACTCCCATTACTCTAAACAGCGCCTGAGCAGAAAATAACAAATCCTGACACACTGCCATACCTGCTGGCCCAATGAACAGAAAATCATCAAGGTAGTTGGCGACACTCTGATGACCAGACCCGGCCACAACACACCAGTGGAGAAAAGTGCTAAAACATTCAAAAAATGCACATGACACCGAACACCCCATAGGTAAACATTTATCAACGTAAAACCCATCAGACAACCGAAAACCCATATACCGAAATGAAGACGGATGCAGGGGCAACAACCTAAAAGCCAATTCAATGTCCAATTTAGCTAACAGCGCACCGGCACCACATTGCTGCACCAACGACAAGGCATCCTCAAAAGACTGGTAACCAACTGAACATTCAGACTCTGCAATTGCATCATTCACAGATGTGCCCTGCGGGTGAGATAAATGCTGAATTAGACGAAACTTTCCCACATCCTTCTTTGGCACCACTCCCTCCGGGGAAAGAACTAAATCAGTAATTGGGGGAACCAAAAAGGGGCCACACATTCTGCCCAACGACACCTCCTTACACACTTTCTCGTGCACTACCCTCGGTAATTCCGAGGCTGATTTCAAATTCCGAGGCGTACCAGTCTGCACCACACCTGTCACCGGCAATATGAACCCAACATTGAAACCATTCCATAAAAACTCGGAAGCCCTCCTATCAGGGTACCAACCCAGCCATTTCCAAAGTTCGACCAATATAATAGGCAATGCCGCCTTACCGAGCCGGTGGCGGCTCTATCAGTAGTGGCAGGACCGCTCCTCCTGGGGCACTCTCTCCTTGGGTGACCCCCACTGCAGGCTGAACACACATGTCTGAATCTGCAAGCCGCACCTCTCTCACATTGACCCCCGTTCAAAGCAAAACACTTCTCTCGAAAGGGCTGGCTAAACCGCACCGGGGGCTGCCTCTGTCTTGCCACGCTCACATCAGTACCAGCCATCCTCGGCTGTGTCACATCCAACCATACCTCCACATCCTTACACCCAAAATCCATCAATGCCACTCCATCCTGCTTCCTCAGGAAGGCCTCATCGTACCGCCTTCACATAGTACCCCTGGATCGGGTAAACATCCCTTGTATTAAGTATATATACTTAATCACGCTCATGTGCTCAGCTGGCCTGGTTTCCAGGTAATATGCAGCAAAAACTAGGAAGCCCTCCAACCTTCTTGGGCCCCATCGTTTTCGGATCCTCCCTCCCCTTTCCCCGCCCTCTCTAGCTGTGCATTGAGCGTACTGAGTTGCTGTGTTTACTGTACTGTGCTGTCTCCCATTGTATTGTGATTTTGTTTGTCTCTGTACGGCGCTGCGGATGCCTTGTAGCGCCTTATAAATAAATATTAATAATAATAATAATAACCAACTCTGAAAACTCCAATATGCTTCCTCTCCCACGCCAGAGCGTGATCGTGCTGCTATTAAGCCATCCTTAGCCTTTTTCGTGATGGCAAACATGTCCACAAAACGACCAGCGCATATCTTACTGCGCACACTGCTCCTGATATCACGGAGGTCCGCTGTATTAGCACAGCGCACAACATCACCTCCCGAGGTACCACCGTCCTCTCGAGGCCCCCCGCCTCCAACTTCCGCTCTACGGTGGGAACTCTGTAACTTCCTCCTCAGGAGCCTCACCAACTTTGCGTCTGCTCTTCCAGACCCGCCCGTAACCTCACTCTCTGAGGCTGAAGAACTGATATCGGAGCTAAAACCAGACCCCCCGCTGGCATGCTCACCGAATACACGGCCACCTCCTTCCACACCAGATGATGGGCCCACCGTGGCCAATGATGCGGCTTCCGTGGAAGAAGCACGCCCAGATATCCGACCCGGTCTCGCACGACCCTGCGGACCTGCAGATGGGGGAACAGAAGAAGAGCTTTCTGGCCCGGGACCCCCGGTTCCCGCACTCGCGGGCAATACTAAACTCCGATCACTAACACTCTGGCTAGACGCCACCACTGCACTCGGCTGCCGACTACGTAAACTTGTTTCCGCCGTGCAGGTAACGACCCGAAGACCGGCCGGGGAGGACGCTGCACCCTGCCCCGAACCAGGCCTTCCAGACGTCAGCTGCACGTTGCTAGGCTCTAACATCACTGCCGGCGAGGAAGCGGGAACCCGAAGCCCCTCCGAACCTGCCGCCCCTAGGGTGGCGGCCCCTGTGGAAGAAGCACTTGATGTTAGCACAACATTACCCGGACAGCCGGGACCTGAGAAATACGGCCCATAAGCCGAGGGAGGAGGAAGATAAGGTGGGGCAAACCCCCAAGGTGGGTATGAGTACGGAAAAGGAAAGTTCGGAAACCCCTGACCCTGCGGCCCTCTGACCGAACCAGACCCTTGGCACTGTAAGGGAAACTGATGGAAGCCTGTAATTGGCACCTGACCCGGCCCATACCCCATTGCCCATGGAGGATAATAACTAGGCCCGGGGGGGCCAGACATATATGGTTGCCCCATAGGTGCTCCGGGGTCGCGCCTGGGAGGAAAAAGCATGTGCCCCCCTGGATATAAAGCGCCCGTCACCGTTGAACTAACGGTATCTAGACTCTGTGTGGCACATACTGCAGCAACAGGAGGGGGAATGGGAAATGGAACTGACACGGGACTGGAGAATATGGGCAGAGGAGGGGGGGGAGAAGAGAAAGGAACCCCAGGGGGAAAGGGGGGCCCCGAGGAGGGAGGAGGGATGGGGGGAAAAGAAGGGAGCAGAAATTGCTGGGGCTGGGAAAAGGAAGCGGCAGGGGCCTGGATGGGCTTGGATGAAATGAGGGGGGAAGGAAGGGGGGCAGAAACAAGCGGCGTTACATGGGAGGAACTACCAGGGGGGACATTTAGAGTGGCCTGGGGGAACGCTGCAGCAGGGGCTTGCTGACAGCCAGAAGTTATGGTGGGGGAGGGTACTACCACATTTTCAGCCCCCTGGATAAAAACGGCAGAGCCTGCAGCCTCCCCCCCCTCCGCAGCAAGGACCACCTGGTCCCCGTCGGGGGGGGGGGATCAACAGAAACGTAAACATTTGTGGCAGCGGTGGGAATGGCGGGCGCTCCGCGAGCGCCCGAAACTAAAATGCCCGCCGGGACCCCAGTCCCCGACAGCGCATGCGCGGCCAAATGCGCACGCCCCTGGCCGCGCGCTCGCTTCCGCGCATGCGCAGAGACTTTCTTTGCCGCCGCAGTAGCGGCGGTTGTTCCCGGCCTGGCTGATGCCATAGTGGAGGTAGGGGCGGAGGTTACAGCCTGTGGCGAGTCCTGGAGCTGGGCTCGCCGCTTGGGGAGGGGAGCAGAGGAGAGAGAAGCCTCTATTAGGCGATGGGGGGGAACCCTGACCCATTTTGCACGGAGCATGTCTGAGAATGGAAGAAAAAAAAAGGGGGGAGATAATAAAAAGGAAAGAAAAGGGGGGGGGAACCGGAAAAAATGGGAAATGAGACAAAAAAAAGTGGTGAAAAGCAAAGAAAGCAGGGCCAAGAGAAAATATAAAGAAAAAGGCAAAAAACAGCTACAGAAATAAAGTACAAAAGAAAAAGCACCACAATAAAACGGAATCACACAGAATTACACAGTATATACAGGATGTAACAGTATAACACCGAAAAACAGCATAAAAACAGTATAAAGCAATACTCACCAGGACAGCAGAGAGCAGATACTCACTCACTAACAACTCCAGAGGCAAGAGGATGTCATATCCTTTTCCTATACGTTATAAGCCTCCTCTGTGAAACTAACTCCTCCCCTTCCGACTCCACTGATTGGTAACTCAGATTCTTACCACCACCCAGATAAGTTAACTCCTGGTATGCCTGTACTTTTTCTACTGCCAGCCCCCTCAGCGTTTATATCACCTCGGTCTCATGCAATCCCTGTGTTATATTTGCAATATAGCAAAAACCATTTAATGTCAATATTACATTTATGGTGTTGTATTTAAGATGGCAAAGGTTCAGGAAATTCCTTCAGGGCACATGCTTCAATGACTGGTCCCTAATTTGCAGTTTTTCATTTGAACTTAAATTGAGCCGCAATCCAAATGGTAGGTTCTATAAAAGTGCTCAGACAAATCTGCTTATTTCAAAGCTGGATGTGTTTGCATATTTTTTTTAACAAATAGGCTTTGAGTCATTAAGGCACGTATCTGCCAATTTTGAGCACAATATCACTCTTCACATGTCCACAACTGGCCCATATGCCAGAATGGTATCGTATGCAAACAAGGAGGTGTAGGCAACGTGATGTTGTTTACTGGTGCCATCTTGTCGAAATTTTGCTGCTTAATGTGATGTCAACAATAAAGCACCATTCAAGCAAGAAGCTGTTTGTAACTGATGTCTGTCGGGTGCCAGAAGGGTGCTACAATATATATATATACATATATATATATATATATATATATATATATATATATATATATATATATATATACATATATATATATACATATATCTATATATATATATACATATATATATATATATATATATATATATATATATATATAAATTAGTTTATGTGCTTTCATTATATAAGTTAGTGCTTGCAAAGGAAAGTTGATAAAATAAAAGAGCACAAACAAATGTTAGTAACTAACTCCCATCCTTAACAGCAGCTACACTTTTAGAGATCAATAATTTATAACAAGTCCTCTAGGAGTCTAACAGCTGTGTTGCCATATCCCTACAGAGGAAACCATTGGTATATAAGATTAATAAATACATCTCAGACAGCCCATATAGATTGACCAATATATGTGAACCTCCCTATAACAAGTCTGATGTGGAAACATGTGCTACAGTACACAAATGTGTGTATAGGTTATGTGCCTTCTTTCCAATGGCTTTGCTTTGTATTTTCAGTAATATTGTGCATGTCCATTCCCTTTAGCATCTTGTTTAGTTACATGATAGTATCATACTCTTCTGCAGATGGCTTCTTACAACCATACTCAATTTAACCTTGTTGGTTTTACTCTCAAACCTCCTTTACAATTATGTGTTTTTGCAGTTCTACTACTTGTTTATATCCTCTCCCTTACGGGGAATCTATTGACTATTACAGCCACAAGTTTAGACCAGCATCTTCAAACGCCATTGTATATCTTCTTATCAAGTTTGGGAATTTTGGATATCTTTTTTATCTCTTCCACAGTCCCCAAGTTCCTGGCAATCCTGGCAAGCGGTAACAAAGCCATCAGTCTCTGTGGCTGCCTTCTACAGTTATATGTCTATGTCTCTTCTGGTGCTACAGTTTTCTATACTTTGGGGCTGCTGTCATTTGATAGGTACATTGCCATTTGCCATCCCTTACGATACGGCACAATCATGACCAAACAACTCTGCTGGAGGCTTGCTATTGGCTCATGGACATTTGGGTTCTTGGAATTTATCCCAGCCATTCTACTCATGTCTCAATTACAGTGGTGCAATAAATATGGTACCATTGATCACTTCTTCTGTGATGGTTCAGCAGTTTTGCAATTGTCTTGCTCTGATACTCGTGTGGTTGAGAATATTTTCTTTTGTTTTACTTCAGTTTGTATTTTAAGTTCATTTATTTCCACTCTATCGTCCTACTATTTTATCCTTACATCTATCTTCAGTATTTCGTCATCTACTGGGAGAAGCAAACTGTTCTCCACTTGCTCCTCACATTTTAT
This sequence comes from Mixophyes fleayi, assembly GCF_038048845.1. Lineage (NCBI taxonomy): Eukaryota > Metazoa > Chordata > Amphibia > Anura > Limnodynastidae > Mixophyes > Mixophyes fleayi. The sequence continues at coordinate 314,314,290 of NC_134402.1, forward strand.
TGCTGTTATAATTGCTTATGGAAGTTGTATTTTTATTTATGTCCACCCTGCAGGGACTACCTCTTCCGGTCCTCGGAAGACTGTGGCTATATTCAACAGTATTTTAAGTCCATTTTTACATCCCTTTATCTATAGCTTGAGGAACCAGATGGTCATGCACAGCTTAAAACGTATCTTTAGTAAATCTAATTACATCCTGTAAAGGCACATTTCAAAATATTTTTATTTGTGCTCAGTGCAACGTGAAGAGTTTTCTTGAGTAACCAGTAAGTGAATTTGAAAATTACAGTCACTAACAATTGAGCACAACATTTGGCAGAAATCCCAAATTTCTCATTCTCAAAATGATAGCTTCAGTGAAAAAAACCGGAAACGTAGTTTTTTTTTTATAAAACCTGTGAAAAAAGAATCATTTTGTAAGGAAGTATAAAAATTCTCTAAAATATCTAATTCAATCGTTTGACAATTACTTCTGTACAAAAATGTGTATGTTATTTATTTATTGAACGGAAAATTATGTTAAGTATGGGTTGAATATATAATTGTTAATTGTTGCTTTTACTGTGCTCTAATTTTGAGCTAGATATCATTATAGCAAGTCACCTGAATATACTTCCATTAAAAATAAATAACAAACAATGCAAGGGTATTTGAAATTTTGTAATTCATTATATACCTGCACCTATAACGTTATATTAAATATTACCTTCTCCTCAAAACACTACAGAGTCACTCATTTAGCAAATAAAAAATGGCATTTATAAACATGTAAATGTTGAAGGTCATGGTGATTGCTTTCAATCTTCCAACATCCCCATATAAGAAATGTACATCTCTTCTGTATGAAGACAAATTATAATTGTTTAACTGAAAAATGTTTTAACTTCACTTTTCATGATGAAAAACAAAAAGGATAAGAAGACATACGTGAAGTATTAATAGTAATACACCTTCCTAAGCTCTTTCTGTGTTTTGATACTTACTAAAATCCATTTAGGGGACATCTATTAAGGGGAACACCAAGTAACTCTCTACTATTTTTTCAAACCTCAAAAAAAATTCCATACATCGTTGATTTCTGCATTGTAAAGAGATGAGCATTGGGAAACAAAGGGTGATTTGTAAAATTGGCAAGGAAATCTACAAAAATCGTTTCACTGTTGCAGATGATTAATATTGCCCAAAAACCAATGAGTAAGATACCCTTTTATTTCAATGCATAATGCATTTCAAAGGGCATGGAGATCCAATAGAAATGCATAACCAATTGAAATGAATGAGAAAATGCTCCATGATGTAAATAAATATTTAAAAAACGAAAAGAAAACAGATTAGATACTTATGTGGAAGAGAAGGTCCCAGTAAGCCCTGGCAGCCATTCATTTAATGCTTGGACATGTTGGTGCTTGTGGAACTGCAAGTCCCATCAATCCCTGTCTGACAGGAATATAATTAGAGAAGTTCACTGACCCCTGTGTTCTGGTTTTGGATCTGGATTAAATTTAGGTTTTGATTTAGGTCTTGGCAAAACTGCCCTTGCGTGTTTTGGTTTTGGTCTTGGATCCCTATTTTTTTTCTAAAATCCCAATTTATTTATTTTTTGCTAAAATGACATAATTTTTCTTTTTTCCACCCTACATTATTAATTTATTATTAACCTCAATAACACTAATTTCAAGTCATTTGCAGTCAATTTGACCATCTCACAGGTCACAATATTATTTTCATACACTTTCAAACAAAGACTGCAGCGACCTGGCTGGATGCTAAGCGACAGAGCAATGACTCAAACACACATCACATCTAGGAAACATTGCCACACAGCAGTGGCAGAAAAGAAAAGTGGTGCAAGATGGAATTGTCCTTGGATCATGAAATCAGTTATGGTTTATTTGATCGCTGCACCCAATCCTTAGATAACTGTGGTAATTCTATAGGAAATACATGGCGACGAGCGCTGACCTACCGCTCCCACCCCCCCGAGATGCGTGCTTTTATCAGACCCAGACCAATCCAGGGTGCCAGACAATGCACTAAAAAGAGCCATTGTAATTCACAGAACAAAGGAAGTTCATCACTGAGCTTCGAATCAGCCCCAATTTCCCAAAAATTATAATGTAGTTAGGTACATTTGACGTAAAGTGCAGATTACAAATACTTTATGCAATACTGATGAAACAGCAGCAAAGTTGGAAGTTAAAACATATACACGTCTATTTAGACATCCATGCTTACATTACTTCTACAAGCAACGTTGTTCTTTGTTAATAAAACTGTTGTCTTTATACGGTTCAAAAAAAATTAAAAATAATCCTCGACCATTCTTTGGATGTTGATAGTTGATAGTAGGATCAGGTGGAGGTACAGCAGAGGTGTCACTAATTCTGGTCAATTCTTTTACAGCAGACAAGACCAGGGGATAAATGTATCAAGCTGAGAGTTTTCCGGCAGGTTTGAAAAACCAATCAAATTCTAGCTATCATTTATGTAGTACATTTTACAAAATGACAGCTAGAATCTGATTGGTTGCTAAAGGCAACATCTCCAATTTTCAAACCCGCCGGAAAACTCTCAGTTTGATACATTTACCCCCAGATGTCAAAATGTTGTGCTGAGTCATCTGTATCATCAATGGGTGTCTAAGATTTTTGCTAAGCACACAACAGTATATAGCACATGTAGGTAACATTGGCACACAGCGGTATCTGAAAGGAAAAGTGGTACAAGATGAAATTGTCCTTGGGTCCTCCCACCCATCCTTATGTTGGATCTAAAAAAGGACATGCACACTTTAACACACCAAGCACTATAGCAACAAGGAGTGCTACTTTTGAGGCTGATGTGCTTGGTTTGTTTGGGCCCCCACAAAACAAGCTAACAATGGCCTTAAGGCACCTAAGGTAACAGTGCTGTTAATGAACTCTACTGTGGAAAGATGTTGCTGTCATCTTTGTCACCCTCATCAGTGTGTACATCATCCTCACACTTTATTAATTCATCACCGCTGGAATCCATCCTTACAGATGTCTCAGTATTTTGATGTAATTGGCGGGAAAGGCCTTCCTTGTGGAAATTGAAGTTCATTTTTAAGAACATCATCTTTTCCATATTTTGAAGAAGTAGCCTTCTACGCCGAACGCTGACAAGGTTCCCGGAACTGCGCTTGAGTAACATACATGCCCCCTCCTTTCCCAATGTCATGCCTTGTGGAGCAAGCGTAGATGGCTTTTCACTGTTTCTCAATCCGCAGAAGCATATACAGGGTGGAATTCCTCCTTGTCACCACCTCTTGTTTCAGTTGGTGGCAGGGCAAATTAAATTGCTCTTGTAACTGCTGCAATCTCCTACATGCTGTTGCCGAATGCCAGAAATGTCCAGATATTTTACGGGCCATAGACAGCATCTCCTGCACATCCCTATAATTTTTTAAAAAGCTCTTCACCACCAAGTTTATTGTGTGAGCAAAACAGGGAATGTGATGGAATTCACCCAGCTGTAATGCTCTCACAATATTGGTAGCGTTATAAGAAATAACATATCCTGAGCAGAGTCCAAGCGAGATAAGCCATGTTGCAATGACATCCCTTAGTTTTTCTAAGAGATTGTCAGCTGTATGTCTCTTAGTGAAGCCGGTGATACACAGAGTAGCCTGCCTCTGAAAAAGTGACATACTTGAGTACATGCTGCTGCTGTTCTTGCTGGTGAAAGAGAATCACCAACCCAGTGGGCTGTCACAATCATATAATCTTTAGTTTGTCCACTTCCGCTTGTCCACATCTGTGGTTAAGTGTACAGTAGGAAGAATGCCATTTTATAGCCCAAAAATCACATTTTTACTAACCTTCTGGTAGAGGTGAGGAATAGCTTTTCTAGAATAATGGTGTCGTGATGGAATTTGGTAACGTGTACACAAGACCTCAAGTAACTGTCTAAAACCAGCTGCATTAATAGTGAATATTGGGCGCAGATCTAATACTAGCCATGGCGTCTCTGATCTGCTTTGCGACTGGGTGACAGGTTTCATACTTGCCTCCTCTTGCAAAGGATTGTTTAACAGTCAATTGTTGTAAACTACTAGTAGTCTTCTTCTTGGTTTGCTTCTGGGATGAAGATTCACCCCCAGCAGCAGCAGCGGGACTAACGCTCAAGAATTATTGTGAGGAATCCAGGATAGTGGAGGAATCATCTAGCCTTCGCAACTTGAATGCAGGACTAACTCAGATAGCTACTGAGGATATTGATGAGGACGGTTTTGTGGGTGTAGATTGCAGGTGTCGGGATCTAGCTGAGAGAAGGGACCTAGCTAATGATGGACTGCTAGTTGTTATTTTTGTAGCATAATTTGCCAATTTTCCCAACAGCTTGCCATGAACTCACTTCAAATGGCGTAACATGGATGAGGTTCCTAGATGGGTAAGGTCCCTACCTCTACTGACTGTGGCTTTACAAATGCTACAAATGGCTAGACAACTGTTGTCAGGATTTGGGTAAAAATAATTCCACACATAAGAGGTGGATTTTTTGGTCTTATGCACAGGTATGACAATGGCCTTCTTATCACATGCAAGAACCGCTTCCACTGGTGCAGGACTTACACAAACAACATCATCCTCATCAACATCCTCATTAGTGCCCTCGTCAGCTACACAAATATCCCCCTCATCCTGTTGCAATTCCAAAGTGGAGTCCTCAATTTGTTTATCACCGGCTACACTTTTGCTGTTCAGGCACACATCTGCAGAAATGCTGAAAAGGGGCCTTCTTTATGGGTTCACTTTCAGAAAGGTCAGGATTACACATAGTACTCGTGGATAGACTCTCCTCAGGGATTTGTGTCATTTCTGAATCTGAACATACATTTTCCTCTCATGCTTTACTGTTTTCTTCCAGCTCGGCTTTTACATGTAAAAGTATTTTGACACCACTTTTGGAGTCCAAATGACAAGGTCTTGCTTGGTCATGAACTGACCTTACAAGAAGATGCCTCAGTGACATTTGCAGAACTAGCACTCATAGAGAAAGGCAAAGGCCTCATTCTTTCCTTGTCACTGCGTGGGTTGAATGGCATGTTGGCAATTTTATTTTTTTATGCAGATAACTTTTCCTGGATTACAGGTCTTTTTTTCTTGACCAAGGTGAAAGGTGTTTTTTTACATTTTTGTTTTTCTGACTTAAAAACATTATGCATTTAAACATAGCCTTTAGCAGATGACGTAGAGGAATTACTATCATCATGACTGTTGCCAACAGTTGCTTGGTGCTCCTGGTCTTCTGTATACTGCTATGAATCCATTTTGATAACACAGTACAATATGACTGCAGATTAAGAACAAAACTGCCAGCCCTATTATTTGTATTATTTCAGCAATGACAATTAGCAATGGAGCAATGGAGCTCTCCTCTTTGTGTGTTACCTATATAACACAGTACAATGTAACTGCAGCTTTAGAAGACCAAGACTGTCTGCCGTATAATTTCTATTTCAGCAATGACAATTAGCAATAGAGCAATGGAGCTCTCTTGAATGTTACTGAAAACTATGAAGAACACTGTTACCTCTCCTATTTCTTTTCTACCTATGACACTGCCCAACTGCAGTAGAGACTGCCAAGAACCGTGCTACCACTTCTGTGTCCCTCTGTAAAATGGCGCTGGATCGCCGTGGAGGGCGGTACTTATAGAATCCAAAACTCGCAAGATCTGACGACTTAACAATGACGTTTTGCCTTGTTTTCAATTCCGAGGGCGCGCAAAAGTACCAAGCCGACTCGGCTCGGTACTCGGATCTGCTAAGTTCAGGTGTGTTCGGTTCTCGGGGAACCAAGCCTGAGCATATCTACAATAGATAGGAGACTATTTATGTACATCCAGCAGTTTTAAACATGCATTATGGTTTATTTTTGTCACACACAATTTTTCTTTTATATTTTGCTGGTTTTTATATTGTATTTATTTTAACAGAAATAATAAAGGTTCAATTTTAATATTAATGAGAAATATCAAATATTTGTCATACATGAATATAGGTGAGTACCCTGTGCACCATATTTGAATAAACCCTTTTTTTTCCTTCTCTATATGTATAATACTTAAGTTAAATGGTTGTACCCCAGGATTGATGGAAGAGTAATATCTTTAAATGTATAACCAAGGGTTTGTGAACTCCTATAAATTGGTGCAACAGTATTCCCCTTTTTTTTTTAGCACTTTCTGAATATAACATTGCTACTTGAATTATCCATCACTGTGCTGGCTGCACTCCACTATCACAGCTGAGATGTATCTGTGACAATCTGTAGTATGGATATACTTGGCTCTAGGTCATTGGCTGTGCTCAGGCTCACTCCTTCCTCCCCGAATACTGTTGTTTTACTTTCAACTATTGCTTCTTAAGGTTAACTCATGCAGTGGTCCACACTGTGAAACTATTTTCTGTTTGTGACAGGCATATTGTGGTCGACATCGCCATCTAGTGGACTACTCGAGTTACAGGAGATCTGACATCTATAATCTCAATAGACTAGCTACCTTCTCTCTATGAGGTGGATTTGATATTTGAATATCTCCTGGTGTGCATATATCTGCTGTCTAACTAATCTCGTGCCTATTGGAGCTGCCCTGTCTAATTGTCAGTTTTGTTATAATATTTCTCTCTGTACTTATGGTTCATATCAACTCTTTAAGCTAATAATATGTGATACAAATTTTTGTATGTACAACTGTTTATTCTCTACAATGTAGTTATCTTTTAGGAAGATAATGTAATATTCTCTTAACCTAGGTAAATTACTCTAACTTTGGGTTTCCTTTTATATGCTCTGTCTGTTCCTCTGATGGACAATTTCTTACACAAACAAAAATTGGTTGCTAACATTCATAAATCTCACCTCTCCACTTCTGGCCAGCTCAAAGGTACTGGGCCTTCAGCAGATACGACCCAGAATCCTACACCATCCATCTCTGCGGTTGAATTCTCTGCCATATTCATGCTCCAGATTGATAAAAATTTGAGGCATTACAAAATATAATTGATAATTATATCTTCAACTTCATATCTATATCCCAACTTTAGTCAGGAGTATACAATCCTCATTCCTAAACCAAACATAGACCCCATGTTAATGTCCTCTCATTAGCATGCCCTATGACTTTATTGAGCCTGGATTTTAAGATACTTTCGAGGATTATGGTAAAAAGGTTTCAGGGTATTTTACCCTCTTTTAACTGATCATCAATTAGGTTTAGTATATTGTCGGCATTCGATTAGGGGCATCCACTTTGCTATTGCTTCAGTTGCAACTTTTTATGGAATCCAAACTTCTTTTGAGCCTTGATGCCCATAAGGCCTTTGATACTGCCTCTTGGATTTTTATCTAGGCCACGCTGAAAAGACGCCGCAACAATAGCAAGATATTGCTCGAATTCACCACCCACACCAGTACCAAACAGGTTGAGTTCTTGGATCTAGTGATTTCTGTTCAAAATAATGAATTAAAGACTACACATCCAGTTGATTGCAACAGCTATATCTCTGCCAAGAACAACCACCATCAACACTGGATTAAGAGTATCCTTGGGGGGACAGAGCAGGCGACTCAGGCGAAACTGTTCGAAGAAAGAAGAATTCAGGAAAAAGCCCTTGAAATTAAATGTTTTTGGAACAAGACTATGATGAAAACATGATCCAGAAAGATTTAGCGATGTTCACAGAATTAGAAAGGGAAGATTTATTAATCTTTATGCCAAAGGGAGAAAAGAAAAACGCAGTTCTTTTTATTACACAATTCAATGAGCTATCTATTACATTTGAAAATAGTGAGAAGAAACGCCGGTCGATCCTTCTGAAGGACACACAATTTAAAAGTATGTTATTGAAAAACCAAAGATGGTATATGAGTAAGCACCTAATCTGAAAGATCAACTGGTTTCCAGCCTTATACAAGTAAAGGAGAATACCATGACCAACACCTAGCTAGGAGAAGACAAACCAGGTTTCTGAAATGTAAAAAGTGTAAAGAAAGTAGTAATCTAAGCATCAAGCTAATCACTAAGTTAAATTCAAGAGCTAATGATTCTGTACATAAGATGAAAGAGAAGGTCACCTGTGACACCAAAGGCATAATATATCTTCTTGAACCTGTGGTCTTCAATATGTGGACCAGACTAAAAGGAAATTAAAATTAAGTACTGCTGCACACAGAAGGAACATTAAAAATGGGCTCCGAACATAAAGCATTCAAGGACATTTTAGTAACAGACAAAGTTTTCACACCTCCAGGGCCGGACTGGCCATCTGGCACTTCTGGCAAATGCCAGAAGGGCCGATGGCTGAATGGGCCGGTCCGACTCCTCCTGTCTCCCTACCTATGTTGTGCGCTCTTCAGCTCCCTTCCCCTATGCTGTGCACTGCCACATGTAATCTGGACAGCTTCCAGTTTCCGTTCTATTGAATGGGGTAGGGGATTCGTGGAGGTGCCGCGATTTTCGCGCGGGGGGGGGTGTTGGGTCGTGGGGTGCCGCGATTTTCGTGGGAGGAGAGGTCCGTGGGGGTACCGCCATTTTTGCTGGGAGGGGGGGGTCACGAATGTGTGAGGGGTAGGGGGTGGTGAGAGAGCCAAGGGGGAATGGCGTGCTGGGAGAGGGGTGAGAGAGCCAAAGGGGAATGGGGTGCTGGGAGAGGGGGTGAGAGAACCAAAGGGGGAAGGGGGTGCTGGGAGAGGGGGTGAGAGAACCAAAGGGGGAAGGGGGTGAGAGAGCCAAGGGGGAATGGGGTGCTGGGAGAGGGATAAGAGAGCCTAGGGGGAATGAGGTGCTGGGAGAGGGGTGAGAGAGCCAAAGGGGAATGGAGTGCTAGGAGAAGGGGTGAGAGAACCAAAGGGGAATGGGGTGCTGGGAGAGGGGATGAAAGAGCCAAGGGGGAATGGCGTGCTGGGAGAGGGATGAGAGAGCCAAAGGGGAATGGGGTGCTGGGAGAGGGGGTAAGAGAACCAAAGGGGAAGGGGGTGCTGGGAGAGGGGGTGCGAGAACCAAAGGGGGAAGGGGGTGCTGGCAGAGGGGGTGAGAGAACCAAAGGGGGAAGGGGGTGAGAGCCAAGGGGGAATGGGGTGCTGGGAGAGGGATAAGAGAGCCAAGGGGGAATGAGGTGCTGGGAGAGGGGTGAGAGAGCCAAAGGGGAATGGGGTGCTGGGAGAGGGGGTGAGGGAACCAAAGGGGAATGGGGTGCTGGGAGAGGGGGTGAGAGAACCAAAGGGGAAGGGGCTGCTGGGAGAGGGGGTGAGAGAACCAAAGGGGGAAGGGGGTGCTGGGAGAGGGGGTGAGAGAGCCAGGGGGAAGGGGTGCTGGGAGAGGGGTGAGAGAGCCAGGGGGTAGGGGGTGCAGGGAGAGGGGTGAGAGAGCCAGTGGGGAAGAGGGTGCAGGAGGTTAAGTGAGAGGGACAAAGGAGAAGATGGTGCAGGGGCATAGGTAAAATAATGTGTAAAGGAAGAGACATTTTAAGAATGCGCTCCCGACTGCCTCCGTGAGCTGACAGCTGCAGATCGCTCATCGCCCAGCGCGCCCAGTAGGAGAACAGAACACAGAATGCCATTAAAGGTAAGTTCATATATTTTCTCGTGTGCAATGTGTTTTTAACCATCCTTTCTTGAACTGGGGGCACTACTGTGTATCCAATGACGTTTAAAACACTATGTATTGTTCATTATTGCGCTGTAATGTTTTTTGCATATTTATCTGTACATAGATTTTTAATTAAGAGGAAAAATGGTGCTTGTCATAAATTTTATCTGTGATTGTATCAATATATCTATTTTTGTTTGCATTGTAAATGGTGTATTAAGCTTCTCCTGGGACTCCCACTCTCAGTATCTGATATTCTGTACCAATTTGTAATTGTGAATGAGTTTTTGTCTGGGCACTACTAATGATTTAGGGGCACTACTATGGCATAATGTTATTTGGGGGCACTATTGTGGCATAATATGATTTGGAGGCACTGTTGTGACATAATATGATTTGGGGTCACTACTATGCCATAATATGATTTGTGGGCTCTACTGCATGGCCAAATATGAATTGAGGGTTATGTGGCATAATATGACCTTGGGACAATATGATGTAGCATAATATGAACTGGCCGCACTACCGTGTGGCATCATATGAACTTCTGCCAAAGGCAAGTCTTTCATTGTTGAATATGATGGGAGCCCAAAGAAGTTGCTGTATTGGGGCCCAAACTTCCTCTTGTCGGACCTGCCTGTGAGTCAAGGGGGTAGGCATCTCCAGGTAAATAATCTAACTGTTTCCTATCTAATGAAACTCATGGATCACATCCAATTATCTCTCACCCACCTCCTCTATCCCCCTTAATTTATATACTGTGTTATTTAAAATGAATAGAAAAGACACATATCCAGTTACTGTAGTAAAAAAAATATTTTTCTCTGACATTTTGCTGTAGATGGAAATACTTTTAATGCGGCCATGTGGGTTCAAGTGATCATTCAATAGTTATGTTTTTTTTTATATATATGTCAGAGGTCAGGGGCGCACGGAGGATTTTTAAGGGGGGGGTTCCCCTTCACCCCCCCCAAAAAAAAAGCGAGAAAGCTGACGGCCATGTGCCAGTGCAGGTGCAGCAGCTCTGTTTCAGCAGCACTGTACTATACAGCAGCCGCGGCGCTGTCAAAGAAGCGTCCGCATTGGTTTCCTACAGTGGTGCCTGTATAATTGGTGGTATAGCTGTAGTATAGGGTGGTGTGGTGGTGGCAATGTTGTAGTGTGTTTGGGGCTTAGTATTGATAATAAGTAGGAGAGGGTATTGCTGTAATGTGGAGAGTCATGCTGGTTGCTGTAATGTGGGGATGTGATACCGGATGCTGTAGTGTGGGAGGTGATGCCGGATGCTGTAATGTGGGATGTGATGCCGGATGCTGTAATGTGGGATGTGATGCCGGACGCTGTAATGTGGGGGGTCATGTTGGATGCTGTAGTGTGGGGGGTCATGCTGGACGCTGTAATGTGGGGGGTGATGCCGGTTGCTGTAATGTGGGGGATCATGCCGGTTGCTGTAATGTGGGGGGTGATTGATGTAGTATGAGTGTGTGTGGGGTTATTTATTGCTGTAATTTGGGTACTAATGTATTGTCATGGTATTTATTGATGTAATTGGGGTGCTAACAATGTAATGTTGAGGGTCATTAGAAGAAATAAATACCCCCCTCACACACACACTCATACTACATCATATTGTACAGCACCAGCAACGCGCACTGCGCCAGCATCAGTGTGCAACAATATAGTGCATGGAGCCCACAACGCGTGGGCCTGTGTGCTTTAAATGCCAGGGCTGATTTTTAGTCCCAGTCCGGCCCTGCACACCTCCAAAATAAAATTCATGGGAGTAACAAAAGTATCAATACCATAGAGAGGAGGTGACTTTCATACACTGATTCTACAAGAAGAAATCAAGTGGATCTATACTCATGCCACTCTAACTCCTAAGGAAATAAATCAGGATTTTGAATTGGGCAGTTTCCTACGAGCATAACAGGCACTAATTACCTAATTACCTAATTACACCAACCATTGTTTTATGATAGCAGCCACCTAATTCAAATAACTCCTAGGGGTATATTTAATAAATTGCGGGTTTGAAAAAGTGGAGATGTTGCCAATAGCAACCAATCAGATTCTAGCTGTCATTTTGTAGAATGCACTAAATAAATGAAAGCTAGAATCTGATTGGTTGCTATAGGCAACATCTCAACTTTTTCAATCCCTCAGTTTAGTAAATATACCTCCTAGTTTCTGTACAAACAAAAAAAAATGGATCAATGAATCTTTTCCAACAGATTGTACCTAATAAATAAATTATTTAAAAACATGCATAAAATTAAAAATGATCATAAAAATAATATAAAGTTAAGGATCATACAAGAGCACGATATAGATATATTTGCTTTACTGCATATACGTGTTATAACAATACTTCTAAGTATAGATTATAATTTCCATAAATTGTTTTTATATAATGTTTTTGTATAATGTTTTTAACAATGACCTTTAACTGTTTGCCATATCACAAATGAGGATCTTTACTGTTCTATATTATTTGAATACAAGCTGTTTTTAGAGTACAGAAAGGGTACACAAAGGGTACAGAAATACCTTCTTAGGCAACAGATTATCAGTACTCAATGAGTTAACCACATCAGCTGTATGAAGTTAATCAAACAAACTAACTAACCAAACAGACACTTATTTACATTCCCTGACCAAGCTTGTAAGGAAACCAGATAAAACACACTGGACCTAGACATATTGAATATTTTGTACATAGGAGAGTATTCAGCATTTTCATTATCACTAATACACTGTTATACAGAGGGCTGCCCGTTTTACACTACCAGCTGCCTTGTACTAATTGTTAGGGTTCCCAGTATTGATACTATGGAGAGTAGTTGTGAATGTAACACAGGTCACACAGGTATAAATTATTGGTTAATCCTATTGGCAGTATACATGGGCTGATGTCTGTGATAGCAGTGTTGGGTATGGATGTCAAACTACACACGCATTAAACTTAACCAAGCTGTTGGTTTATTGAACTTGTAACAAATCAGTAATGCTGGTACCAACAGATGTTAATGGCTACAGCAGCAGGCAGTAGTACAGTCTTGTGCAGGAAGTGTATATAGCAGTATCCTTATACACTTGTATACATGCAGACAGGTTGTAAGCTCTTTGGTACACTCTGCATGTCCGTGCAGTACACAGTTATTGTGGACAAGGTTCTTCTTATATATACAGAGCCTCTGGTCACTTATTAGAGGTTTCTGATGACTAATAGATACACAGCTATGCAGCAAGTAAAGACTGCATCCACTTACTTTGCTCTGAATATTGGATGTGCGAACATCCAGTTCACGCATGCGCAGTAGTGTAATGTGGACATTTTGCCTCTACCCCACTTCCAGTGCACTAGACCACCTGGGAATTACACACAGGAGCCTTCAACACCAACATAAACTAGATGCAGTCAATAGTAAAGCAGCTAGCACAAGTCCATAGGAACAGCGGGAACAGGATACCAGGATTACTAGGTTTAGCTGAGGAAGCAGAAGACACTGGATATCAGGCACGATTGGAATAATACAGGTACAGGATATGAGAATACCAGGATTACCAGGTTTAGCTGAGAAAGCAAAATACACTGGATATCAGTCATAATTGGAGAACTGCAGGTACAGGATATCAAGATACCAGAATTATCAGGTTTAGCTGAGAAGTAGGAGTTAATGGATATCAGGTACAAAAAAAACTATAACTGCAGGTACAGGATACCAGAATCTTCAGGTTTAGCTAAGAAGCCGGTTACTTGAGAGCAGGCACAATAGGATAGCTACAGGTACAGGATACCGGAATCTCCAGGTTTAGCTGTGGTAGTAGAAGACACTCGATGATCCTGGGAAGAATCAGACTAGAGGAAGGTCAGGCAAGCCAGAGTCAGAAGTTAGAAGATCGAAAACAGTACCAGGGAATAAACAGGAGTGAAGTTAAAGCCGAAAAGGTGCTTGACAATGACACAAACAGGAGTCAGATACCAGGAGATGAATCAGGACCAGTTGGTTGGAAAAGGCAGTCTCTTAATAACCAGACACAGGTGATCAGGATCCAGAACTAATGATGAGCACATATTGCTGGGCGCTCGGTAGAAGGCCTGGATTGGGCATACTTGGCAGGAGGCCCGAACTGAGTACAGAACTCAGAAGGCCCAGACTGGACACACAACTCGGAAGGCCTGGACCGGGCAGGGCCATGAGGCCCTTCTAACCAAGCAGCACTATGAGGCACCTGTGACCGAACAGAGCCAGTGTGGCACCTCTGGCCGAACAGGCTGGAGGAACAGTGCCTTCTCTATAATAGGTTGAAAGGTAGCTGTCCTTGAAGTGGATATAGTAAGCAATCCCAAGTTACATTTGTTTTCAGAGTCCATAGAACCCCTTGGGGAGATAATGTATTGCAGACAAAGACTAATCGTAACACTAATACATCAGGAGAGCAGTATCACAACTAGCTGATGGATGCAATCTAAATATACAGAGCACCTTCTTCAAAAGCATATTTTTCTATTATTAAAGGACCTGCAGCTCAAACTATAGGCGTTTTTAAAATAGCAGCTACACAGTGGGATCATTGGACTGCCACTCTCATACCAGCAGCAGAGAAGACATACAACAGCTACATAACAGACGAGTGGCATCACAGCAAGCTGCCTTGCCACATTTAAAGTAAGACTTCACCGGCTGCTTCAAGTAGGGATAGAACGGACTTCTGTATGCAGTACATGACTTTCAATTAATTTTTCTTCTCAGACCGGCATAATCGTTTAAGTGAACTGTTGCTATTTACTGTTTTCTTCTATTAAGCACACACTAATTCAAGTGTGGGATTATGAAACATTCTTTTTTGTATTGGGACTATTTTTGTGAAAAAGAATGAAGGTTTTGCGATTTGATGACTTCACTGTGATAACAGCTATTAATTGCAATAAAGGTTTATTTGGCATTTTAACTGTATGTTTGCATTAACACCTTATTTAACTGATATATTAAAATAACATTACACACCAGTGTTAGATACACATCAGATCAAAGGGGAGTGCCCCAGTGTTATCTTTACTTTCGACAACATTTTAAACGGACCTATGAATGTTATAACACTGCTGTTCTCTATTATCATTCACTCTCAGAGGTAACCCTTCAAGATTCCTACCTTTATAGAGCCCCAAGCTTCAAATCAAACTATCATGTTCAGAGGTCGAAGTGCAGCTATGGAAATTTGAAATGAAAGTCTGGGGGCTACCTAGAGCTTTTGGGGATTTTTTTTGTAAAATAAATTTTAGATGCATTTTTACAATATATAGTATAATGTAAAACATATTAAATAATGCAAGGCTATCTACCTTGTGTCCCCCACCAATCATGTGTTTCTTCACCTCTCCCTAATGTCATCCTTGTGACCCTTCAACTTTTCCTTATCTGTCTAGTCTGCCCATGTGCCCCTATAGTCATCCAAGGTAGCTCCATCTGTCTATCCCCACCTCCTGTCCTCTGAGCCTCACTAAATGCTTCTTTCACTCTCTTACTTACCCCCTGCTTCTCTCACTATGTCTCTTACCCTCCTGCTTCCATCTATGTATACCTGTCCCTGCTCCTATATTTCCCTCTCACTAGTGAATTCAGGAATATATAATAATTTTTTTAGATTTTCCCATATGTTTTATATTAGTGTCTATTGCAGGGAAGTGAGATATATATGTGTGTGGGTGGGTGGGGAGATGTTTTCTTTCAAGCCAAAATGACATAATACTAAATATAGAGTCCTGACATCAGCTGAGACCATGGGCGGTTTGGGCATAGTTTCCTGGTAGGCCGGTGGCCTAATGAGGCCGCCTCCTGTGTTACTTTTTTTTCTGATTTGTTTTCCCCCCCCCGATGCGTGGGGGTGTCGGCGCGGGGGGGGTCACAAGTTGGGTGGGGGCTCGGCATAGAGGGTGGGGGTCAGGGAGGTAAGCAATCAAAAGTATTGGCAGTGGACAGCAGCAGGCAGCCAATTGCTTGGCTGCCTGTTGCTGTATGGGTTCCCACAACACTGAGCCGCAGACAAGAAGTCTTCACTTCCTGTCTGATCTGAGGAGTGATGCTGGCCAGCGCTACTAAAGGTAAGTGAGGTGGCTGTCATACAAAACTATAGGGAGGGAGAGGGGGCTGTCATATAAAACTATAGGGAGGGAGAGGGGGGCTGCCTAAACAAATCTATATCAATGAAGAGGGGGGCTGCCATACAAAGCTATAGGAAGGGGGGCCTGTCATACAAAACTATAGTAGGAAGGGACACGAGGGCTTCCATATAAAACTATAGGGAGGGAGGGGGTCTGCCATATAAAACTGTAGGAAGAGAGGGGGGTCTGCCATACAAAACTGTAGTGAGGTAGGGGGGTCTGCCATACAAAACTATAGGGAGGAAGGGGGGTGTGCCATACAAAACTATAGGGAGGGAGAGGGGGGCTGCGATAATGTGTGAGGGAACAAAGGTGTAGGTTGCTATATTGTATGAGGGAGTGTGGGGCTCTTAATATATTGTGTGATATGAGAGAAGGGAGGTGGGCTGTCTTAAAAGAACTTTGGTGTGAGGAAGACTATTAATATAATGGTGGAGTTTAGGTGGGGCTAATTATTTAATGGGTGCTATTTTATTTGTGGGGTAATGGTGGGGCAATTTAATTTATTGGTCTGGCCTATTAAATTAAAATGGGATGACAGGACTTTTAATTATTTAATGTTGGGGTTGGTTGTGGGAAATGGTTATATTAAACGTAAATACTATTAAATTTATTGCTCTGTCTGTTTGGAGGGAGAAAAATAGGTTTATTTATTTAATGGGAATCTTATTACTTTAATGTAGAGATGCTCAGGCTCAGTTCCCCGAGAACCGAACACACCCGAACTTAGCAGATCCGAGTACGGAACCGAGCCGGTTCGATACTTTTGCGCAGCCTCGGATTTGAAAACAAGGCAACACATCGCCGTATCTCGCAAGTTTTGGATTCTATAAGTACCGCAATCCACGGCAATCCAGCACCATTTCACAGAGGGACACTGAAGGGGTAGCACGGTTCTTGGCAGTCTCTTGTGCAGTTGGGCAGCATCATAGGTAGAAAAGAAAGAGAAGGGGTATCAGTGTTCTTCAAAGTCTCCAGTGACATTCAGGAGAGCTCCATTGCTAATTGTCATTGCTGAAATAGAAATAATTGGGCTGGCAGGCTTGGTCTTTTAAATCTGCAGTCACATTGTACAGTGTTATATAGCTCATACACCAACAGGACAGCTCCATTGCTCCATTGATAATTGTCATTGCTGAAATAGAAATAATACGGCTGGCATTCTTGGTTTAAATCTGCAGTCACATTGTACAGTGTTATATAGCACACCAACAGGACAGCTCCAATGCTAATGGTCACTGCTGAAATAGAAATAATAGGCCTGGCAGTGTTCTTCAAAATCTGCAGTTATATTGTACTGTGCCATAGCTCACCCAGAAATAGGAGAGGTGGCAGTGTTTAGTGTTGAAGCAGAAATTCAAATATTAGGGCTGGCAGTGTTATTAAAAGTCTCCAGTCACATTTTACTGTGCCATAGCTCATACAGAAACAGGAGGGGTGGCAGTGTCCTTGTCACTCTACAGTCTTCAGTCACATTGTTCTTGTCACTATCCATTCTCAGTCATGATGATAATAATTCCTATACCTCATGTGCTAAAGTCTATGTTCAAGTCTATAGAGGTTTTAAGTCAGGGAAACAAAAATGTAAAGAAAAAGCTTGTACCTCTTTAAAGAAAGTAATACCTCTCTAATAAAGGTGAAAGTTTACTGAAGAAAAACATAAAATTGCCAACATTCCATTTTACCAAAAATATTATCAAGCATACCAGCATCAGCTAGCTCCCTTCTCTCAGCTAGATCTCAGCACCTGCAATCTACACTGTCATCATATTCACCCTCATCAGTGTGTACATCATACTCAAGCAATACTAAGTCATCCCTGCTTTAATTCACTATCAAAGAAGTCTATGTACTTTGATGTAATTGCCGGTAATGGCCATCCTCATGGAATTTGTAGTTCATTTTATGGAAGAGCGGGCACGATTTTTGGGCAATTCTTTTAGACCAGACCAATTGTCTAAATGTTGTGCAGACTCATATGCATCACCACTGGGTGTCTTGGGAAAGCTACGTTTTTTCTAGCAGCAATTTCCATAGAAACAGAAGGAGGAGGCATCATCGTGTCATGTACCACTTGAGCTGTCAGCTTGCTGACCAGGAGCTCCTTGCATCTCTTGAGATCTGGGTCAGTTTGAAAGAAAGAGAAGACATAGCTCTTAAACCTAAGATCAAGCACAGTTGGCAAAATGCAATGACCAAATTTCAAGATGTTGATAACTCTGGGATCCTGGTGAAGCGCATAAAGTACTTAATCTACAAGTCCAACATAATTAGCGGAATTGCTTTGTTTCATTTCCTCCTTCAATTTCTCTTGCTGCTTCTCAAAAAGTCTAACTAGGGGAATCACTTGACTCAAGCTAACAGTGTCTGCACTCTCTTCACAGATGACTACTTTGAGTGGTTTCAGCACCTTGCACAATGCAGAAAGTATTCTCCACTGCGCTGGACTAAAGTACATTCCCCATAAATTCTATTCTTCTTGCAGCTGCTGCATTCTCCTACATGCTGTTGCAAAATCCCAAAATTACCCTAAATATTTCGTGACACAGAGAGCATTTCCTGCATGTCAATGTCATTTTTTAAAAGGTTCTGTATCACCAAGTTGATTGTGTGAGCAAAACAGGAAATGTGATGGAATTCCCGCCGCTGTAATGCTCTAACAATATTGGTGGCGTTAGCAGAAATCACATATCCTCAGGAGAGTCCAAGCAGGATGTCACACGCCGGTCCCATAGTTAGGTGCCGGCGCTGTGACTTTCCCTTTAAGAACCATGATTCTGCTTGCTTCTGCCTCAGAGACATTACTTTCACAGGTGTTCCTGGCTACTGTGATCTGGACCTCCTCCTGAACCTCATTGGTCCTGGAGCACTAAGGTTATGGGCTCATTGACTGTTCTTCGTGTTACTCTAGTTGCATTTGGATCTGGCTGTATACCTCTCCTTCCGTGTGTCCGTTACCTGCTCGCTGGACTGAACTCCTCATTGCCGTTCACCTGCAAGCTGCAAACTCCTCACTGCCGTTCACCTGCAAGTTGCAAACTCCTCACTGCTGTTCACCTGCAAGCTGCAAACTCCTCACTGCTGTTCACCTGCAAGCTGCAAACTCCTCACTGCTGTTCACCTGCAAGCTGAAACTCCTCTCCGCTATTCATCTGCACGCTGAACGAGTATCGTGAGTTGTTGCTAAACCTGTGCCTTATCTATTGGTTCACCTTTATGTCTGGCTGGCTAAGATCGCTGCATCTCGCTGTAAGAGCTACTATCAAGTTACTTATCACCTGTAGTTCCACGTCTGACACAGGTTATCCTTACTCTGCTGTTACCTGTTTACTGGACTGTTATTGTGAACTACTTGTTGTGCCGGTGGCTAGTACTTGGGCTCAAGTTACGTGTCTCATTTGCTTCATACTACAGCGAACTTACCATTGCAGTTACAACGAATCCTGCTACCTGTAGTTCCACGCATGGTTCAGATACTACTCATGTCTCTGCTACTTCTAGGCAACATTCTACTGCACATGTCAGTGTTCATCCAAGTCCTTGGGTGATGTTTAACGCTTGCTGTTCTACTTAATATGAATCACAGTGTTTCCAGTACTACCTGCTATGTTGAGTCATCTCTACTCTCGGATCAGCTAAGTTCTATATACTACTCTGTTTGGACTGTAAGCTGTACCAGTGATTCACATTCATCTACTGTGTGGTTCTCTATTGGATCCTAGTGTTCTTGTTTATCATCATTGCGTTGAACTGTATATCATCTCATGCTGTTGCCAAGGGTTACCGACTATGAAGTAGCATATGTGATTAATGTCTGCATTACAAAGAATTGCCGTGTATTCATCTTTGCCAATACATATATCTAATTCCTTCCATTCCTGTTGTACCAACATTCTATATAATACGTTGCAGCACTACTACTTTCTCCTGTGTTATTATTGATGCTTGTAAGCTGTGAACTTATCCTAAGAATATTATTGTGTTCTGCCTCCACCATCCTCTATAATAGAGGCAAGGGATCTGCAAAACACCCTCAGAGCCTTGACACAGGATAAGCCATGTTGCAATGACATCCCTTACTTTTTCAAACAGGTTGTCAGCGGTATTACCTCTGACCTGCGCCTTGTCTCGTCTCTGATAACCACCTCTCACTCCTGCCTTCAAGACTTCTCCCGTGCTGCTCCACACTTATGAAATTCCCTACCATGCTCAATCAGACTTTCCCACAGCCTTCAAATGTTTAGATGCTCTTTGAAAAACTTTTTTAGAGGTGACCTTATCCTTGATAACACTATTCAAACTAATGCACCTTTACAACTATCCAAATCTCCACTCTGAGCCACACTCGCTCCTCTTGCTTTAGCTGTGCCCTCATTCCCTTTAGAATGTGAGCTCTCTAATGAGCAGGGTCCTCGATACCCTTTGTTTTCATATCTCTATTCATTTTGTCTGTTCTTGTTTTACGTTGTTACGACTGTATTCAAATACAGATCTCAATATACATTTCCATTTGAATCTGGGTATAAACACGCTCAAGCTAAATGTTACTTGCCATTTGTAGACAGACAGAAAAGAGTGCAGGATATGCACATGCATATGTGCAAAATATAGTCCTCTATAAATGCATGCTCAAAAAATATTTTATAAAATAAATTAACAACTCTTAATACTAAAATCATTAACAAAAATATTCTTCAATTCAATGTATTTTTGTCATCATTTTTGCAGGGCATAATTCATCAAGGAACGCAGAGTGAACGCAATTTGCATTTTTTTTAAATTGGAAATCGAAATTGCATACAGATACTCAAGTACAAGCGTATCTGAAAAAATGTTTCTAATTGAAAATGGATAAAAGCATTCTCTGCCTATATGGCTGAGCCTTATGCAGAATAAACACAATGCATATGTATATATAAAGTACCATCAGAAAACACAGATAAATAAAACTATTAAATACATTAACACCTGTTAATACTATAAGTATTAAAAAAAAATGTTAAATGAAACACATTTATCAAGATGTTATTAATGCCTACTGCACATAAAATTAATTTTTACAGCTGCTCTAAATTGAAATCACATGCTCTGGCCTGCATTCACGGCTGTCATCACTATCAACCAGCATCTACGTCTGCCCTGTAGCTGGTGCAAGTGATACGGCTAAAAATCACGTACATAAGAGATGCCCAGAGCTTGAATCGGACGGATGTGCATGTGCTCGACCTTGGCACGCCCTTACTTTACATTGCCTACGTGCATACGCCCCGTCCCTCCCCCGTTCCGCCCTTTAAATCGTAGGCTGTTGAAAGTGTCCTTTGCATTCGAAATTAATTGAATGCACTTGAGTTAATTGGTGTATATTCTGTTTCTGAGCATGTGCAGAGCACTTTTGTGCAACATACGGCATATCTAAGGCTTAACGTTCCTTAATTAATCGGGCCCACAATGCGTTTTTATAGTCTACCTTACAAGCATACTGTACATATGTGTTTTGCTAACTACACATAGCTTTTAAAGCAAAGACTATGCCATGTTAGTCATCACTATCAGTCGACACTTACACCTGCCTTGCAGCTGGTGTTATAGATATGGCTAAAAAACACTTACTTAAGAGAAACCCAGGACTTGACCAGACGCATCTGCATTGGCGCGCCCTCTGCAAACCTTTACTGTACTGTATTGCCTATGTTCATCTGCCCCTTTCCTATCTCCTTCCGCCCTCCAAGTCGTAGACAGCCGTACGTGTCATTTCAGTTCAGACATAAACTGCATGCAATTACATTCATTGGCGCATGGTCTGTTTCTGAGCATGTGCAGAACTATTGCGCTCAGGATATGGCACGCAAAGCGCCTTACGTCCAAAGATGAATCAGGCGTGTTATGGCGGTAGTACATATGTTTCAGAAATAATTTTGCAGTACAGTGATTTCTGTATTGTCCATCTCATTTCATTGTATCTTTAGGGTACTCCGGATGACGTGTTGTAGTTTTTTATTCCTTAGGCTGTATATGAATGGATTACTGAGTGGGGTCAGAAAACTGTTGAGTATGTTAACAACCTTGTTTAAGTCAGGAGAGACACTTTCAGCTGGTCTTACATAAAGAAATATTACACTCCCATAGACCAAGCTGACCGCCGTGAAGTGAGAGGTACAGGTAGATAATGCTTTTCTCTTTCCACTTGCAGATGAGATATTCATTACGACAGCAATAATATAAAGGTATGATGCAAAAGAAATGATAAATGATGATAGAACTATGGCTCCTGCAAATGTGGTGAAGACGATATAAAAGAACCTGGTGTCCGAACAGCTTATCTTCACTAACACTGAGCATTCGCAGAAGAAGTGATTGATTTCAAAGGGGCCACAGAAGGACAAACTCAATATTAAAATAAGGGGATAGAGGAAAGCAAAGAAACCAACTCCCCAAGACACTAGGACCAACCATAGACAGATCTTGCTGGTGAAGATAGACTTATATCTCAGTGGGTGTGCTATTGCCACATACCGATCCACAGACATGATCGCCAGAAGGAAAAACTCCATGCTGCCAAAAGACATGTAGAAATAGAGCTGCATGATACAATCAGTAGGAGAAATGCCACCATTGTCAGTGGCCAGGATATGGAGGAATGTAGGCAGAGTGCAGGAGATAAAGCCAATATCTGCAACTGCCAGGTTGCTGAGTAAGAAATACATAGGAGTGTGGAGACTCTTTTCCAGCCAAATTACAGCAATGATTGCCAGGTTGCCAAATATGGACATGGAATAAATCACCAACAACAAAATAAATACACAGATCTCCATCTCGGGGCTAAATGTGAATCCCATCAAAATAAACATGGTCTGATTATAAGATGTCATCATAGTTCTCATATTATGACCCAAGACACATTAGTACATAGAGTATAGCTCCAGTGCAACAAAAGCCAATCAACTTTATAGCGTCAACATATCCTGTTATTATACTGTTTTAGTGTTGTAACAGCTCTTGTCATTCATCTGTGCTGGAAATCTGTGCATTGTAGGTATAACTATAACTGAAGGGCTTCCATATCTAGCTTTGCTCATGTCTCTGTTACTTTCATTGCAGACACAGTAGGAAGTCTTAGGAATCAAAACAAAGACGAGAGGTATATGTGTACATGAGGCACGGAGTGGTTAAATTTAGATAAAATATAATCAGAAACTTTATTGGTATGCACTAAAATTGTGTTTTACCAAATGATTTTTATTTATTTATTTGTTTAAAAATTCATTAATCGTTATAATAACTCAATTTATTAGTGAAATATTAAAAGAACACATGTGCACTGATCAAAGCCCACAAACATGGAGTAATCACTTTTAAAATGACAGTATTACACTGTCAAACCACATTGCTGCTGCTTAATGGCTAAACTTATTAATATATTGCAGTAATCCAGATATATGTATTCTCCTATTGGTTTGCTATCATAGTTCTCCTGCTTAGGGTTGTTATATTATTAAGAATTATAATTCTTAATCTGGCAAATTATCTGTCTGGCTGCTGGTCTTCCTACCAGTTGCTAGTAAATCTAATCCATCTACCAATTATCAATAAATGCAGGTTTAGTGGGATATATATTGCCCCATGACAAGGAAGTCTTGTAGTGTGATTCATAATAGCCCAATGCTTATCTGTCTAAAGAAGCTAAGATAAAATATCTTCTAGTCTCCAGCAGTGCTTATATACCTTCATACATACTCCAAGGATTAATTAGCTGTACGTTCAGTTACATCTAGGAATATGCATTGTTACCATTCCCTCTGGTAAATTTGTATTAGAGTACCTTAAGGATTACCTTAGATTTTCAAAATCATGTTATTCTTTTTTCCTCTAAGGCCATGTTTTGAATTGCACCAAGATATATATAAATATTTCTAAACTTTTGGAATTAAGTTTGGGGTTTTGCTGAGCAGCAATTAGATAATAGTGAAAGAGTAATAGGCCTGCTTCTTTAAAGTAATGAAATGTGTAAAAATGAATAAAATTATTTGAGACGACCGGCATGGGCCATTGAGACCAAAGTGCATGTGTAAACAAAAGAAAAATGTTGTCCGGCGCCCAGAAACAAACAATATATAAAAATCACTATGTGTCAGCATATACATAAAGGAGAATTGTGTGCACAATATTAACTATATTGGGTTTAAGCTCATCTGTCTGCGTCAAGGCATCCCCTGTAGGTGAGTCCCTAAGCTAGTGATACAAATTTATATTCAGAGTGTTCCATTTAAAACCTTCCCCTGAACCTCCAATTAGAGATTTAGGGCCTGATTCATTAAGGATCTTAACTTGAGAAACTTCTTATTTCAGTCTCCTGAACAAAACCATGTTACAATGCAAGGGGTGCAAATTAGCATTCTGTTTTGCACATAAGTTAAATACTGACTGTTTTTTCCATAGATAGACGGGAAAAATCCCTTCATTGCCTCGCAAAGCAACAAGCAGCAATGCCCTGGGTTACCAAGGGAATGAAATAGCCAGTCATTTATTAGGTTTAATGTATTTTTTATAGGCATCTGACTTCCATATGCCAAGAGATTTAATCACTACTATGGAAGAACCTGCCAAGGCTGCAAATGTAGCAGCTCCAATTCTAAATGAATGCGTAGCATAAAGATCTAGATCTAATCCAAGACAATCTAATGATTTATTAGACAATGCGTTAAATTGATATTTTGTAAGTGGGTTACCATCCCAATGTATTAAGAATAATTTTCTTGAAGGGGGTCTAACTTTTAAGAATTGTCCACAAATTAACTTATCTTCATTTGGATATATATTAAACTAGCAGCCTTTACCAAATTGATCTGTTTTTGATCTGGCTATCTTGCAAGACAAATGTGACTCATAAACCAGCACATGTTGCACTAATAAACCGTAGTTTGTACTTTTATTTGATTTTGCAACTAATTTGGACATTCTAAATGCTCCATAGAATGCCTAAACTAAGGCTGCGGTAAATAACAATAACTCGCATCTATCTGCTGTAACTTTTTGTAAAGAATAGATTAATTGATGTAACAACTGAAACTCTAATGGCCTCCTAGTATCTTCAGGAACCGGCCTGTCACGCGCCCAGCCTCTCATTGCCTTAATAATCAGGAAGCTTTTAGTAAGGTCTTCAAAACCTTTTAATAGGGCCATAAATGATATACCCGCTAAAATCGTGGACGAAGATGTTTTAGATGCACCAACACTATATTGGGACTAGATAAATACTAACATATCATCGCTCTGACCTGAATCCTGAGGACCTCGTGACAGTAGGAATGGTCTCCATTGTTCCCAGGCTGTACGATATGCTCTCCTAGTCTATGGTGCTAATGACATCTCCACAAGTCCCTCTTGCTGGCGTAATGATGAGTCCCTCTTTGCCGGCGTGATGATCTGCCAAACATAAGAGGGATTAGGTGTGCCAACCATATTAGCGTAAGGAGCCAGAACCTTAAATCGCCGCCACTGACAACGAGATAGGGCATCTGCAATCCCATTGTCATCCTGTGGTACATGCCTTGCTGTAAAGGAGATATCGTACTCCAAACAATGCAAGACTAGTTGTCTAAGCAACGCAATCGCGGGTGGTGATGATGCACTCTGTTGATTGATTGCACAACTCCCAGATTGTCACACCAAAAAACAGTGTGTCGCCCCCGCAATCTCGAGGCCCAGAGTTCCATGGCCACTATAATGGGGAAAAATTCCAAAACTAAAAGGTTGGACACAAGACCAGATTGACGGCAAGCTAGAGGCCAATGAGTAGCACACTAATTGCCATTCAAATATGCCCCGAATCCTATCGATCCTCAGGTATCTGTGTGTAGATCTAGTTGCATGTTGGAAATGGGTGGGCTGAGCCAAATACGTGTCCCATTGAAATCTCACAGAAAACTGGATCAAACATTAAGATCAGATCTGATCTTTTCAGACAACCTAACCACCAAATGCAGCCTAGTGAGTCCTGTGGTAGCCCTTTGTAATTTCCTGCAGAATATTTTGCCCATGGGAATAATTCTACAAGCAAAGTTAAACAAACCTAATAAAGACTGAACTTTGCATAAAGAGACAGATGGGGCTCCTTGAATGGAAAGAGCTTCTTCTTCTATTCTACGCACTTCATCAAGGGGAAGACGACAACAGCCTGTCTGTGTGTCTATTTCGATCCCCAGAAAAGACAAGCATGATGTAGGACCTTCAGTTTTGTCTTGTGCTATAGGATCCCCTAAAATCGTAAATAAAGCTTGGGCTGACTTTAAAATGTTTTCACATTGGGAAGAACCTGCTAATCCCACTATCAAAAAATCATCTAAAAAATTAGCTAATCCGCAATGTTCAGGTCCTGCTTGAATGCACCAATGGAGGAAAGTACTGAACCTCTCAAAGAATGCTCAGGATATCAACAACCCATGGACAAATAACGGTCAATATAAAATCTGTCTTTCATTTTGAAACCCATGAGTCAAAACGAATCAGGGTGCAATGGGAGCAAACGAAATGTGGACTCAATGTTCAACTTGGCTAACAAAGCACACTGTCCAAATTCCTGAATTAAGGTTAGAGCTGATTAAAATTAAAACTTAACAGCAATATAATAGGGATCAATGGCATCGTTAATTGAATTTCCTTCCGGGTATGACAGGTATTGTATAAGCCGATATTTACCTGCTGCCTTTTTAGGCACAACACCTACTGGCGACACTACTAGATCTGAAAAGGGGGGTAATGAAAGGGGGCCCAACATGCGGCCAAGACTGACTTCTTTTCTTACTTTTTCTGCTAATATGTCAGGAAAGACAAATGTAGATTTTACATTCTTAGGAATTGGTAAATGTAACTCAACTTGAACAGGGATTCTAAAACCAAATGAAAATCATTGTCTTAAAAACTCATCCACAGTTATGTCAGGAAAAAGGCGAAGTCATCGTCCTAACTCTTGCAAACTAATCGGTGAGGGAGCTTTAGCGTGCAGAAGCTCCTGAAGCTCCTCTTCCCCTGTCAGATCCTGAAGTGTTTCTTGGGCACTCTGTGGCAGGATGGGGACCCCTACAAATGGAACATACATGGCGGAATTTGCATGCTGTTCCTCTTGTACATGTTCCTGCAATAAAGTCATAGCAACGGTTTCTGATGGGGAGGGGTGTGGGGCCCCTCTCAGTTGCAAGAAGCCGCTTCTGACCACTAGTGCCTGCCGTATTACTAGCAGGCTGCATAAGATTCTTCCAGATTTCTACGTCTTTGAAAAACAGTGGGAGATTGGCGATTCCACTTAATTTCCATCTAAAATGTTCATCATAGGTGCGCCAAATAGTTGCATCATCGTTAATGAACATATCATTTATAAGATGTAGTATCGCCAAACATCAGTATGTTCAGTTGGTCTAGTCTCAATGTATGGTGCTGCAAACATACAATACCCAGCAAGCCAGTTTGGAAAGGATCTATATGCTTCCTCACCGATTCCATGTCGTTATTTTGAAGTTATTAAATCCTTTTTGGACAAATCTGTTAGGGTAAACATGTCTACAAAAAGTCCCTTCTTTATTTTATCTTTAGCACTCTTTCTAATACCCCAAGTAAGAGCAGTATTTGATCATTTAACCATATCTTGTCCACCTGTTCTTGACTGAAGGCAATGGAGGCTGTGTATCGCATGAATGTTTTTTACCTAACAACTGTGTTTGAAGCCGTTATAGGAGTTTGCCGCGATCTTTGCTCTTCATCTGATGATTCATCATTATAACTATTTAAAGGTGAACTAAAATAATGTGCAGTGTGTATAGATAGAGAAACATACCAGCAATCAGTGCATCTGCACCCTCTATGCGAACTCCTGAGGTGTCGACTCTTCCTGCTTCTAAGATATTCCTTCCATACAACGTCGTTTGACCTTCTGTAACTTGTGTAGCAGTAGCCAAAATATTTCTTTTACCTTGAAAATGAGGATTTAGAGAGAGTGATACATTAGAAGCAGAAACAACATTGCTCGGCTCCCTCATTTTGTCATAGAATTCAGATTGCTGCTGATATTCCCAATAACTGTGATTATTCTGCAGTCTAGAACCTTGCGAAGTATAAAAACCATAATCTTGTTGCATATATTGGGGTTCTCTTGTCCACAAAAGAGAATGGGTGCGGTGTTCTGAGGGCAATGTTGAAGAGTGGGATAAGGAGATATTGTCACGGTCGTCTGAATTTCTTGATCCGATTCGGGACCCTTGGGACTAGCTGGAGCAGGAGTGAAACAGAACTTAGCAGCCTGGATGAACTTCTTGCTCATGTTCTTGCTGATTGTAGAATATAGCAGGGGAATTAGCAGTCTGGAAATGTAGACAGGAACACTGCACTTGTAATGCAGTCAGGAACACTGCACTTGTAATGCAGTCAGGAACACTGCACTTAGGAATGCAGACAGGAACACTGGAGCCAAGAACTATCCTCTGGAGAGAAGTGTGGAGAACGGGAATGCAGCAGATGACCAAAAGGGACCCAGGTAGCCGTGATATGACAGCGGCGGATGAGGTAAGTGCGGCTAAGATCCCGATTTGTGACAGTACCCCCTCCCTTATGAGTGGCCACTGGACACTTAGATTGGGGCTTAGTTGGAAACTTGCGGTGAAATTTTTTGATGAGAGATGGAGCGTGAACATCAGAAGCTTTGATCCAGGCCCTCTCTTCTGGACCATAGCCTTTCCAGTCGACTAGATATTGTAAGGTTTTATGTCGAAACCGAGAGTCCAAGATCTCTTTAATTTCATATTCTTCACCATGTTCAGTCTGCACTTCAGGAGAAACCAGTTTGGGTGTATAAAACCGATTTAGCACCAGTGGTTTCAAGAGAGAGATATGGAAGGTATTGGGTACCCTGAGGTAAGATGGTAGATGTAATTTGTAGGACACTGGATTGATGACTTGGGAGATGTTAAACGGTCCAATAAAGCGAGGAGCGAATTTCATAGATGGAACTCTGAGGCGTAGATTGCGAGTAGACAGCCAGACTCTGTCTCCGGGTTTCAAGCTTGGAATGGCTCGTCGCTTTTTGTCGGCCTGAATTTTGTAGCGTTGGGACGCTTTAAGTAGAGATTCCCGTACCTGGCGCCAGTGGCCTGAAAAATTCTTTAGGAAAACTTCAGAGGCAGGTACTGAGGCTGTAGGAAGTGGAGTAAACAAGGGTACCCTGGGGTGTAGGCCATAGACCGTATGAAATGGAGTGGAAGCAGAGGATTCGTGATAATGATTATTATGAGCAAATTCTGCCCAAGGAAGCAGACCTACCCAGTCGTCTTGAGAAGAGGATATGTACAAACGGAGAAATGTTTCTAGGTCTTGATTAACTCTTTCCGTTTGCCCGTTGGATTGGGGATGATAGGCCGAAGAGAAGTTTAGTTTGATCTGTAGTGCTTGGCACAAGGATCTCCAGAATTTCGCCACAAACTGAACTCCTCTATCTGAGACGATTTCTTCAGGACACCCATGCAAACGGAAGATCTCCTTTATAAATTGCTGAGCCAGGATAGGTGCTGATGGGAGTCCACGGAGAGGAACAAAATGCGCCATTTTAGAGAACCGGTCAACGATGACCCAGATGGTATTGAAATTATTAGAATTGGGCAAATCGGAAACAAAGTCCATAGAAATATGGGTCCAGGGTTTGGTGGGAATAGGCAGAGGCAAAAGTTGACCAGCTGAAGATTGTCTTGAACTTTTATGTTGGGCACAGCTGCCACATGCGGAAACAAATTGCTGAACATCCTGATGAAGCGTAGGCCACCAGTAGCTTCTCAATATGAAAGATTGAGTTTTGCGGATGCCAGCATGACCGGCAAATCTGGAACAATGTGCCCATTGGAGCAATTTTTTACGCAGATTCTCAGGAACAAAAGTTTTCCCCTGGGGAGGTGTATTGTCGGGTCTACTGACTGCGATGCTGAGTGGGCTGATAATAGGCCGTGGATCCACAATGATGGAATCTTCATCTTTTACCATAGAACGTGACAGAGCATCGGCCTTGCGATTTTTGGAACCGGGACGGAAGGTGACATGGATATCAAATCGAGAAAAGAATAGTGCCCATCGGGCCTGACGTGGATTCATGCACTGTGCAGTTTTAAGGTAGAGCAGATTCTTGTGATCTGTGTATATTGTGACAGGATAACGAGCTCCCTCAAGTAAATGTCTCCACTCTTCAAGCGCCAATTTGATGGCAAGCAGCTCTTTGTCCCCTATGGCATAATTTCGTTCAGCTGGTAAAAATTTTCGGGAGAAGAACCCGCAGGGATGCCATTGCTCATCAGCCGGTTTTTGGGAGAGAACTGCCCCTACTCCGACAGATGAGGCATCAACTTCCAAGTAGAATGGACAGGTTAAATCTGGTTGCCTCAGTATGGGAGCAGAAATAAATGCTTGTTTCAGAAGTTGAAAAGCAGATTGGGCTTCTTCAGACCACTTGGCAGGATTAGCTCCTTTTTTGGTGAGGGCGGTGAGTGGTGCTACTACAGTAGAGTAGCCACGAATAAATTTTCGATAGTAGTTAGCAAATCCCAGAAATCGCTGTACTGCCTTTAGTGTAGATGGTTGAGGCCAGTTAAGAATAGCTTGCACCTTCTCTGGGTCCATACGGAGACCAGTGCCCGAGATGATATACCCCAAGAATGGAATGGATTCAACTTCGAAGGTGCATTTTTCAAGCTTGCAATACAGTTTATTCCTTCTGAGACGGCTGAGGACCTCTTTAACATGTCTGCGATGGGACTGGATATCAGAGGAGAAAACGAGGATATCGTCCAAATATACCACAATAGTATGGTACAGTAAGTCCCGAAAGATTTCGTTTATGAAATTCTGAAAAACCGCTGGGGCATTGCTCAGACCGAATGGCATGACAAGATATTCGTAGTGCCCATCCCTGGTGTTAAAGGCGGTTTTCCATTCATCGCCACGCCTGATACGGATCAAATTGTAGGCCCCGCGGAGATCCAACTTCGTAAATATTTGCGCACCTTTGACTCTGTCAAATAACTCTGTGATGAGGGGCAGAGGATACCGGTTCTTGATGGTAATGTCGTTGAGACCTCGGTAATCGATGCAGGGACGTAATCCACCATCTTTTTTTTTTACAAAAAAGAACCCGGCTCCTGCCGGTGAAGAGGATGGGCGAATAAAGCCCCTTTCCAAGTTCTCTTTTACATATTCAGACATAGATTTTGTCTCAGGGATAGAAAGAGGGTAGACTCTGCCACGCGGTGGGGTTTTACCCGGAACAAGATCAATGGGACAGTCCCAATCCCGATGAGGTGGTAGAGTTTCAGCGGCCTGCTTACTGAAAACGTCTGTGAACTCTTGGTAGGCAGAAGGAACTGGCAAAACTTCCTTATCAGAGGTGGAGCAATGTGGAAGAACACGTTGTAAACAGGACCCGAAACAAGTTGGAGCCCACGCCAGGATTTGTGGAGTCGACCAGTCAATATGGGGGTTATGCGTTTGAAGCCATGGAAACCCGAGAACCACAGGGCTAGTGGCTTCTGGGATGACCAAAAAGGTAAGAGACTCGGAATGCAGAACTCCTATTTGGAGCGTCACTGGAGAAGTCTGATGCGTAATGGTACCCCCTGGAATACGGCTACCGTCAACCGCAGAGAGAAAGATGGTCACTGGAATTTTCTCTAGTGGAATGGCTAGTTCAGCAGCTAATCTGGCAGACATGAAATTCCCAGCTGCTCCAGAATCCAGCAGGGCTGAAATGTATTGGGAGCCTTGAGCGTGTTTCAGAGTGACTGGGATAATACAGTCCTTGCCTTGTGGGGAGCGAAGAGCCACTCCTAGGCTCACTTCCTCATCGTCAGCTAGGAGGTTGTGTTTACCCGGCTTGCGAGGACAATGATGTAACAGATGTCCGGAACTGGCACAGTATAAGCAAAGTTTCTCTCTAACTCGCCGTTCTCGCTCGGTGGGTAAAAGACGTGCTTTGCCTAATTGCATGGGTCCTTCAGGGAAAGGAGACGGTACACGGGCCCGTTGAATAGGGTGGAACTTGGGGTGTTTCAGCTTCCTCTTTTCTAGAGCTCTTTCTCTGAACCGAAGATCAACCCGATTGCAGGTGGTAATCAATTGGTCTAGCGTTGTAGGTAAGTCCCGAGACGCTAATACATCCTTAATGTGGTCAGACAGGCCCTGCCAGAAAACCGCAACAAGAGCATCGTTATTCCAAGATAGTTCAGAGGAAAGTGTTTGAAATTGAACGGCATATTGGCCCACAGACTGCTGCCCTTGCCGAAGGCGCAGAATATCTAAAGCGGCTGACGTTGTTCTTCCAGGCTCGTCGAATATTCTGCGGAAGGTAGACAGGAAGCTATCAATATCAAATAAAATTGGGTCAGATTTTTCCCAGAGCGGTGATGCCCATGCCAGAGCTTGCCCTGATAGTAGCGAAACAATATAAGCAGTTTTGGTACGTGCAGTGGGGAAATTTCCGGGTTGTAATTCAAAGTGTATACTACACTGGTTGAGAAACCCGCGGCAATTCTTCGGATCGCCATTGTATTTAGCTGGCGTGGGAAGATGGAGTCTGGATGAAGTAAGTAGTGAAGCAGGTATTACTGGCTCAGGCGGAGTATGGGATGGTTGACTGCGGAATAACTGCAAGGTATCCATACGTGTAGAAACATCCTGCAGCAATCTCAAAATTTGCCCCTGGTTAGTTTCTTGTCTCTCAATGCGTTCAGCTAATATTTGGACAGAGTCCTCCCTCGGGGTATGTTCCCCTAGCGGATCCATTAGGCCAGAACAAACTGTCACGGTCGTCTGAATTTCTTGATCCGATTCGGGACCCTTGGGACTAGCTGGAGCAGGAGTGAAACAGAACTTAGCAGCCTGGATGAACTTCTTGCTCATGTTCTTGCTGATTGTAGAATATAGCAGGGGAATTAGCAGTCTGGAAATGTAGACAGGAACACTGCACTTGTAATGCAGTCAGGAACACTGCACTTGTAATGCAGTCAGGAACACTGCACTTAGGAATGCAGACAGGAACACTGGAGCCAAGAACTATCCTCTGGAGAGAAGTGTGGAGAACGGGAATGCAGCAGATGACCAAAAGGGACCCAGGTAGCCGTGATATGACAGCGGCGGATGAGGTAAGTGCGGCTAAGATCCCGATTTGTGACAGATATTTGTGAACTCATAAATCTCGCTGGTGGGGGATAAGGAGATGTCCATTCTTTTAAAGAACTCTATTGATTGACCAGGTTTATAACACCACTTCATTCTTAAATCCCCCTTGGGTAAATATTCAAGGGAGACCCTTGAAATAAAGCCGGGGGAAATGGTGATTGTGATTGTGATGGCTGAGATGGAGAGGATGTTGGACGAATAATCGCAGGCTGACAGGTAGTGATTCCGAATGAACAGTTCTTACCCTGCGGGGTCCAGACATTGCCGCTTCAAATTCGCGCACATGTCACACTCAAGTGCCAGAGAGCTGTTCATTCGGAATCACTGCCTGTCAGTCTGCTGTGCCATCAGACATCTGCATCTTCGGCTTTCAGGTAAGTCTGTTTTTTGTGCAATCGTTTTTTTTTGTAGAGATGAAGGATATCGGAATTGTGGTAATCGATTACCACCATTTAGGGGTAGTAAAAGAAAGGAGGTAGGAAAAATGTTAAAATAAAATAAATGTTAAATAAAAGAAAATAGAAAGGAAGGGGGAGCAAGAGGAATAAATACAGATAAACTAAAAAGGGGGGTTTAAAAGAACAGTAAAGAAAAATGTAAAAGAAAAATAAAACTAATTAAGATTTAATAAAGAAAAGAAAGAGCAGATAAATGACAAAAGCACTGTAAAAACAAGCAAAAAGGGGGATACAAATCCTTTCTCTCTGCTGCAGTCATAGGTCTCACTCATGATTTTGTGAAGAAAAACTGAGGCTGAATAACTGACAAGTGATGGTTTATATAACCTCACCTTAACCACTCCCCCAACTCTCATTAGCTAATTCAAAACTGACTCTAAAAGTTAACCCTTGCAGGTAAATGTTCAAAGACTATAAGCGCAAATGCATTTGTTTAAGTGCGTTCGGCTTGTCAATAAATTGAATTGCAAAAGAGGTGAGCT
Organism: Mixophyes fleayi; assembly: GCF_038048845.1. Taxonomy (NCBI): domain Eukaryota; kingdom Metazoa; phylum Chordata; class Amphibia; order Anura; family Limnodynastidae; genus Mixophyes; species Mixophyes fleayi. The sequence continues at coordinate 314,348,210 of NC_134402.1, forward strand.
TCTGAACCATACATTTCTATAATTTTAATTTTAATAAAGGTGGATGGAGAACATTTACTCAGTTTTAATGTTTTGAGAGGTCACATAATGCTATGCCACAATGTGTGTTTTGTTTGCTTATTTCTAAAGAGGTCCAATGTACTGTATAAAGTTGAAACGTACATTTAAACATGTTTTCCATCTAGAATATATAGCTTACTATCTAGTGTTTTGGGGACTGCTATGTAAAATAAAATACCTTGCTAGCGCCTGTGCAGCATTCTGGCTCCTCTGTATGGTGAGCGTTTTTAGTAGCCCGACAAAACTTAGGCTCACGTGTAGCATTCCTCAGCATGCTATTCATTGCAGTCTCAGACTGCTACAGCCACTCTAAATAGAAAGACAGGATATGCATAGATAAAAATTGTATTTATTAATTTTTTGCATAAATTTGCATAGATGCCCCCTACACACAGTTACACACACAGACACATGCACACACTAGATGGTAAATTATGCATTTTGGGTGGAAAACCCTCATTTACCATGCCTAAAATCAAGTATTTCTTTTTAGGCATTTTGAGTGTACATCTTATTTTTCCTTGGTTATCCAATTTGAAGGGATGAGCTGAGTACAGATATAACAGCTTTCTTTGTATTTTACTGTGACTGGATCACTTATAAGTAATTTATGGCATAAAGTTATTTAAAGGAAATAGCGCAGGGCGCTTATTTATATCATTGTAAATGCACTTATTTTTGATATTGTGTATATATTGGTAAGGGAAATCTGTATTTCTGACACCAGGGAAGAAATTTGTTTGTTTTAACTTTGCTAGAGGAAATGGACTCAGGTCTGAGGTATATGTTTGATTTCTGATAAGCATTTATTTGAGGCAGTCTGTGTGTAGTTTCTAGAGGATGTCCTCATTAAGGATAATTAAGTCTATTCAATGTGAGTGACCAAAACTTGACCACACCACAGGAGGTCGTTACTGTGAGTTCCTGAGTGGCTTTTGTTAAGGGTGTTAGAACCTGTCTGAATATTGTAAACATCATGTGATGTAGGATATCACAGAAGTGTAAGTTTTGTTCAGTATAAATTGCATTTAAAATCTAAGAACATCCTGAGATCTGATGGAAATCTGAGGAAATCAGAATTTCACTAAAGAATTTCACTACAGAATTTTCCACCAACTTTTTATGCCGATTGATTTTACATCCGATCGATGGTCCGATCACTCGGTCCATGGACTGCATACACACTAGCCTTGTTTTAGACGATAAAGGGAAGAGCGGCCGTTCCAATAGCAACTTTTTACAGCCATGTTGTCGTGAGCAATGATTTTAATTTCGTACACACTGATGCAACATTTGCGGGGCATGTAACGATATACCAAAGACATTAGCATAAAGGGGCAGAGTTTTCACTATAGTTAATACCCAAAACAGCATAAAAAGAGAAGGCAACACTGTCTCTTCATTCATTCCTATTTTTTAACCTACAATGGATACAATAGAAGAAGAAAATGCAACTGCACTTTTCCTGCTTGCTGTGGCAAGAAGACTGCAGGTACAGAACCAAAGAAAATAAGGAGAAAGGATACATCTTGTTGGAGAAAAGATTGGTTCAAGAGGAGAGACACATTCTCTCATATGCCCCTGCTACAGGAGATACGGGACAACAACCCAGATGACTTTAAGAATTTCCTTCATATGAATGATGCCACTTTTCAGGAACTGCTCCAACTAGTAACGTGGTCATCCAGAGGGAGAACACCCATTTAAGGAGATCTATACCGCCAGAGCAAGACGGGTGCAGCGCTAAGATTTTTGGCAACAGAGATCTGAAATACAGCACAGCTATTTCACCTCAAGCTCTTGGTATGATAATACCTGACACCTGTCATGCTATCATCTTTGATTTAAAACCAGTTACAACTGTGCTTAGAGACAATAACATTTGTTGCAGGTGGAGCATCCCCTTCTGTATCCATCTCTGGTACCATAATAAGCTTTACTCAGCCAAGACTTTAGATGAAGCCGTCCGTCTACTTGAGACCTTGGGACTTCCTGCTTCGATTTCATTGCAACGATCTTTAGCTACAGACCAGATCTCTCGTCCTCCAGAATGTGCTCTCAAGCCCCAATGACTCCAAGCAAAGGAATGGTCGACGGCGAGGCCAGCTGGATCTCTACCTACAACCTGATCTTATACCTACTATGAGCACCTTTTAGGAGTTGTTTACAAATTTTCTTACCTCTTTCTGCATGCTGGCCTGCTGATTTTCAGTTATCTCATGTAGAAATTATGGTATTACTGTCGTAATGTTATTTATTGTGTCTGTAGCCTAGTAGATATCTGGATAGTTTCCTGTTGCTAGTTTCTCTCAGAACGCACCACTGGAACTGTTCGCCTCTTTAACTATCCATGCTTCCGTTTAGTTATAGTGGGAAGTTAATGACTACGACATTCCCCCTGTTGCCTATATTTCCATGTTCCCTGTCCCCGTTCAAGGAGGGTGGGAGTACTCCCTCCCCCATGGCGACCTAGTGCTTTCACGTTTTACCACCCACACTCCCCTATTGGGTGCCTTACCCTTGCCCGGCCCTTTTATACCAATTGCAAGACACCCTCACCCCCCGTTTTACCCAGGCAGCACCACAGACCAGTTCTTGTCCTCTACTTTGGTCTTGTCCACTTCCCTGGTTTCCTATTTTCCTTTCTTTCTGCCCCCTTCTTCTCACAGGTACTCTTTGTTGACTAATGCTTATCCTGGTGCGGTATTAATGCTTTTTTATATTTGTGTCTTCCTCTAGCCCATGTGACCCTTTACGGAGGACCTGAGGTGGCTCATCCTATCATCCCCTATGGCTCTTAGGATCCTTTCGCAGAATATCAAAATCGAACAGTCCGAAAAAGTGTACAAAACTCTAACACTGAAACAGCACAAAGGTAACATAGTCTTCATCAAGGAGACTCATTTTGCACAACACCTACACCCAAAATTGAGGTCCAGATTAAATACCACCAACTTCCTTGCTTGCGATGCCAGACAGAAAAGACGAGAGGTAGCCATTCTTATAGCCTCACACATTACCTTGGAAATACTCGAAACACATGCTGATACCAAGGGTAGATACATGATCTTAGTGGAGAAACTCAACAAGACCCTATGTACAATAATGAATCTTTATGCCCCTAATCAGAACCAGCGTTTTCTTCCCTTGACTCCTTGCTCTCTCAAGTGCGTAGGGGGGAAATGTTCATGGTGGGTTTTAATGTAGTTGGTGAAACAATCGACAAGTCAGCCTCGTTTGTCACTTCCACCAGCAGCTCTGAGTCCTCCATATCTAATGCATTGGCATCCCTGCTCGAATATCACCTTCTTTATGACTCCTAGAGGATCAGGGAAACCACCTCCAGACAATATATATTTTTACCCCTTGGTCCACAACACGTTAGGTTAGATATGATCCTCCTTAGCCACAATTTGACCCTTAAGCACCCGGCCCACATTCACCCTTTATATCTGCAGTCATAGGGGAATAGTCGGACCATTCCTCTATAACTGTAGACCTCTCTGATATAGCCTCCTGCCCCCACTCATTCACATGGCGGCTCAATTACTCCCCCCTTCATAACCCTCAATTCACTCAGCAACTGCAGTGCCTATTAGAGGAATATTTCCTCCATAACTATTTCCCCGATACTTCTCTGTTGATCCTATGAGAAGCCCATAAGGCAGTCTTGTGGAGGCAACTTATCAGCATGGCCTTGCAGCATAAAAATTTGTGTGCCTCAAACATATATCTCTGTCAATCTAGCAGCAGGATGTAGAACACCAACATAAGTTAACCCCTGAACCAGCTACCCTAGCTAAACTCCTTAAGGTCATGTTGATTTTAATTCTTCTCCTCTCTGAATCTACTGCTAAGACCCTGAAGTGACTGATGAGAAAGGAGGTAAGGTGGACAGGATCTTGGCTTCCCGGTTGACGGCGACTAAATCCCAAAGCAACATGTTGGCTCTAAAAACTGCCTTGGGTACCCTCACCTATAGTCCGAATATGATTGGATGGAAATTTCACATTTTTTACTCTAAGTTGTACAATTTGGATAACTAGAAGCTAGGCCCTCGCCCAGCGGAGGATGCCAATCAATGATTTCCTTAAGCATGCCAAACTACCCACACTCTCTCGTCTGACTGCCCAACAATTAAATTAAGCCACTTCCATGGAGGTAATCATTCCAGTGATCAAGGCTCAGAAGTCCTCTAATGCTCTGATGGTTTCTCTGCAGGTTATTACAAAAAGTTCCTTGTTCAACATTGAACAAGGAGTGGAGGTTCCCCACCTCCACTCCTTGTTCAGTGCTGTATTACAGGGGACCTCTTTTCCTAAAACCATGTTGGAGAATCGAATGGTGGTCATTTATAAAGAAGGGAAGGACCCTTGTGACTGTGCTAGCTACAGACCTATCTCCATTAAGCTATATGCCAAGATACTAGTCCCCCAATTAAACAGGTTCCTTCCAACTCTGGTCCACTATGACCAAGTGGGATTCATCCCAGGGCACCAGGCCAGGGACAACACTCATAGGGCAATAGACCTTATCCAGATCATGCACTGTAGGCGCTTTCTATCGATAATGCTTGCGCTAGATGTCGAAAAGGCATTTGACTGTATATCATGAAATTTTATGTTTCATGTTTTGAAGACCTATGGTATTTCGGTGAAATTTCTGACAGGCATTGTCGCATCAACTCTCCACTAGGGTTCTAATCAACGTCTCCCTCTATGACTCAATTTCCCTCTCTAATGGGTGCAAACAGGGGTGCCTCCAATTTCGCCTGGTATTTGCCCTTATTATTGAGCTTCTTGCTGCAATGGTCAGACAGACTGATGCTGTGCATGGAGTGTGGGTGGTGCCCCAGGAATTTAAAATATCCTTATTTGCAGGTGATGTCTTTTTGGCCCTTACACACCCTCAGACTTCTCTCCTGGCCCTCTATTAGCTTATGTAAGAAAATGGCATCCTCTCATGATATAAAATCATCTTTCTAAATCCAAGGCTATGCTGTTACATGTTCCCCACACCCCTCACTGAAGATCCATATCCAAACAGCTTTTGCTCTTAACTTGCAAAAGAACGAGATCAAATACTTTGGGATATTTATTAGACCATCTATACCAGGAGAATTTTCCCAGACTCCATACCAGAATTAAGCGGGAGCTCCTCATATAGAGAGGATATATTATTTTGTGGCTGGGAAGGATCACCACAATTAAGATAAACCTGATTCCTAAGCTCCTTTATTTGTTCTACACCCTTCCCCAATCTGATATTTAAAAAGTTGCAATCCTTCTTTCTGAAATTCATCTCTGACTCCCAGAATCTCCCAAGCTGTCCTTAAGAATCCCAAGATCCGAGGTGGTTAGAGATTTCCAGATGTAAAATGTAATCACTTTGTGTCTCACCTGAGTCAACTGGTGGCCACTTACACCCCCTACCATACCATTGCTTGTGGGGACTTGGAAATCCACTTTCCTGGAGTGCATTTCTTGACTTCAATCTGGGGACTCCCTAGTGTCGATCAACCACCCCTGGCTCACTCTCTCACCTCCCTTAAATTCTGCTTATCTATCTGGGACTTTTGCAGGTCGAGATTTCAATTGTCCTCCCTTATTTCCCTCTTGGTATCGCTATGGAACAATCCCAATTTTTCTCCTGGACTCTCTTCCCCTCACTTCTAAAAGTGGATTCAAGCCAGGATCAGGGTGGCCCATAACCTGACCACTAATAATACCTGGGCCTCTATTTCAGATATTCAACAAAAATATACATCCTTCTGCTCCCTTTTCTTTCTTTATCATGTCCCTCCCCCGACTTATTCCATACGGGCTCTTACCTTTTTTTGAACGACTATATTTGAAATTTCCACTCTCCAGGGGTGTGATCTCCTCCATTTATAACTGGTTAACTGAGAATACCCATGACTCCCAGGTCCGTCATAAACGAGATTGGGAAAGGGACTACGGCCCGGCTCCTGAAGAGTATTGCTGAAAGGAGTTTAGAGAGGGGATTGCAACTAGTTCCATTTGCATGCAAATTTAAAAAAAAAAACAGCCGACAAACTATATTATAGATGGAATTATACACTAGACAAACTCTCCAATATGTTTCCTACGTCCACTCCGAGCTGCTGGCGGAAATGTGGAGCTACAGAGTGGCAATGCTTCTACATATTTGATGGACCTGTCCTCGCATAGTTCCCTTCTGGAATATGGTCCTTTCTGTTCTTAATTCCCTTTCTAAACGCCCATTATCCATGGATCCTTGAACCTTCCTCCTCTCCCGCCCTATGCCTTAAGAGAGCGTTCCTTCTAATAAATTGATTTCTCATGTCCTCGCAGCGACCATTGGAAAAATCTGGACCCCCTACAAAGTCAGCTCTTAAAAACTATATCTGGCATATTGCAGACATGGAATGTATTACTTACTATATCCACGACAAAGATCTCGAGTTTGATTTCGTCTGGTACCTTTGGGAAAATTTTAATTCCTTGCCCACGTCTGCTCCGCCCACTGCTTCATGAATGTCCATTCCTATTGCAGCTTGGACTCTGAAAAGCCTCGGGATCCTTCGAACTAGGCACCGTGCCTCTCGAATATATGTGGCAAGCCGTGTTACATTTGTTTATTGTACACGCTGTTATATAATATTATATATATATATATATATATATATATATATAATATCTGCCAAAGTCTAGCATTTGCTCCTATTTGCTTTTTTAATTGTATTGTATCCACCCATCCCCCCCCCCTCTTTTCTACCCACCCTCCCCTGCTGGTCTTTTTTCCCCTATAAGTATGGAAAAAGTCCTGAAGGAAACAATTTGGCTGTTTGTATTATGTCGCTTATTGTTACATTCTCATTTGTTTCCTTTGTAAATAAAGTGTTAAAAAAAGCCATGTCATTTTATTATTATTGCTTTTATTTAATAAAATTATGGGCATAATCTAAAATTGTGGAAGAAAGTGATATTGAGTTTTATTCTAAACTGGGTAGTGTTGTTTGCACTTTTGGGGGCATATTCAATTAGCTTTCGGATTCGCGGTAACGCGCCGGAACAGCCGCAAAACGTAATGCGCGTTACCGCGAATCCGAAAGCTAATTGAATATGCCCCTTGAAATTAAAATTAGACAACCTTTTTATATTATCTCAACACCAAACATCTTGTTTTACTAATTAGAAATTGAAATGAAACAAATTTATTGTAAGAAATGAACATCTAGCAAAGTGATTTTATATCGTAGTTGTCCTTATGTAAACAAGTGCTCTTACTGAATCAACATATAACACGATATATCAACAAATATGTAATTTATAGCATATAACATTATGGTAAACCTTATTATTAGTTGTTCTATCTCTAATTTTATAATGCTGTGGTTTATACCGCTAACCTTTTTGATTATGGAATTGATTTCTATTTTTCACTGTGCGTTTAAGAGCTTCTTTAAAGGTCTTGTTCCTAAAGCTATAAATGAAAGGATTGAGAAATGGGGTCAGTATGCTGTTAAGCAATGCAACAATTTTGGTGGAATCCACTTTGGAATTCTTGGAGGGTCGGATGCACATGAAGATGCAGCTGCCATAGACTATAAAGACTACAGTAAGATGAGAAGCACAAGTGGAGAATGTCTTCTTTTGTCCTGCAGTTGAGGAGATTTTCACAATTGCACTGATAATGAAGCCATAAGAGATCAAGGAGAAGAACAAAGATCCCAAGACCAATGAAGAAGCCAGTATAAAGTCCAACATCCCAATAAGATATGTGTCATCACATGCCAGCTTCAGTAAAGGAGCTACATCACAAAAGTAATGGTTAATAACATTTGAATCACAAAATGGCAAACGGAAGGTGAGGATTGTTTGAACAATAGTGTCAAGAAAGCCACCTATCCAACAGCAAAAAATCAACTTAAGGCAAAGTTTTGGTCTCATGACAGACCCATAATGCAAAGGTTGACAGATAGCCACATAACGATCAAAAGACATTATAGCTAGAAGCAGGAACTCTGTGGTGCCCAAGAGAAAGTATATATATGACTGAGCAAGACATCCATGGAAAGATATGGTTTTGCTCCCACTAATTAAATTGAAAAGCACTTTGGGAACAATAGCAGATATAAAACTAATGTCCAGCAGTGCTAGATTACTAAGAAAGAAGTACATAGGGGTGTGAAGATGAGCATCAGTCAAACTGACTACAATAATTGTTGCATTACCTACAATTGTAATTGCATAGCATAAGGAAAGGACCACAAACAGAATGATTTGGAAGTGGTAGGCAAGTGGCATCCCTAGTAGAATGAATTCCGTCACTGATGTGACATTTCCTCTAGCCAACATTGTAGAGTAACCTATTGAAGAACATAAGAGTATGTTAGCATTGCATGTAAGGATGCATTTTTAATATATTATTTTTATTTTACATAATTAAATCATGGTGACCAGATTGGTAGTGACATAGAAATGTGTACACAAATGTTTGTTCAAGAGAATATCAAACAAAAAGTTATGTGCATATCAACACTGCATCCCTTGCATCCCCATTGATAGTAAACACGCACGGTCTGTAATAAAGTTAAATTAATCTGTATTAACTTGTATTGTATTAAATACAAAACAATTGCAGAAGAGAAAGTGTTAATTCCTTACTCCCAAAAACACTGCATAATGCATAAACAGAAAAAAACAGAAGGTGCATAATGTATACTTGCCCACTTTTGCTGTCTCCCCTCCTGCAGGGGAGGTCAGCTATTTTAAAACTACATGTTTCACTAGGCCCTGATTGCTAGGGCATGCGGGTGCTTATAATTACACAAGCGCAAGCTTCCCCAAGCCTTGATGTCTGTCATGGAGTGCTGGGGCTTGTAGTTCCTCAATAGTTTGCAATCTTTTTTATTTACATATAACTTTGTACACTTATATATACTTGACACCCACTGCACCAGGATATGCTGATTTTCAACCATATGATAACTGGCACCAATTTTGAGCGGGGGCCATGCCATTCAATTTTATTAGAATATTCATGTACAGAACCAGCTTGAAGTCTTCCAATCTGCACATGCTGGGCCTGAGCCATTAAGGAAAATAAGACAAAAAAGGAGTAAATGTTCTTCGGGACAAAACAATGCTACAATGCAAAGGGTGCAAATTAGTTTATTATTTTTCACATAAGTTAAATACTGTTCAATTTTTCATGTAGCACACAAATACATGATAGCTTTTTTTTTACACAGAAATTTAAAGTTGATCTGTGACATGCCCTACCCCAACTATAAATCTGTCCCGACACTTTAAATTAACCTCCCCCTCCAATGCAACATGCTTTTGCAAAGGTGCAAATGTACTGCTTTTTTATGCTTTGCTCTCCTTAATGATTTAGGCTTGTTATTTCCACACTATGAAGCAAAAATGTTCTCTTCCTGTAATCAGCTACATATAGCTATGACAATTCATGCTCATGCTTAACGCGTATTCAGCTGCACAAAAACAATAGCTATATGTCACAGACAGGAAGCAATGTTCTTTGTGCTGCACTTTTCCATGTTCATAAATGGTCCTCAAAGAATAATTATACAGAGAGTGGATACAATTACTTTGTTTTCAGGAACCAGAGAGTGATTTCCAGTGAAGGCATTACGGTAGTCTTAATATTTTACACCAAAGAAGTGGTACAACTTATGAACACAGAGTGACAGTGGGATTTGGGTAAGTGCTACCAATATATATAAGTAGCGAAAGTGACCCTGTCCAGCATTTTTGTTTTTTTCTTCACTCTCTACACAAGGCTGGTTTGTGCAGGACACAATGCTTGGGAGCAGAGAGCACAGCGGAGAGGTTAATAAACAGAGAAATGGAAAGGCAAACTTAATAGTAGAACGTATCAATATTAGAGATGTTCACTGACTCCCATGTTTTGGTTTTGGATCTTTATTAAGTTTGTGATTTGGTTTTGGTTTTGGCAAAACCCGCCCTCGTGTGTTTTGGTTTTGGATCTGTATTTTTTAGAAAACATGCTAAAAAATGCTAAAATCACTTTTTTTTGTTCCTACATTATTATTAACCTCAATAACACTAATTTCCAGTCCATTTTGGCCATCTCATAGGTCACAATATTATTTTCATACACTTGCAGACAAACACCGCAGCAAGCTGGCTGGATGCTAAGCGACAGAGCAACAACACAAACACACAGCAAGGTCATCACAGAGCTTCGAATCGGTTCCAATCCCCCAAAAAATAAAATATAGCTAGGTGCCTTTGACGTAAAGTGCAGATTACAAACACTTTGAGCAATACTGATGCAAAGTGGAAGGTTTGAGTAATACATATACATGTCTATTTAGACATCCATGCTTACATTACTTCTGCAAGCAACATTGTTCTTTGTCTTTATACCGTTAATTTTTTTTTATAATAATCCTCCACCATTCTTTGGATGTTGATGGTTGATAGGATCAGGTGGAGTTACGGCAAAGGTGTCAATCATTTTGGTCAATTCTTATACAGTAGGCCAGACCAGATGTCAAAATGTTGTGCTGAGTCATCTGCATCATCAATGGGTGTCTTTGAGTTTTGAAAAGCACACAACAGTATATAGTACATGTAGGTAACATTGGCACACAGCGGTAGCTGAAAGGAAAAGTGGTGCAAGATGAAATGGTCCTTGGGTCCTCCCACCTATCCTTATTATTATTATTTTATTATTATTAATTTTTATTTATAGGGCGCCACAAAGTATCCGTAGCGCCGTACAAGGACAAACAATGGCACAGTACAAGGTGAAACAGCACAGTACAAGTAACAGTAAGCACTATAACTCTGGGGGCTCAGGCACAGCATGAAAGAGAGGGAGGGAGGGGAAAAGTGAGTATAGGCAGGTAACTATGGCCCAAGAGGGTGGGCACAGATGACAGGTTGAGAGTCACTGAGGGGAGCGGAGAGAAGCGAGAGGAGACAGAGGGCAGAGGGCCTGAGAGGAGGTGAGCTGAGTAGCTGGAGAGCGCAGTTAAAAGTGATGGAAACAGAAGGTAGGAGAGCCCTGCTCAAAGGAGCGAACAATCTAAAGGGAGGGGAAGACAGACAGACACATGGATGAGATGGAGAGACGGGAGAAACGGAGACGGAGTCGAGGAAGGGGGAGAAGGGAAGAAGGGATGAGAAAGAGAGGTAGCCGACCGGTGGGAGTTTAGGCATGAGACAGGAAGGCTTTAAGGAAAAGGTGGGTTTTTAATGTTCGTTTGAAAGAGGACAGATTAGGGGAAATTCTGATGGAGCGGGGGAGCTTGTTCCAATGGAGGGGAGCGGCGCGGGAGAAGTCTTGGATACGTGCATGAGAGGAGGTAATCAGAGGGGAAGTGAGGCGACGATCGTTGGACAATCGCAGTGAGCGGGAGGGAGTGTGAATAGAGATCAGGTTAGAGATGTAGGGAGCAGTGGAGTTGGCGAGGGCCTTGTAAGTCAGAGTGAGGAGCTTGAAAAGGATTCTGTAGGGGAAGGGGAGCCAGTGAAGGGCTCGGTAGAGTGGGGATACAGAGGTGGAACGGCGAGAGAGGAAAATAAGCCTAGCAGCGGCGTTAAGTACAGATCTAAGGGGAGCGAGATGAGAAAGGGGGAGGCCGATAAGGAGAAGGTTGCAGTAGTCCAAGCGGGAGATAATCAGAGAGTGGACGAGAGATTTGGTGGCATCCTGGGAGAGGAAGGGCCGAATGCGGGCAATTTTGCTAAGCTGGAAACGGCAGGATTTGGCGAGAGAGTGAATGTGAGGGGCAAAGGAGAGAGAGGAGTCGAGGATGAGACCTAGGCAGCAGAGTTGGGGAACAGGGGAGATAGATGAGTTGTCAACAGTGATGGAGAGGTCAGAGGGGAAGGAGGTACGAGAGGGAGGAAAGACAATGAGTTCAGTTTTAGCAAGATTGAGTTTAAGAAATCTAGAGGACATCCAGGAGGAGATGGCAGAGAGGCACGCGGATACCCTGGAAAGAATGGAGGGAGAGAGATCAGGAGAGGAAAGGTAGAGTTGAGTGTCATCAGCATAAAGGTGGTACTTGAGGCCGAAGGAGCTGATGAGTGCACCCAGAGAAGAGGTGTATAGTGAGAATAGTAAGGGTCCAAGGACAGAGCCCTGAGGGACCCCGACTGGAAGGGAGGAAGATCTTAAAAAGGACATGCATAGTTTGCAAGCACTTCAGCGACAAGGAGTGCCATATTTGTGGCTGAAGTGCTTGGTTTGTTTGGGTCCACACAAAACAAGCTAACAATGGGCTTAAGGCACCTAAGATATCAGTGCTGTTAATGAACTCTACTGTGGCAAGAAGTTGCTGTCAACATCGCCACCCTCATCCTCACCTTCATCAGTGTGTACATCATCTTCACACAATTTTAATTCATAACCGCTGGAATCCATCATTACAGAAGTCGCTGTACTTTGATGTAATTGGCGGGAAAGGCCTTCCTCGTAGAAATTGTATTTCATTTTTATGAACATCATCTTTTCCACATTTTGAGGAAGTAGCCTCCTACACCGATCACTGACAGCTTCCCGGCTGTGCGAAAAACTCTTTCTGAGTACACACTGGAGGGTGGGCAGCATAGTTAAGGCAAAGCGAGTTGGTACATGGGTGTCCAAATCCCCTGTTTTATCCTCCCAGTATGTAAAGGGGCTGTCTGACGTGTCTATTTATATGTTGTCGTTAAAATAAAATAATAGTTTTTGTAACAGATTGTCAGCTGTATGCCTTAGTGAAGCTGGTGATACACAAAGTAGCCTGCCTCGGAAAAATGTTAGCACTCCTTTTTCTATGTGAGCTATGTCACTGGAGACTTTGAAGAATACTGCCACCCCTCCTCTTTCTGTTCTAGCTATGATGCTGCCCAACTGCACTGGAGACTGCCAACAACCCTGCTACCCCTTCTGTGTTTCTCTGTGAAATAGCGCAGGATCTCCGTGGAGGGCGGAATTTATAGAATCCAAAACTCGCAAGATCCGACAACACAACAATGACATTTTGCCTCGTTTTTAGTCCCGAGGGCGCGCAAAAGGCTCGTTACTCGGATAGGCTATGTTTGGATGGGCTTGGTTTTCCGAAAACCAAGCCCCAGCATCTCTAATTAATATTAGGGGAAAGGAGAACAAGGAGCACAGAAGAGGGTTTATCACATAGAGTGCGAAAGTGAACTCTCAGGACATTGTGTGGGAGAAGAAATAAGAGAGAATGGGCACCTCCACCTATTTAGGATGGGCAATAGGGGGATTTCCAGTTGTAGTGGAACTACATGTCCCAGCTTGACCTGTCAGGGTGGCACAGTGGCACAATTGTTAATATTACTGCCTCGCATCCAATAGGTCCTATTCCATCCAGGTTGTGGAGTTTGAATGTTCTCCCCATATTTGAATTCTCCATTTTCCTCCCATACTCCATAAATATACTGGTAGTTTAATTGATTTGTGGAAAAAATAACCCTAGTGTGTGTTTATGTGGTAGGAAATATAGTTAATATAGTTTGTAAGCTCTACAGGGCCAGGGACACAAGCGAATGATTACATTTTCTTTATAAAGAGCTGTATAATATGGTGGCATTATTATATATATATGTTAATAAGAAAGATAGTTCCCCAACAGCTGTCATCCAGAATGTACAACAGTATCTCCCCTTCTCCATATGTCAAAATGTTAGAAAATCTCAGAGTTTGGGAGGTCAGATCTGCTCCATTTTTTTTAGCAGATATTTGCTGTATGTAACAACATAGTTGTGTGACCGAACATACATGTCACTGAATTCTTTTTAATCTTTGCATTCTAGCTGGACAAACATACAATATGATGTAGCACTTAGCCTTGTGTATCAAACCATTGTCCCATAGATTGTAAGCTTGCGAGCAGGGACCTCTTACCACTCTGTATGTATTACCCAGTATTGTTTTATTAATGTTTGTTCCCAATTGTAAAGCGCTACGGAATCTGCTGGTGCTATACAAATAAATGTTGATGATGATGACGATGATGTAAGAACTGAATAGTACATATGGTGCTGCTCCAGGGCTGGATTTACCACTAGGCAACCTTGGCAATTGCCTAGAGCCCAGCGGTCCCCAGAGGGCCCTCCCAGGGCCGGCGGTGAGACCACAATTTAAAAATGGGCCGCTACTTATGGGCAAGTGTCATGCATTTGGGCCATAGCCCAGGCCTCAACCACCAACCACTCCCCACTGTCACCCCCGGCAACAACCAACCACTCCCAACTGTCACTTCTCCTTCAAGAAATATATATATTTTTTTTTTTAAATCTTTATAAACACTTTTAACAATTAACAAATTAAATTAACAAATTAAAAACATCTTAGTATACCAAATTTCAGCCCTTTTTTCCACACACACTAAGAATTTAGTAGGTCAGTGTATAACTCCGCCCAGCAGGTGGCGCTGCAGCTTGGTTTTATTTTTTCCACACACACACACAGACAGACTAACACACGCTACTAGACATTTATATATTAGATTATATACATGAGACTCCTACTGCCGCAAGCATTCAGCAATGAGTCCTCAGTAGGTGTCTATTTTTATGTTTAAAAAAAATAGATAACAAGCTGCTTATATTTTACCTGTTAACATCCCAATTTTTCAGAAACGGTCACGGTTTTCAATAGCCACAATGAGAGTTGACCTTTTGCCTGACAGTGACTGGTTTGGTTTCAAAGGGGCATTTTGTGTCAGTTGAATCTGATATAAATCAGGCCTGGTAATTCAATAGACCCAAATTTTTTAAAAAATCATATGACTTTCAACTTCAAACATATTGAATTGCTCATTTCTGCATGTATGCTGAATGTATAAGAGCTGTAAGGGGAGCTGCACCCCACACAAGATACTTAGATATTAAGATATTTAAATGTATGACGTTCTATGAAAAATATAACACTATTTTAATATATTCCAGAATGTTGTATACAAAATTGTCATAGTTGATTTTGGCTGTTTAAATTGCCTTATTTTTCTGATAAGCAACAGCTACTATAATATACAGTATATTACTAAAATATAATGAAAAATTACCTAATTAGTAAGTGATTCTATTTTTGAAATGTGGTTTGAGTTAATAACGAAAATTTATTTAAAATTCATCAGAATGTGCTGTAAACTGCATGCAGCAATTTGTGTTAATGCTGTGTTAATAATTATAAGTGTGCATATCCTACTAGTGCTTGCTGCTACACACTACTGCATGTTCTGAACTTAGCCCCCTTTACTGTAATGGTAAAGGGTCAAAGATCTTGCACAAATAACGCAGTGAATGGTGAAGCATCTATAATGACATTAGCTTGAGCAAAACTCTTTTGGTATCTAAACAAAATGTTTTCAGCATTGTGAATTGTACACAAATATGGACTTTGTGTGCATGTGATTTTTTTAGTCCAAGTCTAGACCTGTAAATCTAATACGGCTTAATGTACTTGGAGTTAATTAGTAACTTGGAGTTAATATATGTAATTTATAATGATGCGTTGGCTGTGCAGTAATCACTAGTAGTATAAATACATACTGGGGATATATAGGGCAGTGAAACATTGTAGACCTGTACCTTTTTTTTAAGACTCTGGCAGGGACATTTCTAAGTCCTCCAAAGCCAGATCCAAGAATAGATTTATACATGACACTGGCAAAACTTTTACCAGTGGTTTGTTATAATTATACCAGTGTTGCCCTCATGAAAGACATCAAGGAAGTTGCTATCAATTAAAAACAATAATAATTAAAAAAAAATAATCCCGGACATTGTGCTTGAAACTTTGGGCAAAGGTCGCCTGGTGCCAAGATCTGGCAAACTAGAGAATACTACTGTATTCGTGCGTGCTGTTAAACAGTTTGATCAGCTATTACATAACTGTACATTTTCAGCAGCTATAGTATCTTTTTTAGACATACCTGGTAAAAATCTTGTGTAAATGCAGATATTGCAGATTAGTTTTTCGTTGCTATTCAGTAATTTCTTCATTACTGTATTTCTTTAAACTTTTATCAAGGTTGTAAAAAGGCTATATTTTAGATGTAACCAGCATAAGTGTTATAAGTACCTAACAGGCTGATTAGTAAAAGAGCAAAAAGTCTTATTGCTGGTGTTTTCGTCGGCACTAGGGCATTTTTTTTTTTGGTTCCTCTTATAAAGAAAAGGGTTACTATCACCAGAATTCACTGGCAATGGCCTTTGAATAAGTAAGCCTATTTTACAAGTGTTGTGGGGGATTCTTGTACCACTGCAATACCTCTTCTTTTAACACTATTCAGGATGGCAATGTCAAATAAAACTTTCTTTATTCTTTAAATAAAAGCATGTTTAACATGTGAAAAGTTGTAAAAAAATGTTCAATCTAATTTTACATTTTTTTTATTGTTTTAGTAGTGGAATTAGTGAAACTGAAAGCCCAGATTTGGCCTATTCAGTTGACGCCTGTGCATATTTGCAAAGACTGACTCGACAGAAGGGGTAAGTTAACTCTTAAATCTCTGGGCCACTATCGCTGGGACAGCTGAATATCAATAAGCTGCCCCAGCAATATTTTCTTGATAAATTACTGCAATATATACATTTTTTTTATCATAAAATATTTACGTTATCATTGCTAAAAAGGACCTATTAATAAATTGTCCAGTAAGTCTGTTTTACTGCAGTAGACATAACTTTAAACACGTGTTCTCTCTATAGCAGGTAAAGAAAAGAGCTGGGAAAATCTGAATTTAAATGACCTCACTTGACTGAGCTATACCTTTTATCATTGTAAAATAAATTTGTTTTTATTCTGACCTCTCCTTAAGGCCTACTTTACTTAGATTACTTTAATTTAGATTATCATAAAAGACATAAGATATTATCATATTCTGTAATAAGATATTACACATCTTAATAGTCAGTCCTACGATTTAATAGTTTCCGATAAGAATATACATAAAATTATCATATCAGATATGGATACAATTAAAAAGCACAGAGTATTATGCATTATACACTTATTAGCATTATTAACTAGGGGCCTGATTCATTAAGGATCTTAACTGAAGAAACTTCTTATTTCAGTCTCCTTGACAAAACCATGTTACAATGCAAGGGGTGCAAATTAGCATTCTGTTTTGCACATAAGTTAAATACTGACTGTTTTTTTCATGTAGCACACAAATACTTGATAGCTTAGTTGTACACTGAAATTTAAAGTTGATATTTGTGTGCTACATGAAAAAACAAGCAGTATTTAACTTATGTACAAAACAGAATGCTAATTTGCACCCCTTGCCATGTAACATGGTTTTGTCCAGGAGACTGAAATAAGAAGTTTCTTCAGATAAGATCCTTAATGAATCAGGCCCTAGATGTGTAAAGCAATTGTAGAAAATACTTACAATTCAATTACGTCAAATAGGCATCAAATGGTAATTGGTTCGTTCGTCTTACCTTATTTCCAATTGCAATAACAAGAATACATGTGTCTATCTTTTCCTTAGAAGACTCAATCCAGATTATTTTACATCAATTTGTGTAGCACTCAAATAGACATTATATATTCTGTCTGATTTACAAAATACCACCACTCCCAAATCTGAGAATCATACACTCCTGTACTACTCAATAGTTCTTTTATAATGTGCAACATCATAACAGTTTCAATTTATCTTAGTCTCCCTTGAGATTTTGAGATCACAAAATGATTATCTTGGTGTGTGACAAAATCAGCAAAAAGTAACCTATACCCAAAAGACAAAAGTTATACTACATAATGTTTAACACCTTAATGATAGTAATTTTGCAGCAACCCTTACTGCACTTTATTGTTCAGACCATGACTGTGGGTCCTAAATACAGCAAAGTTTGAGGGAGGGGAAGTACCAGAGGGATGGCTACCTGGTATGTAAAAGCAAACATTAGTTTGGACATTAAGGGGCGCTGAGTGCCCCCGGAATAGTCGCGAAGACACTCCACAGCGATGTACCATTGCGGATTTCGCTTCGCCCCCCCCCATAGAAGTACGAGGAGATATTCATGATGTTGAGGTACCGTCAGGGCCGGATTAACCATAGGGCTAACTGGGCTACAGCACAGGGGCCTATGGCATCCAGGGGGCCCTTGAAAGTGCTCAGCAGCAGTATTGATCGGTCGGGGGCGGGGGCGCCCCCCGGCGCGATCAGTGCTGCTGAGCACTTTCCCTGCAGTCCTTCCCCGGCGCGCTGTAGTCTCCTTACTGAGGAGATCTCGTGAGTCTCACTCTCACGAGATCTCCTCAGTAAAGAGAGCACAGCGCGCCATGGAAGGAGGTAAGTGCCGGGGAGGGGGGGGGGGCGCGGGCTAGCTCCGATCACGGGGGGGGGGCCCTCACAGGGGAATGGAGGCCCCCTTAGCCCAGGGGCCTCCATTCCCTTAATCCGGCCCTGGGTACCGTAGTACCTGCAAATGTGCGCAGCCTCCGAACATCGTGGTTAATTGCATATGCCCCATATAGTATTGTTTTATCACATATAAAACAATTTTTCCTTTTTCCAGAGGTGCACTTTGGAGGTCCCTACTTTGGCTCCTACGTCTGCTACCCCTGGTGCAGATACTTCCTCTTGGAGGAGCTACTGTCACAGATGTTAATGATATGCTGGTAGCACTACTCTCAGTGAAAGTAGACAGAATAGGTGGGCGTTCTAACAATCATAACATAACTGAGAAATAGCAGCAGTACAATTCGCACAAGTTCCCTGACAGAACCTGATAAGACACCTGTAATGCCCCATCCACTTGTACTAAAAAGGCATCCATTCTCTCCAAGTTATTGGCAATGTGATTTTGTGCATTAGTTTGAATGCTACTGTATCTTAAGCCCATTTGTAAGTGGGCATTAATTGGACATATCTGCTGCCTCCTCATCTGTGGTTGGATCTGTTGCGGTTGCCAGGGGTTGCCTGCGCGAGGAACGCGTTGAATGAACCATGAGTCAATGCGTTTGTAAAACTCTATGGAATTTGCTGCCGTTATATAAATAAGGAAGCTGAAAATGAAACAACAGTGCTATTATTTTATGAAGATTGTTATGAATGTATACACTGTAAAGTAAAAATATGTCAAACACATATTACTATACTTATATTTGTCAACCTGTTTGCATCGATTTGTACACATTTACCATGATTTATTCATGTTTCCAAAAACAGGCACAAAAACATATATCATGCATTCATTTAGGCGTCAATCAAAGCCATATTTACCAGCTTGCTGCTGGGCTGGAGGCCTATCTCTGTCATGCACATTGACAGTAGAGATGGGCGGGTCCGGTTCCCCGAGAACCGAACCCACCCGAACTTTGGGTATCCGAGTACCGAGCTGAGCAGCTCGGTACTCTCCCGCCCGTTCCGAATCCAAATCGAGGCCGAACGTCATTGTGACGTTGTCGGATCTCGTGGCTCGGTTCTCACGATACTTCAACATTATAAATACCAGCCTCCACAGCAATCCATTGCCATTTGACAGAGGGAGAGAGCAGGGTGTAGTCACAGGCTGATTAGAGCAGGGACAGAGAATACAATATTCTTATTCCAATTGCTGTAACAAAAATCGCTAGAGAAGAGAGGAGGATAGGTTTATTTTATTTTTGTAATATTTGGCACTCCCCAGTGCTTTTGGGGTGTCCCCCATAACTGTGCATAAATATTTCTGGCTGTCAAAAGTCATAATTGTCAGCAGTATCTACCAAATAATTGTTAGCACTCCTCAAGTGCTTTTGGGGTGTCCTCCCTAATTGTGCATAAATATTTTTGGCTGTCAAAAGTCATATCTGTCATCAGTATCTACCAAATAATTGTTAGCACCCCTCAGTGCTTTTGGGGTGTCCTCCCTAATTGTGCATAAATATTTCTGGCTGTCAAAAGTCATATCTGTCAGCAGTATCTACCAAATAATTTTTAGCACTCTCCAGTGCTTTGCGCTCAGAATGGATTCAAAGCAGTCCACATATGATCAGAATGAGCAACCAGGTTCTGTCACCAGTCCTGATGTTAGTGTTCCCAGTACGTCATCTGGCCAAGGCGATGTCAAACACCAAACTAACCACAGTATCAAAGCAGAACAAACAAGTGACAAGACAATAAAAACACAAGACCACCCTCAGAAATTGCTAATATTGCTAATTAATAAGCACTTACTAACACCTATGCAATCTGTCAGTTTAGTAAATCTGGCGGTGTGCAAACCACATACATAAATGCTGCTTAGTAAATTTATCCTCATGTCTGGGTACAGTATGGGAATCAGAAATCATCAGCTGAATGTCAACTGAAGCAGTAACACCAAATTCTGAAAAAAGGTACAGAAACATTGTGTATATGTATATAAAAGTTATATTTATTGATATAAAGAAAACTCACAATAGCATCTAAAGGAATTCAACTATGGTTTATGTAATGAACTTAAAGGCTACACTTTTGTCAAGGGTTAAAACAATTTTTTGGATTAAAAAAATGGGTAATCATACTGCCCTTAACAGTACTCAATCTTTGTCGGACAGTGATGGTGATTTCTATCAGTCAAAAAGGGTGTTGCCTGCCAGGAAAAGGTGTGTACTATAATTAGAGATGCTCATGTTTGGTTCCTCAGAAACCGAACACATCCGAACTTAGGGGATCCGAGTGACGTCGTCGGATCTCGGATCTCGCAAGTTTTGTAATCTATAAATACTGCCCTCCACGGCGATCTAGCGTCATTTGAGAGATGGACACAGAAGGGGAAGCATAGAGTATAGAGCAGTTGGGCAGTTAAAGTTAGAGAATTGAAAGAGGAGGGTGGTAGCAGTGTTAAACAAAGTAATCAGTGACATTCAGGAGAGCTCCATAGCTCCAGTGTTAAATCTCATTGCAGAAAAAAACAAATAATAGTGCTTACAGGGTTGATGTAATTCTGCAGTCCAATTCTACAGTGTTATATAGGTAACACACAGAAGGGAGAGCTCCATTGGTAATTCTCATTGCAGAAATGCAACTACTAGTCCTTACAGGCTTTTCTTCTAAATTTGCACTAAAAAAGTGTATGGTGTTATATATACACCTAAAGAGAAGAGCTCTATTGTCATTAGCAATTGTCATTGCTAAAATACAAATAATAGGCCTTGCAGGCTTTTCTTCTGACTTTTCTTTTCTGCCACTGCTGTGGGCCAATGTGTCATAGATGTGCTAGGAACAGGGCCGGATTAAGGCAATGGAGGCCCCTGGGCTAAGGGGACCTCCATTCCCCCGTGAGGGCCCCCCCCCCCGTGATCTGAGCCACACCTCTGGTGAGCTGAGCCGCCCCCAAGGCACTTACCTCCTTCTCCTCGCATTGCAGTCCTTCCCCGGCGCACTGTACGCTCTTTACTGAGGAGATCTCATGAGAGTGAGACTCACGAGATCTCCTCAGTAAGGAGTCTACAGCGTGCCGGGGGAAGGACCACATTTTAATGGCTCAGCAGCATTGATCGCGGCGCGGGCGCCCCCACCCCCAACCGATCAATACTGCTGCTGAGCACTTTTAAGGGCCCCCTGGATGCCCGGGGCCCCTGGGCTGTAGCCCAGTTAGCCCTAGGGTTAATCCGGCCCTGGCTAGGAACTGCTGTGTGTTTGAGTCATTGCTCTGTCGCTTAGCATCCAGCCAGGTCGCTGCAGTATTTGTCCAAAAGTGTATGAAAATAATATTGTGACCTGTGAGGTGGTCAAAATTGACTGCAAATGCCTTGAAATTAGTGTTATTGAGGTTAATAATATCATGTAGGCTCAACAAACGAGTAAAATTATGTGATTTTAGCATATATTAGCAATTTTTCTAAAAAAATACAAAACCAAAACACACAAGGGTGGTTTTGTTAAAACTAAAACACGAAGCTAATCCAGATCCAAAACCAAAACCACTTAACGAGGGTCAGTGAGCATCTCTAACTATAATAGGGTGCTATGGTAAATCAGGTGAGTGCTTTATTTGTCATGATTTTTCAATTGGGAATGTTGGAATATAAGAATGGTATTACTATAAATCTTTTAAGTTCTTTAAGCTTTTAGCACATCCACTGAGAGCACCTGTCAAATGCTGTAAACTTCACACCACAGATTCATCTTCCATGCACAAACCTTAACAACAGGCATAACACTATCTCTTACCAACTAATAAATGAAAACACCGACAACTTCTGCTTTGGCTAAATAGGTCACAGTTTATTAATATGCATAAACCTGGTGGCGGCGAGAGCACTTGACTTCGGCTAACTACTAAAAGCTAAACCAAACAGTGTACGACCAATAGGCCTACCACTGGTACCGGGACCAGGGGCGCATGCAGTGGGGGTTTCTGGTTCTCCACGAACGAATGGTAGTGTACAGCAGTCACGGCACTGTCAAAGAAGCGTCTGCGGCGGTGCTGTATTGTACTATTGAAATATTTGGTGTTGCTGAATTTTTCAGCCAAAATTTGGTGTTGTGATTCTTATGCAGCACTTATGCAGTACTGGCTTAAACAGAGCATTTTTTTAATTCAAAATGTGAAGTTATTTCTAGTTTATGTTATATCTAAGAAATTTTCACCACGTTAATGCAACCCCCCTCCCTCCCCATTCATGTTACCATGTCTACGGACCTGCTTCCTCTTACAAATCTTCCAAATCATGGTAACACTTCGCAGCAACTAATATTCCAGCAGCAATAAACACTGAGGGAGGGATGATAAGTTGCGATCAAAACTACGCCATGCTTGCCAACTTTTCCTTGTTGGCTTCAGGGAGATCCCGGGGAAGGTGGGCGTGCGGGGGCTTGACGAATTGCATCTTTTGGCCCCGCCCCCTGAACGATTGTCACAATTCTGGCCAATTACAGCAAGGGGCAGGGCTAAGATGACACTATATATGCGTCATTAAGCCCCCCCGCCACTTATATATTGCGGAGGGGGCGAGAATCGGGAGGTTGCCCTGCTCTCCCATGAGCCCGGGAGGTCTCCCAGAAATGCAGGAGTCTCCCGAGTAGGGAACTATTCGTTAAAGAAAAGCAGCTAATGAATCTCTAAAGACTGAAGTGTCTTTTTGCATTTTTGTCTCCATTACTGAAGTCATGTTGTCTTACCTGTCAGTCTTTGATTAAATCTTGGTGTCCATGAAAATGGCCACTTCCATAGGCATCAATACATGGACATAGGACACAATTTCTGAATTGTGCCATCATGCCACAGATGTCGAAGCCAACCATGTCTTGTACTGGCTCAGCATCAGGGAGAATGCCAGACTCTTCAGGGAGTGAGGGAGATCACCCCTATTTCAGGGAGTCTCCCTGACATTCAGGGAGAGTTGGCAAGTATGAACTACGCTCAGAAAAGATGCACATAAAAAAGCTTACACACGTGCATATACTCAAGATATGTCCAGCTCTGCACCAGTAGCATATGCGGGAGGTTTACATCAGGTGTTTATCAAGTATACTTACTTGAAAATAAACCTGAACATACAGATGTGTCTTGCATAAAGTACACTCATTTGAGAATGTAGAGCAGGGTTCTCCAGCACGCCTGTAAATGTGGCCCAGAAGCAGTTTTGGTTGGGGCAAGGGGGCAGCGCTGTTAATGGAAAAAAAAATCCTGCAAAAAAAAGAAAAGAAAATACTTACCTTGCGGTCACACGGCCACGTCAGCTGGTACTCCGGCTCCCTCCCTTGTCTCCTCCTCCATGCGGTGCTCGCAGTGAGTGTCAGGCGTGATGTCATCACGCCCAACATCATTGCAGAGCGCAGCACAGAGAAGACACCCGCGCGAGAAGAACAATCAGCAGGACAGGATTGGAGAAAAGAAGAGAAGAGGACAGGAGAAAAAACCGATTAAAAGGTAAGTTAAGGGGGATTTTTTTTATTATTTCAAGGGACGCTGACAAGTGAATAAAAGTCACCTGGTCCTGGAGCATCATGGACCTTATCTCCCTGCTACATACTATTTGTATTACTAATGGGGCATTATATATTATTCTCTTTGGCCCATTATAAGTTGTTATCCCTTAAATAACATAGTGGTGTAATTATCAAAACAGGTCACAATTTGGGGTCACAGTGGTGTATATGTCAGGTACCGCAGGCCTGGTCAGGGCACCCTGATATACAATGCCTGGCTTAAATGCACTTTATTAATATTGCATCAATACAATACAAAAAGTGATTATAGTATAATAACCAGAGTGGATTTTTTGAACAGGGCGATTGAAAGGTAAGTATAGGGGGATTTGAAAAAAAAAGTGATATATACATATATATATATATATATATATTACTTTTTTTCTCATATATATATATATTATGTTAACTATGTTTTCTATGGTTTTTTGGATGATCAGCTATCGTTGTTGTTAGTGTATCTTATGTGCGGCCCAAACCAACTCGTCGTCTTCCAATGTGGCCCAGTGATGCTAAAAGGTTGGACACCCCTGATGTAGAGTGTAGCATATGTTGCATTTCTGAATTAAGACTGCCTGCAATTTACAGTCATAATGTATTGTGTACTGCGACATCACCATTAGCAAAATAATTGTTTTCATTTCTCTTTCACGACTTTATTGTGTATGTATTGACTGTCCCTATGTATTGTGCAATGTGAATTTTCTGCGACTGCCCCGTTTGAGAAGAACAAACACTTTTTACTTTGACTATCACTGTCTTGTTATGTATGTACTGTGATTGCACCACTAATAGTTCACATTAATCACATTGTTTAATAATAATGTATACACTTCATTTGATTCAATTCATCTCATTAATGTTATATGGAACAAATAGATTGAAACAACAACGTTGCATTTATTCATTTTTAAATTTAAAAAAAATATTTAACAACATTTTTTAACATAATTTTAAAGTATTAAAATAAATACATAGCCAAAAAATGAAAGGGCATACATTTCTTTAAAGCTTTCATAGTATAAAGGTTAATAAATTTCATAGCTAATGTACTGCAATAGATTTTAATAAATAATTAATAAATAATTAAAATGTATATAATTGACACATGGAAACCCCAATGTCCCCTTACTTTAATAACTTAGATGAAAAAAAAGGCTCCGATAACATGATTAAACCATTTTTATAAAATGTGCATTCCCACCTTGCCCAGCAATCCTGCAAATGATTGTGTAGAGTGTTTGTACAGGAGCACTTCCCTAAGCCACATGTGTTCCATTTTGTGTGCCCAGCAAAAAAATGTGTATTTCTTATTTGGGCCTGTTTAATTTTCTATATACTTTTCTACGTAATGACCATAAATTATGTAAAAATATAATTTATGATACTAAATGAGTATTTGATTGGGAACACATAAATGTGAAAAATTGAAAGACCACAACCCAGTCAGCAATATGGTCAAGGGTATTTCATTTGAACTCAATGTGAAAAAATGCTAAAGTACAATGCAATAATGAGAGGCCTTATTCTCTATCACCTACTTGACACAATTGAACTTGTTATCCATTGCTGAACAAATGCAATGTGCACATTGCATCATTTCTTTCACTAAACTAAAGTATGACTGCACCAATAAACTTTTAATTAGTCTCATGAGGGTAAGAAGGAAATCAACAGCAAAGTCAACAGAAAACTTTATCAATCCACTTAACCACCTCACCACATAGTAGATCAGTAAAGCTTAATACCAGTAACTGAACTACTAGGAAGTTATGGCATGTACATTTGTGGGTGAAATGATCAAGCAGAATTAAAGCTCATACCTCAATTTTTTTTCTATATACATTATTTAGGTAATTTAGTTAGTTGTTTGAAATAGAGGATATGTCACATCTCAACACCATGATTTGTGCCAATAACAGGTGTGCATAACACATGATAGCATAGAGATGGCATAGAGATGTAGTTTAACAGTGTTAATAGTAAATGCTAATGTCGCATTACTCTACTTGTACACAATATGATAATATAAGGAAGCGTCTGTGAAAAGATCGATGTGCTACAGTCACTAACATGGACTACAACTCCCAGCTAACACCTCTCTCTCTTAACCGAAACTCAATACCCCTGTCAGTGCCTCCTGAGCAATTTTACAATGTTCTGGTTCTTACCTCGTAATTCAGTATGTTTCCATGTAACTGTTATCGACGCACTGTACATCTTGCTCTTGAGTTACTCCTAACATCATGGGTAACCTGTACAGATGCAAATAACACGGCCATTACGGAGAAGTGATAAAGCACTGTACAAGCTCATGAAATTTGGTTGTGATCTCCAAAGACTATGTACTCTGTGCACAATTGCTCTACTATTGATTACTGCAGAAGAAGTGGGGTTATTGTGTAATGATGTTACAATTTTGCAGGTATTTCTGTTAATAGTGGTCACCTGCATACATATATTTGTCTTAAATGGAGACAAGTGGGTTGTGGGAATATCTGATAATCTCCATGTAGAACAGAGACATGAAAGCTGTAACCCACCATAATCCCCTTCCTTCTCTCAAACAGAAAGCCCTGGTCAGCTGGAGGCCCAGCTTAGCTGAAAAAGCAAGTAAGAGTTTACTTATGGAAGGGTCCCTTAATTGAGCAAGCCTGTCCTCTTCGTTTAGCTAAATATGTACCCATTGCTCTGGGTAAGGGACAGGTAGTCAAACTGGAGGTAACCAAGCAGGGAATCTAGGAGTGTGGATCAACAAGGTATCAGTCCCTTAGGGACCTGTGGCCAGTGTCGGACTGGGGCATGAAGGGCCCACCGGGGGAATTCAGTGATAGGGGCCCACTATATTGGGGTGTGGCCAACTTTAGGAGTGGGTGTGGCCAGTAAAGGGGGTGTGGTCAGGCTATGGAGGACAACTTATAGCACTATTTTAAATGTGCACCTTTTGCATTAGACCCTGCCCATTCTACTGGTAGGGAACTACATGGGACCCATTAATAAAACACTTGTGGTTTGGAAGAAACTCCAGTACCAGCTCCTGTCGTCTCCTAATGCACCAAGACAGTTACTTATGATAAGTGCATCATTTGGTTACCTCCAACCCTCGCCTCATATGTTGTTATTGCCCATCATGTATTGAGCTTATTAAAAGCCATTACAAGGGCTACACAAACCAAATAATAACATCATCAATTAGAAGACATAAACTGCACAATTAATTTTTTAGCACAATGGTTACCAACCTGTTGTTGCTGTGACATGTCCTGGAATAAAAGTCAATTCATAAAAAAACAAGTGATTGTAATTCTCAACTAATCTCAGTGAAATCCATCTAATTTCATTTTAAATACGGTTGATATATGCCTATAATACTTTCACTATATCACCCCTAAATTCTAAACAGGACAACCATCAAAAAGAATGCACAATAGGCAAAAGGAAAAATATATAAATATAATTATGTTCTCCTATGCATGTGCCTTTCTACACTAACATACAATATAGACCAACATATTATACAACCCTGAATGATTATATTTTCAACTGGATGCAATTGGAATACTAGACTACATGAAAAGCACCCTTCATTTGCCAGATCTTGTATACACAGTCTGATTATTAAAATGACTCTTTGTTATAATTATTTTTTAAGGACTCTTACAGAATATGCCACTCGTCAAAGACCATACACACAGCATCAGTGCTACTACGGTTGCGTACTTCACCAATGAATGCTTGTTGAGAAGGGAAATTTTAAAAAACAAAAAAATGAACAGAATACAGCCCATCCAAAGCCTGTCACATTTATTCCATATATGCTGGTATGCTGCCAGTGTTGTATGAAAGAGAATATAAATATCAAAGGACGGGCGCAAATGGGGGAAGGGTAAAGAAACACAAGGATTGGGTCAATGAATAAGTCAAGGGGAAAACGGTCCCAAAGTCATTAAAGGATGTTGGTCTTCTAGTTCCACCTATACCGATGTCCCAGATGGTAAACTTACATCAATGTGACCTTTTCTATTCCATACAGTATTTGAATAATGTGTCCTCTTGCTTCAAAAAGCACCACCACGATGTACTTTTACTCCCCTCTAAACCTGTTTCTTCTCCTCACCAGAGTGCACATATGGGAGACCAGGGAGAGAACAGAGAAAGATCTCATGGTGTTTTACGTTCTCTATTTATTAAGTTAAAACATGGGGTTAAAAACACTCACATTTTGTATGTTAAAAAGGTATCTTTCAGTCCATATGTTTCCTCGATCAAACGGCAGTATCCAGCTTCTGTATCCCAGCCACGATCAAACTGGCTGGGCTTCAGATAACCCGGGGAAACTCTGCAGCGTCAGAGGGGGCGTGGTCTATTGCGTCCAGTGTTGCATGAACCTATGATGACCAAACTGACCTTGGATCAGTATGTTGATATCAGGACGTCCTCCTCCCCTGCTCAAACTGCTGAAAAACACACTACCGCGCCTGGGCTCTCTGCATCTGCGCGGTAGTGTGGTTACAGGAGATGTGACCGCCGCCGCCATCTAAACAAAGTTCAACATCAAGCTCCGCCCTAACAACGGAGGGGGCGGAGCTTCAACCCCGCTGGGCCTACCGGTGGATTGACCGGCTGTCCGGCGGGCCAGTCCGAGGCTGCCTGTGGCCAATCCATGGGACCCAGTTATTTAGACCAACCCAGGGTGATTTCAGAGATCATGGGAATTTAGCTCTATGTATTACAGAAGGGTGTGAGAGACATAGGGGTTTTATTTTTGCTACTGCTAATGTGCCATACAAGGACACTGCCATTAGATCCCCAGTTTCTGCCAGGTTCAGCTATTCTGCTCCATTAGTGTTGGCTCCATTTGGAGACTAGCGATCCCTGAGTGAGCTTACTGGAGCAAGGAGAGTTTTGCAGGGGTTCTATCACATTGATAGAGGGTATTGGCAATGGGCCGTCGATTTTGGAGACTGCTGAATATGCAGCTTCATACATTGTGGGTGTAACAGTCTTTTGGTACTTCTGTACTTTACGGACTCATTGCAGAGAGAACCCAATGAATGTTTTGTGTGAGAGAACCCAATGAAAGTTCTGTTGTAGAAAGTCAAAATCAACGTCAAATCGGCGGAGAAGGATTAATAGTAGAAATTGACGAAAGTCTCATTTCTCGCCGTAAAAATAACTCCGGCAGAATTTTACCTCAGCAATGGGTGTTTGGTGAAATTTGGAGAGAAAGCAACAAATGATTTGTCGCCCTTGTCCCAAACCATTCAGCATCTACTCTCCTCCCCATTATTAGAGAACGGATAAGACCTGGCACCAATCATATCGGATTGTTGGCGAGCTTATGTGGACATCGGTAACAGTGGTTTCCAGCATCTAAGCGTGAATCACATCTTCAACTTCGTGGATCCCAAAACGCTAGCAAATACATAGAAGACTGAAAGGAGAAGAGGGACGAACAGGAATTTCTTTGAGTCGTACATGGCCGAGTTTATGTGGAGGACTAGCTAAATAACTAAATAACTGTGATCCTTGCAAAGTGATTTTAGAAGATATTTCCAGGTTTTGCCAGAAAAAAACAACCGAAGAATCAACAACCGAAGACTCAGAAGTTGCAACGGATGGCACCGAAAGTTCTATATAATGAGGTAATGAGTCTGTAAAGTACACAAGTACCGGTCTTTTTTAAAGATTGGTGACTCATCAGGCTGTTATTTTATTTGTTGCCATTTTCACTATTACTGCATTACATGGTAACAGACTCAGTATTACAAGAACAGGGAGTGCAGCAGCAGCTCCAACAGACCCAAATGGAGCAGATGACAAATAAACAGAAAACCTACTTATGCTCTTCCAGTAGGAGTGGACTACTCACCAGGAGGAGATCAAAAGGCTGAGAGGTGGAACAGAAGCTGCTCCTGCTCACCCTTCAATGCTCCTACAATGAGGACTGGCGATGATGTCAATGTTTTCCTGACCTCCTTTGAGCGAGTGGCCAAGAGACTGTTAGGCTATTCGAGTTGCCCATCTGCTAACAGAGGAGACTCAGGCGGCCTATGTAGCACTCACTGTTGCTGATGCCGGTGATTATGAAAAAGTGAATGCAGCCATCTGTGACTGGTTTACACTCAATCCAGAGGCCTACAAACAGCAGTCCTGGACAGAGTCCTATGAACCAGCCATAAGGCCACAGGCCTTGGCATTGAAGTTGCCTTGCTTTACTGGGAAACTTCATACGTTCAGACAGCTGGTGGAGACAGCTGTCTTGGTGCAGTTCACCATGTCCTTTCCCAAAGCCTGGCTCAGTGGGTGTGCATTCATAAGACAGTGTATTAGGCATCAGCTGTACGGTTATTTGAAAATGCCTTGGTGGCAGATGTAGGTATAGATCCTTGTCTTCGCTGAACAGCTTGGAAAGACCTCACCTACCTTACCAGCAGAAAGTGTCCAAAGTAGAGATGCTCACTGACCCCCGTGTTTTGGATTTGGTTTTGGATCTGGATTAACGTCGCATTTTGGTTTTGCCAAACCGCCATTGCGTGTTTTGGTTTTGTTTGTTTTTGTTTTGCTATTTTGTTCAAAAATCAATGTTTTTGGTCATAAAAGAACCAAATTTAGTGCTCCACCTGTTTCTTGGATAAGTAATGTAGTTGTAAAGCTAATAAATTATCAAAAAAACAGTTTAATTCCTGGTAGGACTTCATTAATTCTACACAGAAACCAGATTGTCTTCCTCTCCATCTATGCATATTGGCAATGCAGCCATCATCTTTGGATGTATATTACACCCTACACTTATAGTTAAATATGTAAAGAAATGGACAAAGCCAGTTTGGTTTCTGTCTCTCTATGCCCCCCTCCAATTGTAGAAAATACTCAAAAATTCAGCCGTTATAGACTGTACAATATTAATTGAAATGTAGAAAGCCAGTTTGTTTTCTGTCTCTCAAGGCCCCCCTCCACTTGTAGAAAATACCAAAAAATTCAGCCGTTCAGCTGTACAATATTAAGAGAAATGGACAAAGACAGTTTGGGGTATGTGTATGACACCCTACCCTTAAGGAGAAATTGCCCAAACAGCAGCCTTTCAAGATGGTACATGATATGGAAATGCCCCAAGTCCCTTTCCTCTTTGGGGGTAGATTGCACCCTACACTTAAATAGAAAGTTTTAAAAAGATGTTATCGTCATCATCTTCAGCTTCATCCTCACCCTCATCAGTGTGTACGTCATCATCAGAGACTATCAATTCATCGCTGCTTCAATCCGCCATTAGAGAACAGTCAGTGCTTGGATGTCTTGGATGGTGAAGGCCTTCCTCGTGAAAGATGTAGTTCATTTTTATAAACATAATTTTCTCCACTTTTTTGGGAAGTAACCTTCTACGGCGATCACTGACTAAGTTCCCTGCTGTGCTGAACACTTGTTCAGAGTACACACTGGAGGTACATGGGTTTCCAAATGGCCTGCTTTTCTTCCCAGTAACGAAAGGGACTGTCTGACATTTCCATATCAATTACCTCTTGAAAATAATCCTCCACCATCCTTTGCATGTTAATACTCATATTGGATGGAGTTATGGGCAAGGTCACACATTTTTTTGAAAAATCCTTCAAACCAGCCCAGATGTTAAACTGTTCTGGTCTGCCCTCTGCGTCTTCCCTGATTCTTTTTTGAAAATATAATTTTTTACGAGCAACAGCTGCTTGATAAGCTGAAGGAGGACACGTCGTCAAGCCAAGGCCCAGTTCAGCGGATGACTTGCTGAGCAATAGCTCCTTGCAAAAGTTCACATCTCGTTCATTTTGAAGCAAAGACTCAATGTAGGTCTTAAACCTTGGATCAAGCACAGTGGCCAAAACGTACTGATCCGAGTTCAAGATCTTAATAACTCGAGGATCATTGTGAAGTGAATTAAGTACTTGATCGACAAGGCCAACATACTTTGCGGAATTGCTTGCTTTCATCTCCTCCTTCAGTTTCTCGAGCTGCTTTTCCAATAGTCTAATTAAAGGAATGACTTCTCTCAAACTAGCAGAATCTGCACTCACTTCACACGTCACAACTTCAAATGGTTTCAGCACCTTGCACAGCACTGAAAGGATTCCCCACTGTGCAAGATTGAAATACATCCCCCCTCCTTTCCCAATGTCATGGCTTGTGCAATACGCTTGGATGGCTTTACGCTGTTCCTACATCCACTGAAGCATGTACATGGTGGAATTCCACTTAGTTACCACCTCTTGCTTAAGTTGGTGGCAGGGCAAGTTAAACTGCTATTGGAGCTGCAGCAATCTCCTATATGCTGTGGCAGATTGCCTGAAATGGCCTGAAATTTTACGGGCCACCGAAAGCATCTCCTGCACCTCACGGTTATTTCTTAGGAAGCTCTGCACCACCAAGTTGATGGTGTCAGAAAAACAGGGAATGTGATGGAAATCACCCAGCTGTAATGCTCGCACTATATTGTTGGCGTTATCAGAAATGACATATCCTGGGGAGAGTCCAAGTGGTATAAGCCATGTATCAATCACATCTCTCAGTTTGCGTAACAAATTGTCAGCTGTATGCTTGTTAGTGAAGCCGGTGATACAAAGAGTGGCCTGCCTTTGACAAATGTTACGTAGTGGTGTACATGCTGCGGCTGTTCCTGCTGGTGAAGGTGAATGACCAACCCAGTGCGCTGTCATAGTCTTTGGTTTGACCACTTCCACTTGTCCACATATCTGTGGTTAAGTGGACAGTGGGCAGAATGGCATTTTTCAGCGCAATCTTTACATTTGTACACACTTTTTGGTATAGTTGTGGAATAGGTGTCGCGATGGATTGATTAATTGAGGACACAAAACCTCAATTAACTGTGAAAAACCAGCTGCGTTTCCTCCAATTGTGTCTGTTTCGTTCACCCACCCTTAGGATGTAAGCTCGAATGAGCAGGGCCTTCTTCCCTCTTGTCTCCACACCTGTTCTTCTACTCCGCCTCTACTGCATTACCCTAACTGGAGTTTCTGAAGCATTGGTATTTTTGTTTATTGTTCTGTACTGTTATACCCTGTATAGTCTACTGTTTGCTTTGTGTACGGCGCTGCGGAAATCTTGTGGCGCCTAACAAATAAATGATAATAATAATAATAATAATTGTGGATATTGGATGCAGATCTAACACTAACAAGGCAGCCATGGCGTCTGTGATTCGCTTGGCGACTGGGTGACTGCTGTCATATTTGCTTCCCCTAGTAAATGATTGTTTCATAATTGTTGAAATGTAGGACTGCTCTTTTTCTTGGCCTTCCTCTGGGCTGACGATTCACCCCCAGCAGCAGCAACAGCAGCAGCAGTAGGACTAACACTTTCTTCAGAGGAATCAATAATAGTGCAGGAATCATCCAGCCTTAGTAAGTGGGATGCAGGGTTAACTCCGAGCGCTACTGAGGATATTGATGAGGATGGTGTGGTGGGTGTATTTTGTAGCCGTCGGGATGTCGGTGACCAGAGGGTCCTAGCTGATGATTTAGTGTTTGTAATTATTTTGGAAGAACTTTCAGCTTTTCCCAACACTTTGCCATGAACTCTCGTCAAATGGCGTAAGATAGATGAGGTTCCAAGATGGTTAAGGTCCCTCCCTCGACTGACTGTGGCTTGACATACACTATAAATGGCTATACAATTGTTGTCTGGATTGGGGTAGAAATAATTCCACACATAAGAAGTGGATTTTTTTGTTTTATGGCCAGGCATGACAATGGCCTTTTTCTTGTCACGTGCCAGAACTGCTGCCACTGGTGCAGGACTTACACAAACAACCTCATCCTCATCAGCATCCTCATTAGCTCCCTCGTCACCTACACAAATCTCCCCCTCATCCTCCTCTAATGCTAAAGTGGCATCCTCAATTTGTGTATCACAGGCTACACTCGGGCTGTTCAGGTACACATCAGCAGAACTGCTGAAAGGCCCCTTGTTTAGGGTTACACTAACAGAATGCTCATGATTAGACAGCCCACTGTTGGATGGACTCTCCACAGGGATTGGTGTCATTTCTGATTCAGAGCATACATTATCTTCTAATGCCTTACTGTTATCTTTCAGCTCGGCTTTGACGCGTAACAGTAGTTGTGCACCACTTGTAGAATCCAAATTACTTGGTCTCGCTTGGTCACGAGTGACCGTACAAGAAGAAGGCTCAGTAACATTTTTGGATCTGCCACTAATGGAGAAAGGCGAAGGCCTCATTCTCTCTTTGCCACTGCGTGTGTAGAATGGCATCTTGGCAAAAAAAAATTTATCGCCAGTTAACTTTTCCTCAGTTACACTTCTTTTTCGCTTCAACACAAATTTTTTTTTGGTGTGTTTTTTTTTGCCTGATTTCAAAAGACTATGTATTTTGACATCGCCTTTCACAGATGACGTACTGGGAACACTACCATCAGGACTGGTGACAGAACCTGGTTGCTGATTCTGCTTGTATGTGGACTGCTTTGAATCCATTTTAATGAGGCCAAAGCACTTATAGTGCTAAAAAAAAATTTTTTTATACTGCTGACAAATATGACTTTTGACAGCCAGAAAAATTACAGTAAAACTCTGGTGAATATGGGACACCCCAAAAGCACTTGTAGTGCTAAAATTGTTTTTTATACTGCTGACAAATATGACTTTTGACAGCAAGAAAAATTACAGTAAAACACTGGGGAATATGGGACACCCCAAAAGCACTTGTAGTGCTAAAAATTGTTTTAAATACTGCTGACAAATATGACTTTTGACAGCCAGAAAAATTACTGCAAAAGAATGGGGAATAAGGGACACCCCAAAAGCACTTGTAGTGCTAAAAATTGTTTTAAATACTGCTGACAAATATGACTTTTGACAGCCAGAAAAATTACTGCAAAAGAATGGGGAATAAGGGACACCCCAAAAGCACTTGGAGTGCCAGAAAATGAAAAAAAAACCCTCTTCTATCCTCCTCTTACGGCTGTAACAATTGGTATTAAGATTAGAATTGTATTGAATTGAAACAATAATGTGTCTAATTACTGCTCTGTCCCTGCGCTGAGATAGCCGGTGACCTAACCCTGCTCTCTCCCTCTGTCAAATGGCGATGGATTGCTGTGGAGGCTGGTATTTATGCTTTTCAACTCTCGTGAGAACCGAGTTCAGAAATACGAATACGTCACGATGATGTTTTGCCTTGATTTCGATTCCGAATGGGCCGGAGAGTACCGAGCTGGAACAAAAGTGTGCATGTGTCCAATGTGGAGGGGAAAAAGTGTGTGTGCATCCCACCGCTAGAGGCCAGTATTCCATTCAAATGTATAGCAGGAGCAGGAAAAGGAAATAACTGTATCCTGCCAGGGCTTTGTACACCAAGCGGGTAAAGACACAATCGAATCCGTCTGCTGCTGAAGGCAAAGCGGGGACAGTGAAGCATGACAAAGCCCATCAGTAGATCTAACTATAGCCCAGAGAGCAGTGGAGATGAGTATGCCCTTGACACTTTGGAGTAGAGCGGTTCAGACACCAGCGGTGATGCCCCATTACCCACCAGCGCAGGTACCCAGTGATGAGTTCTATGTACGACCATTCTCGACTTTCTGCTAGCCATGTTTTAAACACAGAGGGTCGGATAGACAAAGCGGTGTCTGTCCAAATGCTATCCAGAAACAGTGATGGCTCCAGGGCGTATAATAAAAAGCAGTACTGCCTGTACTGTGAGAAGCCCCTCTTAAAAATTGCCCAGCACATGGAGCATGTTCACCGCAATGAGACTGAAGTAGCCTGGCCCCTGAAATTCCCCAAACACTCGAAAGAAAGGTGCATGCAAATGGCACATCTTCACAATAGGGGCAACTTTGCACACAATGCTGAGGCAATGAGAGCAGACCATGGCATTCTGGTCCCATGCAAACTTCCAGACAAAGAGATGGATGCTGAAGGCTTCATGCACTGGGTAGCCTGCCAAGACTTGTTTGCAAGGAAATACCTGTGGCGACACATGAAAAGATGTAAGATGAACTGAAGGGGCAACAAGGTCACATCTGGCGAGTCCAGTCACAGTGCGCCTTTGCTCAGCCTGTTTCACCTGACATCAGTGATAACTTTTGGAAGCTCTTGAGTGACATGACCCAGGATGAAGTCTTACTCGTAGTCAGAAATGATCAATGCATCATGCAGATGGGACAGCATCAACCGGGTCGGATCAGATGTTGGCAGGCACGAGTACATCTGTCAGAAGCTTAGAGAAATGGGCAGACTACTGCTAAAGGCCAGAAGAGCTACCCCTTTGGAGAGGATGGAAGACTTTACCGCCCCATTGAACTTTCTGCACGTAGTAGACGCTGTTAAGCTGGTAGCTGGTTATGACAAGGAGACAGGTACATTTAAGACTCCCTCGCTGGCACTCAAGATCGGGCATTGGGCTGCAAAAGATAGCGAGCATTGTGGAGTGTCAAGCCATGATGGAGGGCTGCACTGCTGCGGTTGAAAACACACGAAATTTCATGAAGTTATATGAGGCGAGATGGAAAGAGTTGATCTCATCAGCTGCCTTGAAAATTCTTCAGGAGTCCAAGTGGAACATGCCTGAGCTCTCGAGAGTGGCAGACTGGCCGAATTCAAAGGCAAGAATATGGACGAGATGCACATTGATCCACACGGTAAGTGAAAAATCTGGTGTCTGAGGTTGTAAGTCCCTCTCAAATCAATCTTGGAAAAAATTGTGGCCTGCTTAAGCTGATCCAAAAGAACAGAGATGAGAGGTAACAGGTAGGTGTTCATTATTGTAATTCCGTTCAGGCCCCGGTAATCAATACATGGTCTAAGACGTCCTTCATTTTTAGATACAAAAAAAAACCCAGCTCCTACTGGTGATTTAGATGATCTGATGAATCCCTTTTGTAGGTTTTCCTCCACATATTCCTCCATAACCTTGGTCTCAGGAATGGATAGGGCGTATAATGTCTTCATGGGGAGCTTAGAACCGGGAATGAGCTCAATAGAACAATTATAGTCTCAATGAGGAGGGAGAGAATCTGCTTCCTTCTTAGAGAACACATCCTGGAACTCCTAGTAGGGTGAAGGAAGTATTTCGGAACAAGGCTTGGCAACCCAGAGAGGTAGGGTCAAGCAGGTCGAAGAACAGGCCATACTCCATCGTAAGATCTCCCCCTTACTCCAGTCAATTTGAGGATTGTGGAGTTGGAGCCAAGGATGCCCTAAGATCAAAGGCAGGGAGAACATGGAATTAGGAAGAAAGAAAGAACTTCAGAATGGAGGTCTCCCCACCATAAGTTGCAACGGTGGAGTTCTGGAGGAGATTCTGCCTCCAGTCAAAGGTATACCATCCAATCCGCAGATCATAAGTACAGATTATAGTTTCACTGAGGGAATGCCAAGTGCTTTAGCAAAATCCACATCAAAGAAATGACCTGCAGCTCCACTATCTAGAAAAGCAGAAACTGATACAAACAGTTTGTTTTGGTTCTAATGCTTCTGAAATATTTATTGCCAGTTATAATGTTATGGCTAACGGCAAATATCACAAACTCGTAGAACAGGCAGAAGAGGTCTTCACCTATAGCAGCCGCATTTCCCATAGGGCTGAGCGTGCTCACAGGCACTCGGATGCCCTCAAGTCTTAAACTCAGAGTAGTACAAGTGTATAATATTACCGTAGCGCACTTGAAGGCCTGGTGGTAGCAGCAGCGAAGTCCGAAGACAGGCCGTGGTCAAAAAAGGTTACAGCAGGCAGCGGTATTGAGGTCCAAGCAGAGGTCAGGTCTGGCAGTAAAACAGTGTATCCAGGTAACAGGCAGAGATCAGGGTCACAAGCAATCCAACAGAGTCCAGTAAGCAAGCCAGGAGTCATACACAGAAGAATTAATCCAAATAGCTAGGAGCAGAGAAATGGAGCAGGTAAGTACACTGAAGCAGAGAACTATAACCGACAGGGAGGCTAAACCCTCCCTGCCTAATATACTAGGAAGGACCAATAGAATAGAGTGGCATAGATTATAACCATTCCCCACCTGGGAATGAATTAGCTTTTGGTATTTGCGCAAACGACCAGCTGGCCGGATCGCGGTGGTGACAAGAGGAGCGCCCCGACCATCATCATGGCGTCGGCCGGAGAGAAAAACCGTAAATGGCGCCCCGGCCGGGGCGCGTCTGTGGGGCCAGATCGAGTCGCGGCAGTAGCTGTTCCGCCCGTTTGGAATCGAAATCGAGGCAAAACGTCATTGTGACATTGTCGGATCTCAGGGCTCGGTTCTCACGATATTTGAAATGCATAAATACCCACCTCCACAGCAATCCATTGCCATTTGACAGAGGGAGAGAGCAGGGTTAGGTCACAGGCTGTATTAGCAGGGACAGAGCAATTATTGTATACCTTATTCTTTCAATTATTATTGAAATTCTGCTACCAATTCTTCTAGCGATTGTTAGAGCAGGGTGGCATTTTGTGGAATTTTGCACTACATGTGCTTTGGGGTGTCCCATATTCAGCAGTGTGAATCAATAATATTTCTGGCTGCAAAAAGTCAAATTTAGCATCACTATCTATTGAATATTTTTGCACTACAAGTGCTTTGGGGTGTCCCATATTCCCCAGTGTGAATCAATAATTTTTCTGCCTGCAAAAAGTCATATCTAGCAGCACTATCTATAGAATATTTTGCACTACAAGTGCTTTGGGCTCATTTAAATGGAATCAAAGCAGTCCACATATGAGCAGGATCAGCAAGCAGGTGCTGGCACCAGTCCTGATGGTAGTGTTCCCAGTACGTCATCTGGTAAAGCCTATGTAAAAGTACATAGTCTTTTGAAATCAGGGAAAAAAACACACACCCCAAAAAAATTTACTGTGTTGAAGCGAAAAAGAAGTGTAACTGAGGAAAAGTTAACTGCCGATAAAAAAAAAAATTGCTAACATGCCATTCTGCACACGCAGTGGCAAAGAAGGAATGAGGCCTTCGCCTTTCTCTATTAGTGCCAGATCAAAAAATGTTACTGAGCCTTCTTCTTGTACAGTCACTTGTGACCAAGCAAGACCAAGTAATTTGCAGTCCAAAAGTGGTGCACAACTACTGTTACGTGTGAAAGCCGAGCTGCAAGTAACAGTAAGGCAGTAGAGGAAAATATATGCTCAGAATCAGAAATGACACCAATCCCTGTGGAGAGTCCATCCAACAGTGGTATGTGTAATCGTGAGCATTCTGATAGTGTACCCATAAAGATGGGCCCTTTCAGCAGTTCCGCTGATGTGTACCTGAACAGCCCGAGTGTAGCCGCTGATACACAAATTGAGGATACCACTTTGGAATTAGAAGAGGATGTGGGGGAGATTTGTGTAGGCGACGAGGGCGCTAATGAGGATGTTGAAGAGGATGATGCAGACAGATACCAAAATGCCTTTCTCAATTTCTATCTATATTCTACAGTCTGTAATGGCTGAATAGTTTTCTATTTTACTCCTAAGGAAACCCACGCAAACACGAGGAGAACATGCAAACTCTAGACAGATAAGGCAATGGTCGGGAACCGAACTCATGACCCCAGATTTTTGGGATGCAACTTCCATCTGTGAAAATTAGGTCCCTAAATCTATATACCTATATAATTTGTATACCTATTTCCTTCTATGTGACTACAGTATATACATATATTAAAATCAGTGTTTTTAACGTTACTCCCTACAGACAATTCTAGTAAGCCTCTTTGTTGCTGTTGAGTACAGTACAATTGTCTGGGTATGTCATATACATACCGCCTTTTAAGGTAATGTTTTGCTCACTGGACCTGGAAAGAAATGCTGAAGCTAGATGCTACATATATGGAAACCAATATAAGAACCAGATTCAGCTCTAACCCGTGTCATGCGCTCAATGCCCACTGGGGTAAACATGAATATGATTTTGTTATTGTTTGTGTGAAAACAACATGGATTATATGTGAATTTTAGCCACTGTGCATTTTTTATTTTGCCTCAAACAGTTGTCATTTCTGCAAATGGATATCAACCTTTAATAAATCTTTCCCATGAGATAAAGTGTACTTAATATAATTGATACACATGAGAAATTTATTAAAAAAAAATTATATCTGTGACCATATCCCATTAGGTTAAATTAACTTCCAAATGCTGTTATCTACTGTACTCAAGAAAAAAGAAAAGCTGTTAATAGCATACAGTTGAAGACATTACTTAAACCTGGTACTATGTACTGTGCTATGAATGAGCTGGTTGCCTGGTAGGAAGATGCATGAAGTAGACTCAAACAGAAAGAGAATGAGGAAACCAATGTCTTTGTATTTGCAATGAATGAAGATCAGCACACGTATGGGAAAGGTGACTTAGTCCAATCCTAAAATGCAAAATGCTAATAATAAAAATAAATTCAATAGCATATTTGTGAGAGACATAGAGAATACACATGATGTGAGTGTAAATGACTTCAGGCAAGAAACAAATAAATGGATTTATGGAAGAAAATAAAGAGTAGACTTATTGCAATGAATGAATATAATGTACGAACGAGTTATGGAAGCTATGAATCAATGTCCTAATAATGAAATAATAGTAACTAAAGCATTACTAGTGTAGCCGGCTAATACACATCTTCACCTTTATGGAGATGCTGGGATTCTGTCCATCCTTGTAAATATGCAATAAAATATGTCTCTGACACAGATACAGACTGGACACTTTTAATTAGAACCAATAGCGAGACGACAGGTTAAACTCATGATTGACCCAGAGAAGTGAAATTCTCCTGCTGATCGGAAAGTCATGGAAAATATGAGCAGTGTGAATAATTTTTTGCTTCTAGCATTTCCCCTGACTTCTGAAATGCGTGCTATTTCTTTTTCCTTTCTTCTACTCATCCATATTGTCACCTTATTTGGAAACTTTCTCATCATTTTAACCATCTGGAAAAGCTACTTTCTGCATACCCCTATGTATTATTTCCTAGTTAACCTGTCCTTCCTGGAGGTATGTTTCACCTCCTCAATCATACCAAAGCTTTTATCTATTTTGGCATCTGTCAATCGAGTTATCTCTTTTTGGGGCTGTCTCACCCAATGCTACCTATACTTTTTATTTGGATCTGTTGAACTACTTCTCCTTGCAGTAATGTCTTTTGACAGGTATGTAGCTGTATGTTATCCCTTACGCTATACAACAGTAATGAACCCTGAATTCTGCTTGTACCTTACATTCAGTTGTTGGATGACTGGATTTGTGAATACTCTTGTGCCAACACTTCTTGTATCTGAACTTTGGTTCTGTGGGCCTAATGTAATTGACCACTTCTTCTGTGACGTAGAACCTCTTTTAAAACTTGCCTGCTCAAACACCAGGCTCATTCGGATTATCAACCTATCATTGTCTTCTTTGCTTGTGTTTGGGTCTCTCACATGTATCATGATATCGTATGTACACATAATATTAGCTATAATTAAGATATCCGAGGTGGGAGGGAGGTGGAAATCTTTCTCTACATGTGTTTCTCACCTCCTTCTAGTATTTATCATTTACAGAAGTTCCCTTTTCCTGTGTATGAGGAATATTCCTCTACCTTTCATGGACATTAGTAAACTGTCAGCTTTAATGACCGGGATTGTGACACCTTTTTTGAGCCCATTCATTTACACTTTAAAAAACACCCAGGTTCATAGTGCTATAAAGCAACTGATTTTTGGAGTATAATTAAGTGTTTTTAGTAAAATGTTTGAAATTTGCAACCTGTTTCCATGGTATTATCTTAAATCACTTTTTATGTTGCCATTGAGCAAATGCACAATACTGTACCTTTTTGGAACATCAATGGATCAATGTAATCTCTAACAGTTGAGTACTAGTAGCTTGAACAAAACTTTCCTAATGTTAAAGAACTTGATGTGGAGAGAAACGCTATACTCTGGATCTATTTAATGACAATTCCGTTGAACGGACTTTAATTCCAGATGAAATGAACGAATGTCTTCAAGTTTCCATGGACACTACACTAAAAACTGCAGAGGGTGTAATTGTGACAGTCATAGGCATAGGAGGTGTCACCCACAGGTTCTTTCATATCGTATGTCTCAACATAACAGAACCTAGTGTTAGATTAGGTTGTAGATAAACTTATACATCATTTGCCTTTGAAATAACCTGATGTTTGTTATCAGTAGCTTAAAGCCACAGTTTAGAATGTTCCCGCAGACCCATGCTCCAAAGTAAATTCAGTTGTTATGGAAATACAATGTAATATTCATAAATACAAATAGTGCAAGTTATCTTTATATACTATTGTTATTACTTGTTTTGTTCAATTCCTTTACTGCTCACAAATGTAATTAAGTAAGTATTTTTACATTTTGACTTCAGAACAGTGCTCAAAGTGGGCTGGTATTGCATGGTATGCCATACCTGCACTTATCACAGTGTCTTGATTGTACAACTATCAAATTCCATTCACTTAGATTCCCATTATATTTTCTATACCATCATTTCTAAATTTCCATACCGCCACTTCTAAATTTCCACTTCGACTACTACTTCAGAAAATGTGCAATCTTGGGATATGATGGAAACGTTCAAGTCCAACCTACTTCCACTTTAGTATCAACCCCTTCATTAAGTAAACCTTTTCGATTTCCCTAAAAACCTTTTCTCAAAAGGCAAAAATAAACAAAATTATTATCCAGGTCCTTCTGCATCATCATCATTTATATAGCGCCACTAATTCTGCAGCGCTGTACAGACAACTCACTCACATCAGTCCCTGCCCCATTGCAGCTTACAGTCTAAATTCCCTAACATACATACACACACATAGGCAGACAGAGAGAGATACTAGGGTCAATTTGATAGCATCCAATTAACCTACTAGTATGTTTTTGGATTCTGGGAGGAAACCGGAGCACCCGGAGGAAACCAACGCAAACATGGGGAGAACATACAAACTCCGCACAGAAAAGGCCATGGTCCCCTGACTGTGAGCGTTTCCGTGCGGGCCCCCGGTGTCAGCGGTGTGTCCGCTAGGGGGTCCCACAGCGCTTCTCCCCCCCTCCTTTCTCGGCCAGCCAGGTCATTTTTGGGTGGGCGGCGGGCTGGGAGCTCCGCCGCCATTTTAGGAGCGCCTGCAGTAGCGGGAGTGTCCCCTCATGGGGAACGGGCGGGGGGGGGCTCTGGCAGTATCGGGTCAGAAGTAGGCTTCATCCTCAGCGGCGGGTCCCCCTCTTTCAGCGGCGGCTGCGGTATTTTAGGGGTTGGGAATCATCGGGGGGTCTGGCCTCAGCGCCGGGAGGGGGGAGGGAGGGCGAGGTCTTATCCCCTTACAGGGGTCTGGGGCCCAGTATCTGGCATTCTCCCGGGCAGGTTGAGGGAGGTATATTGCTCTTGGGGGGCAGTAGTAGGGGGGTCCTCTTGTGGCAGCAGCTATGCCCCCAAGTTTCCCAGCTATGAAGGTTCCATGAGGGGAGGGGGTGGTAGCGTTAGTTTAGGGCAAGGGGTCCATTCTGCACAACTCCTGGGGGGCGTGGCTTCGGCGAGCGGCCAGCATTTTGGTCTCCAATTCATTCCTCTCACTCCGTCAACGCTCTAGCCCTTGCGGGGGACATGGGGGTCACGTCCTGGGGGGACAGGCAACCAGTTTGGGGCAGGTAGGTTGGGGATGATTCTGTTTTAGAAAAAAAAAGGCAAATGGGGTTTTATTCAGCGGTTTTCAGGGGAGCTTGCTATTTGCCCTATCCTCCGCGGGACGTGGCGTAGGCATTGGGAAGCAATTTAGAGTCCCTCCTTCCGTACCCTATCCCCTCTGGTAGCTATGCTCATGTTTTTCCAGTCCCTTCTTTCTCGGTGGCTAGCGATAGGGGTCAGAGTTCATGGCCAATAGGTACCGGGCTGTTTCCGACCTCCTCCGCCGGGGTTTGTGGGGTCTTGGGCGGTTCACTCAGATGGTGTGCAGCAGGTGGGTCGCAAGTACTCCCTAGGAATAATCAGTGTATAGCCTCCGGTGTTAATATGCCTCTGCTTGCAGACTCCCAAGTTCCAGTGGTCGGTACAGCGAGACAGCCTTCTCCTCCGGACATGGATATGACGGGAGCAGATCATCCAGGGGAGGTCGCTCAGAGAGGTGGGGGTTGCCAGCTGCAGGGTCATCTGGATGTGGGACGGGTTCGGAACTGCAGCAGTCAAGTGCCGTGGGGACGTCCTCAGGTCCGGGGCCGACAGGTGCAGGGCAGCAGGCAGCCGGTGAGTTATCTGATGTTGGTCTTTCACACGTACATAGACGTAGTCCTTCCATGTCGTCGACGGACGAGGATTCCCCCTCTTCATTGGGGGAGGGTCCTCGAAAGTTGATCAAAATATTGAATACACACTGTAGCAGGTCTCGATCTCAAGGCGGTAGAAGGGGTTCCACAGCGAAGGGCTAGCAAGCAGGGCCCCCATGGTTCAATGTGAAAACACCGCCCCCCTTTTAGCGGGTATGCGCCCTGGCATTAGTGACAGGATTAAGAAGGGCTGGTTGGTTAATATGTTTGAGATTACAAAAACTGGGAAGAAAGTATTGGAGGCAGCCTGTGCTAAGGAATATTTGCATTTAATAAACGAGATGTACATCAACGAT
Organism: Mixophyes fleayi; assembly: GCF_038048845.1. NCBI lineage: Eukaryota > Metazoa > Chordata > Amphibia > Anura > Limnodynastidae > Mixophyes > Mixophyes fleayi. The sequence continues at coordinate 314,392,796 of NC_134402.1, forward strand.
CGCCCGGGGTCTTGGCGCAAATACGATGAGCTGTTTCGCGAGAAGGTGGATGGTCAGGTTGGCATGCCCTAGTAGTTAAGTATGGGGAGATTTGGATGCAGCTGAATCGGGCTAGCTTAGCTATGGGTGTGGGGGCCCAGGGGAATCGGTTTCCGCAAGGGGGGAGACGTGGAGCTCCCCAGTTTGCAAAAACAGATGTTTCGCGTTTAACAATTCTTCATGCGGAAGGGGAGAAGCGTGTCGGTACAGGCCAAATTGTGCATTTTGCCGTGGACCGCATTCTGCCACAGAGTGTCCGAGGTGTGCCCCCGGTCTCGGCAGAGGTCGCGGCATTGACGGTATGTTGGTTAAAAGTCCACTCCCCTATTCGTATTGATGTGTTAGAACGATGGCTTAGACTATACCCAGATGCAGAACAGGTTTCTTTTCTCCGGGAAGGTTTTCGTTATGGGTTCCGGCTGCCGATTGGGGCAACGGTCAACGCCAGGGCCGCTAGAAATCTAAAATCGGCATATATTTTTTCCGGAAGTTCTTGACGACAAGATTCGTGGAGAAATCAGCCTGGGGCGCATGGTTGGCCCTTTCAGTTAACCCCCCATAGCAGATTTAGTTATCTCCCCAGTGGGGATAGTCCCCAAAAAGGTCCCCGGTAAATGTCGTCTAATTCAACACCTGGCGCACCCGGTAGGCAGTTCAGTTAATGACGCTATTGATCAGGACATCAGTTCGGTAGTATATCAGTCATTTGAGAAGGCCCTGCTGTTATAGAGGCACTTTGGCGCGGGTGCCCTCATGGCGAAATTGGATATAGAATCTGTGTTTAGATTACTTCCCCTACACCCTTATTCCTTCGAGTACAGAGGGGGTTCCAAATTAAAGGAGGATTTTACGTTGATAGGTGTCTGCCCATGGGTTGCTCTCTGTCCTGTGCGTACTTCGAATCCTTTAGTTCTTTCCTTCACTGGGCGGTTCAAGGGGGGACAGGGCATGAAGGCATTGCTCATTACCTAGATGAATTTTTGTTGGTGGGCCCGGATCAGTCCTCATCGTTTTCGGACACTTTGTTTTCCGCGCAGCCTCTTTTTTCGATCATGGGTGTTCCGGTAGCGTGGGACAAGACGGAGGGTCCGACTACATGTTTGTCCTTACTAGCGATAGATATAGACGTGGTGGCGGGCTGTTGTCGCTTGCCAGCAGATAAAATCGCGAAGCTAGGGGTGATGATATCTGATGCTATGTTTGCTCCCTCCCTTAAATTGAGGCAAGTTCAGGCGCTGTTAGGACTGTTTAATTTTGCATGCAGGGTTATTCCGATGGGAAGGATTTTTTGTAGAAAGCTACAGCTTTCCACAGCGGGTAGGAATAGGCCTCGTGCACTGAGTAAACTGAAGGTTGAGATCAAACAGGACTTGTGGACATCTTTCCTGGGGAGATTTAACGGTGTTAGAATTTGGCCTTCCCACCCTATTTCCACTAGGGATTTAGAATTATTTACAGACGCATTATTGTGGCCTTGGAGTTGTGGGCTCCTCGGATTAAGGGTAATAATGTTTCCTTTTTGTGCGATTATTTGGGGGTAGTTCAGGTAATCAAGCGCCAGAGTGCGTCTTCCAGACCAGCGGTGAAATTATTGCGTGGACTGGTGCTTCGTTGCTTGGACTATGACATAAATTTTGGGGCTAAACATGTCCCGGGGATAGAAAATGACATTGCTAATTCTCTTTCTAGTTTTGATTGGGAGCGGTTTAGATTATTGGCTCCGGGGGCTCATCCCGTAGATATAGCTTGTCCATCTTATATTTGGCAGATGGTCGGTAGGGCTTAAGGTTTTTGGCTGAAGCGGCCCTAGCTCCCTCTACATTGAAGGCTTATTGGTTGGCGTGGAAGCGCTGGGAGAGTTATTTGGTATCTTCTGACTGGCGATTAACAGGCAATGGTTCGGTCATGGAAGAGTTTATGTTGGGGTGCTATCAGGAGGGCCTTAGTATAGCGTCCATGTCATTGACAATAGCAGGTATATTTTTTATGGCAAAGGTTCGGGGGCTTACTGATCCTACAAAATCATTCCTCTTTAGGAAAGCCCTGAAAGGTTGGTCTAGGTTACACCCTGTACCCAGGGATCACAGGCGTCCTATAGATACGTTTTGGTTGGCACGGTTGATGGGAGTTTTACAAATATAACTGTGGATGTTTTTGAGGCTTCTCTTTTTAGCGCGGCGTTCTTCATGGTTTTTCACGGGGCTTTGAGAGTAGGGGAGTTGGTTGCGCTGTCAAAGAATCAGTTAGGGTCGGCCATTTAAGCAAAAATTTTTATGTTAAATCCAGATAATATTTACATTAAGATTGCCTGGTCTAAAACAGATCATTTGGAGTTGGTCATTGGTTAACACTAACAAGGCAGATGGAAGGTATTAATTGTCCGGTCAGGCTTTGCCACGAGCTAGCAGTAGCACGCCCGCAGCAAACGGAAGCCTGGTTAGTCACAAGGACAGTTCCCCGGTGGCTAAGTTTCAATTCATGCCATTATGTGCAAAGCTTTGGGGGGTTTAGGTTTACCTTCCGCTGAATTTGGTACTCACTCCTTTGTATTGGCGGCAGATGGGGCATCAAGTCAGCCATACAGGCTTGAGGTAGATGTAAATCCAATACCTATAAGTGATACATTAGACCTGATGTTTAACCATTTTTGTTTTGCTTCCTTTTTTACGCAGCTCTTCCTTTTCTTCGCTTTCTCTTCTTAGGTGGTAGACCCAGGGGTTATCTGCTCGCCGCTTGTCGCGGGTGCGTGAAGGGCTTTTTCCCACCGGGTTTTCACCTTCACCTGGGTCGCTGCCTTTCCTTTTCCCGTTCTATTTATTGTTTGACACAAAATCACCCCTTTGTTATGTCAGTTACTACAGGTATTGCTCCATTTTGTGTTGGTTCTCAGGTTGCATTAAGGTGTTAGGCCTGACGTTATGTTTAGTATGTGTTAATTGGTCCTTTTGTTAGTTACAATTTGTTATTCCTTTTAGGGGTGGATACCAGAAAAATGTTGGTGTGGTTTGTGGGACACTCCTATGTCTACTGGGCGAGTAGACAGGCTTTTGTTCGGAGGTGTCAGTGGTTGCCGGTACATGTGGAGGTCATATGTATATGCCGGCGGGGTATGAGATGGTCGGAGCTCAGGTCGGTTCTATCTAAGGATATTGCTGAGCGTGGAGTTCGAGATATTCTTGTGGTCCACTCGGGTGGCAATGACGTCGGTCAAGTTAAGTCCTTGGAGCTTATTATAAATATTCGTGATGACATTTTGTCGGTCTCTGTGAAATGGCCATCCATAATGCTGTGCTGGTCTTATATTGTCCCCCGTAGGAAATGGGGGTCTTTTATGCCCGATATGACTATCACATCGGTAGTTAGAAAAGTCAATCAGGTGGCTAAGAAGATTTCCCGTGAGTTCGGGGGTTTCTTTTTCCATTTCCCATTCATTATTTAAGTCTGAATTTATACATTTGTTCAGAGACTATCTTTTTCATATACCAGTTATTTTGCATTTATAGTCATCTCTGCGGCGTGGGTGGGAGAGCAGTGCAGTCGGTAAGTTTGCATATGGTGCTTGGGTTATCTCGTCATAGGTCACTACTCCCCCTTTTGGATTGTGTTGTCATCACGTGTGTTGGGTCCAGTGAATGGGACTCTGGGCCAGTATGTTGAATATTTTACTGGCGGATATAAGGGGGGTGTAGTCTTGCCGTTGGACAGATATTTCGCACCGGCCAATAGATAAGGTATGATCCTGGGTTGGTGGTACAATGGTCTGACCTTTCCACCGTTATTGGTTTTGTGTTTGCTTACTGCCCTGCTCTCGTCCGCCTTTCAGCCCCTTTAGCTTTAATATTAGTCATTTAATAAATAATATTTCATTCCAACGTTTATCTGGTGTCCGTGTCTTTATTGGTTTTTCTTATGGTATTATGGTAAACACTAAGAACTTCCACACTGTGCATTTTATAAATCAGCAGCAGCAGCAGCTATTTATATAGCTGGTATAATTCTGCAGAGCTGTACAAAGGAGTCACATACATCAGTCCCTGCCCCATTGGAGTTTACAGTCTAAATTCCCTAACATACACACACAGACAGACCGAGAGAGACTATGGTCAATTTAATAGAAGCCAATTAACCTACTATTATGTTATTGGAGTGGGGGAGGAAACTTGGAGTTTATGTGCAGATAAAAGGTGCAAGAAATGAATTTTATGCAGTAGTTCAGAACAAATACAATAAAACCATCACGAGGAAGGCTTATGGCCACAGAAAGCTCTTAAACCGACCTAAACAAGCTTACTTTATGACTTACTTAAATAATTATAGGATGAGAGGAAAAGGGAATTTTCAGAGAAAAATAAACATAATAAAACACGTAGGATGTAGCCAGCACATTAGACAAAAGGTACAAAATAAAACAGGATATTACAAAAAGCCAATGCATCAAAATTTCTCTGTAATGCGTAATAAGTAGGCGCTATATAAATGTAGAATAATAAACAATAATTTGATTATACAAAGTCAATTGAATCAAGTACAGTATGACTTAAATTTTGTTTTTAGAATTAACAGGGATGAATTTTATCATATAATGATAGGGAAATAATCCCAATGCAGACTCATACTACTTCTTATATTACCTTTGCCTATAGTGTCTTCCAAATGCATTTCAAGGTGCAAACCCACTTCCCAGTTCCTTGGAACTGTTCCAGGAAAATAAAACTACAGAGTGAAAGGGCCTGAGTCATTAAGGAAAGTAAGGTAAAAAAAAAGGAGTAAATGTTCTCCAGGACAAACCATCTTACAATGCAAGGGGTGCAAACTAGTTTATTATTTTGCACATAAGTTAAATACTGGCTGTTTTTTCATCTAGCACACAAATACTTGATTTGTACACTGAAATGTAAAGTTGATCTAAGACATGATCTACCCCAACTATAAATCTGTCCCCACATTTTAAATTTACCTCCCTCTCCAATGTAACATGGTTTTGCCCAGGTGCAAAAGTACTCCTTTTTATGCTTTACTCTCCTTAATGACTCAGGCCCAAAGTGGCTATATTTTACTCCGAAATACAGTTCAATTTAACTTATTTTGTCATAATTATGAGAGAGTCGGGTCATTGGAACTATCTCTTTTAAATGTATCCTTTTTTTTTGTTTGAATGCTGACATCTGTAGACCTGTTATTTCAGTTGAAGTGTGCCAATACATGCACTTTTCTGCAAAAGTGCAATTGAAAGGTGTAAAACGTGTCACATTGAAAGTGTAGGATGATGTGGTGGAAAAAGTATGTTCTTTTGTGGGAAAAATAACACTGTGTGCCTCCCCCACAAAGCAGAGATTGCATCTCATTTAAATAATCTGGTCCCACAAAACAGGTGCATTTGCACAAAAGTAGGAGTATGATACTGTTAGATGTTCACTGTGAAATCGTCATTACAACACTGACTACAAAAACTGTGCAATTCCATGTCCTAGAAGAGGGGGAGGCCTGTAAGAGGCCTCCCCCCACCCGTGACTGACTCTTTCCGCTGTTATTGCAGAAACCCACAGAGCATTAGAGATTTTCCCACCAGTCTGTCTGTTCCATCAAAAGGGAAGTGAAATATCCACCTACCTCACAGAAGCCCCATAGCCCCTAGCTTCTAATCCTGTATATTCAATTGCCCTGTATATTTACTGGACCAATAATACTTCCTAAGTTGAATATAACCTGATACACAAATTCACTCCTGTCATTAGTCATTTCAACCATTAGAGGCCCTCACAACACTGCTTAATACATAAGATATGACCAATAACATTTTCATGTTTTAACTAAATCTCCCTCCAATGCTGAGGGCGGAGGATTACCTGCCAACATGTAATAAAGTTTCTGACATGTGGGCCCACTCCTTTCTGTTTTCAAGAGTGAACAAAAGTTTCACACAAAGTACACAAATTCTACCAAATCTTCAGGGACAAACCTCTGCAAACGTTTATATTGTAACAAACCTTAACCGATAATGCTGAAAGGCAAAAATAACTCACTCTTAAGGTCTCCCCCACTACTTCTTGGGGAAATCCTCAGAGATCAGAGGAATCAAATTCCAATAAAGAAGACTTAATTACCTAAAAGGATTTCCTTTCGTTACTCTGAGATGAAGAAACTGAGAAAGTTCATGAAGAAGTGAAAAATGCCTTTCATACTCTTAAAACTGATGACATTGTCCTTGCTGAGCGCACAAATCAGGTTGAAAGAAGAGTAGAAGATGTAGTTAAGTACCAAAACACTGTTGGATATGATCTCACACAGATCAAGCAGGATCTATTGACCGTTCAATACCACCAGGAAGATATGGAGAATTCCTAAAACCATAGAAAACCATAGAAAAACTCTTTGAACTAATCACTCCTTGATACCAGAAGATCATCTTTTTTCTCAATAGAGGCCACAGAGCGGTCAAACCCAGATCCTAGGTTCAAGCCCAGTCTAGGAACATCATAATTCACCTTCATTATTTTACAGATAAGGAGCCTATCCTAAGGTAGTTCAGGAAACTCCAAAATCTTCAATATGAAGCCAACACACTACACATCTTCCAGGAAATTTCCCCAACTATGCATGATATGAGGAGAGATAATTTTAAGGGACAATAATATCTGTTACACGGTGGGAATTCCCTTATGCTTACTCGTATGAGACCAAGATGGTCAACTCTCAGCAAGACCCAATGTCGGAAGCTCAGGCCTTGTGTCAACAGATAGGTCTTTCACTGTCAGCCCCACCGGATTCCTCAAAACTTCTGGCAATTTCCCACCGCCACCTACACCAAGACCTCAGAGAGCCCCCAGAAGACACTGATCTACATTTGCATGATCTGCCAAACAACGTTTCCTTGATCCTTGACTTAGTCTGACAAATTCTAATGGTCTACCCTGATTTGTTGATCCATCTTTGTCTGTCCTTTGTATCCTATATGGTGTAATGTTAATTTTATCATTACCAATAAACATTGTCCAATGCGATTATTGTGGTTCCAACACACAAAGATATTTAATGGCAAAAGAAAGCAGGATTTACAGCAAGCCATGCTGAAGCATAAAATATATAACAATAAACATAAAGTATAAAACCGAATACATTACAATCTTCGTAAGCGTGTCCTGGGCCCAGGTTCAGATACAGTCATGTTGTCTGTTGTCAGGAAGAGAGAAAGAAGACTTTGGTCCAGGGAGCTTATATGCAGCTTTGCAGCTTGAATTAGAATAAACAGTATGATGTCACGAATATACACAAATAACACTAAGAGAGGTCTTCATTGGTCCAGGTTTAATGATGTTCCAGTAGACTGCTGTTCATAGGTCAGTTCATTTGATCCTTTCACAAAGGAGGGGGCAACTCACTCCAACTGTTGCCTACGTGTCCTCCCGCCGAATAACCAGTTCAAACTGACCCATAAACAAAGTACTTTTGAATATTAATCTCATATTGCTCATAAGTTGTGACCACTAAATTCGATCACTACTCTGTCAAAACCGGGTTAATGCTGGTGAAATAAGCTTTAATATGAGACCAAACTCTTTACCTTTTAGAGTACCTGAACCATAAATACCTTTGCTATAATATTATCTATGTATAATTAATCTCTAATACATATTACTAATAAATAAATGTGAATTGGAACCTTAATAAATGTGTATTAAATGTGTATGCTTTTGAAATCGTTTATAGGTCTGCTGTGCTCTACTACACAGGATGCTGCAAGATACATTCAATACTTATGTAGATTATAAATTCACCATAGAACGTACAGAGAGAAAAAAATACTGAATTAAAGTCACTTGTTATTAAAATAGACACTAATGATAAAACAGGTAAAACAAAATGTATATAAATGTAAGTAATATTTATGTGGTTAATGTCTGCTCAGCATAAAATAAATTTTTGCAGTTGCTCTTGATTGCAAACATATGTTATAGCATGCATGTAAGATTGTCAACATTACTGATCAGGACTTTAACTGGAGGCAGAAAAACAAGTAACTTTGAGACGGCCAGAGCTGGATTTGGACATGGCTGCATTTGCTTGAGTTTGGCACGCCACTATTGTAATTTCAGTAGTGCAAAATGCCCCTTTTCCGCCCAATTCACTCCCCGAAATCATGGACTGTTGTAGGTATCCTTTGTGTTCAAAGATGCAGCGACCAGGGTTGCTTTCACGGCTGTATCTTCTGGTTCTGGGCATACATCAAGTGATTTTGTGGATGACATGCTCAAAATCGACTTTTCCAACCTCACACTTAAACCACCCAAACCAACCTTAACAAATCTCTTCTCCATGACTCGTATATTATCACTCGACTCCATACTATCATCTCTGAATATTTTGAACATAATAGTACCCCTGATATCTCTCCGATGACTTTATGGGATGCCCACAAGGCTGTCCTGTCTTACTTCAATGGCTGCTAGATCAAAGGGAGATAGATTAGCTAAAACTACCCAATTATTGGTTACCCTTCAAAAACTGGACTCTCTGCATAAACAATCCTCAGACCCTGCTACCCTCCAGAAAATTAGGACTACAAATTAAGGTGGTTGACACAAACCTTCTATGAGAAAGGAGATAAGGCAGATAAATTACTAGCCTCTAAACTACATGCCAAAGTGTCTGCTTGCAATCTCTTAACTATTAAGGAGTCGAGGGGAACCTTGATATGCGACCTCCAAAAAATTAGATTGCATTTTACTAATTATTATCGAGAACTCTATAACCTCCCATAACCGTAATGTGAAAGTAAAATAATTGGATGAAGTTGTTTCAAATTAATAAACATCGATTTAATTGGTTGTATGTGAAAATATGTTAATAGTACGCTGCGGCGTGGAAGGGATAATTACACAGTCACACTAGCGATAAATACATTTACACTCACACATATATTTGTTAATAGTTCAGCTTAATAAAGTTCCAGCACATAGTCCTTTATAATGAAGTGTCATAGATTTAATAGTTTAATATAAAAAGGCTAAAACGTCTTCAAAGACATCTAAGGAACAGGATATAGGAAATGTATCATGTTTACTGTCATACTAATCCACTTTTTACCATCAGAAATGTGCTACTATTGGCTAAGCGTTCGCACCCTGCGTATGCTAGTTGTGGAGGATAAATAATTAATGCTCAAAATTATATTGTGTTTGGAATGCAAATGGGTTGATTTAAACCAATATTTCGGTGGGCTCTTGAGGGAATACACGTAGGCAACAGTTGGAGTGATTTGCCCCCACCCTGGGAGATCATCGTTAGAACTAACCTATGACCTGCATTGTACTGGACTGTCCTAAATCCTGAACCAATGGAGAATGCTTTTACACTTATCTTGTTTCCTTTATGACATCATCACTGTTTTTTATGTTAACACAAATTGTATGTAACACGGCACTGAAACCATCATTTAGTCTACTTTAACCGCAGGCTTCAGGACTGAATGACTGTAAGCTGGATCCAGCTGTGCCAGGTATTAACCCATATCTTTATTAAATAACTAAACTACGGGGGTACTTCACTTCTGACAAACTTTTGACTATGTTCTTTTCTGCAAATATGGTCAGAGAAGCAAGTACTAACCATATTTGGTGGACCTGCCCCAAATTTCAATCTACTAGGATAAAGTTCTTGATCTGGTCTCACTCCTGCTGTGCCATGTTGCTAAGGCCCCCTGGACCTTTCTCCGTTGCTATGCACTACAAGATGCTGATAAACATTCGGCCAAACTAGCTTCCCACATATTAGCTGAAGTCAAATCCCTTATTGCCAAGTTGTTGTTTTTTTGGACCTGACTCTTAGACAATTTCCCTAATTTAATTTGATTTAGGGCCTTGATCGTACAACCTTTTCCTCCAGGTTTCCTACCATTTATATATACTTGGGCACCAAGGTGGCGATCCCACCACTTTTTTCCCCTCCACCCTACATCCTACTTTCAAACCCTTTGCCAAGTTAAACTACCATGATTTTTTTATGTGTTATGGAATTTATTGTAACATTTTGGATTTTGTTTGTCTAGTTGAATTTGGATTTTCTTTAGTTGTATTATGTATCCAAATTCTGTTAAATAATTTTGTTTTGTCTTTTTAAAAAAGAGTCTTAGGGCTAGATTTACTAAGCTGCGGGTTTGAAAAAGTGGGGATGTTGCCTATAGCAACCAATCAGATTCTAGCTGTCATTTTGTAGAAGGTACTAAATAAATGAAAGCTAGAATCTGATTGGCTGCTATAGGCAACATCCCCACTTTTTCAAACCCGCAGCTTAGTAAATCTAGGCCTTAGTCTTAAGAGAAAAATATTAGATGCAAAGGTAGTGATGAGGTTGACAGTTGTAACACTGAAGCAAAAGAAGCATTAAGATATGCAATTAAATAGAAGATGTATATAGTAGATTGGAAAAAGAAGAGTGAACATTTTTAAATTAAATTAATAAACGGACCTTGTGCAGTATGTTAAGTTGCAATTAATTGATCATTGTAATTAGAGTTTGAACAAGCATTTTTTTTTAGTTTAGAAGATAGGATTGTTATTATTATTAGAAAATCTGCTGGCAAAATTAGCAAAACTGTTATTCATTTAAAGGTGTGCCAGTGTCTTTCACTTTTACCTTTGCCCAGCATGTGTTATGATCTGCCTTGTTTCTTTGTGTGCATTTTTGTTATGATCTGCCCTGTTTCTTTGCATTCATTTTACCCTGTGTTATGATTTGTCTTGTTACCCTGTGTGCACATATCTGTGGTTCTCCAGAGGAGCTGCTGTCCGGCCATTCCTCTATCAGGGGTTAACTAGCACTGCTAATTAATTATCCTCACCTGTCTGTGCCCTATATATGCCTGCTTATTCCTGAATCCTTTGCTGGTCATTGATGCTCCTAGCCTGCTCATGTGTCTCTCTGTTCCTGGATTACCTGCATGTTTCTGGCTGCTACTACAAACTGGTTTCAGTTAAGTCATCTGCTGTATTTCTTTATTATTTACTGCTTGTTTGCCAAGATCTGGAAATCCATTGTTCCATTCAGCCTGAACTGTTACTGTTTATTTTGCCTTACCTGGATTATACTTTTCTGCAATAAACAGTTTAAAACGTTTATATTACGTGTCTGGCTCCATGGCTGTAATTAAGGAAGTGGTTTTGAACAGAACCCTAACAGAATGACCAGCCAAAAAGAAAGCCTTGGAGTCATGTGGAAAAACCCTGCTTCAGATTTCACCTGGAACTCTCATTGCAATTGATTTCATTTGTTTTCTCCCTGCAAACATGTCTGCTCTACAAATGGCTGAACAGCCTCTGCTTCAGTGTCTACAAACTGACATAATTCTGTTACGCTCTCAGCTGGCTCAATTTTCTGCTATACTTTTGGACCCACTCAGGAGACTATCAGAATCTGTTTCTCTGAAATCCAATACTGTTGATTTGCTTCAGCCAACTCTGTCTGCTGCTGAAACTGTGCTGCCAGCACCTCTTAATAGTACTATGACAAATTTGCATTTAACTAACAACTACAGTGTAACAAATGCCCGGTTCACAGGTGGTCCACGCCCCCACCTGACCGAAGTGGAGCGATGGCGCAGAATAACCAGCAAACTGTGTCTCTACTGCGCAAGTAATATACACTTCTTACAAGCCTGTCCTCTCCGCAGACCACGACAGCCTACCAAACCATCTTCTGTTGTTACTTCTCCGCATTCTGGATTTGTTTACACTTCACCTGTTCTGCTCCCTGCGATGAGACCCAATCTGCCAACCCCAGTTACCAGCTCTGAGGCGCCAGCTCCAGCCGCCTGTCCTAAGGCGCCAGCTCCAGCCGCCTGTCCCGAGGTGCCAGCCTCTGTCTTCTGTCCCGAGGTGCCAGCCTCTGTCTCCTGTCCCGAGGTGCCAGCCTCTGTCTCCTGTCCCGAGGTGCCAGCCTCTGTCTCCTGTCCCGAGGTGCCAGCCTCTGTCTCCTGTCCCGAGGTCACATCATCTGCCTCCAGCTCTGAGGTCACATCATCTGCCTCCAGCTCTGAGGTCACATTATCTGCCTCCAGCTTGGAGCCTGCTGCCACTGTGTCTGGTTCTGAGCCTGCTGCCACTGTGTCAGGTCCAGAGCCTGCTGCCACTGTGTCAGGTCCTGAGCCTGCTGCCACTGTGTCCGGTCCTGAGCCTGCTGCCACTGTGTCCGGTCCTGCGCCTGCTGCCACTGTGTCCGGTCCTGAGCCTGCTGCCACTGTGTCCGGTCCTGAGCCTGCTGCCACTGTGTCCGGTCCTGAGCCTGCTGCTGCAGCCGTTGCACCCGAGTCTCCTGCCACTGTGCTGCACGGTTCCGAGTCTTCAGCCGCTGCCTCCAGTTCCGAGTCACAAGCTGCTGTAGTTGTTCCTGAGCTCCAGTCTGCTCCAGAGGGGGCGCTGCCCTTCCAGTCTGCTCCAGAGGGGGCGCTGCCCTTCCAGTCTGCTCAAGATGGGGCGCTGCCCTTCCAGTCTGCTCCAGAGGGGGCGCTGCCCTTCCAGTCTGCTCCAGAGGGGGCCCTGTCCCTTCAGTCTGCTCCAGAGGGGGCCCTGTCCCTTCAGTCTGCTCCAGAGGGGGCCCTGTCCCTCCAGTCTGCTCCAGAGGGGGCCCTGTCCCTCCAGTCTGCTCCAGAGAGGGCCCTGTCCCATGCGGTTCAGCCCGAGTTGCCAGTCCATGCGGTTCAGCCCGAGTTGCCAGTCTATGCGGTTCAGCCCGAGTTGCCAGTCTATGCAGTTCAGCCCGAGTTGCCACTCTATGCGGTTCAGCCCGAGTTGCCACTCTATGCGGTTCAGCCCGATTTACCACTTGGTGTTGTCTGCTCTGCAGGCTCCTCACAGTGCTGTCTGCTCTGCGGCTCCTCACAGTGCTGTCTGCTCTGCGGCTCCTCACAGTGCTGTCTGCTCTGCGGCTCCTCACAGTGCTGTCTGCTCTTCGGCTTCTCACAGTGCTGTCTGCTCTGCGGCTACTCACAGTGCTGTCTGCTCTGCGGCTCCTCACAGTGTTATCCAGTCGGAGTGCTGTGCCCAGTCCGGGCTTCCCATCAGGTGTGCAGTCCCAGCCGGGGACTCTCCAGAGATTGCTGCACAAGCTGGGTACTCTCCAGAGTCTGCTATTGAGCCTGAACACCCAAAAGCCTCTTCCGAGTCATCAGATCCTCCTCCAGTCCTCTTTGATGGAGAAATCAAACAGTTTGTTACGGTACTCGAACTTTCCATGAAACAGTTTCAAGAATGTCCGGATTATTTTGTTGATCAATTTAACCAAGTGGGTTCAATTATTACGTGTTTTAGAGGGGAGCCACAAACCTGGGCCTTCTCATTACTAAATTCCGATGACCCCATTATTCATAATACTATGGACTTTGTTAATGCTGTTTGCAAGAAGTACTCTCCATCAACAGTTGATTTTCCTGGTCATAGTCCTTCCGTTTCCATTCCGGCCTGTGTTTCAGCTCTTCTGCTTATTCACAAGTCATCGATGTCCGTTGCTTCCATTGGTCAGCCTATTTCTTCAAAAAATAAAAAGAACAATCACAAACAACAAACCTTGGTTACCGGCTTCATGGGCATTTCACCATCTTCTTATAAAATTAACAGTCCTGTTCCGACTCTAGGCTGGGACTCAGACTCTGAAAGCAAATTTTTGGAGGATACTAGAGTGTTAGTGGACGAACTTGCCAATTCTTCTGCTTCTGAAGAATTGGGTCTTCTCTGTACTCCATTAGAGAAGAGCCCAATTGTGTCTCCAAGGAGATCTTATAAAAAGAAAAAGAAGAGGAGAAAAACCTGAAAGGAGCATGTATGGAGCGTCTAGAATCTGCACCTTAAAAGGGGGGCTATGTTATGATCTGCCTTGTTTCTTTGTGTGCATTTTTGTTATGATCTGCCCTGTTTCCTTGTGTGCATTTTACCCTGTGTTATGATTTGTCTTGTTACCCTGTGTGCACATATCTGTGATTCTCCAGAGGAGCTGCTGTCCGGCCATTCCTCTATCAGGGGTTAACTAGCACTGCTAATTAATTATCCTCACCTGTCTGTGCCCTATATATGCCTGCTTATTCCTGAATCCTTTGCTGGTCATTGATGTTCCTAGCCTGCTCATGTGTCTCTCTGTTCCTGGATTACCTGCATGTTTCTGGCTGCTACTACAAACTGGTTTCAATTAAGTCTTCTGCTGTATTTCTTTATTATTTACTGCTTGCTTGCCAAGATCTCGAAATCGATTGTTCCATTCAGCCGGAACTGTTACTGTTTAATTTGCCTTACCTGGATTATACTTTTCTGCAATAAACAGTTTAAAACGTTTATATCACGTGTCTGGCTCCATGGCTGTAATTAAGGAAGTGGTTTTGAACAGAACCCTAACAGCATGTAACAATACTAAGAACAATGGAAAAGTTGACGTAGACACTTCCCCAGGTATAAGTAACAATATAGGGTGTCAACATCTACAAGTAATGCTACATTTCAATTACAGTAGTATGTGAATGAAATGATTGTCAGGTTAATTGTAACTTTGCATTAATCCTAGACAGCTATAAAGACAGGCTTCTTTACTCAACAGCTAATGGAGAGAGCACTGAAACAAGTTTTTCCCTTTTCAAAGAGCAATATCTAATCCCTAACATGTCAAAGCAAAGGAACCACTGTATTATTCAAGTTAAACAAATTCTAATACATACAGTTACCATACTGCTTACAAAAGGCAACATTTGGACAGATAAAATTAAATTCAATCCATAAATGCAAAGGTTAGGTTAGTTCATACTGATAAAATGAGATAAATTTCAAAAGAAAAAGGGGGGTTACTGTTGCACTGATTAGGGAATGACCCTCCAATGTTAAAATCTTAAGAAAATTCTTATCTCATCTGGAGGGGTGCTACCAATAACATGTTTACTATAGTTCAAACAAGAGAGGGAGGCTAGAGGTTATTTATGGTGCACAATATTTCCCGTATCTCAATTGTTTTGACACAACATTGATTGAAATATAACCTTTATTAGTATAATATATAAAAATGGTCTTCTTAAAATAGCGCGAAATATAATGTGATTAAGTGAATATGTGAGTTAAAACTCTGAGTGCGCAAAAACTTCTCTTAATTAGTTAATGACCTGTGCAGTATTGTTAGTCTAATAGGTATATACCATCCAGATTAAGCTATACTTTCTATATCCCTCAACAATTCAGTATTGATAACAGGGATTTGTTGTAACATATATAGAGAATCATTCGCTGAGACTCTTATTTGTAATAGCTTGGAAATACTGCATACCAATATATTAACCTAAATAACATTGGTAACAACCGAATAAAGGATCTCCTATGTAGAGTGTATAATTCTACCTATATAGAGTCCATTCAGATAATAGGATTAGGTTTTTAGCTAAACCAACGCTACAGTGCTGTGATCTCCCTATTGTGACCCCTCGGTTCTATGGTTCACTGCACTATAGGATACTATTGATTCTGCTAACCCTGCATAACTAAGGTCATATTGTATTTTTCAGAAGTACGAGCAAGCACACAGAGAAACGCCCGAAGCGCGTTTCGCTTAGCTTTATCAAGGACTAACCTGATCGTCTCACTTGACAGGGATTACAAACTATTAAACACGCCTACTATCTGACGTGTCCGATATATGGGAGTATATGTGTATAACAGTCATATTTCATTCATTGTATAACTCCACCCATTGAGGCGGGTTCTTCCAAATAGTTCCCGTAACCGCTTCTCTTAGCTTAATTTGATCATTTAGTATTGGCGGAATATAATAGTCTTCACAGGGAGGAACAGACATAGCCTCCAAATTCACTTCCCATTCCTCCAAACATCAAAACAATATTCGAGTTATAACGTAGTACAAAATTGTGGCCAGAAACAAATATCCACACACAAAATTCAGTGTGTTCCATGTTCATACATTTACCCCATGGTCTCATATTGTGCCCATACTTGAATATGTATATATAACAATTTGTGTTGCAAGACCAGATAGTTTAAAGCTGTATAACCATGTATGCACTAAATTGTTCAACTCCATAGAGCCCCAGGGACTCCGTCATTAAGACCTAGTGTAGTCCACAGAGACCAACTCAAGTGCATAGCCAGTTCTACCACCAGTCAGGAATTTGAGGAAGAAGGTTTATCCCTGACAGAGAGGTTGGGGTCCCCCTTTTCAAATTTCACAGACTTACTCATGAATATGTATGGGCCTGTAATCCTAGGAGCACCAATTGCTTTACCCCTAGAGTCAGACATGGAAAATACAGTCCAGGTAGAGAGTGATGAACATGTTAGTGAGGATAATGACAATGTTGATACTAATACTGACTTTAATGTTGATGCTGACAATGTTCTTGAGCCAGTGGTCCTCAGGAGGTCAGAGAGAAGCACTAGGGGAGTCTTACCTGCCAGAAACAGGCAGTAGTGCAAAGCTAATTTGTATGTCTTGTTAACCTGTTTGATTACTTTCCTTACAGATAAGATTAAAATTGTTTTGAAAGGACTTTTATAGACTTTTGTGATTCTCATACAGCATGAGAACACACTTTGTTCCAGCGGGGGAGAATGCAATACCCTGCATATCACAGGTGTATTACTGTATGCACTCATTCAGAAAACTAAAGTTCCCCAGAGTGGCTCTGGTAAGTTAAATGCAAATTGCATCTGCTATTTTGAGATGGGCAAACTACAGTGAATGAACTAGAAGGTTCCAAGAGATTCTTGAGGAAAGGGGGAGGAGTCAAACATGGACTGGTTAGTGTGAGCAGTGATGTGTGTGACTGCTGGTTGAGGTAATGAAGGATCTTCCCACAAAGAGCCACTGAATGCCATGGCTGAATTGTTGTCCTGAGGGATGTTTGCAGCTAGCCCAGAAAGAAGCACCTTTGCAGTATAGGAAAAGACCTAGCTTGCCACTGCCCATGAGATGTAAGCAGGACTCATATGAAGACAGATAAGTTTATTTTGCTTTACTATGTTCACGTTATTTAAATGAGACATCAAACTATGTTATTAAAACCTCGACCAGGACTGTAATATTGCTATTGAGAGGTGTTATTACACTGGCAAAAGGAAAAATGTTTATTCCAGCCAAATTTGCTGTATTTAAGGTTATCTGCAAGTTGACTATGACATACAGAGAAAACATTTACCTCGAGAGTTTGTCTATATTGCATCAGACATTTGATTATATTGTGAAGCTGCCTAAAATGGTTGCTGATTAGAGAATTTCAAGTTGTTTAACCCTACAGTTGCTGGGATGGATTGTTCAAACCCGCAGTTTAATAAATATACACCTTAATTCTTTCCATCAATTCAATTAATAGGTTATCAGGTGAGAGACTTTCTAATAAATCAAGAGTGCTTTCCATATTGCAAAATATGCCTCTAGACATTTTACTTTCTGGAGACAGTCATTGTCTTTTCTCATTGAGCTGGTTTTACAACACGAGTCTAACAGATCAACGAGGGACAAGCTAATAAATCTTATTCCAAATCTTATGTCTAGGAACCCAAATATGGCACAGGGTGAGAGATTGGTAGTAGACCAAAAGGATTATCCATCCAAATGGTGCTACAGCAGCTCTTGATTACTTTGCAATCTTCTCAGTAAGAAGGAGACGAGTGGCTATCTCACCTTTTCAGCAGTTTCCAATTACTGATACTGTATTTCTCAGAGAAAATATGCAGAATTTACCTTAAGAAATGCCATTATTTGTTCCTGAGAGCAAATTATTCTTAAATTTACACATAACTTACGTGCAAAAGGAATCTTGTAAGCCTGGAAAAATTCTCAGATGATTATACCAACCCCTTATTTAAATACAACTTTTCAATATTTCTCCTAAAATACTGCTCACTGGAACCTCATTCATGACTTATTTAAGCCATGTGAGTACAGGGATCTCCTCTAATGTACTTTACTGTAAGAAAACAAGTTATACAGGAGTAGAAAAAAGGTGTCTTGTCCTCCCATTGGAAAATGAAAAGACTGTCCTTCGTGCTTTATACAATGATTATGGACATTTAGGAGTAGACTCTGGAACTCATAAAAACTGTGGGCCTTATGTCAGAAAGATTTTACTGGCCTAAAATGGAACGAGACAGGGAGAAGTACTGTCACATTTGGGAAAGATGCATCCTGAGAAAGAATCTACCCATTAAGTCACCTGGTAAAGATTACCAACAGTAGACCATGGGATTTTGTATGAATAGACGTTCTGACAATTTAGTCTGTTGACGGGAATACCAGCACTCTCCTTGTGGTCACAGACGACAATGCAAGATTTGATCCAGCTTTCCCCAACAAATACCAGAAGGCCTCAACAGTAGCTAAGGTTCTAATGGAGAGATTCTTTGTACAGTATTACCTAATAGCAGGAATTAATTCTGATTAAGTGAGATACTTTGAAAGCAGGCTGATTGAAGAGCTGTGTAATATCTGCAGAATAAGAAAGTCCCAAACCAATCTTTATCCTCTGCAGGGTAATTCACAGTCGGAAACATTCAACTACCTTTCCTCAGCATATTGGACATTTTTGATCTAAAGTGAAAGGAACAATGGAACAGGTGCATCAGACTATAACTGTCAAAAATGATTCAACTGGCTTTTCTCCATGCTTCACAAAGTTTTTCAGAAAGACTAGACTAACAATAGATATGTTTTGGAGTTATATCTAAGATGCTCCTAGGAGTAGTTAAGAGATGCACACAGACTGATTAAAATGATTGCCAAAGTAATTTGCCAATCTGGAGAAAGTGACAAAGCTGGATATAACATCATGGTGAAAGAACATGAGCTTCAGCCTGGTGATTGAGATCTGATCAGACATTTAGGGCTAACTGGCATGCACATACTACTTGATCATTGGCAAAATAACACTCATATAATGGTGGAGAAGTTTATTGGAACTTCATCCAACTGGTGACAAAAGGCATGTTAAATAAAAGTTACATTTGTCGGGAAACCCTTCACATCTGTAACCATGAAATGTTTCCCCAAGATTCTTAAATTTTAGGTTGTGTTCCGTATTCACTGTGTGCAAACTAAGTATGTGACAAGATTCCTAATATGAAGACCATGGAGGGAATGTAAATGAAACAAAGTGGTTTATTTTAAACACAGCTCACACAGGTAAAAATGAGATGCAGTAAATAATAAGGCAACTAACACAAGTCCATAGAAACAGTGAAACAGGATCTCAGGATACCCAGGGTTGAGGGACAAAGTACTGGATACTTGGCGCAACAGGTTAAGTGTAGGTAAAGGTTAGTCAGTGTAAGCAGGTTTGGCTGGGAATCTGGTGACCAGGAACAACAGGATGACTGTGGGTGCAGGTTGTCAAGATAACCAGGTTAGTTGGAAAGCAGGAGACCCAGGTTTTCCAAGTACAACAGATGACTTCAGCAGCAGGGTGTCTGGTTTGGTAGATTAAGCTGGTGACTCTAATTTTCCAAGTTAGACTGTGGACTGCAGATATTGGATGTGTGGACTGACAGATAAGGCTGAGAAGCTGGAGACTCTGGTTTTCCAAGATAGACAGTGGACTGCAGATATTGAATGTCTGGAGGCACCGGATTATCCATAGGAGAATCAGGCAAAAGGAGATTCAGGCAAGCCAGGGGTCAGAAGCCGAAAAATACACAATAATACCAGGGAGTAAGCATAAGCAAGGATAAATAAAGCTGGGATCTGAGTCACAAGAGGAGGTGCAAAATGTTAGAACAAGCAGGTGTCAAATACCAGGGAGAAAGTCAAGATCAGCTCATTGGGGTTTTCACAGGGAGACCAGCAGCAGTGACAATTGATGAACTATCCCAGTTTGCAGGGAAGACACTCTTATAAAGGCCATATACAGTGGATCATGATTCAGATCCAATGATGAGAACTTAATCCCTTGTAGGCAGGAACAGATGAAGACACAGCAGCCTCTAGGGAGAAGGTGCTTAACTGCAGCCAAGGGTGAATCGTGACAGTATATATGTAACTGATCCTGAAGAGAGCTAAATCACTAAGCTTTTGAGGTTATCCCAAGGAGTTAGATGCATCCTTCCATATAAAGGTTTATCATTAGCTAAGCCAAGCCATTCTCAACAGGGAACCCAGGATAAACTGGACAAAAAACCTCTAGCCAGTTATTCCAAATAGGGGTGTCGAATGGTCTCGATCCAACATTAGCTCCCCCTCTGCACCCAGAGCACTCCAACATGGGAATCAGGAAATGTATAAGGATTGATGACAAGGATAACAGGAGGTATTTGGGGAGGGTGCTGGCTGTTAGTCACATTTCCTGGTGGACTGTGGCTGCAAAGGAAGAATCAATCGTCTGCTGTGAATCATTGAAGCAGTATGCGCGTTTTTGTGCCTAGTGTGTTCCTGCCTAAAGTGAGGAGTTACAAGTGTTGAACCACTGCGACAATGGCAGTAAGACAAACAGAAGGGCTGATCTATTGCAGAGCAACAGCGGCTTTGGAGATCAAACCTATAGACTGTCTCCCTTCAGCAGTATGTGTTTTCGCCTGTTTCTTGCATTCAGTATGGATGTGATATTTTATTGTTTAAACTGACTGCAGCATTTTGGTGGAAATTGTATTACTTATCAATGTACCAAGGCTAAGACAATAGATTGCAAAATATTCAAATCAGTGTTGCATCACTGCAGAATAGTACCTGGTAATTACTGGGGGGAGACTTCACTGGTTGCCGCAATTTAAATAACCAAAAATCACTAAAGGTTTTTCAGGATTTACTAACTTTGAGATTCACTAATTCTGATGAATTACTTCACCCTAAAGTTAAAAGTTTCAGAGTTCACCAGGGGGAGAGTATAACCCCCACTGTACCCTTTGTATCCGTGACACTGGGAGTTATCTTGCAGGTGTACCCCAGTAATTGACTGCTTGGGAAGCTACATCCTTCCCATCAATACTAGTCACTAGGACTGATGTAAAGGAACAGATGAAAACACATTTGGTGTGGCCATCTTTCTCTTTCGACCAGCGAGCACCATCTGTGAAGCTCACTAGGCCAATCCATCGCTCGCAATACTTAGTGGGAGAAGCTGAGATCGGGACTTACATTGTTCCAGGACCCCAGCAGCCTGATATATTTGAGTACATTAGTGACTAGAGGCCTGTAGGGATGTACAGTGGATTACAAGTGTGACTCTACATAAAGCTCAAAACTGATAAGGGAACATCCCATGCACCTCTTGGCAATGAACAATGGAAATGTTAGGGATAGATTGAAGTTATCGCAAAGCTGGCTTAGAACACTTAGGGCATTTAAAAAATAAATTCCCTCTTTCACACCAGTGTCCCTGTTCAATAATTGCTTGCTGGTCATTTTCAATAAGCAGGCAATATAAATTACACCCTTTTTAATAGAGTCGCCTCTTTAAAATTAGGGTGCATCTGTTTTTGTTTAAATAAATATTTTATTTCCTTTTACCTAGGGTCCATCTTTTTATTTCTTGCATGGTGATCATGCAAGAAATAAAAGGAAGCACCCTAGGTGAAAGGATTTTGCAAACACATTTAACAAATAATGGAACTCAAGTGTCATTTAACAAATGATGGAAATCAAGTGTCTGGAACTCCATTTTCAAAATACTTTGGGGCACCACAAAATAGAGAGGTCCTTTCTTTCAAACAAGGGAGACAATTTATATTTATTGTCTGTTGATCCCAAATGAAGCCCTTTTTGCAGATTCATTGATCATGCCCTTGCGTGCTCATAACAGCGAATCTGGGGCCTTGGTCAGTTGGCCTGGCATTGTTATTGGTCCCAGCAATGCGTATTATCTGCCAATAATCGACAGACAATAAATTATATTTTTTAAAAAATGTTCTTTAACTATGTTTAAGTAAAATCAACATGACGAAAATATATGCATCCACAACACTGTGCAGTAATTTCCATTCTTGGAAACAGTGAAAAGTTTAGAGTCTTCACTTTATAATTAATCCGCTTGGAATCTAATAACTATCACCCTCCAGAGAAAATACTGCAAAAACTTAACCAATAAATCTCATCTATCTCATCTTCCTGATCAGTACATATAGTCTTCCCTACAAACAGGTTTTATTTATGAAGAATTTTTATACTACTAAACATGTCTGCTGTACTTTAAGGACATTCAGTTTTAGAGATGATTTCTAACAACCAGACTCTGTTTACTCTTTCTGGCTTTACATTCAATCCTGTTTGGAAAATATGTATATTTGTGGCTCTGATTTTTGTTTATATTCTTTCTGTTTTGGGGAACTTACTGACCATTACAGCCACAAGTTTAGATCAGCGTCTTCAAACGCCAATGTATTTCCTTCTAAGAAGTTTGGGAACTTTGGATATCATTTTTATCTCTTCCACCATCCCTAAGTTCCTGACAATCTTGGCGAGTGGTAGCAAAACCATCAGCCTCTATGACTGCCTTCTACAGTTATACTTTTATGTCTCTCCGGGTGGCACAGAGTTCTATACTTTGGGTCTGCTGTCATTTGATAGGTACATTGCCATTTGCCATCCACTACAGTACAGCACTATCATGACCAACCAGCTTTGCTGGAGGCTTGCTACTAGTTCCTGGATATTTGGGTTCTTGGAGTTTATCCCAACCATTCTTCTCATGTCTCAATTACAGTGGTGCAATAGATATGGTATCATTGATCACTTCTTCTGTGATGGTTCAGCACTATTACATTTGTCCTGCTCTGATACTCGTGTGGTTGAGAATATGTTTTTTGGTTTTGCTTCTTTAGCTATTTTAAGTTCACTTATTTCCACTTTATCTTCCTACTATTTTATCCTTTCATCTATTTTCAGTATTTCATCCATTGGGAGAAGCAAAACTTTCTCCACTTGCTCCTCACACTTCATTGCTGTTATAATTGCTTATGGAAGTTGTATTTTTATTTACGTCCACCCTGCAGGGACTACCTCTTCCGGTCCTCGGAAGACCATGGCTATCTTTAATAGTATTTTAGGTCCATTTGTACATCCATTTATCTACAGTTTGAGGAACCAGGTGGTTACAACCAGCTTAAAACGCATGTGTAGGATGGACAAAACTGTCAGTTAACAGTGACATTGGAAAGGTGACTAAAGCTATAACAAATCCATCATTTGTTAAATGTGTTTGCAAAATCCAAAAGTTAACATTTTTTTCATTAAGGAATAAATAAAACTAAATTTGATTATTTTTTTTCCCCCAATTTTTCCTTCAAAATCCACCTTATTGCTTTATGGATTGTATTTCCCTAAAGTCTAGTAAAAACAATCAAGCAATGTCTGATAATTCATAAATGATTTCAAAAGAAAATATATTTAATATAGCTTTAAAAGAAGTGTCCAGGATTTTTTTCAATTTGCCCCAATTAATAAGAGAGTTTTGCTGCTTTCGGTAACCTCCTTTGATCACCAGCACAGCCATCAAAATGAATGTTATCAGCTAAGGACACATGTTTGTTAGCTGCAGCTGCTAGGTAACCTCAATAATGTCACAATGACATCAGTAGGGGATATACGCAGGTAACCAATAGGGTAAGTCCTCATTGGATGTCCCTTGTTAAAAATACTTTTAGAACCACAGTAACATGTACAGTTAGATGGTTCCAAATAACCTTAGATCTAATAGAGTTGGCGTGCCAGGGATCCTTCAGCCCTTCCCCACACTACATAGTCTCTGAAAACAAAGGAATTTTAAAAAATCTATATTTTACTTTAAAAATATAAATACTTGTAAATCATGAAAATTAAGTTGTAATAATACAAATAAACTCCTGTCCCTTATCTAGACCGCAAAATGCATTGCTGCAAAAATGTCATACAGAATTTGGCTCAAACCCCCAAATTTACATCAGCCCTGAAGATTTGTGTTTATAATCCGTAACCCACTTTTCCTTTCTGGCAAACTAAGATTGTTGGCACATGGGGAAGGTGCAGTATACCATAAGGGGGAATAAAACATTTACAACTAAATAATTTAATATTAACATTTAATCTGGGACCTATTAATTTTGTCAAAATCTTGTATAGAGCACACAATGAGGTATCCTTATAATTATTAAAACTGGTTACTTGTTAAGGTTATAGACCTTGTATGTATATTAGGTGCTGATTAAGTAAATGTAACCATTGAAATACTTTTTTCCTAATTAGGTTTGTTTTAACTTATATAATTGGTAGACCAAGAAATACAAGTTACAGCCATTTGAATTGGCAAATCCAAAATGTGAAAAAAATGGTCCGCTGATGAAGGTGAGGTTACATTTTGATTTTATTTTGAGTTTGCTAATACTTTGCACAAATTAGAAAATGTTTTTCTTGGATAAATGTCTCTATATTGCAAATGTGGGTTTTTAACTACACAATTTTCCTTCCTTTGATGCAGCTGTTAAGTATATCATCATCATCATCAACATTTATTTATATAGCGCCAGCAAATTCCGTAGCGCTTTACAATTGGGAACAAACATTAATAAGACAATACTGGGTAATACATACAGACAGAGAGGTAAGAGAACCCTGCTCGAAAGCTTACAATCTATAGGACAATGGGAGTTAGAAACACAAGGGCATGTGCTATATCATATTGCACAATGGACCAGCCAGACTGCAAAGGTAAAAGTACTGAGTGGGCTGTGTGTGTTGCATTGTTGGTCAGAAGGTTGTTGTCTTGCGTTAGCAGTGTAGAGGATGGCAATAGGGTAATCTAGGGAAATTAAGATGATGGTTGAGGAATATCATAACCTTGTCTAAAGAGGTGGGTTTTCAGTGAACGCTTGAAGGTTTAAAGAGTAGAGGAAAGTCTTACTGTGCGAGGGAGGGAATTCCACAAAGTAGGTGCAGCCCGGAAAAAATCCTGTAACCGAGAATGGGAGGATGTGATGAGAGTGGAGGAGAGACGTAGATCTTGTGCAGAACGGAGGTGTCGAGTAGGGAGATATTTCGAGACAAGTGAGGAAATGTATGTCGGTGCAATCTTGTTGATGGCCTTGTATGTTAGTAGAAGAATTTTATATTGAATTCGTTGAAATACAGGCAGCCAATGTAGAGACTGACAGAGTGGCTCAGCAGAGGAATAATGGTTTGTAAGGAAAATCAGTCTAGCCGCTGCATGCAAAATAGATTGTAGGGGTTCAAGTCTGACTTTGGGAAGACCAGTAAGGAGGGAATTGCAATAGTCAATGCGGGAGATGATGAGTGCATGAATTAATGTTTTTGCGGTGTCTTGTGTCAGATATGTGCGTATTCTGGAAATGTTCTTTAGGTGTATGTAACATGATTTAGATATAGAGTTGATGTGGGGAATAAACGACAGTTGTGAATCAAGGATTACACCTAGGCAACGAGCTTGCAGGGTGGGATTTATGGTCATGTTATCGACAGAAATAGAAATGTCAGGCAGGAAGCTTCTGTTCTTGGGTGGGAATATTATTAATTCAGTTTTTGAAAGATTGAGTTTGAGTTGGCGAGAAGACATCCAAGATGAAATGGCAGAAAGACAGTCAGTAACGCGAGACAACACAGATGGTGAAAGATCAGGAGAGGATAGATAAATTTGTGTATCATCTGCATAGAGATGATACTGAAATCCAAAGGAGCTTATTAGTTTTCCAAGAGAAGTGGTGTAGATAGAGAATAGTAGAGGACCTAGGACTGAGCCTTGTGGAACTCCAACTGATAAAGGAAGCGGAGCAGAGGTGGATCCAGAGAAATTAACACTGAAAGAGCGATTAGAGAGGTAGGATGAGAACCAGGATAGGACAGTGCCTTCAAGACCTAGGGATTGCAGCATTTGTATGAGGAGAGAGTGGTCAACAGTGTCAAATGCAGCAGAGAGATCCAGGAGAATTAGAAGAGAGTATTGGTTATTATTTTTTGCTGTGATCAAATCATTGACAACTTTGGTCAGCGCAGTCTCTGTGGAGTGTTGAGAGCGAAAGCCTGACTGAAGAGGATCCAATAAGTTGTTTGCTGTAAGAAAGTGTGTGAGGCGTGTGTAGGCAATTCTCTCGAGAAGCTTGGAGGGGCATGGGAGCTGGGAGATGGGGCGGTAATTTATGAGAGAGCTAGGATCAGAATTCTGTTTCTTTAAAATGGGAGTAATCACTGCATGCTTGAATATAGATGGAAAAATACCAGTAGAAAGAGATAGATTACAGATTTTAGTTAGAGGGGAAATGAGCGCAGGAGACAGGGACATAGCCATTTGTGAGGGAATGGGATCAAGAGGACAGGAGGTAGAGTAGGAAGATGAGAAGAGAGTAGAAACTTCCTCTTCATTTTTGGGATCAAATGAAGAGAGAGTGTCAGAGGGTGCTACAAAGGAATTGAGCAGATTGCTTGTCAAGGGAGATACCATTTCAAGCCTGATCTTATCTATTTTGTCCTTGAAATAGGAAGCAAGATCCTGTGCACTGATGTTAGTTGGAGGATTTGGGGAGGGAGGATTCAGAAAAGAGTTAAATGTGTTAAAGAGGCGTTTGGGGTTAGAAGCCTGAGCATAGATGAGAGATCGGTAGTATGCTTGTTTAGCAGTGTCCAGAGCATTTCTGTAGGAGTGGTAGATATCAGTATATGTGATGAAATCATCAGAGGCACAAGATTTACGCCAGTGACGTTCTGCTTTACGAGAAAGTTTTTGTAGAGTTCGTGTTACTGTAGTGTGCCATGGTTGGCAACGAATTCTACGCGAAGTATGTAGTGTCGCTGGAGCCACTTGATCCAGAGCAGTTGCTAGGGTTTGATGAAAATGGGGTATTGCCCGATCAGGGGAGGAGAATGTAGAAATTGGGGAGAGAAGGTGTTGGAGAGAGGTGGAAAACTGTTGAAAATCAATAGCGTTGATATTCCTGCGGGTACGAGGAGGCTTGGAAGAGTTTGACACCAGGGAGGGTAAAGAACTGGGGGTGAGCGCGTAGCTAATAAGGTGATGATCCGAGAGGGGGAAAGAAGTGTTAAGGAAATTAGAAACTGAGCATAGTCTAGAGAAAACAAGATCAAGACAGTGGCCATCCTGATGAGTAGCAGATTCAATCCACTGGGAGAGGTCAAGTGAGGAGGTTAGAGAGAGTAGTTTGGAAGCAGCATTGGAAGGTGGATTAGAAATAGGGATGTTGAAATCACCCATGATGATGGTGGGGATATCAGTAGATAAGAAGTGAGGGAGCCATGCAGAGAAGTGTTCAAGAAATTGTTGGTGTGGACCAGGGGGGCGATAGATGACAGCAACACGCATAGAGAATGGGTTAAAAATCCTAACAGCATGTACTTCAAAAGATGTGAATGTGAGTGAAGGGATACTTGGTAGAACTGTGAATGTGCACTGTGGGGAGAGTAGTCCAACCCCCCCTCCTTGTCTGCCTCCTGGTCTGGGTGAAATGGAGATCACCATGTGAAAGGGCTGCAGGTGAGGCAGTGTCTGAATGCGTGAGCCATGTTTCTGTTATTGCTAGAAGGTTGAGGTTGTATGAGAGGAAGAGATCATGTACGGTGGTAAGTTTGTTACAAACAGAGCGTGCATTCCAAAGGGCACATTTAAAGGACTTTGGAAGAGAGGGGAGACAGGTTATGTGTTTGAGGTTTGCCAGATTTCTGTAGTGTTCAGATATATGTGTGTGGGAGAAGTGAGGGGGACCTGAATTAGGTGATATATCACCAGCTAATAGAAGCAGGGAGGAAGAAAGGTAGGAAAGATGATTGTAAGATGTGTGTCCTTTTAGTTTCTGGCGGCAGGGTGAGGCTGTTAAAGTTATTGAATTTAGATAGCAAAAGAGTTCATGAGTGTTCACTAGAGGTGAGTGAAGTAATGAAGGGGCAATGTGGACAGAGGTATGTGTTGCAGGATGGGTGAGGGATGATATAGTCCTAAAGATAATGCCAAGTATATAAAACACTAATAACTCTTTAGCAACTATAATACATTTTTTAAACATTTTTGCTGGTAATAATTATTTATTTTAATAAATGATGTTAATTAATCTGATAGTAAGCCATAATAATAATTATACACATATAATACCAAAGAAACATCATGTGCCAACACAATTTACAAAATCACATGCTGCATGCTTAGTGGACCTAATCACAGGTGGAATAATTACTGTATGAATAATTTAGTATTTATACCTCAGAGACTGGTTGGGAATTGTTAGCCTAGCAGGATAGTCCGACCGAACGCCCCAAGTGTGGCACTGACAGAGGATGAATGACCAAGATATGGAGGAGGCGTGTCTAGCTCTAGGCAGCCATCTAACCCCCTCCATCCAGAAAAAAATGCTCTATGTCTGCTAGAAACTAGGTAATGCCCCATAAATGCATATGCTCCACTTGTTAAAAAGAATTTTAATAACTATTCCTGCAAAACAAAATATATTTTTGTATATGGATGTACCATGAAGGGCACGAGCATGCCCAGGGCCTCCTTTTCATGGCCCAGTACTGCAAGCTCCTTCCATCAGAACATGCTAAATGCTGCACCCTGCAGATGCCGTAATTTCATATAGAAGGATCCCTTCTGCTTGGTATGGGCCTCAGCAAAGCATGTTATCAGCCCTGAATGTCAGCCATTAATTTATGGTAAAAAGCAGTGGGTTTTTTTCAAATAAAGGAACGCCATGTTATGTTTTCTGATATGATAAGTATACTTAAACTATGTTTAAGCAAAATAAACATGATGAAAATAAATTCATCTACAGCATTGTGCAGTAAATTCCATTCTTGGAAACAGTAAAACTATTCAGACTCTTTCTAATCAATCAAGAGTGCTTTCCATATTGCAAGATATGCCTCTAGACATTTTACTTTCTGGAGACTGTGATTGTTTTTTCTTATTGAGCTGGTTTTACAGCACGAGTCTAACAGAGCAACGAGGGACAAGCTAATAAATCTTTTTCCAAATTTTATGTCTAGGAACCCAAATATGGCAGAGGGTGAGAGGTTGGTAGTAGACCAAAAGGATAATCCATCCAAATGGTGTTACAGCAGCTCTTGAGTACTTTGCAATCTTCCCAGTAAGAAGATTGTTGTAATTACTGATACTGTATTTGTCACAGAATTTATGCAGAATTTACCTTAAGAAATTCCATTATTTGTTCCTGAGAGCAAATTTGTCTTAAATTTACACATAACTTACGTGCAAAAGGAATCTTGTAAGCCTGGAAAAATTCTCAGATGATTATACCAACCCCTTATTTAAATACAACCTTTACATTTTTCTCCTAAAATACTGCTCACTGGAACCTCATTCATGACTTATTTAAGCCATGTGAGTACAGGGATCTACTCTAATGTACTCTACTGTAAGACAACAAATTATACAGGAGTAGAACAAAGGTGTCTTGTCCTCCCATTGGAAAATTAAAAGACTGTCCTTCGTGCATTATACAATGAAAATGGACATTTAGGAGTAGACTCTGGAACTCATAAAAACTGTGGGCCTTATGTCGGAAAGATTTTACTGGCCTAAAATGGAACAAGACAGGGAGACTGTTACATTTGGGAAAGATGCATCCTGAGAAAGAATCTACCCATTAAGTCACCTGGTCAAGATTACCAACAGTAGACCATGGAATCTTGTATGCATAGACGTTCTGACAATTTAGTATGTTGACAGGAATACCAGCACTCTCCTTGTAGTCACAGACGACTATGCAAGATTTGATCCAGCTTTCCCCAACAAATACCAGAAGGCCTCAACAGTAGCTAAGGTTCTAATGGAGAGATTCTTTGTACAGTATTGCCTAATAGCAGGAATTAATTCTGATTAAGTGAGATACTTTGAAGGCAGGCTGACTAAAGAGCTGTGTAATATCTGCAGAATCAGAAAGACCCAAACCAATCTTTATCCTCTGCAGGGTAATTCACAGTCGGAAACATTCAACCACCCTTTCCTCAGCATGTTGGACATTCTTGATCTAAAGTGAAAGGAACAATGGAACAGGTGCATCAGACTATAACTGTCAAAAATGGTTCAACTGGCTTGTCTAATTGCTTCCCGAAGTGTATCAGAAAGGCTAGACTACCAATAGATATATGTTTTGGAGTTATATCTAAGATGCTCCTAGGAGTAGTTAAGAGATGCACACAGACTGACTAAAGTGATTGCCAAAGTGATTGCCAATCTGGAGAAAGTGACAAAGCTGGATATAACATCATGGTGAAAGAACATGAGCTTCAGCCTGGTAATAGAGATCTGATTAGACATTTAGCGCTAACTGGCATGCACATACTACTTGATCATTGGCAAAATAACACTCATATAGTGGTGGAGTAGTTTATTGGAACTTAATCCAACTGGTGACAAAGAGGAGGCACATTAAATAAAAGTTAAATTTGTCTGGAAACCCCTCACATCTGTAACCATGAAATGTTTCCCCAAGATTCTTAAATTTTAGGTTGTGTTCGATGTTCACTGTGTGCAAACTAAGTATGTGTCCGGATTCCTAATATGAAGACCATGGAGGGAATGTAAATGAAACAAAGTGATTTATTTTAAACAAAGCTCACACAGGTAAAAATGAGATGCAGTAAATAATAAGGCAACTAACACAAGTCCATAGAAACAGTGAAACTGGATCCCAGGTTTCCCAGGGCTGAGGGACCAAAGTACTGGATACTTGGCGCAACAGGTTAAGTGCAGGTAAAGGTTAGTCAGAGTAAGCAGGTTTGGCTGGAAATCTGGAGACCAGGCACAACAGGATGACTGTGGGTGCAGGTTGCCAAGATAACCAAGTTAGTTGGGAAGCTGGAGACCCAGGTTTTCCAAGTATAACAGATGACTGCAGTGGCAGGGTGTCTGGTTTGGCAGTTTAAGCTGGTGACTCTAATTTTCCAAGTTAGACTGTGTACTGCAGATATTAAATGTCTGGACTGACAGATAACGCTGAGAAACTGGATACTCTGGTTTTCCAAGTTAGACAGTGGACTGCAGATATTGAATGTCTGGAGGCACTGGATGATCCATAGGAGAATCAGGCAAAAGGAGAATCAGGCAAGCCAGGGTTCAGAAGCCAAAAAATACAAAATAATACCTGGGAGTAAGCATAAGCAAGGTCAAATGTAGCTGGGATCTGAGTCACAAGAGGAGGTGCAAAATGTAGGAACAAGCAGGTGTCAAATACCAGGGAGAAAGTCAAGATCAGCTCATTGGGGTTTTCACAGGGAGACCAGCAGCAGTGACAATTGATGAACTATCCCAGTTTGCAGGGAAGACACTCTTATAAAGGCCATATACAGTGGATCATGATTCAGATCCAATTATGAGAACTTAATCCCTTGTAGGCAGGAACAGATGAAGACACAGCAGCCTCTAGGGAGAAGGTGCTTAACTGCAGCCAAGGGTGAATCGTGACAGTATGTATGTAACTGATCCTGAAGAGAGCTAAATCACTAAGCTTTTGAGGTTATCCCAAGGAGTTAGATGCATCCTTCCATATAAAGGTTGATCATTAGCTAAGCCAAGCCATTCTCAACAGGGAACCCAGGAAAAACTGGACAAAAAACCTCTAGCCAGTTATTCCAAATAGGGGTGTCGAATGGTCTCGATCCAACGTTAGCTCCCCCTCTGCTCCCAGAGCACTCCAACATGGGAATCAGGAAATGTCATTAAGCTAAGCCAAGCCATTCTCAACAGGGAACCCAGGAAGAACTGGACCTCAATCTATACAGCTATTTCAAATAGGGGTGTCCAATGGTCTCGATCCAATGTTAGCTCCCCCTCTGCACCTAGTACACTCCATCATGGAAATCAGGAAATGTATAAGGATTGGTGACAAGGATAACAGGAGGCATTTGGGAAGGGTACTGGCTGGTAGTCACATTTCCTGCTGGATTGTGGCTGCAAAGGAAGAATCAATCGTCTGCTGTGAATCATTGAAGGAGTATGTGCGTTTTTGTGCCTGGTGTGTTCCTGCCTAAAGTGGGGTGTTACAAGTGTTGAACCACTGCGACAATGGCAGTAAGACTAACAGAAGGGCTGATCTATTGCAGAGCAATAGTGACTTTAGAGATCAAACCTCTAGACTGTCTCCTTTCAGCGGTATGTGTTTTTCCCTGTTTTTTGCATTCAATATGGGAGTGATATTTTATTGTTTAAAGTGACTGCAGCGTTTTTGTGGAGATTGTATTACTTACCAATGCACCAAGGCTAAGGCAATAAATTGCAAAAAAGCCAAATCAGTGTTGCATCACTGCAGAATAGTACCTGGTAATTATTGGGGAGACACTTCACTGGTTGGCGCAATTTAAATAGCCAAGGTTCAGTAAAAGTTCTTCAGGATTTACTAACTTTTAGATTCACTAATTGTGGTGAACTACTTCACCCTAAAGTTAAAAGTTTCAGAGTTCACCAGGGGGAGAGTGTAACCCCCACTGTACCCTTTGTACCTGTGACACTGGGAGTTAATGACTGTAATTGACTGCTTGGGAAGCTACATCATTCCCATCAGCCCTAGTCACTAGGACTGATGTAAAGGAACAGATGAAAACACATTTGGAGTGGCCATCTTTCTCTTTTGACCAGCGAGCACCATGTGTGAAGCTCACTAGGCCAAGACATCGCTGGCAATACTTAGTGGGAGAAGCTGAGATTGGGACTTACATTGCTCCAGGACCCCAGCAGCCTGATACATTTGAGTATATTAGTGACTAGAGGAGTCTAGGGATGTACAATGGATTGCAAGTATGACATAAAGCTCAAAACTGTTAAGGGAACATCCCATGCACCTCTTAGGCCATGAACAATGGAAAGGCTAGGGATAGATTGAAGTTATCACAAATCTGGCTTAGAACACTTAGGGCATTTAAAAAGAAATTCCCTCTTTCACACCAGTGTCCCTGTTTAATAATTGCTTGCTGGTCATTTTCAATAAGCAGGCAATATAAATTACACCCTTTTTAATAGAGTCCCCTCTTTAAAATTAGGGTGCATCTGTTTTTGTTTAAATAAATATGTTATTTCCTTTCACCTAGGGTCCTTCTTTTTATTTCTTGCATGGTGATCATGCAAGAAATAAAAGGAAGCACCCTAGGTGAAAGGATTTTGAAAACACATATTTATTGTCTGTTGATCCCAAATGAAGCCCATTTTGCAGATTCATTGATCATGCTGTGTGTGCTCATAACAGGGAGTCTGAGGCCTTGGTCAGTTGGCCTGGCATTGTTATTGGTCCCAGCAATGCATATTATCTGCCAATAATCAGCAGACAACAAATTATCTTTTTTAAAAAATGTTCTTTAACTATGTTTAAGTAAAATCAACATGATGAAAATATATGCATCCACAACACTGTGCAGTAATTTCCATTCTTGGAAACTGAAAATTTAATTAATCCGCTTGGAGTCTAATAACTTTCACCCTCCAGAGAAAATACTGCAAAAACTTAACCAATAAATCTCATCTATCTCATCTTCCTGATCAGTACATATAGTCTTCCCTACAAACAGGTTTTATTTATGAAGAATTTTTATACTACTAAAAATGTCTGCTGTACTTTAAGGACATTCTGTTTTAGAGATGATTTCTTACAACCAGACTCTGTTTACTCTTTCTGGCTTTACATTCAATCCAGTTTGGAAAATATGTGTATTTGTGGCTCTGATTCTTGTTTATATTCTTTCTGTTTTGGGGAACTTACTGACCATTACAGCCACAAGTTTAGATCAGCGTCTTCAAACGCCAATGTATTTCCTTCTAAGAAGTTTGGGAACTTTGGATATCATTTTTATCTCTTCCACCATCCCTAAGTTCCTGACAATCTTGACGAGTGGTAGTAAAACCATCAGCCTCTATGACTGCCTTCTACAGTTATACTTTTATGTCTCTTCGGGTGGTACAGTGTTCTATACTTTGGGTCTACTGTCATTTGATAGGTACATTGCCATTTGCCATCCACTACAGTACAGCACTATCATGACCAACCAGCTCTGCTGGAGGCTTGCTACTAGTTCCTGGATATTTGGGTTCTTGGAGTTTATCCCAGCTATTCTTCTCATGTCTCAATTACAGTGGTGCAATAGATATGGTATCATTGATCACTTCTTCTGTGATGGTTCAGCACTATTACATTTGTCCTGCTCTGATACTCGTGTGGTTGAGAATATGTTTTTTGGTTTTGCTTCTTTAGCTATTTTAAGTTCACTTATTTCCACTTTATCTTCCTACTATTTTATCCTTTCATCTATTTTCAGTATTTCATCCACTGGGAAAAGCAAAACTTTCTCCACTTGCTCCTCACATTTCATTGCTGTTATAATTTCTTATGGAAGTTGTATTTTTATTTACGTCCACCCTGCAGGGACTACCTCTTCCGGTCCTCGGAAGACCATGGCTATCTTTAATAGTATTTTAGGTCCATTTGTACATCCATTTATCTACAGTTTGAGGAACCAGGTGGTTACAACCAGCTTAAAACGCAGGTGTAGGATGGACAAAACTGTCAGTTAACAGTGACATTGGAAAGGTGACTAAAGCTATAACAAATCCATCATTTGTTAAATGTGTTTGCAAAATCCAAAAGTTAACATTTTTTTCATTAAGGAATAAAATAAAACTAAATTTGATTTTTTTTCCCCCAATTTTTCCTTTAAAATCCACCTTATTGCTTTATGGATTGTATTTCCCTAAAGTCTAGTAAAAACAATCAAGCAATGTCTGATAATTCATAAATGATTTCAAAAGAAAATATATTTAATATAGCTTTAACAGAAGTGTCCAGGATTTTTTTCAATTCACCCCAATTAATAAGAGAGTTTTGCTGCTTTCGGTAACCTCCTTTGATCACCAGCATAGCCATCAAAATGAATGTTATCAGCTAAAGACACATGTTTGTTATCTGCAGCTGCTAGGTAACCTCAATAATGCAGTGCCGTAACTAGACATTTTAGTGCCCTGGGCGAGACAGGGCACCGGCGCCCCCCATCTAAGTGGGAGTGGCATTTGACAAGTGGGTGTGGCCAACCTAATGTGTGGGTGTGGCTAGCACTTTACTGAAAGTAAAAGAGAGAGAATAATGTCTGAGGTATAAGGTCATTGTAAAGTCCTTGAGAGGCCAATTATAATTACTTGACAAAATAAATGCTACATGTTTTGATATATTGTATTATAGATGTTAATCCACAGCCATATCTTAACCAGGAATCTACAGGGCAGTAATGACTTTAACTACCAGGATATGTTGTTATCTGGACTTTATTGTGGAAAATGTGTGTTGAAAATTACATTTATTAGGTCAGGAATATTTATAAAAGGCCCATTTCCTCTAAAGAAGCTTATATACTAATAGTTCAGGGTACACTGATCCAATTGTTAGCAGTCACACAAGTGTCTATATTCATCAAGAGAGAGAGAGAGCACCATGAGAGTAATAGTGATTGTAGTTTTGCTAGGAAAAGAAAACATTGGCATCCACTCCTGCCATTTAGATTATTTTCATGCTACATGAACCGCAAATACATTTGTCCATTCATCTAGATAACCTTGTTATCATAACATTGCTTTCATGGTTGTTATCATAATGTTAAAAGGAAAGTCCTTAAATCCAACCCTTACTTCCCCTTGGGTCTCAAATGAGGTAAAACAGTTATATGATGATTGATTATGAAAACAGAAGTATTGGGAGTTAAAGATTTTGGGCGGAAAAGGAGCATTATCCTGAGAACTTCACTACTTGGTCAAGTATGAAAGTACAGAAATGCAGACCCGCAGTGGAAATGTGTTTTGTTTTTCTTTTTTTCTTTTTTTTTTTTTATTATATATGCGTCCCTCGCCTGATTTTATACCAATTCACCAGTTTTTACAGGGAAGCAAAAACATACGTGGGCCCATATCCGCAGTATTTGCAGTTGTGCATATATTAGCATTTTCTGTTGGATCAGAGCTGTTGCCTAGTTGTGCTGACACATTAAAAAAATAGATTTTATTTAGTGAAACAAATTGTTTTACGTGAAATTAAAGGGGTAGAGAAAGCACATTTAGGAAGAAATATCCTGGTTTGTGCATTTTTCTCCCTGCAGTAGGACTTGTTTTTTATACAGCCTTTGGCACTGCTGGAAATCCTCCTCCCTATTCATAGTAATAAAATATACTCAGCAAACACACCGTTTAGAATATTAACATTAATAATAATATTAATAAAAATGCCATTAAAATTTCAGTGCCATGTACTGTAATATGGCCATATACTGTGTACTGCCATCTTGTGCCAGGCAGTTGGTTATTGGTAGTATCATTTGTGTCTTACAGTGCTGGATTTTTACTAATATTACATATCAACCTTATATAAAATACCTGTTAGCGTATTTTACCTATGTTGCTGACATTGTCAAGTAGTAGCTGGAGTATATTTTGTGATGATGATGAGGGAGAGAGAGAGATCGATCTCATTAACTTACAACGAAGGTGGTGCGGGTGGTGCCGTCGCCCAGGGCACAAGTTCAAGGGGGCGCAGCAGCCACCCGCTACCTGCCTCGTTACGGCTCTGGTTGTAGTATAAGACAGAGAGAGAGATTAACATTAACTTACAACAGCTTGGTGCTTCTACCCATAAGTACCGCAGTGGAACGCACATGCGTTCCACTGCGGAACTTCAGGGCAGAAGCACCAAGCTGTTGTAAGTTAATGTTAATCTCTCTCTCTGTCTTATACTACAACCAGAGCCGTAACGAGGCAGGTAGCGGGTGGCTGCTGCGCCCCCTTGAACTTGTGCCCTGGGCGACGGCACCACCCGCACCACCTTCGTTACGGCCCTGCAATAATCTCACAATGACATCAGTAGGGATATACTCAGGTAACCAATAGGGTAAGTCCTCATGGGATCTCCCTTGTTTAAAATATTTTTAGAACCACAGTAACATGTACAGTTAGATGGTTCCAAATAACCTTAGATCTAATAGAGTTGGCGTGCCAGGGATCCTTCAGCCCTTCCCCACATTACATGCCTGAAAAACAAAAAGGAATTTAAAAAAATCTATATTTTACTTTAAAAATATAAATACTTGTAAAACATGAAAATCAAGCTCTAAAAATACAAATAAACTCCCCTTCCTTAACTAGACCGCACAATGCATTGTTGCAAAAATGTCATACAGAATTAGGCTCAAACCCCCAAATTTACTTCAGCCCTGAAGATTTGTGTTTATAATCCGCAACCCACTTTTCCTTTCTGGCAAACTAAGATTGTTGGCACATGGGGAAGGTGCAGTATACCATAAGGGGGAATAAAACGTTTAAAACTAAATAATTTAACATTAACATTTAATCTGGGACCTATTAATTTTGTCAAAATCTTGTATAGAGTACACAATGAGGTATCCTTATAATTATTAAAACTGGTTACTTGTTAAGGTTATAGACTTTGTATGTATATTAGGTGCTGATTAAGTAAATGCAACCATTGAAATACTTTTTTCCTAATTAGGTTTGATTTAACTTATAACATTGGTAGACCAAGAAATACAAGTTACAGCCATTTGAATTGGCAAATCCAAAAAAGGGAAAAAAATGGTCCGGTCATGAAGGTGAGGTTACATTTTTAATTTATTTTGAATTTGATAATATTTTGCATAAATTAGAATTATTTTTTTTGATAAATGTCTCTATATTGCAAATGTGGGTTTTTTAACTACACAATTTTCCTTCCTTTGATGCAACTGTTAAGTATATAAAACACTAATTACTATTTAGCAACTATAATACATTTTTTTATACATTTTTGCTGGTGATAATTATTTATTTTAATAAATTATGTTAATTAATCTGATAATAAGCCATGATAATAATTATACACATATAACCAAAGAAACATAATGTGCCAACAAAATTCACTAAATCACTAAATCACATGCTGCATGTTTAGTGGATCTAATCACAGGTGGAATAATTACTATATGAATAATTTAGTATTTATGCGTCAGAGACTGGCTGGGAATTGTAAGCCCAGCAGGATAGTCCGACCGAACGCCCCATGTGTGCCACTGCCAGAGGATGAATGACCAAGCTATGTAGGAAGCATGTCTAGCTCTAGACAGCCATCCAGCCCCCTCCATCTAGAAAAAAATGCTCTATGCCTGCTAGAAACTAGGTAATGCCCCATAAATGCACATGCTCCACTTGTTAAAAAGAATATCTATTCCTGCAAAACAAAATATATTTTTGCATGTGGATGTAACATGAAAGGCACAAGCATGCCCAGGCCCTCCTTTTCATGGCCCAATGCTGCAAGCTCCTTTAATCAGAACATACTAAATTCTGCACCCCTGCAGATTCTGTAATTTCATATACAAGGATTACTTCTGCTTGGTATGGGCCTCAACAATGCATATTATCTGCCCCTGAATGTCAGCCATTAATTTATGGTAAAAAGCAGTGTTTTTTTTAAATAAAGGTACATTGTGTTATATTTTCTGATATGATAAATATACTTAAACTACGTTTAAGCAAAATAAACATGATGAAAATAAATGCATCTACAGCATTGTGCAGTAAATGCCATTCTTGGAAACAGTAAAACTATTCAGATTCTTCACTTTATAATTAATCCTCTTGGAGTGTAATAACTGTGCTGCCATAACCCTCCAGAATATATATTTCAGAAACGTAACCAATAAATCACATCAATCTAATTTTCCTGATCAGTATATGCAGGGCGTAATTATCCAATAGGCTGACTAGGCTACAGCATAGGGCGTAAGGCTTTTTGGGGGGTTGCAAAATTGTGACAGGGAGTGATATAAACTGAAATTAATTTTAAGCTAGACAAAAATAGTTGTTCTTCAAAGAGAACATGAAAGAAAAATGTAATAAGGTTTTATTCTTGCGTATTCCCATGGTAAAGGCTGAAGACAGTGAGTTATCCTTTTGCGGGCGCTTGAGGTTAAGCGAGTAGGAGAGACAAGGATGACGACAGGTGCAGGCATGACATCCCCCTCCAGGGCCGGATTTACCACTATGCAACCTAGGCACTTGCCTAGGGCCCAGCGGTCCCCAGAGGGCCCTCCCAGGGCTTGCGGTGAGACCAACCTTTAAAAATGGGCCGCTACTTATGGAACAGTGCTATGTGCTTGCCCCCCTGGGCTAAAGTCTGCCAGCCAGGCCCTGAATAAGGCTATATGTTATGCTAAAAACTATAGTGCTATGGATTTTTTCAGGGAGGGGGCCCCAAACCAGTATCTTGCCTAGGGCCCCATGAGGTCTAAATCCGGATCTTCACCCTCAGTAGCACTTGTGCATGCCTCCGTGATGCTATACAGTTCTGATTTTAATGAAAACGAAGCGAGTGACAAGGATTGCTGTGAATCTTTTGCAAAGCAAAGTGGAGCCGAGTTTCAAAAACATAGGAACATAAACATTGGTGGGGGGATGAATGAAGATGGATTTTAAATGAAGGACGAGTTAGTTTTACCTACCACGCATTAGCCAAGGGTGGCCTGAAGCCTTAATCAGGCCCTAAGTGCATGTTATTCTCCCTACAGCAGATTTTATGTATGTTGAATTTTTATGTCACAAACAATGTCTGCTGTCCTTTACGTGTAGACTTCATTGTTTTACTCAGTGAGAAGTGTAGGGACGTTCTTAGATGATTTCTTACAGGCAGACTTATATTGTCCATCACAGCCACAAGTTTAAGTGAGCATCTTCAAATGCCAATATAGTTCTTTCTAACCAGTTTGGATATCTTTTTTACCTTGAACAATGAGAAAATACATTTAAAATTGCAATATATTTGAACAAATGTAATAATCCGATCTGCTTTACAGCACAGGCACTGATTTTACTGCATC
Organism: Mixophyes fleayi; assembly: GCF_038048845.1. Classification (NCBI taxonomy): domain Eukaryota; kingdom Metazoa; phylum Chordata; class Amphibia; order Anura; family Limnodynastidae; genus Mixophyes; species Mixophyes fleayi. Next base: position 314,432,633 of record NC_134402.1, read on the forward strand.
TACCCATCAAAAGCAGTAAAAGTACTTGTGAGTTAAAAATGTATACAGGAAATGCACAAACTAGGCTGTCTAAACCAAGATAAGGCTAGTCCTATACTGTGCACAGTGTTTTACATAATATTATTACATGGAAAGGGATCAGCTTTCCTCTTAATTTAGTGGGGAACTTTCCCAGAAACTAAAAACAATTAGTTTACAGGTATGACTTTGCTATTGTTTATAGGTGAAATGAAATGTAACATGTTTATAATTGTCTACAATGTCTTTACAATGTATGTGTTCTATTTGTGTTTGTTTGTTTTTTTAATTGTATCTAAGCAAAAAAAAAAAATGGAACCAGCAGAACTTTTTATAGGAATATATTGCATTAAACATATTTTTATTTAATTTGAATTACATATTCAAACTTTTTTTTATATAAATCACTAGTCCTTAACCATTGTTCCTTGACTATCTCTATCCCTAAATTTTTATTGCAACTTCTGAAACTTAAGAATATTAATTGTTTGCACTTGTTTAGGTTTAGTCTACATGTGTCCATCATAGCAAAGACATGTAGATGTGTTTGTATTTTATTCAGCCAGGTTTCCATGGAATATGACCAAACAACTATACAAGTTATATGGAATAAAATAGACCAACTGCTTGGAAGGGTTTTGAAATTTCTTATTCTTTGGAACCCATGGAACATACTTGTGTTACACTGTCACAACTACCTAATTGATAATATTTGCTTGCTGGAATAGCCCGGCACTGACAAATACAGGACTGGTAGTCTCTGAAAGTGGCATGTTGTAGTTTGTTTTTGTGCCCTTTGCCCATTATAGAAGCTTCAGTCCTGCGCTGACCAAACTGAAAATGCTTTTTTAAGAACCATGTTCGTTGTCTCCTTGTATTAGAAGTAACCATCCAAGACTGTCTGGCGCTGGGCTGGTTAAGCATTTTTAGGATTATACATTGAATTGCCTAAGGAAGCCATTAACGGTGGTGAACTACAGTCATGGCCAAAAGTTTTGAGAATGACACAAGTATTGGTTTTTACAAAGTTTGCTGCTTCGGTGTTTTTATACCTTTTTGTCAGTTGTCATGTTGCTGTGGTATAATGAAGTAAAATTACAAGCATTTCATAAGTGTCAAAGGCTTTTATTGACAATTACATTAGGTTTATGCAAAGAGTCAAGATTTACAGTGTTGACCCTTCTTTTTGAAGACCTTTGCCCTTGTATGCTGTCAATCAACTTCTGGGCAACATACTGACTAATGGCCGAACATTCTTGCCTAATCAATGCTTAGAGTTTTTCAGAATTTGTGGGTTTTTGTTTGTCCACCCACCTCTTAAGGATTGACCACAAGTTCTCAATGGGATTAAGGTCTGGGGAGTTTCCTGGCCATGGACCCAAAATTTTGATTTATTTTTTTTGATCCCTGAGCTACTTAGTTATCACTTTTGCCTTATGACAATGTGCTCCATTATGCTGGAAAAGAAATTTTTCACTACCAAACTGTTCTTGGATGGTTGGGAAAAGTTGCTTTTGGAGGATGTTTTGGTACCATTTTTTATTCATGGCTGTGTTCTTAGGCAAAATTGTGAGTGAACCCTCTACTTTGGCTGAGAAGCACCCCGCACATGAATGGTCTCAGGATGCTCTACTGTTGGCATGACACAGGACTGATGGTAGCGCTCACCTTTCGTTCTCCATATGACCCAAACAATCATGTGCCAATCAGGTGTCATGTGCAAGCTAATTTTTAGGCATATAAATCTGCAAATATGTGTTTGTGAATTACTTCCTAGAAATAGTGTGATATATAGCTCAGAGAAGCTGTTTAGATCAATGTGTTTTGTTTATGTTAAACTACCCAGAGGGGGCTGGTAGATAAAAGCCTGGATCCATTGTAGTATCTTGTATCATTTATGGTAGGTCACAAATGTGAAAGCCTTTGAAAATATCTCTTTCAAGACAATGAAATCTAACACATGTTTGGGAGGCCCCAGACATGCCAACTGCAGAGATAGGGTTATATGTTAATGACAAATTCAAGCTGAATAGAGTCACAGGAAAATATCATATCATTTTCTCCAATATCATACTTACCAGAGGCATGTGGATGAAGGGGAACTTATGACCAGTTTTGTGGAGGTAAAATCATGTTTGTAAGTCATACTGGTGAAACGTTAGGACAGGGTAACAAAAACCTGACTTAGAAGGTGTTTCTCCAGCAGAGTTATAAAACTCTAACTTGCATTCTCACAGACCATTTTGTTCTAACAACTCAGAAACACAGAAAGGGGGCTGTGGACCATGCAGCTTGGTTTTAAAACTGCACTGTGACTGTTAGAATTTGTTCACTTTTGGGAATCAATCTGATATTGAAGAGTGTCCCATTTTTCCTGCTTCTCCCAGCACCAGAAACTTGATTATAAGTGAGTTATCAATTCTGTGTTTTATCCTTTTTATTTTCTAAGAAACAATTGCATTATATTTGTATGACTTATATTAACTGTTTTATCTTAATAATTGTGGATGTATTTTCCATATTAAATTACACTTAATAAGTTCAAGTCTCTGTGTTCTTACAACTTCACGCGACCGTTTGGTGAAGATGCTACATAACTGAAACTAGGAGAACATTGTGGTTTATGTTAATTCTGATTAAAGTAAATTGTGCTAGATTAATTCTAGGGAGAACTGAAGGCTTCCTAAATAAGAGTGTCAGCTCTTCATAGAAACAACCTTGGTGGTGGCATAGTAGGTAAGGCAAAGCTAGTGTGTGGAATAGATATGGAAGGATTTAATCATATTAGACAGACCAGGTGGTTGTTTTTTGGTTAACTCTGTATCACACACGCGTCACACAGGCTCAGGTGAATGTTGTTCGTGACAGTTCGCATGACACAGGATTGATGGTAGCGCTCACCTTTCCTTCTCCGGACAAACGTTTTACCAGATGTCCCAAACAATCTGAAAGGGGATCCATCAAAGAAAATGGCTTTACCCCAGTCCTCAGAAGTCCAATCTCAGTACCGTTTGCAGAATATCAGTCTGTCCCTGATATTTTTCCTGGAGAGAAGTAGCTTCTTTGCTGGCCTTCTTGACACCAGGCCATCCTCCAAAAGTCTTCGCCCCACTGTGCGTGCAGATGCTCACACACCTGTCTGCTGGCATTCCTGAACAAGCTCTGCACTGGTAGTGGCCCGATAATGCAGTTGAATCAACTTTAGGAGATGGTCCTGGCTCTTGCTGGATGTTCTTGGATGCCCTGAAGCCTTTTTCACAACTATTGAACCTCTCTCCTTGAAGTTCTTGATGATCCGATAAATGGTTGATTTAGGTGCAATCCTACTAGCAACAATATCCTTGCCTGTGAAGCCCTTTTTGTGCAAAGCAATGATGACTGCATGTGTTTCCTTGCAGATAAACATGGATAACAGAGGAAGAACAATGATTTCAAGCACCGCCCTCCTTTTAAAGCTCCCAGTCTGTTATTCTAACTCAATCAGCACGACAGAGTGATCTCCAGCCTTGTCCTCATCAACACTCTCGCCTGTGTTAACTGGCAGGGCTGAAATGCAGTGAAAATGTTGTTTGGGGATAAAGTTCATTTCATGGTAAAGAGGGACTTTGAAATTAATTGCAATTTACCTGATCACTCTTCATGACATTCTGGAGTATATGCAAATTGCCATCATAAAAACTGAGGCAGCAGACTCCGTGAAAAATAATACTTGTGTAATTCTCAAAACTTTTGGCCATGCCTGTACATTTGGAACAATCACTACAGAGCCTTCCTTTCTTTTTTTTCTAACAGAATTATTTTTTATTAGGGTATTTAAGTAGTAAGGGGGAAGGATACAGAAAAAAGGAAAGGATTGCGGAGGAGTACATAGTGGTAAGCATACACAACATAAAATGCAACAAATTATGAAATTACATTAGTGCATGAGAGATTATATGCGAGGCACTCTTCAGGCAGATAGATAAACTAGACCCAAATTGTTACATATCACATGGGGAAATATGAAGAGGCTGGTCGGGAGGAGCAGAGATGCCAGGGACCGACAATTCTGGTGGGCATAATATTTTAGAGCCCTCACCGTCTGTGGTGAACACATGCCAGGTCATCCACTTGACTATGGGTGAGGATGGTGCCATAGAGTAAGAGACATGATATGTCTCCATTCTGTAACTGAACTGGATTTTCGCTTCTTTTTTATGAATAGTGGGAGGAGAGGGTTGATTAAAGTGTTGTGCAATTGCTGCCCTGGCCTCTCACATATCTATGGTGTTTTGGCAGTTGTTAGGGAGCGGTGGAGTAGGGCTATGAGAGGGATGGAGTTAGTTGTACCTTGGTGACTTGTTCTGCTAGTCGAAAACTAGTCGAAAACTTCTAGCCAAAGCATCTGAATTACCGGGCAGGACCAGAACACATGGAAGATATCTCCAACAGCCCCACATTTGTGCCAGCAAAACTGAGAGTGAGAGGGCCATATTTTACGTAGGCGAGACGGGGTTAGGTAGATCCTATATAGAAGATTCACAAACATTTCTAGGTGATTAGTACATTTAGACATTTTAGATATTTTTTTGCAGATGGAATCCCATTGGGTTGGAGAGAGAGATACATCAAGGTTGGATAACCACTTTGTTTGAGAGGTATGTTTAGTCGAAGCAGGTAGAGTGGTGAGATGAGTGTACCAATTGTAATGCCTCCTTTGTTATTGCCTCTAGTCAATTTAGAATAGAGCTAGGGTGGGGTTCAGGCCCGATGAAGATGATCAGTGATCTAATGCCACAGTCGCAGGGATTCGTAAAAATCTTTAGAGGGAAGGCCAAAGCTGTCCTGCCACTGCGCAAAGGAGCACAGACCCTCAAGGGCAAACAAATGTGTTAATGTGTGAATGCTCTCTGAGAGTCAGCCGGGTAGATTGAGGTCAGGGATAAGCGTGGAAACACTGGAGAGAGAGATATTTCTTGTTGGGGGAACAAAATCTGAGGATTTTCCCACTGTCCTATCCCAAACCCTATAATACATGCCTCTTGGTATTTTACCAGATTATGTAGGGCAAGCCCGCCTTGTCTGCTGGGCAGAGCCATTAGGGCGAAGAACAGTCTGGAGGGCCTACCCTTCCAGATGTATTTGAGTATAAGTGAATGGAGCAAGTCCATATACCTCTTTAGAAGCAGGAATGGGATTGTTCTAAAAACATACATGAGTTTAGGGAGCAACATCATTTTGAACGCGGCAAGTCTACCCAGCCAAGAGACCTCATAGATAACTTGGTGAGTTGGGCTATCAGCAGCAGATAATTAATGTTGAATGTTCACCGAGATGTTTACCAGGAACACGTCAGAGATGTTCACCGGGTAAGAAAGTGAATGTTCCTTCCAGGCATATTTAAAGCGACACTTCAAGTGGGTCAATGAGTGTAGTGGGAGCTTAAGGGGCAGGACTCCAGCTTTAGTTGTGGTTAATTTGTAGTACGACGGCTGGCTATATTCGGATAAAATTTTATTTAGTTCCAGTAACGAAGTCTCCGGACTGGACACAAAAAGAAGCACGTCGTCCGCAAACAGACAAAGACCATTGCCGGTCCCCCGGAGGCTGAAGCCCTTGGAAGTAGTGGAGCGGCGTATGCATCCCGCCAGTGGTTCAATGGCCAATATATAGATGAGAGGGGACAAGGGTTATCTCTGTCTGGTGCCATTATATATGGCAAATTTGTCAGAAAGAAAACTAGTGCTAAAAACTTTGGCAGACAGGCCATTATAAAGTGCCTTCAGGATACTTCCATCAAAGTCAAATTTCAGCAAGACATGCCGCATATATCCCCAGTGGAGTCTGTCGAATGCCTTCTCCGCATCCAGGGAGAGCACAAACAGCTCATCCTGGTATCCTCCTGAGACATACTCTACAATATTTAAGACTCTTCTTGCATTATCAGAGGCTTGACGCCCCATAACAAAGCCCACCTGATTAGGGTGAACAAAATCGGGTATGAGAGGGTTAAGCTTATAAGCAATCAATTTGGCATAGATTTTTATGTCAGTATTGAGAAGTGCGATCGGCCTAAAATTGCAGCAATCAGTTGTATCCTTGCCTGGTTTTGGGATCGTCACCACTTGAGTCCCCAGCATCTCTTCCGGGAACCCACCACAGTCAGTGCCCGCACTATATAACTCAACCAAAATGGAAACAATATCTTTCCTAAAAGTAGTATAGAAGTCATTTATGTACCCATCAGGGCAAGGAGCTTTACAGTTCGGAAGGCCTTTTATCACACCAAAAACTTCTTGAGGAGTCTAGGGGGTAGTTAGTGAATGTAAGGCATCGGCATCTAGGGAGGAGAGATTAAGCTGGTGTAGGAAATCATGGATATGGGCAGGTGAGGGTTGCAGGGTGGATGAATCATCTTTGAGGTTGTAGAGGCCCTCATAGTACTTAGCAAAGAGATTGGCTCTATCTCGGGGATTCGAAATCTTTAACCTTCGGGGTTAGAAAGATGTCGGATCCTGTTTCTAGCCTATTGGCCCCTAATCTCCCTAGCTAGCATCCATCCCACCTTATTGCCTGTGGTGTAGAATTTATGTCTGAGACGGGAGAGTGCAGCCTGGGTACTGGCCAAAAGAGATGTTAAAATTGTATTCGTGTATAGAGTAAGGGCTTCCTGGAGGGCTATTTTACTCGCTAGGGTTGTATGGAGGTACGTGGAGAGTCACCACGGCCTAGGGAGGGTGGTTCAGGTAGAAGGGCACCAACACCAGAGTAGCAGGGCATGATCTGACCAGGTAATTGGGAGGATGGAGAAAGTTTTAGAGTGTTGGAGGGACCATTTGTCAATAAGTATCAGGTCTATGCGCGAATAGGTTTTGTTCACATGTGAATAGAAAGTGTAGTCTTTCATAGCAGGGGCACATGCTTGCCATACGTCATCGTAGAAGTGTCTGGAGGTGGTGTTGTACCAGTGGGGTAGGTCTTGTCTAATCAGGGGTCTAGGACTAAATTTAAATCACCCAACAATATCAGGCTACAATTTCTAACCTTCACGACTTCTCGTAGAACTGCCTTGAGAAGGGGGAGTTGCCTGGAGTTAGAGGCATAAAGGGATACAAGCGTGACCAACTTATCTTCCAGTAGGCCAGTTAAGATCAAGAATCTGCCCTGTTTATCTTCATATTTATGCAAAAGAGCAAATGTAGTCTTGGAGCTAAAAAGGATTGCTACGCCATTACGCTTAAGGGGACCATTGACTGAATAGCAAATGGGGTAGTGGTGGTCTCGCAGGGTAGGGAGGGCCCTAGATGCGAAATGGGTCTCCTGAAGTGCCACCACATCCGCTCTATAGTTAAAAACAAAAATAAGGGTCAAACACCTCTTGTTCTGGCAGTTAGGACCCCGTACATTTTAAAGAGAGAAACTTGTGAGCTATAATGTATGGTATGTAGGGATGATAGTTGTATCATTAAAGAGAATGGCATGTCTGGGTGAGGTGGTGAGAGAGGCTGCTGCCAGAGCAAAGAGGTATTGTCTGCTGGGGGGGCAGCGATGCTACGCTCAATGACCTTGCGCCCTGCTAACTCTCAAGGGCCTTGCGCCCTGCTAACGCTCAAGGGCCTTGCGCCCTGTTACAACTACCTATTGGGCCTTGTGCCCAAGTGCTACCATTGGGATCTTGTGTCCCCCTCTCTATAACTATGGGGCCATGTACCCCTCTGACTCTAACTATGGGGCCTAGTGCCCAAAAGAACCCTACCTAGGTCCTATCTGCAGCCGGGCCTTGCGCCCACTACCTGCGCCACAGGCCTAATGCCTGATTTACCCCAAGGCCTTATGCCCGACCTAACTGAGGCTTTTAAACTCACCAGCTCCACGCCGGACTCGTTGTCCCCCCTAGGGTCTTCCAGACCCTCCAGCCGGCGGTGCCACTTCTCCGGTTCGGTGCTCTGCTTCTCGGTGCCTTCATGGTGGAGGCGCTCTTACCCCTTACAAGGGCTTCCCGCCAACGATCTCCTCGCCACACGTCGTCTTCGCATGGCAGGGTAGCTCATAGCCCTTCTAAGGGCTCCCTGCCACTTCCGCTGTCGCCTCCGGCGTCTCCGCCACTGGACGTCCATGACGTCCTCTTCCTTCTTCTCAGCCGGCAAACAGCTCCCAAGATGGCAGCGCCCGGCAGCGTATATAGTGCCGCCACTCGGTACCTCATAAATGCACATGATACCCTCCTGTTGGAGGGTATCATATGCATTTATTAAGTCATTGTGAGAGGGGACCAGCTCACCCATGTTTTGTTCCAGGTGATTAGTGCAATTGCCTATTTCTTCAATTTCTTTCCTGAGTTCTGTATAGATGCTTTCATAGCACTGGTTAGTTCCACATTTTGTTTAGATATCATCAATTGCATGGTGCCAACCGTTAGGGGTGCATTGGGATCCAGATAGGCTGAAGGAGTTGAAGGGGGGTCTATTGCTTCGGTGGCCCGGGGGATCCCAACCTCAAGGATAGGTGAAGCAGCTTGTGAGGGACGGGTTTTCTTTTCTTCGCCAGTTGCCACATGTTTGAATAATTAACTACAGGTATGGGTTTGGTATTTTTGTGCTTCTTCTGGGCCATTGTGTCAACAATAGGATAGAATCTAGACAAGATGATGCATCACACTGGATCTGTAGAGAAAGTTTTAGGTTGCCAAGGGGAGATAAATGGTGTCAGTGTTTAGACATGGGTGGGTCGACAGCCATGTTCAGTATCCAGACATAAAGAGAAGTTAGGCAATCTAGCACCACTAGCCAAGGGTGTGTTACGACATGGGCGAGAAGCTCAAAGTGACTCAAAACATTATTAAGTGACCGGGCCGTTACCGACACCTCCTACTTGTTATATATCTTTTTTATGGTAGGTATCAAATCAGGCAGCTGAAAGAGTCTTGTTCAGGATTTAAGAGTGTTGGCTGTATTATTAGCGACTCGCCACAGGCAGGGCCGTCTTTCCGACTGGGCACGATGGGCAGGTGCCCGGGGGCCCAGCGGACAAGGGGGCCCAAGGCAGGACTTCTAGAAGAAAGAAAAAAAAATGAAAAACTTACCTTTTGCGGTCAGGTGGCGATTCGGCTCCCCCCCTGGTCTCCTCTTCCGTGCTGCACTCACAGTGAATGTCGGGCATGATGACATCAAACCCAACATTCACACTGAGCACAGCTCAACCTGCTGGATGCCCCGGCTGTGCAGTGTCTTCAGAAAAAGACACTTGCTGCCTGCTGCAAGAGACGACTCACAGGTTAGTGGTTTGGATTTAGCTACACCTCACAGATCTCCCTGCATTGCTCACTAGATGGCCAGGTGCCTCACCCGAGCAAAGCCCCCGCCCACTGTCAGAACTCCAGAGTTTGGCCCCACTCTCCCTTCCTCCACCCCACCTCTACGCTCCGGGTCCGGATTATATTTTGTATATATATATATATATATATATATATATATATATACACACACATATATATGCCCCGGTGCACTGCTTTGCCCGGGGGCCCACAATGTTGTTAAGATGGCCATGGCCACAGGGTGGCAGTATAGCCTCAAGTATGTACTGTTAATTACTGTGCCATGGTCAGCACTCCTGGTTCGGCGCCTCCACAGAATCAACTGGCCACAAGGTTCAGGTGGACTGCCAGATGCAGTGGGCCACTCAGGTGTTCAGGAGCTACTCAGGTGAGACCAATCAGCCCAGGGATGCGCAAGGAACAGCTCTGAAACAGCCAGCTGTATAGTGCATTCTGGTAGATGGAAGCCCGACTCACTGGGAGCCACAGGAACCTTAGGTAACAGATAGGCTGTACGAGGTGAGCAGGATAGGTATTCCAGAGCAGGGGAGAGTGTGTTCGCGGCCCGTTGATAATATAACTGGTTCCTGGTCAGGCCCTATGGCGGCAGGCAGCTCTTCAATCCCGCAGTCATTATGTCCCTGCTTCGGGGGGTGTCGGGCAGTGAGATGTAGTGGCTGCTGGTGCTGCAGTGGTAAGGTCTAAAGCCAGTCGGTACCATTTACAGTTAAGCGCGTCTTAGTGGCGGCGGAAGATTTGGTCTGTCCGTGTCCGGACGTTCAATCCGTGTTGGTCTAACACTAAAGGGGCACCTGTAAGGTGGGTGATATGTGCGATGGGCCCAAGAGATCTCATGCAGGGCATCAGTTGGGAGCGGGCGCTGGGTTTCAGTCCTGGTTTCTGAGGCGGGAAAATAGGCCTCGCGCAGGGAGCTCGGTCGCCGAGTGAGATATGTGAGACGGATCCGGGTTTCTCAGATAACAAGGGGTCCCTGGGGCCACAAACGACTCAGTTGGAAGACAAATATAGTGGAGATACCATAATTATTTGAGGTTTTAGAGGCTGAGAGACCAGAGTTCATGCAAGGCACATCCAGCTAGCATCGAGTCTAAGCCACGCCCCCCCCCCCCCCCCAGAGTCTTCCTTTTTTTTTATCCTCTCTCCCCTCTTCCCCTTTCCCTTCTCCACTTTCACCACTCCCTTATCCTCTCTCCAATTGCTCCTCTCCATTTGGCACTCGAAATCTGCTCACATCACAAAAGTGATACCAGCAGGGATTTGCCCCAGTGTGGGGAACTGATGTGTCCCAATATCTCCCCTGCCTGTCAGCACAGGAAAATGCCAGCTGCTCATGCATCTAAGTCACACAGAATCTAACAATGTTGCCAGTAGGGGAGACCAAAGTAATGTCACCTGGTTGAAAGTGAATAAAATAAACAAATAAAAATGAACTAAATAAGCAATATCATTGTTATGCTCTATAAATCCATCATACCTTACATAATCTAAGCATATTAGTTATATTTATACTCAGTAGAAATAGATGATTGTTTTTGGGGGGTGTAACATTCTACATTAACTGGGTCAAAGTAACTATGGTAAGAATCATGAAAAAGTTTATTTTTTGTTAATATTAAAAGTTTTTGTCCACATAGAGCACTAAGGGGCATATTCAATTCTCGGCGGGATCGCCGAAAATGCCGCGCTCAAAAAATATTACCGTTAATACAGTAATATCTCGCTGCCCCCTGCTCCCTGAGCTGCGAGCTGAAATCCAGCAAGTAAATTACCGTATTAGCGGTTTTTACGTGCAGGATTACCGTATTAACGGTAATATTTTTTGAGCGCAGGATTTTCGGCGATGCCGCCGAGTATTGAATGTGCCCCTTAAAATGTTATTTCAATGTGTTACCAAAAGAAAGAACTATCTGTTCTTAAAAAAAATTATTTGAAATTACTAGGGCACACAAATCAAGTAAACATTATTCTCAGTTTAACCAGCACATAGCAAAACTGTGTTAAAACATTATTCCTTCCATGCTTGCAGCAGGCCAGCACCAGCATCTCCCGTTAATGAGAGGCAACTTCTCTTTCTCCTTCTACACAATGCTTGTCAGAAGCTGGACTGGTATATACTACTAAGAAGGGTCAAAGTGTATTAGAATTATTCAAGATGAGCTGACACTTGTTAATGAATGGGGAGAGGACTTTAGAGTTTTATAAAACTTGATATCCTCTTTATCTTTTTAGGAAATAAGTTGAGCAATCTTCATCCTCACATCTCTGAACACTTGTTGGACTTGCTTATTCCGCAGGCTGTATATGAATGGATTAAGTACTGGTGTGATGACACTGTTAAGAAGTGCAACAGTTTTGTTAAAGTTAGGGGAAGAACTTCCAACTGGGCGTACATATATAAAGATGGCACTGCCATAGGTTAATGAGACCACAGTGAAGTGGGACGTGCAAGTGGAAAAAGCTTTGATTTTTCCACTGGTAGAGGGTATCATAAGTATGGTGAAGAGAATATTGCAATAGGAAATGAAGGAGACGATGAAAGAGCCCAAAATTACAGCTGAGGCCAAAATGGAAAAAAACATAACAAACTGTCTTACACCAGAGCAACTGATCAGCACCAAAGCTGAAGTATCACAGAAGAAATGGTTGATTTCAAATGGACCACAGAAATGAAAATCAAAGATTAACATAGTTGGATAGGTGAAAGTAATAAATCCAAATATCCAACATATTAGAACCAACCAAAGACAGACCCTGTTGGTGAATATTGAATGGTACCTCAATGGATTACAGACTGCTACATAGCGATCCACTGACATAACAGCTAAAAGATAAAACTCTATAGTTCCAAAGGAATCATAAAAATAAAGCTGCAGAATGCAACCATATAAAGAGATTGCTCTGTTGTTGTAAGCCAGTATAGTGAGCAGTTTGGGGACTGTAGATGATATAAACCAAATATCCAAGAAAGCCAGGCTGCTCAGAAAGAAATACATGGGAATATGGAGACGTTTGTCCAGCCAGGTGGCTATAATGATTGAGAGGTTCCCAGTTAGAGATAGAAAATAAAGTACAATGAATAGTAGAAAGACACAGGACTGTGCCCAAATACCAAGTGTGAATCCAACAAACATAAATTTAATTTGACTGAGCTGAGTCATTTCTGCTGAGATATTTGGTGCTTGGGGTGACATTTGGAGGATTACTGTCTACAAAATTAAATATATTGTTACTAAAATGAATGTATATACAACGACAATATATATATATATAAATGATGGTACTAGCTTCCTAAAGGCAGTATAGAATAATGCAAAATCAAACAATTTAACATAAAAATAAAGACTTCAGTCCATGGGGCATATTGAATTAGGTCCGAAGATCACTTAAAGTGAGAATACAGTACCGCAACATTGCCGATTTCCCTTCGTAACATTATGGGTGCGCACGGAAAACTGCAATAAGTGGTAACGTGTTGTCAGTGGAAGCGCGTATCCGCGATCTTTAGACTTAATTGAAAATGCCCCTATGTGTTATTTAGAAACCCCAAAGCATTTAAGATAGGAGAAAAAATGAATAATGTTGCTTTAGTAATATACAAATTATAGGTTTCTTGAGGTTGAGCAGGTACCCGGACGTTACTCTTATACCCATTGCCATTATTCTGGCTTCCGTAGGCAGCATGTTCTTGGTGCAATGCACTTGATTGTCTGAAAATTTACATGTTTTTTCACACAGTTCATAAAGTATATTTACATTAAAATATATTGCCATTGCTTCATATGGGGGGATCATATAGCCCACTAAGTACTTTTTACTTTTGCATTCTAGCTGGACCAATATGCAATATTTACCTCTCTGTCTGTATGTATTACCGAGTATTGATTTATTACTGTTTATTCCCAATTGTAAAGCACTACGGAATTTGCTGATACTATATATATTAATGTGGTTGTTGATTTAGGAAATCATAATATATTTAATCTAACTAAACAGGTTTTGGTAACTTAATTTTGCAGAGCTATATATGTGGAGGATTTATAAATATGTAAAATAAAAACAAATTGAGGCTAATTACATTCTGATAGTAGGACTGCAAAGGCTTAAATGAGTTTGTCTGTCCCTTGATATTGATGGTGTCATCCAAAGTTGAAATGTGCATTCATTTCTTAAGTTTGGGTACACCAATTCATTTTGCTTAGATGGATAGCCACCACCGACTGCAGAATCAGACCAATCAAATTAAAAGGAACCAATAAAAAGGAAACAGTCACCATCACAGGACTAAGTAATAAAACCCAGGACTTGAATCAGCCGCATCTGCATTGGCACACTGTCGACACTCCCTTACTGTACATTGCCTAGATTCATCTACCCCTTCCCATCCCATTCCATCCTTCAACTTATAGGCCATTGTAAGCGTAATTTGCGTTCAGACATGAACTTACTGTCACAATCTGCCTCAGGTTGTAGTTCTGTATCTGTATGCCTTCATTGATCCTGCCTGCAAAGGGTTAAGCCTTCATCAGTACTCCTGGATTCTAATCACCTGTGTCTGGCGTTTAAGAGACTGCCTTTCCCGTCAATCTGAGCCAGTTCATCAATTACCATTGCTGCTGGCTTCTCTGAGTACTCCTCTGATTCATGCCTGTTGGAACTCTTGGTATTTGTCACGGGCACTAGGAGTCTTGCCCAGGATTTCACCAGATGACTGGGCTTACCAGAGTAGTGAAGTTCTTACAACGGTCCTCTGGTAGCGGGGTGACTAGCGGAACAGATATCACAGCAGATGGAGAGAGAATGCCAATAGATAATAGGAAAGTCAGTGACTTGCAGCAATCTTTGTTCAATGAATCAGCGACTAGCTGATATAGTGGAAAGGCAGATTTGAACATGGAGATCAGGATGGACGTGAGTAGATGCAGGGAGGTAGCAGGGAAGTCAGTGGTCTGCGTACAGCAAGTTGTACCACTGCTTATGGTGAAGGGACTTGTCCAGGTGCAGGAAGGTAGCGGGGAAGTCAGTGGTCTGCGTATAGCAAGTTGTACCACTGCTTATGGTGAGAAGACTTGTCCAGGTGCAGGTAGGTAGCGGGGAAGTCAGTGGTCTGCGTATAGCAAGTTGTACCACTGCTTAATAGGTGAGGATGTGTACAAGTGTTGATGAGTGGAAGCATACAAAGATAATAGGATGCAGACACTGAGAGCACAGAGGAACTTGATCCCAAAAGGTATGCAGCGAATCCAAGAAAGTCTATATAACGGTATGTGTGGTGCTGCTTGGTAGAGACTTGCTCAGCACAGATATGCAGGCCAATAATGGATAGTTAATCACAGTTATGCATATAACGACTGAGTAGTACGGTTAATTCCAAACAGGTATGCTGCATAACAATAACAGTCTATAGCGGGTATGGATACCGCTGCTGAGCGTGGAAACTTGTCCTAGCGGATATGCAGAGTAAACGGAGAAAGTCAATAACAGATAGGCATACCGCTATTCAGTAGAACAGTCTGTCCACAGGGAGATGCAGGAACTGCAGAGACGCTGGACGGCAGAGACGAGTGTAGGAACCACAGGTGAGTAGATCCGGTAATCAGAGTCCAGCTGAGGACACAGGCAGGAAACAGGAGACTGTAGCAGGTATGGAAACCAGCGATGAGAAGCACAGGGAATCCACAGGAACTGAAGACACTAGTAGTACACAGAAGATAGTAGCGGGTATGGAAACCAGCGATGAGTAGATCAGGAATCAGCAGGAAATTGAAGACACTAGTAGAACACAGGGAACACCTTCAGAGACTCACAGGGAATGAGACTCCAAGATCAGGCAATGAGGTAATGCACACAGGTGCCTTAAATAGGGAGTTGCCTGATCAACCAATTTGGATTAAAAGCAACAGCCACAAGAGTTCTTGGGAGCTGCGCATGCGCAATCCATTAGGATGGTGGACGGCCACAGTTTAGGACAGGTGCCGGCAGGAGGCTAGGGAGCCACGCACCAGTGCAGAGGCACTCACGGTCCGGTGAGTGACAGTATTTGACCTCAGCTTGTCTCCACATATTACTCCTGCATCTGTGACCCTGACCGCGGCTCTGTATGACTCTGCTCCTATTTACTCTATGGCATTGTATGGAACGCCTGACTTATGACCCTGGCTTGCCTGACCTTCCTCCTGTCTGATTCCTCCAGGATATCCTGTGCCTGTACTGCTAAACCTGGTAACCTGAATCTGCACTTTTACAATGTGTGCCGGCATCTAGTGTCTCCTGCTTCATCTGCTAATCCTGGTAAATTATGGTATCCTGCTTAATCTGCGAAACCTGGTAATCCTGGTAACCTGCTTCATCTGCTAAACCTGGTAATGTTGGCATCCTGCTTTATCTGCTAAACCTGAAAATTATTGCATCCGAATGAATCAGGCCCAAAACGTGTAATATCTGTCTTTCCTTTGTAACTTTCTAAGTGCAATTTACATTATACAAATAGGAACAGTTTTTTTTATAAACTAGATTTGTCTTACCATCCACTCAGTCTTTTAATTGCTACTAAAAGATTGTTTCAAATCCCACCTTCCATCTTTCGTAGCATTGACCAATACTTGGTCTCTCTGGTTTGGGGAGGGGGAGGGCTGAGATCAAGCTTAGCTCGCTGTGCAGGTCTAGATTTTCTGTTGGCCTAGCGCTTTCTAACCTGAAATTATATTATGTTTCCTCTCAGTTAGCTCATCTCAAGACATGGGTCTCTGATTCTGATTACGACGACCTACATTGGGAATTAATGCTCCAATTTAATGCTAACCATATGCCTTTACAGTCACTGCTGTCAAGACAGTTTAATTCATTGGCTCCCCCGCTGACGATACAAGCAATTAAGATTTGGACAATTAGTAATAAAATGGTGGGATATACTGACACTAATCCATGCCACCCATTTGGGTGTTGAAGTCGTATAATTGGATGAACGAAAGTATATTGGTTTAATATTGGTTTGCCGTGCGTATTGCGAAGCGTACGCCATGTGTTACGTGGCGTGGTGCATTCGCACGGTAAAATACACGCGCACACACTCGCATTACAACAGTTAGTTATTTATATAATTTCATATTGGTTCTGTTACACTGTAATTCAGGAGCAGATAGTATTCGGTTTATTATTAGTCTATATATATATATATATATATATATATAGTGATTATATGTACATTGTAGTGTTATTAAAGGTTTAGGTAATAGGAAAGGTGTCATGCCTGATATCATATTGAAGCCCTAATCATCAGCAGCTGTCCGGTGCAGTCGGCGAAGAGATCGCACATTGCATACTTTAGTTATTGATATTAGAGAGTAAACCTTTGTATGATACTGGCTATGAAAAGGAGCAGACCCCCTGGAGAGAAGACCCCCACCTTTGGATTCCTTAGATTGAATCAACCTATTACCTGTCTGGCCTGGACCCACCCAACGTCTGGACCTATAGAAACAATCTACGTCATCTCTATTGTTCACAATGAAACACTGACTGTATATATATTAGTTGCATCTCACTGGGGCCTCAGTCAACTCTGACACAATATTCTATACAGAATATTGTCCATCGGGTCCGGTGGTTGCGCAGCGTGCGCAAGCGATTGCATTTGGTATGTACTTAACTTTTGGTATTGGCTGTGCTGTACTATACTTTATCATGATATAATAATGTATTGAATTGTTGACTATTTACATCTGTTAAAAATAAATCACTTTGTGCTTTGGACACACATACAATTGATTGGGCAATGCTTATTTTAAAACGATAAAATTACTTTAATATGGGGGAGAAAGAAATTAAAGGAATTGGACACAGTTAAAGGGTCCATGCGGTGGTCTCGATATGGTGTAAAGGTTCTTCGTCAATTATATGACACGGATGTTCTCAAATCCTTTGATCAGCTGTCTAGGGCAGTGTTTCCCAAACCCAGTCCTCAGGGCTCCCCAACAGTGCAGGTTTTCCATATCTCCTTGCTGGAGCACAGGTGTATTCATTACTGACTGACACATTGTAACAGATCCACAGGTGGTCCTAATTATGTCACATGTGATCCGGAAAACCTGCACTGTAGGGGAGCCATGAGGACTGGATTTGGGAAACCCTGATCTAGGGAATTCTCCATACCCAGAACAATGTTCTCCTCTTACCTCCAATTGCAACATGCTATAACAACACATTTTAATGGGAAACCACCGATAATTGTTATAGCCCCACTGAGAAAGCAATTACAGTCCCTTGGTCACAAGGGTTTGATCTTATATATATATATATTCATATCTCCTATATGAATCTACGGTGGGTGATTTGGATGACTTGAGAAACCAGTGGGAAATAGATATAGGTCCTCTAATTGACAGGGACTGGGGGATTGCCCTGGACAGGTCTAGTATCACATATCATTCTTAAAGTTCCAACAAATACAAGTTTTCATTTTACAGAGGGCTTACCTGACCAATATTAGATTGGCAAAATTCCGCCCTAATAATACTTTCAATTGCACGAAATGTAACTCAGAAATTGGTAGTTTTGGGCATCTTCTTTGGGAGTGCCCAAACATACAAACTTTCTGGCGCAGGGTTAATCACTGTATTCAAAAAACTGTCATTAAGTTGGCTCCAGCAAGTCCCATGATAAAATATTGGAAAGCATTGGTGAATACTACTATTGGGCACGAGAGGTTTGTGTATACCAGCAGATAGGCTGGAAGTAATTTGAGGCTATATGGTATAGATGGCTTCAGTCTCCATACGCACTTGTTTCCCAGAGACGGTGGATCCCGAATGCTTAAGTCTACAGGTCCTCAGGTCAAATGTTAAATGTCAAATGTCACACACTTTGTAACATTTATGCCTTGTCTGGTTGCGCCACTGTGGCTCATGGGTAAACTATGCAGGCCCTCTTTTTGTATCTGTATGAATATCTATGTGAGGGCATATTTGGTTCATGCTCCTAACGAGTTTCGCACAAATGATGTAATTTTGTGATGTACTAACATGGATAATTCTCCTGACTCTGTTTGAGTTATACTTGTGATTGCTTTTCTTTGTATGTTTTCTTTATTTTTTATGTTTGTATTTTTGAAATACCAATAAAAATACTTGAATTAAAAAGATTGTTTCAAATGAAATGTTTTTTACTAACACAACCACTGTAGGTCTCATTCCAGATTATTGGAATATAGTTTATCCCAATATAGCCCAAAAATGCTTGTCTTAAAAAGTCCTTACTGCATTAAGTGTTACAGACAGGGTCGGACTGGCCCATAGGGGAGCCGGGGTATTCCCCGATGGGTTCCGACGCCTGATGGCTTTGTCCTCTTTGTTGGTGGGGGGACCAACAAGTTTTAGAAAAAAATTAAGAAAGTAAAAACTACTTACATAATTGCGGCACTGGTACCCCTACTCCCTCCTGTCTGCTCCGTTAGGAAGAAGTCCGAAGAGAAGAAGAGAAGAAAAGAGAAGAGAGAAGCCATTAGAAAGGTAAGTAAAAGAACGGAGGCAAGGGGAGGAAAGCAGGATGACACAGAGTGATGAAGGGGGTTGGAAGTAGGATGGCACAGAGTGATGAGGGGGGAAGCAGCATGGCACAGAGTGATGAAATGGGGGGGAGCAGCAGGGCCAAGAGAGATGGAGGGGGGGAGCAGCATGGCACAGAGTGATGAAGGGGGGAGAAGCAGCATTGCTCAGAGTGATGAAGGGGGGAGAAGCAGCATGGCACAGTGTGATGAAGGGGGGAGCAGCGTGACACAGTGTGATGAAGGGGGAAGCAGCATTGCACAGGGTGATGAAGGGGGGGGCAGCATGACCCAGTGTGATGAAGGAGGGGGAAGCAGCATGGCACAGGGTGATGAAGGGGGAGGCAGCATGGCCCAGTGTGATGAAGGAGGGGGGAGCAGCATGGCCCAGTGTGATGAAAGGGGAAGGGAAGCATGGCACAGTTTAGTGAAAGGGAAGGAAGCAGCATGGCACAGTGTGATGAAGGGGGTCCAGGTGAAGGAGGGAAAAGCAGCATGGAGGGCACAGTGTGATCATAAAGGGGCACAGTGTGGTGATGATGAAGGGACACAGCGTGATCAAAATGGGTCACAGTGTGATGTTGAAGAGGCACAGTGTGATCATAAGGAGGCACATGGTGATGATTAAGGGGCACAATAATGTGTGTGTGATGGCAAAGGGGGCTTGTAGCAATGTAATGTGTGAAACCACAGGGGGCTTGTGGCAATGTAGTGTGTATGTTTAAGGACAGGGAGCTTGTGTCAATGTGATGTGTGTGAGTGTGAGGTAGGTGGTGGCTAATTAATGGGTGCTATTTTGCTTGTGGGATAATGGTGGGGCAATTCAATTTAATAGTGGGGACTATTCATTTAAGATGGGGTGGCTTGGGGGCTATTATTTGAATGTGGGGGTGAGCGTGGGGAGAATAAGGTCTATTTGTGAAATGGGAATATGAATTATTTAATGGCACTGATGGTTGCAGGAAATAGGTATATTTATTAAATGTAAATACTTTTAATTTATTGCTGGGGCTGTTTGGAGGGAGGAAAATAGATCTATTTATTAAATATGAATACTATTACTTTAATTTGCAGCTGGAGGAAGGCCTAATTATTAATCGTGGATGCTATTAATTTATGGCTGGGGCCGGTTGAAAATTTTCTAAATACCCATTTTTTTTTCCAAATAGGGCCCACAATATTCCAGAATCCAGACAAGCCGCAACTAAAGAAAGCAGCAGCCACAGGGTGGTGAAAGTGACAAGTACAGGTAGGAGAGAGCAGTCTATCAAATGTTCTGATTCTAGTGGGACAATCCCAATTTTTGGTGACTGATCTGCTCAATCTAATGGGGAGGCCAAGACTGTGTACTCTTTATATACACACTGCATTCTTTATATACTACACTATGGTGCTAGCTGTCCTTCGTGGGTTTACCACACCCCCTCTAGTGGTTTGGTTACGCCTCGCTAGTGGCTGGCCACAACCCCTCTGGTGGGCCTCTACCATTGTATTCCCCATGTGGGCCTTTCATGCCCCAGTCCAACCCTGGCTACAGATTACTGGATTATACTTTAGGGCTCATTTGTTAACATTTCATATAGGTGTGAAATTTACACTAAACAACAGCAACCATTCAGGCATTTTCTTTAATTGACTATTTTACACTAATCAGATAAAAGCCAATTCCAGACTGGTTTCTGCAGTTCAGTTTCAATTTTGCACCATAATGCCATGTCAGTTAATAAACTTTTTGATCCATATAGAACAAGAAAATTGTCTCAAATACCTGTTTTTCACTGAAATTATTTCCAAAATAGATTTAGAGATACATTATTGGAATATACATTAAAATGTATAGAAACAGAACATTTCCAGTCTGTCCAAAGAATCTTAAAAACTTTTTTTCATTGTGAAAGTGTAATATATGTATTACTTATTGTGGCAGCGATATACCTGGCCGAAATAAATTAACTATAATCAGGGGCAAGGCCCCCCTTCCTTCAGCCACTGCTGTATTGGACTGCCTGGGCCAGACTGATCTGTTTATTTAGCTAGGATGGGGCGTTAGCAGCACGGGCATTGCTACACTTAGTGGTGGCTGGCCCCTCCCAGCACCAACCACCTTATTGAAAGTTCCCTATTATTAATATACTTTGGGAACTGGATGTATTATTATTATGTTTGGACTGGTGCAGAGAAGTTTAAATGAAATGAGAGCTATTAATGTAATGTGAGAGTCGTGAGCACTATTAATATATTTTAGGGGTTATTAATTAATGTTGCGTCTTTGTTGTAAATGTGAATGCAATTAATTTGATATTGGGACTGGTTGAGGAGGAATTGGTTGTTATGGCCATAACTATCATTTAAAATAAAGATTCTCCGAAGCGATCAATGTGCTTCCAAAGCACATCGGTTTTATTCACAAATAGAATGCCTGGCAAACTTTGGTAGCATGGTGGCTAAGTGGTTAGCACTTCTGCCACACAGCGCTGGGGTCATGAGGTCAATTCCCGACCATGGCCTTATCTGTGTGGAGTTTGTATGTTCTCCCCGTGTTTGCGTGGGTTTCCTCTGGGTGCTCTGGTTTCCTCCCACACTCCAAAAACATACTAGTAGGTTAATTGGCTGCTATCAAATGTGACCCGTGTCTCTCTCTCTCTCTCTCTCTGTGTTAGGGAATTTAGACTGTAAGCTCCAATGGGGCAGGGACTGATGTGAATGAGTTCTCTGTACAGCGCTGCGGAATCAGTGGTGCTATATAAATAGATGATGATGATGATGATGATAAGCATGCACTTGTTAGCACTAGCACAAATTTCTATCAGAATGCTCTGGTTTCCAAAGCCAGAGCTTAACAATTTATACACTGTACAGTTGTAAACAGCAGTGACATCACAGAGATAGACAGTTATAGTATTAAGGTCTTCATTCATAGGTTGCTGGGTCATGACCTACCTGGAACTCGACGTGGTATTTTTGGATTTCTCTGGTCATTGTTCCTTGAAACTGCCAGCTGTCCTTCTTCAGTTTCCCAACTCTAGACCTGTATAAGCTGTTTTTTATGATCCCTGTGAACAGTCTTTTTAGTATATGAAAAAGTGATAATATTTATAACTAGCGTTCACAAAGTGCAAAAGCTACACAAATAATTCCGGAAACGTTCTCATGCAATTGCGAACAGAATGATATCAAGTTGGGAACATATTTTAGCCTCTTTATTTTATATAAAAGATTAGTAAATGTTAAGCTTAATAAAAGGTTGTTATAAAAATAATTACATTGCGTATAGATCGCATTGCTATTGATTGCAGTGTACAGAAAATATCTATTACCACCTTCACCCAGTTATTCAACTTTAACAAGGTCTAAGTATTAATTGTGAATGCTCTCTAATGTCAGGCCTAATGGAAGTTAAAGGAGGCCTTTAACATTAATTTAATGTTGGAGCTGGTTAGGGGGGAAATCCTATTTATTAAATGTGAATGCTATTGATTTAATGTTAGGGCTGATTGGGGGAATAGGCCAATTAATTAAACATAAATATTACTATTTCGATGTTGGGCAGGCTGCAGGGAAGCAGACCTAGGGCGTGATTCATTAGTGATCTTATCTGACGTTTTTTTCTTATCTTAAGCAAATCCACTCTGTGCATGCTAAGAAATGGATATAAAAAGCAAATCCACTGCATAAGTGAAAAATTTCTTAAGTTAAGATGAAAATCCATCTTAACTTCACTCTTCTCTCCCCGTTTCTTTTTAAAAATAAGCATCTTAACTCTTGCACAAGATAAGATCATTAATGAATCAGGCCCATAATTATTAAATGTTATTACTATTGATGTAATGTCAAGACTGGTTGGGAAAAGGGAGGCCTAAGGTGTTTACTTGTTGCTTGACTTTCTATAAGGTGAACAGGCAACAGCTTAACTAATGTGACTAATTTGTTTGTTATTAAACTTATATGTGTTTAGAACTTTAGTCTCCTGCCTTTATTATAAACTGGGATTACTACTATTACTATCTTTATCTCCTTTCTTTATTAAGCACTGGGACTACTGTCATTATTCCTCAAGCATAGATACTATTCTATTATAACTTACACTCTGATCTCCTTCCTAATAGTTGATCATAACAGTTAACTTTAACTGACTGGATACAATCATTCAGGAGTAGATTGCTCCCTTTATTAGGACACAATCCACTTATCCTTCTTATAATGGTTAGATTGAAATGATATGGTGTGCATTGGAGTGATAATTGTTCATCGTTGCAGTGTACACACTAATGCAATATTGGGCCGAACTGTCGTTTATCGTGTGATTGTCACGATAATTGGCTGAAAAGTCTGTAGTGTGTACCCAGCCTAAGAGTTAGAAATACAGTACAATGGTGACACAGTAGAAAGGGCCAAATAAAGAAAAATAGATAAAAGATAAGGAAAAAGGGGGCTTAAGCAACAAGATGAGGGTCAGACAGAATTAAAGGATAAGTGGGAAGGTAAGCTCTCATAGTCAGGTTCCTCTCTTCCCTTTGTCCCCTGTCTGTCAGTATGTCCCTGGTACATAGTATGCTGATATGGTACATGGTAGTGTGCTGCTATACCTGCTGCCAATTGTCCCTATTATTCTGTATTTACTATGTAAGTAATGTGCATTCTTTTATTTGTTTTACGCTAATGTGTGCTCAGGCATGGTTTATGTATCACTTTTATATTAATGTATTATTATTGTATGTTTCTATTTTGTATTGATTTGCTTTATGTATTAATATTGTATGAATGTATTATTATTATATGTTTCTATTTTGTATTGATCTACCTAGGGTCGTCAAAACACGGTAAGCTCAGTAAGCCCGGCAGTAGAGGGTCGCTCTTACCCGGGCGCCTTCCCAGCCACCCTGCACCAATTTTTTTTTCAGTGTGGCCAATGTAACATTTTATATTTCAAGTCCCTGCTCTGGAAAACAGCAGGTATTGGTAGAAATGCTGGAGTGGCGCATTCGCTGTGAAACTACTTCCATGCATGCTCTCTAGAGTACTAAAGGGGCTATGTGGCACAAGTGCCAACTATGGGTAGGTTAGCATAGGAGCTCCTAGCATCGGCCCTGGATGTACCCTTGTTGTACAGCGCTGCGGAATTTGTGGTATTTTATGGATAAACAATAAGTATGATGAAAAGAGAGGTCTGAGGAGAAACAGCATAAAAGATGGACAATTTAAAGAAAATATTTGATATGAGATTAGAGATGTATGAAGGGATGCTGTTGTTGAGAGTTTTATAGGTAACTGAGTAATTTAGTGAAGGGATTTACAAAGTGATGCTGCAGATGTGGAGCGATCAATAGGAAAAACATTAGGAACACAAGGGGTGGAAGAGAGAAGTTTAGTAAATGAGAATAGAGGATAGATATAGTAGCAAGGGAAAGAGATTAGGGCAGGTAAGGATGCTGCAGCAGTAAAACCATTGAGGATCAGCTTCATCAGAGGAAGGACATTATCACATGCAGAATCTGTACCCACAAGAAGTATAGCCTACATCGCTATAAGCCCCTCCAATCTTTTGTATGCTCTAGTCTGACACAATAGGGTGACCAGGTGAAATCTACCTGAAACAAGGACGCACAAGGTAGACAAAATAAAGGCAGACATGTTGACAAAGGGTAGGGAGGACTATGCTTACACTGGAATATGAAAAGGGCAAAGCTTAGACAAGAAGGTTGGAGAGCTAATAATTGGATTTTGGTAGAAGAGGAAATAAGTCCTATAAAGGAAACAAAGATATAGTGACGTTCCAAACAATGTCAGAATCAGTAAAAGGTTACTGACAATTTACAAAAAAATCTGTATTTCTTAGGTAATTATGCTGTTTTAGGTACATTTTTCACCAGTAGTATAGTATCAAAGTGAACCAGCAATTTGAAAGATATGCTGGTCCATAGTGAATTTATCAGACAGTCCCCCAAAACCTGGGGAGTAGAACCAAGCTGAAAAGAACATTTCAATGTTTCCACTGCAAGACATGATTTTAGTACATTGATGTCTCAAAATACTTCAAAACCAAAAGATTAATTAACTGCTTGCATTAGCTGTTTATTGACATGTCCTTACTGTATGATTTATCTAGGCAAGACAAAGATACCATTACTCAAGAAAATGCTGATTCAAAGTGGATTCATTTGGGATGTCACTCTAAATCTGTATTATTTATTTATAAATAAGAAACAGACTACATAAGTATTCACCCACTTTTTCTACACTTGATAAAAGCCCCTTTATCTGCCATTAGTATATTGGACTGTACCAGTTTTGCCCATCTGGACTCTACTCGACTAATTTTTGCCCATCTTTCTTTGTAATACTGCTTGATTTTCATCAAGTTAGATGGAAACCATTGGTGAGCAGCAATTTTCAAATCATGCCACAATTTCTCAGTGCGATTGAGGTTTGAGCTTTTACTGGGCAAATCAAGATATTATTTTAGTCTTTTGTATTTTTGTATTTAAGCCATTCTTGTGTGGCATTTGCTGCATGCCTTGCCTTGTCCTTCTGGAACATTAATTGTTCAATCAGACACCAGGGGGTAAATGTATTAAGTTCCGATTTCTGCAAGTCGCCGGAAATTGGCAACTTTGCAGGGCAAATTTAAAGCGGCAATGGCAAGTTTGCCTTTACAAGCCATCACAGCTTTAAATTTCCCCTGCAAAGTCGCCGATTTCCGGCGACTTGCAGAAATCGGAACTTGATACATTTACCCCCAGCTCTGCATTTGTCCTCCTCTGCTTTATTTCATGACCACAACAAACAGCACAAGTAGAGATATATCTCTGTACATGTGTGCTGTACTCATCCTTGATAAGAGAGTCACTTACTCCAAGTAGATTTGTGTCTTAGTTGTGTAATTTATGAAACAACCTTCAATGCACTTCACCAGGTTCAGAGAATGGATGGCTGGTTTTTCCAACTTAGGTACTAGTGGATTCCCACCACCTGTCCCAGTTATAATATCAGAAAGAGAGAAAGATTGTCAATCTGCTCCAAAGCAAGGACAAACCTCAATAGGTATCATATGTTGTATATTATATGAGGGGGTGCTCCCTAAACTAGACGAATCTAGAACATAAAGGGAATCAATTGATGGTAGACATCAACTGAAAAAAGTAGTGTGTGGGGTACTCCTGTCCCTAAGAGTTTAATAAAATCAACTTTATTAATGATTATTAAAAATTAGACAAATATCGGATATCAGACTAGGCGAATTATTAAAATAAAGAGGTGATGAAAATAAAGACAAGTGATAAAGATAATTAAAAATGCTCTTCCGGGAAGCCGGTGGTCACAAAATTGTGACACTTATAATTGACTGGGGAAAATACCCATAAGTGTGAACCTTGTATCAATTGAGTTCAAAATAGCACAGTTTATTAAGATTAAATTTCATATATTCATTGATACATTGTGTTTCACATATAGTCAGCAAATGTGTCCACTCTGATTAGATGACAGTAATTCTAATACAAATGCGCTTTTAAGGGTTATAATTATTAAGGCCGCTAGGATATTAAAGTCTAACACAGATATTGAGGGAAACTTAGGTCTGGATGTATATAGTTCCAAAAGTCAGGGTTAATAACCTGACTAATGTAGGTTCTTAGAAGGTTAAGGGTCTATACATATAGTCCCAACAATTGAGATTAGTAGCTCAGATTGATATATAATATCCTCTCATATGATATGTGAAAGAGAGGGATTATTATTATCATGACCACAGAGGATTCTCCTCTACAACATATCTGCTGTATTATGAAATAAATAGGCTCTGCCTATAATCGTGCTGATAGCGAGACTAGCGGTATTGAAGGACCATAAGAACTAATCCTTCTGGTCACCCTCCTATGATAGGATAGTATTGTACTAATATAGACTCTAAACAAAGCGCATTACAGCAGTCTAAATGAACTGCAAGATTAAACAGAGTGTGGCACGATCACGGCTGGCTCCATTAACCGGCTTCACACACCTGGAAAACAGTAGATAGATAGATAGATGTTTTTGGACTGAACTAGCAGAACTGGAGAATGGTCAATTAAAATGACAGCTATGAAGAAATTAAGAATATAAAGGATGTGTAGTAAAATAAGTATTGAGATATAAAGTAGTGCAGTCATGAGTTCTTTTTAGTTTTCGTGGTAGATGACCAGAGGCTGTTGTTATTATTATTATTATTATTATTATTATTATTATTATTATTAGCCTTTATTTAAAGGGGGCCACAAGTTGTCCGCAGCACCATACAGAGGGCAAACAACAAGACAGTACATGGTATTACAGTACAATACAATAAACAAATAACACTACAACTCTCAACACAGCTGCTGATGAGCAATGGGGTGCAAGGGGTATATCCAGCGCAAGCTGAAACCTGTGTCCATTAGCGTGGGCGCAACTAACAGAAGAAAAGATTGACTGCAGATAGGAGCATTCTTTTTACTAATGTAATTGTAATAAGCATTTCTGTAAGTTTGTTTACTGTATATGAGCCCACAGAGTTTACACACCTTTGAATAAGAGGAAACACATAACAATAGAGAACCAGAACAAAGTATTTTGGGTGCTTGCCAGTTCAGTGGATACAGGTAAAATGAAACTGACAGTGTAAGACCTACACCATTCAAAATAACACAATATAAGGGGAGGAAAGAGTAAGGAAAGGAGCGAGAATAAGACATGATGGATTAAAGAGTTTGGACGAGGAGCTTGTGTGAGCAAGACTACTGCAAATAGGTACAAATAGAGACCAATAGTGAATTTAGACTGTAAGCTCTTATGGGGCAGGGACTGATGTGAGTGAATCCTCTGTACAGTGCTGTGGAATTAGTGGCGCTATATAAATAGATGATGATAGAGCTTCTTTCTTTCAGATATACAACATGATCTGGCAATTGCTTCAGGGAAATATTTGTTGCACTATACAATTCTATGTCAGTGCTGCATGGCCTGACGTAGGCAGTGCAAATGAACTGCTCTGCAGTAGACACCTGTTTCCACAGCTTCTCTAAAGTAAAGTGGCTCCACTGCTTATGGATGGGGCCTGTATTAAGTGAGATGTCCTCAGAAGAAAATATCAGTAAGATTCAGATTTACTTTGTCTTTTAATTTTTTTAAATCTTTTTATTTGAGAATAGAGAGAGAGTTGGGGATTGTTTACATATTGAAATAATTGCTGTACAGTGTAGAAACAGGACTGAGTGAAGAGGAAATGAGACTAGGAAATAGAACCAGCCATAGGGATAATAGGAAGCACTGTGCAAATTACAGATATGTAAAACGATAAAACAGTCATGAAGGGTGAGAGGAAAGTAATTAACCTAGAATTGTTGGCATTCACAAAATAAATGTTGTCCAATAAACTATAGCTGCATAAATGACGTGTACTGTGTTCGTTGCATATTTTGGCATTTTTATCATCAGTTAAAGGGAAGAATCGATGTTTACAGATTTATAAGCTGACATGCTATGCAAACGTGAGTGCACTCCTAATTTGGAGTTCCTATTATGAATAAACAGTTTTTCACAGTACATATACATAGATATGCTATGTGCTTACATTTGTACTAACTTATGGAAGTCCTGAGAAAAATTGTAATAACTGACTTACTATAACAATAATTTACTAATCACATAAAATTATGTAAAACAAACCGATCTAACTGATAAGGGGCACATGTAGAACAACGGACAAAGCAACAAATTAACACCAGATTTTGGATTTTCTGTTATTATAATAATAAAATATATAATACAATACCATTTTCACATGCGTCATACATAGATTATAAATATTACACTTGTGCATTTTACTGCAGTTTGTTAACTTATATTGGTAAATATCTTTTCTTATGTCTATACTATTTTTAAAAAAATCCTTTTCAACGGTTAAATTAATATTCCAAACAACTAAGATTTTTCTCTTTCTGCTTCATTCAGGTCTCACTTTTATTTTCATTTTAATAAAATAAGACATGCTAACAAAAAGTGCTGTGTTTTAGGCTACCTATTGGAGTTTATGCTAGAGTGAGGTTCACCTTTCTGTACTGGAGTTATCCTGTGTACTAAACTCCATTGTAATTTTGGTTACATTTTTAAGTTTCCTGGAGGCTGGAAAAGAGATCTGAAACCTTGACAAGAAATCCCAAAACCCAGATGAAAACCGAAAAAGAAACATGGTTTTACTACAAAGGTGTCTATATATGTCATACCTTTCCACACACTTATTGGCATACCTTATAATACCTTGACAGTGATTCTCTCACAGTTACACAGCACTGGCAGGAATTTATAAAAGAAAAGTCCTCACTCTACAGTACACCCCTTTTGTTAATATAGTGTAAGCAAATAGTTTGTCTCAAAAGAGCAGTGTCACATAATATTCCCCTTGGCGTCATTAATAATTTGTGTGTAAGGAAGTATTTCTTGTTCTTGAAAAGTATTGTGCAGTAGTGATTAATTGCCTAGTAGATAAGTTTCCAAATTCTGAACTTTTTCAAAATTAGATCGAAGTTCACTGGTTCGAATAAAACATGTCTGTGGTACAATGATGTGCAGACCTTGATTCAAACTTGCAGTTGAAAATTTGCTGCTTGTGTCCAATGTTGACAATTTACTATTCATGTTTATGGTTCGTCGTGATTCACTATTCAAAGTTGGTATTCATGGTTTGAGTTCAATGTTTGTGCTAAAATTTGTGTTTTAAAATATTTGCAGCGCTAACCTTCGTTTATTAGGGGAGTTTAAACCCTTAGCATTGAGGGAAAGAAAACAAACCATTATAGCAATATATAGAGAAATACGCAAGACCTAGTGAGGTTGTGACATGATAGGCTAAAGTTATGAGTTTGAGTACCAAACTACAGGATGGGGAAAGCAAATACAACATAAATGCACCATAAGTGACCTAAGTACAATGAAAACAATAATAACAACAGTGGCAAAAGTTTTCCAATATACCTAGTGCAGATCAACTAAAGAAATCTACCTTAAAAACATAATTGAAGATCTCCATCACATCTGAGATAGGATCCTCTGAACAAACATTTATGCATAAAGTGTTATAACAGTCAAACATCAGAATCTAGTAGGGCAGCAACATACATATATGAACTTCAATAGCATGAGTACAAATGTCTAATAAAACTAGCGCAGAGCGGCTGAAGATGTCGACATGAAAATCAGTCGAGGATCTTCAACCAAACTTCAATACACACCCATCAAACTGGTATCCATTCCCACAACATTATAAGTGAATAACAAAACATGCCTAAACACCAACATAGATCTCGAAAAGTCTGGAGTCTCAAACCAGTCAGGATACTCAGCCCACTCCACTTGCCGCATTGAATCTGGGTAGACCTGGAGTACTTGAGCTAACAGGACCCTGAAAAAGAAAAGATTATTGATCCAGAGCTATGCTATGGAACTTGGAGTTCACCAAGGCAGAGCTTAAACCCAATAGTCAAGGATTTCCAAGAGTCCATTCCTTTCAGACTGGTTGAGGGGCAGCATGGTGAGATTGATCAACTGGGATATTCCAATCCTTCAACAGGGATATAGCAGACTCCGGTGTTAAGACCGCAGTATGGACTCCATTTCTGTGTACGATAAGACGAGTCGGGAAGCCCCATTTATATGAGATATCAGCATTCTGTAGGGTCAAGGTAACAGATCAAACTGTGGGCATTTTGCAAGGGTGGCTGGAGAGATGTCGGAGAATAGTTGGAGATCATCCAGAAGAGCATGGGTGGGGGCGGAGGGCATAGCCGCCTTGAGAATCTGTTCTTTTATGTGAAAGAAGTGGAGTCGGAGAAGGGTATCTTTCGGGGATGAGGGTGGAGCTAAGGGGGATTTCGTCAGTCTATGAATCCGGATGATGAGAAGGTCGGAGGTCGATGCAGATGGAAGCAATTTACTGAAGAAAGAAGTCGCATAAGCATACAAATCAGAGTTGGCAACTGAATCAAGAATGCCCCTAATTTTTATGTTATTGCACCTAGACCTGTCTTCTAAGTAAGCAAGCTTTGTCTTGTTGGTCATTATTTCATCTTGAAGAGCCTGGTGGGCAGAGATCAAATCCTTATGTGAAGAAACCAGTTCTTCCATTTTGGTTTCAATGTGATCTGTGTGGGCAGCAAGTTCTGACACTTCTGCTTTTATTTTTTTCAAAGCTGATCGGAACTCAGAAGCGATGTCTGATGTCAGGGACATCAGTAGGATCTGGATGAAACAAAGGGTAACGAGTCCATCCAATTCAGAAGGTAGTTCAGAGATTTAGCTGTTATCTGTGATCTGGAGGTTAAAAATGCTGATGTTGTAGTCACATTGCTAAAGAAGTGGACTTGTCGGACTGGCTTGGCTGAAACCTTGATCTTCTTTGGACGCATGGTGTCGCCTGAGCACAGGGGGATAGATAAAGAAAGAAAAGATAAACTCCAATTTTTTAAGCCACTCTTAGTCCAGGTACTTGAGTCAGAGCAAATGGTAAATAGGGGGAGAGCTAAGCTGTCCAAACAAAGGTATATCCAAGCTTGGTTGGAGCAATTGGACCCAGCAGATTAAGGGATAGTGATAGACACAAAGACACCTCCAGGAAATGTTGAAAATTAGGTATCGGCATCCAGCATACTACAAAGAATGCGGGTTGTATATCACAAAGGTAACATGGAGTTGGACCTTGGGGTCCTTGGGCTGCACAGCGCTAGTATTAATCCAGTCAATGCCCAGCCAGGGATAACGTTATTATCTTTGTGACTGTCACTGCCACCAAGTGGCAAGGCTGGGGTTAGGGCTGCACCAGCTGCGCAGGAGACAGTGGGGGTGGCAGTAAAGCAGTTATAGATCAAACTGTAGAACTGTGAGTGAGCAGCCATCCAGAAACATAGATAAGGCAGGGAGTAGCTGTAAAATAATGTGGAGCAGCCACAAGGGGGCAGCACTGCCACATAAAACTTCAAGCTGCCGTGCTGGGCAGATATATTAGTACAATCTGATTGAACAGACTTTTCAGGTCAGAAGGAATTGAGAGTCTGATGCTTCCTTTCTTTATTAACCTCACAGTGATCTTATCAGGAGTGAGGCAGTGGCCTGGGGACTAGTGTCAAACACAACAGCGCATGATGCCAGTCTGAACTGGCAGCTAGAACAGACAATCATTTATCTCTCAGGCAGGCTGCTAGCATGCCCGGGTACCTGCACATCCACAGATCCGAATGTGCCTCCACCAGAGCCTCTGTTACACAGAAATCCGGAAGGCTGAGAAGCATCAGTGGCTGGAGGTCTGTGCCTGACAAGGTGAGTGACTGGCTCCGGAGTAGAGGATTCCAGGGTGCTGCATGGTGGAAGGGAAGGTTCCTGTCTATGATCACCTCAGGCGGCACTTGTTAGGATCCGTGCCAGGTATTTATGGTGGCAAGTATGTTTCCGGTGGCAGCTAATTGAGCTTGCGACTTCACACGCGGCTCAGGCCACAATTCCACCGGGCCATACCGTGGTGATGGCAAAGGGCCAAATCGAGAGCCAATGATACCGCTCATGCTCTGATGTTCTGGGAGGTAATGTGGTGCTTGTTACCAACCAGAAGGTCCACTTTAAATGGCACTGGAAGGTAGGGTCCTCTCCGAGCTCACTAAAAGTGTGGCCAATCAGTATGGCAGAGGGACCTCGCCCCCCTAAGATGTTTTTCCGCGATAAAAAGTGAAACATATATTTCATACTTGCCAACTTTGGCAAGGAGTGCTCCACGAGATCATGGGGGAGGTGAGCATGTGGAGACGGGACCCGGTGGATTGTGTCATTGTGTCAATTCGCCCCACCCCGGAAACATCCTTCACATTTTTTGACCTACTACAGCAGGGGGCAGCACCACGATTATTTGCTTCCTCCCACCCCTCGCCACTTTACTATAGAGGTGGTTAGAAACCGGGAGGTTGCCCTGCTCTCCCGGGAATCCGGGAGGACTCCCAGAAATTCTGGAGTCTCCAGGACATTCCATGAGAGTAGGCAACTACAATCTATTTCTCTCCTTGTCAACACTCTATTCCTATCTGTGATGTGAGATGAGTTTGTGCACTGCACATTTAGTGAAAAAAAATTAATGCAAGTAAGAGTAACATTACATACTGGGAATGTTAAAGAGAAATGCATTGCACAGTAAAGCAGAAAATGTTGGATCTGCACAGTGCCGGATTAAGGGAATGGAGGCCCCTGGGCTATGGGGGCCTCCATTCCCCCGTGAGTGCCCCCCCGTGATCCGAGCTGATCCCCCCTCCCTCGTGATCCGAACTGCCCGCACCCCCTCCCCCTCCCGGCACTTACCTCCTTCTCCGGCGCGCTGTACGCTCTTTACTGAGGAGACTCACGAGATCTCCTCAGTAAGGAGACTACAGCGCGCCAGAGAAGGACCGCAGTGAAAGTGCTTAGCAGCAATGATCGCGCCAGGGGCGCCCCCGCCCCGACCAATCAATACTGCTGCTGAGCACTTTCAAGGGCCCCCTGGATGCCATAGGCCCCTGGGCTGTAGCCCAGTTAGCCCTATGGTTAATCCGGCCCTGGCTCTGCATAAATAAATAGTACTGTAGTGCGCCTAACCATGTTTGCCTTGCTCCACGTGCTCAGATCTGAGTGTGAATCTACAGAAGGAGCAGATTGAATTATAGTTAATGTGCACTCAGGCACCATATACTTGCCTCCTATTAGCCATAGTGTAACATATGTTTTATTGGAGCATTTAATCCACATAGGGAAGTGACTAACTGCATCATTTACTTCAATAAAGATTGTTTCATAAGTACCAATGGTAAAACACACCGAATACAACTGTACTGCATTTCAAAAATGTAAAGAAAACTGGAACCCAACTTCCGAAGACCAAAAGATGTAATGAAAACATAGTTGGAGAGTATTGCTCCATACCTGAAGAGGAAAATCAATGGTATAGTATGTCTAAACTCACAAACAGAATGTCAAAGCCTGCGTCCTGCAACTCCTGTCTGCAGATACTTTGTTGGACCTTTGTATATATTTGTATCCTGCCTGTAGTATCACTGTCCACCAAAGGGGACACTGTGGTACTTAGACTGCTCTTACCTGCCTCGTTATTGCTGGAAGCTTAAACACCTGCTTCTGGCCTATATAAGCCTGCCTGTCCCAAGCAACCTTTGCCAGATTATCTGTTGCATTTACCTGTGTGGCTGTTCCTGTTTCCTGGCTCCTGTTCTCTGAGTTTCCAGCTCATCTATCCGCAGATCATCTCAGCCACTGTGTCTACTCCAATATGCTGTGGTAATGCTCTGCATATTATTGCTACATGTTGTCTGAAGTTCCCAGCGCATCTATCCACAGATCATCTCAGCCGCTGTGTCTACTCCACTATCCTGTGTTAACGCTTTGCATATTATTGCTACCTGTTCTCTGAATCATCAGTGCCTTGCTTCGCAGACCGTCGCACCTTGGGTGCCATCTCAACTCTTTGTGGTAAAGTCCTGCGGACCATCGCATTCTGCATCTGTTATCCACTGTGTTCCTTAGCTGTTTCTGCCATACCCCACCGTACTGCAATTTTAAACCTGTGTAACCGGTGTTAATAAAAGCCCCTTCATTTTACTACGTTCTCTCTGTAGTTTTTATTGGGAATCCTCACAGTGTGATTTGGCCCTAAATTGAGCCTGCTGTTGCACGCTTTCCACACTTCTTTTGAAGATTCCCAGGGTATTGGCTTTACTCAGCATTCAACGTCCTGAGACCATGGCTAGTATTTCTTCTGAAATTCCCCTTCACCAGATGCTGCAAGTGGACATTCTCCAGCTACGCTCTCAAATTTCTCAAGTGTCCTCTTTGCTAATTAAGGTGCTAAACAACTTCCAGTTTCCATTCCAAGTACTGTTTCCTCCGATACCAACTCTGGAGTGACAAATTCTTTTTCCACAAAGAAAGTTATCACTACAGTATACCCCCCAGAGACTGTATCTTGCAATAATGGGTAGTCAAGAGTTCTTTGCCCGGTACTGGATCCACCTAGGGAAGAACTAAATTTATCTGTACAAGCGGCAACTCTCAATGTCTCTACAAGTTTGCAATAAAAAAAAGCAAAGTGTACCAAACTCCAGGTTCTCAGGTGATCCACACCCTCACCTGACCGAGAAAGAGCGATGGCGCAGAAGGACCAATAAACTATGTCTTTACTGTGCCAGTAATGTACATTTTCTACAAGACTGTCCACTCCGTAGACCACAACCTTCTAGAGAACTGTCTCCAGTTTACTCTCCTCCTCATTACGGATTTGTTTACACAGCGCCTCCCATTTCCACACTTCAGCCTGTTCTGCTCCCTGAGATGAGGTTTAATACGCCAGTTTCAGCCTCCTGTTCCGAGGTCCCAGCCTATGCCTTCTGTTCCGTGGTCCCAGCCTCTGCCTCCAGCTCTGAGGTGCCATCCACTGTGTCCGGTCCTGAGTCTCTTGCCATTGTCTCAAGTTCTGAGTCGCAAGCTTCTGTCTCCGTTCCAGAGACATTGTAAGCTTCCGAGAGGGTTCTGTCCCTCCAGTCATCTCCAGAGAGGGTCCTGTCCCTCCAGTCATATCCATAGAGGGTCCTGTCCCTCCAGTCATCTCCAGAGAGGGCCCATTCTAGACTGGGTACAACCCAATAACCTCAAAGCTGTTCAGAGGTTCTTGGGCTTTGCAAATTATTATAGAAGATTCATCTGTGATTTCTCTGATATAGTGGCTCCTATTTTCGCCCTTACCTGGAAGGAAGCGGATCCAACTAATTGGCTTCCTCAGGCAGTAACCGCATTTGAAGCCTTAAAGAAGGCATTTGTCTCTGCTCAAGTTCTTAGACACCCCAATTCAGATATACCATTTGTACTAGAGGTTGATGCCTCTCACATTGGAGCTGGTGCTATCCTTTCCCAGAAGGACTCTCATACTCAACGTTTTTTATTTCACTCGTAAATTCTGTACTGCGACGTTAACTACGACGTAGGTAACTGGGAGCTCTTGGCCATTAAGTGGGCCTTTGAAGAATGGCGTCACTGGCTAGAAGGACCCATGCATGTAATCTCAGTGATAACCAATCACAAGAACCTACAGTATATCCAGTCAGCCAAACGGTTGAATCTCAGACAGGCCCGTTGGGCACTCTTCTATACCCAGTTCAACTTCATAATTACCTACAGACCCAGTTCTAAAAACATCCCGGAGGATGCCCTATCTAGTAGCTTCATGTCACATCACATTACAGTTGCTGAACCTCTGCCTATCATTCCTTCATCTACTATCTATGCTGGACTAACTCAGGACTTGGGAATGTCTCTCCGTAGGTTCCAAAAGGTAGCTCCTGCTAACACTCCGGAGAATCGTCTGTTCGTTCCGGTCCACTTAAGGAAATCGGTCCTTTCTGAGGCATATGACAGCAAGACTGCCGGGCATCCTGAAATCTATAATACATTAGAAATTCTTTCCCGTGCAGTGTGGTGGTCCTCATTATCTGCAGATGACAGGGACTTTGTCCTCTCCTGTGAAAGTTGTGTAAGGAGTAAGGTCCCCACTGTCCTTCAGGCCAGCTTGTTCCGTTATCCATTCCCTCAAAACCTTGGACACACTTATCGATTGACTTCATCGTTGATCTCCCAGTCTTTGCAGGACATAACACCATATGGGTGGTTGTAGATTGGTTCAGCAAAATGCCCCATTTCATACCATTAACCAAACTTCCCAACGCAAGAGATCTGGCTATTCTCTTTGCCCAACATATATTTCAATTCCATGGGCTCCCGGTTGATATTGTCTCAGATAGTGGCTCTCGGTTTGTTGCGCAGTTCTGGAAATCTTTTTGTACCCTTCTTGGAATCAAAATCAGTCTTTCATCTGCATACCACCCTCAATCTAATGGTCAAATCGAGAGGGTTAACCAATCCCTGGAGCAGTTTCTACGGTTATACACCTCAGAATTCCACGAAAATTGGTCCTCTCTGTTACCCTGGGCAGAATTTGCTTACAATAATTCATGTCATTCTTCTATTCATACTTCTTCATACTTCTCCGTTCTACTGTAATTTTGGGTTCCATCCCAGGTCCAATTCTTTATATTCACTTAGGTCCACTGGTATTCCGGAGATATGTTCTACAGCTGCAGACCTCAAAGTTATCTGGAATAAAGTTCAGTCCTCCTTAAGGCGAGCCTCATTTTTCTCTAAAAAAAATTCTGATCACCATCATACAACCTGTTCTTTCAAAGTAGGGCAGAGAGTCTGGCTTTCAAAGCACAACATCAAGCTCAGACAGCCCTGCAAGAAACTTGGGCCTAAGTTTATTGGACCATTCACAATTATTAAACAAGTCAACCCGATAGCCTTCAGGTTAAAAATCTGATCTGTCCCTGACCTCTTGTTGACAAAGACAGACTTCCTTTCACTCAGCTGGATATCTTGTCCTGCCCCCCCAGCCTCATTTTTATTGGGACTGATAAAATTTGCTTATTTTCATGGCCCCTAAAAAAGTCAGCACAAACACTGCACAAGATAATGCTAGCTCAAACTGAGACCAGTTCACACTGTGGAGGCTGTCGATAATCTTTTCTGGTGTGATTAAACACCTGGTACCTGGAGCTGCCATAGCCACTCCTTATGCCTTGTTACATCTGTCCAACCCAATGACTGTGAACCTAAATGAGATACCCGCCTGTACACTCGTTGCTGAGTGGGCTGCATACAATTCTCTTTCATAGCTAGCAAGAATTGTTCCCTTCCTTCTGCTTCCCCAAGAAATTAGCACCTGACCAGTCTGACCAATCTGGATTTTTAAAGTGGATAGAGTGATGAATTAGGAAATAATAATTCCCTCCTTCTTCTCTCTGGCCTATCTGACTCTCACCTTTCCCTCTTAGGTCTATCCACAATGCTGCTGCCTGCCTCATTTTTGCTGCCACTCTATCTCTGCTGTCTCCCTTCACCAATCCCTACATTGACTCCCCTTTGCCTACAGAATTAAATTTAAACTGCTCACCTTCACCTTCAAAACTCTCAATCAATCCTCCCCCCCATACATCTCCAACCTCATCTCTACCTACACTCCTTGCCGCCCCCTCCACTCTGGCAATGACCGCCACCTCACTACTTCACTTATAACTTCTTCCCACTCCTGCCTCCAGGACTATGCCTGGGCTGCTCCTCAGCTGTGGAATGATCTCCCACACTTCATCAGGTTAGCCTCTACTCTCAAAGGCTTCAAGTGTACCCTTAAGACTCATTTCTTTTATTCAAGTCCTAACTCCCTTGACCGAGCTTTCTCCCCGCTCCCCCAGTCGGTACCACCCTATTAATGTCTCCCCCATTCCTTAAGGATGTAAGCTTTCACAAGCAGGACCCTCGGAGCTGGAACGACTGGAGCGACATTCCCTGCTTCCATCTGAGACATTAACACATTGATGTTTGGGAGGAACCCGGGTAATCCATCTTGCCTTACTGTTATGTGGCTGTGATTTATTCAGATAGGAGGACATTAGCTCCTGCTTTATCATTGCCTTTTATATATTTTAATGTACTACCATTAAATGGAATTATGCTATGAATATTTCATCTTTACTTATGTGATGAGCGGTGATGTGGTTCTGGAAAACAAAGGCTTTCATCTATGAGCAGTTATCTTGATGCGCTGTGTCCGTGAGGAATCTTGCAAGCAGACCGCCTGTGGGGACCCCATCACGAGGTTAATTTTTTAGAATTATCCTATGAACTAGATACACTTGGAGGAGGGATAATTCCCATGGGACACGATATAGTGTCCCATGATCTGTTACATCACTATTCTTGTTACAGTACTGCTCTATGTATGCTTTTCATTTTTTACAGTATGTTATGGATAATATTTCCACCTGATGGACTTTATCTATGTGTGATCCTCTCAGCGCTGTGAGGTATACGATTTTTCTACTCTGTTGTATTTTTGGGAAGTTGGTGGTCTTCTTTCCTGTATACCTTGGGCAGCTTTGGGGTTGCATTAGCGCCCATACCTGGTATATATTGCTATTTTGGTACCACCCTATTAATGTCTTCCCCATTCCTTTAGGATGTAAGCTTTCACGAGCAGGACCCTCTTGCCTTGTGTTTTCCTTCAAATATTATATCACCCTCTGCACCTCTTGGCCTGGTTCCTAGCCCTGTTTTCTTACCTGGTCTTTGTATTTTCTTCTTCATGCATCATGTTATTTGTTATGGATCACTGCTTTCTGTGTATGTCATGTACAGTGCTGCAGACCCTTTGTGGGGCCTTATAAATAACAAGTTAACCCGTGCATGATACTCATGCATTCTAGTCAAATCAAGCTACTTAAGGTGTTAAAAAGGTTCTTGTCATGCATTTGGGGCTAGGCCAGGCCTCCTCAGGGGAAGAGCGTTACTTCCCGACGTAAGCGCCCTTTTTCACCGTGGTTTTGTCCACATGTCACCACCTCATCATTTTTCTCCTTCACCTCATCCTTCATCTTTATCGCCACATCTATTCAGATGTCTATACAGACACAGGGATCTCTCTCAGCGGTCCTGAGTATCACACTCCTCTCGCTCTGTCACCCCCGGCAACCACCAACCACTCCCAACTGTCACCCCTCGGCAACCACCAACCACTCCCAACTGTCACCCCCGGCAACCCCCAACCACTCCTAACTGTCACCCCCCGGCAACCACCAACCACTCCCAACTGTCACTTCTCCTTCAAGAAATATATATATATTTTTAAAATCTTTAAAAACACTTTTAACAATTAACAAATTAAATTAACAAATTAAAAACATCTTAGTATATCAAATTTCAGCCCTTTCTGAGTTTTTTTTTCCACACACACACTAAGAATTTAGTAGGTCAGTGTATAACTCCGCCCAGCAGATGGCGCTGCAGCTTGTTTTGTTTTTTTTCACACACAGACTAACACACGCCACTAGGCTTATATATATTAGATAGATGATAATAATAATAACAATAATAATAACGATGATAATAATAATAATAATAATAATAATAGAACCATCACTTTGCCTTTAATTTTCATACAGGACTCATACATACTTTTCATAAACGGCTCACACATACTTTTCATACGGGGCTCGCACATACTTTACATACAGGACGCATACATAATTTTCAAACAGGACTGATACATACTTTTATACTTCTGACAGTAGCTTGAGATTTATTGATCATATGACAGAAGCTGGTAAAATTAAAATTATTTTTTTCCAAATAGATCTCACAATATTCTGCTATCAGATACTTAAATCTAACCACAACATTTCCAGGTGTAATCCAACCGCAGTGACTGATGGCACGGCCTTACATATTGTAATTAAATCCCACAGATACTCTCTTTCCTCTTGCCAGTCGCCCCGTGTCTTTTTTTCAAAAATATTTTTCATTGTGACATTGGAAAGTACAAAACTAAGGAAAACTGTGTATACCATAATGCAATGCAAAACACAAACAAGTATAATGAGATATAAAACAGTGTCCCAGTGGCAAGGGAGCAATTGTACACAATATAGAACAATGCAGGCATATAAACAGCAGGAGTGCCAGGAAATGAACAGTCATTCACATGTTCATGAACAAAAACAAAAAACAGCATTTATAGATGTGTGCCAACCAGCCAAGAAGCCGGGGCAGCTGAAAGAAACTAAATTAAGACTACAATTATAACTGCTAACTAAACTAAACTAAGCAAACATTAAAACAAGAATTAAAATTAAAAATCAATGTTCACCCAAAGTTAAAGAAGTAAGCTATTCATCCATGGAGTCGGAAGTGAAATGTGAAAAGAGCATATGGGGGAAGTGATAAAAGTTAGTGTGCTGTAGTTGATCACGGGGGAGATAAGTAGATAAATAGTGGGAAATGATCTGCAAAGTTGAAGGAAATACCAAAAGGTGAACTGGTAGCACTTTTAGATTGCGCGTTTCGTGTGGGAGGGAAGGGTTTGTATAAATTTTCTCCAACACTAGGGAAAACTCTGAGAACCTCTTTTGAGGTTTTCCAGAATAATATTGAGTCATCCACGTCATCAATGTTGTCATCCAGTCATCCACATAATTATGCCATGTGGTTTTAAAGAAGTGGTTAAATGTTTCAGACTGGCACATATAGCCTTGAAACCACAAAAATTTTGTGAGTAGTATTGGGGATTACCCAATATGAGTTTCACGAGTATTGGGGCATGATCAGAGATAATTATGTCTTTGATGGACGTACTCTTGATTTTGTGAAATAAACTTTGGAGACCAATAAGTAGTCTATGTGGGAGTGTTTTCCATGTGGATGAGAACAGAAGATGTAATCTTTCTGAAGAGGGTTATGTAGGCAACACAGGTCTACCAAGTCCAATTGGGATGTGAGAAGAGATATGTTGCTAGATGTGGAGACATGTCTAAGAGTACTGACCTCTAATTTGTCCATTGATGGATCACTGACCGAATTCAAGTCACCACCCACGATGAGATTGTATCCACCCCACTCTAGAAGCTTGTGAAGAATACCTGTGAAAAAAAATGGCTAGGTTGGGTAGGTGCATATAAGTAAAGCAGTGTGTACTTCACATCATCTACAGAGATATCTAGCAAAATAAATCTGCCTTCTGGATCAAGGAATTGCCGTTCAATGGAATAGGTGAGTGACTTGTTAAATAGGATTGAAGTTCCTCGTTGTTTAGTGATGTAGGGAGCCGAGATACATTGTCCAATCCATGAGTCACGCAGGGTAGATTGAGTATCTAGTGTCCAGTGTGTTTATTGTGGGATTAAGGCATTTAAATTGGGCAGTCACTTTTTCACCTTCCACTTTGCATAAGATGATTTTGAGGGAACAGAGTGTGGATCCGACATCCGATGGAACAATTCTCAGTTTGGCTGGGTACAAGAGAGAACCTGACATTATGCTAAAAGAGATGTTTGCAGATTGGGCTAAACTCCCTGCATTTGGTGGTGATGATATTGTAAGTACTGGAAGATTAGCAATTGATCGTTTCCCCTGGTAATTGAGGTCGGGGGTCTTCCTGTAGCAGTCCAGTATGCTAACTTTATCTGCTTAGTTTAGGGTCCTCATAATTACTGACCAATTCTGTGTGGCCTTTCAGTGACCTAAGGCCCCCCATTAGCGTCCATTGCCAATTCCTGAGGGAGCCAGATGCTTAAAAGAGAAATCAAATTGTGGCCTTTGACAGATTCGTATATACTTACAACTCTCAAGTTTTTACGTCTGCTGCAATTCTCTAATCCGTCGACTTTTTCAGCAAAAGAATGGAGCAGTTTTGATTGTAAGTCAATAGTGATATTAGCAGTGCGAAGTTCATCTCCAACAGTTGAAATTCTCTGTTCAGCTTCAACAAGACACTGGGCATGATGGTGGAGTTGTGTGAAGGCTGAATCCAAGGACACCAGTTTTTCCTCCAGCAGAGGTCCAAAGACCGCAACA
This sequence comes from Mixophyes fleayi, assembly GCF_038048845.1. NCBI lineage: Eukaryota > Metazoa > Chordata > Amphibia > Anura > Limnodynastidae > Mixophyes > Mixophyes fleayi. The sequence continues at coordinate 314,474,986 of NC_134402.1, forward strand.
ATATCAGATGGTTACATTTTTGCTGGTTTGGTGGATTTTGTGGATTTGGTTTTTGTAAGCAAGGCCTGCTAAGAAGTAGATTGCTCAGCGTCACTAGATTGGAAGTTTGGACATACTTCCAGGGGGACGGAATAGGAGGATTTAGCTGTTTTCGATTGGGATTTATTCAGGAATTTCTCCATTTAATACAGTCACAGAGCAAAGTTAAGTAATATCGCCAGGCTGTAAGCTTGGAGAGGGAGTTGCCACAAATGTTGAAGAGTGGTAGTATATGAACTACATGATCAGTAGGGGGTCAGATGCAATAGTCAGGTGAGTGTGACCTGATAGGGCATGCAGCCACTGTACTCTAAATGTCTCCGATAGATAGAGCCATCTGAGCGATATGGCTGACAGCATCACAGCGTGCATTGTAGGGCAATGGCGCTAGTAGGTCAGCACCACAGTGGGGTGTTAGATGTGGCTGGCCAGCAAAGCAGAAGTAACATTCACATCAAGGTGAACAAGAGAAGGCCACTTACAGGTAAAGCCAGTTATGTCAGTTACACAAAATTACCATAAGATGCAGCAGAGAGCCATTGGAATTCAAAGAATACTGTGGTAACGATGGCTGAAGCAAAGTCAGTTAGGACTCAAATGCAGAAGAATGCTAGAGATCAGAGACCCTCTGTTATGCCACAGCTGCTAGAGAGGTCAAAGAGCAGAAATATCTACATCAGTGCTGGTAAGTTAGACTCTGGAGAAAGGTAAGTTCACAGTGTGTGGGAGAGGTGCTTATTGACAGACCCAGCAGAGTTAGGAGTCAGGCAGCACACGGCACTGTTGTTTCACCGGGCAGGGACCACACATACCTGGGAGCCGCAGGGTGTGTTAGCAGAGGTCTGAAGGCTGCACAGCAGTGGAATCAGCAGCCGCAGAACCGCTGCTACATGGGACGTACTAAAATAAATGACAGTTTCAGTCTGCTAAAAGGAATAGACTTCTATGATAGCAAATTGAAATTTTATGTATATTTTAAAAAATCTTATACTTCCTAAATATATCTTCAACACACTTATTGCTAAGGTACTTGATCATGTTTTACATGTGGAATGACATGGAATGACGGCCGATTACTATGAAATGACAGCTGTTTTATGCGCCATGTCAATGCAAAACTGTCAAAACAATTGCTCTTCTGTCATGGTAAACACCCCTATTTGTCCCACATCCCCTAATCCCACACACTAAACCCTTTGCATATGCGCTCCCCCATACCTGTACCCTACCACACAAGTGGAATGATGGATAATTACTATGGAATGACAGCTGTTTTATACGCCATGTCAATGCAGATATATCAGTAAAAACTTGCATTTCTCCCAAAAAAACCACCATTTCTCCCACATCCCCTAATCCCACACACTAATCCCTTTGCATATGCGCTCCCCCACACCTGTACCCCACCACACAAGTCTTTTAATGTGGAATGACTCCAGGACAAGTAAGTAGCTGAAGCAGCATCTAAAGTTTCCCTTAGAAGGCAGATGAGCGAGACACTAAGGCCTGCAGCGTGGGGTCTCAGCAATGTGGAGGAGCAGCAGGCTCGGTTCCGGGAGGGAGAGAGTGAGCCGGGTAGACGAAATTGCCAGCTCAGAAAATGCACTGAGGACTGGTGGTCTGCTGCCGTCAGATGTGAGAACAGGTAAGGTGGTAGATCAGATTTGTGTGGCTACTGATGGGCGGAGCTCTATAAAAGGTGATCTGACATCTTCAGCCTCCAGGCCACGCCCCCTCCCTGTGTCTTATTACTTGCCCAGGTTCTGGCTCTGACTTTTTCATGGCTCAGCTTCCTTGGTGCTCTTTACTTCAACTGGCTTGTTTTCTTGTGATCTCTATCTGCCCCAACCTGTTTTCACCAATATTCTTCATACTTGTTTTTTCTTATGGTTTCTTACAGCAATGTTACTCTTTGTTTCCTTCTGGTTCCTGCTGCTTACCTATATGTTGGGCGTCTTTCTCTCAGTGCCTGACATTTTATCACATGCACTCTATTGTTCCAAACATTCATCATGATCATCATCAACATCAACATTTATTTCTATAGCTCCAGCACATTCTGCAGCATTTTACAATTTTCAGAATAGGAATAATCACATGAGCTGAGTAGCTTGAATAATGATGGAAAGATATCATTAGAAAGAGAGAAATTAGGGGGGGCGTGGCCTGACTTCTATAATGGAGACATGCATTTATTTAGAGCTCCGTGTCTCTAATAAACTCACAGCAAAATTAGTGTGCCACTGGACCCTTACTGTCGGTCACCAGGCTGCTGATTTGCTCAGCCATACGAGTGCTGGTTTTTGGCTGTTTTGTGGGGCTCCCTCGCTACCTCTAATCCCATTTCTTTGATTAGAGGCCTACGGCTCACCTGAATCCCTAGCTCAATTAACACTAGCCTGCTCTATCTACTGTCTGCCTAATATACCAGTGACATCCCAGGTACAGAGTTCATGAAATCTTGGCCAAGTCACGGATCTCTTACAACATCTCAATGCCTTCTAACTAAAAGACCTTGCTATACCATTTCAAGCGCAATGCTGACAATGCCTAAAAACAAGAATCTAGTGAGCAGTCTAATGACTAAATGAGTTGCTAAACTATTGGGACACAGGGGAACCCATGACGCATTAGCTGTATAAAATCCTTTTACAGTCACGGGAGAGAGAAACCTAACTAACCACTAATCAGACTCAACTGTCCTATTTACTGGATCCAGAAAACCCTAGCTATCCCTGGGACCTCGCTACCATAGAAATAAAAAAAATAGCACCCCAGGAACAGCGTTAATTTTCATGCAAGCGAGAAAAGAAATACCTTACAATCACTAACGTCATCACCGGCTCGACATTCTGATTCAGATAACGACGATGCTAACTCAAACAATGAAACGTCACTATAAACTAGAGATGGTCACTGACACCCGTGTTTTGGTTTTGTATTCGGTTTTGGATCTGGATTACCGTTGTGTTTTGGTTTTGGTTTTGCAAAACCGCCCTTGCGTGTTTTGGTTTTGGTTTTGTTTGGCTTTGTTTTGCAATTTGTTAAAAAAATTACATTTATTGGTGCTAAAATAACATAATTTAGGTATTATTTTGTAGCTACATTATTATTAACCTCAGTAACACTATTTTCCAGACATTTTTTATTCAATTTTGACCACCTCCTATGACACAATATGATTTTCATACACTTGAAAAGAAAAATTGCTGCAGTTCTTGCCAGTGATAACGAAAAGGCTATTGTCATGCCCGGGCATAAGACCAAAAATCCACCTCTTAAGAGTGGAATTATTTTTACACAAATCCTGGCAAGAGTCGTCTATCCATTTGTAGCGTTTTTAAAGCCACACTTAGTAGACGTAGGGACCTTAACCATATGGGATCCTCATCCATGTTTCGTTATTTTTCAGCGAGTTCTTGGAAAACTGTTGGGAAAATCAGAAACTTAGGTTAAAAAAAAATAACAACAAGCAGTCCAGCATAATCTACCTCCCTTCTCTCATCTACATCCCAGCACCTGCAATCTTCCCCCCCAACACCTTCATAATCAATATCCCCTGAACCAACAATTGCCAGTAAAACAATCCTTTTCAAGAGGAAGCAAGAATGAAAGCTGTCACCCAGTCGCAAAGTGGATCACAAACGCCCTGGGTACTATGCTAGTGTTAGATCTGCGTCCAATGTCCACTATTAATACAGTTGGTTTAAGACATTTAATTGAGGTGTTCTGTCCCTGTTAGCAAATGTCATCACTATACCATTTTACTAGAAAAGCTAATTCTCTCCTGTACCGGAAAGTTCCTAAAAATTTAATTATTGGGCGACAAAATGGCATTCTACCCACTGTACACTTAACCACAGATATGTGAACAAGCGGAACCGGGCAAACTAAAGATTATATGACTGTGAAAGCCCACTGGGTTGGTCATTCACCTTCCCCAGCATGGACAGCACAGCATGTACCCAGGTACGTCACATTTTTGAGAAGTAGGCTACTCTGTGTATCAGCGGCTTCAGTAAGAGGCATGCAGCTGACAAACTGTTCCAAAAACTAAGGGATGTCATTGAAAGATGGCTAATCCTACTTGGACTCTCCTGAGGATATGTCATTTTTGATTACGACCCCAATATTGGTCAAGCATTACAGCGGGGTTGAATTCCATCACATTTCCTGTTTTTCACACACTATCAACTTGGTGTTACAGAACTTTTTAAAAATGACATGCAGGAGATGCTGTTTGTGTCTAGAAACATTTAGGGTTAATATCTGGTTTCTGCAACAGCATGTAGGAGAATGCAGCAGCTGCAAGAAGACTAGCATTTGAGGGGAATATACTTTAGTCCAGCAAAGTAGTTACCTGTGAAGAAAGTGCAGAGATGGTTACCTTGAGTCAAGTCATTGCCTTAATAATACATTTTGAAAAGGTGCTACAGAAAATTATAGTGTGAAATAAAACAAAGTAAATGTGCTAACTATATTTTAATTATAGATTAAATACATAATTTTCTTTGCAAGGATCCCAGATTTATCAACATCTTGTTTGGATGTCTTCTCCTTCAGTTTCTCTGGCAACTGCTTGTTGTAAAAAAAATTGCATTCCCAAGACACCCAGTGGTGATGCAGATGAGTCCGCGCAACATTTTGATATTTGCTCTGCTGTAAAAGAATTGCCCAAAAATCGTGACAACTCTGCCCTAAAATCAACTAGTCATTCCATTTGGAAGGCCATTATCGGCAATTACATCATACTACACAGACTTCTATGATGGTGGAATGAATTAGTATTGTTTGAGGAAGATTATCACTAAACCCTGCCACCTATTCTGTTTCAGAGTGAGCTATGGTACAATAAAATGTAACTGCAGATTTAGACCAAGACTGTCAGCCCTATTATTTCTATTTCAGCAATTACAATTAGCAATGGAACAATGGAGCTCTTCTCTTTGGGTGTTACCTATATAATGCAGCACAATTTGCCTGCAAATTCTACAGACAAGCCTGCTTGTCTTCCTCTTCATCAATGACTCTTAGCAATTGAGTAATCGTATTTGGGTGTATATTACACCCAAACATTATTAGTGAAAATTAGGAAAAATACAGTTTAATCACTGATAGGCCCTCCATTATCCTTTGCATGTTAATAGTAGGATTGGTTGGAGTTATGGTCAAGGTCACACATTTTTTTGACAAATCCTTCAAACCAGCCCAGATCTCAAACTGTTGTGGTCTGGCACCTGCATCATCCCTGCTTGTGTTTGGAAAGTGCAAATTGGTGCCAGAACCTCACGTGCCAGAACTGCTTCCACTGGTGCCACACTGCTGCCTCTGGTGCACGACTTACACAATCAACCGCATTATCATCAGCGCCCTCTTCGGATACCCAAATCTCCCCCACATCCTCTTCTAAAGACAAAGTGGCATCATCACTTGGTGTATCACCGGCTACACTCGGGCTGTTCAGGCACACATCAGCAGAACTGCTGAAAGGGCCCCTCTTTATGGGTACACTAACAGAATGCTCACGATTAGACATACCACTGTTGGATGGACTCTCCACAGGGATTGGTGTCATTTCTGATTCAGAGCAAACATTATCCTCTAATGCCTTACTGTTATCTTGCAGCTCGGCTTTGACGTGTAACAGTAGTTGTGCACCACTTGTAGGCTCGGTAACATTTTTGGATCTGCCACTAATAGAGAAAGGCGAAAGCCTCATTCTCTCTTTGCCACTGCATGTGTAGAATGGCATGTTGGCAATTTTTTTTTTATCGGCACTTAACTTTTCCTCAGTTACACTTCTTTTTCACTTCAACACAGTAAAAAAAAATTTTGGACTGATTTCGAAACACTGTGTAGTTTGACATTGCCCTGCCCAGATGACATACTGGGAACACTACCATCAGGACTGGTGACAGAACCTGGTTGCTCATTCTGCTCATATATGGACTGCTTTGAATCCATTCTGAGCCCAAAGCACTTGTAGTGCTACAAATTGTTTTAGATACTGCTGACAAATATGACTTTTGACAGCCAGAAATATTTAGGCAAATTAATGGGGGACACCCCAAAAGCACTGGGGAGTGCTAAATATTATTTGGTACATACTGCTGACAAATATGACTTTTGACAGCCAGAAATATTTATGCACAATTATGGGGGACACCCCAAAAGCACCGGGGAGTGCTAAAAATTATTTGGAAGATACTGCTGACAGATAGTAATTTTGACAGCCAGAAATATTTAGGCAAAATAATGGGGGACACCCCAAAAGCACTGGGGAGTGCTAAAAATTATTTGGTAGATACTGCTGACAAATATGACTTTTGATAGCCAGAAATATTTATGCACAATTATGGGGGACACCCCAAAAGCACTGGGGAGTGCTAAAAATTATTTGGTAGGTACTGCTGACAGATAGTAATTTTGACAGCCAGAAATATTTAGGCAAAATAATGGGGGACACCCCAAAAGCACTGGGGAGTGCTAAAAATTATTTGGTAGATACTGCTGACAAATATGACTTTTGACAGCCAGAAATATTTATGCACAATTATGGGGGACACCCCAAAAGCACTGGGGAGTGCTAAAAATTATTTGGTATATAGTGCTGACAAATAGTAATTTTGACAGCCAGAAATATTTAGGCTAAATAATGGGGGACACCCAAAAAGCCCTTTGAGTGCCAAATATTGAAAAAAACAAACAAACTCCTCTATCCTCCTCTCTTCTCTAGCGATTTTTGTTAGCGCAATTGGAATCAGAATATTGTATTCTCTGTCCCTGCTCTAATCAGCCTGTGACTACACCCTGCTCTCTCCCTCTGTCAAATGGCGATGGATTGCTGTGGAGGTGTGTATTTATAATTTTCATTTATCGCGAGAACCGAGCCCTGAGATCCGACGACGTCACAATGACGTTCGGCCTCGATTTGGATTCCGAGTGGGCGGGAGAGTACCGAGCCTGCTCAGCTCAGTACTCGGATACCCAAAGTTCGGGTGGGTTCGGTTCTCGGGTAACCGAGCCCGCCCACCTCTACTATAAACAGAGTTGAGAGACATTATCAAGTCTACCATTCAATCAGAAGTTCGCACCGTTATACAAGAAGAAATCAAAAAGGTGGTGATCGAACTACGTTGGGAAATAACAGCCATTGGTACAAGAACTTCAGACCTAGAGCAAAAAGTAGACGAGGTCTGTCATTTCCAAGAATTTGTGTCCATAGAATTATCAGATCTTCATACAGACTTGGAGTCGTTCTAGGAACATCTTGAGGACATTGAGAACAGACCTAGGCGAAACAACCTTTGTATCCAAAATATTCCATAAACAATAGACAATGACCTCTTACCTAAATACCTGGAAATACTATTTTGGCTCTTTCTGCCTGACGCCTCAGCGCTAAAAGTCCAAACAGACAGAGCTCATAGAGCCCTACGCTCCAAACCATCTTCAAATCAGCCGCCCAGAGATGTGATATTTCGATTCCACTATTATAAATATAAGGAACAATTTGTCATGGCTGCCCGAGCTGCCACATCGCTTGCCTTCGAGTGGGTGAATCTCCAAGTGTTCCAAGATCTAGGCCCCTCCACACTACAAAAACGGCGAGACCTTGCTCCAATTACTAAACTTTTGCAGGAGTTCAAAATCCGCTACAGATGGGGCTTCCCATTTCACCTCCTGATAGGGCATGAGGGCCAGTCTCACAAAATCAAGACACTAGACCAAGGAACTGCCCTCCTGCCTACACTAGGAATAGCAACATCTTCGATCCCGACAACAACAGAACCTACAAGACCAACAGTCCCTACGCTTTCGTGGACACAAGCAATATGAAGCCTAACATAGGTTCATATTCACACAGACTACTGTCAACAAGCACAAGTAAACTGACCGAGGCAACCAGACAAAATAGGCCATGACTCTGGTTCAGCCACATCGGGGTAAAAACATTCATATTTTTACAGATGCTGACAACCAAGACCAGCTTCCATCTTGAGAATACCACAAGAAATAAGTACACTTTATTCATATATAGGATACAATATTAACCAAGTTAATTAACAGTCTCAGATTCTAGACTGAGTGACTGATTACTTAATAGAATGTTACGAATGACTACAATATGTATTAAATTGGCAGAGGGGTTCGGCCTCGTGTGGTGGGGAATGGCTCACCTCTTGTAGCCCCCGGTAATTCATGTGCTGCTCCCCGTGGCACGAGTTGGATCAACCATAAGACAATGGCTTGATAACATACAAGCCGAATATGCTATAGCTGAAAATAGTGTTAGCATTATGTTATATGTTTCATTGAATGTTATCTGTTGGATTCAAGTAGTTAACTGATTTAATGTTTATTATTCGATTTCAAAATACTCTGTTGCCCCCTTTACATATTTCTCTCTCCCATTAGAACATTTCAGTAATACTGAAAACTCACTTGAGCATCCGTACCTAACCATTCCCTCCAACAAGTGTCCCTCTTGTAACGCAACCACCCCCCATATTCCCCAAGTACACAGGATGTACTGGTTCTGATTTTTGGAAGAGACACTTTGCCAGTCAAGCTGTCTTCTTTCCCTTGACTGTACCCCTAAGTTTCCACTAACCCTTGCCTTATCCCCCCTACTTATCCACCTCAGCCTGGCGTCCCACTCAATCAATTCCATCACCTTAATCGATCTTGGTCTGAGTATCACCATGACTTACCATGACTTTTTCGGTTATGACCAGCAATGTTAATGGTCTCAATACTCCGCAGAAACGTACAATATTGATTCAATATCTGAAATGTCACTCCCCACAGGTGGTAATGCTTCAAGAAACGCATTTTAAACACTCCCATCCAAAACTACACTGTAAACAATACCTCCAAGTATTTTACTCAACCTCCTCCCAGAAGGTGAAAGGTACAGCCATTCTACTTCACCATACACTCCCACTGACAATTGATTCATCTCCCAGGGTAGATTTATCATCTTAACGGGTTTCCTCTCGCACACGTCTGTCACATTGGCCACGCTATATGCCCCCAATACTTGCCAAAACACTTTCTTTACTCACTTTTTTGCCAAACTCTCACAATCTGGGAATGGGAGAGTAATATTGGGAGAGGATTTTAATACCGTTCTAAATACACAATTAGACCGATTGCAACCAGTGCTAAGTGGCAGTCGAGCTACCCGTGAGGGTTCGAAACTACAATCCCTGCTCACTCGCACTAATCTATATGATACATGGAGGGTATTGTACTCCAATGACAGAACCTACATGCACTACTCGATGCCTTATGGAACTTATTTTAGAATAAATATGTTCTTTGTAGATGCTCTGATGACCCAGAAGCTGAAATCGGCTAAAATTACACCAGTCCCTTGGTCTGACCACTCGGCCATGACTTTGCAACTTGACGTCTTGCCATCCTACACACCATATTACAATTGGAGACAGAATGACCAATTGTTTTTAAAAAAAAGAAAACATCACTACAATACAACAAGCTCTTCTTGATTTTCAAACGGATAATAGTCAAAACGAAACCACCCTTACCATTAGATGGGAAGCCCATAAGGCAACCATCAGAGGCCGCCTGATCAATCTAGCCTCACACAAGAAAAAATTACACAGGCAAGCAGTTACTAATTTAGAATCCCAAATACAAACTCTCACAACTAGACACCAAAAATACCCTAAACGCACAACCTATCTCAAACTACTAGCCTTAAGAGGCCAATTTGGCAAGCTATTTTCCACAAAAGAGGCTAAAACCCTACAATGGCTTTAGCAGCGCTATTTTGAAAAAGGAGACAAAGCCGACACGCTGCTAGCCCGCGGGGCTCCAGAACAAGTGCGCCCGTAATCGCATTATAGCCATTAAAGACCAGACACAACAATTACTTTACTACCCAATAGATTACGAACATACTACAAATAACTATATAATCTCCCTTGACCTACAGACACCACAGATGCTTCTCACGTTCAAATAAACGAACATCTCCAAGCATGTGCCCTTCCTCGCCTCACGAAAATGCAACTTACAATTCTAAATGCCGAGATCACGCTAAAAGAGATTAAGATGACCACTAAAACCCTTACAAATACAGCAGTGTCGGTCCAGATGACCTTACAGCATTATATTATAAAAATTTGCCAGCGAATTGGCCCCTATGCTCCTTTCCCTCTTTAGAGCGAGTCTGGATTTAAAAAATTTGAAAAGGACGCCACCAGAGCGGATGTTATTGTTATCGGCAAAGAAGGGCAAGAACCTAGTCTCTGTGAGAGCTATCGACCAATCTCTCTCTACTGACTGTAGATTTAAAACTATATGCTAAATTACTAGCGAATAGATTAGCCCGAGTGATCCCTGCCCTGGTACACCCTGACCAGGTGGGTTCATCCCTGCTCATCAGGGAACAGATAACACAAAACGAGCAATTGATCTAATTGAAGTAGCTAACTGGACACGAACCTCCATTCTAGTGGTGTCTCTTGATGCAGAAAAGGCTTTCGACAGGGTCTCTTGGGCTTTAAAGACTAATTTTTATGTGGATTAGCCTCCTTGTATTACAACCCCTCAGCCGTGGTCTGGGCTTACGTGGCTGTGTCACCACCATTCCAAATAACGAATGGCACACAACAAGGCTGCCCACTCTCCCCCTTACTATTTGCTCTAACAATGGAACCTCTGGCATCTCGAGTTTGCAATAACACGATGATCACAGGGATCCAGGTGGGTAAAACTGACTATAAAATTTCTATGTATGCGGATGATATTTTACTAACAATCACTAACCCCCTTATCTCCCTACCCTCCTTACAGAATGAACTCAGTGCTTATGGCACAGTATCCAACTTTAAAATTAATATGGACAAATCTGAAATCCTCCTCTCAACTTACCTCCCCCACTTTTAGACTCATTGAGACACCAAACAAATTTTAGATGGCAGCTAGATAAGCTCAAATATTTGGGAATCTACTTAACAGCTCAATATAATGAACTATACGCTGCTAATTTTCCCTGACTTTTGAACGTACTCAAAAGAAATCTCGAGAAGTGGGATAGCTTGTATATCTCTTGGCTGGGCCGCGTCGCGGCAGTACAAATGAATCTAGTACCAAGAATCCTTTACCTATTTCAGGCACTGCCTATAAGGGTACCGTCACTTGCATTGAAAACTCTACAGAAGCAAATTGCTAGATTTATCGTGGATTTAGATTTATCCCCAAGTACAAGCCCATACTCTTCATTGCAGAACAGCAGAGGGAGGGCTTGGTCTCCCAAATATCTCTAAATATTACATTGCCACACATCTAACCCAACTAGTACTATTCCATTCACCATTGACTACAAGGCTATGGGTTGACATAGAAGCTCATCTCTTGCAGCTGCTCTCACCTTACACCCTCCTATGTATATCGATCAAACACCGCCCGCCACTCTCCCTTCTCCCACCCACTACCCGCTTCTCGCTTCAGAGCATTTACTTGGTGGGAAATCACTAAATCATATTTCCGCTGTGGAATAACCCAACCTTTCCCTCTGGACAACAACAATCTTTCATTCCGAATCTGGTCTCGATCTTGACTTAGGTTTCTAACAGACATAGCTCCTATGCTTATTTTTCCTGAATTTGCAGACCTCCAACGATGATAAGATATCCCTCATAACCACTTCTATCAATATCTACAACTAACACATCTATATCACTCAATTCCAGCACTTAAAACAATATATCAACTCACTCCTTTAGAATCCTTTTGTATAAATAAGTCCCCCACCCACGGGTAAAGTCTCCACTTTTTACAGCCTTCTGGTGGCATTTCGGCAACCAGACAAAGACCCTTATTAGCTAAAGGGGGAAGAAGACCTTGGAAAAGTACTGGAACTGGAGCAATGGTCCAAGATCAGGAGATGTGTTGCCAAGAGATCTATTTGTGTGAAGACCAAAGAGGATGCATATACACTACTATATAGATGGTATTTAGTCCCTACACATCTAAAAGCTATATATCCTGACTCTTCTAGCTTATATTGGAGATCCTGTTGGCATGAGGGTTTGTTTCAACACATATGGTGGTCATGCCCTAAGATGGTGAGATTTTGGCAAAAGATCCATAACCTAATTCTTAGAGTCACTTCGCTACAAATTCCCCCTGCCCTCCCTACTCTCTACCCATACCTAACACTGACAAACATACAACAGTGCTCGTAAGTCATATACTTAATGTTGCCAAATGTGCAATAGCTGCCAACTGGAAGCAGTCTGAACCCCCTACATTACCCAAAGTGATTAATAGAATCTGGCAGACTTATCGCTGTGGCATATTAGAAGCATAATCAATGATCGGCCCATTAAATTTCAAAATATCTGTCAACACTGGCTTGCCACCTACAGAGTAGACCAACCAAGAACACATTAAAGCGGAGTTTGACATCACTGAATTAGTCACACGTCTAACAATCCCCAGGACGCCAGGCTGAGTCTCCTCCATGCACCTCCTTTCCCCCTACTAACCCCTCCCTTTTCCCTTCTTAGGCCTTTAAACTTGATCTTCTCTTCTTTTCTCACATTAAGCCTCCTCCCCCCCTCCTCTTCCCTCACCCCCTCCCTAGGTTTTACCTTCTCTCTACCCACAACTTCGTGATTTAGCTTCATAACAAAGTTGTTAATAACAAATTATTTTTTTTAGTTTGAAAATTGTCAGATTTCTAACCTAACCTTTATGCTGTTAAAACCTGAAAAACTTTTCAATAAAAAATGTTTAAAAAAAAAAGAAAGAGAATTTACAGATTTTAGTTAAGGTTGGGATGAGAACTGGAGACAGAGATCTACTGATTTACGAGGGTATAGGATCAATAGGATCAAGAGAACAGGTAGTAGAGTAGAGAGATAAGAAGAGATCATCATTTGTGGAATCAAATAAAGAGAGGATGTTAGAGTGTGCCAAGAAAGTATTGAGCTGGTTGTTTGTCGAAAAAGAAGGTTCCATTTCAATTTGGGACCTTATCAAAATTGTCCTTGAAGTAGGAAGCAAGATCTTGGGCACTATTATTATTATTATTATTATCATTTATTTGTTAGGCACCACAAGGTTTCCGCAGCGCCGCACATAGTACAAACAGTAGACTATACAGGGTATAACAGTACAGAACAATAAACAAAAAGTACCAATACTTCAGAAACTCCAGGCAGGCAGATGCAATAGACACGGAGCAGAAGAACGGGTAAGGAGACAGGAGGGAAGAGGGCCCTGCTCATTCGAGCTTACATCCTAAGGGAGGGTTGACAGAACAGGCACAAGAGGAGCCGGTTGAGCGGAGGAGATAGGGGTTAAGTGGATGGGTGGTAGGCTTTGAGAAAGAGGTGAGTTTTGAGTGCACGTTTGAAGGAGCACAGAGTGGGAGAGAGGCGGATGGAGCGAGGGAAGTCATTCCAGTGAAAGGGGGCTGCACGGGAAAAGTCCTGGATTCTGGAATGGGAAGAGGTGATCAGAGTGGAGGAGAGGCGACGGTCATTGGCCGAGCGCAGGGAGCGGGCGGGAGTGTGAATGGAGAGGAGGTTGGAGATATAAGGGGCAGGAGAGTGGGAGAGAGCCTTGTAAGTGGTGGTGAGGAGTTTGAAAAGAATTCTGTAGGGGAAGGGGAGCCAGTGAAGGGCAAGGCAGAGAGGGGAGGCAGAGGAGGAGCGGCGTGAGAGGTAGATGAGTCTTGCGGCCGCGTTGAGTATAGAGCGGAGGGGGGAGAGACGAGAGTGGGGGAGGCCGGTGAGGAGGAGGTTGCAGTAATCCAGGCGGGACTAATAGAAGTTAGAGAGTTTGGGGTGGGAGGGCTGAGAAGAGATTTAAATGTTTTATAAAGACGTTTGTGGTTAGAATGTAAGAATAGAGAAGACTCTGCTGTGAACCTACATAGATAGCAACATATACAAAATCTGAAGAATTAATAATAATCAAATTTATTCATATATTATTAACCACAAAAAAACAGTGGAAGTACACTTAGTGCAAGTTCAGATAAAAATGGATAACAACAAATTGCAGTCACAGGAAGTTGACCAATAGGCAATCACGGTTTGAAATTCATTAGAGGTGCCTTCTGATGAAAGTGTGGGACACACAGAAATGCGTCAAGAACTAAATATAGAGGACATTAAATATCTTCTATATCCGATTGAGCCACAGCGGTTTTATTTGAATCTGTTAATTACTGCTGGATCAAACTCAGCGCATAGAAATACTACTCCATGTCAGAGACACTGACATGGAGATGTTGGGTGACTATCGTTAGATGTTATACGCACAACGTGAATATGATTTCTGCCTTGCATAGGCTAATATACACCTGGTAGCCCCACAAATGATCAATGTGCTGGAAGGGTCGGCATAGATAGATTTGCCGGTTATTATTTACCTACACTCTATCTATTTATTACACACATATTTTGATTTCTTTATGGCTATTCAAAAAAATGACTGTTTTGGATAACACTACATCATCTGAGAGTGGGGAACCACTAAAAAGATTTAAAATATTCGAACCATAAGCATCATTTGTGATAATTATACTAATGATTGTATCTGAATTTATTCCATCAAAAGCCACAATGAATATATCAATCTGTGCTAATAGTGATATTATAAGATTTCTTCTTATCACTTAATAAAATATGGAACAATAGATTTTGCATTAAAATGCATGACTCCTGCACCTCTAATGAATTTCAAACAGTGATTGCCTATTGGTATACTTGCTGTGACTGCAATTTGTTGTTATCTATTTTTATCTGAACTTGCACTAAGTGTAATTGTATTCATTTTGTATGGTTAATAATATATGAATAAATTTGATTATATTTAATTATTCCGATTTTGTATATGTTGATATCTATGTAGGTTCCTAGCAAAGTCTTCTCTATTCTTACTTTTTTTTTTTACATATATTGTGTGAGGTATAAACAGACATCTGGAGACAGCAGCTGATTATCTACATGTTCAATCACTGAATAGCGCCCAGGAGAACATTAAACACCTGTGCATTCTTTGTGTCTTTGTGCCCTACTCTGTTCATGGATGTATAATATCATCATCATCATCATCATCATTTACTTATATAGCACCAACATATTCCGCTATACAATTGGGGACAAACATAGTAAACTAATAAACAAACTGGGTAAAACAGACATAGAGGTGAGAAGGCCTTGCCCGCAAGCTTACAATCTATGGGACAATGGGAGTTAGACATATGAGGCTAAGGCTAAATCTACATTTTGCATTTTGGCCCAGCCAGGCTGCAAAGGTAAAAGTGACTCATATAATATAATTTGTACGGTTTGTAGTTAGAAGCTTGAGCAGAGATGAGAGATTGTAAGTAGAGTATTTTGATAGGAGTGGTAGATAGCAGTATATGTGAGGAAATCATTAGCTGTAAAAAATGTACGCCAATGTCGTGTTACTTTAGTGTGCCATGGCTTACATTGAAGTCGTCTGCCATCTCTTATGGAAACTACTGAGGAAAAAAAGAGATCTAGGAGACACTAATTCAGGTGACTTAAAATCAGCACGGTGGCTAAGTGGTTAGCACTTCTGCCTCACAGCGCTGGGGTCATGAGTTCAATTCCCAACCATGGCCTTATCTGTGTGGAGTTTGTATGTTCTTCCTGTGTTTGCGTGGGTTTCCTCCGGGTGCTCCGGTTTACTCCCACACTCCAAAAACATACTGGTAGGTTAATTGGCTGCTATAAAAAAAAAATTGACCCTAGTCTGTGTGTCTGTCTCTCTGTCTGTCTGTCTGTCTGTCTGTCTGTCTGTCTGTCTGTGTGTGTATGTTAGGGAATTTAGACTGTAAGCCCCAATGGGGGCAGGGACTGATGTGAATGAGTTCTCTGTACAGCGCTGCGGAATCAGTGGCGCTATATAAATAAATGGTGATGATGATGATGATCAGGTAAACAATGTAATAAACCAAAGAGAAAGGCAAGTCAGATGCTTGGTTGAATAGGGAGAGGAATCAGTAGCAGAAAGAAATTAATAATAAAGCCACTGTACGGGTCAATGGTACGTCCTCATGTGGAATACTGCGTTCAATTCTGGAGGCCATATCTCCAGAAGGATGTAAATACATTAGAGACTGTACAAAGAGGGACAACTAAAATGGTGCATGGCCTACATCACAAAACTTACCCAGAAAGACTTAAAAATCTTAATATGTATAGTTTGGAGCAGAGAAGAGAACGGGGAGACATAATAGAAACTTTCAAATATATCAAGGGTTTTAACAAGGTACAGGAGGAAACATGCTTCAAAGGAGGGGAAATATTTAGAACACAACATACACTGAAACTGGAGGGAGGGAAGTAAGTTCAGAGGAAATGTGAGGAAAAACTATTTTACAGAAAGGTAGTGTATAACCCCATCAGAGGTGGTAGAGGTTAATACAGTAGACAAGTAACAAGCTTGGGATAGACATAATGATATCCTTACAAAGAATGAAGGATCAAATACAGTTTGAGGTAGGTTAAAATAGGTTAATAATGGGCCAGAGAGATGGGCCAAGTGGTTCTTCTCTTCTGCCAAATTCTATGTTTTTATGTGACACGAAGTATGAGGAGTAGCTGGAGCAACTTTTATTATTATTATTAATTTTTATTTATAGGTCGCCACTAGGTGTCCGTAACGCCGTACAGGTACAAACGATTACAATACGAGGAGAAACAGCACAGTACAGTAAACAATAAGCATAGTAACTCAGTAAGCTCAAAGCACAGCTAGAGAGGGCGGGTGAGGGAAGAGGGAAGATCCGCACATGACGGAGCCCAAGAGTGAGGGCGCAGATGACAGGGAGACCCTCAGAGCGGAGAGGAGGGAGCGAGAGGGGGGACGGGGGGTAGAGGGTCCTCGAGGAGGAGGGCTAGGTAGCTGGAGAGCAGAGTTAGAAGTGGTGGAAACAGGAGGAGAGATGGCCCTGCTCAAAGGAGCATACAATCTTAGGGGTGGGGTAGACAGACAGATAGACACAGGGGTGAGAGGGAGAGAAGGAGGAACGGAGGCAGATAAAGGGAAGGGGAATGAAGGGGGAGAGGCAGAAGATAAGGATGGAAGTTAAGTGGGAGACTGGAAGGCTTTAAGAAAAAGGTGGGTTTTTAAAGCCCATTTGAAACTGGGCAGATTAGGGGAAGTTCTGATGGAGGGAGGGACTTAATCAAGGGCTGTTGCTAAGGTTTGGGGAAAATATGGTACTGCCATATCAGTGGAGAATGTAGAAATTGGGGATTGAAGATGTTGGCCCTTGCTCAAACTTTCATATCGACGCTGCTTTCAAAAACCTAATAAAAATCTTTAGAGGGATCACACTTTGTCTATATATTTGCATTTATACATATGCACAACATTTTGCAGAAACATGACAGTGACATTGTTAATAACAGATAAATAGTTTAACCTAGATATTAATGGCAATGGTTTACTTACCCACTTTGTTATATTATTTAAGCAGCTCATTTGCATATATGATTTATTAATATTTATTAAAATAATTTATTTAGATACACTTTGAGTCCTCTCCTTGTTGTCTCTATGGCAAAGTGACTTATTCTCTGAGGCCTAGTAGAGACATACTAATTATTTTTATATTTTACAAATGTATCTTTCCACATCATTTCACCAGCCTTTATCTTATATCAATAACTCCCAATATGATTATTCTCAATGGACATGATTGCAGAATGAATATAAAGCATGAACTTCCATGAGGGATAATCTGTAGAATCGTCTTGAAGGTTTGAACATCCCAAGGTGCTCTCTTCAAAGAGACGGAATAACACTACATTAATATATGTACCATGACATTTCAGAAGAGAGACAATAGTTTTAAGAGAAAGATGTAAATGCCCTATCCAATAATGAAAGTGGCATTTATTATTATTTGCTTCATACAATCATAAAAATGGATATTGTTTTATTAAGGCTCTATGCTCAACATGGAAGTCCGTATTTTCATTTACAAAATACTTTTAATATTAAGACAAAATTAGCATATTTTAGTGTTATGGTGTATAGGTGTGTTTGACTAGTATTTGCTGTATTCATTTTTTTATATCCTGCACATCCATTTGTCACCAGTCTTTAAAGCAGGCAGAGAATGCTGTAGTCATTTAGAAATTTACATTAGGACAGATAAATTCAGTATAAGTGTGCTGATCTTGTGGAAGGCAGTGAGTAATATGTGTACTGAAGAAATTATTTTATAAGGACAGAGCCAAATATGACAGGAGCAGTTTCATGATGCAGAGAGGGGAGTGGTCACCACATACAGAACCATAGAAGAAGGAGCAGGGTCCAGCAACAGCAGAATGATATAAAGCTGGTTGCAAACTGTTGATGGATGATTATGTTTTCAAATGCACCCTATATGTCAAATGAGACTGTTACACGGTACACCAATTACCAACACTATCATCTGACTGATGATTTTACTGGTCTGAAAAAGCTGTAGGATGTGCTTATTACTAGAATAGATGTTTGTGATTGAATTCTAAATTTGGTGCATTAAAATGTATTATTATTTCTATAAAAGATTTGTAATAGGGACATAATCATCCAGAGTGTGACCTTGCCTTTCAGTTTTAGAATCTGACACCTCTGCATGTAGGGAGCCATGTGATATCAGAGATGGGGAACAGCTGTTGGTAATGTATATTCAGGGTCTAGGCTTTGTTCTTCACCATTTACAGATTTCACATGTAACAATTAAAACACTACCACAGAGGGGATTGCAACCTATTAACTAACAAGATATCGTCTGTTTCTATAAATTAGTAATATTAGTGATATACAGTTTATTATTAGTATTTAGTGTTACATATACTGCATTCTGTACACTAGCGTGCAACAGTTTGGAATCACTAAGAAATGTCCTGGTTTTTTAAAGAACGTATCAAGGTAGCATTAATTTGATTTTAAAATACAGTTAAGACATTAATATTGTTGCAAATGACTATTACTGCTTGAAATGACTGATTTATATATCGTTACTCACATATGACTGCAGAGCCCCATTTTCAGCAGCCATTCCTCCAGTGTCCTAATTCTGCATTCAAAAATAGCCAAAAGAAAACAGTTTTCTCAAGTAACTCTTCAGTCTATTGTTGTTTTGAGAAATAAAGGCTATTCATGCTTCTGTTTGCTAAGAAACTGAAGATTTCATACTAAGGTGTCCACTATTATCTTGAGAGAAAAGGACAAACTAGATCTAACCTGGATAGAAAAGAAGCGGACAGCCCAGATGTACAACTGCACAAGAGCGGACAGCTGATACTTCTTCCACAAAGTTCCCAGGTTCTGTCTTCTTCGGGCCCCCTCTCTGCTTCTCTGAATTACAGTTCTTTGGATAAATTGTAAAAATAAACACAGTAAGAATGCATTGTAGTGTATATACTAGTATTTTTAGCAAACACCAGTATATTTATTTCTATCCTGTTGTGGGGGGGGAGGGGGGGTGATGAACTATATGGGACTGATGCAGAGTGTGATGTATGCTAGTTTGCATAGCAAATCCTGTGCGAAATTGCTCAACGCATGATCAGCAAATATGCAAATGCAAATACACCAATGCAGACCAGTGCATATTTAACACTTACAACCTTTTTGACTGGAGAGGAGGAATGGGGAAGGGAAGGGCGATCTAGCATAAGCCGAGTACAGTAAGGGCTTTTTCTTGCAAATGCAGCTAATGCAGACTAACAGGGACACACATATACGCCTAACAGAAGGCGTAATATTTGCAAGTGCAATAGGGCTGTTGCATTAACACCTGATAATGACCTCATCAATTTTGATTGGGTGATTGCCAAGGAACCTCCACAGTTGATACTACTGCATTCATTGAGCACAGCTACAGTCAGGTCCATAAATATTGGGACATCGACACAATTCTCATATTTCGGGCTCTATACACCACCACAATGGATTTGAAATGAAACTAACAAGATGTACTTTAACTGCAGACTTTTCAGCTTTAATTTTAGGGAATTACATCCAAATCAGGTGAACGGTGTAGGAATTTCAACAGTTTCTATATGTGCCTCCCATTTTTTAAGGGACCAAAAGTAATGGGACAAAGTAAACAATCCTACATCAAACTTTCACTTTTTAATACTTTGTTGCAAATCCTTTGCAGTCAATTACAGCCTGAAGTCTGGAACGCATAGACATCACCAGACGCTGGGTTTCATCCCGGATGATGCTCTGCCAGGCCTCTACTGCAAATGTTTTCAGTTCCTGCTTGTTCTTGGGACATTTTCCCTTCAGTTTTGTCTTCATCAAGTGAAATGCAGCTCAATCGGATTCAGGTCAGGTGATTGACTTGGCCATTGCATAACATTCCACTTTTTAGCCTTAAAAAACTCTTTGGTTGCTTTTGCAGTATGCTTCGGGTCATTGTCCATCTGCACTGTGAAGCGCTGTCCAATGAGTTCTGAAGCATTTCACTGAATATGAGCAGATAATATTGCCCGAAACACTTCAGAATTCATCCTGCTGCTTTTGTCAGCAGTCACATCATCAATAAATACAAGGAAACCAGTTCCATTGGCAGCCATACATGCCCACGCCATGACACTACCACCACCATGCTTCACTGATGAGGTGGTATGTTTTGGATCATAAGCAGTTCCTTTCCTTCTCCATACTCTTCTCTTCCCATCACTCTGGTACAAGTTGATCTTTGTCTCATCTGTCCATAGGATGTTGTTCCAGAACTTAATGGCTTTTTTTAGATATTGTTTGCCAAACTCTAATCTGGTCTTCCTGTTTTTGTGGCTCACCAATGGTTTACATCTTTTGGTGAACCCTCTATGTTCACTCTTGTGAAGTCTTCTCCTGATTGTTGACTTTGACACATATACACCTACCTCCTGGAGAGTGTTCTTGATTTGGCCAACTGTTGTGAAGGGGTTTTTCTTCACCAGGGAAGAAATTCTTCTGTCATCCACCACAGTTGTTTTCCATGGTCTTCAGGGTCTTTTGGTGTTGCTGAGCTCTCCGGTGCGTTCTTCTTTTTAAGAATGCTCCAAACAGTTGATTTGGCCACACCTAATGTTTTTGCTATCTCTCTGATGGGTTTGTTTTGATTTTTCAGCCTAATGATGGCTTACTTCACTGATAGTGACAGCCCTTTGGATCTCATATTGAGAGTCGACAGCAACATATTCCAAATGTAAATGTCACACTTAGAATCAACTCCAGACCTTTTACCTGCTTAATTGATGATGAAATAATGAGGGAATAGCCCACACATGTCCATGAAATAGCTTTTGAGTCGATTGTCCCATTACTTTTGGTCCCTTAAAAAGTGGGAGGCACATATGGAAACCGTTGTAATTCCTACACCATTCACCTGATTTGGATGTAAATTTCCTCAAATTAAAGCTGAAAGTCTGCAGTTAAAGCACATCTTGTTAGTTTCATTTCAAATCCATTGTGGTGGTGTATAGAGCCCGAAATATGAGAATTGTGTCGATGTCCCAATATTTATGGACCTGACTGTATATCAGATCATTGAGTACACACATGTAATACAGACAGACCGGAGAGTTTATGTTTAAATATGTAAATGTTGTTTATTTTGTTTACATTTACATATGCAGCCACACAACATAGTCACGTTCAATTCAATTTAGAGTACAAAGGACACTTACTACAGCCTATGATTTCAGAGAAGGTGCATGGAGGGGATTGGGCAATGTACAGCAAGGGTGTGCCAATCTCGAGAGCAGGCAGCAGCGTCAGAATCAAGCCCTGGGCATCTCTCAGGTACGTGTTTTGCAGCCATATCTCTTGCTTCAGCTACAGGTCTAGTCTAAGTGCGATTACTAATAATGACTCTGTGTATGTATGCAATTACATGTGTTTGCAATCAGGAGCAATTCTAAATATGGCTTTTATGTACAATAAAATCTATTCATTTTTTAATGTTTTATCAATAATGCCTATATTATTAACAGGTGACATTAATAGATTTTTTTTCTCTGCATTCTTTGTGATTTTATACTCCACCCAGGAATTGGACGTATCTTGCAGTATCTTCACTAGTAGAGCAGACATACATATGCATTCATCACCGCATGTATTTTCAGATCCGGGTGCGTTTTAAATCAAATGCACATTGCGTTCAGCATGTGTTTCTTAATGAATCAGGCCCTCAGTTGCCAGCATAGCCATCAAGCCCTATATGCAAATTAGTATTTGAGTATGCATTCTAATATTTTACAGCTGCGCTACCACCTAGTAAATGTATTTACTAGGTCATAGGTGATAGTTCAGCTTAAAATAATAGTAAGCCTTTATTGTAGCATTGAGAGTAAGATTGCAAATGTGTTTTGTTATATCAGACCACAGCAAACCATTTTAGATATTTACAGTGGCAGACTTTTCATACATGCTGCTTATTGTACATAACTATGACTATCACTTTGTTCCATATGCTCAGCTTCATAATTGTGTTACCAATACCCAATTTGCCACCGTTAAAATATTTAATTGTGTCTAGCAAAAAATAGGCCTAGAGCAGTGGTTCCCAAACTTTTGCAGTTCGCGGCACCCTTAGAGTCTCCATAAATTTTTCAAGGCACCCCTCCAAAATAATTACAGAGCAGTCCTGTTTTATAAGTAGTTGGGTCAAAAAAACATAATAAGTATTTAGGTCAGGACAGAAATACTTATTTTGTTGTATGCAAAAATAATACGCATAAATCCAAGGAAAAAATAATATTTTTATATATTTTTTTCAATTATATTTCTGTCAAAGAATAATTGACAACTAACTCACACTGTGACCTCCTTCATCTCCACACACTCTGCCCCCTCTCACGCTGCCCCGTCTGCCCTCTCACTCTGCCCTCTCTCATGCTGCCCCTCTGCCCTCTCACGCTGCCCCTCTGCCCTCTCACGCTGCCCCTCTGCCCTCCCTCACGCTGCCACTCTGCCCTCTCTCACGCTGCCTCCTCTCACACTGCCCTCTCTCACTCTGCCCCGCTGCTCTCTCTCACACTGCCTCCTCTCACTTTGCCCCTCTGCCCTCTCTCACGCTGCCTCCTCTCACACTGCCCCTCTGCCCTCTCTCACACTGCCTCCTCTCACACTGCCCCTCTGCCCTCTCTCACGCTGCCTCCTCTCACTCTGCCCCTCTGACTTCTCTCACGCTGCCTCCTCTCACTCTGCCCCTCTGACCTCTCTCACGCTGCCTCCTCTCACACTGCCCCTCTGCCCTCTCTCACGCTGCCTCCTCTCACGCTGCCCCTCTGCCCTCTCTCACGCTGCCTCATCTCATGCTGCCCCTCTGACCTCTCTCACGCTGCCTCCTCTCACGATGCCACTCTGCCCTCTCTCACGCTGCCTCCTCTTACACTGCCCCTCTGCCCTCTCTCACGCTGCCTCATCTCATGCTGCCCCTTTGCCCTCTCTCACGCTGCCCCTCTGACCTCTCTCACGCTGCCTCCTCTTACTCTGCCCTCTCTCATGCTGCCCCTCTGCCCTCTCTCACGCTGCCTCCTCTTACTCTGCCCTCTCTCACGCTGCCCTCTCTCACGCTGCCCTTTCACTCTGTCCCCGCTGCCCCTTCTCACTCTGCCCCCCCTCTCACTTTGCCCCTGCCACTCTGCCCCTGCCACTCTCTCTCACTCTGCCCCACTCTCACTCTGCCACTCACTCTCTGCCCCTTTCTCTATGCTTCTCTCTTACTTGGCCGCCACTCTGCCCCCCTCCGCCACTCTGACCCCCCCTTAGCCACTCTGACCCCCCCCTTAGCCACTCTGACCCCCCCCCCCTTCACCACACTGCCCCCCCCCTCTGCCGCGGCCAGCCAGAGGGAAAAGAAAAAACACTTACCAATCCGCGCGGCGCCGGGACCCAGCATCCTTCTCTCTACTGCAGCGCGCCCGACAATCAGTGACAAGCTGCAGGAGAGAGAAGGATGCTGGATCCCGGCGCCGCGCGGATTGGTAAGTGTTTTTTCTTTTTTTTTTCTTTTCCCTCTGGCTGGTCGCGGCACCCCAGTGGCAGCGCCGCGGCACCCCAGTGGCAGCGCCGCGGCACCCCAGTGGCAGCGCCGCGGCACCCCTGGGAGCCGCGGCACACACTTTGGGAACCGCTGGCCTAGAGCATAAGCAAACTGAGGGGGGGGATTCCTAGTGCATGGAAACCCCTCTCCAAGCCTGGGGCATTGTATAATTGAGGTGGCTGGACCCTGCCTCCGCTTCACACGGCTCCACTCACACGACCTAACAGTAGTGCACGCAGCATTGCCCATGTATATTATGGGGATAGGAAGAGATGGAGAGCAGCCAAGCACTGTCTAAAATTATAGCTACGCCACCATGCATGATTGTCACGCCCACAGGCGGCATGGTGTGGAAACCCCCGTCTACAAATCCAGCATTTGCCCCTGTAATAGAAAACCTTTGCATCATTAGTGCCTAATTCAGAGTCAAACATAAGCTTAAGTGTTTAAAAAAGATGCACACAAGTGAATGTGTATGTACACCATATGTAGAGTTGAAGATGCGCCCAGGTCTGAATGAGTGGCAGATGTGTCCTCTTGACAACAAACACAGCACTCAGACACTGACGTTTAACTTGCAAACATGTAGAAAAACCTTTTATCTCCTATGTTGCAAACTGTAATTACTTGAATTACCTACCTAATACAGCAGGAACAATTTCCTGACCTGCAGTACATAAAAAAATTGTTATCTTCCCTACAACATGCTTGGCAAATTTAAATCTTTGGCTCAATAAGCATCTGCGAATCATTAGGAAATCTCTAATTTTTAACAGTTACTAGTTCAGGGGTTTATCGTCATCATCATCCACTACTTACACCTGCCCCTGTCCATCCGCAAATAAAACCACTTTTTCAGTCGTATCTGGGACTATGTCCCAGTCTGAATCCGAACGCGATTGCAATTGCTCGAACACGCCCTTACAATATATTGCCTACATTAGAACACTCCTTCCCTCCCCCATCCGACCTCTTCAGGCGTGTACATTAATTTTCTGAGCATGCGCAGTGTGACAAAATGCCAAGATGCGCTACAGAACAGGAGTACATCTCACTCTTATCCAGGCTCTTACTATGTTGTTCCTATGATACTTGGAAACCAAATCTAGAACATGTAATATGGCTTATGGTCTACAATTCATGCAAAAATAAAATAACAAATAGCTTTGTAGTTTTATTTCTACCTGTACAAATAGACAAGGAAAAAAATCTATTTGCTTATTTACCTAGTAAAATATTTGCAAAAATCGACATTATGATTTTTGTCTCATAAATGTCCTCAAACCCATTTCATAGAAATTTATAAAACAAAAGCTTACGAAACCCTTTCAAACATAAATGTAGTTCTAAATTATAGTAAATTATTCCTGTTCTTCCTATTCTTCCCAATCCTTTGAATTAAATATTTTAGTGTAGTTGTGCTTTATTATGTAAACATCTTTATTTTGGCAGTTGTGAATATAAAACATGTTTATTAATTATGTGTTCTAGGTACAAATCTACATTTGCATTAACAATTACTGGATTCTATTGGATCAGTGTATAATACTGGACATAATAATACTGATACTGTAACAATGTTTAACAGAAGCAATGGTTTTCTTCTCATAGAATTCCAGTTCTCTTGGTCTCTTCAGCTCTTTCTTTTCTCACTTCTTCTGGTCGCATATCTAACCACTTTGGCTGGAAACTTTCTCGTAATTGTTCTTAGTTGGAACCATCACAGTCTCCACACTCCTATGTACTTTTTCCTTTTTAATTTGTCCATCTTGGAGATCGGTGCCACCACATCAGTAACACCAAAGCTTCTTTCCATTCTTGTATTTGGAAACCGTGCTATCTCCTTTTGGGGATGCCTTACTCAGTGCACTGTCTATTTCTTCTTAGGTTCTGTTGATTTCTTTCTCCTGGCAGTCATGTCTTTTGACAGGTACATGGCAATTTGTCACCCTTTACATTATGTGACTGTAATGAACCACAGGCTGTGCCTGCGTCTTGCTGTTGGTTGCTGGTTGGGTGGCCTAGCAGATAATATAGCCCCAACTATTCTTTTTTCATTTTTAACATTTTGTGGCCCAAACAGTATTGAACATTTTTTTTGCGACATTGATCCACTTTTAAAGCTTGTCTGTCAAGACATTAGCCTTATGAATCTTACAAGTCTACTCGCCTCTTCAGTTACCATTCTTGGGTCATTTACATGTATTGCTGTGTCATATACATTTATTATTTTAGCAGTTTTCCAAATACCCTCTGATGGACAGCGATGGAAGACTTTTTCAACCTGTTCTTCACACCTTATCCTTGTTTCTGTATTCTATACAGGCTCTGGGTTCATGTGTTTGCGTTATATTAAGGGTGCTGTCATAGACTTCAGCAAAATGGCGGTTGTCTTGAACACCATCATTACACCATTGTTAAATCCATTCATTTATACCTTGAGGAACAACCAAGTGAAATGTGCTCTGAAAGGACTTCTAGGTTTGAGCTAGGGGGTGCCATTCACAAAATCAGATTTAACGGCTAGCTATGTGCAACGTTCATCACCCTTGACCACACACACAGTGTCCACGTGTGTGGTGAATCACCACACACATGTTTTCACTCGGGAGGCTGGGAGTTTCCAGGTCTGGACTTTAAAAGCCAGATTCAGGGCTCCCCCTTGTTCTCTCTGCTCTCTAAGCAACGAGCATACACTACACTACAGAAAATATATACTACACTACAGAAAATATACACTACACTACAATAGGAATACACTATTCTATAGGGATACACTACACTACAGTACATATACACTACGCTACAGAAAAGGATTCTATACTACAGGAACGTTCCCTACATTGCAGACAAAGAACTGGATCCAGGATAAAAAGATTTGAAAGTATCATTGATAATAATATATGTCTATAAAGCTATATGTGTTTGTAATGTTGATTTAACTATTTATATACATATAACTGCGTAGCTATTGTTTGATACCTGTGATAGTTAAATCAATATTATAAATACTAATTCTGGCTATGTGCAACGTTCCTTCATGTTTTTACCCAAATAGTTTTATGAACTTTTAACATCACTGTTCAACAGTTTTAAAAAAATGCAGCAGAAAAAAAAACATTTAAAAGACATTGTACAGTATTTAAATAGTGTATGCACATACATTTAAAGTAACAGCAAATACTGTTATGTTGCATTTTGACCTATGTGATATGTGAAAAAAAATAGGCAAAGTAAATACAAATATCAATAAAAAATATTGAATAGCTTAAATATTTTAAAAGCTCAAATATATTGAGGCATTAAAAATAATTGGTGCAAATGTTCACCAATAAGACTTGGGGCTAGATTTACTAAACTGCGGGTTTGAAAAAGTGGGGATGTTGCCTATAGCAACCAATCAGATTCTAGCTTTCATTTTGTAGAATGTACTAAATAAATGAAAGCTAGAATCTGATTGGTTGCTATAGGCAACATCCCCACTTTTTCAAACCCGCAGCTTAGTAAATCTAGCCCTTGGAGTTGCATATAGGGTGAGAAAGGACTGTATTCTGGTAATGTTTCAAAGGAGGCAACGACAAGAGGAACTGGATGTGAGGAGTAAAACAGAGAGCAGAATCGAGGGTGACACCAATGCAGTAGGTTTGGGGGGAATGAATGTGACTTATTTTGGACAATGAGGAAGAATTGAAGGGGTTGCAGGGTGTCACTGTGAGAAAGGAAGATGATGAGCTCAGTTTTGCACATATTAAGCTTTAGCATTGAGACATCCATGGTGATATGGGCAAGATATAATTTGACACATGACATAGTAGAGAAAGGAAGACGTCAGTTAAGAAGAGGTGAGAGTCCAACAGATATTGTGACTGGAGAGAATGTGACAGAAATAGAGACACTTAAAGGGTGCATAGAAAGAGAAGACGTGGTATTCTCTAAACTGCATGCAGTCATGCTACACCGCAATGCGATGTAGGGTTTTTGAAACTGACACACAACGTCACACAGTTTGTCAGCGGTTTAGGCTTTCACCTTTCACAACGCTGGATAGTTAATCCCTCGACTTGTAGGTGAAAAATGCTGCTGATGTGCAGCGATTTCAAATATATCAAAAAAGTGGCACTATAGTAAATATCCCCATTAGTGCCATATAGTTAAAACATAAAACATAATTTTAAGATTGTGTCCCTTTTATGCATCATTTCTGTTATCAGTCCAGAAATTTGAAAAATGGTGCAAATTTTATTATGACACATTCTACTTTGATGTGGTACCAAATCTAGCAGTGCATATTAATCTTAATAGACATATGAATTCAAAGTTTTTGTGAGCATTGAGAACATTTATATGCTTAAACATAACTACAGCTAAAGAAGCATGATTATGCATATATCAAACAAATTATATTTGTAAGAATAATTACTACAGGAAAGAACTGAGCTGGATGCTTGTCGAAGAAGATTTCAATTCGGGTCTCATCAATATTGTCCTTGCAGTAGGAAGCAAGACCTTGGGCACTAATAGTAGTCAGAGGGTATGGGTGGGAGGGTTGAGAAGAGATTTAAATGTTTTATAAAGGCGTTTGTGGTTAGAAACCTGAGCAGAGATGAGAGATTGGAAGTATGTTTGTTTAGAGGTGTCCACAAAATTAACTCCAATGTTGTGTTACTTTAGAGGGCCATGGCTGACATCAAAATCGTCTGCTATCTCTTATGGAAACTACTGAGGAGAAAAGGGATCTAGGAGTCACTATTTCAGGAGACTTAAGGGCAGGTAAACAATGTAACAAGCCAAAGAAAAAGTCAACTCAGATGCTTGGTTGCATATGGAGAGGAATCAGTAGCAGAAATAAATTAATAATAATACCACTGTATAGGTCATTGGCACGGCCTCATCTAGAATATTGTGTTCAGTTCTGGAGGTCATAACTCCAAAAGGATATAAATACACTAGATACTGTACAAAGAAGGACAACTGAAATGATGCATGGCCTATAGCACAAAACTTACCCAAAAAGTATCTTAATATGTATAGTTTGAAGCTGAGAAAGGAAAGGGGGCACATGATAGAAATTTTCAAATATAACAAGGGTTTTAACTAAGGGTGTGCACCGGGCACTTTTAGTGTTTTGGGTTTTGGGTTCTGATTAGCTTGAGGTTTTGGGTTCTGATTTGTTTTGCCAAAACACCTGACGAAAATGTTTTGGTTCTGATTTAGGGTTTTGGGTTCTGATTTATTTTTAAAAAAGCATAAAAAGTGCTAAAATCTAGTTTTTTGTTTGTTTTTCACTCCTACGCTATTATTAACCTCAATAACATTCAATAACAATCATTTCCACTAATTTCCAGTCTATTCTGAACACCACACATGTGGCAAAGATGTAAATGAGGTGAATGGAAATCAAATATAGACAGAATTATAATAATTATAAAAAAGCAGCTCTGTAACCTGAAGTTGTGGCTTCTTTCTGTAAAAATGAGTGGTAATCCAGATGGAAAAACAAGTAAAACAGTAAAACAAGAGAGAAAAAATCCAAGGTTCAATATAGATACAAGGACTAACTCAATAATAAATACATTCTACATACGTAATGAGAAAAAGACAGTTTTGCACTACATGGCACAGTACAAACACAATGAAATGATCTCATTTACCTCATAAATCTTTGGACAAATCCAGGCAGGGAATGTACTGTAGTACATGGTGCATATAACTGAGATCAGAATTGTTACAGGTAAGATTTGTACAAGAAAAATGGCAATTGCTCGTTATAAAATCCAGAGTATATTTTAGGTAAAAAGTTAACAAACTATGGCTTTTTATGGCTTGATGCACTAGACTATCCACTAAGCACAGGACAGGAGCCAAGAACATGTCTGTTAGATGGGAACTAAAGCAAAAATAATGCACTATACTTAGTGCAGAATTGTATGTCTAGTATGTCCTAAAGGTTTAGCCATTTAAACATATAAGATGTCAAAAAGTTCTTTAAAAGATAACTTTGGCTGAAAATAAGTTTCTACTCAGCCAGGGCTGGCAAATTCGCCTACAACTTTCCTTCAACACCTTGCTGGTCTGGTCCTCCAGAGACCTGGAGCTCTGTACTGTGCCACAGTTTCAGTGCTGCTACTGAGGTAACGATGCAGTTCTTGTACCTGGTGGGGAAGAGGCAGCAGGGTACCGCTGGGTGGGACCTGTCTATGGGCAGCTTAAGGTCACCTTCATAAAGCTATTGGATTGAATGACTTTATATTACAGTATTCAAAATATTAATTGCCAAAGCCAAATACATATATTTATATACTTTCAAGGTTTAAACCTAGAAATCATGTAATTTAACTTCTTCTCATTCTGACATATGACGAAAGTTTTCTGCAAACCATGCACGAAAGTCTGACAGGCGCCGTCCTCCCCATGCCGGGACATGTATTTTCAGCAGGTGATAGATGACCGTCAGCTGTCTTTGACAGCTCCACATTGTTCTGTTCGTCTCCCACATCTGGGGTGCCCGGCTCCTCCATGTTCTCCTCATTACTGCTATGTTCAGGTGCAGAAGAATCTTCAGAGCAAGTCTCTGCAATCTGTACAGTTGGCGCATGCGCGTGTGAAGAATCCAAAGGTCCTTACAGTGGGGAATAATATTAATCCGGATTTCGCGAGATCCGGCGGTGGGATGACGAGGTTTTGCCTCATTTTGAGTCTTGCGTCGGGCGGGAACCCCCGAACAGTGCTCGGATCCGGGCTCGGATCGGCACTGTTCGGGGGGGTTCTGATTTACAAATTCCGGACCCGCTCATCTCTAGTTTTAACAAGGTATAGGAGAGAAACATTCTTCAAAAGAAAAGAAGTATTAGAACACGACATACACTGAAATTGGAGGGAAGAAGGTGCAGAGGAAATTTGAGGAAAAATTACTTCACAGAAAAGGTAGTGGATAAGTGGAATAGCCTCCCATCAGCGGTGGTAGAGGCTAAACAGTATAGCAATTTAAACATTCTTGAGATAGACATAAGGATATTCTTACAAAGATACAAAGCATAGTTTGAGGATACCATAGGTTAAAAATGGGCAGACTAGGGGCCTGATTCATTAAGGATCTTAAATGAAGAGGATTCTCATTTCAGTCTCCTGGACAAAACCACGTTACATTGCAAGGGGTGCAAATGTGTGTTCTGTTTTGCACATAAGTTAAATACTGACTGTTTTTTCATGTAACACACAAATACTTAATAGCTTATTTGTACACTGAAATTCAAAGTTGATATTTGTGTGCTACATGAAAAAACAGTCAGTATTTTACTTATATGCAAAACAGAACACACATTTGCACCCCTTGCAATGTAACATGGTTTTGTCCAGGAGACTGAAATGAGAATCCTCTTAATTTAAGAACCTTAATGAATCAGGCCCTAGATGTGCCAAGTGGTTCTTATCTTCTGACGTGAAGTATGAGGAGTAGCTGGAGGCACTTAATCAAGGGCTGTTGCTAATCAC
The DNA here is from genome assembly GCF_038048845.1 of Mixophyes fleayi. Taxonomy (NCBI): domain Eukaryota; kingdom Metazoa; phylum Chordata; class Amphibia; order Anura; family Limnodynastidae; genus Mixophyes; species Mixophyes fleayi. Next base: position 314,506,580 of record NC_134402.1, read on the forward strand.
TTACAAAAAAATTATCATTTTTTTGTTGATTCACATTTACAAAAGTTTATTTTTTCTTTAAAGTAACATATCAAGGATACCACAGATTTTTTTTTTTTTTTTTTTTAGAGAAAATCAACTGGAAAACAACATACCAATTTTTGACATGTGATGTAGAAGCTCTATATTCAAATATCCTCCATGAGGGGGGAACTGAAGCAGTCAGATATTACCTGACACAAGGTACTTCTATGATCAACAATTATGTGACTTTATTTTATCATCTGTTTGTTTAATTTTTTTGGTTGACACACACTAATAACTTTATCAGTCATTCCTCTTACAGGACTACCCAGAATATCTTCTAATAAAAAGCGTATACAGAAATTTAACAGCTTGATAGGAGAAGCCTTTTTGGACAACTTCTGGAACTGTAGACTAAGAATATTAAAAAAGTTAACAGATCAGTGGTGTTTATTACCCAATTTAATAGTTATGCAGCAGAGATTAAGAAAATTCTCATTAGGAATTCGTCCTCTTTGGAGTTGGACAAATTTATAGGTCCATCAATAAATAAATTGAAACATCTAGGGGTAAATGTATCAAGCTGCGAGTTTGCAACTCCAGCGATTTTCTCAGGAGAGTTGAAACTCGCCGATGTATGAAGCTGAGATTTCATGCAAAATCGCCAGAGTTCTGCTTCTGTCAAAATCGCTACTTGCAAAATCGCCAGAGATCAAACTCCCGACTGTTTGCCACTGCAGCTATACAGCTCTCAAATGTATGACGCTGCGAGTTAGCAAACTCAGGAGAGTTTGCTTCAAAACACGCCAGATACAACACGCTGCTTGACAGCAGCGTGTTGTACAAACACATCACTGTTACACTGCCCTGGCAGTGTTAAAACTGTAAAGAACAGATAAAAGTTGAAAAAAAAAAGCGTGGGGTCCCCCCGCTATTTATGCTTAACCCTAGTGCTGCCTGACTAGTGCTGGTCCTGTGAAAATCGGGGAAAAATTTTGCGTGGGGTTCCCCCGATTTTCACTTTACCAGCACTAGGCAAACCAGCCAGGGTTGGCGGCACTATAGCAGGGGGACGCGCGGCAGGGGTCCCCCTGCCATAATGACTAACCAACCCTAGACTGTTCAGCGCTGGGCTGGATTCCCTAGGGAGTGGCGTCCGCTGAAAAAAACGAGCGGGGCCCCCCCCCTAGAAAGAACCAGCCCAGTGCTGATAGCACTAGGGCTCTTCCTACTACCCCTGGACTGTGGGTAGTAGGGTAATACGGCGGTAAAGTAGTAAAAAAAACAAACTGACACCAATTTTGTTTGTGGAACTACAAGTCCCAGCCAGCCAGGTTGCCAAAAACAGTGTGGCCATGCTGGTGCTTGTATAACTACAAGCACCAGCATACCCACGGCAGCCAGGGCATGTTGGCACTTGGAGAACCACAAGTGCCAACATGCCCTGACATCCCTGGCTTGCTGGGCCCTGTAGTTCCACAAAGAAAAAAGTTAACAAAACCACAACACCCTCTTATAAACCACATACTCTATTATTTCACCACTGACCCCCTTATTTGATAATCCTCTTTTCCCCCCAGGCGTACAAACTGGCCCCTTTAAGACATGGGTGCATGCTGGGATTACACGTGTCGGCCAGCTGATAAATTCCACCGGTGTGTCCTCCTTTCTTGAGATCCAGTCCAAGTGGGAGCTTCCGGGATTGGAGATTTGGAGATACCTCCAGATCAAGCACTTCCTGACCTCGGGATTACCTCGTAATGATATAACTAGAGCCCTCACAGCGTTTGAAACATGGTGTCTAGCAGATGGTTGTCTTACCCACCTGCTCTCCAAAATCTACAAACTACTTATAGAAAACCTTTTTAGCTCCTTACCCAAATTCACTACTGCTTGGCAGCAAGATCTGGGAGAGCAGGTCCGTGAAGCAGACTGGTTAGCCATTTTTGAGACCACACATGCTTGTTCTGCTAGTGTCTCTATAATAGAAACTAATTACAAAGTTCTAACAAGATGGTATAGGTGCCCAGCCCAACTAGCAAACTTTTGCCAGGGTGTTTCTGACTCCTGTTGGAGATGCCAGAATGCCCGGGGCACTACTATGCATATCTGGTGGGATTGTGAGATCCTCAGACCTTTCTGGTCCAAGGTCATGGAGGTCTCTGCTGAAATATTAGGAGATGATGTTCCTGATAGTCCCGCCTTCTGGCTTCTCAACAAGATAGACGTTCCAATTTCCAGGTTTAAAAAAAACATTTTACGTTATCTGATTTCGGCTGCGAAAGCAGTGATTCCAACCCATTGGAGATCTCCTAACCCCCCAACCATCCGGCAGTGGTTCCAGAGATTGGAGTTTTATAGAGTTATGGATGAGCTTTTACTTTCATCTGCTGATAAAGTTACTGAATATTACTCCATTTGGAGCCCATTGCTCGAATTCCAGGACTCCGATAAATTTAATCATTTAAACAAACCAGTTCTCTCACCTACTCTCCTTGCTAGGACTTGAATTGTTTATTTACATAATCTGTACTAGGAAACATTGCCCCCCCCCCCCCCTTACTTATCCCCGTCTCTGTCTTTTCCTTTTTCTCTCTTCCTTCTTCTTCTATTATAACATTTATTTGAATGTGTTTTTATGACATTTTGTATTAATGAGGTGGTTTTGTTACCCACTTATCTGTTCTTGTGAATCTCTGTTGAAACTGCCTTAAAAACTTCAATAAAGATAAATATTATAAACCCACATACATTTCTTAAAAATAATAAAACCCACACTAAAGACACTAACCACCCTCTTTTAAACCACAAGTATTTATTAAAAATAAAAAAAAAACAAATACTTACCAATGATGCCTTCTTTTTTGATCCAATGTCACTTATTATTTGTAAATCCATTATTTTCCGCGATTTAAACACGCTGGCAAACTCGCAGTCTGATACATTTACCCCCTAGTCTTCAGAAAAGCAAATAATTTGATAGAAAAACCTGCACCAAGATTTTAGAAACACCATAATTGAAGAAACACCTTACTCAGGATCCCCTTCTGTCAGCTGGCTTCCAGAGAGGTCAAATGGTTTTTACAGTTGTGGTAGGAAGAGATGTATTGCTTATAAGCATGTGGACCACAGAGTTGGGGATTTTTCCTCCTTTGTATCCGATGAAACATTTCCAAATGAAAAAATTATCAACTGTCAGTCACAATATGTAGTGTACCTTATAAATTGTAAGTGTGGTGTACAGTACGTTGGATGCACAATTAGGTCTTTAGGTACAGGTTTCTCAGAACATTATCCAAGAGATATGGTGCTAATCCCATTTCTCCAGGTCAGATTTTACCTGTGTAAGCAGCTTGAGGTAGTTAGCTTGGAAGAGCTGACTGTATTGCTTGGTAATATAAATGCCTAAGTATTTAAGTTTCTTCGGACGCCATTTGAAGGTGAAATGTTGGGCAAGTCTAGATCTAATTGTGTCTGAAAGGTAAAAATCAAGCGTTTCAGTCTTAAGAAGGTTACTTTTTAACCCTTAAATGCAACCAAAAATGTCAATGTCGGTAAGGAGTGGGGGTAAGGAAGCAGATGGGTCAGAGAGAGTCAGGAGTATGTTATCTGCATATCGGGAAATTTTATGTTCAAATATTCACATCTTGATTCCCAGTATGAAGCTATTGGAGTGGATTTTTGTGACAAGGGGTTCTATCAAAAGTGCAAAAGTTAAGGGTGGGAGTGGTCATCCTTGTCATGTACCATTGGAGATTGTAAAAGAGGGAGTGGTGACTCCATTGGCCACTGCCATTGCTCTAGGGGATTTATATAAGGCCATTAGACCACTTAAGAATTTACCAGCAAAGCCCATTGCTCTCAAGACTCTAGACAGAAAGTTCCAAGAAATGCGATCAAACGGTTTTTCAGCATTAAGTGCCATAATCAAAGATGGTTGCTTTTGAACACGAATAGCGTGCATGAGGTCAATGGCCATCAAGTAATATCGAAGGACTGGTGCCCCAGGATAAACCCTACCTGATGGCATAGATTTTGAGATCTACATTTAGTAATAAAATTGGCCTATAGTTGGAGCAGAAGAAAGGGTATTTTCCAGTTTTTGGACTGACAACAACAGTGGCCAGGGTCATTGTCTCACCAAACAGATCAATACTTTTAATAATAATTAATAATTTTAATACATGCCAGTCAAGCATTTATTAAAAAAGTTAGTCATGGGGGAGGCGAGTATGTTGGCCAATTTTTTATAATATTGGGGGGGGGGGGGGGGGTGAGGCTGTCAGGGCCTGGGGCTGAGGACGATTTCATCGACTTGATCATTGAAACCATTTCTTCTTGTGTAATGTCAGTATTCAAAGAGGCCTGAGCCTTATTAGAAAGACATGGTAAAGGAAATAAAGATAAAAATGAGGTGGTCTCGTCCTCCAGAGATTCGGTAACAGATGAAGTATCAGTGATGTTGTATAGTGGTTTATAATAGTCATTAAATTCTTGGGCGAATATACTGATTGGTTATTATGTGTCTTTTTGATTTTTGTTATCAGCCTATGTTCTCTCTTCTGATGCAGTTTGTTAGCAAGCATGGAGTCAGCCTTATCGGCTTTATCGTAAAATTTTTGTTGTAATATTTTCAAGGTGTTCGCAGCCCTATGGGCAAGAATCATATTCATCTGGCCTTTAAGTGTGGTGATCTGGGCCAAGAGAGTAAAGAGGTTATCGCATCCTGAGGGAGGTAATCTCCTTCACAGCCAATTTCTTGACGGCTGAAGCCTTGCTTATCAATCTGCCCCAGATGGTGGCCTTATGGGCTTCCCATAGGACCCCTGCACAATTTAGTCTAAAGAATTAAGTGCAAAGCATTCCGTGATGGCATCTTTAATCTGTGACAGCAATGGAGAGGCATCATGACGCCATCGGCGAGACTGAGGGGTTCATTTGATCAGGTCAAAAGTCATATAGATTCCTGCATGATCTGTTCACGTGAGTAAAGAGATCCCGACAGTAAGTACCATTTACGTGAGAGACAAAAATCTTATTGCTACGTGAGAAGCTGTGGTGTGGGCTGAATAATCTTTAGCATCTGCATTTTTAAGGTGCCAGGCGTCATGTAGGGCCAGATTATGGATGCATGTTGAAAGAGCCTGTGAGTTCTTTGATGAGTGTGACAAGATCTCGGTCCCTAGAAAAGTCAGAAGACCTATCGAAGGTAGGATTTAAGATCATGTTGAAGTCTCCTGCTATAAGTATATGACCCAGAGCAAGGTGCCCTATGCACTTAAACATCTTCACAAAGGTGGACCTGGTTAAGTGCATAAAGGGTAGATAAGTGTAATTTGGTCAGAATGAAAAGTACCACCTAGATTCAAAGAGCAGCCCTCAGGGTCTGAATACGACTTAGTCAATTGAAAATTGTTATGTATTAAAATAGCCACACCGCATTTCTTGCAGTCCGTGGCGGCAAAAAAGAGGTATGTAGTCCCGTAAGGTAAGTCTCTTGAAGAAAGACTATATTGGCTCTCTCTTTCCTGCAAATTCCCAGGACCTCCGTCCGCTTAGTGGGGGAGTTCAGACTGTTGACATTAATCGATTAATCGAGAAGACTTTCAACGTCATGGGTAAGGGTCAAAAAATTGGTAAAAGGAGAGAGACAAATGCCAGTCGTCCTGGAGACCTGAGGATGGGAAGGGGGTGCCACAGGGGAAGAGAAGACAGAAAAGAAGAGATTGGTGGCCTACAGAGACCATAACCCTCAAGGAGAAGAACCCCTGTTGGGGTCATTGGTAATAAATTAAAAAAATTAGATAATGGTCAGGTCAATATAAGTGTGCTTTATTTAGGGGGGTGGTTGTCTAGATGGAAAAAATAGAGTTCCCATTGATGCACATTTTGTGAATGCCCAGCTCCAGAGGACAGAGTGACAGGAGCAGAGAAGCTACCAGAGAGAATTGAAGAAAGGGGTGGGGAGCAGGGGGAGAAGTGTATGGTGGAATTGAGAGGGAGGGAAAGAAAAGGGATGCTCTGGAAAATGTTGGGAAGGAAAGAGGGTAGGGATGTGGAGAGGGATAGCAAGGGGTTAGAAAAGGAAGGGAGAGAAAGGGTGGGGAAAAGTGAGAGGAAGGAAATGGGAAAAAGAGAACAAAAGGAAAAAAGGGAGAAAGAATAGGAGAGAAGGTGAGAGAAGGGAAAAGCAAATTTGACAAGTAATAGGTGTAGAAACATCGAATAGCAACTATGCATTACATTATAGACAGAGTATAAACAGAGAATGTTTAACCAAATATATAGAGCTAAATCTGCCCAGAGAAGTACCTTCCTTTAAAGGGGGAACCAGTAAAAGGTAGAGACCAGTCGGTTGGGTCTAAAGTAAGTATCAAAACAAGGTAAGGTATTATATCAAACAGGGCAAACCTGAAAACATGAACTAGGATTATGATCATAAGGAGCATAAGACTTCTAACCCCACAACCACTAGGATACATTGAGCCCCCTATGGAAATGAAACCACGGGGAAGACAAAGGTGGTTGAGGAGACCGGAGACTTTTGATTTTGCTGCATCCTGGTGAAGTGAGGTCCGTTGTAGGGTGACATCCCACTTTGTTTCACTCAGGAAGTAGTGCTCATTCATTAGAGGATTTCACAGAACCATGGGTGGGTGATGAGTTGACATCCAGGGGGATATCAAGTTTGGAAAGAAGTTCTTGACCTTGGTTCAGGAAATTGGTTAGGAGTACTGAATTTGCTGCAAACACTTGCATCTGAAAAGAGAAGACCCAGCGATAACAATAGTTATGTTACGGAGGATCCTTAAATAGTTGCGTCAGGTGCCGTCCCCGCACTTCTCTTAGCTGTCTGTTCTCACTGACGGCGCCCCGCTGACTAGCAATAGGAGGCTGCAAACGCATGTGCAGAGCATTGTATTCCGTCGCATATCGACTAGAGACATCTCTTTACCTGCTTTGTGGTTGGTTGCATTCTGATCACTGAAAACCGCAGCACCAATCAAGGAGTACTTTCCTCTATTTAAACCTCCTTCTGGCTGTATCTGGCGCCATAGTATTGGTTCACTAGCTCCAGCCTTTTGTTCCAGTTCCAGCATTGTGTTTTGGCTCTGACCTTTGGCTTGATCTCCTCCGATTATTGTGCCTTGATCTATTTTCCTGGTCCTCCTGTTTCTCCTGTTTCTCCTTAAGGGACTCCACCTCCACGACAGTAGTATTAGTTCACTTTCAAAAGTAACCTGGGCAGAACAAATATGATCTGTTTTGAATTCAAGAGTGTCAGTTCTAGAGCCAAAAGCTGCTATTTCTGATTTTAATTCAGCAATAGCTTTTTAAGTTCATGCTGGAACTTGATCTTAATATCATTTGCTAGGTTATGATTGTAGCCTGAACGGCTGGGTCAACATCCATATCTGGTTGAGAGACAGGGTTGGAAGAACGAGATTGTTCAACAATTTGTGAAGTTGCCACTGTCTGTTTGGAGGAAGCAATAAATATGGGATCCATACTGCTCATGGTAACTTTCTTTTTAGAAGTCATTTGCAAATAAAAAAAGCAATAGAAATAGAAAAAATAGGATGGGGGGTACACTCCGGTAAGAGAGACATGGCCTGTCAAGACCTGGGATTCAGGAGAAGCCTACATATAACTGTACAGGCCAATGCAGAGTAAAACAGTTAAGACAGTCCTAATGCTGCCAATTGGGGAGGAATGCAATTGAGCAGAACAGAGCAGCAATATGGTGTATTGCAGCACCATGGCATTATGAAAATCTTATGGTCAAACAACAGCCTGCTTGTTTTTCCAGTTCTAGTTAATAACCACTAGAGGGCAGCAGGATAACATACAGTCAGTACCAGTGGTGATCAAATCAGTTAAATGAAGTTGTGTGATTAGGGCAAAGCAGTCTGTGTGGGTTGGATACAAAATAGCAATGTTGATAACACCGACACTGCCGGTGGCAATCATTTTTACAATTACCACCAATCCGACAAGCAATATTCCTGCAAAAAAAATGAAAGAGTGAAAACACGAAAGAAAATGAAACAGACTTACCTTCAATCCGACACTGGAGATGATTGATGGAAACCTCTGCAAAGGAAAGAAGAACATGTCCCGTCAATGTTGTGTCCTGTGGGCCTCCCAATGAACCTCCACTACATGGTCTCAGAGCACCCAACCAGTTATGCACCTGCTACGCAGTCTAGGTAGCACTATTGGTAAATGCCAGTCAAATATCTAATTGCAGGCCGCTACTGTTGGGTTGCAGGTCCGGGCCCGCCATAAAGTGCCTGAGGCACTCACAATAACTGAGGCGGGGTTGTCGTCTGTATTGTGGCTTTCGGGGGACCTCCAGGATCAGCAGAACTATCCCCAATGGGATGATTGGGATCTCAGCTGAATATTGCGATGTTGTTGATGTAACACTGATTGGGACCACAGGTGATTGTTACGGACAGTTTCTCGGGCCGTTAGGAAGAGAACTATCAGCAGATATGTCCGGCCATGCTAGTATCTAAGCCACGCCTCCATGTGTTGGCTTTTAATATCAGTTTTTGGTGTGAATTGCCACAGACCTTAGGGAAGCAATTAGATGCTGTATTATGGATATTTTATGGCAAAAAGTTTATAATAATTTTAAATTATTAATTTAATAAATATTATCACCGTATATACTCGTGTATAAGCCGAGTTTTTCAGCATACTTTTGTATGCTGAAAAAGGGCACTCGGCTTATACACGGGTGAACTTACCTGGTGTCCGGTCCCTCGGCTTCAACTTCTGCATATGCGTTCCAACACAGGAAGTTCGGCATTTGGAACGCAAACCTGCGTTCCAAATGCCGAACTTCCTGTTGTTGGAACGCATATGCGTTCCAGTGCGGGGTGGATTTACAAGCCGTTCGATCACATCTTCTGGGTCTCCAGGTTTTGCCTTGATTTAAACAGCACCAGTACCTCTTCTACTTCTTAATGATGGTTCTGACAGGGTAAGTTCCTAACTGGAAGCATTTTGCTATATTTGTATAGCTTTTCTCTGCCTTGTAACTCTGATTTACCGTTGTTTTGGAGTCCTCAGTCAGTTGCTTAGAAGAACTTACATGCTTGTTGAGAGGAGGCATAATATCCTTATATATTTTCTGACTCTCTCTCTCCCTCTCTCTCTCTCTCTCTCTCTCTGATTTTATAATCATTTATGAATGTTCCTTGTCATCTAGCTAAAAATGATTTCATAGATTGAACCCATCATTTTTATTTAGGTTTTTAAATTAGCGCTCTTTTCCACCCTAGGCTTATACTCGAGTCAATAAGTTTTCCCAGTTTTATGTAGTAAAATTAGGTGCCTCGGCTTATATTCGGGTCGACTTATACTCGAGTATATACGGTAGTTAAATTATGTGAGCTAGAGATCTCGAACCAATGGCCTGTTGTGGAAATGTTCAATATTACATAATCATGTTTTGGGAAGATTCTTGTACACAAATTATGTCCATTTTTATTTTTATTTTATTTCTAATTTTATATTTATATACTTAGATTATAATTTTATATTCTTATTGTATTATTTATTTTGAATGTGGGTTCCATAAAGAAGATGTAAGCAAACAGTTTGATTTCTTCATATTAAAGATGCCCTTATTTTGCCTATTGGACATTCCAGTGTGGCTGCTCCTATGCATAGTATGACATCATGAATCTAGGGAAGACCCTGACTAATACCATCTAACTGGTCATTGGCTGGTGATTAGTCACATCACTAGATTACCCTTTAATAAACACGTGAGGGGATGCTGTCACTCTGCTCTGGAGAGTTATATATTTATTTTACCATTGGTTTTGTTGGACATTAATCAAATCTGAAATTTATCATTTGAACTGTAGATTCTTTTGGATCAGTGGTACATTAGAGAAAGGACATCTATGGAAGGGTAAGTACTATTTAATCTATTTGGGGCTATATTAATACACCGGCGTGCTGTGACTTTGTTCCCATCCCAATTTGTAAAGCGCTACAGAATTTGCTGGTGCTATATAAAGAAATGTTGATGTTGATGATGATCATATTACAGCTAATGCCCTGCTGATGTTCATCATCATCATCATTTATTTATATAGCGCCACTGATTCCGCAGCGCTGTACAGAGAACTCATTCACATCAGTCCCTGCCCCATTGGAGCTTACAGTCTAAATTCCCTAACATAGACACACAGACAGAAAGAGAGAGAGAGACTAGTATCAATTTTGATAGCAGCCAATTAATCTATAAGTATGTTTTTGGAGTGTGGGAGGAAACAGGAGCACCAGGAGGAAACCCACGCAAACACAGGGAGAACATACAAACTCCTCACAGATAAGGCCATTGAACTTAGCCACTGTGCTGCCCACGGTGTTCACCTGCTCAGCAGCTGTTATTCCTTTAACCTACTATTGGTGAGTTCGAATTATTCTACTGTAGATCCTACTTCAGCCAATGTTTCACAACTCTATTTTTTGTTTGCTATGATTATGAGTTATTTATTTATGGGAGAGATTGATATATGGTCCAGATGTGGTTTATTTGCTGCCTGAGGACAGCTTTTTTTTGGATTGAGAATACCTAAATCACTTGACTGTGATATTAATTACCTGCAGACCAGTTCTGTACAGATAAATTGTGGCTAATCTGCTTAATATATTTTAGTCATGTAATGTATTTTGATGTAAATATCTGATAACAGCCCTCTCTTTTTTATCATATTTATTAAGGTTAATTTATTTAGATACACTTTGAGTCCTCTCATTGCTATCCACCTCCGGTCTCTATGGCAAGGTGAATTATTCCCTGAGGCCTAGAAGAGACATACTGTTTATTTTTATATTTTACATAGGTATTTTTCCACATCATTTCACCAACCTTGAACTTATATTATTAACTCCTATTATGATTAATCTCAAAAGGCATAATTACAGAATGAATATAAAGCGTGAACTTCCATGAGGGATAATCTGTAGAATCGTCTTGAAGGTTTGAACATCCCAAGGTGCTCTCTTCAAAGAGATGGAATAACACTACATTAATATATGTACCATTACATTTCAGAAGAGAGACAATAGTTAAGAGAAATATATAAATATCCTATCCAATAATGAAAGTGGCATTTATTTCCAAAGTTTCTTCATATGATCGTAAAGATGGATATTCATTTATTGTGGTTCTTTAATCAAAGACATGGAAGACTATTTTTTTCAATGACAAAATACTTATTCTATTGAGACAAAATTAGCATATTTTAGTGTTATGGTGTATAAGTTGTGTTTGACCTGTTGTGTTCATTCTTTATATCCTGCACATCCATGTGTCACCAGTCTTTAAGCTGGCAGAGCATCATATAGCCATTCAAAAATTTACAGTAGGACAGATAAATTCAGTATAAGTGTGCTGATCTTGTGGGAGGCAGTGAGTAATATGTGTACTGAAGAAATTATGTTAGAGGGACAGAGCCAAATATGACAGGAGCAGTTTCATGATGTAGGGAGGGGAGTGAAGACCACCTCCGGAGAGATAGAACAAGGATCTGGGTCCATCAACAGTACAATGATATAAAGCTGGGTGAAAACTGTTGCTGTAAGACTATGTTTTCAAATGCACCCTATGGGGTATATTTACTAAACTGCGGGTTTGAAAAAGTCGAGATGTTGCCTATAGCAACCAGATTCTAGTTATCATTCATTTAGTATATTCTACAAAATGATAACTAGAATCTGATTGGTTGCTATAGGCAGCATTTCCACTTTTTCGAACCTGCAGTGTAGTAACTATATCCCTATTTGTCAAATAAGACTGTTACCCCAATTACCAACACTATCTATCTATCATCTCACAGATGATTTTACTGGTCTGAAAAAGCTGTAGGGTGTGCTTATTACTAGAACAGATGTTTGTGATTGAATTCTAAATTTGGTACAATAAAATGTATAATTATTTCTCTAAAAGATTTGTAATAGGGACATAATCATCCAGAGTGTGACCTTGTCTTTCAGTTTTAGAATCTGACACCTCTGCATGTAGGGAGCCATGTGATATCAGAGATAGGGAACAGCTGTTGGTAATGTATATTCAGGGTCTAGGCTTTGTTCATCACAATTTTCAGATTTCACATGTAACAATTCAAACACTACCACAGAGGGGATTGCAACCTATTAACTAACAAGATATAGTCTATTTCTGTAATTTAGTAATATTAGTGATATATAGTTTATTAGTAGTATTTAGTGTTATATATACTCAGGCGCGGGCTGGCAGGTTTCGGCCCAGGGGGCACACAGGCGGTCATAATGACGCGGCCGCATTGTGTGTCACGTGATGCGAGCCGCATCACGTGATTATTACCGGCAATTACACGTCAATATTACCAGCAGCCGCCGGTAATATTGAGAAATTATTTCATCCACGGGGGGAGATGGGGGGAGGCGGCCGGCCCGAACAGCCGTTAAACTGAGCAGCCCGGGTGCCCGCTGACCCCCTGCCCCCGGTCCAGCCTGCCCCTGCATATACTGCATACTGTACACTAGCATGCAACAGTTTGGAATCACTAAGAAATGTCTTGGTTTTTAAAGAACTTATCAAGGTAGCATTTATTTGATTTTAAAATACAGTTAAGACATTAATAATGTTGCAAATGACTATTACTGCTTGAAAATGACTGATTTATAATTTGTTACTCACATATGACTGCAGAGCCCCATTTTCAGCAGCCATTCCTCCAGTGTACTAATTCTGCATTCAAAAATAGCCAAAAGAAAACAGTTTTCTCAAGAAACTCTTCAGTCTGTTGTTGTTTTGAGAAATGAAGGCTATTACGTGCTTCAGATTGCCAAGAAACGGAAGATTTCATACTAAGGTGTCCACTATTATCTTGAGAGAAAAGGACCAACTGGATCTAACCAGGATAGAAAAGAAGCGGAAGGCCCAGATGTACAACTGCACAAGAGGATAAGGACATCAGAGTCAGCAGTCTGAGAAGCAGTCTGACGCCTTACAGGTCCTGAGCTGGCACCTTTCATAAATAATACTCACCAAATACCAATGTCACCTGCAACAGTAAAAGGACTCTGGGATGCTGGTCTTATAGGCAGAGTTGCAAGAAAAAGAAACTCGCAATTAAGAAAAAACATTTAAAATGGGCAAAAGAAAGAGACATTGGACAGTGGATGACTGGAAAAGAGTATTATGGACGGATAAGTTTGAGATGATTGGCTGGAAGAGGAGAACATATGTGAGGCGTACAGCTAATGAAAGAAAGCTGGAGGACTGCTTGATGCCTTCTGTCATGCATGGCGGAGGTAATGTAAAGGTATGGGGCTGTTTCGGGGCTGATAGTGCAAGGAATATAGAACCAGAATATTTGCCACTTTATTTTATTTTGTCCTATCATCCCTTGTGGTCAGCGTTGGCGAAAGTTAAGCTATGCAAGAACTATTTGTTAAAGGGAGCCGGGATACTTTCTTTGATGAACTGGCCGGCACAATTGCCAGACCTCAACTCTATTGAGCTCTTGTGGGATGAGCTTGACCGTAAGGTCTGGGAAAAATATCCTATGTGCCAGTCACACATCTGGGAAGAGCTACAGAAGTCGTGGGTACATTTTCAAAAACTGACATTTAGAATGCCAAACGTCTGCAAAGCTATAATTGCTGTGAATGGAGGATTCTTTGATACATGTAAAGTTTAATGAATAGAACAGTTATGTGAAATAAAAATAATAACTTCTAACAATGTCAAAGTCTTGACTATAATTTCCAGTCAATTTAATGGTACCTTGCTAAAACAAATTCCAAACTTTTGCATGCTAGTGTACATATACATCTATGATTGTGTAATCTTCTGATATTAAGAAAATATTTCTCTAATTATGCATATAGTATCAGTGACTGAAGTGGGTTTGTATATGGTGGTATGCCATACGGCCACTTCTCCTACTGCTTTCATTATAAAATTATAAAATGCAGTTGACTTACATTCCCATTACAATAATTCATTCTGCCACTTCTAAATTTCCATTCCTCCAATTCTAAATTGAGTGAAAGCAAAATTACCTTTTATATGTAGATTCCATTAAAATTAACATATGGACAGATAATTACTGGCTCAGATTTTAAAAGGTGAGAAGAAAGACAATGTCAGTAATATATAGCTGTGCACAGAATTTTTTTAATGCTGCAATGGATAAAAATACATATATCAATCAATTTGTCCTGGAAACACAATTTTCAGCCTTTCACGCACTAACCGTGATGTCTGAAACACTGAAAATTCAGCTTGTTCAAATATTTCCTGGCTGCCTAGCGGACAGCTGATAGTTCTCCCACAAAGTTCCCAGGTTCTGTCTTCTTCGGGCCCCCTCTCTGCTTCTCTGAATTACAGTTCTTTGGCTAAATTGTAAAACTAAACACAGTAAGAATGCATTGTAGTGTATATACTAGTATTTCTAGGAAACACCAGTATATTTATTCCTATCCTGTGGAGGGGGGGGTGGGTGAACTATATGGGACTGATGCAGAGTGTGATGTATGCTAGTTTGCATAGCAAATCCTGTGCGAAATTGCTCAGCGCATGCTCAGCAAGTATGCAAACACAAATGCACCAATGCAGACTAGTGCATATCTAACACTTACAACCCTTATTACTGGAGAGGAGGAATGAGTGAGGGAAGGCCGGTCTAGTGTAAGCCAAGTACAGTAAGGGCTTTTTCTTGCAAATGCAGCTGATGCAGACCAAAAGGGAAACACATATGCGACTAACAGAAAGCGTAATATTTGCAAGTGCAATAGGGCTGGTGCATTAACACCTGATAATGATAATGACCTCATCAATTTTGATTGGGTGATTGCCAAAGAACCTCCACAGTTGATACTACTGCATTCATTGAGCACAGCTATATCAGATCATTGAGTGCACGCTTGGTAGTTTCTAATACAGACAGACCGGAGATTTTATGTTTAAGTATGTAAATGTTGTTTATTTTGTTTACATTTACATATGCAGCCACACAACACAGCCACATTCAATTAATTATAGAGTGCAAAGGAAACTTACTACAGTCTATAATTTCAGGGAAGAAGCATGGAGTGGATTGGGCGTCTGCTATAGTCAATGTACAGCAAGGATGTGCCAATTTTGAGAGCATGCAGCAGTGTCAGATTAAAGCTCTGGGCGTCTCACAGGTACTTATTTTTCAGCCTCATCTCTTGCTCCAGCTACAGGTCTAGTCTAAGTGCCGATTACTAATGATGACGCTGTGCATGCATGCAATTACATGTGTTTGCAATCAGGAGCATTTTATGTACAATAGACATTCATAACATCCTAATAAATCTATTTAATGGAAAAAAATAAATAAAAAAATTACTCTTTTTATTTTTTAATGTTTTAACATTAATGACTATATTATTAACAGGTGACATTTATAGAATTTTTTATTTTTTTCTCTGCATTCTTTGTGATTTTATATTTCAAATAGGTATTAGGCGTATCTTGCAGTATCTTGTCTGGTATAGCAGACGTACATCTGTATTTATCACCAGATGTATCTTCAGATCCGTTCCTTGTTGATTGCGCTCAACATGCGTCTCTTAATGAATCAGGCCCTCTGTTGGTAGCATATCCATCAAGCCCTGTATGCAAGTTAGTATTTGAGTATACATTTTAATATTATACAGCTGCGCTACCATCTAGTAAATGTATTTACTAGATGGTAGTTCAGTTTAAAATGATAGTAAGCCTTCATTGTAGCATTGAGAGTAAGGTTGCAAATGTGTTTTGTTATATCTGACCACAGCAAACCATTTTAGATACTTACAGTGGCAGACTTTTCCTACATGCTGTTTATTGTACATAACTATGACTATACCCATTACTAATACCCATTTTGCCACCAGTGAAAACATTTGTGTCTAGCAAATAAATTGGCATATGACCAGAGATGGAAACCCTTTGCACCATGAGGGCCTGATTCAGAGCCAAACACAAGCTTAAGCATTTTCAAAAGTTGCATGCAAGTGAATATATATATATATATATATATATATATATATATATATATGCCATCAGTGGCGCACGCAGGGGGGGTTTCTGGGTCTTCAGAACCCCCCCCCCCCTCCGCTAAAAGTGCCCTACATATCGGCACTGTAGTATACAGCAGCCGCGGCGCTGTCTAAGAAGCATCCGCGGCGGTGCTGTATTGTATACAGCACCGCCGCAGATGCTTCCTTGACAGCGCCGGGGCTACTGTATACTACAGTGCAGCCGAAACGGAGCGCGGCAGGTCTCTAGGATTTTTTTTTTTTTTGGGGGTGGAGGAAACCCCCCCTGAAAAATCCTCCGTTCGCCCCTGGCCATATTCAGAGTTGAAGATGCAACCAGGTCTGAATGAGTAGCAGATGTGTCCTCTTAACAACAGACACACCTCTCAGACACTTACATTAACTAGCAAACATGTACAAAAACATTTTATCTTATAGGTTGCAAACCTTAATGCTATGAAGCATCATTTAAACTTGAATAACCTACCTAATACAGCAGGAACAATTTCCTGATGCACGTACAAAAAAATTTTTTTTTTTATCTTTCTTACAACAAGCTGGGCAAATTCAAATCTTTGACTGAGTGACTGATAAAGTCTCAATAAGCACCTGTGAATTATAAGCAAACCTCTAATTGCAAGCAGTTAGCTAGTTCAGGGGTTTATCGTCATCATCATCCATTATTTACACATGCTCCTCAGCACCCGCAAATAAAACCTCTTTTTCAGTCGTATTTGGAACTGTGTCTCAGTCTGAATATGAACACAATTGCTAATGCTCAAACACGTCCTTCCTGTATATTGTCTTCCCGCCACCATCCTGCCTCTTCAGGCACAAAGAGTCGTAAGTGCCGGAAAATCGCAGGTCTATATTGCTGCAGTCGCGTATTCATTTTTTGAGCATGCGCAGTGTAAAAAAAATACAAACATACGCTACAGAATAGGAATACGCGACTCTTATTCAGGCTCTTAGGGGTATATTTACTAAACTGCGGGTTTGAAAAAGTAGAGATGTTGCCTATAGCAACCAATCAGATTCTAGCTGTCATTTTGTAGAATGCACAAAATAAATGAAAGCTAGTATCTGATTGGTTGATATAGGCAACATCGCCACTTTTCCAAACCCGCAGTTTAGTAAATCTAGCCCTTAGTATGTTGTTCCCATGATACTTAGAATCAAAATCTAGGGACATGTAATGTGGCTTACGGTCTTTAACTAATGCAAAAGTAAAATAACAAATAGCTTTGTGTTTTTAATTCTACCTGTACTAATATACTGTATAAGGAAAATAAAAAAAATAATCAATTTGTTTTTTTCCCTAGTAAAGTATTTCCAAAAATCAACACTAACTATGATTTTTGTTTCATAAATGTCCTCAAACTCATTTCATAGCAATTTATGAAAAGAAAGCTTACAAAACCCTCTCAGAAATAAATCTAGTTCTAAATCCTAGTAAATTATTCCTATTCTTCCCAATCATTTGAATTAGAGATTTTAGTGTAGTTGTGCTTTATTATGTAAACAACTTTATTTTGACAGTTGTGAATATATAACATGTTTATTAATTATGTGTTCTAGGTGCACATCTACATTTGTATTAACAATTACTAGATTCTATTGGATCAGTGTATAATACTGGACATAATAATACTGATACTGTAACAATGTTTAACAGAAGCAATGGTTTTCTTCTCATAGAATTTCAGTTCTCTTGGTCTCTTCAGCTCTTTCTTTTCTCACTTCTTCTGGTCGCATATCTAACCACTTTGGCTGGAAACTTTCTCGTAATTGTTCTTAGTTGGAACCATCATAGTCTCCACACTCCTATGTACTTTTTTCTTTTTAATTTGTCCATCTTGGAGATCGGTGTCACCACATCAGTAACACCAAAGCTTCTTTCCATTCTTGTATTTGGAAACCGTGCTATCTCCTTTTGGGGATGCCTTACTCAGTGCACTGTCTATTTCTTCTTAGCTTCTGTTGATTTCTTTCTCCTGGCAGTCATGTCTTTTGACAGGTACGTGGCAATTTGTCACCCTTTACATTATGTGACTGTAATGAACCACAGGCTGTGCCTGCGTCTTGCTGTTGGTTGCTGGTTGGGTGGCCTAGCAGATAATATAGCCCCAACTATTCTTTCTTGTTTTTTAACATTTTGTGGCCCAAACAGTATTGAACATTTTTTTTGTGACATTGACCCACTTTTAAAGCTTGTCTGTCAAGACATTAGCCTTATGAATCTTGCAAGTCTACTCGCCTCTTTAGTTACTGTTCTTGGGTCATTTATATGTATTGCTGTGTCATATACACTTATTATTTTAGCAATTTTCCAAATACCCTCTGATGGACAGAGATGGAAGACATTTTCGACCTGTTCTTCACACCTTATCCTTGTTTCTGTATTCTATACAGGCTCTGGGTTCATGTGTTTGCGTTATATTAAGGGTGCTGTCATAGACTTCAGCAAAATGGCGGTTGTCTTGAACACCATCATTACACCATTGTTAAACCCATTCATTTATACCTTGAGGAACAACCAAGTGAAATGTGCTCTGAAAGGACTTCTAGGTTTGAGCTAGGGGGTGCCATTCACAAAATTAGATTCAACGGCTAGCTATGTGCAACGTTCATCACCCTTGACCACACACACAGCGTCCAAGTGCGTGGTGAATCACCACACACATGTTTTCACTCGGGAGGCTGGGAGTTTCCAGGTCTGGACTATAAAAGCCAGATTCAGGGATCCCCCTTGTTCTCTCTGCTCTCTAAGCAACGAGCATACACTGCACTACAGAAAATATATACTACACTACAGAAAATATACACTACACTACAGAAAATATACACTACACTACAATAGGAATACACTATTCTATAGAGATACACTACACTACAGAAAATATACACTACACTACAGTAAATATACACTACGCTACAGAAAAGGATTCTATACTACAGGAACGTTCCCTACATTGCAGACAAAGAACTGGATCCAGGATAAAAAGATTTGAAAGTATCATTGATAATAATATATGTCTATAAAGCTATATGTGTTTGTAATGTTGATTTAACTATTTATATACATATAACTGCGTAGCGATTGATACCTGTGATAGTTAAATCAATATTATAAATACTAATTCTTATTAAAGATACATATGTAAAGAAAAGTGTGCAAAAAGGGTGTCAGGAATAAAGGTGGTGAACCTAGGGTTAATTTTATATTGATATACTATGTCATGTTGAACAATGTTATAATATGTGTGTGATCTGTGAATGCAGGGTTTTCTGTGTTAACAGTAAAATACTTTGATTTGAATACATACATCTGTTGTGAGTATTGGTTATTTATAACAAATATATATTGTGAAGTACTGCTAAGATAAATTGGTTAATGGATAAATAATTCTGTAAAGCTTAAGTGTTATTTAGTGAGGTTAAAATACTGAGTAAGGCAACGTTGTTTAAGGAAAAGTGAATAAAAGTGCGAGTTTTATAACGAGTGAATCTCAGAACAGAATAAGAGGATATAGTGCGCAACGAAGGCATAACCACAGGTCCTTTAACAGACACCCACGTTGATATGGCCAAGATACAATTTGACACATGACATAGTAGAGAAGAGTGATTTGAAGGAGGCCAAGAATATCCAAGAACAGAGCTTTGAGAGACTCCAACAGATAGTGGGAGTGGAGAGGATGTGGCAGAAATAGAGACCCTACTACTATTAGATGAAACGCGTTGCTAACACACCCACTACCTGAAGAACTCAGATTCCAACTGGTGAAATAGTGTTCTTTTATCTGTTTATTGGACAACTGTTCTTATCATTTGGACTTTCATGACTATCCATATTAAGATCGTTGTTTGAACCCTTGGGGCAAAGTGCAATTTGTTTATTCTTATTTATATATGGGATATATCATATTTTGATTTTAAAAAATTGAAATTTTAGGTAATGACTGTTTATTGAAGGAGTGTGTTATTTTATATGTTTTTATCTTAGAAGATTTTAGCTATTAAAAGTTTTATTATTTGAAGTACTGGTGGAGAGTGCAGTATACTGCAGGAACAAGATCCTGTCACCAACATATCACGATATCCACACTTGTGAGGTTTATACCTAATATCCTACTGTAGTTAGTTGAAGTGAGGCATTTAGCCAGAACGCAGTTAAAATCATGCGAGTGAGTGACAGGAGTACTCACCATTCAATGTGGTTGCAAAAGAAGGAATATCAACCAATGGAGATAGAGAGGAGGGTTTTGCTGATCTTTATAAATGCTGGCTCATGCAATTGTCTTCCTGTTCCTGCATCCGGATTCAGCATAGATTCAGGCTGAGTAGCTCTTTTTCCTCCTTCCTCTATTTTCTGTTCTTTTCAGTGTTTTATATTGCAATAATTGAGGATGATTTGAGTCAGCCCCGTCTATATCCTCAGTGCCAGTGGGGTGCCCTACCTATTACCCGTACCCTCCCCCCAGTTTGTCAACAGGGGCCGGAGCAACCAGTTTACCAGCAGGCCCTCTTTCACAGTGGGAAGTGCCTTATCCTATAACAGAACAAAGACCCAGTCCACAGAATACAGCATTAGTTGGCTGTCCTTATCCTTCTCCTTCCACAAGATACATGTCACGATCTGCCTACAGCTTATGCATTACATGCTGCCTTGCATGGCAGCTTCTGCCTTTTTGTCCTTATTATTGTATTTGTAGTGGCAGTACCTCCATTCACCAGAGGTGCTGCTATTGTGTCTTATTGTGTGCATTAGGGGTTAACCTTCATGTTCACCAATTATCCCATGCACCTGGGTGTGGTTTTCCCTTTAGATACCTGTCACTCCCAGCACACATTGCTGGTTATTGTTGTCCCATCCTGTGATGTCATATCCTTGTTGCAACCTGTGGATTCTTCCTCCTGTCTTGTTCCTCTGGTTCATGCCTGCTTGGAATTTGTTCATACCTCCTGCTCTCCTGCATTAGCTGTTTACCTGCTGGTTTCTGAACATTGGTATCATTTCCTGCATCAGCTTGCACCTGGTATTTACTACTGCTCTCGATTACCTGCTATTTATACTTTTCTGCAAATAAACAGAGTGTTTTCACCATATTCGTGACTCCTAGCTGTACTCCTGTTTGTAACTGTGACAGTATAACCAGCCCATAAGACAGCTTTGGAGTCAGGTGAAAGTTTTGTTTTATTCTGGGACCTTTTTTCTGCAATCAAGTTTTCATTTGTTTTTTGCAACATGTCTGTTTCACCAATCAGGGAATTGCCACTGCTACAAACTTTACAGATGGACATTATATTGCTACTTTCTCAGCTTGCTAGATTTTCCTCTTTACTTGTGGACCCACTCAGGAGACTGTCAGATTCTGTCTCTCTTAATTCAGAAGCTTCTGAGCTGTCTCAATCTACCTTCTCTGCTGATGAACCTGTGCAAACAGCACCTCTTAAAAGTACTTCTACAAATTTGCTGTTTTCTATGAACTATGGGGTAACAAATTCCCAGTACACAGGCGGTCCACGCCCCCATCTGACCGAAGAGGAGCGACAACGCAGGATAACATACAAGTTGTGTCTCTACTGTGCCAGCAATGCACATTTCTTGCAGGACTGTCCTGTCCGTAGACCACGTCAGCTTACTGAACCATCTCCTGTTATTTCCTCTCCGCATTCTAAAATTGTTTATGCTCCACCATTTCTGTTCTCTGGGAAGAGACCCAATCTGCCAGCTCCAGCCGCCTGTCCTGAGGCGCCAGCTCCAGCCGCCTGTCCTGAGGCGCCAGCTCCAGCCGCCTGTCCTGAGGCGCCAGCTCCAGCCGCCTGTCCTGAGGCGCCAGCTCCAGCCACCTGTCCTGAGGTGCCAGCTCCAGCCGCCTGTCCTGAGGTGCCAACCACTGTCTCATGTGCCGAGGTGCCAGCCTCTGTCTCCTGTGCCGAGGTGCCAGCCTCTGTCTCCTGTGCCGAGGTGTCAGCATCTGCCTCCAGCTCTGAGGTCACATCATCTGCCTCCAGCTCTGAGGTCACATCATCTGCCTCCAGCTTGGAGCCTGCTGCCACTGTGTCCGGTCCTGAGTCTCCTGCCACTGTGTCCGGTCCTGAGTCTCCTGCCACTGTGTCCGGTCCTGAGTCTCCTGCCACTTTGTCCGGTCCTGAGCCTCCTGCCACTGTGTCCGGTCCTAAGTCTCCTGCCACTGCCTCCAGTTCCGAGTCTTTAGCCGCTGCCTCTGTTCCTAAACTCCAGTCTGCTCCAGAGGGGGTGCTGCCCTTCCAGTCTGCTCCAGAGGGGGCGCAGCCCTTCCAGTCTGCTCCAGAGGGGGCGCTGCCCTTCCAGTCTGCTCCAGAGGGGGCGCTGCCCTTCCAGTCTGCTTCAGAGGGGGCGCTGCCCTTCTAGTCTGCTCCAGAGGGGGCGCTGCCCTTCCAGTCTGCTCCAGAGGGGGCCCTGCCCTTCCAGTCTGCTTCAGAGGGGGCGCTGCCCTTCCAGTCTGCTCCAGAGGGGGCCCTGCCCTTCCAGTCTGCTTCAGAGGGGGCGCTGCCCTTAAAGACTGCTCCAGAAGGGGCGCTGCCCTTACAGTCTGCTCCAGAGGGGGCGCTGCCCTTACAGTCTGCTCCAGAGGGGGCGCTGCCCTTACAGTCCGCTCCAGAGGGGGCGCTGCCCTTACAGTCCGCTCCAGAGGGGGCGCTGCCCTTACAGTCCGCTCCAGAGGGGGCGCTGCCCTTACAGTCCGCTACAGAGGGGGTCCTGTCCCTCCAGGCCACTCCAGAGTTGCCAGTCCATGCGGTCCAGCCCGAGTTGCCAGTCCATGCGATCCAGCCCGAGTTCCCAGTCCATGCGGTCCAGCCCGAGTTGCCAGTCCATGCGGTCCAGCCCGAGCCTGCTCCCAAGTCTGCCGCCCAGTCCGGGCTTGCTCCCAATTCTGCCGCTCAGTCCGGGCCTGCTGCCAAGCCTTCCACCTAGTCCGGGCCTGCTGCCAAGCCAGACTCCCAGTCCGGGCCTGCTGTCAAGCCTGCTGCCAAGCCTGCCGTCCAGTCCGGGTCTTCTGTCAAGCCTGCTGCCAAGTCCGAACCATCCGTTGCCGAGGGTGCCAAGTCTGAGCTGCCACCTACCTTTGAGGGGCACCTTTCTCAATTTAGTGCTCTACTGAGGTTTTGTGCTTCTTATTTCCCCTCAGTACCTAGCCTTGTCAGTGACCCAAAGAGGCAAGTTTTGTTTTTGTTAACAAACTTTAGAGGAGAGGCTATGGAATGGGCAAACCCTTTGATTGAGACTAATCACCCCACCCTATCTGACTTGCCACTATTTGTCGAGGCAGTGATCAACAAGTTTTCACCAACACCTCCCGTTATGCCATCTTACGGGGCCTCCGTATTGTCAGCAGTTCCACCCATCTCACCTGGCCTAGAGATTCCTTTGTGCTCCACCCAATTGGTTCAAACTGCTGTTCCAGGGAATTCTCGCAAGAAGAAAAAGTGAAAGAAGAGAGCGGGGTCTACAGAGCTTGAACTGGCAGCTGGCATAGTCTCCTTTGCCTGTCCACCCATGGACGAGAACTTTTCTGCCGGGCCCCCAATTCTGGACTATGATTCTGATTCAGACATTTTTGGTAATTGGGCGTCTGGAATCCGCCCTTAAGGGAGGGGTACTGTCACGATCTGCCTACAGCTTATGCATTACATGCTGCCTTGCATGGCAGCTCCTGCCTTTTTGTCCATATTATTGTATTTGTAGTGACAGTACCTCCATTCACCAGAGGTGCTGCTATTGTGCCTTATTGTGTGCATTAGGGGTTAACCTTCATGTTCACCAATTATCCCATGCACCTGGGTGTGGTTTTCCCTTTATATACCTGTCACTCCCAGCACACATTGCTGGTTATTGTTGTCCCATCCTGTGATGTCATATCCTTGTTGCAACCTGTGGATTCTTCCTCCTGCCTTGCTCCTCTGGTTCATGCCTGCTTGGAATCTGTTCATAACTCCTGCTCTCCTGTATTAGCTGTTTACCTGCTGGTTTCTGAACATTAGTATTATTTCCTGCATCAGCTTGCACCTGGTATTTACTACTGCTCTCGATTACCTGCTATTTATACTTTTCTGCAAATAAACAGAGTGTTTTCACCATATTCGTGACTCCTAGCTGTACTCCTGTTTGTAACCGTGACAATACACACATCAGTTCCCGGTACCTGCTCGCAGCAACGTAGGTACATCAGGAGAGGGACAGGTTCATTTAGGTGCTAAAGTGGCCGGAGATTTTACTTCCTGGGATGGACCCCCTCCCCCGGAATTTTTAACACAAGTTCAAGGGCAATTGGTTGAACAGAGAGGTGGTCCAATTATCCCCCATCCTCTTGCAACGGGTCAAGTGATAGGTACAGGGGCTAACGTGTCTTTCTCTTCAGCTTCCCAGGTAATCATGGAGGAGACAGTAAGAGCAGCATGTCAAGGTGCAGCCACGTCTGATCTTCAGGCATCATTGGGCATTGCGGGACCGCAACCGTATGCTGGCATTCCACCTGCTCCGGGGACACAGTACCAGGTTTCCCTGCAGCAAGGGTCGGTCGACCAGTCAGATGGTGAAGACGCAGGTCCTTCAACTTCCGAGGCGGCTTCAGGATGGCACACCGCAGCAACAACTGACAGTGAGTCTAGTGGTTTTCTGGTTACACACGGGTGCACTCCCAGTCCCCCAGTCTCTACTATAGTGAGGGTTCTTCCTCCTCATCTAATGAAGGTCCTCATAAACTCATAAAAATTTTCAATACGCATTTCACACATAATAAGTCACATGTAGATAGGCGGCCTATAGAGGACAAATTGGCAACATCCGCGGGCCCTATGGTTCAGTGTGAGAATACTGCCCTCTTGTCAGGAATGTGTTCTAGTGTCAGGGATAACATTAAAAGGGGTTTGTACATAAATATGTTTGAAATAACGTTTGTCAGCTAAAAAGGAGTTGGTCGCAGCATGGTCAAAAGAGGGTATAGGAGAGGAATCTTATAAAACGCTCCCCAGGTGGATTGCAGGGTATTGCTCTTTTGCGGCGTGTTGTTTAGAAACTAGACCTGAGGCCAGAGTAGAGGTATGGAAATATTTACATCTTATAAATGAGATATAGATTTGTGATCATCCGGGTACATGGCGCAAGTATGATGAGCAATTTCGGGAGAAAGTTAGCGGTCAAGTAGATTTCAGGGATGTGGAGATCTGGATGAAACTCAATCGGGCGAACCTTAATCTAGGCCAAGGGGGGAGTTTAACCAGGTTTCAGCAATGGGGGAGACATAGTGCTCCCCAATTCACAAAGAACAGAGATATTTTGCGTTTAACAACGCGTCTTCAGGGCATGCATGCTCCAATTTCCGCAGTCCGCACCCAGCCAAAGAGTGTCCGAGGAGTGCCCCCAGTCTCGGCAGGGACCGTGCAACAATGCCAGCTCTGCGTAAAGCTAATTCACCCATCAACATCAGTATTGGAGAAGTGGCTTAGTCTTTATATGCATGCGGAGCGGGCGGATTTTCTCCGCGAAGGTTTTTGTCAAGGCTTTCGGCTTCCTATAGGCTCAGTGGTTTCCGTGGTAGTCTCTAGGAACCTTAAGTCAGCTTATACTTACCCAGATGTTCTGGACAAGAAAATTTGAGGAGAGGTCAGCTTGGGTCACATGGTAGGACCTTTTCATTCACCTCCCATTCCAGATTTAATCATTTCCCCAGTAAATGTAGTTCCCAAGAAAGTCCAGGGTAAATTCCGCTTGATTCAACACTTGTCCCACCTAGTAGGGAGTTCAGTGAATGATGCTATAGATCAGGACATAAGTTTGGTTGTGTATCAGTCATTTGAGGAGGCCCTGGCCATGATTAGGCTTTTTGACATAGGGGCTCTTATGGCCAAATTGGATATCGAGTCGGCCTTCTGTTTACTCCCCCTTCACTCTCCCTTCACTCTGATTCATTTAAGTTCATGGGCTTTAGGATTAAAAACAAGTATTACATAGATCAATGTCTTCCCATGGGGTGCTCCCTATCTTGCGCCTTTTTCGAGGCCTTCAGCTCTTTCTTACAATGGGCTGGGGGCAGGTCATCACGGTCATCACGGAATAGCTCATTACCTGAATGATTTCTTATTTGTGGGGCCGTCCAATGCCACTCTTTGCCCAAGCACTTTATTCTGTAATGGGGGTTCCCATGGCGCAGGACAAGACTGAGGGCCCTTCCACTTGTTTATCTATCCTGGGGATAGAAATTGATACAGTGGAAGGTTGCTATTGATATCCTTTAAAGCTAAAATGCAGGGGCTCCCGGATCCTGACAAATCGTTCCTTATTGCAAAAGCATTGAAGGTTTGGGCTAAGCTTCGCCTTATTCCTCGGGATAACAGGAAGCCTATAGACCACATTTTGTTATCTCACATTATTGTCTGCAGATAATTATGAAGTTACCCTTTTCAGCACTGCTTACTCTGTGGCCTTCCACGGGGCTCTTAGAGTTAGCGAGTTGGTGGCTCAATCCAAGCGGGAGTCAGGGTCAGTCATGTTGTCATAAAATGTCATTATGTATCCCAATAGTATACATTGTAAATTAGCTAGATCAAAAATGGACCAGGGGGGTAAAGGGCATTGGTTCTCCATGGTGAGTCAATGAGATCAGGTAGTTTGCCCCATTGATTTATGTCATAGGCTTGCAGGGTTGTGTCTCAGTCAAGCCGAAGGTTGGTTGGTTCACAGGGATGGGTCACCTCTTACGAAGTTTCAATTTCTCACGTTACTAAAGCGTGTGCTGTTAGCCTTAGGTTTATACACCCCGGATTTTGGGACTCATTCCTTTCGCATTGGGGTGGCAACTGCTGCATCCATTTAGGCCTTAGGCAGGTGGAAGTCCGATAGCTATAAGACATACATTAGACCTGATATTTAAACATATTGTTTTGTCCCTTTTCCGCAGATCTGCTCTACCTCTTTTTCTTTCCTTAAGTGGTGGACCCAGGGCTCAGCTGCTCGCTGCTTTTAGCGGGGGCATGAAGGGATTTTTCCTATTCTTCCTGTGGTCGGCCTGATTGGTTGTGAGCCGGCAAAGGTTAGTTTAGATTTTTACCTTCACCTGGGTTGCTGATTCTTTCTTTTCCGTTACTTTATTATGTTATTTATTTATATTGTGCTGCACATTAACAGACATTGCTTTAGTGTGATCTTGAGGGTATAAACATTCCCCTTCCTTTCCCTTTGCCATTGTATAGTATCAGTTATTCGGTCATTACAGGCTCGTTATACGGATTAATTTTTTTTTAGCCAGGCCGTTAGCTTTGGAATTCGAAGGTAGTTTTATGTACCCTATTTTATAGCTTGTACCTTACACATCTTAATATCTTCTGTCTTAGGTATGGACAGCAAGAAGAATACATATTTGGGTTATGGAGCATTCATTTGTTTATTGGGCAGCGAAACATGTTATGGCCCAAAAATGCCCCTGGTTGCCTAATCACGTTGAGATAATATGGATATGGAAGAGGGGCATGAGATGGGCCGACTTCATGCCTCTTCTTGTTGGTGAGATTAATAGGCATGGAACTCTGGAAATTCTGGTCATTCACTTGGGAGACAATGATGTTGGAATAGGCAAATCATTAGATCTTATTATCAACATTCGCAATGACATCTCAGCAGTTTCTCATCGTTGGCCTAACATTAGACTATGCTGGTCTCATATAATTCCACGCCTTAAATGGCGTTCAAGTATTCCCATTATTTCCATAGCATCCATCATTAGGAAAGTGAATCAGTCAGCGAGTAAAGTTGTTCGAGCAGTGGGAGGTTCAGTTATATCTCACCCCTTGTTGAAAGCAGAATCTTTTCATTTGTTTAGGCCTGATGGAGTCCATCTCACGGAGGAGGGGTTACGTTATTTTATAGATCAGTTGTTTTGTAAGTTGAGGGCTGTAGTATCCGGTAGAGGATTGCAGTGGGTGGTAGGAGAGCATTGCAGTCAGTAGATTGCATATGGTGCTGGGTTCATCTTGACATAGGTTACTACCCCCCTCAGTTGGTGTAAACAGATGGTTGGTCCGCCTGTGATGAGGACCCTCATACTGTATCTACAGGTCAATACCGGCAGTTAAGAAGGGGGTGTAGTTTTGCAGTGTAGAGAGTTTTTAGCACCGGACAATAGATAAGGTATCATCCTGGGTTGGTGGTAATATGGTCTGACATTTCCACCGTTATTGGTTTTGCTGTTGCTGACTGCCCTGCTCTCGTCCGCCATCCAGTCCTTAGGAGGTTAAGTTAATATATTCAATTTAAAAAAATTATATTCTTATTCCAACGTTAACTTGGTGTCTGTGTCGTTATTTGGTTATATAATATATGGTGTAATTGTATTGTGTGAGAAGATGGAAACTTCCTCGCTATGCATTTTAATATGGAACCAAGTATTAACATCGGAATACACCATAATTACATTTTATTGTTAGCTATACATAATAGTTTGGGCTTTCACCTTTCAAAACCCTGGACAGTATTTCTTTTGGCTTGGAGGTGAAAAACGCTGGTGATGTACAGGGATTTCAAAACAAAACAACGTGGTGAGGAAAGGTCCGTGCTTCTCTATTGATGAGTAGTGTATGGTGCTGCCTAGATGGGAAAACTTTGTGCAAAGGATGGGACCCTTGTCCCTGGAGAAAATGATCATGGAAAACAGTTTTCCCTGGCGCCATAAGTGTGTAGCCTTTACCCACTTAGACTTTGAATACAGGTATCTTTTCATTTAACTGAATATATAAACATATCTAAATATGAATATTGGGAAATTTGAACTAATTGTTTCCACGGACTACTGGGCTATTGAACAACAATATTGTACACTTTTATTGACTAACATTAGTCCTTTCTGTTGGGCCGGACAATTTATGTGTAATTTTTCTATTCACTTTATAACTTACGTTAGTATGAATTAAATACTGTTTTTTTCTATTCCTAACTACCACACTTATTGCGTTAGTGAAAACTGTTTTCCATGATCAGCGATTTCAAAACCGCCAAAAAAGTGGCACCATAGTAAATTTCCCCTATTATTAAAAAGGCATAAAACATCATTTTAAAATTGTGTCTCTTTTATGCATCATTGCTGTTATATGAATTCAGAAATGTGAGAAATGTTGCATATTTTAATATGACACAGTCTACTTTGGTGTGGTACCAAACCTAGCAGTACATATTAATCTTTATAGACATATGAATTCAAAGTGTTTGCGAGCATTGCGAGCAATTATATGCTTAAACACAACTACAGCTAAAGAAGTATGATTATGCATATATCAAACAATTCATATTTGTAAGCATTAATTAATGAAAGCCAGACTCCTAATTATGCAAATTGATCAATTGTAAAGTGTAAATACACCATATTTTTTTTTTTCAAAAAGATATAAAATAAAAATAAAATTAGAATAGTTAATAAACAAATGATTAATAATAACATGTGCAATTCCTGTAACAATACATTCACAAATAAGCTAGTGCACCATTATTAGAATGTGCTTAATAGAGATAGATTTTTGATTTATGGGGTAAAGAGATAATTAGACCCACACAAATACAGTATTTTCTGTTGATGGTTTTTCACATACATTTGACTATAGCACGGTGGCGTAGTGGTTAGCACTTCTGCCTTGCAGCACTGGGGTCATGAGTTAAATTCCCGACCATGGCCTTATCTGTGAGGAGTTTGTATGTTCTCCCCGTGTTTGCGTGGGTTTCCACCGGGTGCTCCGGTTTCCTACCACACTCCAAAAACATACTGGTAGGTTAATTGGCTGCTAACAAATTGACCCTAGTCTGTGTCTGTCTGTGTGTCTCTCTGTCTGTGTGAGTGTATATTACGGATTTTAGACTGTACGCCCCAATGGGGCAGGGACTGATGTGAATGAGTTCTCTGTACAGCGCTGCAGAATTAGTGGCACTATATAAATAAATGATGATGATAGACAAAATATTTATATTTTTACTCTTAATAGGGGACCTATCCCCTATTTCTTCACCATCTCCTTTTCTTGCATTACAGTGGCAAAATGATATGATAAAGACTTGTAGACTTTAAATAACATGTAATTAAAAAGTAACCTTTTCTAACAATGGTTATCATGAATAAATATGCAGCTGAACAATGGAATGTTTTTCAAATATTTGTGGTGACTGGTCCACATTAAGAGTTTGTAAACTATCTGGAATGTTATATTACATCATTGCACTTATGTGAAACTTTTTAGAATGTCCAATTCTTACAGTGTGACTGTAATAGCCATCTATATTCTGCCTGTTTCTGTAGAAAAGCATTACTCTGTAAGTCAGCTGACGGGAATTAAGCTTCATAGTCAGTATCCTCTGCAATGTTCTATAAAAAGTATTTTATTTTATCAACGTCATTCAGCCATCCGAATGCTAGTCTGTGACGGAGATAAGAACAGGGATGGGAACTGACAGGGAATAATAAGAATAAGAGGGACAGAATTGAGAAAATAAATATAGGAGTTTGTACGTAAGGAAGTAAAAAGCAAACATTGTAAGGGAATAAACTGCACATTTCAGTGCTCCTCTCAGAGACCCTGGGGTGAATTTGCAGTGATGTCTGCTCTGAGGGGACAGGGAGAGGCGAGTGGAAACATTCCATGCTGTCTAAGCATGAGCTAGGCGTGACTCTTATGCAGCATGTCTCAACTGGAGAGTGGGAAGGATGGTCCAAGGCACAGGGAGTAACTCATGGGAAGCAGACCAAGAAGGATACGCAGGAATGAGATGAGACTCAGAAAGAAAGACAACAGTTTGAGACAGCCTGTTGTGTAAACTGCTGACACACAAAAAGTAAGTTTCTTCATTTTCATTAGTCATATGGCTCCATCCAATTCCAGCAGCACTTTTACCTTTGTGACTATCTCTTTTTGTACTGTATTACAGTGACAGAGAAGTCCCACAAGAAGAGACCCTGAACACTGCTGAGACTGAAGCTACTAAGACTGCAGGTGAGTATCTATGTGCTCCTATTACTGACCTGAGAATATTCAAAATTCATAGGCTGCTAAGGATGGTCGAGGGGTTTTAAAAACAAGTAGGAAATAAGTAGCGTGATAGAATGAATGACAAATACATGTCTAATACTCAGAAATGTCTCATACCTCTGGGCAGTTACATCATATATGTGACAGCGTCCTCTCCAGACAGATTATACTGAATGTATGTTTGCAGCTTGTACATTCACACCTCTGTATCCCTCACATTATAGATATACAGTAATTGCTGTCAACTGTCTAGAACTTTCATGCGTCAGGATTTTAACGTTAATCCCTCGAAAATTGCTGTCCCTGGAAATGCTCTTGTTTTCCCCTATAGATCACTTGTACATTCCTCTTATTCTGTGTATGGAATACTATTCCCACAATCTATCAATGCTCTCTGGCATCATAAGGTAAAATGTATGAAAGAGGAACATTTCAAATGCCACAAATATAAGCATGTCCAGAAATAATGTCACAATGGTACTTGTAATGCATCAGGGTCCACTGGAAATGTAACTTATATTACATGCTCAACTGCATCAGAAGCAAAATGTCTTATTACAAATGCTAAAATGCTGGAAATGTGGCAGAGCTTATCTGTAACATTGCACATATGGGTGGAAAATGGCCCATACATAATATTTATTGGTACAGTAAGTGATCTGTATTCAAACTTCAAAGTACTGAAGACCAGTCATTCATCTTCACTTCTGCAATTCCAAAATAACACTGGCTGAAAGGTAAAACATTTTATGTCTTTTTTCCAAAATCTTTCAAAAGTATCAACCACCCTTCTAATACCCAGAGTTATACTGGCGATACATCACCCCCCTTCACACTTGCTTTAGGCTTATGATGGGTGTGTTTCTTCACCTGAGAAAAATTTGCTTACATGTATCTGGTGTAGCTTACACAGTTTTAACTGTCCAGTTAAAAAAATGTACCTCACTTATCTAAAAATGTTTGTTGGATTTGGTAAACCTTAGGTAGAACGGATACAATTATTTGTCTTTATCTTAGTTCTTCCCTCTATGTTTTCTGAAAAACAGAAAATAGCTGAAAAAAAGTCCTAATAGGTCTGAATCAAAGCCTAGGGACACTGGCTGGCAGTGTTGGGTAATGTGCAGCTATGAATGACAAGCAAAGGTGTTTGTTATTAAAACCTAGCAAATCTAGCACACTATCCTGCAATGTTACAGCTGTCCAGCTTCGGAAGCAATGTTAAGTACTGTATGTTTTAAACACAGTTCAAAACAAATGAAAAAAAATAGGGGTAGTTCTCAAAACACAAAAAAATAGTCCCCAGCCTGGTGCCATTGATGCAGAGTAGGACCATAGTTAATAAATTAGCCCTCCCGTGTTGTTGGTGTGGGTCTCACTGGTCCCACCTGTGTCAGTGTGGGAAATATTAATTATCCATCACGCCCATGTAGGGGTCCATTCCATCCCAAATAGAGGTGGCATAGGTGGATAGTACAGAGCAATGACCGCCAATCTAGTGCTGGGGCCTTATCCATTCCCAATGGGAGCAGGATGGGTGGTAGGAAACCAAAATGGCACAGCTTAATGCCTGGGCCCAACTAGTCCTTCTTGAATTCAGCAAATGATAGGGCAAGTTAACCACCTGCCTACCCTTCTCTAGTACCTGGTAAGTGTTGAGATCTAGAGCTGAGAGCCCTGTCAACCCACTTCTAGTGCTGGGTTAGGGGTGCAGAACAATAAACCATGGGGGCCACATTGAATGTCAACTTCTGCATCTTCCCATGACCCCATGACATTACTGAAAGGATGGGCTTAGACAACCTGTAGCTCAACTACTATAAAAAAAAATTTAAAATCAAATAAGTAATGAACTGTACATTGCTTTTTCACACAGAAAAGGGTGTTAAACAGATGTATTATTGCAGAATCATTTTATACATAGGGACTTAACATGCTATAATGTGTTTCAATGGTGGGAATAGTTCAATGTATACAGGATTTCTTCCCTTTTAAAACAATCCAGACAGTTAATGATAGAAGCAAAGTTGATCGATAGGGAATAGAGAAGCATAATGCCTTTGTTTTTTATCCATGATAGGTGATTTAGAACTGGGAACCATAGATGTGCCTAATAAAATGGCAGCTCCAAAGAAATTTTCCTTTAAATTTTTTCAAGGTTTATCTCTAATGACATTAATGAAGAACTAATGTTGCTTTTCAAGTAATTTGTACTTCTATTACCCAAAACCTATGCCTCAAAAAGCATTAAAGCATTTTTTATCCGAGCATTTAGCATTTCACCATTTACCATCTCATTGCTTACTGAAATCTTGCCATTCCAATTGGGATCATCTCCATGTTACTTGCGAGATTACCCCCTGAGAAAACTTTGTCAATATAAGTTTCACCTCAGCCCTGAGACATCTTCTGATGTCTTCAAAGAAGGGATGACAGAAGACTATAGACTAAGACTATAGACCACTGTTTCCAATATTGTTTTTAAAAAAAGGTAGTTCCATATAGTGTGGTATATTGCTAAGTGAATGTAGACCATCAGCAACATAGTGACACATGTATATATTCCATCCACTATAAATCCTATGCATCCTTTATCTTAATTCTAATTTGCAGCCAATAGAGCATCCTTTATTATGCCCCTCAAATTATTATGCAAAGTTCTGAACCACACTGGTTTACTAATATAAGCTTTAATGTTATTGACCAAATCCTATTAACATTCTACAGTAGTTACCACTCTAGAGAGACTGTAACTGAATAAATATATTTTGCTTAATTGTGCCTTGTATAGATGGTGTATATGCTAAACATAGTTTTATGTTTCAATTCTGCGCAAGCTATGAGCAAATTCAAGGTGTGTGTTCTGCCTCTTTGCCAGTTGTCTGATATATTTTTGGTCATCCCTTGCAACTAAACCACATTTATAAGATATTATATTGTAACATGTTCATCACATTTTAATACGATTGACAACAAAGGTCTATAAAGAGACAAATGCATTATGGGAAAGAGAGGGCAAATAATGGAATAACAGTAAATGGTGATATATACAAGCAGACTTACGTGCAGTAATAGAAACAAGGTAAAGTTCATGCCTAAGATTTGACATGCACATAAATAAAAGTGAAAAAAACAATAAATCTAGTTGTAAATATAGTGAGTTTAAAGCTTATGGGGCAAAACAAAATTTTAGTCCTGTTTCATTTATTTATGAATCATTTGTTATGAAAGAGAGCATTATTTTTTGAAAAGGTATATTATTATAGATTGGGTTCCTGCACCATTACACTATTTTATCAATTAGACACAGAAAAGGACATTTGCAGTTCACAAAATGGCAGAAGTGCGTGTAAAATCCTGTTTGGTGATGTCACAGGTCTCGGTTTGTGCAGGTACAGCTAGATCTCCGCCAAGCTGCACAGTTTTGCAGAGGAAGATGGAGGCATTAGCAGAGATGCTTGACCAATGTGAGGAGGGGGCGTTCTTTATTTAGTATATAGTAGGTGCACAGGTACTCTTAGCATTGCGGATTAGTAAAAATTCAGTAAGATTTCATTTTCCAGAGGGAGATTACTGAAACTAGATGAAGGAAAAAAAGTACTATTTATTGGGAGTGATTTCTTGCCTTGTAGAATGGTGCATAGCAATTTTCAAAAAGCTTCAAACACTGAAATGCTACATGTAATTAAAACAACCCTAATTTTTCCTCATTCTACTGATTTATTTGAGCTGTAATTGTGGCTGAACTGAGCAGTCTTTTATGAGCAAACCATAAACATTTAAGTGACAGTGGTGGTTTTAAAGAGGTAGGATGTTAGACTTTAAAGTGACATTTAGGGGTATATTTACTAAACTGCGGGTTTGAAAAAGTGGAGATGTTGCCTACAGCAACCAATCAGATTCTAGCTGTCACTTTGTAGACTGTACTAAATAAATGATAGCTAGAATCTGATTGCTATAGTTTGCTATAACCAACATCTCCAGTTTTTCAAACTTGCCGTTTAGTAAATATACTACCCCTTACACTTTTTCAAAATTCACATCTTTAGATATCTTTCCTGCCTGCAAACCTAGGCTCACTTCTAGTTAGCTGAGGTGTCTACAGAGACAGAAAGTAGGAGTGTCCTGAAGGACCTTATACATACATCAATGCCAAACCAAAATGATTAGCGGTCTGTATCCAATATTTCATAAATAGGGTCCAGAGAACCATTGGATTCCCTGGGATTACTTACAAATAGCATTAATTACATTTGGTTTGCTTGTCCATCATGGAAGCTAATTAAAGCCTTTTATGGAAACTTGGTGCATTCATCCTTAATGTAATATATTCATGCTGCATGCCTTCCAAGGAACAAGACATGATGTCATTCATCATTCCCAAAGTTTGCCTTGCTGATGGACAAAGTTATTTATTTAAAATGACTCAGGAAAGGCATGAATGTGATGCCTGAGAATGTACTGACATTTAATCCTGGCTCATTACATAACATTTTAAATTCGAAGTTTCTGATGACCCTTGGAAGCATGTTGACAATCATGGAGTTCTACCAATATCATTATATCTGCCTGCCATCCTTACCCTCCAGTCTACCCAGTCCCAATTTTTATTTGTATTCACCGTTACAGAGGCACCATGACTACCAACTCTCCTTTGCCTAGCCAAAAAAAAACCAGCAGCCCTCTATCACCTAACTTATATTGAACGGTTATGCAACCAAAAATTTACATGTGCTCTCTTTCCTTTCACAACCCCAGTAGTTCGCCATGGGGTTCTATACATTTTTTAATTATTTTTGTATTTTTTGTTATAATACTTTGTTTATGACTTTTGTGTTACAACTCTGTGGTCAGAGTGGAAATTTAGAAGTTGCAGTAGGAAAAATGTAATGGGAATGTAATAGATTGGAATTTGATAGGTTGACAATAAAGGCAGTAGGAGAAGTGGCGGCATGGCCTAACACGGTATACACCCCCACTTCAGTCACTGTTACATAATCTATGTTTAATATGAACTATGTTTTATATCAGCTGTTATAATTGAAAAGATTTTTAAAAAAATGTACATTACTCTGTTAGATTTGCATTGCATGCATTTTATATACACGTTTAGATAGTCTGTATGTACAGGCATGGGATCATTTATTCGGAAGTCCATTATCCAGAAAGTTAAAAAAACATAAAGAGGAAGTAAATGATTAGTTCTGTTTGGTAATAATATCCTACACAGATACATAAGAAAAAAGAGTCTGGCTGCGCTGACACTTATATTAGATAAATGCAAATGCTATCATAGAATCGTATATAGGAAAAAAAATGGATTTATTATATATATCTGCTGATATTGTACACAATATACCAGCTGGCATTATAACCTAAAATGCAGCTTAACTAGATACATACATGTATATTTTCAACAGTTAGCTTTGAGCAATCATATCATTTATTATACCACGTAACTACTTTTTTATCTCTTGCACCACGGAGAATAAATGGAGACAAACTGGCTTCATTACTGCTCTGTGTCTTTTACTACCCTCCTCAATCCACCTATTATAAACTGCCACTGCCCTCAACAGTCTGCCTTGATTTGTGATGTATAGTTACGTGTCCCATGTAAGGTCAAAGAAGTAACATTTCTACCTGCTGCTCTTCTATAACACTGCTGCATTTATGATTCTGCTATAAACATATTGTAAATCTTGCTAAACGGCCCCATTTGGCCTCCCTGGCTCTTTTGCTGTGGTACAAACTTTATGATTTTACCTTTTTTATCGTCTTCCCCATTTAGGTGAAGCTGTTTCAAAAATGAACAACTGTGTCAACAATTACGGGAATGATACTGTCCTGAGTTCCCAGGTTTCCCGCATCTCTGGTGTAATATTCCTGGGTCTGGCCGCCTCCTTGGGTTTACCCGGGAATGCTTTCATTATCTGGAGTGTCTTATGGAAAATGAAAGGCCGGGAGAAATCTGTGACATGCATTCTTATACTTAACTTGGCGTTGGCTGATGGGACAGTCCTTCTCCTCACTCCGTTTTTTATACTGTTTTTGACCCAGCAGAACTGGATATTTGGCAGAGTTGTCTGTAAGGTGGCCTATTACCTCTGCTGCCTTAACATGTATGCAAGTATCTTTATTATTGCTTTAATGAGCATGGATCGGTTCTTAGCAGTCTTCCGTCCATATATGGCTCAGTCTCTCCGTAAAAGGGATGTCGTAACAAAAGTCCTCTTAGCTATATGGCTCCTAGCAAGTGCCTTGGCCATTCCAGCATTTGCCTTCAGAGAGGTGATTGAAAACCGAGAGATGAATGTCAAGATCTGTGAGCCTTGCCATGCCAGCCGCGGAGAGGCTATTTTCCACTACTCCTTTGAGACATTAGTGGCTTTCTTGCTTCCTTTTCCTATGGTATGTTTTAGCTATATGCTGGTCTTAATGAAGCTGAAATCAAGCCGGTTTGGACAAAAGTCACGGATCGAGAAATTGATTGCTGTCATTTTGTTGACATTTGCTATCCTGTGGCTTCCCTACCATATAATCAATGCAATCCAGGTGACTGCCAATCTGACCTCTGGAAATATATCTGAGAAACTGGCAAAAGCTGCTAAAAAGAGCAGAGCTGGGGCTACGGCTTTAGCCTTCTTCAGTGCCTGCGTCAACCCTCTACTCTACGCCTTTGCGGCTTCAGACCTCTTTAGAGTATTTGGGGTCGGCTTTGTAGCAAAGCTACTGGAGGGGACAGTGGCAGAAATCCAAAAAAGGGTCAAATCCCAACGAGATCTTGTAAAGGGCCTTGTTAGGGTTGGGAGTCGGGGAGAATCAGTAGACCTTGAGGTTAGAAATGGAGTCAAATTAGGACCTTTGAATGGTGAACTGTAACCAGGTACATAACTAATGGACATGGAATAAATTACTCCATGAGACCTCTTAATAGAACTACAGTGCACAGACTTCCCACAAATTTTACCATAGACAAAATAATGAATAATAATAATTCATCATAACAAAAAGAGTGAAATAATACTTTGGGTTATATCAAAATAAAGTTATTAAACGCTATCAATAATTCAATTTAAGTTTAAGCTAACATGAAATAAGCAAGAAAAGAAAAATAAATAGTAGTGACACATTCATTGAACGTTGCCTGTTACTTGTGTTAGTCATGTCCATTTCCTCTTTCACATACAGATGTACAGTACAGTATCACTCCAGCTATTTGTGAAACTACAAGTCCCAGCATACCCTTCCAGAAATAAGCTGCTATATATTGGCAAAGCATGCTGGGACTTGTAGTTTCACAACACCTGGAGTGTCACAGGTTAGCCAACACTGCCCTAGAACATTGTTTGTATCATGTGACATTGTGACAGAAAAACGACTCCTTTCTCACTGAAATAAATTAATAATGGGGAAGATCATACACCATGACAGGGCAGTCACATTTATTAGACATCAAACCAGGACACTGATGTAATATGAAGCTTATACAGTCCAAATAAGTTAGTGCGTGCCATCTTTTCATTGTCGAGTGACAGCAAATAGTAAAACTATTAAAATGGTCTGTTAATAATCTTGTGAATCCAAATCCCACTTGAGCCTGAGTTCTTGGAAAATATGCACTTCCTATTAAACACTAGCCACAAAATTCTACAATGCTGTTCTTTTGGTGGAGTTATTGTGGATCAGGACTTCTTAAACTTTTTTTTAAAACTAAAAACTTAGGAAATGTTAAAATACAATGCATAATTTGTTATTAGCTAATTAATCAGTTAACTAGGCAGCTAATTACTTCATTACTAGTATACAATCATTTTAGAAAAAAGGATCATGTGTATCTACTATAAACAGCAAAGGGACCCACTTTTGTGCCCAGCCTCCCAGTTTAGCAGCCCCCATTGTAAAGGAGTAACGTGCAGTACCTAGTACCAGATGCATGTTGTGCATTACTCATGTAGAAGTGAGTGGAAGGTTAGAAGTATTAGAAGTATTAGAATATTTCACATAATGTTATTATAGTACACTGATTAGATGCATGTACAGAGGTGTCAGTAATGGAATGTTAGTGTTTGCTGATGTGTATCCTGGTTTTGGTGACTAATCTATTTTTGTTGGAGGGGCATGAAATAATTTCCCTTGACTCTTGATATCTGCCTATACCTGTCTACTGTGCATTCCTCTCTTGGCCGACAACATGGAAAAGCAAGACTTCCAGTAAATCCTGCCATGATTGCATAGTTTTGTCTATTTAACCAGTCTGTTGCTGGAGAATTACAAAGCCTGCCATAAGCAGTGCCACCAGAGGGTGTGGAAACAAATAAACATTACATTGGGCCTGATTCATTAAGGAAAGTTGAGTAAGAAAAATGAGTAAGTTGTCTCCTGTACAAAACCATGTTACAATGCAAGGGGTGCAAATTAGTTTTCTATTTTGCACATAAGTAAAATACTGTCAGTTTTTTCATGTAGCACACAAATACTTGATAGTTTATTTTTACACTGAAATTTAATGTTGATATTTGTGTGCTATCATCATCATCATTTATTTATATAGCGCCACTGATTCCGCAGCGCTGTACAGAGAACTCATTTACATCAGTCCCTGCCCCATTGGAGCTTACAGTCTAAATTCCCTAACACACACACACACACAGACAGACAGACTAGGGTCAATTTTGATAGCAGCCAATTAACCTACCAGTATGTTTTTGGAGTGTGGGAGGAAACCGGAGCACCCGGAGGAAACCCACGCAAACACAGGGAGAACATACAAACTCCAAACAGATAAGACCATGGTTGGGAA
This sequence comes from Mixophyes fleayi, assembly GCF_038048845.1. NCBI lineage: Eukaryota > Metazoa > Chordata > Amphibia > Anura > Limnodynastidae > Mixophyes > Mixophyes fleayi. The sequence goes on from NC_134402.1 coordinate 314,546,493, forward strand.
TTGAACTCATGTCCCCAGTGCTGTGAGGCAGAAGTGCTAACCACTTAGCCACCGTGCTGCTACATGATAAAACAGACAGTATGTAACTTATGTGCAAAATAGAAAACTAATTTTCACCCCTTGCATTGTAACATGGTTTTGTCCAGGAGACTACTTTTACTCAATTTTTTTACTTAACTTTCCTTAATGAATCAGGTCCATTAATAGGAAAAAATATTATTGAACTTTATTGTGTCTGCACATTATTCAGTGACCACTAGAGGGTACTGTAAGCCTGAATCAAAATATTCCTAAGTAGAGGTGAGCTGTTGGGAAATTCCTTGCAAATAGTTTCCACGGGGAACAGGCAATACAATACAAATTCCAGCGATACTGTGTTTGAGTTTTGCTTTTGCAAAGTTTACAATAAAATGGCAATATTTTGTGGCCAAATGTGGAACAGGGCAAGTGTTTCACAGGACAGTATTGACTATTTTGCTTATTTCTATTCAAATGTGCTTCAAATGTAAATGATTAGCAAGTAACGCAATTATGTTAAAAAACAGTAACAATGTATGTATGTCTGAAAACCTACACCAGGGCAGAGCAATTTAACTTTGCAGCCATAGCCACTACATATCAGCCAGTTATGCTGTTTAGTAAATGTTATTGGCTGCAGAAATACTGTAGTTTTGGGTATGCTGACAGCAGTTTTATGTTGCTTGTGCTGTATTAGTAAGGCAGGATGGGTGGGGGGAGCAGCAATGTGTTAGTCACTGATTGCAAGTTAACACACAGAGAGACGGGAGTATGTAGTGTTTGCGCATTACTGGAATACCTTCCTACACTACAAGACACAGCGGATATACTACAGTAAATGTGAGTATATCTAGTGTACAATACAATACTTTCAGTTCCTGTGTGGCAACGGTTATTTCAATTGGGATATGTTATGAAAGAAGGAATTGAGTAAGAAGCTATTTTTCTTGTCACCATCTTTCACAACTTTTAGGTAACTGACTGACCTTATCATCAAACATGCTCATTATTTGCTGTCTTACCAAGAGGCTCTCTGGAGACCACTTATGAAAGAATTACCACCATTTGTCCTCTATGAATTCAGTACATTTGTATTACAGTAATAGGCCTGTGACTTTTGTTTTTTTATTTTGTTTTGAGCAGGGTCCTCTCTTACCTCCTGTTCCCACCACTTATAACTGTGCTCACCAGCTACTCCCACAACCTCCTTCTTGGGCTTTCTGCCCATTACACCAGTTCTGCACCTTTTCAGTGACTCTTAACCAGTTAGGTGCGCCCACACTCTTGGGCATAGGTTCCCAGCTTGTGCTGAATATACCTCGCTCCCCCTCACCCTTCCAGCCTTTCTCATTAGCTGTGTTTAGAGTTACTAGAGTTATAGTGTTACATGTTTATTGTACTGTACTGCTCTACCTTGTACTGTCTTATTGTTTATACCCTGTAAGGCCCCACAGACATCTTGTGAGGCCTTATAAATAAAATTAATAATAATAATAATATTCAGTGTTGTGAATTCTGCAAGCAGGCTTGGTAAAAGTAGTAGAAGGGCTCTCTCTAGTTAATTGGTAAGTTTTTCATAAAAGTTCTTATCAGAATCTTGTTTTTTAAGGCAAAATGAAATTACTCATTCAGTATTTTATATATGTGACTGTTTCTGACTTCATTACAGCACACTGTGTTTTGATGAAAATGTCACTTTTCACCTTTTTTTAAAAAATAAACAAATGTTCTAAATATCATTCACTGTGTCTAATGATTCCCAAAAGTCTAGAGATATATAACACCAAAGAAACTCTCAGCGCACTGATTCACCTAAATTCAATGTAAAAATTCAAGAATTTCACTTAATTTTGTGATTTACTATTTACACTAGCAAATTGTCAATTACTTCAATTATTCGGTTTGAATCAGTGGATTTCTATTACCCTGTAACAATTTTTGTCCCTGGCTATTAAGGCTAACCCATAAAAAAATATGAATTTAATTTCCAATCGGGATGCTCACTGCAAACCGCTTTAATTTAGCATCAGTACAACTAACTGGACCACCCAGCAAACTTCAATGGGCACGTCTACTTTATTGTCTTTCAATGCACCTCCACAAACTAGAAGTGAGTCCGCTGTAGGTCTGCCAGCATGCGGAGAAATCTGAAGTGCACTATGTAAAAAGGTAAACATCACATCAAAGTCCAACCTCGTGCCACTTTCTAACCACCTTTCTCATTAAACACAACATTTCCATTTTTACCTTAAAATAATGCTCATTTTAGCCTCATTTGCGACTTATGTTAATCATGAGAGTCAGGGGTTTTGTGTGCGTTTGAAGCTTTTTATTACGTTGAGTGGGGTGTACCTGGAAATGCACTAATCCAAAGAAATAGAAATGGGTGGTACAAAGTGACAGTCTTATAGCATAGGGATTGGAGGAATTTTTGGGGACAGTTTTCTGAATGTCATTGTTAAGTTTATTACCACTAACATGAGGTTGTTGTGAACACACTAATGCACCTTTTCTCTGACATATTCTCTTTTCTTGCTGTACGGGATGGCTGAAGGGTTTGTGTACATGCTTCTTGGCCATGCACAAGCATAGACTCTCTTTCAGATGCTGCCACAAAATAGCCCGTTTTTCACATATAAAAATAAAGGTACTCATTTTCTGTTTATTGTACACCTGGATAGGTAATAGTGGTAATAACAAGTACCGAAAAATACAATGTATTGTCTGGGTACTTGTCCACCTATATATCTAGTGGCGTTAATGACAAGTCAGTGTGTATTAAAAAAATACACTGGCTAAGATCACAAAGAATTGCCTGTGTAGGTCAAAGAAAACTAATGGCACTAATCACAAGTACAGAAAACAATTGTGTTTTGTAACAGTGTGTTGTACAGACCTCCCAACTGTACAACTCACTGAATGCCATGAAACACAACTGTTACTGCAGGACTGGATGTGGAGCAAAGAGCCATAAGTTAAAATTTTAGCGCCCGGGGTGAGAAGAAAAATTCCGCTTTTCCCCCTTCGGCGTTGTACTCTGGGCTGTTGCCCCTATTGCACAGCCCTAGATACGGCCCTGATTGGGCACACTGCCGCTGGTGCGTGCAGTATTTCTACATTTAATTTAGGGAGTTTGGAGATGGTCTAGGGCTTCTAAATCTCTAGGCATACCTCAAAAATGCAGTGACTGCACCCCCAGGGACATAATATGGAGCAGCCATGTCCCATTATCTCAATAGGATAAAACTAGATGTTGGTAGGTATGTATTGTAGACAATGCTGCAGTATTATTTACACAGCTGCTGCATGAAGGAAATACAATTTGCACACATGCACAGTAGCCTGTGGAGAACATTCAAAGAAATTTTTGTCTAGCACGATCCATAAAGAATGAATGGCTGAGGGCTGTAAGCTCCTTTAACAGCCTGATTGGCTTCTTTGTGTTTCATGCACAGTCTTGATTCCCCAGTGGGTGTTTCCCAAGAAAAAGCTGCCACTTTGAGTGCAGCCTAGGATGGCGAGACTGTGCATACCAGGAAGCTATTGGTCCACGCACCTGGCCCATTCACCTCCTATAATCAGGTAAATGGAGCCAACGCTGTGGGCTCCAAGGGCTAGCCCCATCCACTGTCAGTATAACACAGCACTGCAGTTGGCCCCATAGTTCATTCATTTGATAGGGCTGCTCAAGTCATCTTTTGATGTCACTATGCAGCCTAGAAACAAATTAAGAATGCGGACTAACATCAGGTTCATAAAAATCATAGTTCAGCTTTAGGTAATAGCTGGTAAGGGTCCCTGGGGTGTAAATGGAGAGAGAAGAGTGGGCTCTATTACAAGGCCCAGTCTGGGTCTTCTAATCTCCCAGTACTGCAGACTGATTGATGGTTGCACCTGTGATCTGTGTTTAAAAGGATGTCAAATCAGTCTCAGTCTCTGCTCTGTCTGGGAGAAGGGACTGCAGAGTTTCTAAAATAGAAAGCCTGATACTAAGAGAAAGCCTGATATTGGTTGTGAATAAAATATGTGTGCTGGAACCTCTTATGTTTTTGTTTAGTTTGATAGGTAGGAACAACATGTGTTTAGTTAGTGCTAGACAAGCAAGTGTTTATATTGAATTTTTTTTAATTTTTTTTCTGCTTAATAAAACTGGCTGAGTACAGTTGTACCAAAACCTTGGACTTGTGCGACTTCTCGGCTGCTGTACACTACCATCTAGCCTAGGAGATGGCTCCTGTTCCCCTAACCCGGTTACAACTTGATGGAGAATGTGAGCATGAGATCTGCACATATTGAGAGCAGCAGCAGCCTTGACAAACCTGCAGGAAGCAGGTCTAAGTGTCCTTGAAAAGCAAAGTTGCAAAAGTTATACGCTACAGAGACTTTTAACAGAGTGACACATGCTGGGAGTTCCAGGTCCACATGTCCAAAGGCAAGTCCAAGTTTAGTTTGGTCAGCACAATTGTGGAAACTATTACAGTTTAAAGGGCCAGACCCTCCTTTTTGGAGAACAGTACGGATACATGTCCTGGGTAAAAACGGCTAAAAAGTTGCCGGTAAAACCAGAAAACATGGAAGACAAAGTTAAGGTCTTGCTACAGGCTACATTGGATCAACAGGAAGCTACCAGGTTGGAGCAATTGGCCATCAATGAAAACCACAGGCAACAGCGGAAAGACCACAAAGTCTTGATTGTGGTGGTACGACAGATGGCCGCAGTGGCTAAAAATATGTCCCCCCAACTCAGTGACTAGCTCAAGTTCCATAGTCGCTATCTTCAAAAAATGACTATGGCTGACAACCTGAAGGCATATCTGACCACCTTTGAGAGAACTGCAGAGCGTGAGAGTTGGCATAAAGAACAGTGGACCGGCCTGTTGGCACTTGTTCTTGCAGGAGAACCTCAAAAAGCCTTCTTTAATTTAAGCACTGCAGGTGGTCAGGACTACAAGAAACTAAAAACTGAATTCCTGACTTGCTTGAGAGATACGCTGTTGGTTCGAGTGCAAAGAGTGCTCCGCTCGGTTTACTCCATGGACAAACCTCCTCGCTCACAAATGCATGACCTTATCCACCTGACCAAGAAATGGTTACAGGCCAAGACATTAACCAGTCCACAGATGGTGGAAAGAAGTGAAATGGACCACTATTTTAGGTCTCTGCCCATGGTTTTGTGCAAGTGGGTGAGCCACAGGGAACCTCAGACAGCTGACAAGTTGGTGGAGAGGTAGCTGATGGCAGAGGAACTACTGGTTGCACCACAGCTCCGCTTAGATTTACGACAGTGCACTTCAGTAACATCTGGTAAGACTGTTTTGTGGGAAAATGGTGCTGGGCGGTTAAGAGAAGGTAAAATTTAAAAGACTGTTGGCACTGGGCCTGGAGACTAACCTGGGAGGCCAGAAATGTCCCCACCATACAAAAGACTTGACAATAATGTGCTTAAATGCAGACCAGTCAGAGTGCCCATGCTGACCGCTGTCTACCGCCAAAAGCCCCTACAATGGGCATGTGAGCACCAAAACTGAACCATGGAGCAATTGAAGAAGGTGGCTTGGTCTGATGAATGTTCTTTTACATCATGTGGACAGCCAGATGCATGTGCATTGTTTACATGGAATAGGGGAGGCTCTGAATAGGATGTGCCTATATGCTCATGTTCAATAACAGGTTTTTCTATTGCTCTGATGAAATCGCTGTTACAATATGAAAATGGGGCTGAATGATTGCTGTTGTATAATACAGAGCCTTCTAAAAGACTGACAGTAAAGCTGTTATAGTTACATAGAGATCTAAGTACTGTAGCTAGCAAAACAGAACTTTTGTCAATTTCCATGTACTGTTTGATGCTAACAGGGAACCGATACAAGGAGCACCACGCTCATTACAACTAAGTGGTGAATTATCAACCCAGGACCTTCTTCCATTGCTCCATGGTTCAGTTCTGGTTCTCAAGTACCCATTGTAGGCACTTTCGGTGGTGGACAGGGGTCAGCGTGGGCACTCTGGACGATCTGCCCGCTAAGCAGTCCCATGCATAGTAAGCTGTGATGCACTGTGTGCTCTGACACTTATCATATCCAGCATTACCTTTTTCAGCAATTTGCGCTACAGTAGCACTTCTGTGGGATTGGACCAGGCGAAATAATCTTCGCTCCCCATGCACATCAGTGAGCCTTGGAAGACCATGACCCTGACGCTGGTTCACCGGTTGCCCTTTTTACCACTTTTGATAGGTTCTAACCAATGCATACTGGGAACATCCCACAATGCCTGCTTATTTGGAGATGCTCTGACACAGTCATCTAGCCATCACAGTTTGGCCCTTGTCAAAGTCGCTCAGATCTTTCTTTCTTGCTTCCAACACATCAACTTCAAGAACTGACTGTTCACTTGCTGCCTAATTCATCCCATGTGCCATTGTAATGAGATAATCAATGGTATATACTTCACTTATCAGTGGTTTTAATGTTGTTGCTGATCGGTGTGTATATACTGTATGAGTGTTTGTGTTACATTGCAAATCGGGAGAAAAATTTCTCACTACAGAGGGTGAAATATTGGACTCAATGACAGAGAAAAAGTATAAGTACTTTTATAACAGGCACAATGCAATAAAAGAAGTTGCTGTCTTTTCAGCCTGCAAACAGTGGGTCTCACGCTGAGTTTACTTAGTGTAAAATGTGCAAATTTTTACTGTGCACGCCCACAAAAAATGTATATCTAAATCCATATGCAGAGTTGGGTGTATGCCAGGTTGCATAGCGTAAAATACGCTGTGTGCACTTAGTGGAGGGAAGGGGCTTCTAACGAGTACAGTAAGGGCGTGTTCCACTAATTGCAAGCTTTGCTGGGGCAACTGAGAGAAGCTTCGTTAACCAGCACAGGGAGCCTCTGCACATGCATGATCAGGCACTTTCAATAAATTTCATTTTAAAGAATATATAAATAAAATAAGTAATTGGAAAAATATATTTATTTTAACATAAAACATTTTTAAAAAATATTTATTTAACTAATAAAGCAGCTTTTTCTTGAGCACCAGCTCTGCTATCGCCATTCTAAGATGTCAATAATGATAGAAGGACATAGGGAAGCTTCACTGGAGACTGGCTATAACTACCTCCAGCGACACCAGGACATAATGTCTGTCAACATTAATCTTTACTAAATAGGGAGAAGCTGTATCTCTGGCAAAAGACCTGTTTTTGGATTTAGGACTTTTCTCTGTTTCATAAACAGACCCCTTGGTCACAAGGCTCATATTTAACTGTATAATATTGTGCTCTAGCACTATATAATGAAATTTAATTAAATGAAAACTCAAGTGCAAGATGACTGTGGTCATTTGTTACAAAACAAAAATACATTGATTCTCTGTAATCAGTAGAGACGTTTTAGTTGGAACCTTTTTCATATATACTATACAGCGGTTCCCAAAGTGTGCGCCGTGGCTCCCAGGGTTGCCGCGGCACTGTCACAGGGGTGCCGTGGCTAGGACAAAAAGAAAACTTACCAATCCGATGATGCCAAGGTCTGAGCATCCCTCTTCCCTCCTCGTGGCAGGAGAGAGGAGGATGCTGGGTCCCGGCCGCCGCTGGTTTAGTAAGAAGACAGAAGAAAAGACAGAAGAAATAGAAGAAAGAAGACCAAGATTGGTAAGTAAAGAAACGGAGGGGAAATGGTGATAGGGAAACAGCAATGGAGGGGCAAAAGAATGAAGGAGGGGGCAGAGTGAGGATGAAGAGGCGCAGAGTGAGGATGAAGAGAGGCAGAGTATGGATGAAGGAGGACACAGAGTGTGGATGAAGGAGAGCACAGAGTGTGTGGATGAAGGAGGGCACAGAGTGTGTGGATGAAGGAGGGCACAGAGTGTGTGGGTGCAGGAGGGCACAGAGTGTGTGGGTGCAGGAGGGCACAGAGTGTACGGATGCAGGAGGACACAGAGTGTGTGGATGTAGGAGGACACAGAGTGTGTGGATGAAGGAGGGCACAGAGTGTGTGGATGCAGGAGGGCACAAATTGTGTGGATGCCAGGGGGGCACAGAGTGTGTGGATGCAGGAGGGCACAAAGTGTGTGGATGCAGGAGGGCACAGAGTGTGTGGATGAAGGGGCACAGAGTGTGAGGATGAAGGGGCACAGAGTGTGAAGATGAAGGGGCACACAGTGTATGGATGAAGGGGCACAGTGGAAAGGTGAAGGGGCACAGTGTGATGATTTTTGTACATGTTGTTGTTTTAATTAGTTTGATCTTATTTTGAATATTAGCTGTAAATTATTCTTTGGCAGAAATATAATTGAAAAAAATCTATAAAAATATTCTTTTACCTTGGATTTATGTGTATTATTTTTGCAAACAACTTACTAAGTATTTCTGTCCTGACCTAAATACTTATTACGTTATTTTGACCCAACTACTTCTAAAACGGAAATTAACAATGTATAGGCACTGTAGGACCCTTGTTAAATGTCTCTATGCTGCAGCTCTCTTAAAGCAGGATCTGGACCTGCTAAGAAAGTAAACAAAAAGTACCACAAAAAGAGAGTGCAAATCATAGGATATAAATATGTATAGAAATAATTTATTAGACTAATATGTAACAAATTGCACATAAAAAGGGCTCATAGGTAAATAAAATCTCATATAACATAGATCTGGAGAATGTCCTCAATATTGTCCTCGTACGGTCCCAATGTGTATTTTTAGGAACCAAGTATAGATCCACATGTCCTATAGATCCAAAGGACCTATACCTTTGATGAAACGGCTTATTGCCGAGAAACGCGTTAGAGGATTTGTTTACCAGTCTGTTGAAGCTCCTTACAATTAACCCTGGGGTTTAGTTCACAACTGAACACTATCAACGAGGAGAATAATAATCTTTTGTGGATCGCTACAGTGAGACTGACTGACCGTGCTTCCGATGTTTACAGGCATATTAAAGAGATAAGTATTCCCTACCCAATACTGCTGATTTGTGCTGTCTGCACCTAAGGGTGCTCTTTCGATCAGCTTAAGTGCATATATCTCTCAAGCCAAGGAAAGGATTACTCTAATCAGTACTCTATCTCAAGTGTTTAAATATCTGCTTATTTCTCTGGATGTTGTTTCTACAATATTGACATTTGGATCTATACTTGGTTCCTAAAAATACATATTGGGACCGTACCGAGGACAATATTGAGGACATTCTCCAGATCTATGTTATATGAGATTTTATATATCTATGAGCACCTTTAATGTGAATTTCATACATATTAGTCTAATAAATTAATTATTTATGTACATATTTATATTCCATGCTTTGCGCTCTCTTTTTGTGGTACTTTTTGTTTACTTATAAAATGGGACAGCTCGATAATTATTTTGGAGGGGTGCCTTGAAAAACTTATGGAAACTCTAAGGGTGTCGCAAACTGAAAAAGTTTGGGAACCACTGATATATACAATTCTTATCTTTATTGACACATACATAAACAAACTCAGGTTTTCAGCAACAGATCATTTAATCCCCTTACATTTTTCTTATCTGTTGCTGAAAGCCATGCATCTATTAGTTGTTTGTATATGTCAACACTTGATAAGACATTTTAAAATGTGTGAGTTTAGCTGTCTGGGACTGCTGCAGAGTAAGTACTACGCCCAGAAAATTGACCACACACATATGCACCTATGTAGATTACCGTGATTCTGGCACTTACACTTGCTTGCATCTGGAGAGCTGGGTCGGAGTAGGGAAGGCGAGTTCTAACGTAGTTTGGCTACAGCTAGGCCACGTTTGCGTAATTGCGGATAGATGCAGACTGGAACACATTATTTCCGGTAGTCAAGGCAGGTGCAAACAGCAGTTGATGATTATGGTGGTCTGCAGCAATAGCAAACTGCTTGTGATTGTTTGTGAAAGATCTGTGTGATGCTTTCTACCTTGCTGCTGCATATTTTACACTTTTGAGTTCAAGCATGTTTAATCACGTACATCAGATGGGGAGTTGTTTCTTCTATGTTAGAGACATGTTTGAGGTTTTGTTGATGCCTAATAGCTATATGTATTATGTAAACCAAGCAAATGCTTACAAACATGGGCATAAGTGTAAGTGATGTATGCCTGGTGTAAACCAGGCATATGCTATTTCATATGCCCGCAATTGAAAAATCTGATCATGATAAATGGGTGAGAGAGAACAATGGTGCCCCCGCATCTTGGTGGGTGTCATAGTTTACAAACACTAGACCACACTCCAACTCCTCCCCCCCAGACCCCTTCTATTCTCCAATTTGTGGTTTCTTATAGCTTAATTTGTTTTTAAGTACAATTATGTTTTGTAGAACAGATTCTGGCTAACGGATTCTTCCACTTCAGCGCACTGGGCCTGCTTTGCTGCGGCTCTGGGGAGAAGAGCAGGACTCCAGCCACCCAATTGACAGCATCTCCCAGGGAGAAGAACACTGCCTTGGATGTAGGCAGCACTATCTAACATGTTATGGGACAACAGTTGGACCCCCCAATATATCTAATGGTTTTTAACTTAATTAAAGGGAATGAAGGTTTTCAATAAACTGGTAGTCATAGAAAAATCTTGGACAATAGTATATGTCTCTTATTCCAAATTAAAAGCCTGGTGGAAATGAATTGGCTAAAAAGTGTTTGTTACAACTTGGTTTTGATGAATGCACTAAATTCACATGAAAACATCTTCTCATATTTTCCCTCACCCAAAGCATCGAGTTAAGAAGAAAAAAAAAAATCAAACTTAATGAAAAACTGTGTCCTACTAAACAGCAACGCCATCATATGACCTGCATCATGCATTCAAATACAACTTACAAAGGAACAAAACTGCTTAAATTTCATAAACCTTTTGTCTGTGTCTGTGAGCTCAACATCTCATTGATGCCGAGGAGAATACCACTGCCTCAATGCGGCATTTCCTCAGCCACATTTTCCTTCCACATCTGAAGCTGAGTAACCAGAGAACAGATCTGTGCCTCATAAAGTGACAAGGCAACACCCCAGCCCCCCCAGTAAATAAAATGTCCTCCTTCTGTCATTACCCTTGGAGCTGCTTTTCCCCCTGATTTCCTCCACCCCTGGTTCCCTCTAGCCCCTCCCCCCAAGTTCTTTCCAAACCCCCTCCCTCTAGCTCTCTTTACTCCCCAGTGTCTCTCCAGTCAAAGTGCAGACAGAACATAGGACTGAATAAACAAGTGAACTGTAGTAATACTGCAGAATTGAGGAACTCCTTTCACAATATCTGACTCTGTAATTGGGACATATAAATCTCCACAATACTGGCCTGAATTTTGAGTCCCAACTTAAATCCACACCAAACTGACACTTTGTAACAGTATAAAAGTAGCCCAAGTCCACAACGACAAATTTCAGACTATTCCTGTATAACCATGTATCATTCCTGATATAGTCAGTGCTTCTATTAGAGCACTCCACTATTTTAAATTCTGGGCATATGTAGATACCCATGGCCACCCACAGCTCTTTATCAGAGGTACCATACTCACAGCTTGTGAGCATCTACTTATATCTCTGTGAGATATCCAGCGCCGCCAAGAGGAACTTCAGGCCTCGGTACAACAACTTCATGGTGCCACTTCCGTAGCTGCCAAAGGGGGTGTGAGCACACCAATTGGGTGGCTCCTTTCACTACACTGGCAAGCCAGGGCCCCCCTGCTCCACCCCTTCCCTCTCGGCACACCTGGCGAAACCTCACTCATGCTTCCCTTTATTTCAAAGTGCCGCCTTTGCCTTGTGCTCTGTATGACCGCACTGCCCTCGTAATGGCCCTGTCATTTGCACTATGCTTTCTTATTCTCTTAGCTTTATAAGTTAATATTTACTAATGTGGTGTTTTTAATATGCAAAAAATGACATAAACATGTCATGATAGGAAATGTAGTGCATCAAGATTGACTAGTCTGTATCGAGGACAATGTGATTTGATGCACTAGTTCAGCATCAACACAGCCCTGGAAAATATTTTAAAATATTGGGAAATATGCAGATACATTTCGTGGAATGTATAATTATATATATATATTTTGATCCAGTACAGAACAAATTCACCCTTAAATGTCTCCGTTTTAAATAAACTGCTAACTACCTTTTACATTTACTCATCAGGATATAACCAACTGACAGAGGACTGTGGCACCATGTCTGAGGCAGTAAGTAATAGTACATGTGTGACTATGGAATTCTAATGAAAAGAAGAACATTGAAAATTCAATACATCATCATCATCATCACCATTTATTTATATAGCGCCACCAGCTCCGCAGCACTGTACGAGAATATTTGTCATTCACATCAGTCCCTTCCCCATTGGCACTTATAGCCTATTTCCCTAGCACACACACACACACACACACAGACTAGGGTTAATGTTGTTATCAGCCAATTAACCTACCAGTATGTTTTTGGAATGTTGGAGGAAACCAGAGCACCCGAGGAAACCTATGCAAACAAAGGGAGAAAATACAAACTCCACACAGATAAGGCCCTCATAAGGAATCAGTGCTAACCACTGAGCCACCATGCTGCCCATAATACATGTCTATATAAAATGCACTAGTGGTGCAACATGCAAAAATGTGCTGTAACCCAAAATATTATAGTTGTTCTTGTGAGAAGATTAGTGCAAATCCATCCAGAAAATTTTTCCGGAGAAGGAGCCGCCCTGATTGCAGATGGCTACTAATCGTCCAACAAATGCTATTTCCACATTAAACCATTATTTCACTTCCTGTAATGTATAAACCGGAGAATTTATTTTCAGATCGTCTTACTGACATTCAAAGCTGTAACTAATCACGGCCCCAGTTACTGTACTTGCCAGTCTACCTCATATTTTCTAATGTTGCTACCTCATATTACTGCTTTCTTAGATCTTCATGGACTAGTAAAGTAAAAGTCAATTGAGCCTGCCAAACCCTTTGTCTCTCTTTACTTTTACCATCATGCTGTTCTGAAAGGTGCAAAGGGAGTCCTAAAGTATAGAAAGTATAGACTGAAGCTTTGTTTCTACCATCTATAACAATGTATTAAAAATAAGAACATTTGCTTTCAGGCTAAACAGGGCGCACACCCCTAAATGTATTTTCAAATGGCTGCATTAATAAGCCTGCACTTAGCAAGGAGCCCGCTAATCAGCCCGACTTTTACTTTCTGAAAATTATGTTCTTCCTTAAATGCTGTAATCTTGACCTGCAATTCGTTAGCTTTCCTTTTTATACCTGGTACATTCACTGCAAAATAAGCGCATGGTGGCTCAGAAATAAAATTGCTCTGCAGGACCACAATTTTGCACTTTCATAAATTATCATCTTAGTCTTTCTGGCACGAACAACAATTTTAGTCCCAAGAACTGTTTTTAAATGTAATTTGCTATTCCCGTCATGTCATTTTACCCTCATTTTCGGCAAATGTGTTCAGAACGGTTTTGTAATGCATGTATTGCACACAGTTATAATCTGAGCATCAGGCTGTTACCTAATCTGAGAGCTACAAAACTTCCCCTGGCCTAAATCAATATTGGTCCCAACTCCTTTCCTTCATTCACCATCATTTCCAGGGAAATAGAGGGTTTCCAATGTTTGGCCTGGAGATGTCCCTGTTCTCAGTACTGTCCTTCTGCACAGAACAATGGATTTTATTCAGCACACAAAATTTTCCCTATCTATTTTCTATACTCTGGACTTAATCTAACTTAATATTTCTTAAACTAGAAAATTTAACATACATAAAGTGTGAACCTACCACAATACATTAGGGATTGTGGTGCAACGATGTGTTGGGCCCAGATGAAACTATCAAACAACAGAGAGTCCCTGGAACTGTCATATATATATATATATATATATATATATATATATATATAAAAATATATTTTTATATACACCTTTATATAGCTTATTTCTCCAATACCCATACCGATTAAATGTTACCACTATTCACGATTTCTTTTCAAGTACATAGATAAATGCATTTTGTCGCACTATACAAAGCTACATAAATTAATAGACACTCACTAATCCACTAATTATTTTACAGAAGACACCTTTATTTATTTATTGTAACCATTGGTTACAATAAATAAATATATGCCTAGAACTTATATTCTTATTTTTGTATTGTTGATGTGCACTATATACAGGATATTCTTCAGCTAGGTACACCCCTTATTTAGTGGCTTCTACCATTTATTAGTTTCCCTTGTTTGAGTTCCCTATTTGTCCCCTTTGTTTATAGCACTTTTTTAATTTTAGTAGTGTATTTTTACTAGATTTAAAAAGTGTGATGCTGGGTTAGATGAGGCCCTAGGCCCTCACGTTTCCAGTTCATATCTATTAATTTATATTATTCCTTTTTGATTCTACAGTCTCAGCCACCCTAGAAAACTATATAGACACTTTAAGGTTTTTTGGAACTGTTTTGAAATGTGACAGTTTACATGGAATATTAGGGCTGTTTGTCCATTATATTTATTTTTGACTAGTACATTATACAACATTTTCATCCAATAGCATTCACATCCTATATAATCACCATTTAAGTTTCTTTCCCATTTTCCTCGTTTGTCTAATTGCCTTCATCCTTCACCCCTATATTTCCAATATTTCATTGATATGCTTCTATTATAAGTATTAGTGATACATAGAAAATAAGCACTGCTACAGTTATGATGAAATGTACCACTTCCTTCATTGTACCATTGTTAACAGTTATAAATAACACTGCAGAAAAGCATCAGAAAACACAGCCGTAAATAGTATTTTGCAATTCACCCACAGTGTCCGCCCCACCCAAAACAAAATACTCAAACAAGGAACTTTTCTGTTCCAGGATTAGATTATTAGTGTAGGTACACATCTGAATAAGGTTACCTTGTCATGTTAGATGAACATTTACAACTTGATTAAAATGTGCACTAAGGACCTCGGGCCTGATTCATTAAGGATCTTAAATGAAGAGGATTCTTATTTCAGTCTCCTGGACAAAACCATGTTACATTGCAAGGGGTGCAAATGAGTGTTCTGTTTTGCACATAAGTTAAATACTGCCCGTTTTTTCATGTAGCACACAAATACTTGATAGCTTATTTGTACACTGAAATTTAAAGTTGATATGTGTGTGCTACATGAAAAAACAGTCAGTATTTAACTTATGTGCAAAACAGAATGCTAATTTGCACCCCTTGCAATATAACATGGTTTTGTCCAGGAGACTGAAATAAGAATCCTCTTCATTTAAGATCCTTAATGAATCAGGCCCCTCATTTGTATTCCAGATATTATATTACATGGTAATGGTGTACAATTATTATACATGTACTTCTTATTGTGTGTTAGTATTTTCTTATTTGTGTTTAAAATGCTTTCCTTTGATTTGGTTTGTTATTTGATGAAATCATATATGTTTGTCCTGCAGGCAGAATAGTTCAATGGAAAAATATTGCAAGGTATTCACTCATCACCCAGCTAAGTTATATAGTTATTACAAGAAGACAAAAATAAGAAATCATCGCTGTGAATTGTTGTTGAGTATGATGAAAATTCATTAGGGTACATTGAACATATTGATAAAAAATGATAATATAGAAATTATATATATAGGGCCTGATTCGTTAAGGAATGCAAAGTGAATGCAACTTGCGTTTTATAAAAACAGAAATAATGCAGGTATGCCGTATTGAACAATAACAGGATCTCAAGAAACGTTTCTAGCTGAAGATGTGTGTAAGTAAGCTCTGCCTATACGGCACTTGCCGTATGCAGACAGACACAACACGCTGCAGGATACTTACAGTGCATATGTATATAAAAAGTCCCACCAGAATGCACAGAAAAAAAGCAATTATTAAATACATTAGTACCTGTTAATAATATAATTATTAATGAAAAAGCATTAAAAAAAGTTCTTCCCATTTTTTTCAACATGAAGTGGATATATCAGGATGTTCTTAGTGCTTACTGTCCATAATATGCTTTTCACCAGTTGCTCTTAATTGCAAACACATGTTCTGGCATTCATATGTGTCTGTCATCACTATCAGTTGGCACTTACACCTGCCCTGTAGTGGGGGCAAACGATACAGCTGAAAATCAGAGATGCCGAGCTTGAATGTGACTGATGTGCTTACGCTCAACCTTGCCATGCCCTTACTGTAAATTGACTAGGCACATATGTGCATATACTTTCCCATACTCCTGGAATGTCTAGGAGAACAAGCAATTTTCTCGCATCCTGCCCACTTCCTTGTGAAGTAAGCAGGATGGGAGTCTCCTTGACACATTTTCCCTTGAATCACATCATTCGCCATGCCCCGCCCCCTACCATCCTCCCACATCACCTCCCATCCGGGATTTCCCAGAGAGTAAGACCGAAAAGATGGTATATATGCATATGCCCCTTCCCTCCCTTGTTCCACCCTTGAAATCATAGGCTGTTAGAAGGTTACTTTGCGTTCGTAGATGAATTGCATGCACTTGCATCAGTGCTGTATAGTCCATTTATGAGCATGCAATTTCATGTCAAATACAGCATATAACGGCATTTACGTTCTCTAATGAATCAGGCCCATAGTATGTAAAGCACTGTTTTGTGCTAAGAGCTTTAGGGACTGATGGGGATAATGGCTTAATTTTATCTATTGTACCGCCCAGGCATGGTACAGTGCTCCACCGAGCCAGATAGCAAAATTCAGGTAAAGGCCCAGCAATGTGATTCTCTCCCTTGCCAGAAGGGCGCATTCTCAAAACAAGCCTCTGCTTTGCTTTTTTCAGCACAGAGCAGAGGATTCATTGGGGACGGAGGCCTCAGAAGTGTGGTCTACCTGACATTCCTGGGCCCCCTTACCCGGTGGTAATCACCGAAGACACTTACAAATAAAAAGCGAATGTAAGAAAAAACTATTTCAATATAAATAGACTTACCTGAAAACCGATGCTGCACATCTCCAATGGCCCCAGCATGCTGACCGCAACTGATTCCGAATAAGAGGTGGCCAGCACTACACTTTGACGTCATCGCGACTTGTAATATTGTTCATTTAAAGTGGCAATGTCGGGTTTAGTGTTTAAACACTTAACCTGCGGGGTCCCGACATTGCCGCTTTAAGTGAACATTATTACAACTCGCAATGACGTTAAAGTGTAGTGCCGGCCACCTCGTTAACAAAAGAATATTGTTTGTTTAGCAGTGTACAGAGCATTTCGCTAGGAGTGGTAGATAGCTGTATATGCGCTGAAATCATTAGCGGTACAAGATTTACGCCAGTGACGTTCATCTTTACGAGAAAGTTTTTGTAGATTTTGTGTTAATTTAGTGTGCCACTGTTGACAAAGATGTCTGCATGGAGTATGAAGAGTCACTGGAGCTACTTGAGTTGCTTGGGTATGGTGAAAATGAGAATCTGCCATCTCAGGGGAGGAGAATGTAGAAATTGGGGCGAGATTAACCAGATCGTTTTCCCTTTGTGTATTTTTCATCACAATAAAGCACTGCTTTTTTTCTCCTTACTTCTCTAGTACTCCTACTGCTCTTATTACAATTACTTTTCACCCTTATTAAGTACTGTGCACTGACATGCAGAAAAAGGGGAAATGAATATAATATGCACACAGAACATATATTATATATCCTTCTGTGTGTAAAGAGAGACAACCTTAATGCACACAGTGTAAGCCATAATACAACCGCTACAGACTCCATCAATATGAAAACATTAGGTAATTATTATACAGTTGGTTGTATGCATGGCCGGCCTTTCAGGATATTCTCCTCGAAAAGCACCACCCGCGGGAGTTTTTCAGGTGTTCCCCTGGAGCGGGGGTGAGGCTGATTCTTCTTCTCCTCTGTCAGACTGGGAGCATGCCACTTGGCTGTGACAGAATCATCATCATCATCATCATCATTTATTTATATAGCGCCACTGATTCCACAGTGCTGTATCGAGACCTCATTCACATCAGTCCTTGCCCCATTGGAGCTTACAGTCTAAATTCCCTAACATACACACAAACAGACAGAGAGAGAGCAAGAGAGAGAGAGAC
Source organism: Mixophyes fleayi (assembly GCF_038048845.1). Taxonomy (NCBI): domain Eukaryota; kingdom Metazoa; phylum Chordata; class Amphibia; order Anura; family Limnodynastidae; genus Mixophyes; species Mixophyes fleayi. Next base: position 314,564,578 of record NC_134402.1, read on the forward strand.
TAGGGTCAATGTTGATAGCAGCCAATTAACCTACTAGTATGTTTTTGAAGTGTGGGAGGAAACCGGAGCACCACACTGCCAGGCTATCACTGCATGAAGGAGCAGCTACCTGCAACTTCACAGGTAAGAAGCTGCTGTTTCTCCTCAGCAGTGGCCAGTGCTAAGTGTGGAGACGCTGCTGTCACCCTTGCAGTGTTTTAAGTGTCGTCTTAACTCAGCGTCCTAGGTAACTGTCTAATGGACCTGGATGTATGAACTTTGCCTGACACAGAGATGTGTTAAACACATGCCATTACAGTTTTTGAATTTTGAAGGAAGAGAGGTGGGTTTTCTGACTATCTGGTGTAATGCAACTAAAAGACAAGGGGCCTGAGTCATTAAGGAGAGCAAAGCATGAAAAAGGAGTAACTTTGCACTTGGGCAAAACCATGTTGCATTGGAGGGTGAGGTAAATTTAAAATGCGGGGACAGATTTATAGTTGGGGTAGAGCATGTCCTAGACCACGTTAAATTTCAGTGTGCTGCATGAAAAAACAACCAGTATTTAACTTACATGCAAAAATAACAAACTGATTTGCACCCCTTGAATTGTAACATGGTTTGTCCAGGAGCAAACTTATACCCCATTCACACTGCACCAAAAACCCGGGTTTTTGCAGAGGCACGCTGAAAAACCCGGGTCTTGGTGCAGTATGAATAGTCCAACCACAAAATCCCGGGTCTAAAATCCCGGGACTTAGACCCGGGATTTTGCGAGGGGTAATTCCCGTGTTGGACCCCGCTCGCCTGCAGTAGGAATGGTGCAACCCGTGTAATTCCCGGGTCTCACCATTCATACTGTAAAAAAAAATAATTGTGAAGTAAAAAAAAAAGATTTTAATTAATAAAAAATACATAAGAAATGTTTACTTAACTTATTTTCAGCCAGCGGTGTCTCCGGTGCGTTGCCGGCTGTCAGGGGGACCTCTGGGTACTAAAATGATGTCATTTCTAATGGACTAGAAATTACGTTATTTTAGTACCCAGAGGTCCCCCTGACAGCCGGCAACGCACCGGAGACACCGCTGGCTGAAAATAAGTTAAGTAAACATTTCTTATGTATTTTTTTTTAATTAAAATCTTTTTTAACACTTTTTTTTTTCTAACACCCGGGTCGGGCAGGTGCAGTATGAACCCGCCCGACCCGGGAATCTTGTTATCTATACTGCCCTGTGCCCCGGCAATATCCCGGGTTAACAACCCGGGATATTGCCGGGGCGGCAGTATGAAAGTGGTATTAATCTTTTTTTTGCTTTGCTCTTCTTAATGACTCGGGCCCAAAATGTTTATGTTGTCTATACATCTTGTAAATTGAAAAAAGGAATAGTAGCACAATATTATTTCCCCTTTTGGCCTTCTATTTGTTAGACCAGCGGTTCCCAAACTGTGCGCCACGGCTCCCAGGGGTGCCGCGGCGCTGTCACTGGGGTGCCGCGAGCCAGACATAAAAAAAAAAACAAAGAACACATAAACTAAACTTACCAATCAGTCGGGCGCCGGGACCCAGCAGCCTCCTCTCTCCCGCAGCTGTCATTGAATATGGACGTCAGTAACAAGCTGCTGCGGGAGAGAGGAGGCTGCTGGGTCCCGGCGCCCGACAGATTGGTAAGTTGATGTGTTCTTTGTTTTTTTTTTTATGTCTGGCGTGGGGCAGAGGAGTGAGAGGGATCGTGACAGCGGGCAGAGGATGGGGACAGCGGTGCAGAGGAGTGAGAGGGAGTGTGACAGCGGGCAGACAGAGGGGCACAGGAGAGTGACGGAGGGGCACAGGAGAGTGATGGAGGGGCACAGGAGAGTGACAGAGGGGCACAGAGAGTGACAGAGGGGCAGACAGCGGGGCACAGGAGAGTGACAGCGGGGCAGACAGAGGGGCACAGGAGAGTGACAGAGGGGCACAGGAGAGTGACAGAGGGGCACAGGAGAGTGACAGAAGGGCAGACAGCGGGGCACAGGAGAGTGACAGCGGGGCACAGGAGAGTGACAGCGGGGCACAGGAGAGTGACAGCAGTGCAGACAGCGGGGCACAGGAGAGTGACAGCGGGGCACAGGAGAGTGACAGAGGGGCAGACAGCAGGGCACAGGAGTGACAGCGGGGCACAGGAGAGTGACAGCGGGACACAGGAGAGTGACAGCGTGAGAGGGGCAGTGGAGGGGGGACATCATGAGAGGGGCAGTGGAGGGGGACACAGCATGAGAGGGGCAGTGGAGGGGGACACAGCATGAGAGGGGCAGTGGAGGGGGACACAGCGTGAGAGGGGCAGTGGAGGGGGACACAGCGTGAGAGGGGCAGTGGAGGGGGACACAGCGTGAGAGGGGCAGTGGAGGGGGACACAGTGAGAGAGGGCAGTAGAGGGAGACACAGCGTGAGAGAGGGCAAAGGAGGGGGACACAGCGTGAGAGGGGCAGTGGAGGGGGACACAGCGTGAGAGGGGCAGTGGAGGGGGACACAGGGCTGAGATGGGGACAGCGTGAGAGAGGGTAGAGGAGGGGGGACATCGTGAGAGAGGGTAGAGGAGGGGGGACATCGTGAGAGAGGGCAGAGGAGGGGGACATCATGAGAGAGGGCAGAGGAGGTGGGACAGGGTGACAGGGGGCAGTGTGTCTGGATGCAGAGGGGGCAGTGTGTCTGGATGCAGAGGGGGCATTTTTGCATACAACTAAATAAGTATTTCTGTCCTGACCTAAATACTTATTATAATTTTTTGACCCAACTACTTCTAAAACAGGACTGCTCAGTAATTATTTTTGAGGGGTGCCTTGAAAAAATTTGGAGACTCTAAGGGTGCCGCGAACTACAAAAGTTTGGGAACCACTGTGTTAGACAATTTATAAATAACCATCCAATTCAATGATATAGAATATTTAATATCATCACCATTTATTTATATAGTGCCACTGATTCCGCAGCACTGTACAGAGAACTCATTCACATCAGTCCCTGCCCCATTGGAGCTTACAGTCTACATTCCCTAACATACACACACAGACAGACAGAAAGAGAGAGACTAGGGTCAATTTTGATATCAGCCAATTAACCTACTAGTATGTTTTTGGGGTCTGGGAGAAAACCAGAGCACTGGGAGAAAACCCACGCAAACAAAGGGAGAACATACAAACTCCACACAGATAAGGCCATGGTCGGGAATTGAACTCATGTCCCCAGCGCTGTGAGGGAGAAGTGCTAACCACTTAGCCAATATGCTGCCCCACCTTTATACCCTGAAACAGTCATTTATAAACTTCCAATAAGGATGGGAATTGCGATTGGGAAAACGGTGCCCTCACTGAATTCCAGGGTTAGCTGTCATTTATATAGTACATTCTACAAAATGACAGCTACAATCTGATTGGTTGCTATAGGCAACATCTCCACTTTTTCAAACCCGCAGTTTAGTAAATATACCCCTTTCTCTCAGGATATTATTCACCAGTTTTAGGATCAAGAACTGTTTTGTTTGGTTACTGGCTGCACAATCACTGCATGTTTCTATTGGAGTACACAGTGCATTTACATTAGAAAGGAAAATCTTGTGACTTAATGTCATGAAATCATTATGACATTTCATTAGTGGCAGAAAGGCTTATTAGTTCCTATTAGATCCAGTTGATATTGGATCTCTACATTCTGGTAAGTTAAGACTCATAAAAGTTTTTGTTGCTTAAAAAAAAATCCATCCTACCCTATTTCTGACTATTATAGCCATATCAAAGCTTCTATAAAAGTACACATATTTATTATTCCTATACTCTGGAAAACTAGCATACTAAAGCTTGGCGTAAGTTCATAGGGTTGCTCTATTTGCATGAAATTAATATTTTGAGAAACTTTGAAAAATATGTTTTTCTAAAATAGTTGCCAATGTTTCCTTCTGTATGTAACTTAAAATAAAAATACAACAAAAGAAATGTATATATCTGTACTGAAAAAAATACAATTTGCTTTCAAAAATTAAACAGTGAAAACAGTATCCCTGTGAACAAACATATTGCAAATACGTCAGTACATTAGTGGTGAATGGTTTCCAAATAAGTGTTATAAGCAAGCCATCTTGCATGGTGCAAAATAAGTTTAGCTCTGCCATGCAATGCTAGGGTTGACTTGACTTAAACTAGTATGCACATGCTTATTGTCCAATATATCTGCTCTCCATTACATAGCAAGGTCAGGTCAAAAAATAATCAATGCATGTCTTCATGTAATATCATTATTGATTTAATTATTGATATTTGTTTTTGTATTTCCTATTCACAGTACACAGTTCTTGGAGAGATGACCACTCTCAATTCATCGTTTACAAATTCCACTAAGAATCCAGGGACTTCTTCTGGATTGTCCCAAAGTCTCGGCATCGCTATCCTCTCAATCGCCTTCATCATTGGATTCCCAGGCAATGCATTTGTTATCTGGACGGTGTTGGCACAAATGAAGAAACGCACAGTCACCTGCCTTCTCATTTCACATTTGGCCATGGCAGACATCGTTGTAATCCTCACAGCACCAGTATTCCTCCATCTCCTGGCCACTGGCAGCTGGGCATTTGGAAATATCATTTGTAAGATGTGTCATTACATTAGCTGCTTGAGTATGTACGCCAGCATCTTCCTCATCACTTTTATGAGCATTGACCGATTTCTAGCCGTCACAAGACCTTTAACTTCTCTATCCATGAGAACAAAACCAGTTGTTAGGAGCATAATTTTGGCAATATGGGTGTTAGCATCATTGTTAGCCATTCCTATGCTAATTTACCGGGCAGTAAAAACCACTAACAATTACCAGCAATGTATACCCTTTCACAGCAGTCCTGGACATATAATATTTCAATATGTATTTGAAACCATGACAGGGTTTGTTATCCCATTCACGATCATTCTGTCCAGCTATATCTGCATTGGAATAAGATTACGCAGTGCAATGTTTCAGAGCAAACATAAGACAAGTCAGCTGGTCATCATGATCATAGTTATCTTTGCCCTCTTCTGGCTCCCATACCATGTAGTAAATATAATACAGGTGTCTGGAGAACTGTCTTCATCAGGCAATCTAAGAAAATTAGCTCAGTTAACCAGACCTAATGCCACAGCCCTTGCGTTTCTTAGTAGCAGCATTAACCCTATTTTGTATGTATTTGCTGGTGGCAACTTAATTAGGACTACTGGGATGGGATTCATGGCCAAACTTTTTGAAGGGGTTGGTTCTGATTCTAAGAGTCTCACAGTCTTCCGACAGAAGAGTCAAGATAAGTTTGTGGAGCTGGGGACTATAAATAAGTAAAACGTCTGTTTTTTAAAATTTTAGGGGGACACAGGGGGCACTTTCTGATACAATAACTATATTGAAACAGTTGATGCAATGTTTAAGGTAGCCACATACTGTTTAGTACAGCTCATTAGATTGGACAAAAGGAATACAAATAAATATAAATTAGTAAAGATTGGATAACCCTATGTATCTGTAGTCCTGCTGTGTCTAAAGCAGGCTATGATAATTGTTCTAGACTATATTTAACATCTATGTCTAATACCGAATCCAATTTTGTAAGCGGGAATAGAAGAATTTGCCAAAATCAACATATCTATAGCTACTTTGAGAATTTTAGATGTAAATTATAGGATCATTACAGAAGGCTTTTAGTGTTTTCTATAATTGTTTTCAGGTCAGTGTGTTCCCACTACACATGGGTATGTTTTTTCATTTGTTGAATAGAACTTCCTTCAGGTAAATTAATAGAATCCTGGGGGTACATTTATGAACGATCAGTTTCTGCAAGTCATTGCAGGGGAAAATTAAAGCGGCGATGGCTTTTAAAGGCAATCGCCGCTTTAAATTTACCCTGGAAAGTCGCCGATTTCCGGCAACTTGCAGAAACCGATTCTTCATACATTTACCCCCTGATGTCTGTCAAAATCATTTGCAATTATGCTGTGTTTTTGAAGTGTTTAAAGGACTCCATTAATTAAATTTAAATGAGTCCACTTCCAATGTGTTTACTGGGAATATAAAAGTAATTACTAACAGAAGCATGTGTGTGTTTACAATGCCTTCTCTGCTATTCTTGTGCTCAGAATACAGAGCTCGCTGCCTTAGGTCAAATAATTATTTTTAAATTAGACAATTTTCATGCAAGGCTATCTGCCCAATCAGAATTACAAGTTAATTTTGGTCGATGCTTAAAAAAAAAAAAAAGGATGTAGAGATCTGACACATGAATGTTTTTATTTTATTTTTATTTTGTTTGGGAGGGGTCTGTGTGTTTGTTTTTTCATTTGGATTACGATGGATAAAGAAAGAAGAAAGGAACATTATATTTTCCATTTGGACTATGATGGACCACGAATGAATAAATAAAATAAAATAAAGTGGTGAATGAGGGTTTGGGGAGACTTTTTATAAAGTATATTTAAAGTAGTTTGTGTGTTTTGCATTGGTTTTACTCTGTTATTCTGGGATCCCTGGGGTGGCAAAGTTGCTAATATTGAAAATAAACCCAGTTCCCACCAAACAGGGGAGTTGGGAAGTGCACAATAACTTTTAAATGCAGGACTACTAGCCTCTATGGGAGGCATAAAAACTGTGTGTCCCTCATGTAGGCATCAGTCTTGTTCTGACCAGCCTGCAGCTGGTTTTGACTATAGATGGGGAACCACACATTAGTGGTCTCCCTGTTACAGTAGATACCAGTCTAGGCTGTTTAGCACTGGAGCTGGCTGCAAATGTTATGAAATGGGCAAGCTGCCTATTTTTTTAATTTATTTTAATAAAATGCTGTGTGTTTGGAATCCATTTTTTTCCATTATTTAAATAAGTACTATACTTTAAACAGTGCCGGTCCTGTGACTGACACTGAGATCTGTGGGGTGGGTGGGGGTTGGTATTTTTATTATTGAGTGACCAGCTTTAATGGTAAAACTTCGGTCACAATTATCCAATGGTGTCACGAAAGCCCAGCCTGCCTCAGATACAGCAATCTGAAACAGCTGGTTGGGACTGGAGTCACTTACCAATGAATGTACCTTTTCTGCCACCATGAAGGATTTACTATGGAGTCCTTGCATTCACCAAAACCACTTATTAATGTTTCACAATTAAATCACATACACATATAGCATAAGCCTTACTTCACTTTGCAAGTTCACAAAGAATCACAGAGAATATGCTAGATTAAATGTATTTAATGTTTCCAAGGTTTAAGTAAAAAACAGTTAATAACAAGACATTCAAAATAAGTTGCACAAATACGTTCAGAAATAAAATAGGAAATTAAACCAGAGTCACTAACTTACTAGTTTAAGACTTGGCGTGAGAGGAGTACACTTTGGGAAAGATTCACATTGCAACCTAGATACATAGGTCTCCTCATAAAAATGAACAGCATTAATGGGTAAGGCAGCAGATTTAAACCTTCTCACGTTCCTCTCACCCCCAACTTTGGAGATTACTTTTCCCAATGTCAAAGCATTTCCCAGAATGACACAGGGCTTTCTAAATTTGTTATTTCGTGAGATATATATGCCTGGCATTTCAAAGGATAAGATTTCTCACCTCTGCTCTGTCTGGCTGGTCAGGCTATTTGCACAAACTCTCTAACACCTCAGAGATGTTATCTGTCTGGCCTGATTACTTTCAAAAGACTCTTGACACTTTCACAGGTCAAACTCAGGTCATTCAGCAAAGCACACTTTGACATTGTAATGTTGCATACAAAATACATACATGAATATTCAGGGGAAAGTACCAATCAGTATTTAGGAGCAATACATAAGCACCACAAGTGGGTATTCAGAATTAACTAAATCGATTTTAGTGTATAGGCATAAACAGTATTGCTAAATCAAAAATTAAACTTCTCCAGGGCACCTGTAGGCACTCCGCTCTATCTATACTACTAAGTGACACAACATAATAAAGGTAAGTATAGACAGTGGCGTTCCTGCTACCAATAAAATAAAAATATAAACAATCAAACATAGTATAATCAATAAGAATAAAATAATTTTCCTTAAAATATTTTTTTAAGAAACAGTAACGTCCCAAGGAAACATAAGCCCATCAATAATATAGTTATCAATGTGCATTAAATCTCTTTTCATAAAGAGAGGATAATTATTCTGTTCTCAGCTGCCACATTAGAAGTGATAGCATATGGATAGGACAATTGCTGCAATTGTGTGCCCATAAAGTGAGTTGTAGAGTGTTGGACGGGGTGAAGGAGTCAATGTATATTGAAATAGCTGTGATTTTACTGCTCAAATTTTAACAGTTTATTTACAGATCAGTCTGCTGGAATTGTGTGCAGATAAATTGGGTGTGAGAGAGTGAAGAGTAGATAATCAATGGCTACTGCTACTAATAGTATACTAATTAGGAGTGGACAAAAAATATTCTTTCTCGCTTTTAAAATCAAAGTCTTTTAATCTGAAGGCAGTTGTGCACGGCTCAGTATCAGCAACATCTGAACTATTTAGTAGCGAAAAAACAGGGTGCTGGATTGTATGACTGTGAGCAGCACACCCCAACAATATATATATATATATATATATATATATATATATATATATATTTCTTGCTTATAAAATCCCAGGTGTTTCAATCTGAAAGCAATTGTGTGAAGGGCAGTATCTGTACTAGAAAGCAGGCAAAACACAGTGTGCTGTGAATGACCTGGCATTGTGTGCTAGCACTACTATGCTGGAGGTAAGAGGAGTATGTTGATGATTCTACAGGCGCTGCTGCTGCTGAAGGCAATACACCTACCCAGTGGGCTGTCATGGTCGTGTGGTCTTTTGTTTGACCACTTCCGCTTGTCCACATGTTTATGATATATTATAAAACAGTGCTAATCTGGACAGCAGTTCACCACATCATGGGATCTGTACCCAATCGTAGAATAGCATAAGAAGAAAGACAAGGAGAGCGCTGATACCAGATTTTATGAAATGAAAAAAATATTTTAATACATAATAAAAATATAAAATGTATACAAACATGCTACATTGGTTTGCATTCAAAAGTACATCACCCGGAATCTACATGAATAATAATTAGTTGGAAACTTTATTGCCAGCAATGATGTTGTACAGAGAAAGGAATTTATCAGTAGAGACTCATAAGAGTATATATTGTAATGTTAGTAACACTTAGTGTATCATACATCTCAAAGTTCAATGGTTCAATAGAACTCCAATAAGATTTTCCATAATATTCTTATAAGAATGAAATTGAAAGACTCCTTAATATTATCAAGACAGTGAATCTGCTAGATGGTAAATAGAGCTGTGTCAGAACAGAACCCTCAGGAGTGGGGGAACAATCCACAGCACTTATATAAATAGTATCAGTAATGATCATCTGCTTGGGTTACTTATCCAGCTCAGGAGTCTGATGTCCTTAATAATAAGAGACAGTAGGAGACAAAGAGATGTGAGATGTAGCATAAGTCTCTAGTCCCAGGTTCTTATCGTATGTCCAACATACTGTATACCACATTTGTAATTAATGAGATATACTACAGAAGAGGACTGACAGTCCATGATCTTATCAATCGAAAAGCATTCTCCTGATACAAGTGAGGAAGAAGCGTTACATTTATGTTCAACATATCTACATGTTATACATCTCAATCTACCACAGTGGTAAAAACCACTGGGTCTATTACATAACCAATTATCAACCTTAGATGGTCCATTGAAAAGATCCTCATAAATGAAATTAAATAGAATAAACCACCTCAGCAAAGCATTCCCCCACATCAATAGTACCCCGTTACTGGCGCATTTCATCACTATCTATGACTTTATGAAAAATAGAATCAGATCCTTCAAATGAGGCTTAAATAATCAGTCTGTATTGCTCCTACCAATCATTAACTCCCTCCACAATTAGGAGCAGCTGGTTGATTGTTTGATTTGGTTTATGTTTATTTACCGGCACTACCAAGTAAGTTAGCGTATTTGCCGGCGTATAAGACGACTGGGCGTATAAGACGACCCCCAACATTTCCACTCAAAATATAGAGTTTGTTATATACTCGCCGTATAAGACTACCCCCTCTTCCGCACACCTTCCACTCACCAAATAAAACGTAAAAGAACATCAGATTTGATTTCAACATGTTAATTTATATTCGAATGCCTATGACATGCAGGAAAACTGTCACAAGGCTGTATGTTATCAAACATGTACAGTAAACATAAAACAGTGCAAGTTTATTAAACGTAATTCACTAGTCAATGATAGAAGGAAGATAACAAATAGAGGGAGAGAGCAAGTGCACACTTACCCCTTGGCATAATCTTTAATGCTTTTTCATTTGATTTACAGTCCCGAACCATCTTTTCTGTTACTCCATATTGTCTTGCAGCAGCACAATTATTATGTTCCATGGCAAAGTTTACAACTTTAAGTTTAAAAATTGCATCATATTTTTTTCTTTTTGCTGGTGCCATGATAAGGTTGATAGGGGTTTGACTGCTGGACATTTTCTATGCTGTATTGTACTGTACAATGGTGCAGTACTGTGGTTGGCTGTTGGCTGTATACAAAGCCTGATTGAATTGGTCCCTGCTCCCTGTCTGCCCTCCCTGTCAGCAGAACGGGCCGGTCACGCCGAAAAGGCTGGCACCCCTGTATCGCTGCTGATGCTCGCCGCATCCACGCTGATGACCCGCCGCGGCCGCACTGGATACCGCGCGATACTGGACCCGGTGTATAAGACGACCCCCCCACTTGGAGGCATGTTTTTCAGGGCAAAAAAGTAGTCTTATATGCCAGCAAATAGGGTATATAATTTGGAGTAGTAAGAGCAAAAGGCTGAGGTAATATTCCCAGTTCCATGGTGCGTTATATCCCTATTATGCTTGATGTAGTGAATTAAAGAAATCCCTCCTTGAGCTCTAAGAGCCTGCGCATGCATTTTGCCCGGCTTATTACCCTGGTGGAAATTCTGCTGTAAAATTTTCAGTAAGACAGTTTGATTCTGACATTAAGCAGGGTATTGAGTGTGGGCCTTGCCGCTGTTAGATCTGCAAAGGAGTCTTTGGAAATGGAGAATTTATTGGTGTTTAAATTTTCTGTAGCAAATCTCCCTTTTGGGCTTCTTTCTTATTGCTTAAGGAAGGTACCCAATTTAATTCATTTACCTCAAAAAGCACATTTATGTGCCTCCCAAATGATGAGTTTGGATACATAAGGGGTATCGTCTAGCTCCAAATATTCATCAGTGGTCTCCCCAAGCTGTATTTTACAATATCTGTCTTGTAACAAAGATTTTGGAGTGTCCACTACCAGTGTTTGAGTGGATTATCTGTCAAGGTGAGACTAAAATGCACTGGTGTGTGGTCAGACCTCTGCAGCATATATAACTGTCTATGGATAATAAGAATATAGTCGATCCTAGAGTAGGACCCATGTGGGTGAGAATAGAATGCAAAAACTTTGACATCTGGATGGAGGATCCTCCAAACGTCAGCCAGCTTGTAAGTATGAAAAACACTTCTTACCCTACGGGCGTTCTTCCCCGAATGGCTCTACAACCAAGCATCCAGTTGAAGTCTCCGCTGAAGACAAATACACCCTCCTGAAGAGAATCAACCCACTTCATCACCATTTTGAAGAAAGCTGGTAACCTTGATTAGGGGTGTAATTATTTACAACAGTGAAAACCTGATTAAATAACTTGTATTTTACAAGGAGACACCTCCCCTTCTCCAACCTATGTATCTCCACCTCTGACACAGGTATGGCAACACCTTTAGTTTTAGCATGAAAAGAGCTACAAAAGAAAGCATGTAGGAAGTATCTATTGCTGCAATGAGAGGACATGCAGAGTGCTTAAAATGGGTTTCCTGTATCAGTGCTATATTTATCTTGTCAGAATTTAAAGATCGTAGTGCTTCAGCTCTCTTTTCAGGGCTATTCAGTCTTTTAGCATTAACAGATACTATTTCCAATGCATCTCTCATGGGGGAGCTAGGAAAATAGATGGCATTACCACAGATAAGAGGTTTGGCAAGTCATCTTCTCCTTAAGCATCAGCGATAGGAAGGGGGTGGCATAGTAAGGAGAGGAAAAGAAGGAAAGGTTGACTCAGGGCAATAGGGAAAGAAAGGTAGAACAAGAGTAAAACAAAGAAATGTGAAAAATAACAATCCGTTTTGGGAAAACATAGAGTATGGGAGAGAACAAATGTCCAGAAAGTCTAGATAAGAGGTGGGGGCAGAATGGGCAATATTGACGTCAACCTATATAAATCAGATAAACATATAATATATGAGAAAGAAAAGTTGTGAAACATGTAAACATATCATAGCTAACTGGTGGCTACTGTACAAATAACAAGCTAAATTCACTGTATAATAAATCCCTGTGGTTGAAGACATATAGTGTCATTGTCTACACCCACTAAATTAATGAACTGTGTTCCAATAGGTGTGAAGTGTGTAGACATGGCAACTAAACTCAGCAGCTAACAGACAATTACTGTGGAAGCGTGTGTCTATGGTGGGAAAGGGAACAGATAAATCTGTAGCCTGAGGGAGGTGAGTGTGAGGTTTAGGCTGAAATCCTATTTGTTCCCTTACAGTAAGCTTCCAAGACACAAGTGCAGTTTGTGACAGATAAAGGGGGTCAGGAGAAGTTTCCTGACAAATTAGAGGTGATCGGGGTCATAGGCCTTAACGGGAGCTTTCCCGGTAGGCCGATGACCTAATGATGCCGCCTCTCTTTTTTTTTCCGTTGAATTTTTTTTGTCTTTTGAACAAGGTCTTCAAGAGGCCGCGGATCTCCTGTCTCTCTCCCCTGTGAGCGGCCTATCCCACAAGAACTGGATATCACATGGGACGCGTACCATGTGACAGGTGCCGTCCCATGTGAGCAGAGAATCGCAGCTGGAAGCTGCTGAAAGGTTATTGTGAGCGTAGTGGCGGGGGGCTTATGGGTGTGTGTGTGTGTGTGTGTGTGTGTGTGTGTGTGAAGGCAGCAGGGGGGGCTGATGACAAGCTGTGTGTGTGTGAAAGCAGCGGAGGGGGGCTGATGGCAATGTGTGTGTGTAAAAGCAACAGGGGGAGCTGATGACAATGGTGTGTGTGTAAAAGATGCAGGGGGGGCTGATGGCAATGGTGTGTGTTGGCAAAAGGGGCTTGTGGCAATGGTGTGTATTGGCAAAGGGAGCTTGTGGCAATGTTGTGTTGTTTGTGTTGGCAAAGGGGGCTTGTGGCAATGTAGTGTTTGTGTTGGCAAAGGGGGCTTGTGGCATTGTAATATCGGGGTGAGGTAGGTGGTGGCTAAGTAATGGGTGCGATTTTGTTTCTGGAGTGATGGTGGGGCAATTTAATTTAATAGCGGGGCCTATTTAAGATGGGGTGGTGTGGGGGCTATTAATTGAATGTGGGGGTGAGTTTTGGAAGAATGAGGTAAATTTATTAAATGGAATTTGAATTATTTAATGCCAGTGATGGTTGCGGTAAATAGCTATATTTATTAAACATAAATGCTATTAATTTATTGCTAGGACTGTGGACGTTCTCTACTTTAATTTGGGTGTGAGGTAGGCTAGTAATTTAATAGTGGACTGCAGGTTGGAGCTAATTATTTAATGGTGGGTGCTATTAATTTATTTGTGGGGTTATGGTGGTGCTATTTAATTTAATAGTGGAGCCTAATGATATAAGGTGAGGTGACGGAACCTGTAATTTAATGGTGGGCTGGTTTTGGGCTATTAATTGAATGTGGGGCTGAATTTGGGAAGAGGGCTATTTATTAAATATGAATATGAATTTTTTAATGCCAGATGGTTGTGGGTATATTTATTAAATGTAAATGCTGTTAATTTATTGCTGGGGCTGTTTAGAGGGATGGATATAGGTTTATTTATTTAATGTGGATTCTAGCATTTTAATGTTGGGGCTGGAGGGAAGCCTATTTATTAAATATGGGTGCTTTTGATTTAACACCGGAGTTTTCTAAATTTCATGTACTTATTTTTTTCCAAATAGGGCCCCCAGCATTCCAGGATCCAGACAAGCGGCAACTGTTCAAGAGACACCAGCAACCACAGGTAGGGAAAGCAACAAGAACAGGCAGGAGAGAACAGGACAGTCTGTCAACTGTATTTTTCTATATTGGCAGTTCCTATGCAACATGTTATTAAATATTCTTGAATATGTATATTGTGATGACATCTTCTGTTACTGTGTTGCTATTGCTAAATTTAGTTGCTCATTTTGTCTTACTTTATGTATTAGTGTACCCATCCCTCGTACACAGAGGAGGCAGCCATTATGTGGGTGAACCAATAAATATACCTCCCAACTGTGTCCCAGTTTCAGCAGGACAGTCCTGATTTAGGGCTCTGCCCCATGAGTGGGAATGCTGGGACAACAGTGGTATGTAATGGGCAGTCTAGCAATATTCAGCCCTCTGATGGCATAATCAACTTTGTATTAATCCCGCCTCTTTTTGTGTTTGCCCTGCCTACACTTGATTTGGTCCCGCCCACATGAGGCCACTTCCAGATTTTTTTTCCAGGGCCACTTTATGTTCCCAATCCGCCCCTGGAGGTGATATATTGTTAGACTGTGTGAAACTATGACAACATAGTAAATCAGGGAGTATCTTTGTGACAATACTATACAAGCATCCAAGGAAAGCACATCAAAAAAGCAATTGTAAGGGGGCCAACAATGTTAGTTTACAGGTACGGTAAAGTGTGGCCAACAAAGTATGCTCCTGAGTAAGGATAAGCTGGAAGTTAGTTAGTAGAGAGAAAGAAAGGCGGCCACATGGACTTGGCATTGGTCTCTCAAAATAAAGAGTTATAAACCACAGCCAGGAATCATAATAGAATGCTCCATCAGGTAGCATCAATAGCTTGGTGCTAAGAAGAGTTCGCAGGTGACTTTCTGGGGCAGTGGATCCTTTGCGACCTCTGTCTCCCAAGGCCATAGGGGCATCCAAGTCGAGATTTAAGTCTAACCAGTCAGTGATTTCAATCCTGTTAATACCAAGAGCTGAGCAGAACCCATCAAGGTCCGCAGGAGCTTTTAGGGTAGTGAGTTGCCCATTGTGCAGCTCTTGAAAGTTTAGTGGAAATTCCCATTGGTACTTGAGATAATGCTTTTGTAAATTATTCAGTCAAGGGTCTCAGCATCCTGTGTTGTTCCAATGTGCCAAGTGGTAACTTGGAAGATTCCTAGCTTGTTACCATTAAATTCTATGCTGTTTATTTTCTTTAGAATTTCCTATTTTTGTACAAAATAGTGGAGCCTGCAAATAACATCCCTCAATTTTTCAGTCAATTGTCCCTTTGGTTTTAAAACTTTCTGGACCTAGCTAAATTAACTTTCATCATGAGGGTCTAGCTCTAAACTTTCGCCAAAGTTTTTGTTCATAGCATCTGCTAGGCCATGTTGAGACCCGTCTTAAGAGAGCCTAGAATTATAATGTTGTTTTGATGACCCCTGACCCCATGGTGACCCTTGTAGGAGAGACCACAGAAGAGTCTCACTTAGCAACAGATGGGTTCATTATCTTCATAAAGGACTGCATATCCGCATGTGGTGAGTGAGTGAGTTTACCAGACTCTCTCTTGAATATTCTTTTTGTCTTTTTCCATCATTGAGGTGAAATTCTAGAATCAGCTTACAAAGAAATCACAACTTGTACCAAGGTCGACGGAGGCCACTTTCCCCCATGAGACATATTATAAAGTCATTGTGACTGAGTAAAACATAACATTATTTTTGAGAGTGAAGCCATGTCTAGCTGCTTGGTAGCTGCTCTGTAGCTGCCTGGTAAATTGCTGAGAGACATAGAGCAATCAGTAGGGCAATCTAATCAGCAATGGTGCACTCTAGTGGTCAGATTGCTCAGGGGTTTACTTCCTGCAGGCTTGGTAGTTAACAGGTGGCAGCTCAGTTACTTGACTAGCAAGCAGATGTCATTTGTTTGCTGTTAGAGCTGGATGTCGGCAGGATAGGCATTGTGTGGTACAGACCCTAACTATAAGACTCTAACTATAAGGCCGTCTTGGTCTGGTGAAGTGAGCGACAGAGATGGCACAGCCGTAAAGTGTTTTCAACAGATGGAGACGTGTGCAGCAACCGGATGTTCTCATCTTCAGGTATGGAAGCACTGTCGGACCAGAGAGTCAAGAAATAGACCTGAGTCAGAGCACAGTAGGTGTAAGTTACATGGTCTGTGTAGTAGTCCAATGATATGCTCAACTCACAATCAGGCTGAGTTAAAGAGTGTCTCTGTTGTTTGCTGAAAGTATACAATTTACATACTCTCTGAGGAAGTTGCCTAGATGGTGATGAAACCACTCAGGAAATTTTTATGACATTGCTATTTTCATGCTGAATTGGATATCCTTAGAGATGGACTATCAGTGAGTACTTTGGTGAGGTCAATTACACCTAGCTGTCAGTTACAGCAGAGACCTGTGCCCACCGCTGTTTGTGGTTGAATTGGATCGCTGCTATACAGTTACTTCAACTGTGCAGTCTCGCATGCAGGGGACGTCAGCCCTAACTGCATTCAATATATACATAAGTAAGAATCAACTAGAGAATGGACATTCATTGGACATTTAGTCATATGTGAATGATTGTGGTGATCTTTTTATGCTAACTTAATTTCAGCTTATATTTAGTTAAAAGGACATTATACTTAGAAACAGTATCATATAATGGATGACAGAAATCATAAACATTGTATTACATGTGAGCATCTGCAGAATGTTAATAATATTGCAAACAGCACAAAGTGGTTGTTAATTTATTTGTATTGATTATAAAGTATATATTTATTTATTTTATTGTATATTTACTGTGTTGGTACTTTCATTTAAAAAGTTTGGACATCCTCAGCACTGTGTTTATTCTTTGCACTTAATATGTTTTTTCTTTGCATTAATTAGTGCCTTTGGCAAGTCAGTGACATGTACCATTCTCTGCAGTAACGAGACTGGCCCAATCTTTTCAAAATATTTTGGATGAATTAAGATAAACTGTGACAACTATGAAGGCATAGAGTGCGCCAACGGGAATTGTTGTGCTTTTTAGGCTGAGTAAAGAGGTGGAAACGCCACAAATCGGATGGCCTGGATGTTGTTGGTGTATTGGAATGCTACGCTCTGTCTCCTGGTTGCTATGGTTATCCGTTTCACCAGTGGTCTAGTGGTAAAAAAGGAAGTGGGGCAAAAGAAGAAAATCCGAGATACTCTACTGCGCCAAACCGGAAGTTTGCATTTCCAATATTCAGACATACTGAACGGACATAGCAGGAAATAACTGGATATTTGCTATAAGTCCCCAGAGACTTCTCATATAGTGAGCGGATGCTTCTAAACAGATTTAGGAGAGTCTGTGACGACAATACATAAGTTACTGCAAGGACGTGCAGCATTCCAAAGAACCCCGCCTGCATCTACATTTACATATATGTGTATAAGAGTGTATACCACCATACATAAGAACTGTATTGCCTGATTGCCTGCTGTACTACAAAGTATATCACCAACTCTGAGTACCTGCATATCATCTGTTGTCAAGTTCAATAAACAATAAACAGCAACCTGTTTAAATACAAAAGCGTTTGTGGCTTCACACCCACCTAACACCACTGACACCTTCCTCAACATCAAAAGTATAACCAATAAATGTAGCACGCTTTAGGACCTGCAATGAGATCCTGTGTTAGAGCCAGTAATATCAACAAAATCTCAAAATAGATCGAGGACACTGCTGAACCCGATTCTGATGGGTTTACCTGTGTAGGGGTGCAGGCTGAAGAAAGATTTTTCGAGGGTTGTCTCAGGAACAGCTAAAATCAGTGTTCACACCCCCCATGCAATATAATTTTTCTAAAGGTTATTGATTTCCAATATATTTTCTTGGTGAGTTAATAGAAACACGTGTCAGCTACTTGTGACATTACTTTTATTAAAGGATATTTGCAATCCAAGTGATCTGTTCTGGGATGATATAGTTTTAGCTGCTGGCAAGTGTGGAACCTACTCTTTTCTGTAACCTGTGTAGAGGGTTATTTATCAGGTAATCTTTAATTTTGTGAAGTCATTTTTTCCAGAACAATGTTGCAAGATGGTTTGAGCAGGAGTACGGGCAGCAGGAAACGCTCTGCTATGAGACAGGTTGGCCGGACTGGTCTCTCTAGCTGTGAGCATTCATGATCTAGTTTATTGACTCAAGGATGAGCAATGGAGCTAAAAGCCAAGATCTGGGGCCTGATTCATTAAGGATATTAAATTAAGAAGTTTTTTTATTTAAGTCTCCTGGACAAAACCATGTTACAATGCAAGGGGTGCAAATTAGTGTTCTGTTTTGCACATAAGTTAAATACTGACTGTTTTTTCATGTAGCACACAAATATCAACTTTAAATTTCAGTGTACAAATAAGCGATCAAGTATTTGTGTGCTACATGAAAAAACAGTCAGTATTTATCTTATGTGCAAAACAGAAAACTAATTTGCACCCCTTGCATTGTAACATGGTTTTGTCCAGGAGACTTAAATAAGAAACTTCTTAATTTAAGATCCTTAATGAATCAGGCCCCTGGTTTTGCCTTTCTTTTCCATTTGTTAAAAAAAAAATAACAACATAAACAACACTATATATCACTTATAAATTATTTTAAGTAAAATGTTTTTTAACATAAATTATTAAGCGCTGTTTTATCCATATTAATAATTTATAAGTTTAACTATATTACATTAAAAATGTATTCATTCTGTTTTTAATGTTTTTGTTCTGGTAATGGTATGTTGTCGTTAAGAGAACACAATGTACTAAATGTAACCCAGTGATACTTGATGAATGAGCTTACCTATCACTCACTTTTGTCGTCAATATGGCTCTTTGGCCTTTCATAAATAGATCCCTATATAGTTTGTTTTAGCAGTAACGTTTTTATGATAAGAGGATTGATGCAGTGCCTTGTCCCTTTGTGTTTGTGGGATGTTGTATTTTAATTGCTGTTCTAATAAATTGTTTCTCAGCAC
The DNA here is from genome assembly GCF_038048845.1 of Mixophyes fleayi. Classification (NCBI taxonomy): domain Eukaryota; kingdom Metazoa; phylum Chordata; class Amphibia; order Anura; family Limnodynastidae; genus Mixophyes; species Mixophyes fleayi. The sequence continues at coordinate 314,583,635 of NC_134402.1, forward strand.
AGCAATGGTTTTATGTTGATGTTACATAGTTTGGCCATTCAGTTGTCTTTTTTTCTACTTGCTGGACCACCTATTTCCCCTAGTAAAAATAATGGTGGGGGGGCTGTTCATTAATGGGGAATGGACATTGTGGTTGTACAGTCACCAATCCAGGGAATTATGACTCGAAAAGATAGTGCTGCGACAGCTGAAAAACAAGCCATGACAATTTCATATCAATAAAAAATAACTTGTGCAAGAAAACAGGGTTAAGTTTTATAACAGAAGATGCTGTCATGCTGTGACCACAGGAAACTTCTGTGAAATAACCTGAAGGACTTATGTAATATATTGCATACATTCTCTGCTAAATCTTTGGGACGGGTTGATTTACAGTATTTTATAGTGAGTTGATGAATATTTCTGCACTTATCAAGATTATCCTTGTTTGACAGAGGACTGCATTATGTCGAAAGCAGTAAGTATCAGTGCTTAAACTGTATGAGATTAGGTTTAGCAACAATGAACATTTTTAGTTAACAAAGAGGATATGTTTAACAAGCAGATTATATACAGTGTGTACAGTCAGTGTGTCTTCATATATAGGTGTGTTTTATCTTTATTGACTACTAATATCTTTCCTATGTACCCTACCCAGAAGTCCTGTCAGTAAAATCATTGATCAAGGATTGCATACAGTTTATTTGAGTAATATATAGCTGGTAAGAGAGGACAATAGCTTCAGACACATATCAAGGTCACATATAATATAAAATATGTATTTCTACATGTACACACATTAGCATCCACTTTATTAGGATCCCTGATCCAGTTTTGGTTATCACGTACAGATCTGTATGGATAAACTACTCCATTGGCTCCTTAATGTGTCCATGATAAATTATATCCTGCACCCTCTGTATTTTTACATATTGTATTGCATTGAAGTACTTTAGCTGGGTTATTATGTGAATTTCTAGACAGAGAAAAATGCTAAACTAATCTGGTAAATTTGTTGCTTTGGTAAACATATACAAATTCTGTGTGTGTGTGTGTGTGTGTGTGTGTGTGTGTGTGTGTATCTATCTATCTATCTATCTATCTATCTATACATATATAAATATATCTATCTATCTATCTATCTATACATATACATATATATCTATATCTCTATCTATCTATCTAGCTATCTATATATATATATATATATACACATATATATCTATATCTCTATCTATCTATCTATCTATCTATTTATATATCAATCTATATCCATCTATCTATATTTATATATAAATATGTGTGTGTGTATATAAAATTAAATCAACTACAACAATACCAACACTTTGGGCAGAATTCAATTCCCTGTGATGTGCTGTATAGTGCCTCCGGAATGGATCCCTTTTGTGATGTAACATTTTTTTTCTCACACTCGATAGAGGTGCACAGGTAAATCCGTGATGTGCACTCATTTGTACCCACAAATGAGTGCAGCCAGACCTCACAGTGAGGTCTGGCTGCTCATCTTGGGGAATTGAATGCCCCTCCTTTTATTTGTTTATGTAATTTTAGGAGATATATGTATAATCATTGTTGTTGTTCTTTGTGGCTTCTATAAAGTTTTCATAAGGGCCTTTACCCACAGGCTTTGCGTTTGTGTAAAAAAAAAACTTCATTTGAAAAAAATACAAATTCTATGGCTTTGCTAAGTGTTCAACATTAGTTTGATATGCAGTTCACCTGCACTTGATATGCTTTGGACATGTTTGCATGCAAGTGGTACAAATCTTTTCCCATTCATTTTAATAACTGGTTTCTGATGTGTGCACTATATACAGAAACTCCAGGCCTTCCATTAGGCAAAACTATGCCGTTGCCTAGAGGGCAAATAAAGCACTGACTGAATGACATTATGACACTCATCCAGTGTTTTTAATGCCCCTGCGGAACCCTACATTGTGCATTGGCTGCTGACATGAAGGAGAAGCATCTAACAGCTTCTTATATGTAAAAGCAGCTGCCGGCTGCTCCTCCATGCCTCTGATGGGCTGACAGTGTAGCGCTTGGCTATGATGTCACACCCAAGCCCCACACTTCAAATACCAGGGGTAGAAGATGCCACCTCCACCTCCCACCTGCGAATTTAAGCAATGGGATGGGAGCACTGCTTTTGACGGAAGAATGGGTGTCTCCTAAGGCACCGCACAAGGCTAGGACCAGACCTGCCTGATATAGCGGGAACCAGACCTAGGCTGGTCAGTGCAGAACTGGAACCTCTATATGGGGGAGCAAAAAAACAACATGCCAGCTCCTCCCACACTACAGAGACCTCTCTTCTAAAATACACCCAATTGTTAAAAAATTCCCAAACCCTCATTTACAATGGGATTTTCCTCTTGTAATCCAGGGGGAAATCGTCTTGTCATCCATAGGAGTTCTTTTTAATTTATAATCCAAAGGAATTATTCTTTATTTGTAATTCAGTAAGATCTTCTTCTTGCAATCCCTGAGAATTCTACTCAATTTGAAATTCAAGCAAAATCTTAATTCAGAATCCAAGAAAATTCTTCTTCTTCTAATCCACAGGAAATGAAAAACAAATTGCTCCACTAGGAGACCTGCTGCAGGAAGATTGTAAACTAAATTGACTAGCACTCCCTGTAGCTACTCCAACAATCACAAGCATATTTCTCACATTACTCACTATATGATTGGCTTGTGAAGGGGGAAGTTTCCGGGACCCTTGCTTTGATTTTCATCACAAATAAATAGAGACTATTTTAATTTCTACTGATGGAGAAAAAAATAATTAATTAGGTGCAGCTCCTATCATGTCAATGGCTCATCCTTTTCCATTGCCTATTCTTTTCATTGGGATTTCTACATGTTGCTCAAAAATCAATTTGAATGAATAGACTATTGATATGAATGAGAAAAATACAGCACTGCACCGGTTGTAACGCTCTTGTTAACCCCTTGTGGATATGTAAACAATGCAGTTACATGTTTTGGATACATTGACATGGAACAAAAAAACATGCCACAATGCAAGGCATGTAGACGTAAGTATTAATAGGTTTTATTTGTGACTGCCTGCTTTGCAGTTGTCATAAAAAAGTCAGGGGCATTGTTTAATCATGGGATAAGGATCCGAAGTCTTCTCTGCTTAAAGAGTTTGCTATTCTGTATTCATGTATTTGTCTCAAAACCCCTCTAATTAATGAATGATGATCTCCTTACAATACAAATGATTGGAGACATGTTCTAGTGACACTGGCAGGTATGATGTCATTAGCAGTATAATGAGTCTGGGAGGTTTAAACATATGACAAAGAAGAGAAAGGTAAGGCAGTCATAAAACCCTAATTTAGCTCATACTCTGCAGAGGTAGCATAAATCTATATCTAACATGTCTGTTCTGCTGTACAGGACATAAACAAAAAAATCAGTTGACTGTGCATTTAAATTATAAAATGCCTGCGTAACTACTATGCAACACTTTACTGAAAGTGTTTTGCTCATAGGTTCCTTATTCGTCTCATATTATCAATTTAAATGGACTATTTAAGAAAGGAATAAAAGTCCTTTCTCTGACGAAAACTTCTGCTTTTGCTGGAGTTTGGGCTCCCTATCTATCAAAGGGTTACCCACCGGAGAAAACTTTCACTGTGTTTTTCTGCAGAAAGTTTCCCCATGCAAAAGCCTATCTAGATAGGAAAGCCTATCTAACAAGGACAGCAGCGTACATGTACAGTTCTCCTATTGCTATCACTATCTCAGGATGGTGATAGCTGGGGATAGTAACACAAAAAATGCTTTTTTATTTAAATAACGCCTGTATTCATTTCGGAATTGTATTCAAATATATTTTATTAATTTATTTTAAATATTTTATATTTATTTTTAAATGTTTTTGTTCAAAGTTCAAATCAGGGCTTCCGGTTCCAATGAGTATCTTGTGAACCGCAAAGCCAGGTTACATATGCACAGATGCATGCAGGACTAGTTGGCAACACAGTAAAACTGCTCTTTATTTTATTTAAATATATTTTATTAGTATATTGCAATTAGACAATATTTTCTATCCTGCAATAAGTAGTGATAGAAAATCTTTGTTATCGCCCCACAATGGAAAAAAGGCCTGTTGGGCCCTATTATTATTATTATTGTTGTTGTAGATTTGTAAGGTGCTACAGTGCTCCGCAGCGCCGTACACTTATTAAAATGTTATCATTCACTTTTATTCTGTACTGCTGTCCAACTTCTATTCGTTTCAGAAATGTGAGCCACAATTGTATACTAACAGCAAACCTGCCTTCAAACTGTAGCCTTTCAGCAGGTAGAATACTTTGAGGGATTCTCCTACTCAACACAAGTGGATTAATGGTGTTCATTACAAGAAGTGAAAATTATTCGCCGCAGTGCAACATTCTCCTTTGCTGGCTGTATCATCATTTTCAGCTGGACTATAATATAGTTGCAGCATTATTACTTCAAATTAAAGTTTTTCAATGTGGTCATTGTTTCATATCGCAAAAGGAAAGAGATATTGAACACAGCTTGGTAAAAACTCCCAAAAACCACGGCACAACTGGAATTCAGAATTTTTACAAAGTTATGATTACTATCTTATTTTCTTTTGATATATTTAACAATGATCACATTAAAAACATATTATTTTAATGCAACAACCCTGCTTTTAACATTTCATGTTCTTAATAGTTTTTATAAGCATATAGGGCCTGATTCATTATGGAACTTAAATTAAGAAGTTTCTTATTTAAGTCTCCTGGACAAAACCATGTTACAATGCAAGGGGTGCAAATTAGTTTTCTGTTTTGCACATAAGTTAAATACTGCCTGTTTTTTCATGTAGCACACAAATACTTGATAGCTTATTTGTACACTGAAATTTAAAGTTGATATTTGTGTGCTACATGAAAAAACAGTCAGTATTTAACTTATGTGCAAAACAGAACACTCATTTGCACCCCTTGCATTGTAACATGGTTTTGTCCAGGAGACTTACATAAGAAACTTCTTAATTTAAGATCCTTAATGAATCAGGCCCATAGTATGCAACCAGGGAGAACTCATAAAGAGACTACAAATCCTCTTCACATAATAGAAAAATCTGAGAACATATATGTATTGTTGTGGGTTTGCACTGTACCTATGTATACACACAGGACCTGATTCATTAAGGAAGGTAAAGCAACAAAAGTGAGAAACTTTGCACCTTGGCAAAACCATGTTGCATTGGAGGGGGAGGTAAATTTTAAATGTGATGGCAGATTTATAGTTAAGGTAGGACATGTCCTAGATCAACTTTAAATTTCAGTGTACAAATGAAGCTATGAAGTATGTGTGTGCTACATGATAAAACAGTCAGTATTTAACTTATGTGCAAAACAGAACACTCATTTGCACCCCTTGCATTGTAACATGGTTTTGTCCAGGAGACTTACATAAGAAACTTCTTAATTTAAGATCCTTAATGAATCAGGCCCATAGTATGCAACCAGGGAGAACTCATAAAGAGACTACAAATCCTCTTCACATAATAGAAAAATCTGAGAACATATATGTATTGTTGTGGGTTTGCACTGTACCTATGTATACACACAGGACCTGATTCATTAAGGAAGGTAAAGCAACAAAAGTGAGAAACTTTGCACCTTGGCAAAACCATGGTGCATTGGAGGGGGAGGTAAATTTTAAATGTGATGGCAGATTTATAGTTAAGGTAGGACATGTCCTAGATCAACTTTAAATTTCAGTGTACAAATGAAGCTATGAAGTATGTGTGTGCTACATGATAAAACAGCTAATATTTATCTTATGTGCAAAATACTAAACTAATTTGCACCCCTTGCATTGTAACATGATTTTGTCAGGGAGAAAACTAATTTTTTTCCCCTTACTTACCTTAATGAATCAGGCCCACTGTGCACAACCAGGCACAAAATAATGCACATGTTTGGCAGAAATGACTTAATTGATTTGTGATTGTGAGAGATAAACATGGTCAGTTTGCAGCCAACAAAATACGGGAATGTGTGTAGAATTTAGTGGCACACTCATATTACAAGGTAGATAGATAACCATAAACATACTGGTAGCTTAATTGGCTTCTGACAAAAAGGACACTAGTGTGTGTTTATGTGAATGGGTTTCTGATAGTGAATTATTTAATATTAAGATGAATATAAATGTATTTCTTTACTATTGACAGTACACAGTTCTTGGACAGATGACGACCCCCAATGAATCTTTAACAAATTCCACTAAGAATCCAGGGACTTCTTCTGGATCGTCCCCCAGTCTCGGCATCGCTATCCTCTCAATCGCCTTCATTATTGGATTTCCAGGCAATGTATTTGTTATCTGGACAGTGTTGACCCGAATGAAGAAACGCACAGTCACCTGCCTCCTCATCTTACATTTGGCCATGGCAGACGTCATGTTAATCCTCACAGCACCATTATTCCTCAGTCTCCTGTCCACTGGCAGCTGGATATTTGGAAATATAATTTGTAAGATGTGTCATTACATTAGTTGTTTGAGTATGTACGCCAGCATCTTCCTCATCACTTTTATGAGCATTGACCGATTTCTAGCCGTGGCCATACCTTTCACTTCTCACAAGCTTAGAAGAAAGCCAATTGTCCGGAGCATAGTTTTGGCAATATGGGTGTTAGCATCTTTGTTGGCCATTCCCATGGTGCTTTACCGTGCTGTAATACCCAAAAACGATCGAGAACTCTGTATACCTGTTCACAGTCTTGAAAAAGAGCCGTATAAGCACATAATTTTTCAGTATACGTTTGAGACAATGCTAGGATTTGTTATCCCATTCACAATTATAGTTTTCTGCTACATCTACATTGGAATAAGGTTACGTAGTGCAAAATTTCAGACCAAACATAAGACAAGCCGGCTGGTCATTATGATCATAGTAACTTTTGCCCTCTTCTGGCTTCCATACCACGTGGTGAACATGATACAAGTGTCAGGAGAACTGTACTCATCAGACAAGCTAAGAGAAGCAGCTATCTTTGGCCGACCTAATGCTACAGCCCTTGCATTTCTCAGCAGCAGCGTTAATCCAATTCTGTATGTATTTGCTGGTGGCAATTTCATAAGGACTGCTGGGGTGGGATTCATGGCCAAACTCTTTGAAGCAACTGGCTCTGAGGCTAACAGTTTACGGAAAGTCTCCCAAGTTTTCCAACAGAGAAGCCGAAACCAGTCTACAGAGCAGGGGAAATTAGGGGAACCAGCAGAGGAGTGAATATAAACATTTTACAGTATAAATCAGTTTCTTATGTCTCTCCTGCCAACTGGCTATGTTTTGAGGCTTTCCATATTTAAGCACAGCTGAATTAATCTTACATGAAGTTAAAGTGATCTTGATGTCTCATTAAAATTTAGTGTAATGCAAAATAATAGGAATATTGTGAATTATATACAGGTTCCATTAAATATTATCAGAGAGTATTGGCACACAAACAGACACTCACAGAATGTCTTTTTTCAATGAAAAGGATACAGGGTTGTTCTGGAGTTTATAATATACTTGGGTATAAGGAGAATTATAAGGACACTAATGACAAAAGGAGTTTGGTGACTATGTACGATGAACATGTAAGGGCACGTGGCTGTAGGCTGTGTTTTCATAGAGGGCACAAAACTCTCAAGTATTATACTATTCCCCATTTGCATCCAACAAGCCACACTGTCCAGTACTTCTGAACAACACGTAACTATGTAGAAAAGGTGCAACCAATTAGACACTTGCTTTCATTTTTTAAACTGAGCTAAAAAATATAGTTACAAACCAGTTGACTGCTATGGGCAAAAATGTTTTTGTATGCATGTTGTTTTCTATTTTACAACTTTATGTACTGATTTCTAAGGCTTCTTACTGGTTACTGAGAAAATTTAGAAAAGCATATGTGCCTGTTTACTAAGACATAGTGATAGGGCTGGTTTTCTACTGCAGCTTATTGTTGAGACAACTGAGAGATACTCAGTTTCCTCTGTGATACTGTACTGGAGCTTTAAGGCCTAACTCCATGTGTCTGGAACCCTGTGCCAGGCTGCACTACACCAGATAAAGCAAAGCAGGGCCAATTGTTAGTCCCTAATCAAAAACAACCCCCCCCCCCCCCCCACCAAAAAAAAGGGCAGCACTGAATAGTGATATATAGGTGTGTCCTTAACTATTCACTATCACTATTCAGCACTGCCCTTTTTTTTTCTTTTCTTTTTGGTGTTTGGTTACACTTGGGTAAGGACTGTTCTATGCACCATATTCAAATCTAGCTTCTTCTGTTCTTTCCTTTTCTTTTATTGAGGTATCTATGGCTGGCTGGTAGCAGCTTTAGTTGACCCATTCTGGAAAATTATACAAGATATCTATAAAAATATGATATTCAATAAATGAATATACATGTTGATATTTTATTTAAAGAACGAACAGTCCCTTTACTATATACTAGTGTGAAAATATTTCCATTTTCACATATTCTAGTGATTTAATATCGGTAATTATGCGTTGAAGCAGATGTGTTATTCCTTGCTATACACAAGTACAGAAGACTGGAATCACTCATAATATCCTTTTTATTGTACAGTAATAGGTTATATTATTCCTTAAAATGCACACGTTTCTTATTGAAATAAAATAAATTGCTTGTATGTGCTGGTCTTGTGTGATTTACCTTCACTGACATTTATGTTTTCTATCATGGAACACTTTTACAATCAGTCATGTGACACAAGTGTCACTACTCTCCAAATATAAGGTATTTTACAGGAATGACATCACTGCTTTATATAATGGTTACATCACTATTTACCAAATATTTGGACATATTTTATATATATTCATGGCCCATGTAATATATAAATGTTTCCTAATATTATTGCCACAACTGTTTGTAGAATATAGAAGGCCTCATATTCGCACAAAGAATTCCTTCCTATTTAAGAAGTCCTCCCTTCGTCTGCTATCACTGGCGATTGCTATCAGTGGGTCTCTCCGGCAAAAGCTGCAACAGAAAAGCTTAAAATTTGACCAATATTGGTAAATAATGGCCTAATAATCTATCAGTAATCTATTAGTAGACAGCTACATTAAGAGCCGTCTAAGCGGTGCTGGATAAGAGTCGTGACTGCTCTTCACACTAACTGACTCAGTAGGGGCATAGAGGGGAAGGAGTGACTCTATCAGGTCAGGATCTCCTTTCTCCACAAAGTGCAGCCCACAATGTGGGGAGTGAGACAGCCAAGTCAAGGTAGATAGTGACTGAAGATATTGGCCAACCATTGTGCACTACCACTACAATACTGCCCAGATTGTGATTTCATGGCCAGCTTAAAAGTTTCTTTTTCTGCTGTAACATATCTAGTTCCCAACAATTACAGACATTTGCCAGGCACCTTAATCTAGTGACCGGTATACCAGCCTAATGGCAGGTAGTGTGTAACTGGTTTAGAAATAATATCTTTGCTGTGAGCCACCACGGCTTGTTGCTTTCTGCGGGTCTGCATCCTAGTCGTCATGACGAATGGAACATCACTTCCTCCCCATCCCAGCTGTCACTAGGGCAACAACCAGGACAGCTGACAGTTGGGTGTCTGTGCAGGGGGCTTCTAATTAATCAATTAACTCCTGGGGGATAATTACTGGGCTTATGCTCCAGGGTGCCATTGGTCTATATGTGTATATAAGGCAGGGAGGGCTTAGCCTCCCTGCCGGTTATAGCGTGTATTTTGTGAATTGCTAACCTGCTCCTGTGTTCCAGTTTTACTTGTGGATACTTTGCTAGTTACCTGATTGATTCCTGTTATGACCTTTGGCTTTACTTTTGGACCCTGCTGTCACGGGCACTAGGAGTCTTTACCCAGGGATCACCAGATGGTAGGCTTACCAGAGCAATGTAGATGGTAATAGGGTACTCTGGTAGCTGGGTGATCACGGAACATGAAATGATGGCCGATGAGATGCTCAGGAAAGTCTATGACTAGCAACACTGGTAATAATGAGGTAATGATACACAAGGAACTGTATGGACAAGGACACGTGAAGGTAGTCAGTGGTCTGCGATAGCAAGTTGTACCACTGCTATAGTGAGGAGGAATGTCCAACAGAAACAAGGAGGTGATGAGAGTCAGCGGTCTGCGGGTAGCAAGTTGTACCGCTGTCTGAGTGAAGGAATGGAATCCAAGTGGAGGTATCCAGGTAGTCAGTGGTCTGCGGTAGCAAGTTGTACCACTGCTATGTGAGAGGATAATGGAACAGGTGATACCGGAAACAGGGATCAGTGGTCTGACATCAGCAAGTTGTACCACTGAATATATATGTGAGGAGGTGCACGGGGGAAGACTGCAACACAGGATATACACAGGCACCTTATACACGATCCACAGTAATATGCACAATATAGATATATATATATATAAATGACTGAGCAGGTCTGCAATCTAGAAAGTCTCTTGAAGTAGTCCAGCACAATAATAACACAGTCAATGATGGCAATAGACTCAGCGGATAGCAGACTCCAGAGAGAACCAAACACAGTCCAGCTAAATATGTAATACACAGCACAGTCAATGAGAAGTATGCATACCGTGGTTCAGCAGTAGCAGTCAGATGGGATTGCAGCGGTACCTGAGCGGCTGGAGACCGACTGGATAGGAAGTCCCTGGATAGGTGAAGCAGCGGTCTAGCAGGTGCAGCGCACAGGTGAGTAGACCAACAGGGACACGAATCCACAGGAGTCAGCAACACGTGGAACTGGACTCATAGGGGACCCAGGAGAATGGAGATGATCCAGCAGAGGGTAGTAGATGAGATACAAATCCAATGCTGACAGGAGGGTAGAGACCAGTGGAACACGTGAAGGCGTGGAGAGTGGATCAGCAGGAGATGGACGATAGCGTTGACCACAGCAGCAGGACTCAGCGGCACACGGAGGTAACCAGTAGCAACCACAGGAACCAACAGCGATGGGAAACAGGAGTGCAGCGCAGGGCAAGAGCTGTTGATCACGAAGTGTAGCAGATGGTAATGAAAGCGGCAGTCTCGAGGAAGTCACAGCAAAGATGAGATGAGACTGTAGTGCACGGAGGCAGCGGATAGTAATCAGCTGGCAGTCACGATGTTGAACACAGGCGAGTTGCAAGCAGGAGACTGTAGTGCACAGAGGCAGCGGATAGTAGTCAGCTGGCAGTCACGATGTTGAACACAGGCGAGTTGCAAGCAGGAGACTGTAATGCACAGAGGCAGCGGATAGTAGTCAGCTGGCAGTCACGATGATGAACACAGGCGAGTTGCAAGCAGGAGACTGTAGTGCACGGAGGCAGCGGATAGGAATCAGCAAACAGACTTGATGAGAAGCAGGTGAGTGAAGTAAAAGCTGGAGTGCACGGAGGCAGCGGATAGCAATGAGCAAACAGTCACATAGATATAAAATAACGTTGAAGTGGTTTAGAAGACTGTAGTGCACGGAGGCAGCGGATAGGAATCAGCAAACAGTCATGATGATACAGTTGATGGTAGAAGTGGTATGGAACCACAGTAGTAGAAGTGGTTTGGAAACCACAGGAATCAGCAGCGCTGAATACACGAGTAATACAGGAACACCTTCAGAGACTCATGAGGAATGAGACTCCAAGATCAGGCAACGTGGTGTTGACCACAGGTGCTTAATATAGGGAGTGTTGCCTGATCTGCCAATTGAGTTAAAGGGGTATACACTGAAGTATAGAAAAGGGCTGCGCATGCGCAGACCCTCAGGATGGCGGACGGCCACGGTTCCTAAATGTCCGGGAAGAGGCACTCACGGTCCGGTGAGTGACAGTACCCCCCCTTTTAAAGGTGGGCACAGAACGCCTGGAACCGGGCTTGTCCGGATTTTTGGAGTAAAACTTCTTCAAAAGGGCAGGAGCGTTAAGGTCTTCAGCTTTGATCCAAGAGCGCTCCTCAGGACCAAAGCCCTTCCAATGAACGAGGAAGTGGAGGACTCCTCGCGAAATTTTTGCATCTAGTACCTCGGTAATCTCAAAATCCTCCTCCTGATGAACTTGAACTGGCTGCGGAGCTGAGGGAGGAGTTGAGAAACGGTTGATAATAAGAGGTTTGAGCAAGGATACATGGAAGGCATTAGAAATCCGAAGACTCTTAGGAAGAAGGAGTTTCACACATACTGGATTGATAACTTGAATGATCCTATATGGACCAATAAAACGAGGGGCGAATTTCATGGATGGAACCTTCAAACGAATATTTTTTGTGGATAACCAGACACGATCTCCAATTTTTAGTGGTGGAATAGCCCGCCTCTTCTTATCAGCGAAAGATTTATATTTGACAGATGTCTTCTTTAAACAGGTTCTGACCTGAGACCAGATATTTTTAAAAGTCTGACAAACAGTTTCCACCGCAGGAACTTGGGTGGGCGGGAGGGCAGGAAATTCCGGAAAAGACGGATGGTGACCGTAGACCACAAAAAATGGAGTTTTGGATGATGACTCATGGTACATGTTGTTATGGGCGAACTCAGCCCAAGGGAGTAACTCTACCCAGTTGTCTTGATTGGCTGATGAAAATATCCTTATAAAAGTCTCAAGATCTTGATTGACACGTTCGGTTTGTCCATTGGATTGCGGATGGTAAGAAGATGAGAGTGCTAATCGTATGCCCAAGGTTTTACAAAGGGCTCGCCAGAATCTGGACACGAATTGTACTCCTCTATCAGACACAATCTCAGATGGACATCCATGGATACGGAAGATCTCTTTAATGAAATGTTCAGCCAGGATAGACGAGGAAGGCAAACCAGACAGAGGGATGAAATGAGCCATCTTCGAAAATCTGTCCACTACCACCCAAATAGTGTTATGGTTCTTACTAGGTGGTAAGTCAGTAACGAAATCCATACTAATATGGGTCCATGGTTTGGACGGAATGGGTAGTGGTCGCAGCAACCCTGCTGGGGTTCTGCGAGAGGATTTGAATTGCGAACATAATTCACAGGAAGCAATGAACTCTTTGACGTCTCTCCTCATTGAAGGCCACCAGTAACTTCGAGAGAGGATCTCAAAAGTCTTGTGTTCACCGGCGTGTCCAGAAAAGCGAGAGGCATGGAACCACGAAAGGATTTTCCTCCTTAGTATAGGAGGCACAAGGGTCTTCCCAAATGGTAGCGTTCTGGTGGATGAAGCAGCCAGTGAGATACATTTGGGGTCTAGAATGGTATGGTTGGAAACCTCTTCTATATCAGAGGACGTAACAAAGGCTCTAGATAAGGCATCAGCTTTTTTATTCTTGGCAGCTGGTTTGAAGGTAATTATTAATTCAAAACGGGAAAAGAAAAGAGACCATCTTGCTTGACGAGGGTTCAAGCATTGGGCAGACTGGAGATATGACAAGTTCTTATGATCTGTGAAGATCGTCACCGGATGGCGAGCTCCCTCCAACAAGTATCTCCATTCCTCTAATGCGGCTTTGATAGCCAGTAATTCCTTGTCCCCGATGGTATAATTTTCTCTGCGGGTAGGAGACCCCGAGAATAGAAGGCACAAGGGTGGAATTTTTGCTGTTCCGAGCGTTGGGAGAGAATAGCTCCTAAGCCCACATTAGAGGCATCTACTTCTAGGAAGAAGGGGAGTGTCACATCAGGCTGTCGAAGGATTGGAGCCGAAGAGAAGGACTCTTTTAATGTTTGAAAGGCTTGAATAGCCTCAGTTGACCATTGCTTAGGATTAGCCCCTTTTCGAGTCAGAGCCACAATAGGAGATGCAATGGAAGAAAAGTCTTGAATGAAGCGTCTATAGTAATTGGCAAAACCTAAAAAACGCTGGATCGCACGAAGAGTAGTTGGCTGGGGCCAATGTAGTACAGCATTTACTTTGTCAGGATCCATCTTCAGGCCAACTCCGGAAACTATATACCCCAAGAATGGAATCTGGGGTAATTCGAATGAACATTTTTCTAATTTACAGAACAATGAGTTTTTCCGTAGCCTGGAGAGGACTTCTGCCACATGTTGGTGGTGAGAGGGCAGGTCCTGTGAAAAAATCAATATGTCGTCCAGGTAGACGACGACACATACATATAATAAGTCCCGAAAAATCTCATTGATGAAGCCCTGAAAAACAGCGGGGGCATTACATAGCCCGAAAGGCATTACCAGATATTCGTAATGCCCGTCTCTGGTGTTAAACGCTGTCTTCCATTCGTCACCGGAACGAATTCTGATTAAATTGTAGGCACCACGAAGATCCAACTTAGTAAAAATACGGGCTCCCTTGATGCGGTCAAATAGCTCAGTGATCAACGGAATGGGATACCGATTCTTGATAGTAATGGCATTGAGTCCACGAAAATCTATACAAGGGCGTAATGATCCATCCTTCTTTTTGACAAAGAAGAACCCAGCTCCAGCGGGCGAGGTGGAAGGTCGAATGAACCCACGCTGGAGGTTCTCCCGTATATATTCAGATGTAGCTTGAGTTTCAGGTAACGAGAGTGGATAGACCCGGCCCCTGGGAGGAGTCTTGCCAGGAAGAAGGTCAATCGGACAATCCCAAGAACGATGAGGAGGAAGACGTTCAGACTGAGCTTTATCAAAAACATCGGTAAATGAAGCATATTGAGGAGGGAGTCCTGGTGAAATAGCTGAGATGGAAGCTTGCTGTACCTTGAGAGGAATGACTTGGGAAAGGCAATGATGGTGACATTCAGACCCCCAAGACGTGACTTGAGGGGTGCGCCAGTCAATCTGGGGAGAGTGACACTGAAGCCATGGAAGGCCTAGGACAATCGGACTTGTCGTAACAGGAAGAATTAAAAACGATATCTCTTCATGATGCAGAGCACCAATCTGAAGGGTTACTGGAGACGTACTCTGGGTGATGAGACCGTTGATGAGACGTGATCCATCGATAGCCGTCACAGTAATGGGAGTTTTTAAGGTAATCACTGGTAGAGACCATTGATTTACTAACGATTTGGAAATAAAATTTCCTGCTGCTCCGGAATCAATCAATGCCTGTGACTCAAAGGTTTTGGTAGCAAAGGAAATAGTCACATCAAAAGCGCAGACTTTAGATTTCATAGACGATGGAGAGGACTCCAGGGACCCTAACTTCACCTCTCCAGAACTAGTTAGGGCCTGGCATTTCCCGATCTCTTAGGGCAGGAGCTGAGGACATGAGTGGAATCAGCACAATAGATACAGAGTCTATTCTTGACTCTTCGTTTCCTCTCCTCAGAAGATAACTTGGAACGTCCTATCTCCATGGGAATCACAGCGGGTGACACTGGACGAAATTGAGGGTTAGAGCGAAAAGGTGCTTTAGCAGAAGTCGTTTTCTCAGCCTCTCTTTCACGAAATCTCATATCAACACGATGGCATAGAGAGATCAAATCTTCAAGTGACGAAGGAAGCTCTTGGGTAGTCAGTGCATCTTTAATTTTATCGGAAAGCCCCTGCCAGAAGGCGGCAACTAGGGCTTCAGTGTTCCACTGAAGTTCAGAGGCTAAGATCCTAAATTGAATGACGTACTGGCCTACAGTATGAGATCCTTGTCGCAGACGGAGGATGCTGGAAGCAGCGGAGGTCACACGACCTGGTTCATCGAACACACTTCGGAATGTAGAAATGAATTTGGCACTATCTTGTAATATTGGATCGTTCCTCTCCCACAGAGGGGAGGCCCAAGCCAGGGCTTGTCCTGAAAACAAAGAGATAAGATAGGCCACTCTGGAACGATGGGTAGAAAAATTTTGAGGTTGGAGCTCAAAATGGACTGAACATTGGTTAAGGAAACCCCTACAAGTTTTGGGGTCTCCATCGTACTTTGACGGAGTAGGCAGGTGAAGCGTGGAAGCTGTAGACACCTGGGATGGCAATGGGGAAACGGAGGAAAGCACAGGAGCTTCAGTAGTAGCTGTCACAGTCTGTCCAGATGTTCCTTGGGAGGTTAATGACTGATAACACTGAAGTAACAGCTGTTGGCGGGCATCCTGTTGCTCCACACGGCTAACCAGATGTTGCAGCATCTCTTTGGCGGTAGGTTCCACATCTGGGTCTGTCATGGCCTGATCTTACTGTCACGGGCACTAGGAGTCTTTACCCAGGGATCACCAGATGGTAGGCTTACCAGAGCAATGTAGATGGTAATAGGGTACTCTGGTAGCTGGGTGATCACGGAACATGAAATGATGGCCGATGAGATGCTCAGGAAAGTCTATGACTAGCAACACTGGTAATAATGAGGTAATGATACACAAGGAACTGTATGGACAAGGACACGTGAAGGTAGTCAGTGGTCTGCGATAGCAAGTTGTACCACTGCTATAGTGAGGAGGAATGTCCAACAGAAACAAGGAGGTGATGAGAGTCAGCGGTCTGCGGGTAGCAAGTTGTACCGCTGTCTGAGTGAAGGAATGGAATCCAAGTGGAGGTATCCAGGTAGTCAGTGGTCTGCGGTAGCAAGTTGTACCACTGCTATGTGAGAGGATAATGGAACAGGTGATACCGGAAACAGGGATCAGTGGTCTGACATCAGCAAGTTGTACCACTGAATATATATGTGAGGAGGTGCACGGGGGAAGACTGCAACACAGGATATACACAGGCACCTTATACACGATCCACAGTAATATGCACAATATAGATATATATATATATAAATGACTGAGCAGGTCTGCAATCTAGAAAGTCTCTTGAAGTAGTCCAGCACAATAATAACACAGTCAATGATGGCAATAGACTCAGCGGATAGCAGACTCCAGAGAGAACCAAACACAGTCCAGCAAGATATGCAATACACAGCACAGTCAATGAGAAGTATGCATACCGTGGTTCAGCAGTAGCAGTCAGATGGGATTGCAGCGGTACCTGAGCGGCTGGAGACCGACTGGATAGGAAGTCCCTGGATAGGTGAAGCAGCGGTCTAGCAGGTGCAGCGCACAGGTGAGTAGACCAACAGGGACACGAATCCACAGGAGTCAGCAACACGTGGAACTGGACTCATAGGGGACCCAGGAGAATGGAGATGATCCAGCAGAGGGTAGTAGATGAGATACAAATCCAATGCTGACAGGAGGGTAGAGACCAGTGGAACACGTGAAGGCGTGGAGAGTGGATCAGCAGGAGATGGACGATAGCGTTGACCACAGCAGCAGGACTCAGCGGCACACGGAGGTAACCAGTAGCAACCACAGGAACCAACAGCGATGGGAAACAGGAGTGCAGCGCAGGGCAAGAGCTGTTGATCACGAAGTGTAGCAGATGGTAATGAAAGCGGCAGTCTCGAGGAAGTCACAGCAAAGATGAGATGAGACTGTAGTGCACGGAGGCAGCGGATAGTAATCAGCTGGCAGTCACGATGTTGAACACAGGCGAGTTGCAAGCAGGAGACTGTAGTGCACAGAGGCAGCGGATAGTAGTCAGCTGGCAGTCACGATGTTGAACACAGGCGAGTTGCAAGCAGGAGACTGTAATGCACAGAGGCAGCGGATAGTAGTCAGCTGGCAGTCACGATGATGAACACAGGCGAGTTGCAAGCAGGAGACTGTAGTGCACGGAGGCAGCGGATAGGAATCAGCAAACAGACTTGATGAGAAGCAGGTGAGTGAAGTAAAAGCTGGAGTGCACGGAGGCAGCGGATAGCAATGAGCAAACAGTCACATAGATATAAAATAACGTTGAAGTGGTTTAGAAGACTGTAGTGCACGGAGGCAGCGGATAGGAATCAGCAAACAGTCATGATGATACAGTTGATGGTAGAAGTGGTATGGAACCACAGTAGTAGAAGTGGTTTGGAAACCACAGGAATCAGCAGCGCTGAATACACGAGTAATACAGGAACACCTTCAGAGACTCATGAGGAATGAGACTCCAAGATCAGGCAACGTGGTGTTGACCACAGGTGCTTAATATAGGGAGTGTTGCCTGATCTGCCAATTGAGTTAAAGGGGTATACACTGAAGTATAGAAAAGGGCTGCGCATGCGCAGACCCTCAGGATGGCGGACGGCCACGGTTCCTAAATGTCCGGGAAGAGGCACTCACGGTCCGGTGAGTGACACCTGCTTGAACTCTGATTGCTTTGACCTCTGGCTTGTTATTTGGATATACCTGCTCGCAGCCAGCCCTGACCCTTTGGCCTGTTCCTGACTACTCTGCCTGCTACGGATCCCTGACCCAGGTCTGCTCCTGACCATCTACTCCTATTTTGGCTGCCGCCTCCTATCTATCTGCGGTGGTATTGCATATAATCTTCCATTCAGGGCCGGATTTACCGCTAGGCAACCTAGGCAACTGCCTAGGGCCTAGCGGTCCCCAGAGGGCCCAGTCAGGACTGGCGGTGAGCGGGGTAGGCAAGGTGGAGAAGCGCTCCCCTCCGCCTGCCATCCCTCTCTGTCCGCCGAAATAGTAAAAGAGACTGCGGACGGAAACAGACTTAAAAAAAAAAAAAACAGTCACGTGATCGTATGACATGTCCCGGCAGTCTTTCCTCCTCATTTAGGGGAAACCGAGAGGAGGAGAGACTGCCGGGACCTGTTTTTTTTAAGTCTGTTTCCGGCCACAGTGTGAGGACTAACTGAGGAGCTGCGTGGTGGAGAAAAAAGAAGACCAGAAGGCAGAAAAGTGGAATACAAAAGAGAAAAAGACAGGTAAGTAAAACGGAGGCACATAGGGTGAGGTGATAATGAAGGGGCACAGAGGTGACACAGTGAGAGGGCACAGAGGTGACACAGTGAGAGGGCACAGAGGTGACACAGTGAAGGGGCACAGAGGTGACACAGTGAATGGGCACAGAGGTGATACAGTGAGAGGGCACAGAGGTGATATTGTGAAGGGACAAAAGTGGCAATAAATGGGCATAGTGTGATGATTGAGGGACACAAGTGACAAGGGCACATCTTTGGATTTATGCGTATTATTTTTGCACGCAACTTAATTTAATATTAATATTTAATATTTCTGTCCTGACTTAAATACTTATTAGGTTGTTTTGACCCAACTACTTAAAAAAATGGGACTGCTCGGTAATTATTTAGGGGTGCCTTTTTCTACAGCAGGGTGGCCTTGCTCTTTTCACATGTTAGGTACGCCCCAAAGATGCAAGCCACACCCCTACCTCCTTTGGCGGCGTGCCCATGCTTTCACATCTACGTAACTATAGGGGTATATGGTAGGCATGCGGTGGCACATGCTTTCACTTCTACATAACTATAGGGGTATATGGTAGGCTGCAAAAATATAGTGCTATGGATTGTTTCAGGGAGGGGGCCCAAAAACAGTATCCTGCCTAGGGCCCTATGAGGTCTAAATCCGGCTCTGCTTCCACTACACAAGAACTGAGCGCAACAAACTCTATGGGAAAGGCGGCTGCTATAGGCGAAGACCTCTGTCTCCTGTTCTGCAAGCTTATATCAATAGTCGCCAGTCGTAACAATCTTGTATATTGTTTGTGAGAGTTACTTCATTCATAGTTTTTATTGCATTTATTTTGTGTCACTGTTTGTTTGAAGAGAGAGTAATCACACTATCCTATGCAATGTGAGAGTGTACAACCTGCTTAATTGCAAGCCTCATATTTATATGGGCCACATGCAAGCACATGTTTTAATCCAGGTGATATATTTTGATAGCAAGTAATTTTGTGCTAGCATATGTTTGTGTCTATTTGTAATCTGTGACAACGCCCTTTACATCAAATAATTTGCTAATAGTTTGCCCAACATCCTCTATTTTATCTATAGTTCATGTTGGGAGGGAGGTGTTGCTTCTTGGAAATTTTCTTTTCATTACTAAAAATACATCTAAACCAAGAGAAGTCCTTCTTTTAATACATTTCGTCATCTTGACCCATTGAAGACTGAATGTGGCTTACAGAACAGATCCATATTAATAGTTTTGTGTCAGATTCACTAGGAATTGCTTTTTCATTTCTTAGCCTCTCCATGCAAAATTATGTTTAGAAAACTCTGATATGCCGGTGTCATAAAGCATCTGACAATGGGGTCTCGTAAATGTCATAATGAAAATGAAATTGCATTCCTGTGTGACCAACCATCTCAATATTGCAACTGTCAATGATAGCAATTATTTAGCAATCATTTTTAACAATGGGGCCAGGAGCTGACTAGGTAATGAAGGGTAATGCAATATCAGACAATGATATAGTTACTAGTACTTCATAGCCTGCAACCTTACAAACAGGCACCAAGAAAGTTGTCAATTCAAAAAGTAAAGCTATACATTATCAAAAGGCCATTTGCCATTGGTAGTCAACAAACGCTGCTTTGGATATTATTTAGAGAAAGGCAAGAATAACAAGGCAATGGTGAAATACGTAGTATGCGCAAAAAGGGTCTGCCGCATATTCTAAGGAATAAAGCACAGAACAGTGACCCTTATCCAACATACTGTATAGAAATGCATCATAGTTTCCTTTGGGAGAAACATGGCAGGCATAACAATGACAGTGACGAAATGAACATAGACCTATTATGTTTGTTCTGGACTAATAAACCTCAGAGACATCCTTTCTTGCTGTTCCTACACTGGTCTGTCAAATATTATTCTCACTGATATATTTATGGAGATACAAACGGGTGCTGTAGGAGGAAGTTATTTATCCAGAGCGAGACAATGTACAGCATATAAACAACCACTAACGTTGGGTAACATTAAAATATCATCAGATTATGGATTTATGACACTCTTCCAGCCTGTGGTAAATCTATACCACTTCACATCTTGAACTACACCCTGGTTTATTCCTTAATATGTTGTGAACCAATGTGAATAATAAAATCAATCCTTCACCAAGGTTGTACCGTGAACTCACTGACATGGTTAGATGGGCCAGTCCGCATGTCCGCCGAGCAGCAGCACCCTGCGCGCTGCTCAGCGGATGGAGAGTCAGTGAAGTGCCGCCTATGCAAGTACGGCATCGCGTGACAGGTGCCCTCCCAGGTGACTGACCAGCATGCAGGAAGGAGGTGCTGCTGGTCGGATGTAACAAGGTAAATGTCTGTGTGGCTATTGTGTGGCTATAGTGTGTCTGTGGCTATAGTGTGCCTGTGTGACTATAGTGTGGCTATTGTGTGTCTGTGTGGCTATAGTGTGTCTGTGTGGCTATAGTGTGTCTGTGTGGCTGTAGTGTATATATATATATATATATATATATATATATATATATAAAGATAGATTAGTATATTAGATAGATAGATAGATAGATATTTTGGTCACGTTAAGAGTACATTTTATATATAACCTGTCATGAGTGTGATGTACCTGTTATGAGTGTGCTGGACAGGGGGTCCGAATGTATAATCGGACAGACAAACAAATTAAATCCATCCAGTGGAGGGCCCAGAACAGGCTCCCCAGGTCAAAGTTCAGAGAGAAATCAGCTTCAAGAGGCTAATAATTAATGTAAACCCATTTGCGCATGCGCCCTGCTGCCCCTCCTGTCAGGACGCGACGCTTTGACAACTTGGCGTCCTGGCCGTTTCCTTAGCGTTGGCCAGGCCCAAACCGTAAGTGACGTCCCAGTCATCATGAAGTTGGGTGGGACGTGTCTATACTGGGACAGCGAGTGCATCTAGCCGTTGCGGCTCCTAACAAGTGGAAGGCTCAGAACAAGCTCTCCGGGTCAAAGTTCTGCCGAGCATACACCAACCTCCAGTTGGTACATGTGACTGGGACTCTTACCCCCTTAAAACCTGGTCAGGATTCAGCTGGACAACCTTACATTAATTTCATCCCAATCGGTGCAGCGGTGTCCGAATGCATATCTGGACAGACAAACAAACCAAATCCATCCAGTAGAAGGCTCCCCGGGTCAAAGTTCTGCCCAGTGTACATCAGCGGGAGGTCCAACCAGGAACCTAACTCCCTTGAAATCTGCCGGGATCCAACTGGATCACCTCACACAGGAGTGCCGAAGATATTCGCCTACAAACAAACAAACAAACAAACTTCTTTTATATTTTCATATATATATATATATATATATATATATATATTTATATATATTAGATCCAGGGCCAGACTGGTCATCTGGCACTTCTGCAAATGCCAGAAGGGCCGATGGTTAGATGGGCCAGTCCGCATGCCCGTCGAGCAGCAGCAGCACCCTGTGCGCTGCTTAGCAGACGGAGAGTCAGTGAAGTGCCGCCTATGCAAGTATGGCATCGCATGACAGGTGGCCTCCCAAGTGACTGACCAGCATGCAGGAAGGAGGTGCTGCTGGTCGGATGTAACAAGGTAAATGTCTGTGTGGCTATTGTGTGGCTATAGTGTGTCTGTGGCTATAGAGTGTCTGTGTGACTATAGTGTGGCTATTGTGTGTCTGTGTGGCTATAGTGTGTCTGTGTGGCTATAGTTTGGTTATAGTGTGTCTGTGTGGAAATAGTGTGTCTGTGTGGCTAAAGTGTGGCTATAGTGTGCTTATAGTATACCTATAGTGTGGCTATAGTGTGCCTGTGTGGCTATTGTGTGCGTGTGTCACCCCGTGTGGCTATAGTCTGCGTGTGTGGCCCTGTCTGGCTATAGTGTGCGTGTGTGGCCCCGTGTGGCTATAGTGTGCGTGTGTGTGTTTGGCCATGTTCATATAGTGTGTGTGTGTGTGTGTGTGTGCGCGCACACACGCAAATTATTTTAATATATTTTAATATAAGATGTGAAGGAAGGGTGGATTTTAATATAGTGTGGGTAGTAGGCTATTTAATGGTGAAGTGTAGGTGGGGCTAATTATTTAAGGTGAAGTGAAGGAACCTTTAATTTAATGCTGGGGTGGTTTAGGGCTATCAATTGAATATGCGGCTGATTTTGGGGAGGAGGGCTATTTATTAAATGTGAATATGAATTATTTATTGCCGGGGATGGTTGTGCAAAATGGCTATATTTATTACATTTTAATGCTATTTAATTTATTGCTGGGACTGTTTGGAGTGAGGGAAATATGTTTTGAGTAAATGGGTATACTGTTAATTTAATGTTGAGGCTGGTTGGAGGGAAATAGGTCTACTTATTAAATGTGAATATTATTATTGTGTGGAGTGGAGGGAGGCCTAATTATAAAACGTGAGTGCTATTGTTTTAGCATCAGGGCTAGTTGCAGTTTTCTAAATCTCATGTACCCATTTTTTTTTCAAAATAGGGCATCCAATATTCCAGGATCAAGACAAGAAGAACCTGAGCTAAAGAAACCAGCTGCTACAAGTGGTGAAAGTGATTAAGACAGGTAGGAGAGAGAAGGACAGTCCTGAATCTGGTGGGGCAGTCATGAATTTGGGTGACTGTCTCCCTTAGTCAGGATTTGGTCCGACTGCAAGGACAGTTGGAAGGTATGTCCCGCTTCACAATGTACTGCTTGTGAAGGCAGAGCTGTGTGCTTCTAACAGTAGTGCATGTGTATTTGTCTAAAATCATAACCATGTTGCATAATAGGGACCCTGCTGTCTTAAATACCCTGGATCCCCTGAGTGTTACTCCACCTCTGGTTAAGGTAAGAGAACTGCTCCCAGTTCTCGAACAGGACACAGACTGCAGAGCAAGCCGAGGAGCTCTAAGTCTCACAAGAGTTGGTCATTTCGTTAGATAAAGAGCATCCCTGTTCACTCTACAGGAAGTTCCCACCCTTATGAAGCAGCAGCACCAGAAGCATAGATAAGTACAGTGGGCTGGGGATGTCATAATCTGCCTGGGGGATGGCGTGATGTGGCTGGCAGGGCGTGATAAATATAATGTTTTTGTTACGAACTGCGGCGGTGCCCAGCCGCCGCAACCCTCCTCTCTCCGTCCCGGTCGTCGCTATGACAGGGCAGCCGGGCGCGTGCACAGTAGCTTAGCAAGCCTGCGGGCTAATTAATTTGATCATTAGCAGTGCATGGGGGTGATTACAGAGCTAGGCTCTGATTGGCTTATTTCTGTATTTAAGGCAGGGAGGGCTTAGCCTCCCTGCCGGTTATAGCTTCCAGTTCCTGTGTTGCTGCCTGCTGCTGTACTCCTGTACTTTTGGTGTTAAGCCTTTGGATTGATTTCTGCCGTGTATGACCCCTGCCTGTTTCCTGGATTTGCCTGTTTGCCTGTGCCCTTGACCTACTGGCTAGTACCACCGTTTCTGCTGATTTGCCTGTGACCTCGACCCTTGGCTTGTTTCCTGACTATTCTTCCTAGCAAGTGACCCCTGACCTCGGCCCGTCCTTTGGAACTGCTGCCTGCCATTATCCTCTGCTCCTGGGTTCCCCGCAGCTGATACACGCCACACGACCCTCTGTAGTCTGCAGCCAAGTCTGTCCCCACCACTAGGGGCTCTAGCGAACACCTGACTATCAGAGTAGACTCCGGGTGGTGTTGTATTGGTTGGAGGGGTTCCTAACAGTTTTATTAAAAGTTATGTATCAATGCCCCATGTTGGCCACACCCACAACACAATGCAGTCACGCCACTTATGGCGGCACATAGTTTCTTTTCTGCTGGAACTAAGGTGGGCCTGTATACTTTAAATGCCAGGGCTGATTTTTAGTCCCAGTCCGGCCCTGTATAGATCTATTATATATATATATATATATATATATATATATATATATATATATATATATATACGTGTGTGTGTGTGCGTATATATATATATATATATATATATATATATATATATATATATATATATATATATATATATATATATATGTATATATACTGTAGTATAATCAGGGAAACAGGTATCATCTCCCGGGTGAACAGCAGCAGTAAGACACACGAGTCCAGGAGTTTCTGAATAACAGCCACAGCCAGTTTATTCACCAGCTTGAAAATAGGAACAAAACACAAATAAAATCCTAGCCGTCTGGCTTCTAGCTAATACATTTATGGAGGCTCTCTCATGTGTAGGACCTTTTGTCCTACACATCCACCAAACCACATGTAACTGTTGCTCCCTGCAACAGAGTGTCTTGGGAGGCAGCTCACCTCTCCCAGGTCTGAGACACTGGCTGCATATCCCAGCTGCCTTATTACAAACACCTCACAGGTGCATCCCTTATGACTGATAGAACAGAAGACCCGGACTGGGCCTTATGTATACAATGCTGGAAGCCTGGGACACATACCTCTGTATCTAGGCTCCTTCCAGTGACTCTGTCACAATACACACACACACACACATATATATATATATATATGTAACACCCCCTTGTGTATTAAGCGTTGTGAGGGTATATATATATATTGAACCACGCAGATGCTTCTCACCTTGGTACTTGGTTTTCAGTGCCTCCACCCGAATCTCTGCTTTCTCTTCTGGGGGGTGTTCAAAAGATACACCAGGGGGAGATTCGGGAAACCCCCTGCCCAGTATTAACACTCTGTGACAAAATGTGTGCTGCAAAAGCCAGCCAGGCACATTTATTTAAATGGAAATCCTAAATGCAGCTTTGTAATTTTATAGAAAAATATACTTTGGTATAATTTGAAATAATAGTGCAAACAATACAATACAGTAATAAAACAAGTGTGGATGAAAGTGGCGCACCACTTCTTACTATGCACACCAAGTTAACACAAAAACTCGCAATAAATCAATAACAGCATACAATATAATATAATATATAACAATATAACCATTAACTGTCACAGCTTTATACACATGAAAAAATATATCAGATATCTTACTTGCTCCTGATACTGTGAATATCTTGCAGGGTGAATTTATATATTTTCCCTTATAGCCCTACAATGTACTGCCAAACACACACAGCAGTATTCAAACACACCACACAAATAGAGCAGTGCACTGCAAGTTGGGGCCCTTCTGTATGTATGCAGCATGGCATGGAAACATCATGTGTCCAGTTTGCAGATTTTGGAGATCTTTAAATCACTTGCAGTGAGGTACAGCAGTCACAGTATGCAGACCCTCCTCTAGCAACAACTGTAAAATCCTTTCTAATTTGTATCCTGGGACTTGTAGTTCCACAAGTGCTGATTAGACACACACTTGGTGCATATTTACCTGCCCACCCATCTATCCCTAACTCTTCAGCCCTTGTGGCCAGATATAGTCCAAACCCCACTTGAACAACAACAGATAGATAAAAATAACCAGTAACTTATCTGCACCAGTGTGTCACAGGTCTGAACTTGATTATCTCCAAAATGGCTGACTTGTAAAATGTCCTTCTTCAGAGATGCATGCAAACCTCCTCCTACAGCTTCAAACTGTGGCTTCCAGCAGGTTCTGTTCAGAACTGCACCGAGCTTTGATATCTCTGCAGACTGCTCTCTCTGCTCAGATCACTCATCCAGTGCCCTTCTGCCTAGGGTCACCTATCTGAACTGGTCACACAGCTCAGTCTCTCCCAGGATGCTCCTCTCTCCCTCTCTCTCTCCGCCCTCTGGTTTCTCAGTCTTCTTAGGCTCCGCCCCCTCTTCATAACAGCTTTCTGGGAGATGTAGTTCCTTCTCCTTGACTGGTAAATAGCTATATGCATCTCTTTTCTTACTGATGCAATTGTGATTATTAGCCCCTGGGTGCTCAAGTCCAACTGCAGCATCCCCAGGGGTTACACACTCCCCCTGTGGGGCAAGTCCACAATGAACAAATGATGAGGCTTGTCCCACATCCTGCAAATTTAAAGGGGTTAAGACATCCTGTCTAAATACACTTTCACATCCATACACAACAGGCCCTGGCATAACAGATATGGGAGTCAGATATGGCCACTGATAGACCCAGCTAGGATGAATCACCTTAGGAATCTCAGTCATATGACCTAGACTATCATAAGTCAACATCATTGGGGCTCTAGGGGTCCTTTTAGGCCGACCCTGGACTGGTGGGTTCCCTTCCTCTCCCCCCAACACCCTGTTGGGGCGTTCAGTGCATCCTCCATCTGGATCAACGACGTCCCCATCCATGTCAACTTCCTGGTTAGAGCCTTCCTCTACTGAACACTGAGAATCCAACCGTCCAGCTACTCTTGGGTTGACACTTTCATCTGAAATGGCAGGCATAGTTCTCCTTTCTTCTACTTGTGGAGGTCTTACAGCGGCCCCCTCGGTAGACCTAGTGAGCCTTCTGATATCTTGTCTCCAATCTATTTCTCCCAATTTACCTGGAGCATCATACCCCCAATCATCTCCATCATCTTCTTCTGTGGTCGGTTCTCTGATTCGCCGTGATCTTCTGGGTGTGGACACTTTTGGCTCATCTGTTTCAGGCTCCTCCCAAAACCGGACACCATCTCTGATGGGAAGCAAATGTTGTCGATGGTATGTCTTTATAGGGCCTGTTAGCCCCTCGGGCCTAATTCGATAGGCTGGGATGTCTGGCAATTTTGCAACCACAACATGAGGATCCTTTCGCCAACGATTGGCTAACTTGTGTTTCCCCGGGAGGCCCAAGTGTCTGAGTAAAACCCTGTCACCTGGCTCCAGAATATGCTCCTTGACCTGTAGATCATAACGACCCTTGTTTCGTTGTCCAGCTTTTGATGCAGCTGCTTCCGCTAGTCTGTAGGCCTCCTTTAGTTCTTGTTTCAGCTGCTCCACATATTTCAAATGGGGCTTTTCTTGGGGATCAGCAGTGTCCATTCCAAAACAGATATCGATTGGTAATCTAGCCTCCCTTCCAAACATTAAGAGATATGGGGAGTACCCCGTGGACTCGTTTTTCGTGCAATTGTAGGCGTGGACCAAATGGCTGATGTGCCTACTCCAATGTGCCTTTTTTTTAGTGTCCAAAGTGCCCATCATGCTGAGAAGGGTCCGATTAAATCTCTCCGGCTGCGGATCTCCTTGGGGATGGAAAGGAGTAGTCCTGGACTTCTTTATCCCGCAGACCTCGCACAGTTCTTTTATTAGCTTGCTCTCAAAATCCCGACCCTGATCTGAATGAATGCGGGCAGGCAGTCCATAGTGGACAAAGAACTTTTCCCATAGGATTTTTGCCACGGTCACAGCTCTCTGGTCTTTTGTCTGGTAGGCTTGAGCATAACGGGTGTAATGATCTGTCACCACTAGAATGTTACACTTGTTGCTTTCATCCGGTTCCACTGATAGAAAGTCAATACAGACTAACTCTAAAGGCCCATTGCTGGATATATTCTTTAAGGGGGCAGCCTTTTCTGGGAGGGATTTTCGAAGTATGCATGTCCCACAAGATTTACAATAACTCTCAATGTCTATCTCCATTTTCGGCCAGTAGAATCTATCTGAAATTAAACTCATGGTCTTCTCTATTCCCAGGTGGCCGTGTTTATCATGCAACGCACGGAGAACCATGGGACGGTGCTTCTTTGGCAATACTAGCTGTTTCCTCTCTCTGCCATCTTTGCGGCTGGTTTCTCTATACAGTGGCCCCTGCTTCACCACCAATGACTCTCTCTGTCTGCTTAGCAAAATAGCTTCCTCCGTTTTCAAACTACTCGGGTGGATTCTTTGTCTGTGTTTAACAGACCACCTAACTGCTGCTATAGAGGAGTCATTCTGCTGATCTTCTTTGACTTGGCTTGAACTCAACTTCTGAAGATCACTGAGCTCCATTTGACTCAGCCAGCAATATTGTCTTGGTAGTGCATCTGTCGTTGCCCCTAGAGCTGTTAAGCATTCTTTGACTGGAGGCACGACCACACGTCCCTCGTGACACATCCCCTTCACCTCTGGAGCTGGCAACTCTATCCATTCTTCTTCCTGAGATTCCACAAACCTTCCCGGTAATCTTGACAAAGCATCGGCATCTACATTTCTTCTCCCAGGCCTGTACTTTATTGTGAAATTGTAAATGGCCAGCGCCGCCAACCATCTGTGCCCAGTTGCATCTAGCTTTGCTGTGGTCTGCACATATGTGAGGGGATTGTTGTCTGTATGCACTTCGAATGGTACTCCATACAAGTAGTCGTGAAGTTTGTCAACAACTGCCCACTTAAGGGCCAGGAACTCCAACTTATGCACCGGGTAGTTCCGTTCACTGGGTGAGAGACCTCGACTGATGTAATAGACTGGTCTTAACCTTCCTTCTTGCACTTGGTATAGCACTCCCCCAAGTCCCTCAAAGGAGGCATCTACATGCAGAATGTATGGTAACTCTGGATCGGCATATGCCAGAACAGGCGCTTGAATCAGGCAGGTTTTCAATCCTTCAAAAGCTTGTTCGCAAGCCTCACTCCACCTTTCCCCGAACGCATCATTTACCCGGAACAATGGTTTCTCTTTCCGATGGGAACCTCTTGGAGCAGGATAACCTCGAGTTAGATCTGTAAGAGGCTTGACAAGTTTACTGTAGTTTGGGACAAACCTTATGTAATAGCCACAGAACCCCAAAAAAGACCTTAATTCCTTCAGTATTGTTGGTCGAGGCCATTCTTTCACCGCTTCTATCTTCGCTGAATCTGTAGAAATTCCTTCCCGATCCACAACATATCCCACATACTTGACCTGGGTTTTACAGAAGTTACACTTGTCAAGGGACAACTTCAACCCTTTCTTTATTAAGCGATCCAATACCTTGAGGAGTCTTTCGTTGTGCTCATTCAATGTTTGGCCAAATACTATCAAATCATCCAAGTATACCAGCACTTCCCTGAAATTCATGTCACCCACAACATCATCCATGCATCGTTGGAAAGTGGCTGGAGCCCCTGATAATCCTTGTGGCAATCTTTTGAACTGAAAGAATCCAACCGGGCAGATGAAGGCGGTTTTCTCAGCATCCTTCTGACTCATCAATATCTGATAGTACCCGCTGCGTAGATCTAGCACAGAAAACCACTTGCTTCCCTGAAGACAATCAAGGGCTTCGTCTATCCTAGGGACAGTGTACTGATCAGGAATCGTGCGCTTGTTTAATGTCCGGTAGTCCACGCACATCCGTATTTTTCCCGTCTTCTTTCTAGCCACCACAATAGGAGAAGCATAGGGACTCTCAGATCTCTCAATCACATCATTCTCTAGCATCTCCCTTAAATGTTCCCGAATATCATCCAAATCAGCAGGGGCTAGGCGTCTTGACCGTTCTCGGAAAGGTCTGTCGTCCGTTAGCCTTATGTGGTGCTCCACTCCTGTCGCTAGACCTAAATCCCAGTCCCCCGAAGAGAAGGCAGCCTCTCTTTGTAGCATTTGCATAACTAGCCAGTGTCGGTCTTCTTGACTAGCATCACTACCATTAAAGCATTGATCAAAACTTCCTATTTGTAATGTGGTTTCTTTCTGAGATTTTTTTTCCTCTTTCTTCTTATAAGCAGCAAGGCACATAGGATGAATCTTAAGTGTTTTACTATAACTTGCTCCTCCCACCTCTTGGCACCAGTTGGCCAGTATCTCGAACAAATGGGAGTTAGTTCCAATAATCACTGAGACATCTCGAGGTTCTCCTTCGGCCTCAGGACAGACAAGTGCAAGCACGTTCACCTCTTCTTCTATTCCAGCTACTTCCCGTGGGAACTTCAAAGGTACAGTGATGTACCCAAGGTAGGGATAATTCTTGTCACTCAGACCCCAGATGGTCAGTCCACACAATGGCTTTATGGGCAAGTCAGATAGATTATCTCGGTACCACTTCTCGAACACAATGGACACCTGTGAACCACTATCTAGCAAGGCCATACAAGGTCTCCCATTTAGACATGCCGGCACGTGAGGAGAGGGTCCCAGCAATCCTTTGGGCAAAAGACCCCATTCCAGGTGAGAGTTCCCCACAGTGTTAATGTCAGCTTTCTTTAGAGGGCCAGTGTGGGGGTTCCTGGTCCTCCCTTTCAGTTTTCCGAAAGCTTCCTATCCCGGTGGGATGGTGAGGGTGACCACCTTCCTCCCTTCCTCTGAGGACATTGTCTAGCGAGATGCCCAACTTCTCCACAAGTGAAACAATTGTTCTGTTTCCGAGTAGTGTTAGCTTCGAGAACTTGCCGGGGGTGGATGTTCGGGTGCAGTTGCTCGGTAGTGTGGTATTTCAGCATCTGTGCTTGAATCTGCTTCTGCATCTCCAACAACTGAGCAATCTGCTCACCTTGTTTCTCCACAATCTTCATTAACTCAGTGCTGGGAAGGTCAGCCTCGGGCTTTGACTGTACGACCTTGACTTTCTTGGTCACCCTCTCTCGGGATTTAACTATAGCTTCTTCTTGTTTAACATCTTGTATCAACTGAAGAAAAGTAGGTGATGGTTGTCCCAGTTGAGCATTTCTTATCTTCATCGCTACTGGGTCATGGGACAGAGCACCCCGTAACAACTGTTGCATACGCCTGTCGTCTACTTCTGCTAGGGGTATTCCTTTCTTTGACACAATAAGGTGGATCAGCTTGTCCAGCCGATAGATATAATTGGACAATGTCTCCCCTGACTCCTGATAGGTGTGGCGTAGCTGATAGAGCAGATCTGTTGCATCCTCTGCCATTCCATATTCCTGATCTAGAGTCGCTAAGTAGTGTCGTGCAGTGGCTTGGGGGTCACTTCTCCGTACAGCTTGGATTAGTTCTCCAGCGGGACCTCGCAGACTTTCAACGATCCGCTGTCTCTTATAGGGTTCGGAGCAATGCCATTCCTCCAGGTATTGGGAAGCCATCTCTTTCCATGCCTCGTAAGTTTCTTCCCCAGTAGGGACTGGTTTTATTCCTGAGAAGAGCCGGAGCCTTCTGTAGCCCCCTTCATGCTGTGACTTTCCTAACTGGTCTACCAGTTTCTGTACAGCAGTGAGGAACAGTTCGCTTTGATCCTCATCAGTTTTCCTAGTACTGGAGGGTGACTGAGAATTCTCTTCCCTGGCCTGAGGGAATACTTGTCGGTTAATATCTCCATCTGGAAGTTCAGCATTAAGAGGTGCTGCGACTAGCTGTTTTGGCTTTAACGGTATCACAATATGCCATTGTTGTTTTTGTGGCCCAGAAACGAGGGAGGGAAGAAAATCTTTATCCAATTCTGCTTGCGTCTCACAGAGGATCAGACTGGTCTTATGCTGATCTCTACCTTTCCATCCAAGGATTTTAGGATGTTCTACCCCATAAATCCTGTGGAGCACATGCAGGACTTCCTCATCTGTCACTCCCTGAGAGTCACCATAGATCCCTAAACATCGAGTTGGGGCCACAGTCTGTTGTTCACACCACAGAAACACTTCTTCTCTTATACTATCCATGACGTCTGTGCTGATGGGTTTCACTGAGTGTGTCTTCAGTATCTCAGCAGTGCCTCCACTGTAACACCCCCTTGTGTATTAAGCGTTGTGAGGGTATATATATATATTGAACCACGCAGATGCTTCTCACCTTGGTACTTGGTTTTCAGTGCCTCCACCCGAATCTCTGCTTTCTCTTCTGGGGGGTGTTCAAAAGATACACCAGGGGGAGATTCGGGAAACCCCCTGCCCAGTATTAACACTCTGTGACAAAATGTGTGCTGCAAAAGCCAGCCAGGCACATTTATTTAAATGGAAATCCTAAATGCAGCTTTGTAATTTTATAGAAAAATATACTTTGGTATAATTTGAAATAATAGTGCAAACAATACAATACAGTAATAAAACAAGTGTGGATGAAAGTGGCGCACCACTTCTTACTATGCACACCAAGTTAACACAAAAACTCGCAATAAATCAATAACAGCATACAATATAATATAATATATAACAATATAACCATTAACTGTCACAGCTTTATACACATGAAAAAATATATCAGATATCTTACTTGCTCCTGATACTGTGAATATCTTGCAGGGTGAATTTATATATTTTCCCTTATAGCCCTACAATGTACTGCCAAACACACACAGCAGTATTCAAACACACCACACAAATAGAGCAGTGCACTGCAAGTTGGGGCCCTTCTGTATGTATGCAGCATGGCATGGAAACATCATGTGTCCAGTTTGCAGATTTTGGAGATCTTTAAATCACTTGCAGTGAGGTACAGCAGTCACAGTATGCAGACCCTCCTCTAGCAACAACTGTAAAATCCTTTCTAATTTGTATCCTGGGACTTGTAGTTCCACAAGTGCTGATTAGACACACACTTGGTGCATATTTACCTGCCCACCCATCTATCCCTAACTCTTCAGCCCTTGTGGCCAGATATAGTCCAAACCCCACTTGAACAACAACAGATAGATAAAAATAACCAGTAACTTATCTGCACCAGTGTGTCACAGGTCTGAACTTGATTATCTCCAAAATGGCTGACTTGTAAAATGTCCTTCTTCAGAGATGCATGCAAACCTCCTCCTACAGCTTCAAACTGTGGCTTCCAGCAGGTTCTGTTCAGAACTGCACCGAGCTTTGATATCTCTGCAGACTGCTCTCTCTGCTCAGATCACTCATCCAGTGCCCTTCTGCCTAGGGTCACCTATCTGAACTGGTCACACAGCTCAGTCTCTCCCAGGATGCTCCTCTCTCCCTCTCTCTCTCCGCCCTCTGGTTTCTCAGTCTTCTTAGGCTCCGCCCCCTCTTCATAACAGCTTTCTGGGAGATGTAGTTCCTTCTCCTTGACTGGTAAATAGCTATATGCATCTCTTTTCTTACTGATGCAATTGTGATTATTAGCCCCTGGGTGCTCAAGTCCAACTGCAGCATCCCCAGGGGTTACATATATATATATATATATATATATATATATATATATATATATATAAGAAAGTAGAAGACATGGCGCCTTCTGGTGTAGTAAATGGAGTAATACAAATTATTACCCCAAGAGAGCTAATGTAAGAATCCTCAACTGAGAGACTTCAGTGATAAAGGAAACAGCATCTGGTTTGGCTGCACCTTTCACACCACTACTTCTTAGTGGTTGCACTGTCTCCTCTCATTCATCTGGCTCGGTTCGTGATCCTCCCTCTTGGAACCAGCTTTTTCTCTTGAACACGTTACACACATTGACTCTGAAATGCACATATCATATTGCAGTGGTCACTATCCCCGGTGAGGGTGATCACCACAATGAGCTGCTGCCTGATCCAAGGATCACGCTGTGGTGAACAGAAAAATAATAATAAATATTATTATAATTGCTGATGTCAGTGAAGAGGTGATAATTGATGAGGTTGAAACACAAATAGAAAATAATACAGGTGATGAAGAGTTAGCAGTCATAGCACACAGTATGCTAATATGCATTCAAACTGACAAGTATGTAGAAATGATCAAGAAAAGATTAATTAAAATATTATTTAATCGTAACCTTGCTGGATCAACACCACAAGCATAAACTGCAGGAGTATTTTGCCACATCAGAACGAGAGCATGTGCTTTTGCATTGCCAAGAAATGCTTACACACTGTCTTCAGTCAACCTTAGAGCAGGAAAAGGAAATATGTTGGAGATAACCTCATGATAATGAACGTAATAATGATATTCAGCAAACTGTCAGCAAAGAGAAAATGTATCAACAGTAATGGGGAAGAAAAATCTATAGTAATGATGATGAAGTTGTTTGAAAAACAGAGTGTAGATCCCCCCAATTCTGTAACTTATGGACAGAGAAAAAGGAAGCATAGATACATTACTTCACCTCATTGTGATTTCTTTGAATACTTTATTATTATTATTATTATTATTATTATTATTATTAATATTATTATTATTATTACAATTATATTGCACCACCATATTACGCATCACTATGCAAATGATATGTAATTATTCACATTAGTATCTGCCCCAATGGAACTTAGAGTCTCCATCACATAAATACACACAACCACACACACACTAGGGTCCATTTGGCAGCAGTTAGTTGACCTACCAGCATGTTTTGGAGTGTGGAAGGAAACCAGAGCACCTGGAGGAAACTCACATAAACATGGGGAAAGCATACAAGCTCCAAACAGAGAGGGCCCTGATTAGGCTCGGACGCGTTGAAATCAGCACTGTGAGACAGCAATGCTAACCACGGGAGTCCTTTCAGAATTAAAGGCTGCAGACTCTGGACACATCTGGGACCAGGGAGGCTTGTCCCTTTGGTTCACCTAGCGCTGCACATGCCCAGATGGACAGTGTTACTTTCAAATGCGTAAAACTTTAAGTTCTCAAAGGTGTTTTGTGCTGGTATGTGACATTTGGAAACAATCACCTCTATGACGTCTTTTTGCACAAATCTGATTGGTTAGCGGTCATTTATATTCAGTCTCTATTACCATTTTCACAATTCCCTCCTGAGGAAGTGTCATTTTAATGCAAAACTGTTCAAGACCACAGCACTCCAAACTCGCATGCCCTGGTTTTCATTGGCATGCAATTTGTTTGTTTTTAGCCTAACTGTAAGTCTGATGTTACTCTTAAAAAATATATATTTTGTAATTAATTTCGCTGCTCATGTGTTCTTGTTTCAAGCATAGCAATTTTTGTTGCTAATTTTACCTTATATACAGATCGTCGTATATTGATATTGATGTTGATATGTCTTTACTTCTGTAAATATTTAAACCTTTGGTAAGAGATATTTATCTGGGAAGTAATTTCTTGCAACAAAGTGCTATTAGATATAATATATAGTTATTTTTTAAACCTCAGAAACCTCACTACCACATTTTATAAAACAGTAAACTCTAATTAAACACCCTCACTAACCAAACAAATAAGCTATATAAAATACACAGACAAACAAAGCATTTGAGTGCAGGTGAAATTGATGCCTGTAAACTAGACTACCAGAAGCAGTAGCATCAAGATTGACGGTGAAGTGTCTCAGATGGCGATAAAGACAAACAGTCTGAATAGGAGTATGGGACAGCAGGATACACTCTGCTAAGAGACCGGTTGACATACAATATATTTAACAGCTTGTAGACACTGCATTGTCTATGTTTCCATGTAAGTGGCTCACTACCTGGATGATTTCCTTATCATTGGCTCCCTGCAATGTGGCAATGCTTTATCTGATACCCAGACCCTGTTCTTGGTGCACATAATAAGACATAAGGCCCATTTATGTGTTTGTCCTTCCAGGGCATCGAAATTGACAGCATAGTGGGTTTCTACCACCTTCTTATGGAAAAGGTGGTTAAATTGTCAAGCATTCGGATATAGCGTCCATTAGGCAGATCCAATTGGTGTTAGGGTGCCTTAATTTTGTTTGCCGCATTATCCCTATGGGTATAATTATTTGTCGAAATTTGCAGAGCGTGACGTCTGGTGTGACTAAAGCCCATACACGTATTCAGCTATTTCACGGAAGATACGCTATGCAAACGGATGAACATCCAAACATGAATCAGATCTTGTGTTTATTACATTTATTCAGTGTCATCCATATAATGTAATAACTAGTCATTTAAAGAGATTTCAATCTAATTGATACTGTGCAATGTGTGTCCGTTGTCAGGAGTCCTTCTGGCTGTCACTGAGTTGGGGTGGCTACCGAGCCAACCTGATTAATTTAGAGCCTCATATTCAGGTAAAAAATTATTTAGATAACAAGTAATTCAGTTCTAGAATATATATTTGTGTTTATTTGTAATCTGTGGTTTTTCTTTGGTATCAGACTCATGTGCGACCAATAACATCTCCCAACCACGGGTGTCAATTACAGGAGTTGAATGCAACAGTTGGGCCAGAAACATGAACAAACCCCAGTAAGCATTGGGCAAAACTGAACTGTACAATGTGATAGCATTAAAGTGCTTCCATTTATTTATAGAATTCAATGTGACGTCATCATGTCCTGTTATTGTAATTTAGTTTGAGCTTGCATCAGTAATAAAAATAAAGGAGACTTATTGAAGTCTATAATGACTCCCATAGGTCTTTCTGGGTTGAGACATTTAAATAACAAACAAAGATATCACAGCCCAATTCATTTAAAATAGGAATATCTGCTTATTTCTCACACACACACATTCATACATTCAGATCAACACACACCATGTGAATGATAAGTAATGTGGCTGGATCACTTATAAAGAACTTATTTGTGGCTAGATCATGTAGAAACATTTTTTTGCAGAAATGTATTTCAATTAGTGGTGCAGGTACCAATGAATATAATTGCAAAAGCACTTATCATGTTACATTGGGATGTGTTTTGTATGGAAATGTCTTGTTTGGGGTTGTAACATTTCTTTGGGAAATTCCAAGTTAGCAATAGAATGGAGGGTGATATGTTTTAGAAACTGCATACAGCCAGGTAAACTCATGCTAATTAGCCCTGTTCATCTCAGTGGCCAACACGTTTGTTTAGCCTCTATATAGCAACCCTGATCTTTAGGAAGAGGTACACTAGCAGTGACAGTTACCCAGAAGGAACGCTTCTCTGGATGCCATTAAGGAGTCCAGTGGTGGCAGCATTGTAAGCTCCTCCTACTACGGCGAAGGCGCAATTGGGATAAAGAAAGGGAACGGTGACAAAGTAAACCCAGCCTGTTCCCAGCATCAACAGATAGGGTGGCATAGACGGTCCATTCTGTCACAAGTAATATCATTCGTTCTGTTTGCTTTCTTCTTCTAGTTCCCTCATAAAACCACTGAGTGCTTGTCACATATGTAGTTTTTCAATAAACCTTTCTATATGTGAATAATACTTTGCACCTGACTGTGTATTTATGAAGGAAACTAGCAGTGTCCTATTACTTAAACTGCATAGTGTTAATGTCTCTTCTTTTATGCACCTCAAGTTACCTTCCTATATTATATGATGGTGCCATGTTACTTCGAAAGGGTCAGTGACGTGTGGCTAATCAGCGATAGCACCGTCTTGATTAGTCACTGACTGCACTGCTCTCAAACCCACTGCGCCCCCTCTGCAACAGGGAAGAAAAAATGGTTAAACAGTACATACAAACTATCCACCTTATAGCAGGGTTGGGGGGGATCATCCAAAAATGCAGGAAACCAGAGACCCAGCATCCCTTGGGAGAAGAATATAGAGTGAAGTCTAGGACCCTCCCTGTGGATCTTATTGGCTGGATATGCAGAAAACCATAACCCCGAATGGGTAAGTGCTTTAGGTTAACATTAACACATGATTATAAGTGCTTTTGCCAGTCCTCGAAGGACTGGTACACCACTGAGCTATGTCTCATCTTGATGGCGTCATTCACTGGGAAGCTGGGGCGGTGTGTCAGGTGTTGTATTTTTCCGCTGTCTTTTTTGGGGACTGGTGAGATAACTAGGTCCAGAAGTGGAGTTGGAGAGAAAGGGCCAACCATACGTCCCAGGCTAACTTCATTGCTCAATTTGGCAGCCAAAACTTCTGGCAGTAGGGAGGCAGACCGAAGGTTACGCACGGTGGGTGACCATACCTCCCCATTCATTGGAGGATGGAAACCGTCGCAAGGTGCAAGGAAACAAGCCTGGGAGGCATCAGAATAAAGCTGAAGCCACCTACGCAATATCTGCAAGCAGAACCTGATTAAGGGTTCTGGCTGCCCTGAGTATAAATATTCAGGAGTATTCTCCAACATTGAAATTTAGACAGATTATGCTGTTCTGATTTTTACCTGTTCTTGCTCTTCTCTCTTGCTTGTTCTTGCAGCTTTGTTGTCTTCTAGCTAACTTCTGGAAAGTTGGGGTCCTGTTTTTAAAATGTAAAATTGTACTATAATGCAAAATGTAAATGCGGCTCTATTTTTTATTACTTTCATTAGTTCCCCTTCAACCATTTTCATTACCCACCCCCTCGGTAGCCATTTTCAATACCCCAACCCCCCCCTGCATCCACTTTCATTGCCGCAACCCCCTCACCCCACAGCCACTTTTATTACCTCAACCTGTTCTGCAGCCTTTTTCATTACATCAAGCCACCCTGCAGCCACTTACATTACCCCAACGCCCCCCTGTAGCCACTTTAATTACCCCAATACCCCTCCGGAGCCATTTTCATTACCTCAGTCCCCCTCCCCCCTTGTAGCCATTTTCATGACCTCATCTCCCTCCCCTCAGCCATTCTCATTACCCCCCAGCAGTCATTTTTAAAACCTCAACCCCCCCTTCCATATCCAGTTTCCTTACCTCCCCCCTGCAGCTATTTTCCCTACCTCCCCCATGCAGCCAATTTTTCTCCCTGCAGATATTTTTCTTACTTCCAGCCCTGCATTAACCCCCTGCAGCTATTTTCCTCTCCTACCCTCGACCCTGCAGCTATTTGCATCTTTTCCTCAACTAAACAGCTATATTCCCTCAACCCCCCCCTGCAGCTATTTTCCTCCTTCCTCAACCCCCTTACCTTCCCCCATTGCCCCACTTTCAGCAATTATCCTTGCTTACATTCCCCCATGCAGCCATTTTCCTCACCTCCCCCTGCAGCTATTTTCCTCTTTTCCCCAACCTTCCTCCCCCTGCAGCAATCCCTCTATCGACACCCCCACACCACACTCACTTACCTTGTTACAGCATACTTCCTGTTCTGCATGACAGGCAGCCTAACAGCAAATCCCATGCTGTTAGCTGTTTGCTGGTGCTGTGTCAGAAAATGCTTATTCAAGTCTCGTGAGATGTGGCAATCTCGCAAGACTTGACTAGGAGCTCCGTGACTGCACTGACAGGCAACTAATAGCATGAGACTTGTTGTCAGGCTGTCTGTCTGTATACTGACAGTCAGGGCTGCCACTGGTCTAAAAGGAGGGGCCCCGACTGTTAGTATGCAGACAGGCAGCCTGACAGCAAATCTCATGCTGTTAGTTGCCTGTCAATGCAGCCATGGAACTCCAAGTCAAGCACTCCAGGCTGCACCCTGATCAACCTAATGGATCTGTCTGTACCCATTAGGTTGATCAGGGTGTCTCTGGAGCTGGACTGGTGACTACATGGACAAAGATGGGTGACCTGATAATGTTCCTCTGCATGTAGTGAATGGACTGGTGCAGATAGTAATTACACTAGCAGAGGAGAGCAAACAGGAACTGGATTGCTGGACGAGACTGGAACCAGAATGCTGGATTGGAGCCAGAATGCAGACTGCACTGTCAGAGCTGGATTAATAGCCAGAATGCAAACTGCTGGGAACCAAGTTGACGTCTGAAATACAACATTGCACTGGCAACAGGTGAGGGCTCCAGGAAATCCTTTTATAGTTGTTGTTGATTCCTGATTGGAGACTGCAATTAGATGGACAGAAGCAGGACTCTGAGTTGCTGAGATGGATCAGGTGACTATATACAAGATGGCAACTCCCATGGACTGGTTTTGGAGGGAGTCTGAAATGGAGGCTGTTATCACCTGATTGGCTGAGAGGAATCATGTGACTGAATC
Source organism: Mixophyes fleayi (assembly GCF_038048845.1). Classification (NCBI taxonomy): domain Eukaryota; kingdom Metazoa; phylum Chordata; class Amphibia; order Anura; family Limnodynastidae; genus Mixophyes; species Mixophyes fleayi. The sequence continues at coordinate 314,623,823 of NC_134402.1, forward strand.
CAAGATGATCACGCCCATACTCAGATTCTGGAGGGATCTCTGGAGTGGAGACAAACTGGACACATTCTTACAGAGAAGTCTGAAACCAGCAGAGCCTGAGGACTGCACGGACAACTTGGAAAGGCAGCGAAGAGGTAAGTGACAGAACCTGAGAGCCTGGTGTGTGACACTTGTTAATGCAAATATCTAGCAGCCAATCATGTCAGAGCAACTGAATGCATAGATTCATGGTCAAGATGAGGAAGAAATGTGATCTAAGTGACTTTGACTTTTGAATGATTGATGGTGGTAGACAGGGTGGTTTAAGTATCTCAGAAACTGCTGATCCCCTGGGATTTTCACACACAACAGTCTCTAGAGTTTACAGAGGAAGGTGCACAAAATAAAAAACATCCAGTAAAGAGAGGTCAGATGATAATGGCCAGACTGGTTTCAACATGACAGGACAGTTTAAGATTGGGAAAATGTTGCCTCCTCTGATAAATCTTGATTGTTGCTGTGACATGCAGATGGTAGGTTCACAAATTAAAGTAATCCTCATGAATCCATGGATCCATTGTTACGACTCTGCCTATTCTTTGTATGTAGCAGCAGTACCTCAAATCCACCAGAGGTCCTGCTGTTCTGTTCCTGAATTTTTCACCATGCCTGTAGGAGTTAATCCCCTTGCCTGATTAGAACTGCACCTGTCCCACAGTTGGAAATATCTTTCTCAAGCTGTGCTCTGTCCAGTTCATCTTTAATCCCTGGCTGCTGCTTGATCCTACCTGTTCCAGTGTTTGTGCTTCTGCTGTTGATCTCCCATTGTGACCCTCTGCCTGATTCCTGGACCCTGCTTGTTTGCCTGTTGTCCTGACCTTGGCTTGATTACTGGACTATGCTCATTCGCTTGTGACCAATAGCCTCTGCCTGGCTATTGGATTTTGTTTACCCTGATCTCCGCTTGGTCACTGGACTCCGTTTGTCTGCTTCCCTGGACAGCCTCGTGCCTCCTGGACTTGGGTAACTCAGTATACTTGTCCCTGTTATTTAACTGTACCTGCCATTACTTGAAACTTGTTGCTCTGTGGACTTTCCTGCCATTTATTACACCTGTTCATATCTGTGGATTTGAGTTATAAATGTTTAGACTGCTATCTGGAAAACTGCATATCCCACAAACTGAATCCCTGTTTATGTATTTTGCCTAAATAAAGTCATTTGGTTTATCATACTTCTGTTGCTGCTTCCTGAATGCACTAAGAATCATAACATCCATCCTGCCTTGTGCCAATGGTGCAGACTAGAGGTGATGGTATAATGGTGTGCGGAATGCTTTCTCTGCACCATTAGCCCCCATAATATCAATTGAGCATAATTTAGATACCATGGTATACCTGAGTATTGTTGTTGACCATGTATATCTCTTTATGGACACAGTCTACCCATCTTATAATGGCTACTTCCAGTAGGATAAAGCGCCATGTCACAAAACATACATCATCTCAAACTTGTTCCATGACCATGACAATAAATTCAGTGTACTCCACAGTCAACAGATCTCAATCCAATAGAGTATATTTGGGATGTGGTGGAACGGGAAATTCACTGCATGAATCTGCAATTGTCAAATGCGTGATGCTATCATGTCAACATGGACCAGAATCTTTAATAAATGTGTCCAACACATTGTTGAATCCATGTCATGAAGAATTTGGGCTGCTTTGGAGGCAAAAGTCGATCCTACTTTGCTGGGGGCAAAAGCTGCTGTTTTTAGAACAGGCATATAGAAATGGTTTTTTCTGGTTTGTTTCACTTGGCTCCATTGACTTGCCATACTACACTATTGTGCGCCTCCTCTCATTTACTTTTATATAGAAATGGTTATTCACCTTTATCAACTATTATTCATCTTAGACATACCATAATGCTTGCTCCCTGTTTTCTTGTATTAAGGATTGAATAATGACCTTTGCGTGCAAAGTGGAAGTCTTCAGATGCTCTACAAAGGGTGAGTGTTTGGTGAAAACAAGTCATTCCAGATTAGCAAGATCGATCTAGCATAGTATTACCCGTGCATGATTGAAGGAGGCAGAGAAGCGTTAAAGATGTGTTTAAGCAGTAGAGCAAGCCAAAAGCTACCAACCTTGCTAAGTAAGGGATAGGGTCAAGAGCAGAAATAAAAAATGAAAATGGAAGGGAGGATGGAAGAGAATGCACCCACATAAATGATGTGTGCATTAACTAGTGCACACCACCATTCTGCTATTGGGAACTGCTTCCAGGCAGAACATTTTAGAGATTACTGTCCATCAAAGGACTGCACATGAGGATAAAAGTTAAAACATCACTTCAAAATCCAGCATACCATTAATTTATATCACCCCTTTCCACTAAGGGGCAGATTCAATTGGGCATGATGTTCTTGAGAACACCTCAGCCACACTTTATTACTGTATATACCAGTGTTGGCTAACTTGTGACACTCCAGGGGACTTGTAGTTTCACAACACCTGGAGTGTCACAGGTTAGCCAACACTGGTATATACAGTAAAAAATAATGCTGCAAAAGTGAGGAGTACTTTCACTAAAAGAAAATCGCTGCGTAGTGTCTTGCGGACGTTCCAGAACACTATGCAGTGATTTATATTACAATTAAATCTGCCCCTAAGGGTCTCATTATTAACTGTGTTACACATGTACATCTATTTCTTTTGTCACATTTGTGCATTTTTAGATTTTCATTAAACTATTTATATGCACAGAAATACATGCACCTATAAAATGCACTTGAATTGCGCAAAAAGCATCCTGCTGAAAGTAATGGCCAAAGCCTAATCTCCAGGCACCTTTCAGAACAGGTAAAAATAAAGTCATTCACGAGGATTGAAAGGATTGGCGGGCATCTATTAACCTGGAAAAAGTCACTAAATGTGCAGTCTCCAGACCTTGATGCTCATTTAAACATATTATCCCATTCAAAAACTCTTGTGTTTCATTTTGGTGCAGTATAAGGCATATTACTGTGGCCAGCCCACATTCAGTAATTTATGCACAAATCCACCAAGCTTCTCCCAAAAGATGGAGCAAAATTTGGAACTAATGTAGTCACTACCATTTCGCCACGCTGATCAATGTGTTTACTTCTACAAACAGATGCAGCTGTGCAAAAATGTGCGCATGACACCACAAAACAGAAAGAAACAGCATTTGCAGCCTAACAAGAGTTTAGATGGAATTAGTTCATTCAGGAGAAGGATTAGGGATCCTTGACTAGATGAAATTAACAAGGGTGTCGAAGTCAGCAAATTGGATAAAGTCATTTCAATTAAAGTTTCACAAACTTGGTTGTCTTTGTCTGAAAAGATGCGTACGGTACGCATCTACGTACAAGGGCACACTACGGCGTGAAAGGGCGTACGCATCCACTACACGTGGCAGCAACAGTAATTGGTCTTTTACCATACATTCGCACAAACACGCATTCTTATAAAATAGTACACATTAATGGTAGTTGCAACACATAGTCAGTTATGTCGAAATATAGTAGTATTTATATGTTATATCAGAGTTACATGCATATTAGTGAAATACACGGAACGGGTTAAAGGAATAACCTCATGAGTGGTATCATAATGAACCTTGTTACATATCCTACTGTTTGGTCCACTCCGCGAGGGAATCGCAGAGTGCATACGCAAGTTATGAATGATAGGGAATTATGAACTACTTAAGACTAAGGAATCCTGGCGGGAAGAGCAGAGCATACCCCCTGCAGAGATGACCCCCTCCTTTGGATTCCTTAGGATGAACCAGCCAATGATTGACGACCCCTTGGACATTCCTGAGACCCGGACCAATAGATGCAAGCTATACCATCTTCATTGTATTACTGTATTTGATTGTGTATATAAGCAGCAGCTTGTGATCCAGAGTGCAGACATCTTGTCCCCAGACTTCAGGATTGAATGACTGCACTGGATCCAGAGCGCCTGCGATAAGTAACGGCTGTATTTACTATTACTTCGCTTGAGCATATTTATTCTTTTATTAGCGAATAAATCTTTGTGCTTTGGAAACACAACTCGAGGTTCGACAATCGTTATTGGTTAGCGACAGTACGCACATAACAATTTGGGGGCTCGTGAGCTTTGGAGGTTTCGTTGCCGATGATACGCAAGACCAACGGATTTCGGTTCCTCAACAAAGGGTGGAGACGCGTCATAAATGGGTAAGAACGCATGGTGTTCAAAACCTGAATTTTACTCTGTGTTGCGAACCCGAATGTCCGTTTTGCATTATCTAGGGCACGCTAACTAGAACCTAGAGACAAAAGAGAAAACTGTTTCTTTTTTCTGTCATTATGCGTTTTAACTGTATTGCATTGCTTAGCGTATGTGTATTTCCTGCTGTGCGTACGTGAACTTCCGGTAGACTTGCCACGTGGTTAAACAATCGTTTTGATAGTTATTGTACATGTATAGTATAATTACTTGTGAAAGCCTCTGAGATATTATTACTGTTGTTGGGAACGTTTGATTTTCTGCGCAGAAAAGGTGTATAGTGTGTGATGTTGTAACGTAGATACACTGTTCATTATTCATTGTACTCAGTTGCTGTCTGACGAGGCGGATTGCCCAACTGAAGGACGGTATACAGGGCAGGTATACCGAATGCGAAAACGTGTTTTTCGCAAAAGCGCTACCAAGAGATCGCAAGGTTTGCTAATAATTAGTATTGGTAGGCAGTGCAATCTAACCACATCTTGAGTGCGGATTGGTGAAGCAGCTAGGAGGAATTATATTGGAAAGGCTGGTTGATTGTATTGACTTTGTTCTCCCAGTTATAATAAACTCAGCAGATTTTGTGGTTGAGCCAGGGTATCGAGGAGCTCATAGCCCTTGGGGCCCACAGTGATAATTCTGTATTAGGGATCCTCGCCGGGTGCGAGAAAAGCGAGTGAACGCGGCTAAAAGAAATATGTTCACCGAGCATTAGAGACCTCTAGCTGTGATTGTAGCAACAGAGTTGGTATATTGTTCAACATGGGTGCTAAGCATACGCTAGAGATGGTCAGTGTACTGCCTAAGGAAGGCCCTATTGGTTCAGCGAGGTTTCTCATGTGTAAGAAATATGGTGCATACGCAACTGTGTATTGTGACACGTGGGTCGAGATGACCAAAGCTTGTGATAGGCCTTTCCCAACAATAGGAAGTTTTAATGCAGAGGTACTAAATACTGTAAAAGATAAAGTATGGTTGATCAAGTCAACGAAAAAGATAAATAGACATAATGATTGTTTAAAATTGTGGCAAATGGAAGGTAACACGTGGCAGAGCAGCGAATGCAAACCGGAAGTAGGCGTGGCGAAAAGCGCACGCAAGGCGGATGTAACCGGTGAGAAGCGTGGCGAACTCAGCGCAAGCGCGCCCCCGCCACCTTATGTGGCGGGAGGGGTAAGTACAGCCGTTGTTAAAACTGAAAATAGAAAAATTGCTAAGTTGTATCCTGTTTTAAGCCAGTTTAAATCAAGTGTATCTGAAAGTGAAGATGAACCCACTGTGATTTCGGCCATTGCCCATGCTGTTAGTGTACTAGAGGCTCAGCGCAAGTACGAGAAAATGGCTGAGATAGGTGAGAGTAGCGTGATCACTAGGAGTGAAAGCGTTCTAAATCTAGAACCAGCAAATCCTGTAGTGTCCCCTGAAGTCAGTGCACCAGAGGGTGCGTTCCCGGTCCGCACAATATCAGTTCCCAATGGGAAACCGGATAAGGATGGTGTAGTTCCTTTAAGAAATGTTACAATGCATTGTCCCTGGACTAGATCAGAATTACGTTCCATTATGACTGAATTTCCAGATCCTAGAAAAGAGTTGGCTAAGTGTCAGAAATTTGTTAAAGACTTAGGAAATGCCCACGAACCAACCAATAAGGATTGGCGTGTAGTGTTGAGGGCGTGTCTTCCTCCCAATACTAACATAGAAAAATTCATTGAAGATTGTTTGTTGAAGGAAGATGACACCTTGACTGATGAGATTAACCAAAAGAATATAGAACAAATTGTCAAACACTTAGCCATCTATTTTCCAGTAGTAGTAAATTGGAGTAAGATTTTCACCATTAAACAAAAAGATAGTGAAACAGCAGCAGATTACTTCACTAGAGCTATAGCAGCGATAACACGGTTTACTGGGATATCCAACATAAGTGAGGACCCACATCACAGAGAGGTAGCTGTAGGGGTACTGATGGATGGCCTTAGAGAAAATCTAAAAACAAGAGTACAAACCTCAAACCCTGGTTGGAGAGGCAGCACGGTAGATTCTCTTAGAGAAGTTGCTGTGGAACACGACAAAAACCTTTTTAGAAAAAGGGAAGAGAAAAGTGATAGGTTAATGACGGTAAGTATACAGGCTCTAGAAAGGGTGCATACATGACCACCAGCATACAACTCATATAACAAGAAACCTAAAGTGATCAGGTGTTTCAACTGTAACGAGGAAGGACATTACAGGAAAGATTGTAAAAAGGAAAGACTCAATACACATAGGGGTGGGTCACATAGATATCCTCCAAGGAGGGATTCACATAGACTAGAAGACTCACATCTACCCGCGCATATTATAGCAGCAAATGCTGCGCGGGAAATCAATAGTCAGCGATATGGGTCAGGTCATACCTGTAGTCTACAGCCAGTGAGGTTAACTGAGAGTCAGAGTGAAGAACCAACAATGATAGTTGACATAGCTGGTAGGAAACAAACTTTTCTTGTAGATACAGGAGCGGCCCGATCTGTGATAACCTCTCCTTTCAATCTACAGGTGACCAGTAAAACCATTCCAGCTATAGGGGTAACGGGAAAAGTGTTACATTATCCTCTAACTAAACCCGCTGAAGTTACTATCGGGCCGCTGCATACTAGGCATTCGTTTCTCTTGGCTGCAGCGGCTCCTACTAACTTGCTAGGGAGAGACTTGTTATGTAAAATGGGATGTGTCATATACTGTACTTCTGATGGTGTGTTCTTAGATATACCGGAGAAGGTTGCACATGAGGTACAGGATATATTGGACACCCCTCAAAGCTTAATGTTACACTCTCCTGTTATAGAACAAAGTCCATCTCAAGTGAAGGGGATGTTGCTGGAAATACCAGGTTCCCTATGGACCAGAGATGGACAGGACACTGTGCTGATGGCAAACGTAGCCCCTGTCATGGTCAATCTAAAAAGTGGTAGGATAGCTCCAAAAATCCCACAGTATCCATTAAAACCGGAGGTGGAACTAGGGGTATATCCTGTTATTGAGAGGCTGTTACAACAAGGGATTTTAATTCGTACAGCCAGTACAGCAAATAGTCCCATTTTCCCTGTGAAGAAGAGTGGGGGGAGGGGCTATAGACTAGTACAGGACTTAAGGGGAATTAACAAAGTTGTTGAGAGCCAATTCCCCGTAGTGCCGAATCCAGCTGTCATCCTCATGCAGATTCCACCGTCTGCCAGTCATTTTACTGTCATTGATCTATGTTCTGCTTTCTTCTCAATCCCTCTTCACCCTGACTGCCAATACCTTTTTGCATTCTCCTACAGGGGAGTGCAATACACATGGACCAAACTACCCCAGGGGTTCATTGACAGCCCCAGTATTTTCTCCCAAGCCTTACATGACTGTTTGCAATCCTTTCAACCCCACAATGGGTCTGTTCTAATTCAATATGTGGACGATTTGTTGTTGTGCTCTGATTCTTTTATGTCATGTTTGCATGATACTAAATTGTTGTTGCTTCATCTTTCACAAACAGGGCACAAGGTGGCAAAGGATAAATTACAGCCATGTCAGACTAAGGTCAAATACTTAGGACACTGCCTCACTAAGGGGCTAAGACACCTGACAACCGACAGAATTGAGGCCATACAACACATGACTCTGCCGCAGAGCCAGAAGCAGATTCGTACTTTCTTGGGGATGTGTGGATACTGTAGATCCTGGATCCCAGGTTTTTCTATTCTGGCATTACCATTGCAGGAGCTAGTCTCTTCCTCAAAACCAGAACGTGTTGTACACACAGAAGAGTCAGAGCAAGCGTTCTTTAATCTTAAAGATAGTCTGACAAGAGCACCTGCATTGGGAATACCTGATTATGAAAAGCCTTTTGAGCTATTTTGTACAGAAGCTGATGGCTGTGCAGCAGGTGTCCTCGCACAGAAACATGGTGACGCTAGCAGACCGGTAGCATACTACAGTGCACAATTAGACAATGTGGCAAGATCACTCCCAACATGTCTCAGAAGTGTAGCAGCAACGGCCCTTCTAGTAAGTAAGAGCGAGGATGTAGTATTAGGACATAATTCAATCATCTATACACCCCATGCTGTATCAGCTCTGTTAAATTCAGCCCAAACCAGACATGTTTCTTCAGCTAGATTTACAAAGTGGGAACTAGCCCTGATGGCACCCTCAAACATCACCATCAAACGATGTAGCACTTTAAATCCAGCTACATACCTTCCGTATGTGTCTCAAGAGACACAAAGGGTGGGAGGTGAGGAGACCCTGGGTGATGATGAGTTAGGCAAGAATACTGACACGCATGACTGTATGGTACACCTGAATCAGACCTTTACTGCAAGGCCCAACATACGTGACACCCCCTTAGAAAATGTAGATTTTACGTTTTATACAGACGGAAGTTGCCATAGACAGACAGAGACAGGAGAGCTATGTACTGGTTACGCTGTTGTAGACGACCAGGATGTGGTAGAGGCTGAACCCCTTGGCCCACCTCACTCAGCCCAGGTGGCGGAACTAGTAGCACTAAGGAGAGCGTGTGAATTGGCAGAGGGTAAATCAGCCAATATATTTACTGACTCTAGATACGCCTTCGGGGTAGTGCACGATTTTGGGGCCCTTTGGCGTCTTAGAAACGTTACGACAGCAGCAAGTACACCAGTGGCACACTCACAACACATAAAAGGACTTCTGACAGCGATACAATTACCCAGAACAGTAGCCGTCATAAAGTGCAAAGCCCATACCTTTGAAGAAGACCCAGTGTCATTGGGCAACAACAGGGCAGACGAAGCTGCTAAATGGGCAGCAGGGCAACCTATGACTGTATCGACCGAGACTATGATGGTTTTTCAGACATTAGACATGCAGAAATTAATTGAAATGCAAGATTTGTGTTCCCTGCAGGAGAAGGCGGTCTGGAAGGCGAAGGGATGTGGTCAAGAGTCCTCAGGACTCTGGAGGGATGGACAAGGTAAGCCTGTAGCTCCCCGAACATACTATCCAAGCCTGGCTGAAGCAGCACACGGCCTGACTCACCTGGGTAAAGAAGGTATGTGCAAACTGGTGAGAGCATACTGGTGTGCTCCCGGATTTTCCTCTCAAGCTGGTAAGAAAGCAATGTCATGTCTTACTTGTTTGAGGAAAAATATTGGGAAAACTATTCCAACTGAGCCATCCCACATCCCTCCTACAGGCGGACCTTTTCAGGTAATACAAATTGACTATATCCAATTACCACCGTGCAGGAATCTAAAGTATGTGTTAGTGTGTATTGATGTGTTTTCCGGTTGGGTAGAAGCATATCCGGCAGCCACTAATACTGCTGTGTTCACTGCAAAGAAAATTGTACAAGACTTTGTGTGTAGGTTCGGTATCCCTAGAATCATTGAAAGTGATAGGGGTACCCATTTTACTGGTGATGTCTTCCAAAATATGTGTAAACTCATGGGAATCAGTAGCAGACTTCACACCCCTTACCGACCACAAGCCAGTGGTAAGGTGGAGAGAGTAAACGGTACTATAAAGAACAAACTGGGTAAGATAATGGCTGAAACTGGGTTGGCATGGCCTGAGGCTTTGCCGTTGGTCCTCCATAGCATTCGAACCACTCCTAGACCTCCTCTTAATCTGTCCCCCTTTGAGATACTGTTCGGACGACAACCTCATTTGATCGTGAGTCCACAAGACGACTTAAAGTGTAATAATGAAGTGACTGTACAATATCTTATAAGAATGAGTAGACAGCTGAAACAACAACAACAAAAACTAAAAATGCTGTCACCTGGTATGCCAGAGACGAACTGTCATGATGTTGAACCTGGAGACTATGTTATGATCCGCAATTTCTTACGTTCAGGTTGTTTAACAGACCGTTGGGAAGGCCCGTACCAAGTGCTGCTGACTAGTACTACATCACTGAAGGTTGCAGAGAGAGACACTTGGGTCCATTCCACCCACTGCAGGAGAGTCTATAATCCGGAGAAAGTGCAAGACAAAATTCAGACCAACGACATAGAGCTGTCACTTGAGAGCTTGTTCCGGGAGACCTAAAGCCTGCAGTTGAGACACCTGAACCAGAGATGTTGCCTCAGAACTATCTTTCCAGCGATGGAGTGGCGGTTTTTGTTTTTCTTTTGTTCCAGGATTTTCCTTGTTTTTACTTTTTCTAGGACATTCTATTTTTGTGAAGGAGGATGGAGGACGGAGGAGAGTTCTGGGAGTGATACGGATGAAATGGAGGCCGAAGAAAAGTTAATAGGATACTCTGAACAGCCCATTATCAAACTTGGACCGGGGGTTATGAAAAGGTCTGCTAGCTCTGGAACTCGGAGGCAGTGTGAGGGGCTATTGTCTGATGAATATTGTATCTGCAAGTTCTGCGACTCCCTAGTTGAAGAGAGATGCATCCAACGATGCCAGTCCCCCAGTACTCTGAATATAGGCGGGCATCCTTTGGAGGATTATCACTCCCTGGTGGGTAAGGTGCTAAACCAAACTGAGTGTTGGGTGTGCTCTCACGTGCCTCAAGGGCAGCATAACATAGGACTAGTGCCATTCCCTCTAAACATATCCGAAGTACTCGAATTAAGGGGTGGGAGGCCCATAGAAGGGAGGTACAATAATACTAGGTCCCCTAGTCTGACGCTTCGACAATACTCCATAGGCAGATCTTTGCTGTGCCTAAACATATCTCATGCAAAGCGCCTGGAGAATTGGGAGGCTGACCTATCAGATCAGACAATGGCTCGCCACACTCATTTTAGAGGGAGACTAACAAGGTCACTACTAGGCAGGAATGTTGATGGAGGTCACAAATTAGGGCGTATAACCAAACATATGAAGGTATCCAATGGAAAAGTCTCTACAGATAAATGTAAAAATGTCATTAATGCCGACACGTGTCTAGAGCAGATGGAGACACTAGGCATGGGTAGTTTTATCAAAACTCTGTGTGATATAATTCATGGGCATACTGTTCCTTATGTTCTCCCTGAGGATGTGTATTTTGTTTGTGGAAGAAAAGCTTATTCCTGGGTAACTCCGAGTTCCAAGGGCTTGTGTTTCCTAGCTAAACTGGTTCCTGAAATCATGACTATTACTCATGAAGAAATGATAGATATTCACAAGACTACATCACCACCATACATACACACACAGTATGAACACCGTGGCAAGAGAAATATGATTCCTGGTGAGGAACCCATAGCTACAAAATTGATTAGTGAAACTGCTGGTTTCCAAGTTATGGTTGCTCTAGATCTCACCAGGACCGCTCGGGGAACATTAAACTTTAAATATATCCAAGACCTAGCTAAATTAATAGATAATATCACCGAGATGTATGATGACACTTTCAGGTATACTGGACGGGAGCTACAAGCGTACAAAAAGGAGTTGGTGCAACATAGACTGGTACTAAATTATCTCACCTCTATTACTGGTGGGTACTGTGTGACACTGGCCACCCAGTTCGGTGTCAAATGTTGCACGTACATTATTAATAATACTGATGACCCTAATGAGGTTATAGACCGGAAGATGGATGAAATTTTACAGCTGAAATGGGAATTTCGAAAGAGCCATAATTCTTCGTTATATGAGGTCGGGGAAAAGGTGGCGGGTTGGTTCTCATGGTTGAACCCAGCAAAATGGTTCTCCGGTCTGGGGGAGTGGGTACAGGAAATGATTGCGAGTGTAGGTAAGCTCCTTCTCCTCATACTGGGTGTCATCTTAGCAATTGGTTTAGTTGTCAAATGTGTTCCTACTGTGTTGAAGTGTGGAAAATGGTCTCGTAGGAGTGACACTGAGAAAGAGACTGAAAGGGTGGTACCGGATACCGAGATCATGGTCTGTGGAGAAGTATTGTATAATCCTGAACTTGAAACGGTGATTGGGTGATAGTTTATTACACTATCAAAGGGTGGAACTGTCGAAGTCAGCAAATTGGATAAAGTCATTTCAATTAAAGTCTTACAAACTTGGTTGTCTTTGTCTGAAAAGATGCGTACGGTACGCATCTACGTACAAGGGCACACTACGGCGTGAAAGTGCTTACGCATCCACTACACGTGGCAGCAACAGTAATTGGTCTTTTACCATACATTCGCACAAACACGCATTCTTATAAAATAGTACACATTAATGGTAGTTGCAACACATAGTCAGTTATGTCGAAATATAGTAGTATTTATATGTTATATCAGAGTTACATGCATATTAGTGAAATACACGGAACGGGTTAACGGAATAACCTCATGAGTGGTATCATAATGAACCTTGTTACATATCCTACTGTTTGGTCCACTCCGCGAGGGAATCGCAGAGTGCATACGCAAGTTATGAATGATAGGGAATTATGAACTACTTAAGACTAAGGAATCCTGGCGGGAAGAGCAGAGCATACCCCCTGCAGAGATGACCCCCTCCTTTGGATTCCTTAGGATGAACCAGCCAATGATTGACGACCCCTTGGACATTCCTGAGACCCGGACCAATAGATGCAAGCTATACCATCTTCATTGTATTACTGTATTTGATTGTGTATATAAGCAGCAGCTTGTGATCCAGAGTGCAGACATCTTGTCCCCAGACTTCAGGATTGAATGACTGCACTGGATCCAGAGCGCCTGCGATAAGTAACGGCTGTATTTACTATTACTTCGCTTGAGCATATTTATTCTTTTATTAGCGAATAAATCTTTGTGCTTTGGAAACACAACTCGAGATTCGACAATCGTTATTGGTTAGCGACAGTACGCACATAACAAGGGCAATGGAAGAGAGTGGAGCTGTGCATGTGTGCAACAACAAAAAAATCAAACATGGGTAAATAAGTTGACAGGCTTGATTTGACCAATGTTTAGAGGTCTAAACATTGACTTTGACCTAAAATCAATACTATCATAAATATCCCCTCACTCAACATTCACTTATGTATCTCTGGATCCCTACATCAGAAAACCTAATTTAGCTATCACCCACAATCCAATCATCTACCAACTGCCACAACGTCCTCACCAAACTTATCATATATGTGAATCATAACCACCAGCAAAATTTAAATCACCCCAGCAGCTCAAGCGCCCATCATTCTCACTTACAGCCTCCCAGGGTTTCAATACCCACTCATTAGGGCTGACATACCACGTTATATCAATTGTACGCTATAGATTCCACTGGATTCCTGTTAAATACCCACTATCATCCACCTCTCTTTCGCTAGCCCTTTTTTCACAGAGCCCGACATGATCTAGATCCACAACTTTTCCACGCCTTTCGGTCAACCCACTTTACTCCAGACCGAAACACGAAACCACTCCCCCACCTTGAAAGCCAATAATCTCCTAGAAGTCGCATCCAATCAAGGACCTGCCCCCTCTTCAAAACACCACCGCCACATTCAAACTTCCACTTCTTGAGAAAGTCCATGAGGACGAAACGCGTTGGCGCCTATCACTCCAACCAACTTCCACACCTATTATTTACGTGCTTGTTTTCAAGTTCACTTCATGTAAGTGCATCCTTTATTTTCACATTAAATTGCAAAGCTGTACTTCACCATGTAGTTTCTTATCCCGAGTACCACGCGCCACGCATGTGCGGTTCACAGCTGCACACAGACACCCGGCAACAGAGGAAAACGCGGAACACACAACGCTCACTCTCCACAGGTATCAAGCGTACACCGCCAACCCTCACACAGCTTCCATCCACTCACAGCCGCTTCGGGACTTCCCATCTCCCACACCAATGACCCGCTTCGAGCAACCATAGGCGCCAATCGGGACACTACGCAACCAGGCACCAGCAGGCTTCAACACAGAACCAGCTGCCAAGCGCACTTTCAACTACATAGACACGCAGAGGTAGCAGAGACATCAGCCGCTACACAGCCATTCTCGGCTAACATCAGCTGTTGCAGTTATCAGTGACATCCGGTTGCAGTTGTCAAGAACTTTTGCCACTATTTCCCACTTAAACATATTGTCACTGTTAACCACCATTGCTATTTTGCTATATTGTTATATTGCTTTTTCTGCATTTATTCCTTCTCTTTCAATTTTTCATTATTCACTCAATACCCTCCACAAAAGCTATCTCATATCACATTTGACTGTACTCCTTTCTACTTGAGTGTCTGTGGACCATTCCTACTGTAATTACCGGTTTATGCTTATTTGCTTGTGACCCTGAACTCTGCCTGGATTCTGGTTTCAGCTTGAACTCTTGTTGCCCAGACCTCTGCCTGGTCCCTGGACTCAGCTACTGTGTTTGCTTCCCTGGACAAACTTGTGCATCCTGGCAATAGGGTAACTCCATACTTGTTCCTGAATTTTAACTGTATCTGTCATTACTTGAAACCTGTTACTCTGTGGACTTTCCTGCCATTCATCGCACCTGTTAATATTTATGTATTGGAGTTATACCTGTTTATGCTGCTACTCGAAAATCTGCATATTCCACAAACTGAATCTTTGTTCATATATTTTGCCTGAATAAAGACATTTGGTTTTATACTTCTGTTGCCGCTTCCTGAATACGCTAAGAATCATAACATCAGTATCTTTTCTGCTCTACTTCTTTCCTTTATCCCTCTTAGCATTTTGTCTCGCCTGTGTTCCCTTATAATCTTGCTCCTCCGCTACTATTTCTCCTCCTGTTACAATACTCTTATTCTCTAGTACACTATCCTCTCTCTTTTTTCTGTAGTGCAGAGGGGATGCAGATTCTCCCCTGTCAGATGCAGCTTTTTCTGATAGCTGACTAAGCTGAATGACACCTCAATCACTTTTACTTTCTTTTACCACCTTCTTGGGGCTTGCGATCTCAGGAATGGAAGCCTCCTCCTGATTGAGCATCGGGCTCTTTCATACCCTATGGAGAGTGGGGCTCAAGCCAGCGCTAGGTGTTCTAGATTCTAACTGATGTCTGGAGCTCATTTCTATAATGCTAAATAAAAAATAATAAATCAAATGCTGATCAATCACCAATGATTTCACTCTAATATCATAACTACAATAAACCCAGGGACCAGGTATTTAAAAGGGTATATCCTGTTTATATGGCATTACAAAATAGTCAGGGCCTGATTAAGGGTTAAGGCCACTCTACGCTAACAGACTTATAGCGCCCTCTCACCTTCCACTCCAGGCTAAAGGTAAAAAAGGTAAAAACAAATTTATCATTAATTTAAATTCCGGCTTCCTCCCCCCCACCAATGTTTATGCTCCCGTTTTCAAAATTCAGCTCCACCTGGATTTTTTAAAGGGCCATGGCAATCTTTGTCACTCATTTAGTCTTCATTAAATTGAGCAATGTATAGCGGAACAGAGGCTCAAACAAGTGCAACAGAGGGTGAAGATGTTATGGTGGAGAAGGAGATGGCTGCCATGCCTGCACCTCTAGCCATCCTCGTCTCTACTACCCACTTATCCTCAAGCACCCACCTAAGGATGACTAATTGTCTTCAGCCTTTACCATGGGAATGTCACTCTAAGGGGAAACGTATTTGAGATGTGACATGTTGGGGTGTCCTACAATAAGGGGGTTTTCTCATAAAGTGTTAGGAAATACACAGTTAAACAACAAAACTGTATTTAATTTGAATTTCTCATCTTTTTAAAAGTATGTACATCAACTGCTGCAATGCTCATCCTCTCCTAATCTGAATTTCTTCTCAATCATTTGTACTTCTCATCTGAAAAACTGTTTTTTTTAAAAGTATGCAAAAGTTCTCTATTACTACAACCTGTGTTGGGCTGCTGATTGGAGAAACGTAGTTTATGACACTGGCCTGTAACTTATCTAATGTAATAATACCAAATGTTTTTTTATCTCTGATCAGCTGACTAATTAGCACTGATGTAGCTAGTTTGTATTCTTCCCAAATATATCTTGGCATTCACTCTAAGGAGAAACGAGTTTGGGGTGTGACGTGTTGGGGTTTCCTACACCAAGTGGGTTTTCTCACAAAGTGTTAGGAAATGCACAGTTAAACAATACAGTGGAAAAAAAACATTAAACAATATCTGAAAACATCCAGAAAGAAGCTACATCTACTAATAACAGACTCTGAACTTCTTCTATAACGATGCAGCTTGGAATTTTCTTTTTCTCTCTGCTTCTCTTATGTATATTTACCTCAGTTTATTGCCCTTTATTCTTAATTCCCAATGTTTAACATATTGCTTTTCTTACAATCCTTTCATGGTTATATCTTTAGAACTATATCATCCTTCACCCTCCCTGCCACAAACACCTTTGCCCCATTGCTCATTCACTACCCCGCTACCCTCTATTTAACACTTATAAACTTTTCTCCTATTTGTATTCACTGACTGAAGCATCCTCACCCTGTTGCCAGGACATAAAGGTCACACATCTTACAATCATCTACCCATCTCTCTCCATCTGTGGTGGCCTGCTTTACTGACTGTCATTCTGCCATTTCATTTTTTATGTCCTTTCACCAACTCAAACTCTATCTTTCAAAAAAGAACTCATAATATTCCCACTAGCTTAGGTGTGATCCTTGACTCAGAGCTATCCTTTGTTACATACATCTAAAAACCATTTCCAGAATACGCACATATCTCACACAAGACACTACAAAAACTTTAATTCATGCACTCATCATTTCCTGCATTGACTATCCATCCTTACTGATCTTCCCAGAATCAGACTCTCACTCCTACATTCTATTTTGCACAAAGCGACTAGATTGATTTTCCATGAAAATCCTTCTTCCACTGCTGAGCCGCTGTGTCAGTCTCTACATAGGTTGCTTGCTTTTTTTTCTGAATTCAAAATAAAATACTAAAATACTACTAACATACAAGGCCGTCAACAAAATCGCACCAATTTTACATCTCTTCCCTTAACTCTTCAAAATATTTCCCAACTCAAAACATCCATTCATCACAAGATCTGCATCTCTCATCCACACTCATTACCTGCTGCATTACAGAACTTTTTTGACCTGCACCCACTTTGTGGAATTCTTCCTTCACCCAAAAAGACTTTACACATTCATCAAACCTTCAAGCATTCTCTGCACACCCACCTCTTCGGGTTATCAAATTCCTCATCCCCCCTATTAAACTCCCTAGGGTACCCTATTACCACCCTCTACACGGTTCACATAAGACTTGCACAGGGCGTGACATTGTGGAGATGGTGCCCGGGAAGCGGGCGAAGGTGCCCGCCATCGCTATGCCCCTGGAGGGGCTGAAGATGTGCCTGGTGCCCGGGAGGGGGATGAAGAGTCCCCTGGTAGCGGAGCCCTGCAAGTGGGTGAAGAAAGAAGAGGAGAAGAACTTACCAGTCCATCGATCCAGCGGCGGTGAGTATGCCTTTCTTCCTGCAGGTCCCGTGCGCGGGGGAAGGATGAGCCAATCAGGGCTCATCTTTCCCCGCTGGCCAATCAGCGGCCGGATGCGCGAGCCAATCGCGGCTCGCGCCCGGCCATTCAAAAGATTGGCGCCGACGCGAGCCAATCAGCGCTCGCGCCGGCTGATGACGTCACGCCGGCGACTATATAAGTCGCCGGGTGGCGCCATTTTGCCAGAAGTCCGTCGGCGGAGAAGAGGAAGGACGTCTCTTCAAGACGTCCAGCAACAGGACCAGCGGCAGCGGCGGCAGGGGGCCCTTGTAAGGGCCGTGAGCTACCCTGCCGCCCGAAGACTACAAGCAAGTAGTGATCGCCGGCGGGGAGCCCTTGTAAGGGCTGAGAGCGCCCCCGCCAAGCAGCTCTCAACAGCGCTGAACCGGAGAAGAGGCGCCGCCGACTGGAGGGTCTGGAAGACCCGGAGAAGGCGGAAGAAGACGGCGTGGCAAGCTGAGATTCCTGCGCAGAGCAGGTAAGTGACTCAGCGTTAATTCGGGCACTAGGCCCGTGGGCACAGTCGGGCACAAGGCCCGTTGGCACGGTAAATTAGGGGCACAAGGCCCAGGGACCTGGGCACTAGGCCCCAACGAAGTTAGTGGGCCAGTAGGCCATAGTACTATGATAAAGGGGACAAGCCCCTATTAGTTAGACAGGGGGCGTGAGAGCCCCAGGTGTACAAGGGCACAAGGCCCTTAGGTAGTTAGGGGCCTAGAGGCCATAGGAAGGCCACAGGGCCTGGTTAGGGGCTGGTAGTCCGTAGGCTATTAAGGGCACAAGGCCCTCAGTCAGTTAGGGAGGCCACAGGCCTCAGGCAGGGGCTAGGACCCCTAGGTAGCAGGGCACAAGGCCCTAGTGAGAGGGCTCAGAGCCCTGAGTTAGAGAGGGGGCTGAGGCCCATGAAACAGAGCAGAAGGCTCTGTGTGTAGCTGGGCAGAGACCCATGGTGTGCAGGGCATAAGGCCCTGGTGGTGTGTGGTAGGGGCGTGAGAGCCTCGTGAGTGTAGGCGCGGTCCTGTGTGAGGTGGGCACACGTGGTTAGGAGGTACAGTAGAGCGGAGGCTCCTGTGGTGCTGTAGCAACCTGCTGGTTGGCTAACAGCGGTGTGCTCTGGTAAGTAGCGTGCAAAGTACTGTATACTGTATTTATTCTGTCTGTGCGGCGAGTATAGTTTACATTACGGTATTTTGGGGTGTGCTACATAACTGTGTCCAGGGGCAAGACGTCAGGCCCCCATTAAAGGTAGGCTCTTGTTCCTGTGGTTTTCCTGTGCTAACCCGTGTTGTGGGGACAAGTGTAGTTACCAGCATACACATAGTCAGGGGAGAACACACGTAGTTTCCCTGTCCCTTAGGTCCCCGGGGTCACACTGGTACCCAGAGGGGGTGGCTGAGTGAGTCGGTGGCAATGCAGCACACCTTGAGGCAGTTCCAGGGGCGGCCGTGGTTCTGATCAAGGGTCCTCAAGGCCGGTTCCGTGCAGGTGGACCTGTGGTTCCGGACGTAGGGACACGTGTGAGATACCCGAGTACAGGCAGTCGGGCGGTTCAGTTCGATCGGCTGTTCCGTGCGGCAGTCGGCCCGCGGGTTAGTGTGCTGTTCTACTGAGCCTCAGCCGGGCTTAAAGAACCGGTCCTTAGGGTCCGTGGGTGACCCCATAGCAAGAAGGCAGCTTCTTGGTACGACCTGGGTGAGGGGGTTAGGAACCGCCCTCCGGTTTAGGCTGTGAACACCGGCTGGTGTTCCCCGTAGCGTGTAAGTGAGCAGTTCTGTTAGTGCACCACACCTAGTTAGTCCTAGTGTTTTGACTTAGTTGCGTTGCCGACCATTAGAACGTTGTTAGGGTCGGGTCGCTGTTGTAGTTAGTCCAGTTTTGTGGGTGCCATCTTAGTCTCACGGAGAGCGTAGAGGGAGGCTGTGTGTTCTTGTCATTCGCAGGAGTCGGGAAGGTGCAGGAGAACCGGATCGGAAGTGGGAGTGTCCCGGTGAGTATCACGCTCGATTCCCCCTTTCGGTTAGGCCCTCACCGGCAGGTGTGTGAGGTACTTGAGGCGGGATTAGTCCTCGGACTAGTCTTGGCCTTCAGTGCCTGTAGTCCCCCGCGTCTTGGCAAGAACAAAGTGAGGAGGCGGCAAGGAGCTTGGACTGACTGTGCCCTTGTTCTTTGCCGTAGTCTCGGACAGCCCTTACCTGGTAGGCACGGCCGTAATCTCTGTCTCTATCTCAGAGGGACGTGATTGGAGGTGACTGCGGCTGCGGATCTGCTGGGATTGGATCGCAGCTGGGAAATCGGAAGCGGACTGGAGGTGACCATCGTTTACAAGGTAAGTTCTTTTGTGTTGCGTCTGTCCCTGTCTTTCCCCGCAGGGGGCGTTACAACATCATTCAGTGAGGAGTGGCACAGAGAGGAGCCTGCAAGCAAGAAGACAGAAGACAAAAAGAGAAGAATAGAGATGAAAGAAGCCTATAGAAAGGTAAGTAAAGGAATGGAGGCAAGGGGGGAAAGCAGAGTAAAGAAGGGGGTTGTCAGCATGGCACAAAATGATGAAAGGGTGGAAGCAGAATGTCAATGAGTGATGAAGGGGAGGAACAGCATGACACAGAGTGATGAAGAGGGAGAGAGGTGAGTAGCATGGCACAGAGTGATGAAGAGGGAGAGAGGTGAGTAGCATGGTGCAGAGTGATGAAGGGGGAGAGGAAAGCAGCATGGCACAGAGTGATGAAGGGGGGAGTAGCATGGCACAGAGTGATGAAGGGGGGAGTAGCATGGCACAGAATGATGAAAGGGTGGGAGCAGAAAGGGAGGATGAAAGCAGCATGGCACAATATGATGAAGGGGGGAAGCAGCATGACACAGTGTGAAGATGGGGGCGTGGAGAAGGGGGACCAAAAGCAGCATGGCACAGTGTGATGAAGGGGGGCCAGGAAAAGGGGGGGCAAAAGCAGCAGTGTGATGCAGGGGAGGCCAGGTGAAGGGGGGGCAGCAAGGAGGGTGCAGTGTGATCATAAGGGGGCACAGCGTGGTGATCATAAGGGGGCACAGTATGGTGATGAAGAAGGAACACAGTAATGTGTGTGCGATGGCACAGGGGGCTTGTGGCACTGTAATGTGTGTGATGGCACAGGGGGCTTGTGGCAATATAGTGTGCGTGTGTTGGCACAGGGGGCTTGTGGCAATACAATGTGTGTGTGTGCGTGTGTGTGTGTGTGTGTGTGTGTGTGATGGCACAGGGGGCTTGTGGAAATGTAGTGTGTGATAGCACATGGGTTTGTGGCAATGTAGTGTGTGCGTGTGTGTGTGTGAGAGGTAAGTGGTGGCTAATTAATGAGTGCTCTTTTGTTTGTGGGGTGATGGTGGGGCAATTTAATTTAATAGTGGGGACTATTAATTTAAGATGCGGTGGTTTGGGGGCTATTAATTGAATGTGGGGTGAGTTTGGGGAGAATGAGGTCTATTTATTAAATGTGAATATTAATTATTTAAAGGTCGCGGGAAATAGGTTTATTTATTAAATGGAAATACTATTATTTTAATGTTGGGGCTGGAGGAAGGCCTAATTATTAATCATGGGTGCTCTTGATTTAATGCCAAGGCTGATTGACATTTTCTAAATGTGCCCATTTTTTTTTCCAAATAGGGCCCCCTACATTCCAGTATCCAGACAGGCCGCAATTAAGGAAATCAACAACCACAGGTGGTGAAAGTGAGAAGAACAGGTAGGACAGTGTGTGAAATGTTTTGACAATCCTGATTTTTGGTGACTGTTCTGCCCAATCTAAGGGGCAGGCCAAGACTGTGTACTCTTTATATACATACTGCATTCTTTATATACTACACTATGGTGCTAGCTGCCCTTTGTGGGCTTACCACATCCCCAAAATACATAGGTGTTAAGTAAATACAAGGAAAGTGCAATAAAACTGTAAAACTGGAATTAGATTAGCAAAGATAGAAGAGAGGAAATTGTGTTATATAATAGATCATTTAGACTGTAACCTCCATTGGGGCAGTGACTGATGTGAATGATTAAATATATTCTGTAAAGTGCTGTGCAATATTAACTAGAGATGAGCGATTCAGATTCTGAGACATTATTTGGTTTTGCGCGCCAATCCCGGATCTCAAAGTGAGGCAAAATTAATTTTTTTTTTAAAATATTGATGCAAACCCTGCAAGAGTTTCTATCTCCTATATATAGCCCTCCCTCGTTTTTTTCATGTACCATTTTACAACAGACAGTGTGTAAGGAGGATGTTAGTTGCAGTGCTCTGCTCTAAACATTTAAAGTTAAACTACAGAATACAGCGTTAGACAGGGTGAAAGAGGGACAGAGAAAACAAAAGAATATTTGTGATTATTTTAAAGCACTTCTGTATGGATCAGTCAGCTAGAATAGCTTGCTGAATAATTGGATTTAATTTCAATCTGTAAGAAAGTTTAAACTCAGTAGTGGTCACTGGTTGTTTTTAATGCACATATATAGTACTAGTATACAGACTTAGTTAGATATCATTCAGAACTAACTTGTATATTTAATGGAGAAAAACAGGGCAGTTTCATCTGTTTTAAGTGGGAAAAAAACTGTCTGTTTGTCTGTGAGGGTCAGTAGCAGAACCCCTCCAAAAAACTACAATAGTCTAACCTTTTTTGTATTTTTCAATACTTGTCAAGTTAAGGGTCATTCAGTGACATCTATATAAGTGGGGAAAAAGGGAGTTGCGTGTGAGGGTTCTTTCAGGGCATTTTCAACATTCAGCGACCGCATGTAGAACATTGCAACAGCTGAAAAAAAAAGTAATTTGCCATGCCACCAACTGAAGCAAGCCCGTTAGATAAATTAAACAACAACAAAAAATTAGTGTAAGGTGCAAGAGATAAAAATATTGAAACGCTACACACACTCAATTTGGCACGTTAGACATCATGCATCATGGAGAGTCAAGAGACAGTAACAATCAGATGTCATTAGATGGACAGAGGCATCAGTAGATATTTAGATAAGTAGATACCGAATTGTAAAGCGCTACTTAATTTGCTTCACTATATAAATAAATGTTGATGATAGACAAAGGTGGTGTGCACCCATACTAAAAAAATTCAAAGACTAGTACTATGCACTTCTCGATGGGCAGAGCATTCATCGGAGGCGAAGAGCGGAGCTTTCCTTGTTTAACTTAAGTGGATGTTTGTGCTACGAGTAAGGTAGATGTGGGCTTTAATCCTTTGTGAATCAAACAAGGGGACACTGAAATATATGCCAGCCATATATCTACAGCCAGCTACCATGTATCTACATACTAATGTCCAGTTTGATATTAAAGTGTCAATCTTCATTAGTTCTTTTGGCTAAGCTCAAGTGTAGCATCTGACCTAGTACAGTTGGTAAGGAACACCCTGAATGGACAGATCTCCTTGGTCTGATGCTGGAAGTCCGGTGGTATTTGGAGCCTTAGGTGATTATACCTCTGGGGGACAGGGCCCGTAGATAACCTGTAAATGCAGTGGTGGTGGGACTGGACCTTACACAATTCTTGGTTAAAGAGACCTGCCTGCGACTTGAGGCGGACTCAGTCCCGAACACCCATGTATATAAATATGGAATCTATATAAATATGGAATGTATAAATGTTATATTAGTGAAGTGTAAGAAATTTGTAAAACATAAAGTTCAGATAGGTCAATAGTTGGCCTTCCCATTCAAGTAAGTATGTATAACTGACATTCATGCAGATTTGGTTGTCAAAAACATCTATCTTGACAAGACAATGCAATTGAAAATCCACATTCTGTTAAAATTGAGAGGACAGAATTTGGCACTGGCAAAGGATACATGTATAAATGGAGATATGATGGCAGGCGATTTACGCTATGTTATGAAGTTAGAGAACCATATAGACTGGTTGTTTTTTAATTGAATCGGAGAAAAAAAATGCAACAATGGCAGAGTTACATAATTCTTCATTAAGATGAGAGTGGACACAACCTCAACTATGGACAGCAGCATTAGTAGACATTTAAAAGAGGATGAGAGGGCACAATATTAAGTGGTTCAAGTCAAGGTGGCATTGTGCTAGGGCCCACCTACCCATATGTTGAAAAGGACATAGTTTAACAACCTAGCAATTCAGCAAAAGGGACTGACTGCCACTTCTGTGGCTGAAGTGCTTGATTTGTTTGGGCCCCCAACAAAAGGCAACATTTTGGTTGCTGAACTGGAGAATGGATAGGGATTTTAACAAATGAATCATGGGCATTAGGATAACATTGGTCACTGGTCATCTTCCTTAATGGTGACAAATAGCAATGTTATCATCACCCTCTTCATCATCCTCATCAAAGTTGTCTACATCAATTACATTTTTATTTTAAAAAAAGAAGATACACCAAGTAGGTAACTGTTAGGCAGCATGTCTGACACACTGAAGAGGGTCAGCAGCAATTTGTTGGATATTTTGACCAAAGTCTTGCTGCTGACCCTCAGCAGCAATACTTTGGCCAAATTTGATGAAAATTTGGACAGTTGTTAAAAGATCATTAGAAAATACACTGTAAATGACTGCTAATACTATAAATAGTAATATAGGAAAAACAGCTAAATAGCACATCATTTTATCTATTTTTCACAAATTTTAATTAAATCCAGATCTAAAACCAAAACCGTTCATGCTTTTGGGGCAAAGCCAGTAACAAAATCAAAACACAAAGGCGTTTTAGAACCAAATCCACATCCAAAACCAAAACATGAGGGTTTATAATTAAAGTATATGGTATGGTAAACAAAAAGGGTAGCACTTCCAAAATGTATAAACAATTTGATATGAGATAAGAGACATCCAATAACATAAATTTTCCCATGGGTCTGTATTTTTGCGAAATAATTTCAATTATAAGTGTTTAAGCTGTATCTGTTCTATGAAATTCTACTTTTAAATTGAGTGTCACTCACCGGACCGTGAGTGCCTCTTCTTCTGTTATTAGGAACCGTGGCCGTCCGTCATCCTGATGGTCTGCGCATGCGCAGCCTCTATGAACCCTTTAGACCTGTTGCTTTTAGTTAATTGGCTGATCAGGCAACACTCCCTATTTAAAGCACTCCCTATTTAAAGCAGCTGATTCCTGACTATTGCATTGCCGGTTTCCAGACCGCTTCAACTCTCCTGTGTTTCATCGTGTCTTCAGTTCCAGCTGATTCCTGACTATTGCATTGCCGGTTTCCAGACCGCTTCAACTCTCCTGTGTTTCATCGTGTCTTCAGCCCCAGCTGATTCCTGACTATTGCATTGCCAGTTTCCAGACCGCTTCAACTCTCCTGTGTTTCATCGTGTCTTCAGTTCCTGCTGATTTCTGCAAGAATCATCATTGCTCCACTCGTGTCAAGTTCTCTGCCTGTGTGCTACACAGACATGGATTTCCGCTACCACTCTCCTGTGGTCTCTACTTGTGTCGGCGTTCAGCCGCTCAGCTATCCCTGTGTTTTTCTCGTGACAGCCTGCTCAACTGAATCGCTGTATGCTTACCTTCTATTGACTTTACTAGTTTATTGCAAATCAGCTTGGACTGTGTCCTGCTCATCTACGGAGTCCTCTATCTTAAGAAGATATAGATGCTATTGACTTTGCCTCTTTTGACCTGGATCTCAGTAGTGACTTTGTATATCTCTCAAGCAGCGCTTGTCATTTGCTATTGTATTGTATATACCATTTGGGATCAAGTTCCTTGTGCTCTCCGTGTTACCTTCTATGTTCCACTCATCTACACTAGTGCCTATCCTCACCTATAGCAGTGGTACAACTTGCTGAATGCAGACCACTGACTCCCAGTTTCCTATTGGCACCAGTTACAAGTTTCCTCACTATAAGCAGTGGTACAACTTGCTGTACGCAGACCACTGACTTCCCCGTTACCTACTTGCACCTGGAACCAGTCCCATCACTACAAGCAGTGGTACAACTTGCTGTACGCAGACCACTGACTTCACTACCTCCTATCTATTCCTGGACAACTCCTCTCACTATAGCAGTGGTACAACTTGCTGTACGCAGACCACTGACTTTCCTCACGTCTTCACATCCATCAAGATCCTCGTGTTCATATTGTCTAATCCATAACCAGTTGCTGCTAGTCATAGACTTTCCTTTCCTTTCCATTCTCTCACCATCTGCTGATTCTTCTATTCCGCTAGTCACCCTACTATCAGAGGACCATTGTGTGTATACACTACTCTGGTAAGACTACATCTGGTGATATCCTGGGCAAAGACTCCTAGTGCCCGTGACATTGAGTCTGTGGAGATACACATTTTATTTTCCAGTGGCCTGATGATAATTCTTAAATGAGGAAAGGGGTTTGCAAGGTATTCATCTCATAACTATTGAATAAGCTACTTATACTAAAAATATCAATATTATTCTCTCAGAAGTTTACATACAATATCAAATAACAAATTACATTTGGAAGCTATTGCACACTTTTTAGAGAGTATGTTGGTGTGCTAGAGAAGTTAGACTATAAGCTCCGCTGGAGCAGTGACTGATATGAATGATAAAATATTCTCTGGAAAGTCCTGTGTAGTATTAACAAAGAATCTTAATAACCAATGCAAAATACTGATAACATTTTAATAAATAATATACAATACAGTGAACATTATAGTGACCCCTATATTTAGAGATGGTCACTGACCCCCGTGTTTTGGTTTTGGATTCGGTTTTGGATCTGGATTACCGTTGTGTTTTGGTTTTGGTTTTGCAAAACCGCCATTGCGTGTTTTGGTTTTGGTTTTGGTTTTGTTTGGTTTTGTTTTGCAATTTGTTATAAAAATTACATTTATTGGTGCTAAAATAACATAATTTAGGTATTATTTTGTAGCTACATTATTATTAACCTCAGTAACACTAATTTCCAGTCATTTTTTATTCAATTTTGAACACCTCCTATGTCACAATATGATTTTCATACACTTGAAAAGAAAAATTGTTTCAGTTCTTGCCAGTGATAACAAAAAGGCCATTGTCATGCCTGGGCATAAGACCAAAAATCCACCTCTTAAGTGTGGAATTATTTTTACACGAATCCTGGCAAGAGTTGTCTATCCATTTGTAGCATTTTTAAAGCCACACTCAGTAGAGGTAGGGACCTTAACCATCTGGGATCCTCATCCATGTTTCGTCATTTTTCAGCGAGTGTTTGGAAAACTGTTGGGAAAATCAGAAACTTCGGTTAAAAAAAAAATAACAACAAGCATTCCAGCATAATCTACCTCCCTTCTCTCATCTACATCCCAGCACCTGCAGTCTTTCCCACCCAACAATTGGCAGTTAAACAATCCTCTGCAAGAGGAAGCAAGAATGAAACCTGTCACCCAGTCGCAAAGCGGATCACAGACGCCCTGGGTACTATGCTAGTGTTAGATCTGCGTCCAATGTCCACTATTAATACAGTTGGTTTAAGACATTTAATTGAGGTGTTATGTCCCTGTTAGCAAATGTCATCACTATACCATTTTACTAGAAAAGCTAATTCTCTCCTGTACCGGAAAGTTCCTAAAAATGTCATTATTGGGTGACAAAATGGTATTCTACCCACTGTACACTTAACCACAGATATGTGTACAAGCGTAACTGGGCAAACAAAAGATTATATGACTGTGAAAGCCCACTGGGTTGGTCATTCGCCTTCCCCAGCATGGACAGCAGCAGCATGTACCCAGGTACATCACATTTTTGAGAAGTAGGCTACTCTGTGTATCAGCAGCTTCACTAAGAGGCATACAGCTGAAAAACTGTTCCAAAAACTAAGGGATGTCATTGAAAGATGACTAATCCTGCTTGGAGTCTCCTGAGGATATGTCATTTCTGATTATGACCCCAATATTGGTCCAGCATTACAGCGGGGCTGAATTCCATTACATTTCCTGTTTTGCACACACTATCAACTTGGTGTTACAGAACTTTTGAAAAATGACATGCAGGAGATGCTGTTTGTGTCCATAAACATTTAGGGTCAATTTGTGGTTTCTGCAACAGCATGTAGGAGAATACAGCAGCTGCAAGAAGACTAGCATTTGAGGGGAATATACTTTAGTCCAGCGAAGTAGTTACCTGTGAAGAAAGTGCAGACACGGTTAGCTTGAGTCAAGTGATTGCCTTAATAATAGATTTTGAAAAGGTGCTACATAAAATTATAGTGTGCAATAAAACAAAGTAAGTGTGCTAACTATATTTTAATTGTAGATGAAATACTTAATTTTCTTTGCAAGGATCCCAGACTTATCAACATCTTGTTGGGACGTCTTCTCCTTCAGTTTCTCTGGCAACTGTTTGTAGTAAAAGAAATTGCTTTCCCAAGACACCCAGTGGTGATGCAGATGAGTCCGCTAAACATTTTGATATTTGCTGTGCTGTAAAAGAATTGCCCAAAAACCGTGACAGCTCTGCCCTAAAATCAACTAGTCATTCCCTTTGGAAGGCCATTATCAGCAATTACATCATACTACACAGACTTCTATGATATTGGGATATTGGGATGAATTAGTATTGTTGGAGGAAGATTATCACTAAACCCTGCCACCTCTCCAGTTTCGCAGTGAGCTATGGTACAATAAAATGTAACTGCAGATTTAGACCAAGACTGTCAGCCCTATTATTTCTATTTCAGCAATTACAATTAGCAATGGAGCAATGGAGCTCTTCTCTTTGGGTGTTACCTATATAACGCAGCACAATTTGCCTGCAAATTCTACAGACAAGCCTGCTTGTCTTCCTCTCCATCAATGACTCTTAGCAATTGAGCACTCGTCTTTGGGTGTATATTACACCCAAACATTATTAGTGAAAATTATGAAAAATACAGTTTAATCATTGATAGGCCCTCCACCATCCTTTGCATGTTAATAGTAGGATTGGTTGGAATTATGGTCAAGGTCACACATTTTTTTGACAAATCCTTCAAACCAGCCCAGATGTCAAACTGTTGTGGTCTGCCCCCTGCGTCATCCCTGCTTGTGTTTGGAAAGTGCATATTGGTGCCAGAACCTCACATGCCAGAACTGCTCCCACTGGTGCCACACTGCTGCAGGACTTACACAATCAACCGCATCCTCATCGTCGGATACCCAAATCTCCCCCACATCCTCTTCTAAAGACAAAGTGTCATCCTCACTTGGTGTATCACCGGCTACACTCGGGCTGTTCAGGCACACATCAGCAGAACTGCTGAAAGGGCCCTTCTTTATGGGTAGACTAACAGAATGGTCACGATTAGACATCCCACTGTTGGATGGACTCTCCACAGGGATTGTTGTCATTTGTGAATCAGAGCAAATATTCTCCTGTAATGCCTCACTGTTATCTTGCAGCTCGGCTTTGACGCGTAACAGTAGTTGTGCACCAATTGTAGGCTGGGTAACTTTTTGGGATCTGCCACTAATAGCCAAAGGTGAAGGCCTCATTCTCTCTTTGCCACTGCGTGTGTAGAATGGCATGCTTGCAATTTTTTTTTTATCGTCACTTAACTTTTGCTCAGTTACACTTCTTTTTCGCTTCAATACAGTAAAAAAATTTTTGTTTTTTGTTTTTTGCACTAATTTGAAAACACTCTGTTGTTTGACATCGCCTTGGCCAGATGACGTACTGGGAACACTAACATCAGGACTGGTGACAGAACCTGGTTGCTCATTCAGATCATATGTGGACTGCTTTGAATCCATTCTGAGCGCAAACCACTGGGGAGTGCTAAAAATTATTTAGTAGATTCTGCTGACAGTTATGACTTTTGACAGCCAGAAATATTAATGCACAATTAGGGAGGACACCCCAAAAGCACTGAGGTGTGCTAAAAATTATTTAGTAGATACTGCTGACAGAAATGACTTTTGACAGCCAGAAATATTAATGCACAATTAGGGAGGACACCCCAAAAGCACTGAGGAGTGCTAAAAATTATTTGGTAGATACTGCTGACAGATATGACTTTTGACAGCCAGAAATATTAATGCACAATTAGGGAGGACACCCCAAAAGCACTGAGGAGTGCTAAAAATTATTTAGTAGATACTGCTGACAGATATGACTTTTGACAGCCAGAAATATTAATGCACAATTAGGGAGGACACCCCAAAAGCACTGAGGTGTGCTAAAAATTATTTAGTAGATACTGCTGACAGAAATGACTTTTGACAGCCAGAAATATTAATGCACAATTAGGGAGGACACCCCAAAAGCACTGAGGAGTGCTAAAAATTATTTAGTAGATACTGCTGACAGATATGACTTTTGACAGCCAGAAATATTAATGCACAATTAGGGAGGACACCCCAAAAGCACTGAGGTGTGCTAAAAATTATTTAGTAGATACTGCTGACAGAAATGACTTTTGACAGCCAGAAATATTAATGCACAATTAGGGAGGACACCCCAAAAGCACTGAGGAGTGCTAAAAATTATTTGGTAGATACTGCTGACAGATATGACTTTTGACAGCCAGAAATATTAATGCACAATTAGGGAGGACACCCCAAAAGCACTGAGGAGTGCTAAAAATTATTTAGTAGATACTGCTGACAGATATGACTTTTGACAGCCAGAAATATTAATGCACAATTAGGGAGGACACCCCAAAAGCACTGAGGAGTGCTAAAAATTATTTAGTAGATACTGCTGACAGATATGACTTTTGACAGCCAGAAATATTAATGCACAATTAGGGAGGACACCCCAAAAGCACTGAGGTGTGCTAAAAATTATTTAGTAGATACTGCTGACAGAAATGACTTTTGACAGCCAGAAATATTAATGCACAATTAGGGAGGACACCCCAAAAGCACTGAGGAGTGCTAAAAATTATTTGGTAGATACTGCTGACAGATATGACTTTTGACAGCCAGAAATATTAATGCACAATTAGGGAGGACACCCCAAAAGCACTGAGGAGTGCTAAAAATTATTTAGTAGATACTGCTGACAGATATGACTTTTGACAGCCAGAAATATTAATGCACAATTATGGGGGACACCCCAAAAGCGCTGGGGAGTGCCAAATATGAAGAAAAAATAATAAACCTCTATCCTCCTCTCTGCACTAGCGATTTTGGTTAGAGCAATTGCAAGAACAATATTGTATTCTCTGTCCCTGCTCTAATTAGCCTATGACTACACCCTGCTCTCTCCCTCTGTCAAATGGCGATGGATTGCTGTGGAGGCGTGTATTTATAAAGTTGAAGTATCGCGAGAACCGAGCCCCGAGATCCGACGACGTCACAATGACGTTCGGCCTCGATTTGGATTCGGAATGGGCGGGAGAGTACCGAGCTGCTCAGCTCGGTACTCGGATACCCAAAGTTCGGGTGGGTTCGGTTCTCGGAGAACCGGACCCGCCCATCTCTACCTATATTATACCGAGAACATTCGAGTGACCAATACAGAAAACACAGTGCATACTAGTGGCTACTTTTCAATGCCAACACTGTTCATAAGATGCTTACCCCCAAATCTCTGATGATTTTATAATGCAGCTCTCCCACATCTCTGTTAGTTTTACAATACGGGCCCCCCAAAACTCTAGTGGTGTTAGAGTGCAGATACCTAAAATGTTTAGTGGCTTCAAAATCAGGGTCAAACCTGCAAAGTTATATTTAATATTATCAGATTATGTTAATTCTGCATTTCCTTTGCAACCACTTTAAGCATATCATAATCACTTATTTTGGTCATAGGTTTTTTAAAGTTATTTCTGTTCTAAGAAATTCTATTTTTAAATTGAGTATGTGAAGACAGGCACCTTTTTTTCTAATAACTTGATAGTTCATAAATGAGAGCAGGAGATTAAATAAACTGATTGTAGATTGTGTGTGTAGGGGGGGATGTTGGTGACAGTTGGAAAGTGATTGAGATCAATGATTAAATATTATCTGTACAGTGCTGTGTAATATGTTGGTGCTATATAATAAAATTAATAAATAACTCTTGGTTCTGCAATTCAGTACAAACCAGACAAGCTCAAGAGTTTAAGGAACACCCTCAATTCACCCAATTCCTGCATTTGGCCAGTGTAAATTTTTGTATCCCTGCTGGCGCTCCCACCTTGAATATCTGGCAGTATTACACTGCAGATACCTAAAATCTTTGGTGGCTTTAAAATATGGGCCACCCCAAATATCTGGTGGTTTTACTATATAGATGGCAAACCTGTAGTGACTTTACCATACAGACCCCAGATCTCTGTTGGCGTTATAATACATACCCTGCTAACCTCTGGTGGTTATACTATACAGATCCCATCCTGTATGGTGGTTTTATTATACCAAAGCCTGATCTCTGGTTACTTTATAATGTAGTCCACCCCTTATCTTTGTTGGTGAAAAAATCAGATCAGACCCAAAATCTCTGGTAACCTTCCTGCACACTCTTACCTGGATCGCCCGAGAAAGGTTTTGTCTGTTTTGGGGAGCCAATATACCCAGTGGATAGGTGCCATCTACTGGGTATGACAGCAAACCTAGTAACTGTGCAGCTGAGAGACAGCAAGAGACTATGGGTCTCAGGAATGCACTATGGGACTGCAGGTAGGAGGTACCAAAATTGGCCCGAACCAGACCGTCCCATTTCTAGTGCTTATATTTCTGATTTATCTCACACACATAAAGGGGGCTACTTGGATACAGCTACAGATCTACCACATAATCATAATGTAGCATTGTTTGACCTGAAATTTCTGTTTTATGTAAAAGAATCACCTGTGAAGAGACATTTGCAGCTTACACAATTGAAACAGAGTAAATTCCCCTTCCAACTCCAATTCCCACTAATATCAGCTTTTACTACAGAATCTTACAGGCCTCTAGGCCTGCAATATGGGAACTATGGGGTATACTCAATTATCTGCGATGTTCTGCCAAACATTGCGGCTGCATGCATTTTCAAGTACTCAATATTTCTCCTTGTACCACATAAAGGTAAATCCGGAATGTTACATTGCAGAGGAGTTTATTCACGACCATTCCAGGGGCACTATGATGCTAATTGAGTACCCCCAATTTGAGTCTGGAATTCAACAATATTTGGGTGTCATTCTATAGAACTAATCAGTTAATTTAAAATATATAACCTACCTGGTGACTTCAATTATTGTATCATGCTGACAAACAGAATCATTGGTGAGAGCTGGTACTGAAGGGTTGAGAGAGCGTCCTTCAGTGTAGTACGTAGTTGCCTGAGCAGTGTTTGATTACTGTGTACTGATAATGCCGCAGTACAGCTACTAATTTAATATTATTTTTCCGAATACGCCCCTCCTGCCGCAGGAGAAGGAGCCTGCTGCCAACACTGGACTCCTTTATGGCACCCAGAATCACGTTCCTTCTGGGTAACTGTCACTGCTGGGGTAGCCCCTTGCAGGTGTACCTGGGCTGGTACTCCAGACCTCTTACTATGGATCAGGGTTGCTGTGGATGGATCCCCCCTGGCCTATCACACTGACCAGAGCTGCATGGTAGAGGCAGAGCGGTGGTACTGGAAAAGTTGGGTCCAACCTCAGAAACAGCCGGAGAACAGATTAGATTTAGGGTCTAATCTGCAGGTCACAGGATTACAGCAATAATGAAGAAGTTGTCAAGCAGGGTCTTGAAGCAGAGTGATGTTTATTTGCTCTCACACTGGTTGAAGGTACCAGGTGATCAGGTCATATGGAACATCTGATACATTTCAGTGTACAAGACAGTGCTTTTATACTGATTTGGACACAGGCTATTTTTAGAATCAGGATGCAATGTGTTTACACAAACATGGATTTACAAGCATTGCAAAGCTAACAATAGTTATGCTTGTCTGTGCTACCTTAAAACCTTGCTGTGATATCCTGCATCTTACAGTGGACAGCAAGTCTAATTACATCTTCCTATGACCCTCACATCAAAAGGTCTAATTAGCATGAGATTAGCATGAGTCTTTCTTCCACCAGTTGCAGAATACACATTTCCTCCAAATAAAAGAATTCCCCAGGAAAAGTTGTAAACCCCAAACAAGACATTTCCTTACACCAAGATATACAGAAGGCTTTCAAAACAAATGTTATTGTATCAGATATATACATCAGAAATAAGTAATTTCCTCTAGAAACTTTACAACAGAAAAAACAAATTTTCTACCCTGGTTTTCTACCTGGATATTGTGTATATTTCGATATAGGAAATATCGATTTCCTATATCAAAATATACACACTATCAAAAATAAGTGCATTGGCAATTATATAAATAAGCGCCCTGCGCTACTTCTTTTAAATAAATTTATACCATACGTTTTTATAAGTGATCCAGTCACACTCTTCCCCCCCTTGCCCATGCGGCAACCAGCGTGCCATGTCTGAACGATTAGGCTCCTGCTTAGCAGCCTTTCCTTGCTTGTGAATTATGTCAAAGTCCTAAATTTGAAGTGCAAGCCTCCAGCGCAACAAACGGCCATTTTCTCCTGAGGTGTGTTGTAGCCACTTTAAAGGATTAGGATCAGTCACCTCAGTAAAATTTCGTCCATACAAATAGGTTGAATTTTTTCACTGCACACTGTCCAAACATTCCTTCTCAATTATGGTATACCCCACCTCCCGGTTTAGCAGTTTTCTGCACAAATTGGTGTCGAAGTCAGCAAATTGGATAAAGTCATTTCAATTGATATCGAGCAAACTTTATCGTCTTTGTCTGAAATTATGCGCAGAGCACGCTATGGCGTGGAGGGGCGTATCCAGCTGCAACACGTGGCAATAACAGTTTTTAAACTTTAGTATACATTCGCACCAACACACACATTTGTAAATAGTACACATTAACCGTAGTTGCAACACATAGTTATTTATGTCGAAATATAGTAGTGTTTATGTGTAATATTATAAGTTATATGCATA
The DNA here is from genome assembly GCF_038048845.1 of Mixophyes fleayi. Classification (NCBI taxonomy): domain Eukaryota; kingdom Metazoa; phylum Chordata; class Amphibia; order Anura; family Limnodynastidae; genus Mixophyes; species Mixophyes fleayi. The sequence goes on from NC_134402.1 coordinate 314,658,366, forward strand.
TTAGTGATACATATGGTTCAGGTTAAAAAAAATGCGTCATGTCTAATATCATATTAATCCCCTTTACATCAGCAGCTGTTCGATGCATTCCGCGAAGAGATCGCACATTGCATACTCTAGTTATTGATGTTAGGGAATAAACCTTTAATATGATATTAACTGTCAAATGCTAATGGACTGATTGTAATTGGAGTTTGGCGAGAAGAACAGAGCAGTTTGGCGGGAAGAACAGAGCTCATCCCCTGGAGAGACCCCCACCTTTGGATTCCTTAGATTGAATCAGCCTATGCTGTGTAACCCCCTGGACCCTCCTGATGCCTGGACCAATAGAAGCAAGCTATACCACCTGCATTGTTTCACTGTATCTCTGTTTGCATATAAGCAGTAGCTCTCATGTGGTGTTCAGTCACCTTGACCACAGACTTCAGACCAGAATGACTGTTCACTGGATCCAGAGCGCCTGTGATAAGTAACGGCTGTACTTATTATTATTTCGCTTGAATATATTCTGCTACTTTTTGAGAATAAATCTTTGTGCGTTGGAAACACAAATCGAGATTCGACAATCGTTATTGGATAGCGACAAAACGCTCATAACAATTTGGGGGCTCGTGAGTTTGGAGGTTTCGTTGCCGGACGATATGCAAGACCAACGGATTTCGGTTCCTCAACAAAGGGTGGAGACGCGTCATATACGGGTAAGAACGCAATGTGTTCAAAACCTGAATGTTACTCTGTGTTGTGAAACCGAATGTCCGTTTTGCATAATCTGAAGGTGCGCTAACTAGAATCTAGGGACAAAAGAGAAAACTGTTTATTTTTCTGTCATATTGCGTTTTGATATATTGTATTGCATAGCGTATGTGTAATTCCTGCTTAGCATATGTGAACTTCCGGTAAGACTTGCCACGTGGTTAAACAATCGTTTTGATAGTTATTATATGTGCATAGTATAATTACTTGTGAAAGCCTCTGAGACATTATTACTATTGTTGGGAACTTTTGATTTTCTGCGCAGAAAAGGTGTATAGTGTGTGATTTTGTAACGCAGATTGTGCTCAGTTGCTGTCTGACGAGACAGGTTGCCCAACTGAAGGACGATATACGGGGCAGGTATACCGAATGCGAAGACAAAGGGGGTTTTCGCAAAAGCGCCACCAATAGATTGCAAAGTTTACTGCTAGTTAGTATCAGTGGGCGGTGCGATCTAAAAGCACGACAACCGTCAGTGCGAATTGGAGGAGCAGCTAGGAGGAATTATACTGGAAAGGCAGGTTGATTGTATCGACTTTGCGCTCCCAGCGATAATAAACTCAGCAGATTTTTGTGGTTGAGCCAGGGTATCGAGGAGCTGATAGCCCTTGGGCCCACAGTGATATTTCTGTGTTAGTGGTCCTCGCCTGGTGCGAGAAAAAGCGAGTGGACGCGGCAAGTGGAAATACGTCCACCGGGCATTAGAGATCTCTACCGGTGATTGTAGCAACAGGGTTTAAATTGTTTGCTGGAAGGAACAGAGCATTGCGGTGTATCTGTGTTCCGCATAGAAGGTACTGTTCAACATGGGTGCTAAGCATACGCTAGAGATGGCCAGTGTACTACCTAAGGAAGGGCCTATTGGTTCAGCACGGTTTCTTATGTGCAAGAAATATGGTGCATACGCAACTGTGTATTGTGACACGTGGGTCGAGATGACCAAAGAGTGTGTTAGGCCTTTCCCAACAATAGGGAGTTTTAATGCAGAGGTACTAAATAACGTAAAAGATAAAGTGTGGTTGATTAAGTCGACAAAAGTGAAAAATAGACATAATGACTGTTTAAAATTGTGGCAAATGGAAGGCAACACGTGGCAGAGCAGCGAGTGCACAGCGGAAGTAGGCATGGCGAAAAGCGCGCACACAACGGAAGTAGCCGTTGAGAAGCGTGGAGAACTCAACGCAAGCGCGCCCCGCCACCCTATGTGGCGGGGGGAGTAAGTACAGCGTTATTAAAAATGAAAAAAAGGAAATTCTTAATTTATATCCTGTTTTAAGTCAGTTTAAAGCAAGTGTTTCTGAAGAAGAGGATGAACCCACTGTAATTTCAGCCATTGCCCATGCTGTTAATATGTTAGAGGTTCAGCGTAAGTCTGGAAAGGGGACAATGGCTGAGATAGGTGAGAGTAGTGTGACCACTAGAAGAGACAATATTCAAAGTACTGAAGTAGCTAACCCTGAAGATAGTGAACCAGTGGGTACGTATCCAGTCCGCACAATATCAGTTCCCAATGGGAAGGCGGATAAGGATGGTGTAGTTCCTTTAAGAAATGTTACCATGCATTGTCCCTGGACTAGATCAGAATTACGTTCCATTATGACTGAATTCCCAGATCCTAGAAAAGAGTTGGCTAAGTGTCAGAAGTTTGTTAAAGACTTAGGAAATGCACACGAACCAACCGATAAGGATTGGCGTGTAGTGTTGAGGGCGTGTCTTCCTCCCAATACTAACGTACAACAATTTATTAAAGATTGTTCGTTGGAGGAAGACGACACCTTGACAGATGAGATTAATCAAGAGAATATAGAACAGATTGTCAAACATTTAGCCATCTATTTTCCAGTAGTAGCGAATTGGAGTAAGATTTTCACCATAAAACAAAAACATAGTGAAACAGCATTAGATTACTTCGCTAGAGCTCTAACAGCGATAGCGCGGTTCACTGGGATATCAAACATAGGTGAGGACCCACATCACAGAGAGGTAGCTGTAGGAGTATTAATGGATGGCCTTAGAGAAAATTTAAAGACGAGAGTACAAACCACATTACCTAATTGGAGAGGCATCACAGTAGATTCTCTTAGGGAGTCTGCTGTGGAGCATGACAAAAACCTTTTTAGAAAAAAGGAAGAGAAAAGTAATAGGTTAATGACGGTAAGTATACAGGCTCTAGAGGGGATGCATACACGACCACCAGCATACAACCCACATAACAAGAAACATAAAATGATCAGGTGTTTCAACTGTAATGAGGAAGGACATTACATGAGAGATTGTAAGAAGGAAAGAGTCAATGCACAGAGGGGTGGGTCACGTAGATATCCTCCAAGGAGGAATTCACATAGACTAGAAGACTCACATCTACCCGCGCATATTATAGCAGCAAATGCTGTGCAGGAAAGCGATAGTCAGCGCTAGGGGTCAGGTCATACCTGTAGTCTACAGCCAGTGAGGTTAACAGAGAGTCTGAGAGAAGAACCAACAATGATAGTTGACATAGCTGGTAGGAAACAAACTTTTCTTGTAGATACAGGGGCGGCCAGATCTGTGATAACCTCTCCTTTTAATCTACAGGTGACCAGTAAGACTATTCCAGCTATGGGGGTAACGGGAAGAGTGTTACATTATCCTCTAACTAAACCTGCTGAAGTTACTATCGGGCCCCTGCATACTAAGCATTCATTTCTCTTAGCTGCAGTGGCTCCTACTAACTTTCTAGGTAGAGACTTGTTATGTAAAATGGAATGTGTCATATACTAAACTCCAGATGGTGTGTTCTTAGATATACCAGAGAAGGTCGCGCATGAGGTACAGGATATATTGGACACCCCTCAAAGGTTAATGTTACACTCTACTGTTATAGAACAAAGTCCATCTCAAGTAAAGGGGGTGTTGCTGGAAATACCAGGTTCACTATGGACCAGAGATGGACATGACACTGGATTGATGGCAAACGTAGCCCCTGTCATGGTAAATCTAAAAAGTAGGAGGATAGCTCCAAAAATCCCACAGTATTCATTAAAACCGGAGGTGGAACTAGGGGTATATCCTGTTATTGAGAGGCTGTTGCAACAAGGGATTTTAATTCTTACATCCAGAACAGCAAATAGTCTCATTTTCCCTGTGAAGAAGAATGGGGGGAGGGGCTATAGATTAGTCCAGGACTTAAGGGGAATTAATAAAGTTGTTGAGAGCCAATTCCCCGTAGTGCCGAATCCAGCTGTCATCCTTATGCAGATTCCACCGTCTGCTAGTCATTTCACTGTCATTGATTTATGTTCTGCTTTCTTCTCAGTCCCTCTTCACCCTGACTGCCAATACCTTTTTGCATTCTCCTACCGGGGGGTGCAATATACATGGACCAGACTTCCCCAGGGGTTCATTGACAGCCCCAGTATTTTCTCCCAAGCCTTACATGACTGTTTGCAATCCTTTCAACCCTGCAACGGGTCTGTTCTAATTCAATATGTGGACGATTTGTTGCTGTGCTCTGAGTCTTTTATGTCATGTTTACATGATACTAAATTATTGTTGCTCCATCTCTCCCAAACAGGACACAAGGTGGCAAAGGACAAGTTACAGCCATGTCAGTCTAAGGTCAAATAATTAGGGCACTGTCTCACCCAGGGGCTAAGACATCTGACGACTGACAGAATTGAGGCCATACAACACATGACCCTGCCGCAGAGCCAGAAGCAAATTCGTACCTTCTTGGGGATGTGTGGATACTGTAGATCCCTGATCCCAGGTTTTTCTATTCTGGCATTACCATTGCAGGAGCTAGTCTCTTCCTCGAAACCAGAACGTGTCGTACACACAGAAGAGTCAGAGCAAGCATTCTTTAATCTCAAAGATAGTCTGACTAGAGCACCTGTATTGGGAATACCTGATTATGAAAAGCCTTTTGACCTATACTGTACGGAAGCTGATGGTTGTGCAGTAGGTGTCCTCACACAGAAACATGGTGACACTAGCAGACCGGTAGCATACTACAGTGCACAATTGGACACTGTGGCAGGATCACTCCCAACATGTCTCAGAAGTGTATCAGCGACAGCTCTACTGGTAAGAGCGAGGATGTAGTATTAGGACATGATTCAACTGTCTATACACCCCATGCTGTATCAGCTCTGTTAAACTCAGCTCAAACCAGACATGTTTCCTCAGCTAGATTCCCAAAATGGGAACTAGCTCTGATGGCACCCTCAAACATTACCATCAAACGATGTAGCACCTTAAATCCAGCTACATACCTTCCGTATGTGTCTCGAGAGACACAAAGGGTGGGAGGTGAGGAGACCCTGGGTGATGATGAGTTAGGCAATAGTACTGATACGCATGATTGTATGGAATACCTGAACCAGACCTTTACTGCCAGGCCCGACATACGTGACACCCCCTTAGAAAATGTTGATTTTACGTTTTATACAGACGGGAGTTGTCATAGACAGACAGAGACGGGAGAACTATGTACTGGTTATGCTGTTGTAGACGATCAGGGTGTGGTAGAAGCTGAACCCCTTGGCCCACCTCACTCAGCCCAAGTGGCGAAACTAGTAGCATTAAGGAGAGCATGTGAGTTGGCAAAAGATAAATCAGCTAATATATATATACTGACTCTAGGTACGCCTTCGGGGTAGTGCATGATTTTGGGGCCCTTTGGCGTCTTAGAAACTTTACGACAGCTGCAGGTACCCCAGTGGCACACTCACAACACATAAAAGGACTTTTGACAGTGATACAGTTACCCAAGATGGTAGCCATCATAAAGTGCAAAGCCCATACCTCTGAAGAAGACCCAGTGTCATTGGGCAATAATAGGGCGGACGAAGCTGCTAAATGGGCACCAGGGCAACCTATTACTGTATCGACCGAGACTATGATGGTTTTTCAGACATTAAACATGCAGAAATTAATTGAAATGCAAGATTTGTGTTCCCTGCAGGAAAAGGCGGTCTGGAAGGCGAAGGGATGTGGTCAAGAGTCCTCAGGACTCTGGAGGGATAGACAAGGTAAGCCTGTAGCTCCCCGAACGTACTATCCAAGCCTGGCTGAAGTAGCACACGGTCTGACTCACCTGGGTAAAGAAGGTATGTGCAAACTGGTGAGAGCATACTGGTGTGCTCCTGGATTTTCCTCTCAGGCTGGTAAGAAAGCAATGTCATATCTTACTTGTTTGAGGAAAAATGTCGGGAAAACTATTCCAACTGAGCCATCCCACATCCCTCCTACAGACGGACCTTTTCAGGTAATACAAATTGACTATATCCAATTACCACCTTGCAGGAATCTAAAGTATGTGTTAGTATGTATTGATGCGTTTTCCGGTTGGGTAGAAGCATATCCGGCAGCCACTAATACTGCTGTGTTCACTGCAAAGAAAATTGTACAAGATTTTGTGTGTAGGTTCGGTATCCCTAGAATCATTGAAAGTGATATGGGTACCCACTTTACTGGTGATATCTTCCAAAATATGTGTAAGCTCATGGGAATCGGTAGCAGACTTCACACCCCTTACCGACCACAAGCCAGTGGTAAGGTGGAAAGAGTAAATGGTACTATTAAGAACAAGCTTGGTAAGGTAATGGCTGAAACTGGGTTGGCGTGGCCTGAAGGTTTGCCACTAGTTACCATGTACGGCGCTGCGGAAACCTTGTGGCGCCTTACAAATAAACGATAATAATAGTCCTCCACAGCATCCGAACCACTCCTAGACCTCCTCTTAATCTGTCCCCTTTTGAGATACTGTTCGGCCGACAACCTCATTTGATCGTGAGTCCGCAAGACGACTTAAAGTGTAATAATGAAGTGACTATGCAATATCTTATAAAAATGAGCAGACAGCTGAAACAACAACAACAAAAACACAAAATGCTGTCACCTGGTATGCCAGAAACAAACTGTCATGATGTTGAACCTGGGGACTATGCTATGATCCGCAATTTCTTACGTTCAGGTTGTTTAACAGACCGCTGGGAAGGCCCGTACCAAGTGCTGCTGACCAGTACTACATCACTGAAGGTTGCAGAGAGAGACACTTGGGTCCATTCCACCCACTGCAGGAGAGTCAGTAACCCGGAGAAAGTGCGAGATAAAACTGAGACCGACGACACAGATCTGTCACTCATAAATCTGTTCCGGGAGACCTAAAGCCTGCACTCAAGACACCTGAACCAGAGACGTTGCATCAGAACTATCTTTCCAGCGATGGAGTGGCGGTTTTTGTTTTTCTTTTGTTCCAGGATTTTCCTTGTTTTTACCTTTTCTAGGACATTCTATTTTTGTGAAGGAGGATGGAGGACAGAGGAAGGTTCTGGCAGTGATACGGATGAGATGGAGATCGAGGAAAAATTACTAGAGTACTCAGAGCAGCCCATTATCAAGCTTGGTCCAGGGGTTATGAAAAGGTCTGCTAGCTCAGGAACTCGGAGACAGTGTGAGGGGCTATTGTCTGATGAGTATTGTATCTGTAAGTTCTGTGATTCCCTAGTTGAAGAAACGTGCATCCAGCGATGCCAGTCCACCAGTACCCTGGACATGGGCGGGCATCCTCTGGAGGATTATCACTCCTTAGTGGGTAAGGTTCTAAATCAAACTGAGTGCTGGGTGTGCTCACATGTGCCTCAGGGACAGCATAACATAGGACTAGTACCATTCCCACTAAACATCTCTGAGGTACTAGAATTGAAGGGAGGGCGGCCCATAGAAGGGAGGTACAATAACACTAGGTCCCCTAGTCTGAAGCTTCGACAATACTCCTTAGACAGATCCTTACTGTGCCTAAACATCTCTCATGCAAAGCGTCTGGAGAATTGGGAAGCTGACCTATCCGATCAGACAATGGCTCGCCACACTCATTTTGGAAGGAGACTTGTAAGGTCACCAACAGGCAGGACTGTTGATGGACACCACAAATGAAGACGTGTAACTAAACATAAGATAGTATCCATTGGAAAGGTCTCTATAGGTAATTGTAAGAATGTCATCCATGCTGACACGTGTCTCGATCAAATGGAGGCACTAGGCATGTGTAGTTTTGTCAAAACCTTATGTGATATAATTAATGGGCATACTGTTCCTTATGTTCTCCCTGATGATGTGTACTTTGTTTGTGGGAGAAAAGCTTATTCCTGGGTGACTCCGAGTTCCAAGGGTTTGTGTTTCTTAGCTAAACTGGTTCCTGAAATCATGACTATTACTCATGATGAAATGGTTGGTATTCACAAGACTACATCACCACCATACATACACACACACAGTATGAACACCGTGGCAAGAGAAATAGGATTCCTGGTGAGGAACCCATAGCTACAAAATTGATTAGTGAAACCACGGGTTTCCAAGTTATGGTTGCTCTAGATCTCACCAGGACCACTCGGGGAACATTAAAGTTTAAATATATTCAATACCTAGCTAAATTGATAGATTATATCACCGAGATGTATGATGACACTTTCAGGTATACTGGAAGGGAGCTACAAGCGTACAAAAAGGAGTTGGTGCAACATAGACTGGTACTAAATTATCTCACCTCTATTACTGGTGGGTACAGTGTGACACAGGCCACCCAGTTCGGTGTCAAATGTTGCACGTACATCACCAATAATACGGATGACCCTATGGAGGTTATAGACCGGAAGATGGATGAAATTCTGCAACTGAAATGGGAATTTCGAAAGAACCATAATTCTTTGTATATGAGGTCGGGGAAAAGTTGGCAGGTTGGTTCTCATGGTTGAACCCGGTGAAATGGTTCTCTGGTTTGGGGGAGTGGGTACAGGAAATGGTTGCTAGTGTAGGTAAGCTCCTTCTCCTTATACTGGGTGTCATCTTAGCAATTGGTTTATGTGTCAAATGTGTTCCTACTGTGTTGAAGTGTGGAAAACAGTCTTCTGGGAGAAACTACTTTTGGGAGTTTTTTGTTAGTGAGATGTGTCAGGGGCTTCACTACAGTGCTAAAGTCTGGATCAGAACATCTGTTGTCGTTAGGAATGCCAGAACATGTAACTGGGTCATGGGCTGAGGCCAGTCTCGGATTGTCTCTAGCTTATCTGGTTCTGACCTAACCCTTCCTCCCCCCACACGATCGCCCAGGTACTGTACCTCTGACATCCCCATCTGGTATTTCTCTGACCTAACAGTCAAACATGCCCACTCAATCTTCCCTAACACCAGCTCTATTTGCTCCAGATTATCTTCCCAAATCTTACTGAAAATGGAAATGTCTTGATAACCCCGAACTCTGTCCAACTCATCTACAAAAGCGTTAATACAGAGAAAGGGGTAGGTATTACACATGGGCACAGGCAGGGGACCTACTATATCCACAGCCACTCGCTGAAAAGGTTCTCCAATTATTGGCAAGGACCTGAGGGGAGCACAAACACTGGGGCGCCCGAGACGCTGACACACATCACTTGACTTACAGTAGGCCCGGACGCCATCCGACATTCCAGGCCAGAAAAAGTTCTGTGTCAGGCGCTTCAGTGTTCGGTCTCTGTCCTGGTGTGCTGCCATAGGGATTTCATGGGCAACTGACATTAGTTGCTCGCGAAAGCCCCATGTTACCACCAGTTAAACTTGGACTTGGACTGGTCTATCCCCATCTACCTTCCTAGTTACACAGTACAACAACCCTTTACGCCAGGTCACACTCCCTACCTCCATCGCTGGAAGGCTTCCGCCAGCCTGGCGCCTCATGCCTTCCAGGGAGGGATCAGCAAGCTGCGCTGCCCTGAACTCTTCCCTGCGGCTCTCACTATAGTCTAAGTCAGGATACGCTGCAGGGGTATCTATGTTGGGATGACTAGGGTCAGTCAAAGTGGGGTCAGTCAAAGGGAGGTCACTGTGGTCAGTTGTACTCACCACTAAAGCTGGCATACTGTTAGGGACAGGAGCATCATCGGGCAACCCCACAAGATCAGGTTAGCAAGAGACAATATCCTGTTGCTAAGAGACATAGTCTTTCCAGAAGCAAAGGACTGGCTGTTTCCTGAAGAAATAGCAGATTTGGGGGTAAATGTATCAATGTGCGATTTTGCCAGCATGTTAAAATCGCGGCAAAAAAACCTGAAATGTATCAAGCTGCGATTTTTACCCTGAACTTCAAAATCGCTGATCATCTCTGGCGATTTGCTGCGATGTAAACACTCCCGAGTTTAGCTAGCTCTCCTGTGTTGTAACAGCGAGTTGTAAATACATCACTGTTACACTGCCTGTCATACAGCTGCCGGAGCTCCGGCAGCTGTCAAAATGGTAAAGAATAGAACAAAGTGAAAAAAAAAAAAAAGCTTGGGGTCCCCCCTCTAGTCCAGCTTAACCCTAGTGCTGTCTGACTACTGCTGGTCCCATGAAAATTGGGGGAAAATTTTGCGTGGGGTCCCCCCAATTTTCACTTTACCAGCACTAGGCAAACCAGCCAGGGTTGGCGGCACTATAGCAGTGGGACACACGGCAGGGGTCCCCCTGCCATAATGACTAACCAACCCTAGACTGTTCAGCCCTGGGCTGGATTCCCTAGGGAGTGGGGTCCGCCAAAAAAACAAGCGGGCCACCCCCCCTAGAGACCCTCAGCCCAGTGCTGATAGCACTAGGGCTCTTCCTACTACCCCTGGGCTGTGGGTAGTAGGGTGATACGTCGATAAATAGTGAAAAAAATAAACTGACGCCATTTTGTTTTGTGGAACTACAAGTCCCAGCCAGCCAGGTTGCCCAAAATAGTGTGGCCATGCTGCTGCTTGTATAACTACAAGCACCAGCATACCCACGGCAGCCAGGGCATGTTGGCACTTGGAGAACCACAAGTGCCAGCATGCCCTGACATCCCTGGCTTGCTGGGACCTGTAGTTCCACAAAAAAAATGTTAAATAAACAACAACACCCTAGTAAACACCACATATATTTATTAAAAATAATAAACCCACAATAAACACACTAACCACTCTCATGTACACCACATGTATTTAATAAAAATAAAAACACCCCAAATACTCACCAAAGATGTCTTCTTTCTGGTCCAAAAGGTCCGTGCTTGCCCCAGTCCCTTATTAATTATACCATCCAATTGTCCTGCTTGCCCCAGTCCCAGATTTATACCTTACAAAAGTTTATGCTTGTCCAATCTCTTCTGTACTTCGCCCAGGAGGGGCCCCTTGTTGCTAGAAGTCTTCTTTGCTTCGGCCAGGAGGGTCCCATATTTGTAATTCCCACGACACTTGAATCTTGCTTGCAGAAAAATAAAAAAACTCAGGAGCCGACGCTAACACCTCCTACCTAGTAGGAGGTCCGGTACGCAATGAAATTACGTTCATTGCGCAAGCTCTAACTACTGTATTATGTGATTTTCCCACGCTAGTGGGGAAATCACCTAATACTGTAAATAGAGCTTAAGCAGGTAGTGCCGCCAACCCTGGCTGGTTTGCCTAGTGCTGGTAAAGTGAAAATCGGGGGGACCCCACACAAAATTTTCCCTGATTTTCACGGGACCAGCACTAGTCAGGCAGCACTAGGGTTAAGCTGGAATAGAGGGGGGACCCCACGTTTTTTGTTTTTTTTAACTTTTATCTATTCTTTCACATTTTAACACTGCCAGGGCAGTGTAACAGTGATGTATTGCTAACTCGCAGCTTCATTTGAGAGCTGTATAGCTGCAGTGGCAAAGAGTCGGGAGTTTGATCTCTGGCGATTTTGCAAATAGTGATTTTGACAGAAGCAGAACTCTGGCGATTTTGCATGATACACTTTGATACATTTACCTTGTGGTCTTTTCTTCTGGGCTGGCTGAAGCTGTGGTTGCTGGTGATGGCTGTTTTCTAGCACATGTGGTCTTTTCCTTTGGGCTGGGTTGTGCAGGTGTAGATCCTGAAGACTGTAGTTTAGCAGCTTGGCTCCGGGTAATAGAGTTGAGAAATGCGGTCACAATTCCACCTCCAACATCGTTGCCCAAAATCACATTAGTTGGGAGGCCATCCATAACGCAACATCTTGCAACACCTGGCCATCTCCCCAATCCAGATACACCCTTGCTACAGGCACTTCTTTCTACAGTCCATTGGCCACAGTAACTTTGGCAGTGCAATCCTGCAATACTGCAGCAGGATCAATAAGATGGGGACTCACAACAGTAATTGAGGCCCCTGAGTCTCTCAGTTCTTCACCCTGTGGGGGTCCCACTTGGAATGGCTGCAGGTTTCTCCACATGTTTTTGGGGGGTCTTTTGGACACACAGACGACTCTCTCTGCTGAGTCACCTTCAGACACGCCACACTCCATTGGGCTGGCAGGTGTGGAAACAGTCTCTAATGGCTCACCTTCGCCAGTTATGCAAGTCAGCGAGTCTGGGGTGCTGGGGCTGTGGGACAGTCCATCCTTAAATGACCGGTTTTCCCGCAGCTGTAACACTTCCTCTCCATCCTGGGCTCTGATGGTCTCTGATAATTTCCAGGGACAGGGCTGGGCGGTGGCAGGCGAGTGGTACCCGAAAGGTTAGTTGCCAACTAATCTTATTGCCAACTGCCACAACTAGTTGGCAAATTCCTCATGCGTGATATGGGTGCTTTTAGCTAAGTCCCGAAACTTCTGCCAGGAGGTCTAGGGGGTAATAACATAGCGCTTAAGGAGGGCCCGTTTCACCACGTCATAGTCCGCACAGTCCTCTGGGGCCACTCCACAATAAGCTTCCACTGCACGACCTTGTAGCGTGGGAACAAGATACTTTACCCACTCCTGTTTGGGAAAGTCAACAAGACTACAAGACATTTCAAACACCTGCAAATGTCCATCAATATCTCCAACAGTGTCATCAAATTTGGTAAAGTGAAGAGATCCCAATCTGGACGCAGCAGATGACTGTTCACGGGCCGCTGCAGGAGGCGGTGCCAACCGATTGCCCCACAACTGGATGATAAGCAACCGCTCCGCCTCAGTTGTTTTGACTCCCAGGGACCCCGGCTGCTGCATTAGTACAGAAAAGTTAGCCTCATCACGCTGTTGAACTTGCATCACTGGTTCACTCTGTGGGGGGTGACTGTTGCTGGGAACAGGTGCTGTGTTCTGGGGTGTTACTGCAGGTACCTCTAGGTGTGAAGTTAACGTCTCCTCCAGGTCACTGTCAGCTTCCTCATCTGCTGACCCGTACTGCGCATCCCAGGCTCTCAGCGCCTTTTTCATTTCGCTCCTTGTCACTGTGTAAGGAGTTTCTAGCTTCTTTGTTTGGCACAGTATCCCAAGGTCCACCTTGGACATTTTACTGTACTTCGACATCCTGTGTGTTCTCCTGGCTGCAGTTATTCCTCTAATGAATAACTCGGCTCTCCTAACTGGTGCACGAAAAGCCGCCCGGGGTTATCCCACAGCTTGCCATAAGAAATCTGTGACAGGATGGACCGCCTATGCCACCCTGTCTGTTGTTGCTGGGAACCGGCTGGGCTTACTGTACCACCGTCCCCTTTTGTTATTCCGAATACGCCCCTCCTGTCACAGTAGGAGGAGCCTGTTGCCACCACTGGGCTCCTTTATGGCGCCCAGAACCAAGTTCCTTCTGGGTAACTGACACTGCTGGAGTACCCCCTTGCTGGTGTACCTGGGCTGGTACTCCGGACCTCTTACTATGGATCAGGGTTGCTGTGGATGGATCCCCCCTGGCCTATCACACTGACCAGAGCTGCAGGGTAGCAGGCAGAGCGGTGATACCGGAAAAGCTGGGTCCAACCTCAGAAACAGCCAGTGAACAGATTAGATTTAAGGTCTAATCTGCAGGTTTCAGGATTATAGCAATATTAAAGAAGTTGTCAAGCAGGGTCTTGAAGCAGAGTGATGTTTATTTGCTCTCACACTGGTTGAAGGTACCAGGGGCCTGATTTTATTAAGGTTCTTAAATGAAGAGGATTCTCATTTCAGTCTCCTGGACAAAACCATGTTACAATGGAAGGGGTGCAAATAAGTGTTCTGTTTTACACATAAGTTAAATACTGCCTGTTTTTTCATGTAACACACAAATATCAACTTTAAATTTCAGTGTACAAATAAGCTATCAAATATTTGTGTGTTACATGAAAAAACAGGCAGTATTTAACTTGTGTGCAAAACAGAACACTTATTTGCACCCCTTCCATTGTAACATGGTTTTGTCCAGGAGACTGAAATGAGTATCCTCTTCATTTGAGATCCTTAATGAATCAGGCCCCAGGTGATCAGGTCAGATGGAACATCAGAATGATACATTTCAGTGTACAAGCAGCAATGTGTGGACCCCTCAGGTTGCCTTTAAATTAACATAGATGTAATTCGCGATGACGTGACACTGAAGAGAGCTGTGTCTTCAGCATCACTTCCTATCAGCATGCTGGTGCCATCGGACATCTGGACCTTCGCTTTGCAGGTAAGTATGTTTTTATTGTAGTCGATTTTGTAGCCAATCAGATTTTTTGGGTAGGTATTAACGTTGTCGGAATTCTCGGCAGCGTTAAAACGATTATCACCGGTGCTAAGAATCAGAGTAACATGGATGCAGATCCAGCAGCTCACAAACTGAGGTTGCAGTAAGTCAGGATACTGTTTGTGCAGCACCCAGAGCAGCCTTCGTAATAACTACTAGAGATGGGTGAAATTGTGGCAAAATATCAAGAAAATGTGCAACATGCTGAACATTTTTCACAAAATGTCACTTGTCATGTGGAAGCTAATTTTTAGGTATATAAATCTGCAAATATGTGTTTGTGAATTAACTCCTAGAAATAGCGTGACATGGCTCAGAGGAGCTGTTTAAATCAATGTGTTTGTTTATGTTAACCTACCCAGAGAGTGCTGGTAGATAAGAGCCTAGATCTATTGTAGCCCCTTGTATAATTTATGGCAGATCGCAAACGTGAAACTTTGAAAATATCTCTTTCAGGACAGTGAAATCTAACACCTCTCTAGGAAGCCTTAGACATGCCGACTGTAGAGACAGGGTTATATGTGAATGACAAATTCAAGCTAAATAGGGTCACAGGAAAATATCATATCAGTTTCTCCAAAATCATACTTACCAGAGGCATGTGTGGTATGCAGATAAAGGGGAACTTATGACATGTTGTGTGGAGGTAAAATCATGTTTGTACGACCATACTGGTAATAAGTGCGTACAGGGTATTTAAAATCTGGCTTAGGAGCTGTGTCCACAGGGGTCCTAAAACCCCAGTTTGCATTGACACAGACCTTAGTTCTGACATCACAGGAAGGGGAGCTGTGGGCCCTGCAGCTTGGTTTTAAAACTGCACTGTGACTCTAAGAAATTGTTCACTGTTGGGAGTCAAACTGATATTAAAGAGTGTCCCATTTTCCTGCTTCTCCCAGCACCAGAAACTTGATTATATGTGAGTTATCAATTCTGTACTTTATCCTTTTTATTTAATAAAAAACAATTGCATTATATTTGTATGTCATTTTATTAACTGTTTTATCTTAAGCATTGTGTATGTAGTTTCCATATTAAATTACACTTAATAAGTGCAAGTCTCTGTGTTCTTACGAATTCACGCGAGTTTGATCAAAACACTATATAATTGAAAAGAGGAGAACATTGTGGTTTATGTTACCTCTGATTAAAATAAATTGTGCTAGATTAATTCTAAGGGAGAACCGAAGGCTTCCTAACGTAGAGTGTAAGCTCTTCATAGCAAAACCTTGGTGGTGGCATAGTTGGTACGGCAAAGCTAGTGTGTGGCATAGATAGGGGAGGATTTAATCATTTTATACAGACCAGGTGGTTGTTTTTGGTTAACCCTTTGTCACACACACGTCACGCAGGCTCAGGTAAGTGTTGTTTGTGACATCGCTCATCACTGATAACTACTCTCCCCACTATTCTTTGCCCCAGAGTGCATCTGATTGTAACTGTATTTTAATGGTGTTTGAAGTATATAGGCCAGTGTAGGACTTGCATAAAATGAGGTACCCTTGATGCTGGGATGCAGGCTTAAATGTTTTGATAAAAATATGAACCAATACTACATTGTTTCATTTTGCTAGATACACACAGACATACAGTGCTATGGTTAAGTGCTGACATCAATTTTCTTTCTGTTTTGTATACATATAGGGAATATATATTGCTACATAGCTGGTAACTTGATTAACATGGGATTAACCGAATGCAGGCGTATTTCTCCTCTGGCTTTTTCACCCTGTATGTCCTTTTTTGTCATGGGTACAGTGATGTTCTAACTTCACCTGACTTGTTTAAACCTCATTGTGTTTGTATATGCAATTATAAACTTCAAAGATAATGGAGAATTTGATATCTGATAAAACGAGAATATCATTTCACATTCATGTGGGGCTTCAAATTGATTTTGTTGTTTTTTATGGCTATTGGTCACTATAACGTTGTTTTAATAAAGGTGTCATAATGGAGACTGTAGGTCCAACTAGACAGTAACACATATAGCATTGCATGAGCATGAAGGCCCATTGCCCACAAAAGCAGCATCGGCAGAGATTGGGACATCATGTGTGGAGCGATTGGGCAGTGCAGCTAAGTTAAGTCAGCACCCAGGAAAGTAGGTGCAAGGTTCCAGGTCCCAGACAGAGGGTGGGTGCACGGTGGCTGCCGCAGAGCCACAATTTTATGACTCCATCTAGGGAGTCTGGACCGCTCTATAGCCGCAAGAACCTATCAGAGCAAAACGGGGTGTACGGCGGATGCTGCAGGGCAGTAAATTGTGACTCCATTAGTCCATTAGGAAATGTATAACCCTCATTAGTGAAAGCCACTTGCCATGGGACCACGTTAAGGACCTCAAAAAGGGGGTACCCAGGGCCAGAATGTCAGGAGGCACCTGAAGGGTGTTCCACATGGTCTGGGGGTGGCACCAACATGTTGTAGTGGCTGTTATGAGAGTTTGCTTAATAAAGAAGAGGGGGAAGGAGAGACCCATCAGTAAAAGGCACACAGCAAGGTACCAGCAGGGGTTCCCCACCTTAAGGGTTACCCCAGAATTAACAGATGGGTTGGCACATATAGGGTAAAAGGCAGGGTGTAAGAAAAGCCCCATTGGAAAAACCTCATGAGGATGGGTTGCTGCACGGTGTAGCGCGACTAATTGGGAGTGTGGCTGGAATGGAGGTTGGAGACTGCATGGCAGAGGAGTACCTGGATGAGTGGTTGGTTGCACTTCATGCAATGAGAGAGACTCCTTGCATATTGTGATGGAGGTCCTGGAGGACTGTGAAGTGGCCATCTGCCATATGGTGAGCTGAATTATCAAGTGAAAAGCCTGTGTGATGCAACCGGTGGTCTGTGCCTGTGGAACTACTGCTCCCAGCACCAATGGCTGATATGTAACAGCTGTCACTAAGCACTGTTGTGGAGGAGAAGGTGTTTTATATGTGTACAATTTTTAAAACCATTAAGTTTTTGTCCCGGAGGTAGAGAAGATATAGTTTATTTCATGGTTCCTGCACCACACACTACACTAGTGTCTACCCACATGTGAGACTGTGTTAAACACCAGTGTATTTTGGAAGGGGGTCCTCTGGTATTGTTTGCCCGTATCCACCAGCTAGACAGGGCAATAAGAACCACTCGAGGTTGCAGCTTAGGCCACGAGCGGCATCCTTCACACTTAGAGACACCTAATCATCAGCAAAGTGCGCCTGGAAATTATTTAAAATGATCACTTTTTTTATAGTGTGATCATAAATAGTAAAGTTGGGAAATTAACTGGTTGGGGGGCCCCTAGATTTTGAAGGTGGCCCCAGAAGAAAGTGTAAGAAAAGCTAATTAGAATATTAAATAAATCATTCTGAAATTGTCATAATTGGAATAGAGAACATCTACAATATATGGTGAACATTTGCAACACTGCTTCTGGTATCAATTCTTATTTTAATGCTTTGTCAATATGACATACCTGCATAAGCAAAACATTTTAAAGGCTAAAAATGATTCACTTTAATGTTGCTAATTCAAAAGCTGTCGTCAATTTTCGCAATAAGCTATAAAACAGAAGTGTTATGTGTTGTGACAACAGGAAACCTGCCTGCAATACTTTGAATGTTCTTTCTGTAACATCCTGCATAGGCACTCTTCTAAATGTTATATAGATGCCTAGCATGAAATATATCCAATGGACTGATTAATATTGGTGTTCTGGATAATAAGGATATTTCCTTCTGGCAGAGAACTACAACATTATATCTAAGGCAGTAAGTAAGTAATTTTACATGTGTGACTGTTGAATGCTAATACCTAGAACATATGAATAAAACACCTGTCCTTTTGGTTTTGATAGATGAGGTACACAATTACTATAGTAAATATTTTGCATAAAAATGCACTACATAAGCTACTACATATGCATAGAAGCCATGCAACTAAAATTGTGTCTAAATCAACTGTTTTGTTCGTATACTGGGATTCTGTAGTATGTAATCTGTGCTTCAATTCACTTCTTAAAATCACTACACTAAGAAAGCTCCATTAACAGATTATGTTTGTTTGTTTTAATCTTTTACCAATACCCTTAAACAGAGATGATTTCAAGGAGTTACATAATGAAGATAACCTCTCCCCTTTGGAAAAATACTGATATTCAGATTTAAAATGTCAAGCAATGTGAAATAACCAAGAAAATGTATTTTACAAAATTGTCCATAACTGAAATCCTCATCCTCCTATTCTAAACAGCAGTCCAATGTCAAAGTTGAAGAGCATATGTTGCAGTCTTTGCTTAATAACATTAAAGCCAGCAACATGTAAGGCAACGCTCATATTATTCAAGGTCAAGGCATACTAGATTTGGAGCTAAGTATATAAAATATTCCATTATTACACGTTGTTGGACTGCTGGATAGAAAAAATAATTTAATACAGTTATCATAAATATTTGCAGACCCTTTTTTCCAAATATATAAACTGTAACTTGTTCTGTTAGGCAAGAGTGTAAAGTAGTTGTCCGGTTTTGGAGCATTCTGAGGGGGAGGGGAGGGGGGGTCCTCCTTCCTCTGGGACAGTAATTGCACATCATTGCAGGTTATACAAATATTTTGCACATGCCTATGCTTATTTACTGAAACTTCTACAGTAATGATTTTGTTATTTGCATTTTTTGTCTCTTTCCTGTTCACAGTACACGGTGCATGACCTGATGACAATGACCACTCTCAATGCTTCTTTTACAAATTCCACTGGGACTTCTTCTGGATCGTCCCAAAGTCTCGGCATCGCTATCCTCTCAATCGCCTTCATTATTGGATTCCCAGGCAATGCATTTGTTATCTGGACAGTGTTGACCCGAATGAAGAAACGCACAGTCACCTGCCTCCTCATTTTACATTTGGCCATTGCAGACATCATGTTAATCCTCACAGCACCATTATTCCTCAATCTCCTGTCCACTGGCAGCTGGATATTTGGAAATATTATTTGTAAGATGTGTCATTACATTAGTTGTTTGAGTATGTACACCAGCATCTTCCTCATTGCTTTCATGAGCTTGGATCGCTTTCTAGCCGTGGCCGTACCTTTCACTTCTCAGAAGCTGAGAACAAAACCAGTTGTCAGGGGCATAGTTTCTGCAATATGGGTGTTAGCATCACTGTTGGCCATTCCCATGGTGTTTTACCGTGTTGTAATACCCATAAACAATCGAGAACTCTGTATACCTTATCACGGTGCTCTAAATGTACGCTCTAAGCACATCATTTTTCAGTATACGTTTGAGACAATGCTGGGATTTGTTATCCCATTCACAATCATTGTTTCCTGCTACATCTACATTGGAATAAGGTTACGTAGTGCAAAGTTTCAGACCAAAAATAAGACAAGCCGGCTGGTCATTATGATCATAGTAACTTTTGCCCTCTTCTGGCTTCCATACCAAGTGGTGAACATGATACAAGTGTCAGGAGAACTGTACTCATCAGACAAGCTAAGAAAAGCAGCTAGCTTTGGCCGACCTAATGCTACAGCCCTTGCATTTCTCAGCAGCAGCGTTAATCCAATTCTGTATGTATTTGCTGGTGGCAATTTCATAAGGACTGCTGGGGTGGGATTCATGGCCAAACTCTTTGAAGGAACTGCTTCTGAGACTTCCAGTTTCCGTAAAATATCCCAAGTTTTCCGACAAAAAAGTCAAACCGATTCTGTCGAATTGGAAAAAATTGGAGAACAGAGTAAGATTTTTTCCACTAATCAAACAGAATGAAGCAAAGTTATGTTATTTTTACATGATTGCCCCACTAATTTTTATAAGTCACTCAAACCAAATCTAACAAGTGTCTGCTTAACTATAAAGGCCCAGTCTCTATTTGCTTCTATAAATAGAAGTAGCCAAATGATATATAAGTAAGAAACTATAACCACTGCTTTGTGGATAAGAATTCCAGGTACACCTATAATTTTGTAACATTGCACTGTGAGACGATACCATGTAGTTTCTTGCGTATATTTCCTTTTGCTAGCTCTATTTATAGAAGTACATTGAGTCTCCACCTGTTTATAGTTAAGCAAACACCCAGTATAGTTGGTTTGTGTGACTTCTGAAACTCAGTGGGGCAATCGTTATCAATGTTTAAATTATGTTTTTTTAATCATCTCCAGCAA
Source organism: Mixophyes fleayi (assembly GCF_038048845.1). NCBI lineage: Eukaryota > Metazoa > Chordata > Amphibia > Anura > Limnodynastidae > Mixophyes > Mixophyes fleayi. The sequence goes on from NC_134402.1 coordinate 314,678,704, forward strand.
AATGGACTGTTTTGAAAAATATATGTCAACAGAAAAAATGATCATTTTATGTAAACTGTTAACCAGTGGTTAAACAGACTGAGAAGTAGACTACTTCTCAGTCTGTTTAACCAGTGGAATATATGACCCCTTAGAAGATACATTGAGCCATCAAGATCATTTTTGATGCAATACATTGGAAAGTGTTACATATCTGGTGACTCTGTGCCAAGGTCCAGGGATTTTACTACATGGTCCATAACAAATCTTTTCCCTACCAAATAAATCCTGACCGTCTTAAGTTCCCACTTTTTGTCACATTGCCATAGAATTTACCTGAGAATTTGCCTATGTTGTCAGCATAAGTATCAGGTTTCAACACAGTGGGGGGCTTCTGTTTGTACAGCTTCCTCCCACAACCCCACACATTATTAGGTCTTATCTGTCATAAAATTATCTTTGTATTGCTGTAAATGCCTGATGCATTCCCAAGTCGTACCTAGCAATGATAATAATAATCTAGCTATAAGTACTATACAATATAGTAATGTTCTGTAATGGCTGATGTTTTCCCTAGTCGCACCTAGCAATAATAATTATATTCTAGCAATATGTACTATTGAACAATAATGTACTGTAATGAATAATGTAATGTTCTGTCACGCAAGTGTTTATATTTTCTGCTATGTAAATATATGCTGTATGTATGCATACTTTTATATATTTTGTGATTGTTATTTTTAGATCTTCTATTATATATAGGCCTATATTCTTGTTTACCTGGACTTATTTTTGCATCATTTGTCTTCTGAAAAGTTAAATGTAAAAAAAATTAAAAATAAATATTCATATTAACTCAACATTTGGCCCCAGAAGACATATTTTTTGTTGCGACTTTGCAGTAATGGAGCAGGAAATAAATATGTACAAAATATAACTCATTGATCGCTATCATTAGCAGCTGTAATATATTCACTGTATTTTTGCTATTCACATGATGGACAATTATTATTATTAACTTTTTATATATAAATCAACATATTAGGCAGCGCTTAACAGTTATTTATATAATCACTACATATTACGCAATGATTTACAGAGAATATATACTATACACTACACACTATATTTTAACCTTAGTACCCTGGTACCCACCTCTCAGGGTTAACAGAAAGGGTACCAGTGCTATGTATCATTGGGCCAGGCGCAAGGACCTGATTGGTTTTTCAGGCCTCCAATTTAGAGGATTGGGCCCAATCTGAATAGCACTGACATGTTAGTGAAGGGAAGGGAGGGTTCAACAAATGTACAATATTGACAGGAACGATCGCTCAAACAGCATGCGATTTGAAATATCTCGCCTGTCAGGCGCAGATCTAAAAATCCTGCCATGCTAAGTTTCATGGGCGGTTTTGCAAAATGCATGTTCATAAATTGCATGGTTTGTATACTCTGCATGATAAATATTGGGATGGTGGTTTCAAACAGTGTACTTTGTCAGCATTGGGGTTTTCTTTGCGGTTCGGCCTTTGATACATTGCGGTTTATAGACCGCAAAAAAACATGCCGTTTTGCAAAACCGAACTTTTATACATTTCCTCATGTATGTATAAACCTTGAGGCTTGAAGCCTCTCCATTAGTAAGAAAATAATCAAAATTTAGCAGATGAGTGCAATCTAGTGACAAGACGCATGACATGTTTATGAAATGGCTCTAAACCTGTTCTCAAGCCTACAAATACAGCATGCTGCTGATTCTTAATGGATAAATATCATCTAAATTCTGCGGGGCACAAGCAGACTATTTAGGAAAAAACTTTAATATATGTAAGGGTGTCCCCGGGAGCCCTGGAGCCGGTGCCCGTGAAGAGGGTGAAGATCCCTGCCGCTGCCGTGTCCCTGGAGGGACAGAAGATGTCCCTGGTTCCTGTGCCCTACAGGCGGGTGAAGAAAGAAGGGAAAAGACTCTACTCACCGATCCAGCATTTCAGCGGTGAGTATGGCTTCTTTCTTCCAGGTCTGGGCAGCGGAGGAGTGATGAGGGCTTATCTTTCTCCGCTTGCCAATCAGCGGCCGGATACGTGAACCAATCGCGGCTCGCGCCCGGCCGTTTGAAAGATTGGCGCCGTGGCGAGCCAATCAGCACTCACGGCGGCACCTGGTGATGACACAGCACTGGCGAGTATATACATCACCGGCCGGCGCCATTTCACCAGAAGTCCATCGGCGGAGGAGAAGACCCGATGTCCAGCAGCAACAGAAGCGGCGGGGAGCTCTTGCAAGGGCTGCACGCTATCCTGCCGTCCGAAGACTTCAATCAAGACGCCGGAGCAGAGATCGTCGGCGGGGAGCCCTTGTAAGGGCTAAGAGCGCCCCTGCCAAGCAGCCTTCAACAGCGCCGAACAGGAGAAGAGGCGCCACCGGCTGGAGGGTCTGAAAGAACCCGGAAAAGAAGAAGGAAGACGGCGTGGCAAGTTGAGTATCCTGCGCAGAGCAGGTAAGTACCCTCAACGTTAGGTCGGACACTAGGCCCATGGCCACAGTCGAGTACAAGGCCCGTGGGACAAGTAGTAGGGGCAAAAGTCCCAGAGCATTGGGCACTAGGCCCCTATTAGGTACTGGGCAAGCAGCCCAAAGTCTAAATGGGTACAAGGCCCTGTTAGTTAGCTAGGCAAGGTGGCTTAGAGCCCCAGGTGTATAAGGGCACAAGGCCCTTAGTTAGGTAGTGGCCTAGAGGCCATAGGAGAGGCTCTAGGGCCTGGTCAGGGGGCTATAAGCCCATAGTCTGTAAAGGGCACAAGACCCTAGTTGTTAGGCAGTGGGCGAGTGCCCAGAGGTAGGGAGGCCACAAGGCCTGAGTAGGCAGGGGCTAGTGCCCCTAGGTAGCAGGGCACAAGGCCCTAGGTAGTGGGCTCAGGGCCCAAGGTAGAGAGGGGGCTAAGGTACATAGACAGAGCACAAGGCTCTGTATGTAGCTGGGCAGAGAGGCCCATGGTGTGTAGGGCATAAGGCCCTGGTGGTGTTATGAGTGTAGGGCGCGGTACCGTGAGGTGAGCACACTGAGAGTAGGAGGTACAGTAGAGCAGAGGCTCCTGTTGGTGCTGTAGCAACCGGCTGGTTGGCTAGCAGCTGTATACTCTGGTGAGTAGCGTACTGTATTACTGTATTTATTCTGTCTGTGCGGCGAGTATTTCTTTACATACTGTATTTTTGGTGTGCTACATAAATTGTTTCCAGGTGCAAGACGTCAGGCCCCCATTAAAGGTAGGCTCTTGTTTCCTGTGTTTTCCTGTACTAACCCGTACTGTGGTGACAAGTGTAGTTACCAGCTTACACATAGTCAGGGAAGAACACACGTAGTTTTCCCGTTCCGTAGGTCCCTGGGGTCACACTGGTTTCCAGAGGGGGGTGACTGAGTGAGTCAGTGGCAGTGCAGCACAGCTTGATTCAGTTCCAGAGGCGGCCCGTGGTTCTGGTTGAGGGTCCCCAAGCCCGAGTTCCGTGCAGGTTTCCTGGCGGTTCCGGGTGCAAGGACACGTGTTCGATATCCTGGTGGAGGCAGTCGGGCGGTTCAGTTTCGATTGGCTGTTCCGTGCAGCAGTTGACTCCCGGGTTAGTGTGCTGTTCCAGTGAGCCTCAGCCGGGCCTTGTGCAGCCGGTCCTTAGGGTCCGTGGGTGATCCCATAGTAAGGAGACAATCTCCTTGGTACGACCTGGGTGAGGGGGATAGGAACCGCCCTCCGGAGTAGTCCGTGAACACCGGCTGGTGTTCCCAATAGTGGTTAGTGAGTAGTTCCTGTAAGTGCACCACACCTAGTTAGCGTTATAGTTGTGTTGTTTAGTTGCATTGCCGACCATTAGAGCATTGTTAGGGTCAGGTCGCTGTTGTAGTTAGTTCAGTGTTGTGGGTGCACTCCTTAGTCTCACTGATAGCACAGAGGGAGGCTGTGTGTTCCTTGTCACCCGCAGTTGTCGGGGAGGTGCAGGAGAACAGGATCGGAAGTGGGAGTGTCCCGGTGAGTATCACGCTCGATTCCCCTTTTCGGTTGGGCCCTCATCGGGAGGTGTGCGAGGTACTTGAGGCGGGACTGTTCCTGGTCTCAAGCGCCTGTAGTCCCCCACGCTGTAGCAAGAGCAAAGCGAGGAGGCGGCAAGTGAGCTTTGACTGAGAGTGTCTTTGTTCATTGCCGTGTTCTCGGACAGCCCTTTCCTGGTAGGCATGGCCATAATCTCTGTTTCTTTCTTAGAGGGACGTGATTGGAGGTGACAAGTGTTGCGGGTGCTGGTCTGCCTGGAATCGAACAGCAGCTGGGGCATCGGAAGTGGACAGGAGGTGACCAACGTTTACAAAGTAAGTTCTTCTGTGTGCGTCTGTTCTGTTCCCCGCAGGCGCTTACATATATACCGTATTTTTCGCTCCATTTTTCCCCCAAAAAGTGGGGAAAAAAGTGTGTGCGTCTTATGGAGCGAATACTGCTGGCAAGATGCTACCATGACACGCCAGCCGGGGAACGGATGAGAGGAGAAAACTTTAAACAAAGAGCTGGGAAGCCAGCCCTTATCTGCGCATGTGCGCACACACAGACGAACGGAGCGGCTGCAGTTTCCACTCCATACTACCACGGACCGTGAACCCGGGAAAATAACTATACAGAAGGTGATTTTCCTGCCACCAACCGAGTAAGTCCATCATTTACTTTTTGTATGTGGCCTTCTGGACGGCTCTAGCACACGCTTGCAACCGCAGAAAGTCCTCTCATTACACTCCATATATGTGGAGACATCCAGAAACTGTCAGGAGATATACCACTCGCTGAACTTTCCTGGAAAAGTGACTGTGCCCACCGGGCTTACACTGTCCCATTGGGGCTATTTAACTAAGACTTTTTGTTTATACCACGATTTAACTAGGTGCGTCTTATAGTCAGGTGCGTCTTATGGAGCGAAAAATACGGTACTTATTTTTCTACCAGGATGCAGCAGAAATAATAATATTTTTGCGATCCACAGCCATAACTAAATCCAAACAAATAGACATCAAACTTTCCTGAAACCAAATTGAAGGACACCTTGGCCTTATAGTTAGGAATGACAAAATCCGTTATAATTGACTAGTCATTTGCTTCCCTTTTTTCAATAAAGTTAAGACCAGTAATAATTAGAACTCCCACCATCCCAGACCATTCAGTTCACTGGATTGCAATGGGCTCTTCACCATGAACACAGCTTTCTCAATGACATCTTGATAGAAATACCCATTCCAGATATCTTCCAAATGTATGTTGTGTAACTGTTAAAAATCAGAAACACCACCTTCTAATTGAAAGACGTTACAAGCAGAAAACTATAACAACTAATATTGAAGCAACAAAGTTCAGTTTTCTCCAGCATCTCTCCAATGGTTTCTGTCTTGGTGTACTGGCAATCACTTTAGAGCACATTAGAGAAGCATGTTCAGGATGTAAAGTTGCAAATATAGTTAAAATTAAAATAAAATTTGAAATATAATATAACTTAGTGATCATTAAGTTATATAGTGTTTTATGCAATATTGTACAGGGGATAAAGAGGAAGTAAAACCTAAACATAAGGTGAAAGAGGTAGAGAGAGAGGAAGGAAAAGGAGACAAATATAACTAGGATAGGAGAAAGGGAACCAAGGAATGGTGGAAATGCATCACAAAATTTTGTAATAAAAACATCTCCTAGGCCATAAGAAGTACAGTATATAATACAATCCATATGTCACAGTGAACTCAAATTCAAATAATCCCTTATAAATTAAACATGTGATTTTATTTCCATGTAAACAATGGATGATCTTTTCCATTGACGCTATAAGCCAAATTCTATTTTAATTGAATTGGTATAGATTGCGTCCAAAATGTTATCATCATACCCTGTGCTCCCGTAAAACACGAAAAGCAGTTTTATTGGATCACCTGCTGCGATTTAAGATAGGTAAACTTAGAGAGTACTGTGTTACACCATTTAATAAGTCACATGCTCTCTTAGGACTGCCTTTCAAATTCTGGAGAATTATTTTTATTGACAAGATTGAGAATGGACCAAGGAGAATCCTGGAGGAAAGTTCAGGTTATCTCAAATTGAGGAAGATGGGTATGTAGTAAAGTCAAATTGAAAAAAATTGAAAATAAGTGTCAAAATAGATACAAAAGAGGCCAGAGGGTAAATGTTTTAAATAAAATTCTTGGTACCACATTCCTTTTATTGACCACCATCCACCCATACCAGGACATTATCTGCCATCTCCAAGCATGCAAGTCCACTTTAATACCAGCAAATAAGGAAGGGAAGTTCCCATTGTTTTGCAAATTGTAATTACTAATAGAGATACACAAATATTTAATTTTCCTTACCTTACTCTGGGATATGAATAGGTAGTGACTAGTAAAAAAAAATAATTACACCCAGATTACACAGGTATCAATCCAAAACGTTATATAAATACGGAAAGGATGTATGGGGGAGGAGGGAAGATTAAGATTAAGTAAAAGATTATTTACAAATAGTGAAAATATATATTCTCTCCCCCCTAAACCCACTCCTTTAATATCGTGACCGATTCTAATTAGTTCCCCTGTAAGCTCTATTATTAGAGTAAATGTAAGAGGGGATAATAGATATACCTGTTTAGTGCCATTACAAAGGTTGATCACATCAGCAGCCATAACATTTACTAGAACCTTGGCTGAGAGCTTTGACTCCTGTAAGGAGGTATCTTCCCAAGTCAAATCTACCCGGCGTAGCAAATATGAAGGGTCAAACAATCCTATCAAGGGAGAGAAGAGAGAAGGTATCTTAGTTTTGTTCATTATATGAAACAAATCATTTTTCTGATGCATGTTATCCTTTGCTTGTCGGCCTGGGTTAAAATTAATTTGGTCATTATGTATAAGTTCTGGAAGCACTGTATTTAGTTCAGTAGCTAAAAATCTTAGAAAAAAAGGTTTAAATCTCTGTTTAAGCAGTATTTGGGTCTATAACTAGCACAGTAATTTGCTTCCTTGCTTTTCTTATGAATTAAGGTTGTAATTATAGTGATTGTGGTAATATAGGTTTACCCTTGAGTATATAATGAAATAACTAAGTAACATAAATGAGGAAGCAAGGAGTGTATAAATGTTTTGCAATAGGCAGTGATAAAGCCATCTGGGCCATAAGCCTTCCCCACATTCTGTCCTTCAATTGCATCATCTATTTCAAATCATGACATCTCCAACCAAACAGGAACAAATGTATCTTCTTATTTATGCTAAATTGTGCTTGGTCTTATTTGGTAAAATATTTAATTTCTGAGTATTTTAGCTGTATCATGTATTATAGTAACTCCTTCATCCTTAATAGAGAGATATGTTCTTAAGGGAGACTTAGATCTTTGTAACACTCCCTGCCATTCTTGAGTGGGGTGTTACAGATATGTTGTGCTCACTGTACTCTCTCATCGTAGTGCCTCCATCAAAGTCTTCTAAGCTGCTCTAAGCTGTATCTTGTGTTACCAAGGGATGGCTTGGGAGACCCCCTTGAATCTACACAGACCTGTCAGGGATCTGGTGCCACATTTACTGTGCCCAAATGTCAGTGTCAGTCGGTTAGAATACTCGGATAAGGATTGGGCAACTTTACAGAAAGTTATTTCAGCAAGTTTTTCTTTCTTTTTCCTAGAGATCATATTTGTGTTCTCTCAAAACAGCTTTGCAAACTATCCATAGAATTGTATGAGAGATGTCAGGGAGATTATTTAGTTCAAAGTACTTGGTAAGGAGAAGTTGATTTTGATTTTTGTAATGATTATCATATAAAAGTGTTTCATTAATCCATGAAGATTTGCCATGATAGGAGCGTGGTCTGAATCAGGGCCAGTGCAAGGTTTGTAGGCATCCCAGGCAAAGCTCCAGCAAACTACCCTTCCCCCCAGGTATCCAGTTTTATATATATATATATATATATATATATATATATATATATATATATACAATATCAAATAGACAGGGGCGCTTCCATGGTGTATTAACCAAGTAAAATGTTTTATTCAAAACAATAAAATGCACGTACCAGAATATAAAAGTTTTCAGGCATTGAACATTAAAACGGCAGGCATCAGCTCAGTATAGCTCTTAAATGTATCCACCGTCACCTCTACGCGTTTCATCACAAGGACTTCGTCAGGAGGTATGAATCTCTATACAAAGGTTTACCTATTTAAAGGTTATTACTAATTCATTCACAGGTGGAACAACTTCCACTCATTTGCAAAACATAGAAGCACATATTAACAACCTGTTATCCATTAACAATTCAATTTAAATGCAGGTACATATATACATCAGTCTTTATACAAAGCATAACAAAATCTTTATATATAAGCAATTTGTAAAAAACTTGTAGAAACAATTTATAAAAATTTTACAATTTCTCTATAAAAAAGGAGTAATCTCGCATCCCTCATTTAAACCCCAAGGGACAAATGTGTTTAAAGTATAAATCCAGAAAGTTTCCCTTTGAGCCAGTTTTAACAATCGATCTCCTCCTCTTTTATCTAGCTCTACATATTCAATCGCTTTAAAGCGTAGGGATTCAGGATTAGCATTATGGCAAGAAGAAAAATGTCTCGGGACACTATGATTTTCTATCTTGTGCAGAATATTTCGAAGATGTTCAAACACCCGTATTTTAACTAGTCGCTTTGTCTTCCCCACATATTTTTTCCCACAACCGCATTCTAGCAAATATACTACATGGGTGGTGTTACAATTCATAAATGACTTTATAGTTCTCTCTTTAGTATTAGACACATCAGAAAAAGATTTATGTTCTTTATGTACATATTTGCAGGCTTTACAATGTCCACATGAAAAAAAGCCTTTTAGCGGGGCTAACCAACCATTATTCTCAGGTAAAGATTCCTTAAGATATGAGGGGGCTAACATCGATCTTAATATCTTAGGCTTCTTAAAAATTTTAATGCACAGTCTAATTGCATGGGTTTAACCTCTTGTTTGTTTTTATATACAAGAAGTTTACTCCTATCCGGATAATATTTTGGCAGAAAGTCTAACAAAAGCTAGACAATGTGATAGGAGTAAACTTCTTGTATATAAAAACAAACAAGAGGTTAAACCCATGCAATTAGACTGTGCATTTGTGACTACATACAATATAGCTAACCAACAAATTAAAAGAACTATAGAGAAACATTGGGCTATATTGAAATTGGATTCATCTTTGACCAGTTTGTTACCAGCGAAACCCCGTATAATTTTTAAGAAGCCTAAGATATTAAGATCGATGTTAGCCCCCTCATATCTTAAGGAATCTTTACCTGAGAATAATGGTTGGTTAGCCCCGCTAAAAGGCTTTTTTTCATGTGGACATTGTAAAGCCTGCAAATATGTACATAAAGAACATAAATCTTTTTCTGATGTGTCTAATACTAAAGAGAGAACTATAAAGTCATTTATGAATTGTAACACCACCCATGTAGTATATTTGCTAGAATGCGGTTGTGGGAAAAAATATGTGGGGAAGACAAAGCGACTAGTTAAAATACGGGTGTTTGAACATCTTCGAAATATTCTGCACAAGATAGAAAATCATAGTGTCCCGAGACATTTTTCTTCTTGCCATAATGCTAATCCTGAATCCCTACGCTTTAAAGCGATTGAATATGTAGAGCTAGATAAAAGAGGAGGAGATCGATTGTTAAAACTGGCTCAAAGGGAAACTTTCTGGATTTATACTTTAAACACATTTGTCCCTTGGGGTTTAAATGAGGGATGCGAGATTACTCCTTTTTTATAGAGAAATTGTAAAATTTTTATAAATTGTTTCTACACGTTTTTTACAAATTGCTTATATATAAAGATTTTGTTATGCTTTGTATAAAGACTGATGTATATATGTACCTGCATTTAAATTGAATTGTTAATGGATAACAGGTTGTTAATATGTGCTTCTATGTTTTGCAAATGAGTGGAAGTTGTTCCACCTGTGAATGAATTAGTAATAACCTTTAAATAGGTAAACCTTTGTATAGAGATTCATACCTCCTGACGAAGTCCTTGTGATGAAACGCGTAGAGGTGACGGTGGATACATTTAAGAGCTATACTGAACTGATGCCTGCCGTTTTAATGTTCAATGCCTGAAAACTTTTATATTCTGGTACGTGCATTTTATTGTTTTGAATAAAACATTTTACTTGGTTAATACACCATGAAAGCGCCCCTGTCTATTTGATATTGTAGAATTGTTGCTGTTCCCCCGTGGAGATCAGGTGGGAGAAGGGAAGGACGCGTAGAATACACTCTACTGGTGTTTGAATTATCGTGGAATACAAGATCTATTGTCAGCACGTGGAAGAACTAAATTGACTTTTTAACTGTGCGCACCGATTGTACTGTTTATATATATATATACACACACATGTATATTTAAATATACTCACACAATTAATATGAACTGGGGGCACTTATATTTGGCATAATATAAACTGGGGTCACTAATTTTGTCACAAGCTGCGGCGGTACTCACAGCCGCCACGGCTCGCTTCCCGTGCGCCCTGGCGTCCCGGCCGTCACCATGACGACTGGGACTTCACTTCCTCCCAACTCTCGACCGTTGCCGAGGCAATGGTCGACCGCCCCGCATTGTAGCGCCGCGTCCCGGCAACAGAGGACAGTCGGGCACGTGCGCAGAAATACTTTATAGCCTGGTGGCTATCTGGCCTTAATTTATTAATTAGCCAGCCCCTGGGTCTGCTTGCAGAGCTAGGCTCTGATTGGTCCACCTGTATATTTAAGGCAGTGAGTTCTGCAAATTCACTGCCGGTTATAGTTCTGTATCCAGTCTGCTAAGCCTGCTCTCTGCCTTGTTCCTGTTGTTTTCCCGTGTATGACCCTTGGCTTGGATTTGGACTTTGCTTGTGAACCTCGTGACCCTGACCTCTGACTTGAATACCGACCTCCCTGCCTGCTCGTGACCCCTGACCTCAGCTTGTTTATTGGTAGCGTTGTCTGCTGCCGGCCCCTGACCTCTGCTTGGATTCCACTCCGCTTGCCTGGGTTCTCCCCAGCCGGTACACACTTCACGACCCTCTGTCAGTCCGCAGCCCAGTCTGTCCCCACCATCAGGGGCTTCAGTGAACACCTGACTGGCAGAGTAGACTCCGGGTTGTGTTGTGCCGGCTGGAGAGGCTCCTAACAACTTTGTGGCATAATATGAACCGGGAGCTCTTCTAGACATCTTCCCTCATGCTAGACATGCCCCTCCAGTGGCTAGCTGCTGCACCTAGTATCCATCGCTTGTTTTCCCTGGTGCACACCCTAATGAAATGTGCTGTAAACAAATGTAATGTAAATATAGTTGTTGTTTTTTTCATTGTTTTTTTACCTGCCCAGTAGTTGTTCCACTGCCCTTCCTCAGTTTTTGCTCCTTGATAGACTCACCTTCATTCCTAATTCCCCCTTTTTCTTAATATATTTTAATGACTAGTTCCTAACCTGAGTGCTTTACTGACTTGTTATTTAAAGGCCTCTTCTTCCAAGTCGCTTCTTTGGTCAGTGGCACCGCCAAGGTCCCGGCATCATAGACAGCTCCCTAAACCTGCGTAATGAAAGTGCCGGGCCTTGTCTGAACAGACTATTAGGTGAATGTGTACAACATCTAGGTTTAAGGTGAGGTCATGGTGAGTAGGATCATATCTATTCTTTAATAGGTGCTCTGAACAATCAAGTAGAATGTGTAATCTCTAGATAATGACTCTCTGAATAATAAATGGGTTTTAATAAACTTTCTAAAGCCTCTAGATTTTTGGAGGTCTGTTTTGTCAGAAGTATTGGTAACAGGTAATTCTATCCAAATAACCAATTGAAATCTCCTGCCATAATAAATTCTCCTTTTCTATCTTGAGAGAGAAAGTTCTCAAAGAGTCAATGTTAATTCTGATTGGAAGCATAAATGTTGACTAGGGTACATAAGAGATTAAATTTGCCAATAAGAACAATCTTTATCTTTTTAGGTATTCTAATAGATCGAAGGTGACATGGTGAATGTCTAACATTTTCCATTTGAATTTTATGAAGTGGGTTTCTTGAATATCTGTGCTGCAGAGAACTTGGTGCGCTCAGTAGTCCACTTGTGACTGTCGTGATTGTACGTCATTTGTGATTTCCTTTTTATTATTCCAATCCCTTCGTACTATGTCGAGTAAAATAAGAAAGTGGTCGGACGAATACGTACAATATGGATTCACATGTATAACAGAATGTGATGGAAGTCAGCGTCCTCAATGCATGATTTGCAATGCCAAGTTGAGCAATTCTAGTCTAGCACCGGCAAAACTAAGGGAACACTTTCTAAAGATGCATGGAGAAGGGAAATATAAGAACACAACGCTTGCTGAATTCAAGGTGAAGAGAGCCAGATTCGATGAAAGGGCCAGTCTGCCTGTTTTCAGCTTTGTACCCATCGACAAACCGATCTTAACAGCATTATACGAAGTTGCGTACCTGGTCGCAATTGAAGGAAAACCACACACCATTGGTGAAATACTTGTAAAACCAGCTGCGTTGAAGATGGCGAATATCATGCTGGGAAAAGCTGCTAAAAATAAGTTGTCCCAAATTCCTCTTTAAAATTACACCATCAGAATAGCAGAAAAGATGACATGAGCAATGACATCTTGGCTCAAGTAGTTGCAGATCTGATTTCAAGCCCAGCAAAATTCAGCCTCCAACTCGACGAGACCACCGATGTTTCCAATCTAAGCCAGCTTATTGTATTTGTGCGCTATGTGAAAGATGACATGATAAAGGAAGATTTTTTATTTTGTAAGCCTCTTACAACAACAACTAAGGCAGCCGACGTGAAGAAACTTGTGGATGACAACGATCTTTCGTGGGATATGGTTTCTGCAATTTGTTCGGACGGAGCTCCAGCCATTCTGGGATGAAACTCTGGTTTTGGTGCGCTGGTGAAAGTCGCTGCCCCACACATCATTGTTATGCACTGTGTTCTGCACAGGCATGCGTTGGCAACAAAAACCTTGGCCCCAAAACTGGCAGAAGTATTAAAAATTGTAGGGGAATGTGTTAACTATGTGCGAAATAGTGCTCTGCAGCACCGCATCTTCAAATAGCTGTATAATGAAATGGGCTCTGAATTCGAGGTACTTCTGTACCATTCTAACATTCGGTGGTTATCCCGGGGAAAGGTTCTGAATCGTGTTTTTGCCATGCGTGTGGAATTAGCCCTGTTTTTGCGAAAGCACCAACATTGTCATGCAGATTGCTTCGAAAATTCTGAGCTCATTCTCATTTTGGCGTACATGGCTGATATCTTCGATTCTCTCAATCATCTCAATCAACATATGCAGGGGGGTGGAGTCAACGTCATCGAAGTGGAAGAAAACCATAAGGCTTTTAAAAAAAAAGCTACCTTAATGAAAACGACGAACAGAGAATGATGACTTTGCAAACTTTCCCCTGCTGGACGACTGTGTAAATAAGATCGAAGATGAGTTTGGAATTGGAGACATTTCTGTACCCGGAGAAATGAAGCAAGCAATTGCCATGCACTTAGATGAGCTCGCAAAGTCTCTCGACGGATACTTCCCCACCAGAGAGTCGTATCCGGCATGGGTGAGACAGCCGTTCACGTCTAGTGTTGCAACAGCAGATGTCAATGATGAGTACCTTGATAAAATCATTGAACTTCAGCAGTGCCAGGTTCAACAGCAACTCTTCAGAACAACAACGCTTTCAACGTTTTGGTGTCACCAAATCGTACCATACCCTCTTATTGCTAAGAAAGCCCTTGAGATACTCATACCGTTTGTTACAATGTATCTTTATGAGCAATTCTTTTCAAGGATTAAAGACATAAAAACGAAGAAAAGGAACAGACTTTGTTGCAAAAATGATATGAGAGTGGCACGTGCCAAGGTGAAGCCGCGCATTTCTGAACTTATCTCTAAAAGACAAAAGCAAAAGTCACATTGATTTGCAGTAAATATTTATTGAGTTATGTTTTTGTGTGACAGTTATGTTTTGTTGGTTTTGTTCTTTGAACACAGTGATTTTATGTGCAACTGATGCATGGTTCATTTTGTGCACAAATAAAATATATATCTCTATGTTTTGAATTTGAAAAAAAAAACAACATTTTATTTTCCCAACTATGAAGGGTTCAGTGAATGCACATACGTTGTGGGGTTCAGTACCTCCAACAAGGTTAAGAACCACTGTCCTAGAGCATTGCTTCTTTAGCACTATAATAATGCATTCTGAGGATTAAATCTTCTGGTTGAGATGGGTCTTAAGATCTTGGTTGAAGTGCCCAATGTGCTTGATCCAGGGTTTTAAGGGGAAAGTTGAGTGTATAGTTTATAAAATATAATTCCAGGTTGGAGATTTCTACCATTTCTGGCTTGCCTCTTATTCTTAAGTTGTTTTCTAGGAGCTGAGATATATCTTGAAGGATTTGTAGATCTGATTCCACTTTCATCAACATTTTTCTCCACTTAGGCTGTTGTCCCCCCCTCCCCCCCCCCCCCACCCCCCCCCCCCCGATCGATTTGATCTCAGCTTTCAAAAGTAATCATTTCATGCTGCACCACAGCGTGCATCGCTAACCACATCTCTTTGACTTATGCAATCTTTATGATTTATAAGGGCATATCTTTCATCTCCGAATCAGATTTTGTCTGAGCACATGGAGATTCTGATTTTTTCTCTCTTTAATATGAGATTATCATTTTTTATTCTGGTGTGAAAAAGCAGGATAATTCTCAGGTTGGGATTTTCCTTTCTTTAAGCATCATGTCAAATAATTTATCTTAGAGTCATTTAGAATAAGTAAGTGTAGTAGGGCACCTGCATGGCAAATCTCAAGTCCAGGGAAGCCTTGATATCTACATTGTGCTCAAGATAGAATTATTTGTGAGGAAACAACACTTCAGTATAAGTGGGCTTGTAAGTGTAAGTATTATGAAGTTGATTAATTAAATTACTATACAAGATCCCCACAGAAAGTGTCAAAGATTGTATGAAGTTGAACACTATAATAACCAATTTGTTCACATAAACCAGGTCGAAATTACAGTTATTTGTTATTTCTGCAGAATGTGGAATTTGTATGTTGAAGTTGTGGAAGAGTTCAAACCTGAGTCTGGTAGAGTACTGATGGCCTCTAGTGGTTGAAGAAGGTGAAGCAGGGAGTATAATTTTCATTAGAGCCTGTCATGAAAAGAGAAACATTAGTAATCCAGGTTGAGCGATATTGGCTAAATCATACTTGCCAACTTTTTGTGATTGCCTTCCGGGAGCTGCCGTGGGGTAGATGGGCATGCGGGGCTACGAAATCGCGTCATTTTGGACCCATCCCCGTGATGTAATGACGCAAACGCATCATTTTATAGAGGGGACGGGGCCGAATGCAGCGAATCCTGGAGAAACGCAGTATTTTGGCCCTAATTCTGGTGAGAGGTTTTGGGCTGTAAACTTTACTTGGGAAGCCTCAAGGACCAAGCAGATCTCTGCCATATTGTGGGCTTCATATAGGATAGCACTTACAGAGAAGAACAAGTGTTTTGCCTCAGGAGAATACAAACCTGTAAGAGGGGTAGTGGGAACCAGAATGTTGCCAGGGTGAAGCCCACACCGAGCCAGGTCAGCCTGGAAGACCTACCAGAAAATTTCTTCTCGGCAGTGAGTGTCCCCTCCAAATGTGATCAGTCGTTTGGGTACAACGGCTGTGCCAGTAGGTTAGCAGGGAACCATGCAAGTGATGTTGTAAGGAAGCACTGGTTAGTAGGTCAATGTGCACCCAATCTCCCATGAGGCTTATGGTGGTAGGCCCCAAACTCGACTACAACTCCTGAATGAGTTTGGACCTGGCAAAGGAACTGGGTGACTCCTTAAGTTATAAGGAAGGAGAAGATCTAATTTTAGAGCACTTTTGGGATGGGGTATTCCCGATGTAATAGTCTTTTGGTTATTAATGTGTGAAATTCACTGAAGTTGTGTCTCTACAGTCTGGCTGTCAAGCCAGCCGCATGTGACCATCTATTTTAGCTGCTAAAGCAGCTGTATATTTTTTATTCTGTAATTGAAACTGTTTCTCTTCAGGCTCAAATAGACTTTCAGAAAAGAGGCCAGTAGCATCTTCCCTCATAGAAGCTGCCCCCTCATCAGGTGCCTCAGGCCTTATTCAGTTTTCTCATCAGAAATTGCACGTATGCTTGAGGATAGCCTTTTGCCCTTATTGCCCCTCCAAATGGCTGCCATGCACTTTATTTTCTACTGTTCCTTGTCCCTGACAGGAGCAAGTTCTATTACTGAAGTGCTCTTGATATTAGGCAGAGCAATAGACAGGTACTTCTGGGAAATTAACTGTAGCTTGAGCCACTATAAAGTTAACCTTTACTCACTCATACTGCTCCCCATATTAAAATAGCCCAGGAGCATGAGCAGGTTAATGCCGTAGCTATGCTCCAATCCCAGTTTTCATGTTGGGAACTGATGACTATGGCCAGTGTTGCATAAATAGAATGGCCGTGTGCCGCTTCCCCTGTGACCCAGCTGTCATGGTGACAGCCGGGACGTCACTTTCCGTGATGCTCTCAGTGTTAGCACTGCGTCCTGGCAAATGAGAAGCCTGGCCCTTGAGTGATTAACATAAATTACATTCAGCCTCCTAGGTCAATAGGAGTGCTGATCAAATTAATTAGGCAGCCCATGGTGGCTTATTAGGCCTGCATGTTTCCTGACCTCTGATTGGCTACTCTCTGTGTATAAGGCAGGGACGGCTTAGCCTCCCTGCCGAAAATAGCGCTTGTGTACCACATGTTGCTGACCTGCTACCCTGCACCTCCTAGATACTTGCCTATGTGTGACCTGATTTCCCTGTTGTGACCTTGGCTTGTTTTCTGGACATCTGCTTGTTTGCCTGTGCCCTCTGACCTTTTGCATGTTCTATGTATACTGTGTTTTCGCTATCTGCCCTGACCATCAGCTTGTACCTGGACCTTCCTGCTTGCTTCGAACCCACGACCTAGGCCTGTCCCTGGCTTCTGCCTCCAGTATTCCGGTTCCCTACCCTGCCATGTGATTATTCTGATAAGTTTCTGCTACCATAGAGTTAACTCCTGGGGGCATCTGACTATCTCTGAAAGCATCTTGTTCTAGGGGAAAGGCAGCTGCTAAAGGTGAAGACCTCTACTATTCCGATTCTAAAAACTTATCAGATAGCCGCGGACCTAACAGGAATTACTCCAATATTTACACATTCACAGCACTGGGGTCATGAGTTAAATTCCCGACCATGGCCTTATCTGTGTGGAGTTTGTATGTTCTCCCCGTGTTTGCGTGGGTTTCCTCCAGGTGCTCAGGTTTCTTCCCACACTCCAAAAACATACTAGTAGGTTAATTGGCTGCTATCAAAAATTGACCCTAGTCTCTCTCTGTCTGTGTGTGTATGGTAGGAAATTTAGACTGTAAGCTCCAATGGGGCAGGGACTGATGTGAATGAGTTCTCTGTACAGTGCTGCGGAATCAGTGGCGCTATATAAATAAATGGTGATGGTGATGATAATCCTACCATTAGAGATCTCTGTATTTCTAACTTTCCCTTAAATTTGCCCTTTTCCAAGATGGCCAGTTTGGCATCAAAGAGAAACCACCTTGGATCCTGTTTCCTGTTTGGGTCTATAATAGGCACTTCCTGGATCAGACATGTGCTTGAGTATTCTGCCTGCTCAGCTCCTGCTACTTGCCACTCTTCCTTGCATCAGTGAATACCCACTTGTGTACCAACCTGGCAAATGGCTGATTACTCACTTGTGTACCAACCCGGCAAACGTCTGACTGCTCACTGTATATCTGTTCGGCCATTGGACTTCAGATAATACCACCAGATTCATTACAGCAGTTCAATATCATCATCATCAACATTTATTTATATAGCGCCAGCAAATTCCGTAGCGCTTTACAATTGGGAACAAACATTAATAAGACAATACTGGGTAATACATACAGACAGAGAGGTAAGAGAACCCTGCTCGAAAGCTTACAATCTATAGGACAATGGGAGTTAGAAACACAAGGGCATGTGCTACATCATATTGCACAATGGACCAGCCAGACTGCAAAGGTAAAAGTACTGAGTGGTCTGTGTGTGTTGCAATGTTGGTCAGAAGGTTGTTGTCTTGCGTTAGCAGTGTAGAGGATGGCAATAGGGTAATCTAGAGAGATTAAGATGATGGTTGAGGAATATCATAACCTTGTCTGAAGAGGTGGGTTTTCAGTGAACGCTTGAAGGTATCCACCCTCTCCTCCCTAGATGCTCCACTGCCTTCATCTGATCCTGCCTACAAGGGGTTAAGCCTGCATCAGTACTGCTAGATCCTAATCACCTGTGTCTGGCCTTTAATCTGAGTCAGTTCATCAATTGCTATTGCTGCTGGTTTCTCTGAGTGCTCCTCTGGTTCATGCCTGCTTGAACTCCTGAAGGTAAATGTGTTAAGGTCCGATTTTTGCAAATCAACGATATTCCGCGACTTTACAGGCAAAATTTTAAACAGTAATGTGTTTAAAGGCATAAATCGAACCTTAATACATTTACTCCCTGGGGGTAAATTTATCAAGCTGCAGGTTTGAAAAAGTTGAACTGTTGCTTATAGCAAACAGATTCTAGTTATCATTTATTTAGTACATTCTACAAAATGATGGCTATAATCTGATGGTCGTGGGCAGCACGGTGGCTTAGTGGTTAGCACTTCTGCCTCACAGCACTGGGGTCATGAGTTTGATTCCCGACCATGGACTTGTCTGTGTGGAGTTTGTACGTTCTCCCCGTGTTTGCGTGGGTTTTGTTCGGGTGCTCCGGTTTCCTCCCACACTCAAAAAACATACTGGTAGGTTTTTTGGCTGCTATCAAATTGTCCTTAGTCTCTCTCTTGGTCTGTGTGTTTGTATGTTAGGGGATTTAGATTGTAAGCTACAAAGGGGCAGGGACTGATGTGAGTGAGTTCTCTGTGCAGCGCTGTGGAATTAGTGGTGCCATATAAATAAATGAAGATGATGATGATTATTGGTTGCTATAGGCAATATCTCCACTTTTTCAAACATGCAGATTAATAAATTTACTCCCTGGTATGTGACCTCAGCTTGTCTCCTCATATTGCACCTGCTCTTGTGACCCTAACCACGGTGCTGATTCCTCCTGTTTACTACCAGGTACTTTTATGGATCCGCTGGCTTATGACCCTGGCTTGCCTGATCTTCCTTTTGTCTGATTCCTCTGTGGTATCCTGCTTCATTTGCTAAACCTGATAATCCTGCTTACCTGTGCAGCACTGACCTTTTGTGTCTAGGATTCTGCATTTATCCATTATACCTGCTATCAAGAACCTGCTGCTTTTAAGACTAAGCTTGCCATTAACCATTGACTGCACCTGTTTGCAAATCGTGTTATTAATAAAGTCACTCTATTTCAGCACCACTACTCTCCATGGTGCTCATACTAGGAATCCTGATAACAGGCTAGACACACTCATGCTCCCTCTACTGTACTCACATGCAAATCAACTTGTTTGCATGAATGAGACATTCATATGAGTTTTAGATGATGGCACTTGCACATTTTGGGGGACATTGCCAGTGTAGAATGTGGATACAGAGACCTTGTGGCCCCATAAAACAACCTATTTTTACACATAGAGTTGGAGATTGGGCAACTAATAGGATGCCTTTTGCACAAACTAGGAGCACTTTATAAAGCGCATGTTTAGATACAAATAGACATACAAAAATTGAACTAATATAATAAATACATTCAAATGTACAAAAGCGACAAACAGTTGTGGAACTACATGTACAGCGACTATGAGACCCGTGTGTGAGTAGGGCCTGTAGCTGCAACACTACCAGAAATAACAGTAGTTCCATCACTGTATACACCCACTATCATCATCACCACAATATAAAGCCACACAGGTCAGTTCCCAAATGTAGAAGCAGGGTTTGCACTTCTGTATGTGATAGCATATTCTGCAGAGAGTAAATGTGCATTTGTTTGAGTAAGACGCTACTGGAATATATGGTCTTAATCACTGGTCTAATGAGTGAGCACTGTTAGTACAATGTGGTAAGCATTGTTGATTTAATGAGCTTGATACTTTTAGTATCATTAGGTGGGCTGTGCTGGTATGACACAGCACAGTATGTACCAGTAGAACTGTACATAAAAATGAGGCACACTCTACTTTCGGGATACAGCTGCCCTTTATCCAACATGTTTTGTAAAGCAGTAAATGGTCCCACTAATAAGATATGTACCCGGACCCACTAATGTCTCGAAGCGGCACTACATATGTTTTTGTGTAAGAAACAAATTCTTGTAGACTTATTACTTATAGTTTTATAGTATAGCAATATCCTTCTTCTAACCTTTAACAACTGGTGAATGTAAACAAGTGTTACAGGTGTGACTCTGGACTGATATCTCAGCGGGCCACAAGTCCTTTGGGAGGAACTAGGTGACACCCACAATGTATCTAACTGTTCAATTTAATGAAAAATTCACATAACGACTTTGATAACCACAAACAAGGCCTGGAGCAGAAGGGAAATTGTACATTATTAATGTATATCATATCCAAAAAGAGAATAGTCAGAACCAAGTGCATGAAGGCATAAAAGACATTAAAATGATATGTTTATAGAAGTGGTGCAACAGTTTGTTTTTTTACAAATATTGCGCAAGAAGAGGACCATTCTTTAGCTTGAATTGTATCTGTATTATATCCACCTGGTGGCAGTTTGTAGAAATGACACACAGACTATATACAACAGTTCAATTAGATAATCATAATAAAAATTGTAATAGGATATTCTGTATGTGATATCTGCTCAATTCATTTGCATTCTGAGGTTATGTTATTTATAACAGAGGTAGTGAGTTTGGGGCTGATGTTGAGTTTGAAAATGTCATGTCAAAACTCACAGATGTAAAATGAGTTCCCAAAAAAACGCATTTGCACAAATATATAAATAAAAAAATGATAGATTCCATAATGTATATCCAGGGTGCTGGATATCTGTTCCCCTGCAATCCATGTTAAGTTTATTCAATTTTGCCTGCTGGATCATCCCCATGGGCCGAGTTTTCTATTGAAAATTAAAAAGGGCCATAACAGGCCTGACTAGATCCTATGCTGCTGTTCAATTATCATCAGAGATCAAGGATGACCTACAAGTACGGTGCCATTTTCTTAATGAATTCAATGGTAAGCGCATATGGCCCACCCCTCCCATATCTAGTCATCATTGCACTTACCTACGGACGCTTCAGGCTTACTGGGTTTCAATACATATGTTTATGATGAATGGTACGCCGCACACTGGCCGGAATCATTGACGCAGTCTACAAGGCGAGCCTATGGGTGTGCATGGCAGCAGTGGCAACAATTCCTTGTCTTTAGAGGATCACAAGACTCAGGTCAGAGTGATGCCATGCTGGCCTTTATGTAGTCGCCATACTAGGATGGTGCTCACATGCGGATCTGACTAAAAACTTCATAATAACAAAAGCTTTAAAAAGTTGGGCGCACGAGAGACCAGCCCCTGAATACACTAGGCATCCCATAGATCTGCAGTTGTTGCGCCAGTTAGTATTCTTGCAATTTGTGACAGACAACAGGTACAAACTTCTTTTGTTTAATACTGTGTTTGCGCTGGCTTTCTTTGGCGCGTTCAGGATTTCTGAGATAGTGGCGCAATCCAAGCTGAATATAGCATCTGGCTTGCTATTACTTCATGTTATCATACAAGATACTCAATTGACATGCAAAATCACCAAGTCCAAAACTGACCAAAAGGGTAGAGGCACGTGGATTCATAAACCTATCGCTAGAATTAACAAGACGATTAACAGGGTTTACACCCATGGCCAGCCCCAATATTTCATATATGGATGGTACACCGGTCACTCGTTATCAATTTAATGTACTATTTAAAAGAACGTTAGAGTTCATGGGTTTAGAAAAAAGGAGAAGCAAAGAAGCGCAAAACAAATCCTTATCTGAGATAAAATATATCACAGTAGCATTCAATCATTATAAAGACAACAGGGCCGGTCTGGCCATCTGGCACTTCAGGCAAATGCCAGAAGGGCCGATGGCAGTGTGGCTCGGTCCGGCTCCCTGCGATCCCCCACTTAATTATATTAAATTATGTTTTTTTGCCCCGGTGGACCCGTCATGACATCACACGTCATGACGGCTCAGTGGGCTGGCCCAGCTCCCGTGCTGTCATAAAAAATACACTTACCATAAGCAGCCTCCGAGAATCCACTGTGCGCCCTCTACAGCCAGTCCTACGCGGCCGCGCGATGTGACGTCATCACATCGCGCGGCCCGCGTATGACTGGCTGTAGAGGGCGCACAGTGGATTCCCGGAGGCTGCTTATGGAAAGTGTATTTTTTATTTTCTCAGGGAAAATGGTGCTGGGGGGAGAGAAAGAGTACCCGACAATGTGTGCAGGGGGGGTAGAAGAGGACCCAACAATGTGTGCAGGGGGGGGTAGAAGAGGACCCGACAATGTGTGCAGGGGGGGGGAGAAGAGGACCCGACAATGTGTGCAGGGGGGGGGGGAGAAGAGGACCCGACAATGTGTGCAGGGGGTGGGGAGAGGACCCGACAATGTGTGCAGGGGGTTGGGAGAAGAGGACCCGACAATGTGTGCAGGGGGGGGGAGAAGAGGACCCGACAATGTGTGCAGGGGGGGGAAAGAGGACCCGACAATGTGTGCAGGGGGGGGAAAAGAGGACCCGACAATGTGTGCAGGGGGGGAAAAGAGGACCCGACAATGTGTGCAGGTGGGGGAAAGGGGGGGGAGAAGAGAACCCAAAAATGTGTGCAGGGGGGGGAAGGACCCAAAAATGTGTGCAGGTGTGGGAAAAAGGACCCAAAAATGTGTGCAGGTCTGGGGGAAAGGACCCAAAAATGTGTGTAGGGGGGGAGAGGACCCAAAAATGTGTGCATGGGGGAGGAAGAGGGGCGGAAAATGTCTGCAGTGGGGGTGAGGGGCTGAAAATGTCTGCAGGGGGAGGGGAGAGGGGCTGAAAATGTCTACAGGGGGGGAAGAGGGGCTGAAAATGTCTGCAGGGGGAGGGAAGAGGGGCTGAAAATGTCTGCAGGGGTGGGAGGAGAGGGGCTGAAAATGTCTGCAGGGGTGGGAGGAGAGGGGCTGAAAATGTCTGCAGGGGTGGGAGGAGAGGGGCTGAAAATGTCTGCAGGGGTGGGAGGACAGGGGCTGAAAATGTGTGCAGGGTGGGGAGAGGGGCTGAAAATGTCTGCAGGGGGAGGGCAGAAGGGCTGAAAATGTCTGCAGAGGGAGGGCAGAGGGGCTAAAAATGTCTGCAAGGGGGAGGGGAGAGGGGCTGAAAATGTCTGCAGGGGGGGAGGGGCTGAAAATGTCTGCAGGGGGGGCTAAAAATGTCTGCAGGGGGGGAAGAGGGGCTGAAAATGTCTGCAGGAGGAAGAGGGGCTGAAAATGTCTGCAGGGGGGGAAAGAGGGACTGAAAATGTCTGTAGGGGGGGGAGAGGGGCTGAAAATGCCTACAGGGTTAATGAAATGTCTTACGTGGTATTTAAAAAATAGAGTAGCTTTGGGGGGTATCTTTTTTGCGTGGAAGTTACATGGCTGTTCTCTGGTCTCAGCTATCACTAGAATATTAAATACCAGTGAGATGGGGCTGGTAGAGGTAAATATTTTATTGACCACAAATGTTCAGATATTACTTATATATGCCTGTACAATGGGGTAGAGTTATCTTTCCATGATGGAGTGTTTTGTTTTGTTTTTAATTAAAGAGCATATTCATTCAGGGTTTGTTAACATTTTGCAAGATAGTAAAATTTTTGCACTTTCAATACAGGGCTCCAAATTTCCAGAAGCCTGCGGGAAGACACCAAAGCAGCAAGAGAGGAGAGCAAGAACAGGTAAGAGAGAATGGCGCAATCAATCTAAATTTGAATGCTGGAGAATGTTTCGGAATATTTATATTTAGGAGTATTACTATACATTGGGGGGGGGGGGGTGGCGCTGTTGGTGTATTTGTCTACGGTGACCGAATCCCTTAATCAATCCCTGGGTTTTCTGTAGTCGTTTTATGTTTTCACACACAGTCGGAACAGTATGCCTTTGTAATTCAAGCAAACTGATTTGCACAACAAGGGAATTGATCAGGGTGGGCAGAAGACAAAGTGTGATACACAAGTTTGTGCTGCTGCTTAACATGTTGGACTGCACCAGCAACGCCATTTCACGGTGCAACAATATCGCGCATGGAGCCCACAGCAGGTGGGCCTGTGTGTTTTAAATGTCAGGGCTGATTTTTAGTCTCAGTCCGGCCCTGAAAGACAATTTATTATTTCAATCACAAAAACACACAAAAAAATGCACAATAGGTTAAAATAACAAAAAATAAATTAAATTCAAATACAAATATAAAAATAAGGGTTACAAAATATAGGCCATATATCTAATGATCCGGACTTGTTATCTCACCAATAGCTTATTCATCTCCTATAGTGCACATATAGGGATTAAAAAAGAAGAAATTGTTGTCTATAAAAAGTATTTTGTGCTTTAAACCAGGCTTGTTGTTAAGATAATCAAGAGACCATTCCACAGTTTCCAAAATATGATCGTATCATTTAAGTTCCATGCAGCGATAGCACAGTCTCCTTAAGACTACAATATTGATTAGCTGCCACGATCACTCATATCATATCAAAGTCCAAAGTAACATCACTCAGGATTAGGTATAAAGCATATGACTCATGAAGCCCAGCTGGCAGTTTGTGACTCCGTCTTCTAGAACTGCATAACAAGTCTATCATCCAAAATGAAATCCTCTTGTTCACCGCAGTGACCTTACCCCTCTCAGAACTTGACATAGTCAAATAGAAAGAGTAAGTGTAGTCCAAGTGGAAATATAGGTCTTTTTTTAATCACTCCTTCCCGTAAGCACAATCCGATGCAGGTCCTTTGATCACAGATATATTGTAACAAGCTGACGCGTTTCTTCACTGGTGTTCTGTGGTTTCTTCAGTGATAGTTGCTTGTGTTATGAGTCTGCTATTTACACTCCTTCTCTCCAATGCCAGTTAGTTCCTAATCAAAACCATATGTAGAACACAGCTATCTGATAATTAACCCATTGATCTTCTTAATACTACAGTGACATTTATACATTTTATCTGCTTAACAAATTAAATCAATAAAATAATAAGAAAACTTTAATAAATATGGCTATACATATATAGATCAATAATCGTAAAACCATAAAACTCTCAACCGGACAGTATCTAAAACAAATAACTTTCTTAAATGGTTTTATATAAAGAAAACACAATTTTCTTAGCTCATTCTCATGCTAACAATTTGTATACTAAATTAATTTTACTCAAAACAGTCATTCTCTTATTACAATTTAAAAAACCATCGTTATAATAATAACTCCAGAGAAAATAAAAACTGTGAATTAGCTACGGGACACAAACTCGTGACCTACAACTAGGGGTTAGCGGGTTTGGATTTTTGAAATCCTAACACCCCCGAACAGTGCCGATCCGACGCAAAACTCAGAACGAGGCAAAACGTCATCATCCCGCCGTCGGATCTCGCGAGATCCGGATTCATATTATTCCCCGCTTCCCGCCGCCATCTTCACTCGGGCATTGGAGAGGGAAGATGGAGGGTGTGTGGTGGTGTCCTCTGACCTGCTCAGTCCAGTGGTGCTGTCCTGTGCTCTGTCCTGCTCAGTCCAGTGGTGGTGCTGCCATAATTCCAGTGGTGCTGTCCTGTGTTGTCCTGTGCTGCTTAAGTCCAGTCCAGTGGCACTGCCATATAAGTCCAGTCCAGTGGTGCTGTCCTGTGTCCAGTCCAGTGGTACAGCCATTTAAATCCAGTGGTGCTGTCCTGTGCTGCTTAAGTCCAGTCCAGTGGTACTGCCATATTAGTCCAGTCCAGTGGTACTGCCATATAAGTCCAGTCCAGTGGTACAGCCATATAAGTCCAGTCCAGTCGTACAGCCATATAAATCCAATGGTGCTGTCCTGTGCTGCAAAAGTCCAGTGGTGGTGTCCTGTACTGCATAAGTCCAGTGGTTCTGTCCTGTGCTGCTTAAGTCCAGTCCAGTGGTACTGCTGTATAAGTCCAGTGGTACTGGCGTATA
Organism: Mixophyes fleayi; assembly: GCF_038048845.1. Classification (NCBI taxonomy): domain Eukaryota; kingdom Metazoa; phylum Chordata; class Amphibia; order Anura; family Limnodynastidae; genus Mixophyes; species Mixophyes fleayi. The sequence continues at coordinate 314,704,944 of NC_134402.1, forward strand.
AATCCACTCATCCTGCCGTATAAGTCCAGTGGTACTGCTGTATAACTCCAGTCCAGTGGTACTCTCCTGTGCCGCATATAATTTTTAAAGGCTTTGCCGAGTGTGTGTGGTTTATGGGTACGCTCTCTTGTGCTGCATATAATGGAGAACAAAAATTTGGAGGATAAAGTAGGGAAAGATCAAGAACCACTTCCTCCTAATGCTGAAGCTGCTGCCACTAGTCATGACATATACAATGAAATGCCATCAACGTCGTCTGCCAAGGCCGATGCCCAATGTCATAGTAGAGGGCATGTAAAATCCAAAAAGCCAAAGTTCACTAAAATGATCAAAAAAAAGAAATTAAAATCATCTGAGAAGAAACGTAAACTTGCCAATATGCCATTTACGACACGGAGTGGCAAGGAACGGCTTAGGCCCTGGCCCGTGTTCATGACTAGTGGTTCAGCTTCACACAACGATCTAAGCCCTCCTCCCCCCCCCTCTAGAAAATTTAAGAGAGTTAAGCTGTCATCAAAAACACAGCAAACAACTCTGCCTTCTAAAGACATGGCATCACAAATCCCCAAGGAGAGTCCAAGGGTGTTGGTGGTTGCGATGCCTGACCTTCCCATCACTGTACGGGAAGAGGTTGCTCCTTCCACCATTTGCAGCACGCCCTCTGCATATGCTGGAAGGATCACCCACAGTGCAGTTCCAGATTTTGATAATGAAGGTGTCAATGTTGTACACCAGGAGGAGGATATTGATGTAGCTGGAGCTGAGGAGGAAGTTGACGAGGAGGATGCTGATGGGATTTGCTTAAATGAGGCACCAGGGGGGGAAACAGTTGTTGTCCATGGGATGAAAAAGCCCATCGTCATGCCTGGGCAGAAGACCAATAAATCCACCTCTTCGGTCTGGAATAATTTCTATCCCAATCCGGACAACAAATGTATTGCCATATGTAGCTTATGTAAAGCTGCAATAAACAGGGGTAAGGATCTTGGCCACCTAGGGACATCCTCCCTTACACGTCACCTGAAGACCCTTCATAATTCTGTGTTTAGTTCAGGAACTGTGGCTAGGACAGTCAGCAGTCCAGGGACACCTAAATCCCTTGGTCCTCTTGTATCCACACCAGCAACACCCTCCTCGTCAATTTCCTCCTCGATCCAGATCGGAGGTAGTCCTGCAGGCCATGTCACCGGCATGACTAAGTCCTCTTCAATCCGGGATTCTTCTGGAGGATCCTGCAGCGCTACGCCTACTACTGCCGCTGCTGCTGTTGCTGCTGGGAGTCGGTCATCTTCCCAGAGGGGAAGTCGTAAGACCGCTACATCTTTCACTAAGCAATTGACCGTACAACAGTCGTTTGCCATGAGGACGAAGTACAGCTATGTTGGTGTTAGACGTGCATCCAGTGTCCGCCATCAGTGGAGTGGGATTTAGACGGTTGATGGAGGTATTGTGTCCCCGGTACCAAATCCCGTCTAGATTCCACTTCACTAGGCAGGCGATACCCGGGATGTACAGAGAAGTACGAAAAAGTGTCCTCAGTGCTCTGAAAAATGTGGTTGTACCCACTGTCCACTTAACCATGGACATGTGGACAAGTGGTTCAGGGCAAACGAAGGACTATATGACTGTGACAGCCCACTGGGTAGATGCATCGCCTTCCGCAGCAACAATAGCAGCAGCATCAGTAGCAGCATCTCCGAAACGCCTGCTCGTTCCAAGGCAGGCAACGTTGTGTATCACCGGTTTCAGTAAGAAGCACAACGCCGACAACCTCTTAGAGAAACTGAGGGAAATCATCTCGCAGTGGCTTACCCCACTTAGACTCTCCTGGGGATTTGTGGTGTCGGACAACACCAGTAACATTGTGCGGGCATTACATATGGGCAATTTCCAGCACGTGCCATGTTTTGCCCACACAATAAATTTGGTGGTGCAGCATTATCTTAAAAGTGACAGGGGTGTGCAGGATATGCTTGCGATGGCCCGCAAAATTGCAGGACACTTTCGCCATTCTGCCACTGCCTACCGAAGACTGGAGCACCATCAAAAACGTCTGAACCTGCCCTGCCATCACCTCAAACAAGAGGTTGTGATGCCCTGGAACTTCACCCTCTATATGCTGCAGAGGATGGAGGAGCAGCAAAAGGCCATTCAAGCCTACACAGCCACCTACGACATAGGCAAAGGAGTGGGGATGCACCTGAGTTAAGTGCAATGGAGACTGATTTCCGTGTTGTGCAAGGTTCTCCAGCCGTTTGAACTTGCCACACGAGAAGTCAGTTCCGACAGTGCCAGCTTGAGTCAGGTGATTCCCCTGATCAGGCTGTTGCAGAAGCAGCTGGAGAAAGTGAGGGAGGAGCTGGTAAACCATTGCGATTCCACAAAGCATGTAGCTCTTGTGGATGAAGCCCTTCGTACGCTTTGCCAGGATCCGAGGGTGGTTAGTCTTTTAAAGTCAGAGGAATACATTCTGGCCACCGTTCTCGATCCTCGGTTTAAAGCGTATGTTGTGTCTCTGTTTCCGGCGGACACAAGTCTACAGTGGTGCAAAGACCTGCTGATCAGGAGATTGTCATTTGAAGAGGACCGTGACATGGCAACAGCTCCTCCTTCATTTTCTTCCACACCTGTGGCTGCAAGGAAGCAGCTGAGATTTCCTAAACGACCCGCTGGCGGGGATGCAGAGCAGGCAGGAGCGAATTTGAACATCTGGTCCGGACTGAAGGACCTGCCAACGATTGCTGACATGTCTACTGTCGCTGCATTGGATGCTGTCACCATTGAAAAAATGGTGGAGGATTACTTTGGTGACAGCATCCAAGTAGACATGTCAGACAGTCCTTACTTGTACTGGCAGGAAAAATAGGCAGTTTGGAAGCCCCTGTACAAACTAGCTCTATTTTACCTGAGTTGTCCCCCCTCCAGCGTGTACTCCGAAAGAGTTTTTAGTGCAACGGGGAAACTGTTCAGTGAGCGGCGAAGGAGGTTGCTTCCGCAAAATGTGGAGAAGATGATGTTCATCAAAATGAATTATCAATTCTTTAATGAAGACCAGCAATGGCCTCCAGAGACTACAGAGGGACCTGTGATTGTGGAGTCCAGCGGGGACGAATTGATAATGTGTGAGGATGAGGAAGTACACACTGAAGGTAGCGAGGAATCAGAGGATGAGGACGACATCTTACCTCAGTAGAGCCAGTTTACTTTGTACAGGGACAGATGAATTGCTTTTTTTGTGTGGGGGCCCAAACAAACCAATCATTTCAGCCACAATTGTTTGGCAGGCCCTGTTGCTGAAATGATTGGTTTGTTAAAGTGTGTATGTCCTATTTTCCGCAACATAAGGGTGAGTGGGAGGGCCCAAGGACAATTCCATCTTGCACCTCTTTTTTTGGCATTATGTGCTCTTTAAAGGCCTAGTTTTTCAAACTGCTATCCTGTCTGCCACTGCAGTGCCACTCTTAGATGGGCCACGTATTTGTGCCGCCCACTTGTGTCGCTTAGCTTAGTCATCCAGCTACCTCGGTGCAACCTTTTGGCCTAAAAACAATATTGTGAGGTGTGAGGTGTTCAGAATAGACTGGAAATTAGTGGAAATGAATGTTATTGAGGTTAATAATAGCGTAGGAGTGAAAAAAAAACAAAAATCTGGATTTTAGCAGTTTTTATGCTTTTGAAAAAAAAAAAAATCAGAACCCAAAACCCAAAACCTTGAGGGGGGTGTTTTGGCAAAACCCATTAGAACCCAAAACCTGAAGGTAATCAGAACCCAAAACCCAAAACGCGAAAAGTGGCCGGTACACATCCCTAATCAAAACCCAAAACGCGAGAAGTGGCCGGTGCACATCCCTACCTACAACATAGAAAGCAATTGCTCAACATTTAGATTGATGTAGCATCATATATCCTTACCTGAATTGCTCAACAGGATTACAGATGGTTATTGTTAATATCTAATATTTAAGGTCAGCGTCTAGTTTTAGCGCTCAAGGTTGGATGTTAGATTTTTGGAGTTTTCATGGGTTTAGTGCCAGTATGGCACCCACTCCTTCCGGATTGCAGCAGATACATCCACAACCTTGGCTGGCTCCCCAGTAGCCACCATAAAGACTCTTGGCAAATGAAAATAATTAACTTACAAAAAATTAAATAGGCCTAACGATTAACTGCTTTCACCCTACCATGCCTACACCCTCCCTCCCTCCCTTCTTGAAGGGATTTTTTCCGTTTTTCCCCTGGATCAAGGCCTAATTATCTACATGCCTCCAGGGTTTTTTCTGTTTTTTTAACCTTCATGTGGGTTACCTTTATCCCCCTCTCACCATCCCATAGGTGAAGTTCTGTTGCAAACAAAGCTTATGTTAATTGGAGCTGACGTCAAGTAACTTTGTCCGCAGATGTCACAAAGCAGAAGAGGTGAACTTTGGTCACAGGCCACTCCTATGTGTACTGGGTGTCCAGACACGAGATGGACTCAAATTGGGCTTTCCTTCCAGCCCTTTGTTGGCCCAACTTCCTGCCTTGGTTGAACAGTGAAATTGTTATATAGGAACCCCGGAAATCCTGGTAATCCAAATGGACAGTAACAATATAGTGAAGGGGGAATCTTAATAATCTTAATAATCAAGATTCAGGAAGATTTACTGACCATTAGTTTCAAATGGACGACCATTACCCTAGTCTGGTCCGCAATAGTGTCCCACCTTTGTTGGCGAACTGAGATTCCCTTTAAGACCAAGCTTAACCGCTTGGTAGGGTGCATGATAGGTCCATGGGAGTTTTTTTTAATTGATCATCCGTTGATATCAGTAGACCAAATTCAACGTTTCTGTGAGATAGTGTAAATGGCGTGATGGGGTAACGCTCACAGGAGACGGGCTGTGGATTTTCATCGACCAAATTTATTGGAGGTTGGAGACATTCTTAGGTCAGCTGTTGGTGGGCTGTTGATCCAGTAAAGGACAACAGCATTGATAGGAAAGCACTGCTATCAGTGTCTGATATACACGGCGCTATCACTGATTGGTCACAGGTCCTTTTGTGAGGTGGACCCCTTGATCTTCTTTGTGAGGGAAGGCCATTGTGAGTCTAGAAGAGGTGTAATCACTCTGATGCCAGATTTAGCGCCGGCCATCCATTGAGGGATTACATTTTTCTTTAAGTGGATTCAGGGCCATTTGGCCATCCACAGGTATGGTTCAGTCATCTGTTGTTAGCTGTCACGCAGTGTGCTTTCTCCACCACCAATTTACAATTGACTAAATAATCTGTGTCCTATATTTTGCCAACTCAAGAAAATGTCTGTGTCTTAATTTATTAGATATCATTAAGTTAATTATAGTGGCTGATTGTGAAGGGGTGGGAGACATCCACGATGTGCAGTTTATGGAGGTTGGAGACTGTATGGCAGAGGAGTCCGTGGAGAATGGGATGCAGGTCCTGAGTATCTGGAATTCTCCATCTGTGTGCCTACGACTGGGTGAGAGGAATCAATAGTGAAGAGCATGTGTGAAAGCAGGAGCTTTTATGTAACAACTGTTATTTTCTAAGAGACTGTGTGAGGAGTTAATAGATACCAATGACATCTGCTGAAGAAAATGTGCAGGAGGAGGTGTTCAAATATATATCATTTGCAACCTTTCTGCTTTTCTGTGCTGGAGAAAGAGGAGCAGTAATAAAGTTTATTTTCATTTTCAAACTGAAATGGCCTGGCAGCCAATTTTATTTGCATCGCACCGCACAACTAAACTAAAAGTTGCCTACATGTGAACTGTATGAAACATACGTGTATTGGGGGGTTTGTTTGTCCGTACCCACCAGATAACTGTAGTAACAAGTACAGCAGGTCTTTGCAGCTTAAGCCACCAGAGGCATCCTTCACAGCAGTACAAATTTGCAGATTTTATGCTTTGGAAACTGTTCAAGTTTCCTATAGGTATTTTCAGCACAGACTGTAAAGGGTACAGATGGGTAAGTTTTAGCCATTCGATAATGAGAGAATGGATAAGGGTTCTGGTAAGATCCAAGGTGAGAAAGGGGCATATTCTGGCAATGTTTTGAAGAGGAAGAGGCAACCTGACAGTGCAGAGGGACTAGATGTTTGAAGTGAAGCTGAGAGCAGAGTTAAAGATAACACCAAAGCAGTGGCACAGCGTCAATGCATCCACGCTGGGGGACATGGAGGTCAGGTTATAGACTCGCACTGCAGTGTGCCATTTTAGCCAGTAACTGGGAAGGAGGAGGGTGGTCCCGAGTACCCGGTAAGTGGGGGGGGGGGCAGGTGCCACAAGCCAGCAATTATTAGCCCAGTAAGGGCAGTAAAGAGGGTGGAGGGGTCGGTGGAAGCCGCAAGGCCCATTTAATAAGAGCCCCTTCAAGAGGGACAGCGCTCCACAGCATAAAGAGCCCAGTAAGAGCAGAAAGAGTCCATACAGAGGGGCAATCAGAGAGGGGGATCCCCACCTCTAGGAGCACACAGGGAGAGGCACCAGTGCAGGGGGAGAGCATAAAGAAATGCAGTACTGCATGACAGGTACACCTGGATAGACAGTGGACAAGAGGGGAGAGTCCCCCAACACCAAAGGTCATAGTGATGATAGAGCCTTTTAAAGGGGATTGTCTGGAGGAGAGAGGCATGAGTGAATCGCAGCCAGAGACTCTGGAAAGGGGTAAGTGCATTGCAGCTTCCACAGAGAGGCATTTGTATAAAAAAAAAGGGGGGGGGAAGAGAGCCCCTGAATATAGTAGCATATGAAAATATTCTGGAAGTGCTATAGCTATAGCAGAGGGATGAAGGGATGAAGGGAGGTACCTGGATAGTAGGGAATTACTCCGTACAGCCACAGTAGGAGCCCTTTATGAAAAGTACCCCCATACCAGGAGGGGGCATCGCTGCATGAAGGCAGTGTCGCTAAAGTTGCAAAGGAGGGTCCCTGATGTAAGGGATGGTGCGCAGGTGTGTATTGCAAGAACCCCTGGACCATGCCTACCGTCTGACTGTGTATATGATTGGCTTCGTCTGATGGTTTGAATAATTGCACTGACAACATCGGGTACGTGAACTCCCAGAATTATTCTATTGCTGCTAAGTGTGTGCTGTAGGAGTTGGAGTTACTGTGGAAAATTTGTCTGCAATGGTTATGATTTTTGTGCTGGAGGAAGAGGAGTATAATAAAGTTATCTTTTGTTTTGAACTGAGATTGCCTGGTGCCCAATGTTTATGTACATTTACACTGCACCGCCACTAATGACCACTCCACGGTAACTGATTTAAATTCCTGCATATTCAGGGAACCATCAGTGGGAACCATCAGGGAACCATCAGAAACACAAAACCAATAACGGTGGAAAGGTCAGACCATTGTACCACCAACCCAGAATCATACCTTATCTATTGGCCGGTGCGAAATATCTGTCCAACGGCAAGACTACACCGACCTTATAACCGCCAGTAAAATATTCAACATACTGGCCCAGATGCCATAGCAAGTACAGATACAAGTAATACCACAAGCAATCAGAGGTGATCAGTATATTTTGCCATTAACAAGACATGTATAGTTGAAGGGCTTCCTTGTAGTTCTTCTGGAGGGACTGCTACACCTGCACTGATGTACCTAGCATTTCAGATAATGGGTTCTTAGGGTTCTTAAGATTTCTTAGTGTTTCTGCCTATAGTAGGCAATACTGGCACTTTTAATGTTCAGTTACCATTATCTCAGTTGTTGGGTTGAGGTGGAATTAGAAACTCAGTCTTTGCTATTGGGAATGGGCTCACAGTAAGCACCACCATTGATTAAATTTGTCACTGTTTCACTGTCGGCTCCACACCAGTCTGTACCTGTACTTCAAGCTCTGGACTAATGGGAGCAATTTTACGTAAGGATGTTGCTGTGAGGATTGATTGCAGGTACCACATAAAGACTATGAAGAAGCATGCTTATGTATGGCCCCTCCATTAGGTATGCACATGGTATTGGCAATAAAGGAAAAACATCAGGATAGGAGAAATATGTAGACGGTTTCAATTTGTTACAGTCACAATACTGGTGCATTAGCTGAAGTCCAATGGCCAATACAGCTACATTGAAATGAGTCAGGCTGTAGCCAGATCAGTATATAAGCAGGTAGTCAGTAGTAAGCTGTGACATTACACAAACAGGTAGTCAGTCATTCGCCTGGTAGGTACAAACACAGGTAGTAGATAGGAACAGGGTCAGGTAGCAGGAGCTCAAGAAAAGGCTTTAGACAGGGAGTAAATTTTAAAGGCCCAAACAAGCAACAGGATCCAAGAATAATTCTTCTGAGGCAGTAATTGAGTATATGGCATGAAAGGGGCATAAAAGTGTCTGGGCCTACTGCATATGTGCGAACTGGCTAGCGGTAAAAATAATCATACTTATTGCCTCATATTGAATAGGTTTCTCAGTGCTACAGCCCTGCTGACAAGCATCAAGAGACAAGTTGCAGGAAAATATATACTGTATCCATCAGCATATAGCAATAGATCAACACCAAGTCTTTGGGGAAAACTTTCGGAGGTGTAAAATTAAATATAATACTTCTGGCTATTGTAAAGGAAAATATAAAATGCCCTTTATGTAAAGTGTTGTATACCTCCAGTTGTTAAAAAAGGAGCCAGATCCAGGTATCGTTCCATGTGTGTAGTGAGAATGCTTGGAAAAGCCAAACTAAAACAAAACTTTGTAATTTAATGTATGAATCATAAAAATACACTGGGCCTAATACACGAAGTGTACTTTGGGTCTGATTCATGTCCAAACGCAACTTAGACATATGATCCATATTTACAAAGATCATGCAGCTTCTGCATAGTTCCGCCAATTTTCAAATCCAAGCGTATCTCAAGATACATTACAATTTGAATATAGGTAGAAATACACTATGTGTAAACAGTACTTGTTATATGTAGACACATATAACAGACTCCAGTATTCGATGCGTATGTACAATAAAAGTTCACATCAGGCCACGAAAAACTTTAATTTCATTATAAATTAAAATAACAACTGTTAACAATATAATCATTTTAAAAATAATTACTTTTAAACTATTTAAAAAAAATATTTTAATTTATATTATTTACATAAATAAAGATGAATTCCATGCATACAGTGCATACAATGCATTTTTATAGTATATCTTAGTTGCATACAGTTGATCTGTGATAGCTACTGACACACACACATATGTGTAATTTTTACTTCAAAGACTATGCCATTTCGTCATCCCAATCATCTGGCATTTACTGTAGCGGGTGTATAAGATCCAGCTGAAGACTATATATGGCCTATGTTAGTCCGCCCCTTCCCTCCCCTGTTCCACGACTCATGTCATAGGCAGTCGTGTCACTTGCGTGTGGATATGAACTGCGCTCATTGGTGTAATGCCCATTGTTGAGAATGCACAGTGCAGAATCACGCGAGAACATGAATCATGACCTTTATGTGCACTGCAGAACATAACAGTATTGCATAATAGCATTGGAACTTGCCTATTCTCCACCCACAGGATATGTTTTCAAGCTCTCCTAGGTGAGTGAAGAAGAGAAAATATCTCAAAAGGCACACTGTGCAAAAGTGTAAACGCCAAGTGAAAGTCCCCAACATCCTATCACTTTTGTACCATCCCTTTCATGATATAATATTTTAATGTTTTATTTATAAAATACTGCTCAGTGTAGACCCCAGCTCTGTAAGGTAGGAATGCTACCCACTGTGCTTCAGTTCCAACATTTTTATCTGGTGGTAACATCCACATTATTACCATCTTGAGATGGTGATAGTGTGGGTGCTTTACTTCAATCTTTGACAAGGCCAGTACATCAGCAGACGCACTCATGGTCGATACAAACTGGGTGACAACATTCTTAGCCAGCGGTGGTACATGTACATTAGGGCAGAAAGCGATAACTGCCAGGAAGGGCTTGTTAAATAGAAAGACGATAGAAAAAAAATTAGGGCTTTTACCTATTTGATATATAGATCCAAAAGTGATAGTCACCTCCTCCCATCTACCTTATAATCTGTGCTGCAAATGTGCAGATCACACTAGTTCAGTTAAATCAAAACATCAATACAGACGATTAACCCTTACTGTCTACACCTGCTAAATTAATATATGATATCTACTCTAACTAGGAACTTGAGAAGCCTCAAGTGACCCATTAGGTAAGAATTAGCTGGGAATCTATGGGGTAAAGCTATAGTTAAATACATTAATTCTAGCTCCCCCCCTTCCCAATCAGAGAGTAACACTTACATGAACAATTGATCATGCATAATAAAAACAAAATCAGCGCAGCAAGCATGGAAACAGCATAACATTAACCAACTATTTACAGAAATATTAAGAAAGCAGTGTGTACAGTAGATATGTAACTGTACAACTGCAGCTGTGCTGTGTACATGCTTGTTTAGGTGTTTGTGCCAGTGGACATGATGTGTGTAGAGCCTGCCAGTAGCTGGTTCCCTTTTCCGTCCATGGAAAGTCCAATTACCCCAGATCATGTGCTGGTTGCTGAAGGAAATGACACAGGCCTCCGGGGAGGAAGAGAGGTGAGGGGCAGGGCAGAGGGGTAACTGAACAGCTGTTTACTCTCCTTTGCCTCGTGGACTTCAGTTTCCCCTTTTCAACATTTTATACAATTACTACCAGCTAAAAAATTCCCAGTAATTAATTAATGTCTTCACTTCCTGAGTTTTGGGCTGTCGGTGCCCCACCATAGAGTAATGGAAAATATGTACTGAAATCTTTGATTATTGACCTGTTAACTGTAGAGCAATGTGTACTAAAACAAGCTGAGGCACTGATTCATTTTTATAGTGTTGCACACTATGCAGTGAAAGGGTTAATCCTAGTCGCATACCAATGTCTGAGATTTGTCTCCTTATACTGTGCCAGTTCCCTAAAAGTACACTCCCTTCCATTAGAGGATTGTCACCTCATCACTCACTGAAGAATGTGTATGGGATTCCCACATCCTTTGCTCCATTTCTGTGCCAGTAGGTAGCAGTGCTGTCCAGGCTCTAAACCTGCCAACACCACCACTCTCCTTGGTATAAATTGAGGAGGATAATGTAATAGCCCTATCCTGTTGTGTGTGTGGGCTGCCCACTCTAGGTTATCAGGACAGGTTCAGATCACTGATGAAATAGTAATGTTGTCAAAACGAACAAATACAGTAGAAGTACTGCGGTTGTCTAATATATTATGGCACATGAAGAGACATATAATTTTGCTTCTCTTCCTTTTACATTTCCTCACATTTACTTTAATTGTTGTCCTGACCGTGTGCTTGGATGAATGTATAGGCCAAGGTATGCAGATGATGGAGTTAGTTGGGACTCAGTTGGGAGATTTGTGAGGTCACATAACCCCACCCAGGGCAGCAGACAAAGTGGGGCGATGCACCCTTGAGGAGTAATTTTTTTTTTTTTCAATTTACTAGCAACGTTTCCCCAGAATGGTGGTCAGTGGTTGGTGAACAGGTACTTTGTGTTGTCACCACTGGGTTCATGAACAGCCGTCATAACTGTTGACAGATTGTGGTTGATCTTTGTGGTTCATAGCAGCAGTGATAGAGTTCCTGCACCAGTCAGCAGGTGGACTAAGAAGGGCTTCTTTCTACACTAGCCACTTAAATTGTGTAATGCTTTTTACATTAGCCACATATGTGGGAATTCAATTGCTAGCGATGTGGCGCGTGGACATTGCACCAGGCACATTGCCGTCAATTGCGGTAGAAATTACTGCTCTTTTTTCCTTACACCTCTATTAGATTTGAGGAAAAATGAGTGAACATTTCTGTCAAAATCTCTGTGCAAAGTGTCTCACGGATCTTCTGGAGACCCTGTCGTGGCTAATAACCCATAGACTGGGTTCTACACTAGCCACCAGTACTGAATGATTGATCAGTTGATTGATTTAAACACACACCAGACATCACTGCAATACAAACTGGCCTGTTACCTAGACAGATTTATAATAACTTCAGTTGTTAAAAGAATACAGATCTCATAAGAATATGTTTTACAGAACTTTATTAGAAGGCTAACATCGCTGGGTTTTTGGTTGATCGATAGATTTAGATAGTAGTGCTTTCCCTTCATATATAAATTAAATTATCCATATCTGTTGAGGAGACAGGTTGAGATTGTTTAGAGCTTTATGTAGTGAAAGACAACTTTGTAGCTGCAGGTTATGAGAACAGGATAGAAATATAAAGGTGTATATGATGTTCTGCAAGCAACCTTACTTACTGGAATCACACAATTGTTTATTAAAATATTTTGGGGTTTCCCACACAAATGAAAAAGTAACAATATTAAAGATTCTATTTATCATTATAATAATTCTGAATATTTTATCCCCACTTAATGTGGCAATAAAAAATCGGTTACTGCCTCAATCTAACAAAAAATATTGCAGAGGCAGCTGTGAAATACACAATTCTGCCCTGTAGCTGTAAGAATACATTTGCCTCTTCGCTGGGCCAATATTTGCCGATGTGTACATGTACGAGCCGGCGTGTTATATAGGCTTCCCCATGAAACTTACTGTCGGAAGGTTTATTGCCAGTGAGAACACAGTTTTTGTTTTTCTTTCTTGTATTGGACGAAAGGAAATTGATCACCACCAAAACACTAGTTTTCGCCAGCAATAGGGCGAATACTATATGTTGAAAGGATGGCCATGATGAAACCAAATATTATATTTTAATTTCAATATTACTGACAAGCATCTTGACCTCAGAAACTGATACATCCAGCTCTACATTGTAACTAATATAGGTTGTCTCCAAATTGCAGAATAATTTCTCACTTAATTGGACATATTCAATTGGCCGTTTTACTGTCAAAAGTAACGCGGCTGGTTTTTACGGTAATAGTTTGGGTAATTACCGTTATTACGGTACATTTAACGCCGGCTCCCTGAGCTGCGAGCTGAAATCCGGGTTAGCATTACCGTAATAACGGTAATACTTTTAACGTCATGTTACATTTGCGAGTAACATGGCTAACTGAACATGCCCCAATGGATTCTATGGATATGTAAGGCAATGTCTAGCCTCTAATGTCTATAATAAACCACCCTGATCATTTAAACACAAATCACATAGCCCACTCTTCCTTATTAATTAAAATAAGATAATCCTTTCTCTGGTATTCAGAATTAGTAGCTTTATTAGAGGAAATTGTATAGTTGTTTGTTAGTTGTTTTAAGAAAATAGCTATGACAAGATATAATTGATTACAGATTAATTGCAAACTGTCTATTTATTAAACAGAGAAAAGCATGTTGGTGATAAGATTCGCCTGATCTCCCTGGCGAAAGCTTTGCTATGTGGAAGCCTATTTAACAAGAATTGCTGCAGTACAAGGATAACTGCAATTCAACTTCTGTTACCACCAGAAGCTAATGAATGAAAATACCCTTTATTATTTGAATAAATCATTTTTCATTTGGCAAAAGTTTTAAAATATTTATTATTATTTTTTAAGAACTCTAGTTATTTTGAAAACAAACATAATCACTTAAAGCCCAAACCTGGGCTTTAAACTCCACTTCACATACGCAAATCGGCTAGCCAGTTCAAGAATGTGCATATCCATCGGTAAGTCTTACCGCTTTCAGATAGTATCGTTCAGCTGCCCCGATTCAATTTTATTAGTAAATTATGGCGACAATTAACTTTCTATCGATGCGATAAGAGGAAATAGAAAATCAGCTTTATCGCCACTGAATAAAAATAGGCCCGTTTGTTTATAAATAGTTAGAAGAGTCGCAAGCAGTCTTGGATAGATTTATAATGCAAGTTGTTTGAACATTGGTTATAACAGTGCAGTCAGTTTACTTACTGTATAAATTACCTTACTATGCTTATTTTGTTTGATATCCATAAAGACAACGTTTATCTTATTTTGTATGCTTTATTTATATAGTATCTACACATTGCGCAGCTCTTTACAGTCTTAATAATTCCAATCAATCCCTGCCCCATTGGAGCCAACTATAACTCACTCTAAATTCTCTAAAGTGGGTGGAATCCATGAAAAAGACCTGCTCTCCCAAGGGTCCAGGAGAAATACCTGAAATTTGTAAGTGTTTTACACATTCCGGAAGATTAGGCAAGTATGACATAACCACTCAGCTGGAGCTCACCCTCCCTCTATATTAGAGTAGACTTTCTCTTTAGGGATTAGACTAAAGTCTCCCTATTTCTCACATTGCTGTATTGCAGACCCTTGATGTGTTACAGGTTTCCAATCAGCATCTGAAGTTGTTATAGAAAGTTGTAGAGAGCACACATAGAAAGATGTCAGCTTTAAAAACTTCTGGTTAATTATGACCTTATTTGACATTTTGGCACAAAATACCATAATTTCTATTGTTAAATGACATTCTTTAACAGTATATCCAGGTAAATCAACCGTATGCAACCCCTCTCGGGTATCACCTCCTCTCAGGTGGGTGTGGCTCCTTTCACTACTTTCTGGCTTTATTACTGGCCATCCCACTATAACCAGAGATATTTATGCACCACATGGCCATGTGCCATGAACCCCCAATGGGGAAGCCAAGACTCACTCCCCTCCTACAAGGGCCTAGCACATTGCTTCATCTCTTGTCCTTTTATGGACTGGGGCAGGGCCACCTTAACAACTTTATGGGCCCCCGGGCAATGCAGTGTACCGGGCCCCTAAAAAAAAATATATATATATATATATATATATATATATATATATATATATATAGGGGCCCCCTTAACTTACCTTAAGTCCGATCCTCTTCTTTTTTCCGCGCCGCTGAGTCTCTTCTGCTCTCTTCCGTGCTGTGGTTGCAGTGAATGCTGGGCGTGACATCACGCCCAGCATTCACTGCGAGCACAGCACGGAAGAGGGGACCAGGGAGGGAGCCGGATCACTGCTGATGTGACCGCAAGGTAAGTATTTAAAAAAAAAAAAAAAAAAAAAAATTTTTTTTTTCTTTTAGGATTTGGACGGGCCCCCCTTGCCTGCAGGGCCCCCGGGCACCTGCCCATCATGCCCAATGGAAGAGACGGCCCTGGACTGGGATCCCATGTGTTGGTTTGCGCAGAGGAACTTGGCGATTCAGGTTTCGCTGCTTGGCTACACACCCTATGCCGCCCGCATCACAGATTGGCCATGCATCTCTACGAGGCCTGTGCCTCTGCACCAGCTCGTCCCCTGGCGACCCTTGCCTGCAGTCTCCAGGGAGGTGCCGACACCATCACTCCAAATGGGACAATGCAAAATATTTTTTTTTATTGTTTTATATATTTTATCTATTTTTTTCCCTAAGTGAAACTGAAAGCCCAAGTTTGGCTTTCCAGTTCCACTGTGCATGCCTGACTTGGCTAGCCAGACCACACATACGCAGATGTACCCAGGACTGTCTAGCAAAGCAATAAGATTACTCTTCCTGCTGCCAGCTAGTATCGCTGAGCTGCTCCGTCGATATTTTCTAGGTAAATTGCGGCAAGAATAGATTTTCTATCTCTGCAGTAAGCTTGGCTATATTTGTATAGTAGTATATAGTAAATAGATCTATATATAATAAGTAGTGAGCTCCTGAAATGGCATTATCAGGATAGGCTCAGGGTTTCTATATAATAACAAGACACCTCATGTGTAGATTATCAGAACAGATTCAGGTAGTGCTGCATTTCCATAGAATGCAAGCTAACTGGCAATTGAAACAGACTTAGACCTACAAGTAACTATCAAAATAAAGTAAACTTCAACATAAGATGTTTTAATAGGGCATTGGGTCACTGCGATTTGCCAGAACTGCTTCATTTTTCTTGGCATATATTCTACAAGTATCTGCAGGGATGTCACATTTTTTTCCATAAAAATGTTATGAGTTGATGTTTTCTTACTGAGAGTGGAATATACTATTCTCCGGTGTCTCATCAAAATCTCATTCATCTAGAGCTGCCCTTAGTTGATTATGGGGTATATTTACAAAAAAAAGATATTGGAGATATTGCCTATAGCAACCAATCAGATTCTTACTGTCATTTTGTAGAATGCACTAAATAAATGAAAGCTAGAATCTAATTGGTTGCTATAGGCAACATCTCTCTTTTTTTAGTAAATATACCCCATAATCAACTAAGGGAAGCTCCACATCTCTACTTTTTCAAACCCGCAGTTTAGTAAATCTAGCCCTATGTTTTTTTTGTAGACTTTCATGTCAACAACATTTTAGCCTTTCTTGTGAATCTTTGCAAACTGAGCAGACAGCCACCGTCACCACAGATCCAGCTAAACATACCCCAACAATCATCTAAACCTGATTAGAGTAGAATGTAAAGGTGTCTCATTTGCATATGAGGGCAGGAGGTGGCTCCGTGTTTAGCACTTCTGCCTCACAGCGCTGGGGTCAAGAGTTCAATTTCCGAACAGGGCCTTATCTGTGTGGGATTTGTATGTTCTCTTCATGTTAATGTGGGCTTCCTCTGGGTGCTCCGGTTTCCTCCCACACTCCAAAAACATAGTAGGTTAATTGGCTGCTGACAAAATGAACCCTAGTCTGTGTATATGTGTTAGGGACTGTAAACTCCAATATTGCTTGACTGGTGTAAATGACAAATATTCTCTGTACAGCACAGCAGAATTGGTGGTGCTATATAAATATATGGTGATAAGATGAGCAAAGATGTGTTTGCATGTATGTATTTTGAGTTCCACGCATGTGATGATACGTGCAAACTTACATCAAATCAAAAGTATAGATATTCTTTGGAGAAAAGACAGTGTTATGGCAGCCATCAACTCATATTGTCGTGTACGTCTCATATATAACATATTTCAAAATCTGTGTAACTCAAAATAAGATGTTGAGCGGCATTCTTATCTTGCATCTGCGTGCATGTTAACAGCCCTGATCCACCTCTTCAAACATAAAGGAGGTGGATCAAGGCCTGGTCGAGATGCATGCAATTCTATATATGGATGAACTTGTGCACATGCGCAATGTGACGATTTTGCACCTGGATGCAACTTTACATTTATTTGTATTTCTACACCTGAGGACAAATTTCCATAGAAAAGGGTAGAATACTTTTAAACAAAAAGGATCTCTCAGCCACAGAAGTAAAAATGTTTTACACTGTCACAACGCTACAATAAGTGCATGGTTTTAAAATCAGTTATGTTTCATTTAAACAGGGTTTTATTCCCAGATACTAGTCGTGACTTTACCACAGCTTTATAGTAGTGCAACTGAGCAGATGTCTCTTGCTCTTTTTCCTTGTTTACATACACGAGAACCAATCAGATGTGATAGGAACGAGCCAAGGATTCATTACAGTAATGACATCCAGGCTTCTCTTCTTCCAGTGACTGTACACATCAGCACGCAGACTGCAGACGAAAGACGCAGGCAGTAGCAAGTTATGAGCAGAGGAAAGGAGAGGCTAAGGACATAAGAGAAAGGGAACTCTGTGTATCGACAAGCGTACATTTGTTTAATAATTAGTGCTATTTTATGGAGTGAAATAGTTTAAAAAGTTATATATACATCTACATAAAAGCTCTAATATAGTTTGAGAACTGGTAACTGTTGAATTCAAAAGCTTAACAGATAGTCCCCTGACAGTAAAGAAATTCACACCACTCTAGTCCTGTCTGCAGAAGCAATATTCCTTTCATGTTCTTTCTAGTTTGGTCATAAAGAGGCATGGCCTCTCTCCTCAGCACCCCTCGGCCAACTGACTGCTCATCTATCCAATCAGATAAAGAGGTGGGAGTCTTCCTGGCCAACCAAGGAGCATCCTGTCAAAAGCCTGGATCTTTTAAAACAAACATCCCTTCCAGTGACATACTGTATTTTTAGAGAGAGCAGAAGCCAGGAGCAGAAAAAAATAAAAAGATTGGAATGATGTCAGTACAAGCTGTAGCCAATTGCAAATGTCAAGGGGAGGCGCTGGAAAAGTTTCTTTCTTCTTTTTGGGTTTTCCCTGCCCTGGAACAAAAAAAAAAATCTATAATAAGTTTCCCATTAAAAAAACAGAGGGAAAAATCTGGGAGTGAAGGAATGCTAAGGATAGAGCAGAGGGGAGGACAAGAGCAGGAGGGGAGCTGGGGATACTGGGTTCTGCAGGAGGAATCCCCCCCTCTGTCTGTCTGTATTTATATATACCTCCTGTCTATACAGTAACGTGCTTCATTCCTTTCCTTTAGTATCAGTACTGCTTTCACAAGTCCTCTGCCTCTCACTGTTAGCTCCATTGTATATCTCCTACTTTATTCCTTACAACTTTTCCCACATTGTCTCCATCTTATCTCCAATCTGCTATATTTATCACTACTATCCTCTTTACTTTATGATCTATTAACCTCTATCTCTTTTTTGACAGCTTTTTCTGTCTAGCTTTATTCTATTTTTCTGATTCTCTGCATCCTTTCTAACTCTCAAATGGGGACAGCTATTTGTCAAGATGGGGAGCTAGATTTCCGCCTGATTTTTGGCGAGGAAGACTCAGACTCTCCATCACCCAGGAGTAATCTGCATGCGACTGGTAAGTGGTCAGAGGCTCTAGCATAAAGCAATGCACACATCGTTTTCATTAAATGCCTGAAGTTGTCTGTATAAGTTGGACGCATAAGTTGTATAACCTTTACTTGTTTTTTTCTTATATGTGCTGAATGCATGCGTAAAAATATATGAAGTATATAACACAAAGTTTTTATTGCCAGTTATACTTTTGTTGATTTTTTTTAGGGAGGGGGGGATTTGCATACATCACTATATCACATTTGTGCAGTTTCTATTGTATAAAACATGCTAGATGTGCCTGTTTAGGACAGAAGAACAATAGGGTAAAGTAAATAAGCATCTGCAATAGTTAGAGTGGATTCGGTACAGTAGTGGGGAGGACATGTTTTTGTTAAGATAAAGTTTACTAAAAAGTAGGTTTTCAAAATATGAGTTTGTACAATCTGCTTTAGCTTAATGAGTCAGATTATAGAGTGAAATAATGAAATAAAATTAGAACACAAAGAGAAAAACAAAAAGCTGGAAGCAGGTAGAAACAAAGTGTAATCCAATTGCATGTTACAGTGAGTGTTTTAGGCATGTGATAAATAAATTAGAGTTGTCCAATGACATAATATAGAATCAGTTATGATATATTATCTTAATTGATTATCATCAGATAACAGCAATTGAAGTGATGCCTTATAGGATTAATGTCAGTTCATAACAGACAAACCAGTAGTGACTTAGGGGGCTATTTATCAAGGTCTATCATGCAGTAAATCCTACAAAACCGGCTGTATTATTAACTACCGTGCCTACTAATTAAAGTGGTATCGCTGCAGGGTTCAGCAAACTAACGTTCGCAAAAGCTGTCCCAATAGCTGTCTTTGGGGACTATGAACCAGCCCTATTTAGCAAACTCGAAAAAGCTTAGATTTTTGGAGTTTGACCTTGGTTGCTAATGCCATCTGGGGGTGGCGTTAACAGCTCCTTCCTTATTGTAAAGGACCGCTGCAGACAGATATGAGGGATCTCTTCAGATCTCTCTTTGGTAGGCTGCACGCTCCTCCTCCTGGGCAAAAGACGGGGTACTGATGCAAATGCTATGGGATACCACTATCCAGCTTGACATAAATCACATCTCACATGAGGTCATCTGTTGGGTTCTACGGAGTTATTGGTACCAGCATATCAGTAGCATTCTACTTGATAACCACTCTGGGTGGTTACCTGATCATTTCAGCCCTGCTTCTGAAATTCCCCAGCCTCCTATCCTCCACCCGCTCATCACTGTGATCACCTCTATTAGCAGGTTGAAGGAGAAACCCAGTCTCCTCCTGTGGGCTCATGTGTGTGTGTGTGTGTGTGTGTGTGTGTGTGTGTGTGTGTCTATTTTAACTTCTTTGCCGGAACAGCCACTTTGGAAGCGGTGTCCTGGCTTGCGCAAAATGCTAAATAGATCTGAAAACTCAGAGTGAAGACATGCAAAAGGCATTGGTAACTATCAGAGGGGAACAAAACTAATAATTGAAAAATAGGCCCCTAAGCACCAGAAGCCAGGTAGATTTAACTGTTAGCTTCTGGGGTAATATAGATATCACTACAAGGAAAAATACAGAATTAGCCATATTATGGTAGGACTTTTGTCTTTGTTCAAAATTATTTTCTCTGTATATTCTTCCACATAAAAAAAGGGGTTCACAGACACTCATCCTTGCTCTTCCTGGGTTGTTTAGCTCCCAAGATTTATTTTGTTGACTAACAACCTTTTAAGAATTTTAACCACCCCACTTTTAAATCAGGTGAGCTAGAGACCCAAGAGTGACGAGCAATGCAGGGTCAGTTTCATTTTATGTGGGGTTAGGTCAGGGAAAAGAGTGAAAACTAGACACTACTAAGTTAGCATAAGCTTTCTTGCCGTTACACATACAAGAGCTAAGCAATCATGTCTAATATTCATATAATAAGACTGATTTTGGCAAATAGCAATCAATGTGGGTTTTAGTTGTTTGTGGTTTTTGAGACTGAAGTGGGTAAAAATATGGGTCACTGGTCTAGGTCTGGCACAGTTTTGATGAAAGAGACGTGCAGGACGTCACACTAATATGTATTAGTAAGCATATGGATCTGGAACACAAAATGCAAAGAGGCTGAATCTATCCGGTGAGAGGCACTTGGGAAATGCTCTTGCCAAATAACTCTGGTTAGTTTATTTAACTGTGGTATAAGAAGTTGGAAAAGAGCTAACATAACTCAACTTTCATCCACTCACCTTCAAATTGTAGAAGTAAAGTATATTATTTTTCCATTGGATACTACAGACTGTAATAAAAAACATAAAACATTCTGCTACATACACACTGCACGTGAACATTATTTTCATAATCCTGTATGAGAGTGCAGGGTTCATGGAACAGGTGTTTCCATTCATGATACAGTAACACAACAAGACCTCTGACCCGAGACTGGTCCTGTTTCCTTCTGTTTGTGTAGTCTACTATCTGAGACGACTAAATAGCATACAAAAATCCTGTGTAAAACATCACTAACATTACACATTTCAAAACTTCTACTGTATGTAAAAACTACTTGTAATTAGGGATGAGCGCGCTCGGATTTCTGAAATCCGAGCCCACCCGAACGTTGCGGATCCGAGTCGGATCCGAGACAGATCCGGGTATTGGCGCCAAATTCAAAAGTGAAACTGAGGCTCTGACTCATAATCCCGTTGTCGGATCTCGCGATACTCGGATCCTATAAATTCCCCGCTAGTCGCCGCCATCTTCACTCGGGCATTGATCAGGGTAGAGGGAGGGTGTGTTAGGTGGTCCTCTGTGCTGTTTAGTTCTGTGCTGTTTAGTTCTGTGCTGTTTAGTGCTGTGCTGTTTAGTGCTGTGCTGTGCTGTGCTGTGCTGTGTTCTGCAGTATCAGTCCAGTGGTGCTGTGTGCTGTGCTCTGTCCTTCTGAGGTCAGTGGTGCTGCTGGGTCCTGTGCTGTGTCCTGTTCAGTCCAGTGGTGCTGTGTCCTGTGCTCTGTGCTTCTAAGGGCATAGTTATTTCCCCAATATTCCCCTGTGTTTAAAAAAATAAAAAAAAGTTTTTTTTATAAAATACCAAAAACTACTTTAATATTTTTTAATTACCACAAAATTTTCACAACCAATCCTGCAGTATAAGCCCATTGGTACTGCAATATTACCAAGTTCACACATTCAGCAGTAAAAGTCCAGTGGTACTGCAATATTACAAAGTTTACACATTCTGCAGTATCAGTCCAGTGGTGCTGTGTCCTGTGCTCTGTCCTGCTGAGTTCCGTAGTGCTGCTGGGTCCTGTGCCGTGTCCTGTTCAGTCCAGTGGTGCTGTGTCCTGTGCTCTGTGCTTCTAAGGGCATAGTTATTTCCCCATTATTCCCAAGTTTGTAAAAAATAAAAAAAAAGTAAAAAAAAATAAAAAAATTAAAAAAAAAAAAAAATATATAATAATTATAACCAAATTTGCAAAACCAATCCAGCATTATAAGTCCATTGGTACTGCAATATTACCAAGTTCACACATTCAGCAGTAAAAGTCCAGTGGTACTGCAATATTACAAAGTTTACACATTCTGCAGTATCAGTCCAGTGGTGCTGTGTCCTGTGCTCTGTCCTGCTGAGTTCCGTAGTGCTGCTGGGTCCTGTGCCGTGTCCTGTTCAGTCCAGTGGTGCTGTGTCCTGTGCTCTGTGCTTCTAAGGGCATAGTTATTTCCCCATTATTCCCAAGTTTGTAAAAAATAAAAAAAAAGTAAAAAAAAATAAAAAATTTAAAAAAAAAAAAATATATATAATAATTATAACCAAATTTGCAAAACCAATCCAGCATTATAAGTCCATTGGTACTGCAATATTACCAAGTTCACACATTCTGCAGTATCTTGTGCTACATATAATGGAGACCAAAAATTTGGAGGATAAAGTAGGGAAAGATCAAGACCCACTTCCTCCTAATGCTGAAGCTGCTGCCACTAGTCATGACATAGACGATGAAATGCCATCAACGTCGTCTTCCAAGCCCGATGCCCAATCTCGTAGTACCGGGCATGTAAAATCCAAAAAGCCCAAGTTAAGAAAAAGTAGCAAAAAGAGAAACTTAAAATCATCTGAGGAGAAACGTAAAGTTGCCAATATGCCATTTACGACACGGAGTGGCAAGGAACGGCTTAGGCCCTGGCCCGTGTTCATGACTAGTGGTTCAGCTTCACCCACGGATCTTAGCCCTCCTCCTCCTCCCCCCCCCTACAAAAAATTTAAGAGAGTTATGCTGTCAGCAACAAAACAGCAAACAACTCTGCCTTCTAAAGAGAAATTATCACAAATCCCCAAGGCGAGTCCAAGCGTGTTGGTGGTTGTCAAGCCTGACCTTCCCATCACTGTACGGGAAGAGGTGGCTCGGGAGGAGGCTATTGATGATGTAGCTGGCGCTGTGGAGGAACTTGATGATGAGGATGGTGATGTGGTTATTGTAAATGAGGCACCAGGGGGGGAAACAGCTGATGTCCATGGGATGAAAAAGCCCATCGTCATGCCTGGTCAGAAGACCAAAAAATGCACCTCTTCGGTCTGGAGTTATTTTTATCCAAATCCAGACAACCAATGTATGGCAATATGTAGCTTATGTAAAGCTCAAATAAGCAGGGGTAAGGATCTTGCCCACCTAGGAACATCCTCCCTTATACGTCACCTGAATAACCTTCATAGTTCAGTGGTTAGTTCAGGAACTGGGGCTAGGACCCTCATCGGTACAGGGACACCTAAATCCCGTGGTCCAGTTGGATACACACCAGCAACACCCTCCTCGTCAACTTCCTCCACAATCTCCATCAGATTCAGTCCTGCAGCCCAAGTCACCAGCCAGACTGAGTCCTCCTCAATACGGGATTCATCCGAGGAATCCTGCAGCGGTACGCCTACTACTGCCACTGCTGCTGTTGCTGCTGTTAGTCGGTCATCTTCCCAGAGGGGAAGTCGTAAGACCGCTAAGTCTTTCACCAAACAATTGACCGTCCAACAGTCGTTTGCCATGACCACCAAATACGATAGTAGTCACCCTATTGCAAAGCGTATAACTGCGGCTGTAACTGCAATGTTGGTGTTAGACGTGCGCCCGGTGTCCGCCATCAGTGGAGTGGGATTTAGAGGGTTGATGGAGGTATTGTGTCCCCGGTACCAAATCCCCTCGAGATTCCACTTCACTAGGCAGGCGATACCAAAAATGTACAGAGAAGTACGATCAAGTGTCCTCAGTGCTCTTAAAAATGCTAAAACTCCAACATGTATATGATGGAGAGGATGGAGGAGCAGCCGTATGTGTAGTGTAATGCAGACCTGTTGAAGGTTTTTTATATATTTTATTGTGGTGCCCAGTGCCCACTCCTCTACGCAGTCCAGGTACATTTATTGGTGCGAATCAAACAAGTTGATGGTTTTCTTATTATATATATTGTGGTGACCCACTCCTCTACGCAGTCCAGGTACATTTATTGGTGCGAATCAAACAAGTTGATGGTTTTCTTATTATATATATTGTGGTGACCCACTCCTCTACGCAGTCCAGGTACATTTATTGGTGCGAATCAAACAAGTTGATGGTTTTCTTATTATATATATTGTGGTGACCCACTCCTCTACGCAGTCCAGGTACATTTATTGGTGCGATTCATAAAAGTTCAGGGTTTTTAATATATTGTGGTGACCCACTCCTCTACGCAGTCCAGGTACATTTATTGGTGCGAATCAAACAAGTTGATGGTTTTCTTATTATATATATTGTGGTGACCCACTCCTCTACGCAGTCCAGGTACATTTATTGGTGCGATTCATAAAAGTTCAGGGTTTTTAAGATATTGTGGTGACCCACTCCTCTACGCAGTCCAGGTACATTTATTGGTGCGATTCATAAAAGTTCAGGGTTTTTAATATATTGTGGTGACCCACTCCTCTACGCAGTCCAGGTACATTTATTGGTGCGAATCAAACAAGTTGATGGTTTTCTTATTATATATATTGTGGTGACCCACTCCTCTACGCAGTCCAGGTACATTTATTGGTGCGATTCATAAAAGTTCAGGGTTTTTAAGATATTGTGGTGACCCACTCCTCTACGCAGTCCAGGTACATTTATTGGTGCGAATCAAACAAGTTGATGGTTTTCTTATTATATATATTGTGGTGACCCACTCCTCTACGCAGTCCAGGTACATTTATTGGTGCGATTCATAAAAGTTCAGGGTTTTTAATATATTGTGGTGACCCACTCCTCTACGCAGTCCAGGTACATTTATTGGTGCGAATCAAACCAGTTGATGGTTTTCTTATTATATATATTGTGGTGACCCACTCCTCTACGCAGTCCAGGTACATTTATTGGTGCGATTCATAAAAGTTCAGGGTTTTTAATATATTGTGGTGACCCACTCCTCTACGCAGTCCAGGTACAATTATTGGTGCGAATCATAAAAGTTCAGGGTTTTTAATATATATTGTGGTGACCCACTCCTCTACGCAGTCCAGAAAGATACCTTGTTGCAACGTTTTGGACTAATAACTATATTGTGAGGTGTTCAGAATACACTGTAAATTAGTGGAAATGCTTGTTATTGAATGTTATTGAGGTTAATAATAGCCTAGGAGTGAAAATAAGCCCAAAAACTTGATTTTTAAACTTTTTATGTTTTTTTCAAAAAAAATCCGAATCCAATACCTTAAATCCGAACCGAGACCTTTCGTCAAGTGTTTTGCGAGACAAATCCGAACCTCAAAAATAACGAAAATCCGGATCCAAAACACAAAACACGAGACCTCAAAAGTCGCCGGTGCACATCCCTACTTGTAATACAGCAACATTTGGTGCAAGTAATGCGGAACAGCGTTACAACATTGCTGTGAGAAATTATTTTCAGAAATTGAGTTCCATTAAAAACTGTAGAGTCAAAATATCCACTGGGTTATTCTAGAATCCTAAGGCCTTATAAACACTGGCCTTGAAAAACAACGCCTGTTAAAAGGATAAAACCTTGTACTTTGTCCTTGCTTTTATTAGTGTTCAAAGCTTATCCTTAAAGCTTCCTTGCAACACAGTGTAATATGCACTAAATGAGTGCTGCCATGATATTGTACTGAACATTACCATTCATATACACTCCTGGCTATGTTAAAATTTCTAAAAAGAAGTGAACACTTGTCAGAAAGTGTGTGTACATCATGTTTTGGAACCCCAGCATCAGAGAGTGTTTACTAGGCTTTGTTGACGTCAATAAACTAGCTTTGAGCGCTTTATTTTAATGCCCATCTGTACGAGGTATTAGTGTGAGAAGTTCTATACATATATCAGTATGTCATAGAGCAAAGATCTGCGGATCCTTACAGAGAGTAGCATATAGTAGCAATAAATTCCAGGACACTTTCCTGTGCAGCTGCTGTATCTAACCACATCACGTGCGATACTCTCTTAGTGGACCTTGAAGCACTACCCTTGTCATGTTTGCTCAAATTCATTTTACCATACTTTTTGTATTTACCTATGATTATTTAATAATATGAATAGCAGAAAATAAGACAAAATGATAAGTACTGTATTGAAAGGTAGAAAGAAAGCTAATTGGTCAATATTGAATAATAGAAATATTTTAAGGGTCAAAAATATCTAGGGACAATTGTCCACAAGCTGATACTATTCTTGGAAGTTGGGAACAGTTGGCTTTTATGTAATCTGAAAATATATGTACAATAAATGAAGAAGGACACACACTAAACAGAAAATTATGAAACCGGTGATCAGTACAGATGAGTTTTATCAAGGGGCCTACTTTCAATAGGCCCCAAATGAAGTGGTAAAACTATTTTTATCGCCACTTACCGATGCACAAATAACTTACTCATTGCAATCTTTATAAACAAAATAGATGAGTTTTCACTGCCCTGTGATTGGCTAGGTTACCTTACTTCTTTGCTGGGCCAATCTTTGCAAGATATAAGCATTTGTGAGCTGGTTTTCCCGTTTTGGTATGCACCGTGCAACTGAAAGCCCAGTTCCAAAAAAATAGATATAGGTAAAAATGAAATATAGAAAAATATAGATATAGATAAAAACTATTTAAATATGTTAAAAAAAAAAATATTAATTAATTTATTAAATAAAACAATTGTAATTGTTTTAATAGTTATCATCATCATTCTGGGATGTAGTAACAGAAGAAGTATTGCAGCAGTTCAAGTACCTATATGGCTACTAAAACATAGATGGTTTAGTAAAAAAAAAAACTGCTTAACAGTACTTTACATAAAAGGGCCTATTTATCAATATCTCCTTCAATAAAGATGATTTTTTTTATCACCTTTTATCAGAGCAATAAAAAATCCCTTATCGCTGCAATTTATAAAACAAATATGACTAGGGCAGCTGAGCAATACTCAGGGGTCCCAGAGATGCTGGCCTGCCGCTGCAGAAATGTCCATGTGTGAGCTAAGACAAAAGTTAAATAAAAGGCTAAAAAATAGATGAAAAATGTAAACAAAAAAATTAAAAACCTTTAAACGTTAAAAAGTGCTTAATTTTTCCAGCCGCAAAGACATGGGATAAAGTGATACTTAAGTGATTTTGTACCGCTTTACTAAATATTAGGCACCATGAAATATATATATGAGATAGTCCTAATTGACTCGTCTTTGAGCAATGTGCTGATTGCTGAGTACTGCTTGCATTAGTATTTCGGTGAATACTCACATGTTGCAGTTGTCAGTGTTGATGGTGCACTGCGACCTGTTGTAGGTTTTGGCATTGGAGAAGTCTTGTAGGAATCCATGTGAAGATAGAAGAGAAACATTTGGTCACATGAGATAGTAAAAAAGGTGAGGGCTCAAGGGAGGAAAGGTAGATTTGGGTGTGATCAGCGTAGAGGTGGTACTGGGGTCTGAATGAGCAAATTAGTTCACCAAGAGAAGAGGTGTATAGTGAGAAAAGCAAAAGGCCAAGAACAAAGAGGTAGAGACATTGAAGGAGTGGTTGGATAGGTAGCAAGTGAACAAAGGAAAGAGCTGTATCATGAATTATAATGGAGTGAAGGGTGTCCAGGAAAAGAGGGTGATCAATGATTTTAAAAGCAGAAAAGTGGTCCATGAGGATAAGTATAGAGACGTGAGCCTTACATTTTGCTGTAAGTAGATATTTGATCACTTTTGTGAGTGCAGTCTCAGTGGAATATTGGGGGCTGAAGCACAATTGCAGAGATAAGGGAGTAAGAGGAGAGAAAGCAAGATAGTCCGCTGTACACCAGTTACTCAAGTAGTTTGAAGGCAAAGGGAACAAGAGAATTACAGTTGATCAACAGACATGATATTCTTTAGGATTGATGAGTTGAGTGCATGTTTAAAAAAAGATGAGAATGTGCCATGAAGGAGCAAGATGCTAGCATGTGGGAGAGAAGGAGCAGAGAAGTTGGGAGGGGATAGTGTTGAGGGGCAGGTTGTAGGATTACACAATGATGAGTGCAGAGACTTGATCCTTGATTCAGGGGGGAATGAACTGACGGTGCATTGAGTGTAGGAGAAGGTGGATAGGGTGTGCGGACTCTGGCATGAGAAGATCTTGTTGAATGGTGCTGATTTTATCTTTGAAGCAAGTGGCAACATCATGGGAGGAATAAGGAGGAGGTGCAGGTAGGGAAAGAATTGAGCTAAAAATGGAAAAAAAGTGTTGGTAGTTAGAAACTGTAGATATTTGAGAAGTAGGTTTCTTGGCAAATGAAAGCTCAGTGTTTTATGATGGATTTGCAGTGACAGAAGTCGGCATTGAAGTGACTTTCTTCAAGTGGCGCTAAGCACTACAGAAGAACTTTTGAAGGCAGCGTTTGTTTGTTGTGCCATGACTAAGATTTGTATCTACAAGGACTACAGGGAATGTGGTGGCTGGAGATTGTTTAGGCTTAAGTGACTATGGTATTGTAGAAAGCCACAACATTAGAACCACTGACAAGTGAAGTGATTATCTCGTTACATTGGCACGTGTCAAGGGGTGGTATATATTAGGCAGCTAGTGAACAGTCAGTTCTTGAAGTTGATGTGTTGGAAGAAGAAAAAATGGGCAAGCATAAGGGTCTGGCAACTTTGACCAGGGCCAAATTGTGATGGCTAGACGACTAGGTGAGTGCATACCCAAAATGGCAGGATGTGGGGTGCCCGGTATGCAGTGGTTAGTACTTACCAAAAGTGGTCCAAGGAAGGACAACCGTTGACATGGTTATGGGTGCCCAAGGCTCACTGATGATTGTGGGGAGCAAAGGCTAACCCGTCTGGTCCAACCCCACAGAAAAGTTACTGTAGCACAAATTGCTGAAAAAGTTAATGCTGACTATGATAGAAAGATGTCAGAACACACAGTGCATCACAGCTTGCTGTGTATGGGGCTGCATAGCCACAGACCAGTCAAAGTGCCAATGCTGACCCCTGTCCACTGCCAAAAGCACCTACAATGAAAACGTAAGTGCCAGAACTGGACCAAGGAGCAATGAAAGAAGGTGGTCTAAAGAATTATGTTTTCTTTTACATCGTGTGGACAGCTGAGTGTGTGTGTGTTGTTTACCTGGGGAGAGATGGCACCAGGATGCACTATGAGAAGAAAGCAAGTTGTGGAGGCAGTGTGATGCTCTGGGCAATGTTTTGCTGGGAAACCTTGGATCCTGGCATTCATGTGGATGTTACGTTAACACGTGAGCAGATAGTGAAGATTGCAGAGTGTCCAAGGTTGGGTGAAATGTCGACAGCAGCAATGAGAAAGACAAAGGCAAGAAAGAAGACATGGGAGGATAATTTGTGGATGTGAGATTTATTTATGTTTGTGTAGATCAGTGAGTGAGGTGAGTGCATGGAACAAAACAGTTCATGAGTGCTGACTAGGGATGAGGAAAGCAGTGAGGGGAAAATTATTATGAGGGGTGGAGAAACAGGATGCTGGAGAGAGTAGAGGAGTTTGAAGAGAAGTGTGCTGAAGGTGAGGTAAATTGAGCGGGTGCATGGTGTAGTAATGTGAAAGATGTGTATGAATGTGATTAGTTGTGGTAAGTCTTGAGACAGTGGGGAGGAACAATTGATCTTATAGTGGTAGAGGTGGAGGTACCTTTGTCACCCACCTGGCTGGGGAAATAAAGCATGCAGCGTGTGCAGCTTGGACATGTGGTCCGTCAAACAGACAGTTGGGCTCTGTGCATCCAGCAGCCGAACAATGATGGCAACAGCAAGCACAGTACAGCTCAGTGGATCAAGCAACTCAACAGAGATGGCAACAGCATTGACAGTTGAGTTCAGTGGGTAGCTGAACAGAGATGGTAGTCTTATAGTCTTAAGCTTATTTTTGATGTATATGACACTCTTCAGTGCTACTGTGGAATTACCATTGATTTACATGCAATTTAAATGCTTTATATTATATTTCCCAAATTTTTTCTATTGGCCCGGGAGATCCACAGGGATGGGGCCCGGCGAATTGTGTCATTTCGGTCCTGTCCTCTATACGGACTTCACCATGTGAAACCTATACAATATGGGAAGGGGAGCCCCTTCTTACAGCTCTTTTTATAATAATTGGCATCTATAAGAGATCATTAGGTGGCTTTTTTGGAATGGGCAAACTGGGTACAAGATGAGCTGAGCCAGACACTGAATTGTTCTCATATTGTGGTATATAGAGAAGTGTAAGTCTACACACTAAAGAATATAGGGTGGAAGCGTATTTCCACTTCAGTTAACAAGCCATATAACTAGAATATATAGGATTATGTATGCAGAGCAATGTTTCATCCGAAATGAGCAATCTATCAAATTTTCTTGTAAAAAAGACTGCTCTGACGGGTTCCATTCATAATCTGCAGGGGTTTTCTAACCAATTTAAATTTGTTAATGCTATAATTTCCAGATTTCTCATGTTACCAGGAACTGTGATACAGAAAAATAGGTCATATTGGGGCATTTGCAAGTAGTATTTGCAGATCTCTCAACCCTCCCTTACTTTTCAGGAGTCTAACATAAATTACCCACTCGCACTCATTTCTTACTTTAAAACACAAGAACTCTGAATGGTATACTGGCCAACCGAATGGGGCTCTGCATGGTATACTGATCAACAGAATGGGTCTCAGTAATGTATACTGGTCAAAAATGGGTTTCAGATGCTGCTGCTATGCATTTTACACTGGTCCGATGAGGCTGAATTGTATTGGATTATACCGTCTTGAAATTGCAATTTTTGATGAAATGTATTAGCTACTTAAAGGATCATAAAAAGATGCTTTACATGCGCCCATTGTATGTTCAGTCTGAGCTGCATTCAATATTTGGTACACAGCTCAAATGGATTTAAGTGAACCCTGAAGTGCCAAAAGCAAACTGAAATATTGACAGTGAAGGCCAGATAGATGCAGCGTGTCCTATTGTCTTTCACATCTGTGTATAGGCACTTTAAATTAATCCTATTTATTGTACTGGGTGGTTTAAGTAACGCAGCCAGACTATACCAAAGGTGCAGTTTAAGCACTTGTGTGAAACAAGCCCTAAATCCACCACCATATTGCTTTGTCTACCACAAGTCTTCCTAATTTAAC
Source organism: Mixophyes fleayi (assembly GCF_038048845.1). Taxonomy (NCBI): domain Eukaryota; kingdom Metazoa; phylum Chordata; class Amphibia; order Anura; family Limnodynastidae; genus Mixophyes; species Mixophyes fleayi. The sequence continues at coordinate 314,736,100 of NC_134402.1, forward strand.
TACTACCAAGTTTGTTGACATGTTTTGTATATAAATTGCACTCAGCTAAAAAATCTACTAACTACTGCTCTCTTTCATTTACAAGTCTTATATTTTCCAGCCCTTGCTAGTGCTGCTTCCTACTCTGAAAAGGATAACTTACAGCTCTAAAGAGTTGTCATTTATGCCACATTGTGCTCTCAATTACGCAAACGCATCGTAATATATTATTATTCTATCAATCAGTTTTCTTCTATACCACCCAACTGTCCATCTATAGCCAGGATGGGCGGACTCAGATCCCTCTTTCCCTTTAATAGTTTGACTTCTCTAAAATATAATTAAATCCCCCTTGTTTTTATTGCAATTTTTAGTGCTTTGTGGTGCTTGTTTTATGTTAATTTGTTTCCGGATGTCTGCTGGGGTGTGTGCTTGTTTCTATGTATGTTACTGTAATTCAAACAAAACTGGATATGTTTACAATTATCTAAAGCAGGCTAAGGCAACCTGTGACCCTTCAGCTGCTGTAGAATTACAAATCCAGACAAGCCATGCTGTGACATGTAGTTCCACAACAGCTAATGAGGGGAATTCAATTGGCCACGTTACTATTAAAAGTAACGCGGCCTGCGCATTATTACCGGGCCTGCGCATTATTACCGTTATTACGGTATTAGTGCGCATAATTACCGCAGTTCTAACACCGGCTTTTTGCTCGCGGCTGCAGAAAGCCGGGTTAATATTATCGTAATAACGGTAATATCTTTAGCACAGCGGTACTTCGGGGGGGGGGAATTCAATTCCCCCCAATGAGCCAGAGGCTTCATCCCTATGACATAAAGATGTATATTTACTAAACTGCAGGTTTGAAAAAGTGGAAATGTTGCCTATAGCAACCAATCAGATTCTAGTTATTTATTTAGTACATTCTATAAAATTATAACTAGAATCTGATTGATTGCTATAGGCAACATCTCGACTTTTTAAAACCTGCAGTTTAGTAAATATACCCTAAAGTTTAGGTCTTCTGAAAATGAAATGCTAGCACAAATTCCACTAGTAATGATAATTCACGTGGTCACTCCTTTGCTCAACTTTCTCTGTTCTTTGCAGTGCAACAGTTAATCCTGTCTCACACTTCTTTTTTACTGTAAACAATTCGCCATCTCTGTGACTTCTCAGCTACCCACCCCCCTCATCTTACTTCTCTTTATTTTTCTCTCATGTCATGTCTTCATTTTCCTCCATGTTTTTTTCTTTTCCATTCTTATTAATGTTATATTTGTTCCTTTTCTCTTCCTACATTTATTTAGCTGTATCTCCAAATATCTCTATTTTCTAATATCTGTTTCTTCCATCTGTTCAGCGTAATTATCTATCTTATGCAATTACTACTGTGTGTATATATTCTGGTCTCTCTTTCTTCTCCTTTTCTACTTCTCTCAGTTTCCATGGCTATCCACTTCCAGCCCTCCCTCTCTCACTTGTTTAAAATATCATTCTTATTTAGATCTTCGAACATGTGGTACAAGTTAGTCCCTCAGAGGTTTGGCAGGCGAGCGTTGCCATGGTGACGGTGATTTCGGCTGGCGTAGTTTGGGTTGGGGGGGTGTAATTAGGTACACATGTCCCTGAACTTCTGGATAACTTTATAGGGCTATGGGGGAGGGATCCCATGAGCCGCAGAGTGTCTGTGAGGAAAGATTTCTGCCTGCCATAAAGGTCAATGAACATTCAGCCCCCTCTCCAAACAGTTCTTTTTAACTGTTCAGTCATTTATCTTATAGTTTACTACTTCAACACCAAAACTCTCACACCACACCCTGTTTTAAAACTGTCTATATATCTCCAATATTTACTTCTCATACTGTTGCTCTGAAACTGTTACACATATCTACATCTGACCACAATGCTCACACTTTGTCACTCTAGGTCTTATTACACTACACTTACTACACATAAACATGTATGTATAATGAGCAAGTTGAATGAATATATGTTGAATATTCTATCTACAATGTAAACTCTAATGGGCAGGGTCCTCTCTACCCTTCATCATTATCATTACCATTTATTTATATAGCACCACTGATTCCGCAGCGCTGTACAGAAAGCTCATTCATATCAGTCCCTGCCCCATTGGAGCTTACAGTCTAAATTCCCTAACATACACACACACATACTAGGGTCAATTTTTAATAGCAGCCAATTAACCTACCAGTATATTTTTGGAGTGTGGGAGAAAACCGGAGCACCTGGAGGAAACCCACGCAAACACGAGGAGAACATACAAACTCCACACAGATAAGGCCATGGATGGGAGTTGAACTCATGACCCAGCACTGTGAGGCAGAAGTGCTAACCCCTTAGCCACCGTGCTGCCCTTTGTCTCTTGTCAGTCTGTCTTGTCTGTATGGATCTGTTACATTGTATGTTGTATATGGTATGCTAATTACTATGTTAGCTTCCTGTATTGCTGTATTTGTTTTATGCTAATATTATTGTATTTCCGTATTTTTACTTTATGTATCTGTTTTATATTCTTGTATCCTTGCCGTATAGCTCTGTGGCGCCTTATAAATAAATGATGATGATGATATAGTAAAAAATTCTGTATATCCTAATGGTTATCACTTGTGTCACATGGCTCATTGTGAAAGTGTTCAGTAATGCAAAGGTATCAATGAAGGAAAACACCTGGCATGGGTTTAACCACCAGGGTGACAGAGGTAGCAGCTGCTACATGGATCAGCAGTTTATGAGGCCCAGAAGTGAATTGCTATGTGTGAGAAGATGGTATGGAGCATACGTGTGCAAATGTCCTCTCCTCTACTCGACACTCCAGAAGCTCTTACCCTGCTGCAGTCTCCAGCGGAGGAGTCAGAGGGGTAAACGGCATTACACACTTCATGCAGGTGGTCTGCACAGAGCATCGGTAACATAATTGGTGGGATCATCCAGAGCACTGTAAAGAGTTCCTTCCCGCATGGAACTGCAGCTTTTTCCGCTGTTGTGAAGGAGATTAAGGGGTCTATTTACTAAACTGCGATGAGCCAAAAATCTGGAAAAAAACAGCCGTTTTCCTCCAGAGAATGGCTATCACAGCTCTTCTTTTAATTTATCAAGGGGTTAACCTGTCTAAAGCTGGTCACTGCAGTCCCCATAGACTTTCTATGGCGACTGTGACGTGACCCACTTTAACAAGCGGTAAAAAGCTTTGCTTTTCACCACCAACCTTTAAAAAATAACACACATCTCAAGATGACATGAGCTTACCTTAATAATGGAGTCCCATGAAATCCATCACCATTGGAGAAGCCTATCTTCGTCTAGTGCCAAGTCCCATGGCAATGTAAATGTTTACCAAGTACTCCATAGGTCTGTAAATGTTTACCAAGCTCCTCTTATGCCTTTAAATGTTTTTGAAAGTACCCTTTACGTCTGAAAAAAATAGATTTATTTGTACCGGGTGCGCATCAATAGAAGTATAGGGGGTGCGACAGCTACAGGTGAGGCAATGCCGGGTTGCCTCTCCCTCCCTGCTCTCCACCAAGGAGGGAGAAATAACCTGGCATTGCCTCGCCTGTAGATGTACCTACACTTCTATTTTTGAGCACCTGGTAAAATAAATCCATTTTTTGCAGCCATATCAAGAGCAGAGCAGGGGGCTGAGAGGTGAAAGCAGCATCACCAAATTTTGCCATGCTACACGGAGATGCACTGTTCCACCTTTGGTTTGTACAAAGTCATTTCAGGTGAGATGAAAATTAGTGAAGAGCAGTTAAAATCACTCCTCGTCAAGGCACTATACTGCATACCAAAATCTAAAGCTGGTCACACACACTTCATTGTTTTTATTTCCTAATTATAGATTACATTTGGTACAATCATTGGCTGAAGTAGGCCGTTATACAACTCTATGATATACCGGCACTTCAGACTGCTCAGCCTAACTCACCCCTTTGTGATCATTTATCACAATCAAATTTGTCTCCAGTGCAGAAGCCATAGTGGGCAAGCTATTTTCATAGGCTGTAGTGTATTTTGGTCTACAGAAAAGTGGCTTCTGCTTGTGTAACTTTGTCAATAATAGAGACACATTTTAAAATAAAAGTTAATTCAACTTCCCCACAGCAGAATGAACAAACCAGTAGTTCTACTATTTATTTCTTCATTACTCAACATGATTCACAACAACTCAGAAGACAATCAGGTCTGTTGCTTTCTCACAGAGCCAGAGTTCTTATTCACAGTTAGTATTGCAGACTTTTATAACCTGCCCTCCTGGAGATCCTGGACAGGAGGTCAATTGACAAGTGTAGTAGGGGGTGTGGTAATTGCATTGCATGAAGTGGCCCTGCCTCCTGCTACAAAATACGAAAATTCACAGCATTGCATTATGTGGGTGGGGCTTGATTATGCAAATTACATCATTAAGCCTCACCTCCACCAAGACCTGGGAGGATGCCTACTCTGAGATTGCAGCAGCAGCAGTCATCTCCAGCTGATCAGGAAAATCACAATTACTTGAATTGAAGTAGCAGACATGCCAGCAAATTAACCAGGAACACACTGCAGGCAGCCGTCCGACAAGGCAGAGGAACTCATCCAGGCGTTTAATCGCGTCGGCTGAGATTTAGGCACCGAGCCAGGCACAAACAGCAATGGCTATGGGTCACATGTGAGCAAGAAAAGGAGTGCAGCTACAGGCAGAGCAAAAGGTCAGAGAGCAGCCAAGAAGAAACATAGCAGCAAGGAAATCCCGGCTACCTGGTTGGAGGCAAAGGCAGGACAAACCCAGCAAGTAGCAGAAAATATCACAGACCAGCAGCACATGGTGAGTGAACTGTCCACCCTTCCCCAACCTACTGCATAGGGTCAAGGGGCTGAAGATGACGAGGAGTCAGGGGAAGAAGGCAGCTTAATAGGGTAACAGCTTGAATGGGTACACAATACACCCTCATCACATCATTCATCTCAGGCATATAAGGAAGTCTCAGCTAATATGATAGAAGCAGATGAAGGAGAAATCCAACAAACAGCTGAAGGAATCACAACTGCCCCCCTCCCCCTAACTATTTCACATGGACAAGGGGCAGATTATGCTGAGGAGCTGCAGACCAGATAAGAAAGACCCAACTGATATAATAGAAGTAGCTGAAGGAGAAACCCAGGAGGCAGAAGTAGGGATCACAGCAGCACATGATACCAGCATGAAAGAAGGCGCAGTCAAGACCGCCATGGGAGCAGGCATGGAAGCTCAGTACAGAGAAAGCAGCGACATGGAAACTGCAGAATGACAAAGGAGCACAGTGCCACTCCTCACCTCACCACCAGATCAGCAGAACACGGGCATCATCTAGATGTCAGGAAGATCTCATCAGGCCACCCATCAGCGCACATCGAATCAAGATAAGAGTTTGCACAGGGGTCCAGCACCGCAGCAGGAGAAGGATATCGCCAAGTCCACGCCAATCCCAGTGGGACTCCAGCAACTCAAAGCTGCTCAGCCGGGTGCCATATCCAGCCCGGCCAGCCATCAGTGCATATTGCATCAAGATAAGGGCTCGCACAGGGGGGAATGTCGGTGTCGCGTTTAGAACTGCAGCAGGAGACGAATAATGTCCAGTCTATGCCAATCCCAGCGGGACTCCAGTAGCTCAAAACCTCTCACCTGGGGGCCAAATCCAGCCCGGTCAGCTGTACAACAGCAGCAGTAGCCGACACCAGGGCGAGCGCGGAAAAAGACAAGACATCTGTCGTCACTATCAGCGCAGAAATGAGTGTCTCAACAGGGACCTGTTAGTATTCTAATGATGATGTACCTTTAATAATATGAATATGGGTGATCACTGTAATGTACTTGGAGTAGAGGACAGCTCAGGGTTAAGTAGTTCTACTGAATCTGATGGTGAAGCAGCGTATAAGGCTTTTAGGGATGGCGAGAAAGATGTGTAGGTTAACAGGTCTTGGGGTGGATGCAGCTATAGGTCAATTGGGGTAGGTTTCGATTAAAAAAAAATATATATAATCTACAGTTTTTGAGCAGGCTAGGTATCCTTAGGCTGCAATCTGGGTGCAATTGCAGCTCATGTGCCAAAACAACCAAGGAAAAGCACATTTATAGATCTATACACCTTGACAGAAGCATGGCTAAAGGATAAATAAAAAGTTAGTGAGAGAGGAGTGGTGCAGGCTGATACATATGAAACTATGTATAATTGACTAAGCGGAAAGCTTGTCTACACGAGATGTTACTGAGAGACTTTCCCAGGGATGGCTATGAGTAAGGTAAATTACACACATTTTATCCACTCATTCTATAAGAAATTCCAGGGGACCGTCTGGAGGGGATACGGTGAGGCCTTTGGGCTGAAGTTGCAGGGTCAGAAACCAATTATGTTTGGGTCAAGGGACGTAGAGCTCTGGTTAAATGCCCAAGGCAGCATAGCTATTGAAAGAGAAGGTGAGTCAGCAAAGCCAGGGGTAAGGAGGCCTAGTTTACAAAAGCAGTAAAGACTCAAGTGTTGGGCATTCAAAAAAGCTCAGTGTGCAAGGGGACAATGCAGGTACAGGTACGCGTGCACATTTTGTGGAGGATGCCCCTCCACAAAAGAGTGCGCAGGAGAAATTAGTAGGCCGTCCAGCCGCTTTACCTGGTGCAGGCATGCCTAGCAAAGGCAACTAGTCCAATAAGGCTGGACATGTATCCGAAGCGGTACGAAGCAGAGTTGCTTTGCTTGGAATTTAGGGAAGGGTTTAAAATTCCGGTTAGGAGGTCAGTTCCTTGAATGATAGCGAGTAAAAACCTAAAGTTCATCAACGAACAGCCAACAGTGATTAGGGATAAAATTGCAAAGAGGCTAAGAAGGTCACTCTTAAACAGATGCAGTCATTGCTGTGGTTGCTGGCCTTTGCTCGCCAGGTGATACCGATGGCCCGCATATTTTAAAGTCATAAAGTATCTGTTGGTATGGGATCATTTCCTATGAATTTAATGGGGTGCGTTTAGGGCCCGCAACAGAGCAGCCTAACCGTGAGCTACAGCCGTTCACAGATGCAGCAGGGACAATAGGTTTTGGAGCATATATGCAGGGGGAATAATGTGTACAATCATGTCCAAACAAGTGGGTCGCTAGCGATCTCACCAAGAACCTAGCTGCGCTGGAATTGTTTCCAATAGTGGTGGTGTTAGAGATTTGGGGAGAAAGGTTAGAGAACATGCACATCAGGTCCTGGTGTGAGTCATTAACAATCATTCAGCATCCCCCAGTTATTAGGCTGCTTAGGTGGTTAGTTGCGAGGCGCCTGCACCAGAACTTTGAATTCAGAGCAAAGCATGTCCAGGGCGACCATAATGACAGAAGTGTGAGGTCTTCAGGAGATTGCTCCTCATGTGAAGCGAGTAGGCTTACAATAAGTATGCTTACCATGCCCTTCCCATCTTTGGCAGACTGTCAACCCGGTATCAGCAGAGAGGCTGATACCGGGATAGCACCCACAGTATGCAGAGATGAAAGGTAAGCAATACTGTTTACAACTGCATTTATTTTGGAATACAGTGGATCAGCAAGTTGATAGCACAATCCAATAAGTTGGTTGGGTCAGGCCTCTTGTGCAATAACATAGTAGTATCATATGACATGCTGCCATGTAAAATTCACAGGTCCAAGACGGACCAGATAGGAAAAGGTAGGTGGGTGCAGATGTAGCGCCAGGCTAATGCTGTGGTTTGCCCCTGGCCCGCAGCAGAGCAATATCTTAATTCAAGGCCGGAGTGAGGTGAAATCTTCTTGGTCACGGGGACGCATCCACTTTTATAAAGGTTCCAGTTCACAGCAGTTTTTAAGAGATGCGTGCAAGAACTAGTTTGGGATATAGTGAGATTCAGAACACACTCATTTAGTATAGATGCAGCAATATCAGCGGCTGGCTAGGGGCGATCTGTCGATTATATTTCCGCGTGTGGCGGCATCAGCATACGGAAGAGACATTAGCATGAAATGCATTGGTTTTTATAGGAGAGATGTGGTATGCCTGTCAGGGGTAGTGTTGGACTTGTTCAATAATGCGATAGAGGAAGCGTTGAAGGTGCTGGGCAGTTTGTGTCACAGCATGGTGGTGGGGGCTTCGGCCTCAATAAGGGGTCACGAAGGTTTCGTGTGGCGGGGGCAAGCGACGTACAAGGCATAGATATGGGGGGGAGCCAGCAAAGGTGCATAATCACCCTGGAAAGGCAGCCGTCTGCCAGGCTCCAGCTTCAACAATTGGGCCTCTATGGGGGCGTGCCAAGGGAAAAAAGGATTTGTGGGCACAAGATGCGTGCTTCAGGTGGCATGCTTGCGGTGCCCACATGGTGGACAGAACATGCCCCAGAAATTCCAGGGGTCGTTCTTGTGGTGCCCACATGATGGGCAGAACAAAAATGTTGAGAAATTGGTAAAAGCAAAAGGAACCTTGCGTACTGATTTCCATGAATTTGTTGTTGACTTTAAATAAAACTGTGACCGTTATTTACACTAAACTCCAGTCTGTGCGGTTTTTTTTCAGAAAAAGGGTTTGTTTCTTCCTGCTAGATGCCAACAAGTAGGCATATCCTCCCTTAAACAATTTAGAGTAAAGTGTTGTGAACGCGAATAGCTGCATAAATATATTTTATGGACAGGAGATCATGTGACTAGTGCAGGAGGAGGTGTGGTGATTCCGTTGCATCACCGTAGCCCTGCCTCCTGCTGCAAAATACCGAAATTCACAGCATTGCATTGTGGGGGTGGAGCTCTGCCTAAACAGTATTTGTCATATGTTAACAGATAAAATAGACTGCAGGATGCACATGCATATGTGTAATATTATCCTATCAGAACACATGCAAAATATATAATATATATATATATATTATCATTAATTATTATAATTATTATATATTATCATTAATTATTTATAAGGCGCCACAGATTCCGTACAGGAGCGTGAAACAAATAGATGAGGTAATACAAGTCAGCAGCACAGATGAGTGTGAGTAATGCTATGGGGACTCACACAAAGTGCAGCAAAAGACGTGATGGGACGTACAAGGGACAGGAGACAGACGTGGGAAAATAGGTAGAGAGGATCCTGCCCATGAGGGCTTACATTCTAAAGGGAGGGGTGGTAAGAGACAGTAGGACCAACTGGGAGCAAAAATTTAGAAGGCAGACAAGGAAGAAGAGGTGATGGATATAATGGTTAAGAGGTGGTAGGATAGGCGAGCTTGAAAAGGTGAGTTTTGAGTGAGTGTTTGAAGGACTGAAGGTTGGGGGAGAGTCGAGTCAGACGGGGTAGGAAGTTCCAAAGATTAGGGGCAGCACGGCAGAAGTCTTAAAAGGCGAGCATGGGAGGAGGTAATGGGGGTGAATTGAGGTGGAGGTCAGAGGCGGAGCAGAGCGGAGTGGCCGTGTAGGTTTGTACCTCGAGACAAGGTCAGAGATGTTAAGGAGAGAAGTGTTGGTAAAGGCTTTGTAAGTGAGGGTAAGGAGCTCAAACTGAATTCTGAAACGGATAGGGAGCCAATGAAGGAATTTACGCGGAGGAGAAGCGGAAGAGGTGCAGTGGGAGAGGAAGATGAACCTAGCCGTACCATTCTGTATGGATTGAAGGTCAGAAGTGCGAGAGCGAGGAATACCAGTGAGAAGGAGGTTGCAATAGTCGAGACGAGAAATGAGTGAATGGACCAGGAGTTTGGTTGCTTCCTGAGAAAGGAAGGGACGGATGTTCGTAATGTTACGGAGGCAGAAGTGGCAGGATTTGGTGGGGGACTGGATATGAAGGGTAAAGCTGAGGGCTGAATCAAGGGTGACTCCAGGGCAGCGGGCTTGGGTGACAGAAGAAAGAGTGATGTTGTCAACCAAGAGCAAGATATTGGGAGGGATAGCAACTTTGGCAGGAGGAAAGATGATGAGCTCGGATTTGGAGATATTGAGTTTCAGGAAGCGATATATGAAATTACCAACTATAATCATTAATAAAAATATGTTTTTTACATTAAATACATAAATCCGGATGTTCTCAATGCGTACTGTACATGTGATGTGTTTATATAGTCAATCATCCTTACATACACATTTTCTTTGCTATCTAGTGGTATGCATACGTTTTGTAATACATCAAATCTGAACTCACCGTCTTCCCCCCTTCTAAAGACTGCTCCCCTCCTGCCCTCTCCATCACCATTGGTTTTACCATTATCTTCTCTTCATCCCAAGTTTGTTGCCTGGGGGTCACCCTTGACTCCTCTCTCTCCTTCACCCCTCACATACAATCCCCTGCCCAATCCTGCTGCTTCCATCTCCGCATTATAGCCCGGAACAGACCCTTCCTCTCCTCTGATGCCATCAAAACTCTCATCCACTCCCTCATCATCTTCCGCCTGGATTACTGAAACCTCCTCCTTAGTGGATTGCCTCGCACCTGTCTCGCTCCTCTTCCAACTGAACGCTGCAGCCTGACTTATCTTCCTCTCCCGCTGGTCCTTAATTGCCTCCCCTCTCTGTCAAGCTCTTCTCTGGCTCCCCCTCTGCTTCAGAATCCTTTTTAAACTCCTCACACTCACCTACAAAGCCCTCTCTAACTCCACTGCTCCTTATCTCTCCAACCTCATCTCCACTCATACTCCTTCTCGCCCACTACGGTCTTCCCATGACTGCCGCGTCACCTCCTAACTGGTCACCACCTCTCACTCCGACATTCAAGATTTCTCCCGTGCTGCCCGGCTTCTCTGGAATGATCTTACTCGTTCCATCAGGCTTTCCTCCAACCTGCCTTCAATACTGTCTATTATAGGGACACAATATGAGCTGTATCCTTGTAATGAGAAACAAAGAAAATTAAACATCAGTTACAGTTTTATGCTCCAAGGAAATGGAGTGCAATTGTCTACATTTGGTTTCTTGTGATATCATGTGAAGATAAATTGTCAATCATTGCTTTTAGATCTCAGAACATAGAGCTCATTGTTCTAATACGTTTACAGCTATGGGTTATATTTTAGTCTCTGGAGATTAAAAGGGACAATTGTAACTGGCCAAATGTGATATTACAGTATATGCAAATAAAGTCGAACCTGCAGCAATTAGTATTTAATTTGAGAAGTTTATATTTGTACAGGGAATATAAAATAAATTCAGCAGTGAGTGACACAGGCAAAATCACCAATGCTCTGCTATGTACAGCTTATATAAAAAGTTCCTGGTGAGGCAATACATGTTTAATTACTTCAGGACTGCAAATTTCAAGTTAAACTCAAATTTCAATTTTAGAATATTTTTATTTATAACTTTGATGTTTTTATCATGCCACTGCAGATCTGGAATCTGATGACCCTTTGCTAAGCAATAACTTAACTTCAAACACCTTGACCCTTAATCCACCCAATAACTGTGTCACTGGTGAAGCAGGTGGTGGAATGGCATGTGTTACTAGGGCAGGCATGCACTCACCACCTCCCAGACGTGCCTCAGATCATGATCTAAATGGAACATTCATCAGTCAACCATCCCGGTTCATTCCACTTGGAGGATCACGTTTCCTAGAGTGCCCGAGTATACGTATTACAAGTGATTCACCTTCAAATAGTGATGGAGAACAGGAAGAGCAAGGTAGGAGTGATATTTGGGATGACAGACCACAACGTGATCAACTATTCCTCCCTCCGGATCCATTTTGTTATCGGGACTCTTTCCTTAGCCCTAGCCCAGCAAGTAGCCATTCTTCATGGAGTTTTCTTTCCTCTGAGGCTTCTTCTTGTGACTCTCTGGGACAAATGTGTGAAGAAGTTGAAAGAGAGCTAAATGAAGCTGCTTCAAGATTCACACTAGCTTCTCCACTTGGTTCCCCAAGGGGCTCTCCAAAACCTTGGGGTGGTCACAATGATGAATTTTGGCCGACTGGTCCAATATCAGGTATTCCACTCTCATCCCGTGAAGAGTTATTGTCACCATATCCTTCAGGCCAAGTTTCAAGGCCTACATCACCTTGTGGTAAAAGGAGGTACTCCAATTCCAATGAAGATGGTATTCACCAAACCAGCTCACCTTCCCCTTCCCCCTCACGCCGGGGAAGCTTGGGGGATGAAAACCTGTCTTCAGAAGCAGAAGCTTCCCCCAAGCCCTCTGATCATAGTCAACAAACAATATCAGCTTCACTGGAAAGAGGAGATAACATTCCACAAAAGGCCAGAAGAACCTCAGCGGAACAGAGTGTAGCCCCTGTTAGGCCTGAGGAATCCACAAGCCCTGTGAAAACCTTTTCCTCAGCAGCACCTGTGTGTATTAGTGATGAAAGTACAGGGATGTTCCCACAAAGCAGAAAAGAAAATGTGGGGATGGATTATTTGGCTGTGCCATCAGCTTTGGCGTGGTCCAAAGCAAGAGTTGGAGGGCAAAGTCCAGTTTTCAGGTAATGATTCAAATCCATCCTTTTTTATATATGTAAATCAGTCTTAATTATTACTGACATGTATAATTGGTAGGTACTTGATAAATTATATGTTTCTTAAAAGAAATGGTACCAGTAGTTCTTACCAGGATCAGTGTATATCAACTTATGGGGCCCGTTTCGTAGCCGCCAAAGGGAGCGTGACCATACCAGGTTAATGGTTCCTCCCACTACACAGGCAGGCCAAGGCTCTGGCACTTTGTACCTGCCCTCCCTGTGCCACTGGTTCAAACTAGTTAATTACACAGTTAAGGAATTAGTCAGGAGTTTTAGTCCAACTGCTATTCTGTGTTATGTGTCATGGAGGACCCTGTAAGGGTAAATTGATATCTTCTTTGCTGTGTGTTTTGTGCTACCTTCCTCTGCATTAACATAGCAAGAACTCTTTATTAAAGCTCAATAAGTACAGTTTGCAACTATTATAGAAGAAGGTAGAGTGAGGTTTGATAAAGCATATAAGAAATACAAGTAACTAGAGTAAATATATTGAATTCTGTCACAGGTACATGTATTTGTGGTCAGTGATATATGTCCAAAACAAATAAGACAGAGATCAGAATATAGTATGTATAGTATGTAATATGGCAAAAAATATCTTTAATATGCACATATGCACTTGGAATAAATATAATCTGCATTTATCTGATAATCACTCTAATCTTTATAGTGTCTGATGATTCCAGTAGAATACCTTGGAATAACACAGACACCACCTCATAGAGCAGTAATTGTATCCATTTTAATAATAATATGATCAATTACTCGTACATGATAAAATAATTTAAAAGCTTATCTCAATAAATGTTGCATAGCATCAAAGTCATTCCATGGAATCTGTTATTCCTAGGTCTGGTCCAGGAAACATTGGCCACCATAGCGTATCCAGTGATTATCTGGACTATTGTGGTAATTGATAGCACTATTGAAAAAATAATGTTTTTTTTAATGATATATACGACAATGCACAAATATGTTGTTCTTATTCAGGTCATCATCTCTACCACCTCTCGACTGGCCATTGCCCTGCCAATATGAGGGTCTAGAACTGAGAATAGAGGTACAGCCAAGGACCCATCATCGAGCTCATTATGAAACAGAAGGGAGCCGAGGGGCAGTAAAGGCTTCACCTGGGGGCCATCCTGTGGTCAAGGTAACAGTCACAATTTAGAGCTCATCTATATTTTAGGGGTATATTTACTACACTGCGGGTTTGAGAAAGTGGAGATGTTGCCTATAGCAACCAGTCAGATTCTAGCTGTCATTATGTAGAATGCAAAAAATAAAAGAAAGCTAGAATCTGATTGGTTGCTATAGGCAACATCTCCACTTTCTCAAACCCGCAGTTTAGTAAATATACCCCTTAGTCTTTTTATATTAAGTACCCAGTGTAACTGTCTTTTTAACCATATATGCTTGAAAATATTTTATGTTTATTGCCAGTAGTTTCAGAATGTTTATACATGTTTGAATCTGTGTGTATATATGAATGTCTGTGTCAAGTTATGCAACCTTTAGAAGCCTTCTTTGTAGGTATGTGTTTACTATATATTGTGCAATAATGCAGTGTCACGCTTGATGGCTCATGAAATATTGAAATGATTTCCTCCCATCCTCTCCACTGGGAGCAGATACAGTACAGCATAAAATGAAGAGAGACAGACAAGCATGGTTGAACATTTAAAATAAAATTCAAGGAAGGACAGAAAAACTAGCAAGTGTTTAAAATCCAGCACCAGCGTACAGGAAACAAAAGAAAAACATGGAAAGACATAAAAAAAAATAATTTAACCAAATTTAAAGAATACAGACAATATGTACAAACTAGGGCCATAGTGTCTTATATGTGCCTTGTAGACATAATGAAAGTGTGTTGGTAAAACATGTGACTACTTTCATAGAACTGTGCAAGGATCTGTGCAGTAAAATGCAGACTGAGCACATTATGCAGGTGATGGGCAGATGTAGGGCATTCCTCACCGCTGCAGGATATACACAATGACGCACACAAACTACATTGGTGAATTCTTTAATATACAGAAATAATCGTGAAGGGGTGAAAGTTATGCATATTTGAAGATAATTCCTTTGAGTCGTGTAGATTGACCCAAAACTTATACCACATTACAGGTGGCAGAAATCAGTACTTTTACAATAATTCCAACTAAGTCCCTTACTACATCTAGACGCAAGTATGTTATAATCATGCGCACATAAAAATTTTTACTTTTAAAGCGTAAATATTTGTTATTTTAAAATAAAAGCAGCCTCAATGCCCCAATACCGTAGGAAGTTATATTAACCATAAATGACTGTCAAACAAGCAGTATATTGGTAGAAAAACAAAAAAGTTTAAATGAATGAGGAGGTGGCCAAATGTAATAGTAAGTGTAGGCTCGTGGTGAGATGCTATTTTCATGTGTGTAAGACCTGTGCTGTTGAGTCCCATCTTCCAAACCACAAACCATAATCATCATGTCTAGATGGACAGATGTAGCAGGAACCTACATACAAGTGTTTAAATGCAGATGCATTAAAGTAGATGCTGTAAGATGTGGTCCTTAAAACACTGTGCGACTTTACTGTCTACTGTCAGAAACTATTGGGTCTATATATAATGGTGGAAGGTAACTGCAAATCACAGCGATGTATAATGAAGTACCAGTGGTATTCACCATGCCATGGCTGCTCTGGAAGCCCGGAGAAGTTCCCCTCCTCCACAAAGCCTCTTTCCTCTTCACAGACAAGCTATCGCTGGGATGAATAGAGAAAGTACTATGCACAGGCTAACATTAGTGCGTGAACATAGTGTTTTGTCCAGTGAGTAGAGGCTTTAGATGGGTCCTAAGTTAAAGTCAAGTGACACTATCCTGAGATTCGATTCAGCTTAATGAATTGCCTAATAACGCTGTCCCATAGAGGTCTATGGAGACAGCAGTAAGCGGCAGTAAATAGGTTAAGACTGGAGAAAAAAAAAAGTGGTGAAAGAGCCTTATCCGACACTCATGTCAACATTTGTGTTATTCACCGCTTGTTATATAGACCCCTTAATACTGGCCAATAACTTACCCATTCTCCAAATATGAGAAGAAGAATCTTAACCGCACTAGGTATATCAAAATCCATATATCCAAAATAGGTCCATAAATAAACCTATTTATCAGGGTACATAAATGTAGAAAATTCCCTGAGTGGTGCACCCTTGCACCTGATATGTATTCAAAGGCAAAAAAGAGAGAAAAGAGGTGTCCTTAGGTGTCCCTTTGAGACATCTCTTTGCCATTCTCCAAATACCATATAGTGCTCTGTGTTGTTCAGTTCCACTATTTACAGCTGAGCTAAGAGTCGATGTCCCGTTATACACACAGGGACCTTTATGGAGCCAGCAGTATTAGATAATTCATTAAGCTGTAAAAAGCAAAGCATCTCAGTATCTGCTATTTCAATGGGATCCAGCTAAAGCCTCTCCGGCTTCACGGCTGCAATTTGCAGTGGTACATAGTGATGCCTATTGCAGTGGGGTCATAAATAAACCCCACAATGTGCCTGTTGGCCTCACAGCATGTACAACGTGTGAGAACATTTTATGGTGGCATGGACAGATAGAGTAATATATGTCAGTAAAGAGCACTGTATACTTTCACCTTAGAATCACCTCCCTTAACTACAATGAATTCATTACAACATTTTATTTCTTTTTCTACTAAACTGCTCGTATGACACTTGTTTATGTACTAAATAACTTCTGAGATCAAGGGGACTTTGCAGCATGCTTTATTTCAAGTGTATCAACCTTATATTCCCATTTCCCTATTACATTTGTTGGTCTACGCATATCAAGAAGTTGCCAACTCCATAATGTGAACTTTTCTAACACTGTAGTGATGTGTTGTTATTACTTATATGAACACATAATTATTTTGTGACATCCAATTTCCTATATTTTACTTACATTATCATATGTTGTCTACATGTCATGTGACGGCCTGCCCATGTTTCCTCTTCCGCGTGAGGCGGCTGTTGCCCTGGCAGCCAGGACGTCACATCCGGTCTGAGCATCCCGGCTGTTACCATGCAACCAGGACGCTCTCTCCCCACTGCCACCGTGCCCGGAAAGCTGCCAGACAGCCGAGGCGTGCGCTGTTAAACTAATTTATTAACAGCCTCCTGGGGGCTGAAAAATGCAGGGGTTAGCACTGCTTCAGTATTGGCCACTAGTACTATTTAAGGCAACGAGGGCATAGCCTCCCTGCGGGTTATAGCTTCTGTGAACCATATAGCTGACCTGATCCAGGATTTTACCTGTGTATTCTCTGCTCATTTTTGGACTGACTTCTGTTGTGACCTGTGCATGAATACTGGACCTTGCCTGTTTGCTTATTGCCTTAACCTCTGCCTGAATACTGGACCTTTCCTGTTTGCTTATTGTCTTAACCTCTGCCTGAATACTGGACCTTTCCTGTTTATTTATTGGCTTAACCTCTAGTGAATACTGGACTTTGCCTGTTTGCTCGTTGCCCTGACCTCTACCTGAATACTGGACTTTGCCTGTTCGCTCGTTGCCCTGACTTCTGCCTGAATATTGGACTTTGCCTTGAATCCACAACCTATTGGTCCGGTCCAGGACTGGTCCTAGTCTACTGGTGCTCCTCCTACCTCCGGTGCTACTGTTCCTAAACATAAGCTCCTACTACTTAAGAGTTAAAGCCCTGGGAGCATTGTAGTACCTTTGAGCGATGCTAGCTCTACGGGAAAGGCGGCTGCTATAGACGAAGACCCCTACTGCCTGTTCTAGGAGTTCATGTTTGAGACGCTAGACGTAACACTACATTACAATTTACCATAAAATATTGCTACATTGTTAATCAGTACTTATGAAGCTTATATCATAGTTATGAGTATTTCTTTTTGTATTAAATATAGGGAGTTAGCTTTATCATAATTTAAAGGTTATGAAAAAATATCTGTAGGTAAGGCTACAATGTGTGCCTCTATATAGTTTTCATCACTGGAAAACTTTAACTTGGAATGATTATTTTCCATGAATTCACAGTACTGGATAGGCTTTGACTAAAAAGGTTTGCTAAGATCAATTACAATATCTGTTTTTTGCATATTAGGAAAAAGTCGGGTTGAACTGTAAACCATGTGAATGGTAAATCTGCATTTCATATTTATATAGACAACATTTATTTAGAAATGGTTGTGGTGAGTTTGCATGTGATAATAATTAGAAGCAGCACCAGTAACCTTCGATTCTTCTGACTGTAGTTTATAGTATGCCATGAAAAGTCTGTGCTTTAATTTAAAAATTAAAAAACTTAAGATACTAATCACTAGGAACCCCACCACAAAATGACTGTGAACTCAATAGATCAGGAGTGTCATTGGCGCCTAAGCCAATTACAAGTAGTTTCCCGTGCTAGCTGAAATGTGACTGGCTGGCAGTGAGGGGAGTCCCAAGGACTCTCTGCTTTGATCACACTTCAGTACATACTAACTGAATCTTTATTGATGTGGGGAAAAATTATAAACAATCCTGGGAAGTACCATTTATGTCTATGGACCATTCACTTCTATGGATTGCTCATTTCAATGCGGTTTCTACATGAGCACACACAAATTGGCCATTTACATAATAAATGTGGTAAAATACAGCAATGCTAGGGTAACTGCTGTTGTTAACCCCTAGTGGGTATGTTCACAATGATTTATCATATAAATAAATGGTGCTATGCTTTGAATGCACTGTTCTGGAGCAAACAGCGTCCATATCATGTGCAGCACTGTAAATGTAAACAGACAAAAGTATGAATGCACGCTTTTTACTTTCATTAAAAAAAAACGAAGTCAGGTGCAGTGTTTAAATATCAAAATAAATTATATACTGACGTATTTTAAGGGCTTGATCACACCTATGCACTTTTATTGAACTTTTTACATATGAAATACATGAAAAACGTATTAAAAATAGGACAAACGTGTCTCAATGTTCACACTATTGTGCTGTAAAATGTTGCATTTCAAATTTCAGAATGCAGCACAAGCTAGTTCTTATGCATTAACATGAGCTACCAGTACAATTGATTTTATTGGTAAAAACTGCAACAAGTGCAAAGGGGGAGCAAAATACGATAAAAATGAATCTTAAGTACACATCCGTTTTTTAGAAAATTTTTACAGTGCATATGTGTGTGAAAGAAAGAGAGTGCTGAACTCTTGCCTGCGGGGTAAAACTGTTAGCACACAGCAGCAGACACTCCAGTAATAATAATAATAATAATAATTATATTACATAATTTTGTTCATCAACCTAAACTAATGTTTTACAATCTCTCTTATGACTCAGTCTGTCCTTATGTCGCTCTCTCAGTCTTTCCCAAGTTCAAGAGACCTGAACACCAGCTGCCTCAGTCAAACCAATAGCTGGCACTGCTGAGCAAAGCTCACCCCACCTCGAAGAGCCCTACTGCCACCCAGGGCCACCATTACGGGGGTACAGGGGATACCCTTGTACCGGGCCAGGGCTCACTAGGGGACCCGGCGGCACACACTTACCAGGGGGCCCGCTGTCCTCCAGTCCCGGCGTCTTCTCTGCTGTCTTCAGCCTGGCTGTCACCGTGACAGCCAGGCTGAAGACAGCAGCAAAGACTCCGGGACTAGAGGGCAGTGAGCAGAGCCGTAACTGTACCTTTAGCACTTAACTTCTGCAGTGGAACGCAAACTTGTGTTCCAAATGCCGAACTTCCTGTTGGTGGAACGCACATGCGTTCCACTGCGGATATTAAGAATCAATCTTTCCCTCTCTCTACCTAATATATATATATATATATATATATCCCTTTTTACACACACACATATATATATATATACCGTATTTCCCAATGTATAAGACGCACCTTTTTCCCCAAAATTTCGGGTCTAAAAACTGGGTGCGTCTTATACAGGGGTGGCACTTACCCTGTCAGATGATTCCTGTCCTGAAAGGACATCCGGTCATCGCGAAGAGGACCTTAAGCAGCTTTCCAGCATCAGACGGACAGAAGAAAGAAGACTTTACTGGACAGAGGAATCATCTGTCAGGGTAAGGCAGAATTGACTATAGCGTTGTCTCTCCTCTGTATAAGCTGCACAAATACTCTGTGAAAAAATTGAGGATAATGTTTATCCTCAATTTTTTCACATGATTTATATAGGTGCGTCTTATACAGTGGAGCGTCATATACAGCGGCGGGCTGGCCCGGGTGACGGGGCATCGGTCCGCCGGGCTGCTCAGTTTCACCGCCGGAAGGGCGGCCGGCCGCCCCTGGGATAGAAAATGACCAGATTTTGACCTGCGGACGCATCTCCTGACACAGGATGCGGCCACGTCAGCGCACAAGCGGCCGCATCACATTGAACGCGGCCACATCGCGTGTCATGTGATGCGGCCGCCTTTGCGCCCCCCGAGCTGATATATGCCAGCCTGCGCCTGGGTCATATACATGGGGAAATATGGTATATATTATATATATATATATATATATATACATATATATTACACATGTAATCACTTTTTTTTTACATAATATATATATATATATATATATATATATATATTAGGGCCCACCTTAACTTACCTTTCAAGTCTGACCCCCTTCACGGAAGAGGGGACCAGGGAGGGAGCCGGATCGTGACCACAAAAGGTAAGGTTTTTTTTTGTTTTGTTTTGCTTTCTACAGGATTTTTTTTTTCATTGCCTTGGGCCCCTTTCCCCCCAGGCCCCCGGGCACCTGCCCATCGTGCCCAGTCGTAAAGATGGCCCTGGATCAACGGGAAGGGTGGGCCCTGCCTGCTTCATTGTACTGGGCCCCACGATTTCTGATGGCGGCCCTGCTGCCACCCAGCAGTTTAAGAACAATAAGGTGGACGACATGCAGGCAGATTACAGGCCAAAAAAACACCCATTTTAAATGCACCCATATAAGTATAAAGTACCTATCTTTATGTTATGGGCATTATACAGAGTACTAATAGGAAACAGATTTCCATATCTATAATACGACCCTTTATTACTTTTACGCAAATAGTGAAAGCACTAATATTTACCATAAAATGTTATCAGCTGGTTCTTCTTCTAAGTTTATAGATACTAAATATGTTACACCATTGTATGGTATAGGGATAGCAATCTGCACTTTCATTTTCCTTTTCGGTTTTATGCTGTTCTGCCACCACACATGGTCAGTATGTAGTCACACCCACAAAGCCTGAGATTGACTTTTCTGGCGGGACACCCTTGAGCGTGTGTGGATGGTGTAATGGTTCTTCCCTGCACACTAACATCACTAATTCTATTGTTACCTGGTTATCTACTGTTACGTGTAAGCTGCTATTAGATCCACGCTACACTGGATCTAACAGTGTTGGTATCAGGGGAGATCCGAGTTGATCATCCCCTGTACTGATTTCCCACATGTAAAGGAATCCAAGAAATCCTAGATACCACCCAGAAAAAACTACAAAAGTGCTGATTGACTCCCACTTTTTAGTCAAAATGCTACCTTTGAGCCGGTGGTAGTCATTATTTCGATTACAATATTTCTGACAATAGGTATAGTAACACTAAAATGCAGATGACTAGAATCCCAACATAGTCAGATTGCCTGTATTAAGTAGGCAGTGCCAGGACTTGCCACCTGTGTAATCTAAAAAAAGAGTTAGATCTAGGGTAAGGATTAGGGGTTCTATATTATACAGCCGTCTGGTTCTGGCATTGCCCCCTTAATATCGGCAATCTGACTATCAACATTTTAAATGCTAAAAATGATTTGGCACTAGTTAACCAAACTAATTAGTTGGCATTAGTTGGCAAAAAAATGTATTAGAAAAGCAGTATAAGGAAAAAATAATTATCCAAACAGTATGTTTGAAAAATGCCATAATCTAGCCTCTGTACAGTTTTTTATTTGATATGTATCACACCAACTCTTGATATATATTTGTGCATATATGTATATAAATATATATGCATATATTTGTGCATACATATATATATATATATATATGCATGTGTGTATATATATATATATGTGTGTATATATGCATATATATATGTGTGTATATATATATATATATATATATATATATATATATATATACAGATATAGATTATATATATATATATATATATATATATATATATATATATATATATAAAGAATAGTTGTTTTCCACGGACGGTTGAAAAGGAGATTGATAGTTTTTCTGTGAGTCTGAGGCTCATGCAGCAGACGGGTTTAATTCTCATATTTCTCTGCACACAGAACTCAGGTTCACAGGTAGAGCACATAGGTGTGATTGATTTATGATTCAGCTGGTTAGTGCAGGTTTAATTCTTCATATTTCTCTGCACACAGAACACAGGTTCACAGGTAGAGCACATAGGTGTGATTGATTTATGATTCAGCTGGTTAGTGCTGGGGAGGAAGCATAACTAGCTGGTCTTGTGTTGTGGGCAGGGCGACCAATGCCAGACAGTGGCTGGTGTCTAGTGAAGCAACTGGATGTTTTGCCAGAAGCAGAGTCGCCAAAAATAGTAAATTACTTTGGTTTCTTTGATTGCTGGAACTACATCTTACTATACCATCCTGACATCTGTGAATAACTTGCAGCAAAGTGGTTCAGCAAAATCTGTGTGACCATCATCTGTTACCATGCTTGTCACAATAAATAGAAATATATAATTAAATATGTTGAAGGGGGGGGGGGGGTATATAGTGTTATGCCATATTGCCACTCCTCCTACTGCTGTCATTATAATACAAATTCTATTCACTTATATTTTCCGTACCGGTACTTCTAAATTACCACTTAGACCACTGTGTATATATATATATATATATATATATATATATATATACATATATATACTGTATATACCTCAAACACTGGACCTGCTTGCCACTCGGTCTGGAGCTCCCACCTACCTACCTCTTGCAGCTGCTCTCCTCTTCTCATTGGGTTCTCATCTGTTCTTTTATCTCTAGTCAGGCCCGGCGCTCCCATTAGGCAAGGTTAGGCAGTTGCCTAGGGCGCCAGGCCCTGGAGGGCGCCACAGAATTAAAATTACTTTAAAACTGTGCGGCGACCACTGACCATACCTTCAATGGCCGCCACACAGTTTCCGATAAATCCACGGGGAGGGGGAAGGGGCTATGGATCACCACCGCCGCCTCTCTGCTCCGTCTCCTCCCCTCCATTCACTGACTATCCGGCGTGACATCATCATCACGGCCCGACAGTGTCAGTGAGTGGAGGGGAGGAGACGGAGCAGAGATGAGCAACTTTATGGAGGCAAGTAAAGGTAAGGAAAGACGTGGGGAGGGGGGGGGCGCGGATTTTGAAAGTGTGCTTGCGGGGGGGGGGGGGGGTTGGGGGGCGCGGATTGTGATAGTGTGCCTGGGGGGGGGGGGGTGCGGATTGTGAAAGTGTGCCTAGGGCGTCAAGGACCCTAGCACCGGCCCTGTCTCTAGTCCTTCCCTCTTACTTTCACCCTAAGGATTTCTGAATATTTTGTACCTGTGTACATCGGCTATTTATCGTGTCATGAGAAGTGAACGCTAGTCAGAAAGTGTCTATGTGCAGGGCTATCCTTTTATGTTTTGGACTAGCAGTATCAAAGCTGTAAGACATGTAAGTGTTTGTTATACAATTGCAAGTCAGGTAGCTTCAAAAGGATCTAGTGTAACAGATGCAAGAGGTGGTGTAGCCAGTGCATCATACAGACATATACCTCCCACTTGTGCCGGTTTAGGCAGGACAGTCCTGATTCTAGGACTATCCTGACGGCTAGGACTTTTGTCCCGACTACTGGGACTTTTGTGAGGTATGTCTGCGGCCCGCACCTGCCACTGGTGGTGTGTGCAGCAATACAGAGATTATTCAGCAAAGGGGAAGGGGTTTGGGGGGCTGCCGAGTGCTTTATTATTTCTAGGCATGCAGCTCCAAAGTGACATGGCCACAACCTCACATGGTGTAATCACAAAGCACACACACACTGTTGTCCCGGTTCAGACACTGAAAATGTTTTTAGGAATATAGAACCAACATTTGCCTATTACAATAAAGAACCACTTTGAAATTCGTCCAGCAACCTTATTATTTGAACGGAATTCTAGATGTACTGACTGTGAGTTGCTTTCAGTATAGGTTAATCCTGAAAGCAACGTCTATCAGCTCGTATATCTAGAAGGAGTGGCTAGTATAGTGGGTAGGGAACAGGCTGTAACATTGTGCAGCTCATTGGGTGACTAGATGATTCCCAGCTGTTTTCCTCTCTTCTCAGCTTTCCCACGCTTGCTGTCTCCCAAATGCTGGTGGATCTGAAAGGACACTAATGGTCGGCTATGCCTTCCTGTATCTGCAGTTTGCAGCCTGTGTCTTCATCTTTCTCTTTCTGTCCCCAATATGTCTACCATCCACTCAAAATGAAAAATCATAGCTAGGGTAAAGAATAAAAGCAGATTAAAATAGCAAAGGAAGTGGATTAGTAAAGCATGTAAAACCGACCATGAATATGAGCAGGAAGCCAGTGGGGGGGGATGTCCTGATCCTCCCTCCGTGTAAATATTATTTTAAATCCTGTAATAACGTGAGCATATTTGAGTATTATAGTCATTGTGACAGTGTTTTTTAAATTGGTCTGGGCATGCCTGTATGTAACAGAGTTATGTGCAGCTGTTAGTGTGAGCATTTCTATTTGTTGGTTGCTATAGGTTGTTGCACTGTGCATGTTATCACTTATGTTAGTGAATAAGCCCACGTATTGTAAATAAAAGTTGTTGTGAACTGCGGTATTTAAAAGAATAGATGTGTGCTGCAAATAATATGACAAAATAGCATCATATGTTAAAAGGGTTATTAGATTTAGGAAAATATAGTGCATTTCAGTGCTAAGTCATTTCCTGCACAAAGGAGGATGGTTTAAAATGTAAAAAATAAAAGTAAAAAAAAATAGGTAAAAAGAAATTTAAAAAAAGGAACGGAAAATTACAAAACATTTACACATTAAAAAGTTTTTTCCAGGCCTGGCCTACCTACGGCTCTCCAGGTGTTGTAAAACCACAAGTACCAGGATGCATGCTGGGACTCTTAGTTTTACACACCTGGAGTCACAGGTTGGCCAGGCCTGCTT
Organism: Mixophyes fleayi; assembly: GCF_038048845.1. Taxonomy (NCBI): domain Eukaryota; kingdom Metazoa; phylum Chordata; class Amphibia; order Anura; family Limnodynastidae; genus Mixophyes; species Mixophyes fleayi. The sequence goes on from NC_134402.1 coordinate 314,760,722, forward strand.
TACGCAAAGCATTTTTTTATGATTGTCAGCTGTTATCTGTTTTCATCTTTTGTCATCTGATGTTAAATAGGCTTCTACCATTTTTGCCAGAAATAGGGCTATTCACCCTTTATTAAATCAGCCCCTAAGGCGTATATTTACTAAACTGCTAGTTTGAAAAAGTGGAGATTTTGCCTATAGCAACCAATCAGATTCTACTTATCATTTATTTAGTACATTCTACAAAATGACAGCTAGACTCTGATTGGTTGCTATAGGCAACATCTCCACTTTTTCAAACCCTCAGTTTAGTAAATATACCCCTAAATCTTTTAAATAAATAAAAATAGAAAATAACAAAACATATAATAGTTAAGCCTGAAGGTACAACGTTTTTTAAGACAGTTCTTCACTTAAGAGAGAGGCATTTAAAAGCAACTACGTCTATATTTATGGTATATACACTCTCCTGTCCCTACTTCTATATCTATAACATACTTGCCCACCTTTGATAAGTTAATTCCAGGAGATCCGGGCAGGGGGGGCGTGGTTGGAGGGCGGGACGTGCGGGGCGCGGTCAATTGCGTCATTTTGGCCCCGCCACAAAATGCAGTTTTTGGGGCAGGGCCAAAATGACGCGATTCACCGCGAATCGCGTCATTTTGACGAGCAAGTTGCTGTATGCGGGATACTTGCCTGCCCGAATTTCGAGAGTCTCCTGGACATTCCGGGAGAGTTGGCAAGTATGATTATAGTATATGCACCCTCCTGTCCATAGATCTATATCTATAGTATATACACTCTCCTGTCCCTACATCTATATCTACAGTGTCGGACTGGGGCATGAAGGGCCCACCGGGGGACTGCAACGCTAGGGGCCCACCAGAGGGGGTGTGGCCAGCCATCATGAAGGCGAGACCAGACGCTAGAGGGGAAGGGGTCAGCCCACGAAGGACAGCTAGCACCATAGTGTAGTATATAAAGAATGCAGTGTGTATATAAAGAGTACACAGTCTTGACCTGTCCCTTAGATTGGACAGAACAGTCACCAAAAATCAGGATTGTCCCACTAGAATCAGAACATTTGACAGACTGTCCTACCTGTGCTTCTCACTTTCACCACCTGTGGCTGCTGGTTTCTTTAGTTGCAGCTTGTCTGGATCCTCGGATGTTGGGGGCCCTATTTGGAAACAAAATGGGTACATTTAGAAAATTCCAACCAGCCCATAGAACTCATGCGCCTCAAACTCAGCACCACATTCAATTACTATGCCCCAAACCACCCCATCTTAAATTAATAATCCCAAATACAGAATTAAATTGCCCCGTTATCACCCCACAAACAAAATAGCACCCATTAGTTAGCCACCACCTACCATGCACATTACATTTCCACAAGCCTGCTGTGCCATCACACACATTACTGTGCCCCTTCATCACCATGCTGTGCCCCCTTATGATCAGACTGCACCCTCCATGTTGCTTTTGCTTCCCTCTTCTCCTGGCCCCCCTTTATCACACTGTGCCATGCTGCTTTTGCCCATCTTCACCCTACACTATACTGCTTTGGCCTCCCATCACACTCTGCCATGCTGCTTTGGCCCCCCCTTCACACTGTGCCATGCTGGCTTTGACCCCCCCCCTTCACATGGTGACATACTGGCTTTGCCCCCCCTTCCACACTGTGACATGCTGGCTTTGGCCCCCCCTCCACACTGTGACATGCTGGCTTTGCCCCCCCTTCCACACTGTGACATGCTGGCTTTGGCCCCCCTCCACACTGTGACATGCTGGCTTTGCCCCCCCCCCCCTCCACACTGTGACATGCTGGCTTTGCCCCCCCTTCCACACTGTGGAATGCTGGCTTTGGCCCCCCCTCCACACTGTGACATGCTGGCTTTGGCCCCCCTCCACACTGTGACATGCTGGCTTTGCCCCCCCCCCCCTCCGCACTGTGACATGCTGGATTTGCCCCCCCCCCCCTCCGCACTGTGACATGCTGGATTTGCCCCCACCCCCCCCCTCCACACTGTGACATGCTGGCTTTGCCCCCCCCCCCTCCGCACTGTGACATGCTGGATTTTCCCCCACCCCCCCCCTCCACACTGTGATATGCTGGCTTTGGCCCCCCTCCACACTGTGACATGCTGGCCTCATGCCTCATCGATCTCAAGTTAAAATGACTAACCTGTGCAAAGTTCCTGCTTCATGCTCCTCTGGACGGCTGGATATCCAGAACTTCTCCTCCTCCATGGGCGTCTCTTCTATTCCCCTGTTCAAACTGAAAAAACACACTACCGCGCAGGTGCAGAGAGGCTCTCTGCACCTACGCGGTAGTGTGTTTGTTAAACTGCCGCCGCAGACATCCGGGACCTGGGCCCATCATTGTGATGCTCCCTGCAAGCCCCGCCCCAATGTCAGAGGGGGCGGGACTTAATCGCGGCCGGGCCTACCGGTTTATAGCCCGGCTGGCCAGTCCAAGGCTGTATATCTATAGTATACTCCAAAAACATACTAGTCGGTTTAGTCTCTCTTAGAGTGTATGTGTGTGGTGGGAGGGGGGGGGGACTGATTTGAGTGAGTTCTCTGTACAGCACTGCAGAATTACTGGCACTATATAAATAGATGAGGATGATGGTGATTTTAACTGATTTTTTTTAATACTCTTTCCAAAATGTTACCGTCCCCATGGTAGATTACTTTGCAATTTCACTTAAAGCGAAGTACAGCTCTCAACTTATGACCTCTGCAGGCACTATAGAGGTGAAACTACTGGGTAAAAATCAAACAGATCTCAATAGGGGTATGCACAGAAAGTGTCAATATTAGGCTAACATAGGGAGAAATATAACTCTGGATGGGTTATTCTTTAAAATGAATATATTGGCAGCTGTATATCTAAGAAAATGTAAGTTTAGCAGGTGATCCCACTTTGTATGACTGTTGCAGGGTTATTTATCCTTAGTGGATTAGTAAACAGATTAAACAGGTCAAGTTTAATGTTTCATCAAACCTTTGTATTGATCTATGCAACAACTAATCGATTTGCCTTTTGGTTTATTGCTTGAGAGTTCAACTACAATATGTAATTCTGAAATTATATAAACTAACATGGCTGTTAGTCAGCTATAAAGTTGTCAATGTTCTGGGCCCCTAAGTTTCAATATGCTAATGTTCTGGCATAATAGGGGAAAATTTAACAAGCTGCGAGTTTCCGGCAGGTTTGAAAAGTAGAGATGTTGCCTATAGCAACCAATCAGACTCTAGTTATCATTTTGTAGAATGTACTAAATAAATGATAACTAGGGGCCTGATTTATTAAGGATCTTAAATGAAGAGGATCCTTATTTCAGTCTCCTGGACAAAACCATGTTACAATGCAAGGGGTGCAAATGAGTGTTTTGCACATAAGTTAAATACTGACTGTTTTTTCATGTAGCACACAAATACTTGATAGCTTATTTGTAATTTAAAGTTGATATTTGTGTGCTACATGAAAAAACAGGCAGTATTTAACTTATGTCCAAAACAGAACACTCATTTGCACCCCTTGCATTGTAACATGGTTTTGCCCAGGAAACTGAAATAAGGATCCTCTTCATTTAAGATCCTTAATGAATCAGGCCCTAGAATCTTATTGGTTGCTATGGGCAACATCTCCACTTTTCAAACTTGCATCTTGATAACTTTACCCCAAGTGTCAATATCCATTCTTGTGGGAACCTACTTGTCAATATGCTATTGTTGTGGGATACCAAGTGTCAATGTGCCATTCCTGTGGGACCCTACTTGTCAATGTGCCATTGTTCTGGGAACCCACGTGTCAATGTATGTCGAAGCAGCAGTTCCTAAAATAATATTTTCCACATTTGACAATTGGGATTCAAAAAACAGATTATTGGTCCAGACCTACAGGTTGTGTTATACTGCAGTCTACTTTGTCAAGTGATAAATAGTTGAGTTTAATTTTGTCTTTCCCAGCTTTTAGGATACAATGAGAAGCCACTCACCCTTCAGATGTTTATCGGCACAGCAGATGAGCGCAACCTGAGACCCCATGCATTTTACCAAGTACATCGGATCACAGGGAAAATGGTGGCTACTCCCAGTTATGAAGCTCTTGTGGGAAGCACCAAAGTTCTGGAAATGTCTCTTCTCCCTGAAAACAACATGTGTGCCAAGTAAGCTGCATGGCATAGACACAATTAGTGAATTATACCACAGTGAACACAAATATTTCAAGTACCATAATCATTTACTGACAATACATAGTAAAACAAAAGTAAGCTGGTCAATAGACTTCAAGAGTGACATACTAACTAATAGACTTCTGAAAGTATGTTTTAGTGATTTGGAAGGTTATTGATGAATACTGTACATGTCCATGTTCCAGTATAGACTGCGCTGGAATTCTGAAGCTCCGGAATTCAGACATCGAGCTCAGGAAGGGTGAGACAGACATTGGTCGCAAGAACACACGTGTCCGCCTTGTGTTCCGAGTGCATATTCCACAGGGAGGCGGGAAAGGCATCTCTCTACAAGTGGCTTCTATACCTATAGAGTGCTGTAAGTAAAGGTTATTGAGGTCACACAGCAACAATATAATATTTGAATAATGTGTCATGAAGATAGAAAAGCAATAGGTCTGTGACACTAGCATTGTATAAAGACAGAGGTAAATAATAGTAAGGATATTACACTTCACTAGGTTATTAAAAAGACGTATTTGCTAGTGGCCAGTTCAAATGCAAACAAGTAGAATTGATGAAGGAAGTCTTGTGCCACAAATGTGTCTGTATAACAAATCAAAAGAGTGTAAATCACACACTGCCAAGTAGAGTTAAGTAGAACATTAGAGATAGCACATCGTGTGTACAGGCTGACAGGGCAACAAAGTACTACAGACTTTTGGCAGTCAGTCCGGGGTTAAGCAACACAGGGTTTTGGAAGTGGTTACAGGAATAAGAAGCATAGTTAGGCTCAGTATGTTTCATTATTTTGTGAAATATTCAATGATTGGTGCTTTCAATAACTCCAGCAATTGTTGCAGCAATACAAGACCTATTAATATTGTAAGAGGGATATGTTAATTTGTTTTCCAAAAATTATTTACCAAACATATGCTTATACATGGAAAACAAAACAGAAACTGATAGGTCTGCACTCAACTAAACAGAAACTGATAGGTCTGCACTATGCTTATACATAGTGGAGGTGATTTATGAAGCCCCTAATGGCTGCTTCAGAGTGCAAATAAGCTTTGAACACACTGTGCACCTTGATTGGACAAATGTACCTGGATTTCTGCTGGGTCAAATTTATAGAGGAGCAGCGGTTTCCACATCAGGATGGCTTCATAAATGATCTCTTACATTGACAGAACACCTTCCTTAAGCAACTAATAATTTAATATGTTGTGTATAATAAACATGTGCACATCTCACAAATCCTAAACAAATCATCTGTTTAGTCAGCTTCTCTCCAGCTACTGCCATATTTCTCTCCTCCCCTTTGCATCCAAACTACTTGAGCCACATTGTGTACAACTACATACATCACCTTTTCTCCTCTCCCTCTCTTGACTATCTGTTTTACAGCAACGTCTAAATATCACTTAATATCAATTAACCACGCACTAAATAACACTCCCTACTTATTCTCCTGGTCCTCTCTGCCGCTTTTGACAATATTGATCACCCTCAACTCCTGCACACCCTCCACTCCATTGGCATCCATGACACAGTTGTTTCCTGGTTCACTTCCTACCTATGGTACCGCTTAGTGTATATACCTATGGTACATCCTCCCCTCCAATCCCACTATATGTAGGAATCACGCAAAGCTTTGTTTTTAGCCCTCTACTTTTCTCACTGTACTCCTCTTGTCTAAGGAAACTAATTTGCTCTTTCAGCCTCCAGTACTACAACTATACTGACAACACCCAAGTCTTCTCCCATTGACTTTTAAATATATAGTCATATCATCATCATCATTTATTTAATTATGTAGCGCCACTAATTCCGCAGCCCTGTACAGAGAACTCACTCACTTCAGTCCCTGCCCCATTGGAGCTTACAGTCTAAATTCCCTAATATACACACAGACAGACAGACACAGACAGAGAAAGTAGGGTCAATTTAATAGCAGCCAATTAACCTACTAGTATGTTTATTGTGGGAGGAAACCGGAGAACCCGAAGGAAACCCATGCAAACACAGGGAGAACATACAAACTCCACACACTAGTCATAGACTAGTATCACCTAGTTAATGGAGTTCATCATATGGTAAGCACAATTCACTGACAAATGCTGTTTTACAAGAAGCAACTTTAGCGATGTCATTAGTTAAAGGGCTATGATGGCACTTCCTGTGCTGATCAATCAGGCAGCGCTAAGGTTTCTTCCCGTAACAAAGCGGATTTGAGTGCTTAAGAGCGAGAGAAGCATTCAAATACATGAATAGTAAAAAAATTGGTTTTGTGTCTGTGTTGATCCTGTGAGTAAAATGCCACTCCCTAAAGAGAATTGTCTCTCACTATATATATATATACATACACCGATCAGCCACAACATTGAAACCACCTGCCTAATATTGTATAGGTCCCCCTCGTGCCGCCAAAACACCACTGACCCATCAAAGCATAGACTCCAACGAGAGGCAACTGCCATCAAGGAATACTGTTGCTATGAAGGGGTGTACTGGGTCTGCAACAATGTTTAGGTAGGTGATACATGTCAAAGTAATATTCATCATCATCATCATCATTTATTTATATAGCGCCACTAATTCCGCAGCGCTGTACAGAGAACTCATTCACATCAGTCCCTGCCCCATTGGAGCTTACAGTCTAAATTCCCTACTATAAACACACACTCATGTAAAGACAGACAGACAGAGAGGGAGAGACTAGGGTCAATTTGATTTCAGCCAATTAACCTACCAGTATGTTTTTGGAGTGTGGGAGGAAACCGGAGCACCCGGAGGAAACCCACGCAAACACAGGGAGAACATACAAACTCCACACAGATAAGGCCATGGTTGGGAATCGAACTCATGACCCCAGTGCTGTGAGGCAGATGTGCTAACCACTAGGCCACTGTGCTGCCTAATATTCACATGAATGCGAGAACCCAAGGTTTCCCAGCAAAAATTGCCCAGAGCATCAGACTGCCTCCGCCGGCTTGACTTCTTGCCATAGTGCATCCTGGTGCCATCTCTTCCCCAAGTAAACAACGCCCATATACCTGGCCATCCACATGATGTAAAAGAAAACGTGATTCATCAGACAGGCCACCTTCTTCCATTGCTCCATGGTCCAGTTCTGGCGCTCACATGCCCATGGTAGACGCTTTCAGCGGTGGACAGGGGTGAGCATGGGCAATCTGACCATGGACTGATTTGCAAATGTCTGTAGTATTTTGTTGACCCATACACAGCAAACTGCGATGCACTGTGTGTTTTGACACCTTTCTATCATAGCCAGCATTCATTTTTTCAGCAATTTGTACTACAGTAGCACTTCTGTGAAATTGTACCAAATAGGCTAGCCTTCGCTCCCCATGCATCAATGTGCCTTGGGCCCCCATGACCCTGTTGCCAGTTCACCGATTGTCTTTCCTTGGACCACTTTTGGTAGGTACTTACCACTGTATACCACAAACACCCCACAAGACCTGCTGTTTTGGAGATACTCTGACCCAGTCATCTAGCCAACACAATTTAGCCCTTGTCAAAGTCGCTCAGATCCTTACACTTGTCCATCTTTCCAGTTTCCAACACATCAGTTTCAACAACGGACTGTTCACTTGGCAGGTGCCATTCCCACCCCGTGTAAGGAGATAATCTCCATTGTAAGGAGATAATCATTGTTATTCTCTTCACTTGTCAGTGGTTTTATTGTTGTGGCTAATAGGTGTATATACATATATAAAACTATTTTTATTTTATATTAAGAATTATATATAAACATTTTTTAATCAAAACATATACTCTTCAAGTAGTACAATATTATATATAATTCAGTGCACTAACAGATCACCAGACCTTAGGCAGAAAACATAGGGTATAAATAAGAGAGGTATTTAGTGGATTGAAATAAATTAGATTAATGGCATAAACAGCTTTAGAAATGTTAAAGATGTCCTTTAGGAACTCCACTGAAGTTGGTAAATAGGGAGGTTCCCCACATGATATTAATCCAGAAACCGAGTCCAATGCAATCAGCATATTAGAGAAATCAATACAGTTACTCATCCTTTCCATTAGAGCGCTCAGAAATAAGGGCTTTAGTAATCTCAGTGAGGGTTTTTAAAATACTCTTGATGTCGTAATGCCCCAATGTCCTGATGTTCTGAATTCCATCCTTGTGCTCACATGCCGCTTTGTCCACAGAACATATGTTCCAACATGAAAGATTTTCCCTGCCAGGTACACTTTACAGGGCTCTTTCATTCTACTCTACGGGTAATGCTGTCAGTCCTACCGTCAGTCAGTGATTCAATAGCTGCTGACACGTTTCGTCTTTCACTAAACTTTCTCAAAGCTGTATGGGGCCATATGTAGTGGCCAAAGTGGAAATTTAGTGGTATGGAAAATATAAGTGAATAGAATTTGATTGTTTTACAATGGAGGCAGCAGGAGAAGTGGCAGTATGACATACCATCCCACTTTGACCACTGGCTATATGGTGTTATGTACAAGATGCACTAAGTACATATGGTGTTATGTACAGGGTGCACTAATTACGCCCTTTATGCCATAACACATGGACCTGTAGAAAAACTTTGACAAATAGAGCATAGTATGAAAAAAAACAAATTGGCAGGTCTGCAGTGTTGCTATAACTGTTCATGCAGAGATTTGGTTTCAGCCTAAAATCACTTTTACTAAATAGTAAAAAGAAGAAGAGCAATATTATACAACATATAAAAGCTGATGACACACTTCCTTTCAATGTCCTGATACACATAACTAACATTATTATGGTAACTTAATGAAGACTTTCCAAATCCCTATGACCACTTAAGCACATAGAAATGATAGTTTAACCAACAGATTACATAAAAGTTCCAGAGATCCTTAAAAGCCAATTTAATAATTGTGGATACCAGGAGCAGAATATTGCATTATAGGACCATATATCAAAACTTGCGGGGTGGAGTGTGGGGTTGTAGCTCTGCAATGAGTCCATGCTCCTGTGGCCCCACTCTGCTATTCTGAGCATGCACAGTGGATCCACATTTAGCCTTCATTGTGCATGACCTGTACTGTGCTGATAAGCGATGATAGTGGGTGCTGGCAGTAGTGGATCTGCTGCCATTGTAGCTGGTGGTTACAGGTCCCACTCACATCCAGACCCAGTAGTTGCTACATAGTTAGTTCCATCATTGGCAGACATAATATAATGTATTGTACCCATCTACAAATATATATGTTATGTTATATTCAAAGACTACTTCATTTACATCCTGCAAGCATGTCATATAGGATGTCTAATGTGAAGTAATCTATCTACTGTGTATCCTATTAGTAGGGTGGTCAATACTGAACATTCCAAACAAAAGTCTGGTATGGAAAATGTACTAGGTTTGAGAAAAAAATTAAGTACATAGGTTGAAGACTGACTAAAGAACAGGAGACAAAGGGTAGTTCTGGATGGAACCCATTCAGACTGAACTCACGTTACTAGTGGTGTACCACAAGACTCAGTATTAGGCCCTTCCCTTTTCAATCTTTTTATTAATAACTTTGTAGATGGCTTAGAAAATTAACGTGTCTGTACTTGCAATGCTGGTGCGATGGTTGTGACTGCCACCACTTGGTGCTGACCCACCGCCTGCTTCTTACCTGGTGTGGATTTGAGGTGGGGTGGAATTTTGTAGTCTTGGGAGTGTGTTGCTAGGTTGTGGTAAGCCAGCGACACCCCCCCCTCATCCCCCCGCCCAGTCCATTACAAACAAGGAAGAAGCTAGCAACTGCAGCCCCTCCAAGTAAGCAGCCGAAACTAAGTGTGACAATCAAGACACTCAATTAATGACATGATGTCTCATTCATTATGTCACTTGGTAATTGTCTTAGGCACCCCCTACATCCTGCCGCCCCAGACAACTGCCCAGAACACCATAGTAACTTACCACAGAAAAATTTAGACAAATTGGCAATTTAGACAGTGCAATCATAGATAAAAGTAGGTTATGCACCTAGGTTATGGTAATAACTTTGATACTTACTTGTTAAATGAAATACAATTGAGGGAAGTGAGATGGAAAAGGATTTAAGAATACAGTGAACAGTTAGACCACATCTTGTGGCACAGTTTTGTAAATCTCACTGTAAGAAGACATAAGATAGCTGAAAAGGGTTCAGAGGCAGCAAGAAATACTAGGGGGTAATTGTATCAAATCGCGTGTTTTGAAATAAAAACCTGAAATGTATCAAGCTGCGATTTTGACACTGATGTTCAAAATCGCTGATCATCTCTGGCGATTTTGTACGATGTAAACACTCCCGAGTTTAGCTAACTCTCCTGTGTTTGGCAAACTCTCCTGTGTTGTAACAGTGAGTTGTAAACACATCACTGTTACACTGACCTGTCATACAGCTGCCGGAGCTCCGGCAGCTGTAAAAACTGTAAAGAATAGATCAAAGTGAAAAAAAAAAAAGCGTGAGGTCCCCCCTCTATTCATGCTTAACCCTAGTGCTGCCTGACTAGTGCTGGTCCTGTGAAAATCGGGGAAAAAGTTTTGCGTGGGGTCCCCCCGATTTTCACTTTACCAGCACTAGGCAAACCAGCCAGGGTTGGCGGCACTATAGCAGTGGGACAAACGGCAGGGGTCCCCCTGCCATAATGACTAACCAACCCTAGACTGTTCAGCGCTGGGCTGGATTCCCTAGGGAGTGGGGTCCGCCGAAAAAAACGAGCGCCCCCCCCCCCCCCTAGAAAGAACCAGCCCAGTGCTGATAGCACTAGGGCTCTTCCTACTACCCCTGTGCTGTGGGTAGTAAGGTAATACGGCGAAAAAGAATGAAAAAAATAAACAGACGCCATTTTGTTTTGTGGAACTACAAGTCCCAGCCAGCCAGGTTGCCAAAAACAGTGTGGCCATGCTGCTGCTTGTATAACTACAAGCACCAGCATACCCACGGCAGCCAGGGCATGTTGGCACTTGGAGAACCACAAGTGCCAACATGCCCTGACATCCCTGGCTTGCTGGGACCTGTAGTTCCACAAAAAAAAAGTTAAATAAACAACAGCACCCTAGTAAACACCACATCTATTTATTAAAAATAAAAAACCCACAATAAATACACTAACCACCCTCATTTAAACCACATCTATTTATTAAAAATAAAAACACCCCAAATACTCACCAAAGATGTCTTCTTTCTTCTTCCAAAGGTCCGTGCTTGCCCCAGTCCCTTAATAATTATACTTACAAAAGTTTTGGCTTGCCCCAGTCCCAGCAAAATTATACTTCCAAAATGGCTTCCTGGCTGGCTGGGACTTGTAGTTCCACAAAGCAAAATGGCGTCTGTTTATTTTTTTCATTCTTTTTCGCCGTATTACCTTACTACCCACAGCCCAGGGGTAGTAGGAAGAGCCCTAGTGCTATTAGCACTGGGCTGGTTCTTTCTAGGGGGGGCCCGGTCGTTTTTTTCGGCGGACCCCACTCCCTAGGGAATCCAGCCCAGCGCTGAACAGTCTAGGGTTGGTTAGTCATTATGGCAGGGGGACCCCTGCTGCGTGTCCCACTGCTATAGTGCCGCCAACCCTGGCTGGTTTGCCTAGTGCTGGTAAAGTGAAAATCAGGGGGACCCCACGCAAAATTTTTCCCCGATTTTCACGGGACCAGCACTAGTCAGGCAGCACTAGGGTTAAGCATGAATAGAGGGGGGACCCCACGCTTTTTTGTTTTCAACTTTTATCTGTTCTTTACAGTTTTAACACTGCCAGGGCAGTGTAACAGTGATGTGTTTATACAACACGCTGCTATCAAGCAGCGTGTTGTATCTGGCGTGTTTTGAAGCAAACTCTCCTGAGTTTGCTAACTCGCAGCTTCATACATTTGAGAGCTGTATAGCTGCAGTGGCAAACAGTCGGGAGTTTGATCTCTGGCGATTTTGCAAATAGCGATTTTGACAGAAGCACAACTCTGGCGATTTTGCATGAAATCTCAGCTTCATACATCGGCGAGTTTCAACTCTCCCAAGAAAATCGCTGGAGTTGCAAATTCGCAATTTGATACATTTACCCCTAGATTTGTTTAACTTGGAAAAAACAATGCTTTAGAGGTGAGCTAATTAATATGTAGAAATATATCTGAGCTATAATCTGTCTAACAAACTTTTTGTGCCAAGGACCATACAGAAGACAAAGTGAATAAAAGAAGGATTCATTGGAAGGGATTATTTACTGTAAGGGTGGTTATGCTGTGGGATTCCTTACCAAATAAGGTGGAAAATTTACTAACATAATTTAAAAATGAACTGGACACTTTTGGTGCAAGAAATTGTATCTTGTAGCTATGATTATTCGGGACAATAATGGTGTGATTGACTCTGGATAAACACAGAAGTTATTAAAAATTGAACTTGATCTGTGTCATAGGTAATTAAATTATTTGGTGCTTATTCATGAAGATTAAAAACAGAAGTGCTTATCGAGAGTTACATTAAAAAGAAAAAATAATGAATATGGACTTTGGTGTATTTATGAAAAATACCTATCTGTTCATATTTTTTTTCATAATAATTTCAGAATGTAACGCCATCTCCCTCTCATTCGTCAGCTCAACGTTCTGCTCAGGAGCTCCCTCAAGTGGAGAATTACAGTCTCAGCGCATGCTCAGTAAGCGGCCGGGAAGAACTGCTACTGTGTGGTTCCAACTTCCTTTCTGACTCAAAAGTGATCTTCCTAGAGAAAGGACCAGGTGAGATATGATTCAGTGCTAGCAGCATTATTCAAATTATAATAGAAATGGCTATGAACTAAAAACAAATGTATCAGCAAAGGTTTAAACATGGAAGTGAATGAAATCATAAAGTAAGTTGTGGTGGGCATATGATTAAAAAGTGATTGCCCAGTGTATATTGGATGGAGAAATATACAGAAAAGACTGAACTACCCATAAATAAATGCCTGAATGCAAAATAAAATGAATGGATAGTTTGGAAGCATGCTGCTGAAAATAGACATAGAGCCTCAAACATTAGAAACAGACAGAAATGATTTTACTATTGGCATTAAATGCACAATATTGGTTTTATTATAGTCATGCTTTATACAAGGTCTTGCACATGCAATATATGTGCAAATTAGGACACAAATTCATATAATGCAATTTACCACACAATGCTACAATCTACTATATTTAACAATCATTTAATAGATAAAGAAAACTATGACCACTACTCCAATACTGACAAATAGAACTAAGGTAGGACAGTAGAGGCAGTCAGATGCATAGAAAGTCCTAGTTATACCTCTGCAGAGAACAGATCTCATATAACATGACAAAAAGACAATGAGCACTAATGACAAGAGAGGCCATAAGCCAAACGCACTTAAAATTATGTGTTTATTTCTGTCATGCAGTCAACCATTCAGGGTTAAGTCTCTTGCATACCCAGCTAATGACATACACTTGGAGAGACCAGGCTTCTCTACATATTATTGCGCCTGTGAATGCTGGGTCTTTTCTTCCTGCACCGGTTACATCCCTTTCCACCCTGCTAATGTCATGATTTTCTGTGTTTGAGCTAACCCTCTCTTTTTCCCCAAACAGATGAGGCACAGTTGGTAGGAGAGCATTGCAGTCAGCAAATAGTAAGCATATGGTGCTTCTACAGATTGGCCACGGGTCACTGCCCCCTTCGAAGCTACTAGACTCTTGGTCCTTTTGTGAGGAGGACCCTTGACCTGTTTTGTGAGGACAAGTCACTGTTGAGTCCAAAAGGGGTGGAAGGGGTTTAGTCACTCTGTTGCCAGAATTTAGCACCAGCTAATAGTCAAGGATGATATCCTGGGTCAGTGGTGAAATAGTCTGACCTTCCAACAGTATTGGCTTTGCATTTAAGCAGCTGGCTGCCCTGCTCTCGCCGCCAACGTTTCTTCAACAATTTATATATATTATTTTTAAAATATGAGCACCTTGGAATGCCTTTGGTGATGTGAAGTACCTAAGTGTCTGGCCGTTGTGGCTAAGGCTGGCACACTATAGTTTTTTCACCCTATTTTCACCCAATTATTGGGCCAGTCACATGATAAACGATCGTTCGGCCTGATATCACATTAGTGAGTACGCTCCCAACGATGAACGATTATTGTTCCAAAGCACATTGTATCGTTTCATTGGATTTTATAAATGGACTAAATATCTAGGTCAACGATGGAACGATGTTGTTTCAATTCTGCAGTGTGTATACACTCACAACCAGCAGTGTAGGCAGATCTCTATGGAGTATGCCGAGTCATGACCTTTTCAGCCGATGATTATGACAGATGAAGAGCACAGATCTGATGGTAAATCGTGTAAAACATCAATAGTGTGTACACAGGAATCTGCATGCTGATCGGGACTTCAGTCTTTGGTAAAATCGTTAACTTTGATGGAAATCCTCAAAACATAATCTACTTGACAACTGGAGTTGAGAAAGTCTGTCTTCATATGAAACCTTTATAACTTTTCATAGTAGGAAGGGTGCAATGAGTTTCAGGATGACAGTTGGGATTGGAACTAGTGGATTCTTCTATGGAGATATCCCTGGTGATGAAAAGGTTACACTAATGCACAGAGCACACAGGACAGCGCTGCAGTTCAACCTTGAATTTTATATAGTTTATTCTCTCTAGCCACACATTGTTTATTGCAATGTTAGAATTATGTTGTTAAGCTGGCAACTACATACCTCACAGAGCACCTACTGTTTGTGTGAAGGTACACTGATCTGAAATATACAGCTGTTTCCCCTTAATATGTTATATGCATACAGCACATTTAGCAGTTTGGTAGTCAGATGGATCCTATGGTTCAAACCTAGTGCAAAATGACTACAGACATGAAGCAATATCGATCCTCCTCCAGTCAATCTCAGGCAGCTCTGAACATTCTCAGTGGGATGTTGATTGGAATTAGCATCTGTTTTGTGTTTAGCAGTCTACTAATATCTACATGGCATTATTGTAGGTTTCATTGTTTTTCTTTTTTCTTCTTCATACAAATAGATGGAAAACTGCAATGGGAAGAGGAAGCAAAAGTAAACAGACTAAAGAGCAATGAGGTAAAAAGGTTTCTTTATTTTTCATTGTGATAAATCTTTTAATAGCAAGTGCTATGTGGTACATCCTCTATTTTTTTACAGTTATAAATTTGCAAATTATTATTTTTTTACCCGGTTGGTCCAATTTATGCCATACATCTCAGTGCATGAGCATTATTTATGACATTGGGGCCTATTTAACAAAGTACGTTTAGCCTAAAATACCCCAAAAATAACCGCAAAATAAAGTTTCAAAGTCATTCATAACTAAAGGACCGCAGCACTGACTTTGTACGCAAAACCAGTCTCCATAGGTTTCTATGGGGACTGCGGTTTTGCGTGATTCAACAAACCAAAGATTTTTGGAACTTGTCCGCAATAGCTAGCCATTGAAGCCTATGGGGAGAGCGAAATAGAAAGAAATATTAGCGCTTCTCCTTTAAGTGAGTACCTTCTGCTGAATGACGTGGGAAATAATCACCAAAACTAATCTATTCATTTCAGCGCATGGAACACTTATTATGATAATGTAATGATTTTGCACATAAAGAAGAGAGAGACATACATGAAAAATGGTGGTAGGTATTGAGCACTCGGTAATATAAACAAGGAAGGAACTCTTACCCTAGCCTCTCCCTGATCGAACGTGAAATATCGTTCACCTGATTGTTCCCGGTAGACTTATCTATCGATGGTGTTATTGTGAGAGATATTTTCTCTAGTGTTTGTTCAAATCTTTGTTACAACTTTTACTGCGTCCTCCTCCGTCCGGAGGCTCTTGGAACGCACGTGCTTCCTAGTAGTACGGAAGCCTGAGTAGCTCGAAAACCTTTTCAAATAGCTGATTTGAAATGTCCTTCCTCACAGCATACAGACAGGGTCTGCCTGTGTCAGGGCAAAAAACCTGACACAAGCACAGCCCTGTCTGTTTGCTGTGAGGAAGGACATTTCAAACTATGATCTATCTTCATTAGGACGAAGCGCGTTGGATAGAAGCTATTTGAAAAGGAGTTCCTTCCTTGTTTATATTACCGATTGCTCAATACCTACCACCATTTTTCAACAGAAGAACATAAACATTTAATAGTTGTATGTCTCTATCATCTTTATGGGTAGAGCTTTGCGGTAGAGGGATCTTCTGATCCCTTACCGCAGCTTACCTGCTTTCCCCTCCAGTCACTATTGCAAGTATGTCTCTGCATGTGACCTAAGGTTGCCATAGTGACCAAAGAGACAGCATTCTATTGGAAACGCTATCCCGGGATGATTTTTTTTTTATTAAATGGGGTTGAAAAATTATCTGTCAACATTGCAATGACAGATGATAATTAATGCGGCAAACTTAGTTAATTAATAAGTATGCTCCATTATCTCAAAAGGTTTATAAAATCTCAGAGCGCATGGAACATAAATGGACAGGCAGATAGAGAGCCACTTATTGAACATAAAAATGTCTAGTAAAGCTTATACTGAATTTGTTCCAAAATCTGCATCATCAAGGGATCTGAAAACAGCATGAGCTATACTATATTATTATAGCAAAAAGGAACAGTGTGCAAATCATCCACTCAAGGGTGTTTTAGTGTCCCACATGCAGTGATAATGTAGATTCCTTTCAGTCCACCAGGTCTTCAATCCTGTCTTTCTGGACACTAGTTCTCTATCACCAAGTAGATTTTAATATCTGCAGCTTCCCTTTCACCGTACCCAGTCACCATAGGACAAAATTGTGCCTAAAACAAAATAGAAGCAGTGGTTGCTTTCATGGTGCAAATTACTTTGATATTTATTTAAAAAAATGTTTAAAAATACACACGTACCAGATGTGGTTAATGAACACGCTACACGCCTGGGGGTGTGTGACTTGGAGGGAGTCCTGATTAGTTCATGAAGGATCCTGTGTCTGACTACGCTGAGCTGTTAAATGAGAAGAGCAGCTAAAGTGTACAGCCATGCAACTGTTATATGCGTGTTCATAAATCTAGTACATGCGTATATTTAAAACATTTTTAAATAAAAATCAAATCAATTTTGCACCATGAAAGCGCCCCCTAGCTTTATTTTTATACTATATTATTAGTTACATATATGTAAATATTACAAACAGATATTTCGTCTAGTGAAGAAGAGCATTTTGCTGGCATTCAAATGGAAACAAAGAGACAGTGTAAAAATAATAAATGCATGTTAAGTGTTATCTTCCAACAAGGGTTCTAATTTCCAGCTAGCCCTCATAGGGAGTTAGTGGTTAGACAGTTATATGGTCCTCTACTGCCACCTACTGCTCGAATAAGCATTTTATTTTACTGTACATTTTGTTGCTGTTAAAAGTATGAAAAACTAATGCATTTCTTTACTTTACATGTCTCCAGTCTTTGCTGTCCGTGCTAGTCCCAGAATACTGTAATAAGGAGATCACACGCCCCCTGCAGGTTTATTTCTATATCTCTAATGGACGTAGGAAGAGAAGCCCCATGCAGAGCTTTCGGTACCTACCAGGTAAGTAACAACTCTTTTTATGTAGGTTGTTAGGATGCCAGAATTTGTGGATGAGTAAAACCTATCTTGAAAAAATGAACAATTTTATGGAAATGGATTTATAAGTTTGTAATATGGTGGGGTATGTATTTGTTCTAAATACATGTTTATGTCATCTGAGCCTATAGTGTTTATCTAAACTGTACTGAATATTTTATACACCTATATTGTAAAAGTTTTTTTGTCGCTATTGTTTCTCAAAAAATTATTTATCTCTTCTACCTCTAAATTCCTTCTATCTTTGCTCTCTCATCATGTACCACCTTTCTCTCAATGTCTACATTCCTCTTCTGCAGTCATATTTAAAGAGGAGCCTCTACCCGATATGGCCTTACACAGGTCATACACTTCTGTTTCTCTTCCTCCGCCATGTCACATACCTTTAGACCCTGGGCAGATGGAGCTGTCCTCATCATTTGTGTCCACTCTAACCCCAAATTTGTCTGAAACCCCCATGGAGGTGTCTCCTTACTACACTTCTCCACACCAAGAAAGAATGTTCCCAGTTGCTTCTGACTGCAGTGTGAGTAATTCTTCCTTTTTGGGGTGCTACTTTAATCCACCAGTACTCCCTGAATTTAAATGCCCCCCATCCTACCCTGAGAATGGTAGTGATGTGTCTCTAACATTGCCCTTTCAGTCAAACACTAACTCTGCACTTCCACCCAGCCCAGTTCCATGGTCCCCACAGCCTTGTTCATCACATCCCTCGTGTTCAACTACGTTTGGTGGATCTTTGCTTTCCCAGTTAAATTCACCTAGCAAACTGGAGGAGAGAGGAGTAGGATCTCATCAGAGCTACTCATCTTCTCCCATATTGCCAAGTTTAGAATTTGATAGTTCTACACATCATTTTGTCAACAGTTATCCACAATACCCAAACTGCGCGCCTCCCACTTACACCACATTAGGTGAGGTTGAGAGTCTGGATACAATGCAATCTGAACATTCTTCCACATCTCCTCAAGTTAGCAGAACAGAGCAATGTGTGACCAATCAGCAATATACTACAAACTCACACTCTAATCATCCTACCAATCCCACGCAGTCATTAAACTCAAAAACAGAAGAAGTTGGATCAGTCGGTCATTCAGGTTTTTCTACCCCCACACCCAGTTTGTCTCTCTCTAAGGAGGATAGTATGTCCCAAGCATTTTCTACCAACTACCAAAACCTGTCCTCCTGTAGTACTACCCATAACCCCACCCTGTGTCCATCAGCACATCCTTCTCCTTTCACCTCACCTCCTTCTCCAGTCATTCCTAGTGCTTCAGGTCCTAGTCAGGAGGCTCCCTCTGGTACTACAATGGCTGTGTCATCAAACCAAAATGAGAAAGATGCCTGTTATCAGGAACCTTCAGAAGAATATGCCAAATCTGCCACAAACGAGGGAGGAGATGTAGAAAAGGAGGATAGACAAGGTTTTGAAAGTCCTTTCCATCCAATACCAATCCAGGGGATCACACTGGAAGAAGGTGGGTAGAATATGAATGTTTATGGAATTCATAGTGTATAAATTGCAACCAAACATGTTAACAGTTCAGTTTGGAGAAGCTTCCCACTATTTTCTGTAATAAACTAAAATTTCATCTTTTTTGTACTGTTCATTTTACATTTGTAATTTTTGTACAACTACTGTGACCAACATTACAAATTATTATAATCTTATATTAACATTGTGTACAAATGTCTAATTTTAAAACTGTTAGTTACATTTTCTAATTAACAATATAATTCATTTTAAACTGCAATCCATGGGTCATTATGTCAACTCATATAATCAATATCAATCATCGATCAATTATCAGTCATCAATATCAATAATCAGTCATCAACACCAATATATTCCCATTCGCAGCAATAAGTAGAATTAATCTCTTATCTTTTATCAAAAACTATTACTTATTTGCCCTGGGGATACTGGCCTGGAATGGTAAGAGTTAATTTACCTTAGTTGTGTGTATGTATGAGGTGGCTTACCGACTTACGCATACTTAGTAAAACAATTGGGGGAGACCTACAATTTAAAAATAAATTTAATAAAAATAAAAAAAGTCAAAGAATAAAGCATGATTTTGTTCTGCTATGGCTATTCTGAGATTGCAGTAACAGAACAGGTATTGTGGCAGTAGATGTACCGCCATTATACTTGTTAAATAGTCTTTCCCATGAAAGGTGAATCTTACCACTGCAAGGTTATGGCCAGTTTTAACAATGTTATTAAAAGTAGTACCCCTTACTCGTATTGTGCAGAGTGATTACAAGCCTTATTGCCAGCAAAAGCACCCTCTTTTCACCCTTTAATAAATATACCCCTTAAAAATGGTTCCAAAAAGAATTATTATAAAAATTACAGTACCCCCGATCAAATGACGGACACATATGCAGATTTAATCCGCAAATTTTGTAGACGTAGACCAAATTTACCAACTATTTTTCCATGTGTTGACCTGAAAATGATGGTGCTACATTTGTAAAATCCTATTAGATATTATCAAGCAGAAAAGAAAAGGAGGTTAGCGTGATATTATCATGTTTGTACGGTTATCAGCTTAACAGGAAACCGTAAGCATACATTTGTGACAAGCTTTAGATAGTGATCAGGTAGTTCAGCCCAACCTGAATGACAGTATCTGTGCTATTTCTGTGCAAATTGTAGGCCCAAGTTTGTTACATATGCGCTTATCCTTCAACTGGGGGAAACAACCAGATTCAAACTTGTGTGTCTTGCTTATAGAGTGAAATCTTTGAAAAAAAAATGATCTTTCTTGTTGGAATTACAGTCAAGCACTGCTCGAAGGACAGTTTAGCAGATTTAAAACTTTGCATTGCAGCTCTCGCTTAGTACATACTTGCCAACTCTCCCGGAATGTCCGGGAGACTCCCGCATTTTGCGAGACTCCCGGGCGAGTGTGGCAATCTCCCGAATTCTGCCCACTTCACTAGGAAGTGCCCCACGCGATTTTTCACGCCCCCTCCACTGGCTGGCTCCCGGAAGGGAGCTGAAGAAAGTGGGCAAGTATGGCTTAGTATATGCAAGAATTGTCAGCCACCACCACCTACCTTTCAAGTCATTTAATACTGTATGTGCAACTGAAAAGGACTTAATTAATAATCTTGTCCACTTTTTTTTTCTATTACAGTAAGTGAATTCATAGGTCAAGACCTGCACAGTTTTCCAGGCCAGCATCAAAATTAATACATGGCATCTAATCAAGAATAACATCAACCAGTAACCATCCTACAAAAAAAAAGCAAAAAAAACCACGTTTCAGAAGTAAATGTATCCAGAGCCAGCTGTCGATAGCCATGGACCAGCAGAAGTGCAATGTATCACATATATTTTTCAGAAGTTTACACGTCAAACTGAACTGGTTATAATTTACTGAAAGGAGATCTTTACCAAAGATACATTATGATTTTATATGTTGTCATATGGTTAGGATAAATCGTTTACACTCCAGAACCTATGCAGCATTAATATTTATCTGTGCACCAGCTTATAAAATTAGCTGGTGAACTCTCAGACAAGGTCTGCTGCGACGTGACATAAGTATAAGGAGGATGCTCACCATGAAATTACATTGTGTCTCGACTCCACTCAAATAGTGCAGCATGTGGATCACACGCTTGTTGAAAGCTGTTTCAGAATATAAATATGACATAAAGTAACACAGTGATAAACAGAGAAGACATTTGCATGTGTGACCACAGCCTAAGGTCAGGTCTATCATGTGTGTGGTTGTTTCATCAGATATAAAATGGCTGCAAAGATGTTCCTTTCTCTGATTGGCTAATGATGCTATACTCAGCATGCATAAATGTGCATTATCAGATGACTGGGTTTTCCATCCTGCGCAAACTATTTCAAGTCCTTTAAATACAACTTTCATTGTATAAGATTGTTATCCATATGGCCTCACTCTCTCTTTATATGTGCACAATTTGGTCTAAATCAATGAAATAGGTATACCTCATCTGTGCAATAAATGGCCCATATGGGATGACCAGACTCCTGAAGACAGCTGTGCCGTTTTCTGTCCTGATGCACACTCCTAATTTAGGTTGTATTTCTACATTGTTGTCAAATGTGAACTTAGAAACATTGCACATTTTTCAATAATTCAAAGTGTGGTTGACAGAAGATTACAGTGATAATAATGGAGATTACTGCATTTTCTTTGGGATTGCCATCAACATTGGGAGATCACCCAAAATTAGTCCTCACATTTTAACCCCACTTTTATGGTTTTATTTTTTTCACTTCTACATGCACTTTATATAGCATTAGAGTGGATTCCCTGACTACAATATGACTGCTCTGAGGATCTTTCCGT
Organism: Mixophyes fleayi; assembly: GCF_038048845.1. NCBI lineage: Eukaryota > Metazoa > Chordata > Amphibia > Anura > Limnodynastidae > Mixophyes > Mixophyes fleayi. The sequence continues at coordinate 314,782,836 of NC_134402.1, forward strand.
ATCCCTGTCTGTCCTAGTTGAGGCCAAATTAAGATTATATTAGGTTTATTTATAATTGTGCATGTACTTTATGCTCTTTTATATAAAGGGGATTATTTATAATATTGTGTAATTGACACACTTCCTTGTCACATTGAAAGTGTGTGCAGACAAATCTTTAAAGAACTGACCTATACACCTCCATCATATAAACTAACTTAAGCATGAAACGTAAAGCAAATTCTGCATATCCCTTATCTGATTTTGTCTCTGCTGAAACAGAATGTGAGGATTTCTAGAAGTCAAGATGAAGCATCAGACGTGGAGTTTACTACACAGAGGTCTTTATGGCACTGTCCATCACCCCCCTGTGTAATGCATAACTCAGCCACAAATGTGCTTGTCTTATCCATTGTAGCACTAACTTATGCAGAAATACCCTCTGTATCTCTGCCCTGATAAATGATTTATGTATATTTATATATCAATTATTTTTATATATGCCGTTTTGGCAATTTGTAAGTTTGTATTTTGCAATTCAACGATTAAAACAATTTTTAAAGCTCGACACTTTATCTCGTGTCTCGTATGTGAAACAGAATACTAATCTGCACTCCTTGCATTGTAGCATGGTTTTGTCCAGGAGACTGAAATAAGAAGTTTCTCAAGTTAAGATCCTTAATGAATCAGGCCCTATATTATTAACAGGTGATATTAATTGTATTTTTTTTTCTGTGCGTTTTTTTTGTGACTTTGTGACTCATATTTCAATGGCTATTGGATGTATCCTGCAGTGTCTTGTCTGTAGAGTAGAGCGGACCCAGACCCGTATTCATCAACAGAGGTATCTTCAGATCTGCTCCTTATTGATTATGGATGTACATATACCCAATATGTGCTTATTGAAAAAAAATGCACAGTACAGTTATTTTGCATTCCTTGATGAATCAGCCCCAGTGACTAAAGGCAGCTTCAAAAGACTCCAGCAGCACGCATCAATTACACTTATGCTTATAAAGAAAATATAAACTTCAAAACACACTTCTTCATATTTCATGTTTTAAGAAATATCAACTAAAACTTGAGGACACAAAAAACTGGACAGGATGTGCTTATTATAAATAACTTGCTGTACAGAGAAATTACAGGTCTCTAGACAGATAGGAACAGGCAACAGACTAACATGCTAATGTAAAGTACACATAAAATTCCATAATACACTTTTATTTTTGTAGGGCAGACTCTTGTTTTATTCATGTAATGGCTTTTATTATCAATAATGGGTTTTGGTTTCCTTACATCAGCAATACAAAGATTAATGTGTCATATCTATAGCTGATATGTTGCTTCAAAATACAATCTTTCATCTGCAATTGGTCCAAATAAAACCCACAACAGATTGTAATATTTGTATAAATTGTAATATACTATACAGCTTGTTAAGTTAATTATTCAAAGGAAAGTACATATGATATAGCAGTAAAATATCTCTTATATTGTAGAAAATAGTCATAGATTTGACTCCGCTTACATGTTGCATTAGCCTTGCCTACCACCGATAGTTAACTGTGCTAATCCCACCTACTTTAGTTTTGGCCGTGCCTACAGTTGATTTGGTTCCGCCCACATGAAGCCAGTTCCAGAATTTTTTCCAGGTCCATTTTAATTTCCCAATCCACCCCTGCTTACACTTAAGGCAGTGATATCACAATCCTGAAGCTGACCTATGCTGAAAGTGTTTTTACCTTTGAGTTTCGACAGTGTCCATTTATAAAGCAGTGAAAAGCTTAAACTCAGGTGAAAAAGTCTGTTTTAAATGGAGAAAGAGTTTTTTTATAGTATCACCCTAGTTATTAAAGGTTTAATGCTGGAGAAACCCAGCTTTCGATGATTTTCTCCGTCCCCATAGACAGGGGTATCCACACAAATTGGAGTGCGGGGGGCAAGAGTCGACTCAGGAGCCCTTTAGGAACATTTTAAAGGGAAAAAATGCAGGTGACCTAGTAACCCAGTCCAAGGTAGCCCACTATGGGACCGGCCCAGGAGGCAGATGCCCCCCTGCCCTAGAGTCCAGCCAGCCCCTGCCCATAGAGCTCTAATTTAATTTATTACTTGGTCAGTTTGCTCTTGTAAAGTTAAGATGGATGGCATTAACCAGCTTTGTGCCTGCGTTCAGCCCTGACAGACTGAGGAGAGTCAGTGCATATACAGCTCTTCCTGATTCCTCCTCAGCAGGCTGCATGCTCCAGTTCTCGCTGTCCTTACTTAGTTGCCAGGCATAGCAGAGAGGTGTATAATAGGTTAGCAGTGTCCCTCTTCCAAAGAATCTGCTCAGCAGTACATTCTCTGCTAGGAAAACTGGCTAGGAGGGAGGGTCAATATGTTCAATAATATAATTGCTAATGCTAAAATTAAATTATGGCAATACACGTGTAACCCCCTGTCACTGTGTGTATTGTGGGGTGCAAAGGGTACACAGTGCACCTCCTTCTCAAGCCCTGGCTAGCTGATGGGCATGGGTGTAAATGATCAGGGTGTCCCTGCACATGCAGGTGTTTCTTTGTAGTTAGTGGGACACAGGTGATGTCACTTTGGTGCAGTGTAATAAAAGTCACAATAATTTGGGCGCCAGACCATCTCTATAACAAACTCAACTCTTTATTTACACTCCTCTTCCTCCAGCACGATAATCATAATGGTTGCAGCAATAAAGAAATATATGTACAGCTGCTCACTCTCTCCAGCACAGTTCTTAATGTTATAAAGATGTTATATAACATAAATCATAGGTCTCTCTTACACTCCATACTCACTGCACATCACCCTCCTCTGCAGGGGCACTCACATGGATGCTAATAGGCAGGCAGCTTCTCCTCCATGCAGCTCTGACACACTCTGTGTACCTCTCAACTGCAGCTCATCCCTCCTTTGCGGGGATGATGTCTCCTGTGCTCTGACACGTCACTCTGTGTACTCCCAGCCTCAGGATCTGACAATACAGCTACCATGCCTCTTGTAGCAGCCCTCACTCCAGGGCCTCTTCCATGCGAAGTGTCCCCCTCTCTCTTGGGTTCTCTATAGTGGCATGGAGTTCTCCCCCTCATCCAGGGCACACATTCCTTGCCCTGGCTCAGTTACCACGCTCAGACAGCCAGGCAATGCTGGGGGAGCCTAGGAGCTTCCACCCCAGGTCCCCAGCTACAACTCTCCTCTCCTCTGTCTCTCCCCTTACTGACAGCCCCTCCTTCTTCTCCCTCAGTCTCACAGGCTGGGCTGGGTTATCACCATGGTAACCTGTTTATGTAACTTTTCATAAACTTTTAGCTTACCCTCTAGGTGACCCCTCCTGAATTCACTGAGGTGCAGGGTTTTACTAACACGCCACTAGGGGGCGTTACACACGTAATTTACACGTAAATTAAAAATATTGTGAAATATTCACCACAAGAGTGCTAAGTCCGGTGTACTGAGTAATGTTCTCTATGCAGACACATGGTAGTGTATACAAATTGTGGATAGAAATATAGACTAGCAAATGATTACACATTTGCCCAGTACAATAACCACTTTATGCATGTGTTGATTTTTTGCCGGCTATGCGCAATAAATACAAGATGGAAATTACAAGGAAGAGAAGCCTTTTGTTGTAGTGTTAATGCCAAAATCTGGTGGCCCTTCATAAATAGCTTGAAACCCTTAGACACGGTTACATATGATACATTACACACTGAGCTACTTCCAACCACATTCACCTCTCTTTCACAGTCACAGAGGTCTACTTTTCTAGCCAGAGTTATAGGCAACCAGAGCAATCTAGCATTTTCATACATGACTCTGACCATGCTGCAAAGTTATTTGCTTAATAATTATTTGCTTAATGTTCCTCATTCACTCAAGTGTTTCCATTTTTGTTCACATGTTTGTATATGTCTGTATATGTAAACTTGTGTATTATAAGGAATAACAAAGTATTAATCAGTTATTATCTCTTATTCTAGATATCATAAGTCACCTCTGTAACATATCAAAGCATCCTTATATATTTATATGGTTTGTGACTATTAATTTATATAAAGGCATTTATTATTGAATGTATTTGCTGTAAAACAGAGGGCCAGGGAAAGAGTGGTTTACAGCACAGTGAGTTGAGGGCCACCTTTGGACATCCACTGTGGATAGTATACTAAAACAAAATAAAACAACATGTACAAAAATCATCACACGTTGTCCCTTCACCATTACACTTTGCCCCTTCATGATCACACTCCCCCTTCACCATTACACGTTGCCCCTTCATGCTCACATTTTGCCCCTTCATGCTCACAGTGCCCCTTTACACTCACGCTATGCCCCTTCACACTCACATAGTGCCCCTTCATGCTCACACTGTGTCCCTTCACGCTCACAATGTGTCTCTTCCTCATTCCACTTCAAACTCACACTGCCCCTTCATGCTCACACTATCCCTTCATGCTCACACTGTGCCCCTTCATGCTCACACTACCCCTTCACCATTACACTGAGCCCCTTCATGCTCACACTACCCCTTCATGCTCACACTGTGCCCCTTCATGCTTACACTGCCCCTTCACCATTACACTATGCCCTCCTTCTTTCTTTTCTCTTCCATCGCTGTTTCCTGTCACTATTTCCCCTCCTTTCCTTTACTTACCCTACTTGGCCTTCTTTCATTTTCTTCTGTCTTCTTTCTTCCACCTCCTCTGTTCTTCGTGGCTCCTCACTGAATATGTCGGGTGTGATGGCGTTTAAGACTAAGGGGTGCATAGTGTGCAAATCACAGTGTTACATAATTAAGTACTACTGAAATTTACTATGCCAGGGCTGCTCTGGGAGCCTTGGTGGAGAACCCCCTCCTCCACAAAGCATATTTTCTCTTCACTTGCAGCCTAATGATGCTGGTGAATAGATTATGTGTTATATGCATGCACATAGTGCTTTCACCAGTGAGGGATTCAGTGAAGACTTCAGCTGTATCCCATTGAAAAAGAAAGGTAACTCCATCTCAAAGCTTTGCTTTTCACAGCTTAAAAAAAATACCTAATGCTGATGTCCCCATGGGGATGGTGGTAAGTGTTGGCAATTAGGTTAATGCCAGAGTAATCGCAACCTTTTCTTAAATAAGAAAAATTGGTGAAAAAGTATTTTGCCGGCATATTACAACAAATGTTTTGTCTCTCCACCGCTTGTTAAATAGACTTCAAAATATTTTACTACTCTGTATAACTTAGGAAAATCTTGTCCATGCTAGACAGTTACAAAGATAACAATGTACTACATTTTTGACATGAATATATGTAAATATTCTGTAAATTAAAACCATACTTTTATTTGGAAAGTGGTGATGACTCTCCTGTAAAATATAATTAAAACAAAACCCTAATGCTGGTATCAAAGAGTGGTTATCTTTGGCAATCTCTTCAATTTTACTTTTCTCTCTCATTTACTTTTCCCTTGTCCATTATATCTCAATTTGTTGGGGGTTGAAAATGAGAATCTTCCAGGTGCAAGAAACTCTTCAGAAGACAGTGCCTAGAAGGCACCTGATGAGTCTATAATGTACATTATTTTTGGATCTCCAAATATGACATTATGTCACTCAATCAGTGACAACGTCTCAATCTAGTCAACATCTTGATTCACCTAGTGGGGGAGCTGCCAATTTATATTCCATTGATTTGATACTCATTGTTTTATTCCTGCCCACTTCAAACCTCAGGATACACAGATGAGATGGAGATATATATAAATAAATGATGATGATGATGATCACAAGATAAATACAAATAAATGCAGACCCTAGTCAAAGACACATCAAAAATACACAAATAAGTAAAACAATGTGTATGTCAAAAATAGGGATGAGCGCGCTCGGATTTCTGAAATCCGAGCCCACCCGAACGTTGCGGATCCGAGTCGGATCCGAGACAGATCCGGGTATTGGCGCCAAATTCAAAAGTGAAACTGAGGCTCTGACTCATAATCCCGTTGTCGGATCTCGCGATACTCGGATCCTATAAATTCCCCGCTAGTCGCCGCCATCTTCACTCGGGCATTGATCAGGGTAGAGGGAGGGTGTGTTAGGTGGTCCTCTGTGCTGTTTAGTTCTGTGCTGTTTAGTTCTGTGCTGTTTAGTGCTGTGCTGTGCTGTGCTGTTTAGTGCTGTGCTGTGCTGTGCTGTGCTGTGCTGTTTAGTGCTGTGCTGTGCTGTGCTGTGCTGTGCTGTGCTGTGCTGTGTTCTGCAGTATCAGTCCAGTGGTGCTGTGTGCTGTGCTCTGTCCTTCTGAGGTCAGTGGTGCTGCTGGGTCCTGTGCTGTGTCCTGTTCAGTCCAGTGGTGCTGTGTCCTGTGCTCTGTGCTTCTAAGGGCATAGTTATTTCCCCAATATTCCCCTGTGTTTAAAAAAATAAAAAAAAGTTTTTTTATAAAATACCAAAAACTACTTTAATATTTTTTAATTACCACAAAATTTTCACAACCAATTCTGCAGTATAAGCCCATTGGTACTGCAATATTACCAAGTTCACACATTCAGCAGTAAAAGTCCAGTGGTACTGCAATATTACAAAGTTTACACATTCTGCAGTATCAGTCCAGTGGTGCTGTGTCCTGTGCTCTGTCCTGCTGAGTTCCGTAGTGATGCTGGGTCCTGTGCCGTGTCCTGTTCAGTCCAGTGGTGCTGTGTCCTGTGCTCTGTGCTTCTAAGGGCATAGTTATTTCCCCATTATTCCCAAGTTTGTAAAAAATAAAAAAAAAGTAAAAAAAAATAAAAAATTAAAAAAAAAAAAAAAATATATAATAATAATAACCAAATTTGCAAAACCAATCCAGCATTATAAGTCCATTGGTACTGCAATATTACCAAGTTCACACATTCTGCAGTATCAGTCCAGTGGTGCTGTGTCCTGTGCTCTGTCCTGCTGAGTTCCGTAGTGCTGCTGGGTCCTGTGCCGTGTCCTGTTCAGTCCAGTGGTGCTGTGTCCTGTGCTCTGTGCTTCTAAGGGCATAGTTATTTCCCCACTATTCCCAAGTTTTTTAAAAATAAAAAAAAAGTAAAAAAAAAAAAAATATATAATAATTATAACCAAATTTGCAAAACCAATCCAGCAGTATAAGTCCATTGGTACTGCAATATTACCAAGTTCACACATTCTGCAGTATCTTGTGCTACATATAATGGAGACCAAAAATTTGGAGGATAAAGTAGGGAAAGATCAAGACCCACTTCCTCCTAATGCTGAAGCTGCTGCCACTAGTCATGACATAGATGATGAAATGCCATCAACGTCGTCTGGCAAGCACGATGCCCAATCTCCTAGTACAGGGCATGTAAAATCCAAAAAGCCCAAGTTCTCAAAAAACAGCAAAAAAAGAAACTTAAAATCATCTGAGGAGAAACGTAAAGTTGGCAATATGCCAATTACGACAAGTAGTGGCAAGGAACGGCTTAGGCCCTGTCCCGTGTTCATGACTAGTGGTCCAACTTCACCCAAGGATCAAAGCCCTCCTCCCCCCCCCTACAAAAAATTTAAGAGAGTTATGCTGTCAGCAACAACAACAAAACAGCAAAGAACTCTGCCTTCTAAACAGATGACATCACAAATCCCCAAGGCGAGTCCAAGGGTGTTGTTGGTTGTGAACCCTGACCTTCCCATCACTGTACGGGAAGAGGTGACTCCATCCAGCATTTGCAGCACGCCCTCTGCATATGCTGGAAGGATCACCCACAGTCCAGTTACAGATTTGGCTAATGAAGGTGTGAATGTTGTGCACTGGGAGGAGGATATTGATGTAGATGGCGCTGAGGAGGATGTTGATGATTATGATGCAGACAGATACCAAATTGCATTTCTCAATTTCTATTTATATTCTAGATTATATAACGGCTGAAAAGTTTTCTGTTTTACTCCTAGTGGAGAGGGGATCTGATGCAGACAGATACCAAACTGCCTTTGTCCATTTCTTTGTATATTTGAATTGCTAGTTCTACAGTCTATGCAGGCTGCTTTATTTATATTCAACTACAAGTGTAGGGCGGGGGGGGGGGGGGGGGCATAGATAGCCACCAAAGTAACGTGGTCCATTTAATTTCACTTTCTAGCTCCACAGTCTGTGCAGCCTGCTTTTTTTTATCTTCAAAGTATTTATATTTACAAGCCTTGCAATCTAAATTAACTAGAGGTAGTGACGTGGTAGAACTCCAAAAGGCAGTTTGGAAGCCCCTGTACAAACTGGCTCTATTTTTTAACTGAGTTGTCACCCCTCCAGTGTGTACTCGGAAAGAGTTTTTAGTGCAGCGGGGAACCTGGTCAGTGAGCGGCGAAGGAGGTTGCTTCCTCACAACGTTGAAAAAATGATGTTTATAAAAATGAATAATCAATTCCTCAATGAAGTACAGCACTGCCCTCCAGACAGTACAGAGGGACTGTGGTTGTGGAGTCCAGCGGGGACGAATTGATAATGTGTGAGGAGGAGGAAGTACACACTGTAGGGGGAGAGGAATCAGAGGTTGAGGATGAGGACGACATCTTGCCTCAGTAGAGCCTGTTTAGTCTGTACAGGGAGAGATGAATAGCTTTTTTGGTGTGGGGGCCCAAACAAACCAATCATTTCAGTCAAAGTTGTTTGGTAGGCCCTGTCGCTGAAATGATTGGTTTGTTAAAGTGTGCATGTCCTATTTCAACAACAGACCTCTCAACTGCAGCTCATCCCTCCTCTGCGGGGATAATGTCTCCTGTGCTCTGACACGTCACTCTGTGTACTCTCAGCCTCAGGATCTGACACTACAGCTACCATGCCTCTTGTAGCAGCCCTCACTCCAGGGCCTCTTCCATGTGCAGTGTCCCCCTCTCTCTTGGGTTCACTATAGTGGCATGGAGTTCTCCCCCTCATCCAGGGCACACATTCCTTGCCCTGGCTCAGTCACCACGTTCAGACTTCCAGGCAATGCTGGGGGAGCCTGGGAGCTTCCACCCCAGGTCCCCAGCTACAACTCTCCTCTCCTGTGTCTTCTCTCTCTTTCTGACACTTTAAAGATCGTGCCTTTAAATGAAAAAGTCAGTCTTCATTGCACGACTATGTGCAAGTGCAACAGGGACATTTTTTTGGGTTTACAAAGTCAAACAATAACACTACGACCCTGTCTGTCTGGGGTCTGTCAATGACGAATTGTCTGGAGCATGTTTTGAGGAGGTATTGTGGCCCCGGTATCAAATTGGGTACTGGGGCCACCCCACTATGCAGTCCAGATACTTGTTTGGTGGAATTCCGACACGTGGAGGGTTTTTTAATTATATTGTGGCCTCGGTACCAAATTGTGTACCGGGGCCACCACACTACGCAGTCAAGATACTTGTTTGGTGGAATTCAGACCAGTTGAGGGTTTTATTATTATATTGTGTGGACCACTCTATCTATACCACACTACAACTCTATACCACTCTATTTCCTACTTTAATTCTATTTAATTCTATTTCCTACTTTAATTCTATTACTAATTAATTACCATAAAGAGGAACAAAAAAAACCAATTTTACCAAAAGTATAATATGACTTAGACTTACAAACACTACACTTGAAAGATCGTGCCTTTAAATGAAAAAGTCAGTCTTCATTGCACGACTATGTGCAAGTGCAACAGGGACATTTTTTTGGGTTTACAAAGTCAAACAATAACACTACGACCCTGTCTGTCTGGGGTCTGTCAATGACGAATTGTCTGGAGCATGTTTTGAGGAGGTATTGTGGCCCCGGTATCAAATTGGGTACCGGGGCCACCCCACTATGCAGTCCAGATACTTGTTTGGTGGAATTCCGACACGTGGAGGGTTTTTTAATTATATTGTGGCCTCGGTACCAAATTGTGTACCGGGGCCACCACACTACGCAGTCAAGATACTTGTTTGGTGGAATTCAGACCAGTTGAGGGTTTTATTATTATATTGTGTGGACCACTCTATCTATACCACACTACAACTCTATACCACTCTATTTCCTACTTTAATTCTATTTAATTCTATTTCCTACTTTAATTCTATTACTAATTAATTAACATAAAGAGGAACAAAAAAAACCAATTTTACCAAAAGTATAATATGACTTAGACTTACAAACACTACACTTGAAAGATCGTGCCTTTAAATGAAAAAGTAAGTCTTCATTGCACGACTATGTGCAACAGGGACAGTTTTTTTCTTTACAAAGTCAACTAATAACACTTGGACCCTGTCTGTCTTTAACATACTTGATGGGATCTCAATGACGAATTGTCTGTAGCATGTTTGGAGGAGGTATTGTGGCCCCGGTATCAAGTTGGGTACCGGGGCCACCCCACTACGCAGTCCAGATACTTGTTTGGTGGAATTCTGACACGTGGAGGGTGTATTTATTTTATTGTGGCCCCGGTATCAAATTGGGTACCGGGGCCACCCCACTACGCAGTCCAGATACTTGTTTGGTGGAATTCTGACACGTGGAGGGTGTATTTATTTTATTGTGGCCCCGGTATCAAGTTGGGTACCGGGGCCACCCCACTACGCAGTCCAGATACTTGTTTGGTGGAATTCTGACACGTGGAGGGTTTTTTAATTATATTGTGGCCTCGGTACCAAATTGTGTACCGGGGCCACCACACTACGCAGTCAAGATAGATAGATGCGTATCATAGATAAAGTACATTCAGTGGTGTGGGGCAAATTGAAAAATATTCAAAATGCACTGACATTATCAAAAACAAGAGGTTGTCACACGCTAAAACTCCAACATGTATATGATGGAGAGGATGGAGGAGCAGCCGTATGTGTAGTGTAATGCAGACCTGTTGAAGGTTTTTTATATATTTTATTGTGGTGCCCAGTGCCCACTCCTCTAGGCAGTCCAGGTACATTTATTGGTGCGATTCATAAAAGTTCAGGGTTTTTAATATATCTTGTGGTGACCCACTCCTCTACGCAGTCCAGGTACATTTATTGGTGCGATTCATAAAAGTTCAGGGTTTTTAATATATTGTGGTGACCCACTCCTCTACGCAGTCCAGGTACATTTATTGGTGCGATTCATAAAAGTTCAGGGTTTTTAATATATTGTGGTGACCCACTCCTCTACGCAGTCCAGGTACATTTATTGGTGCGATTCATAAAAGTTCAGGGTTTTTAATATATTGTGGTGACCCACTCCTCTACGCAGTCCAGGTACATTTATTGGTGCGAATCAAACAAGTTGATGGTTTTCTTATTATATATATTGTGGTGACCCACTCCTCTACGCAGTCCAGGTACATTTATTGGTGCGATTCATAAAAGTTCAGGGTTTTTAAGATATTGTGGTGACCCACTCCTCTACGCAGTCCAGGTACAATTATTGGTGCGAATCATAAAAGTTCAGGGTTTTTAATATATTGTGGTGACCCACTCCTCTACGCAGTCCAGGTACATTTATTGGTGCGAATCAAACAAGTTGATGGTTTTCTTATTATATATATTGTGGTGACCCACTCCTCTACGCAGTCCAGGTACATTTATTGGTGCGATTCATAAAAGTTCAGGGTTTTTAATATATTGTGGTGACCCACTCCTCTACGCAGTCCAGGTACATTTATTGGTGCGAATCAAACAAGTTGGTGGTTTTCTTATTATATATATTGTGGTGACCCACTCCTCTACGCAGTCCAGGTACATTTATTGGTGCGATTCATAAAAGTTCAGGGTTTTTAATATATTGTGGTGACCCACTCCTCTACGCAGTCCAGGTACATTTATTGGTGCGAATCAAACTAGTTGATGGTTTTCTTATTATATATATTGTGGTGACCCACTCCTCTACGCAGTCCAGGTACATTTATTGGTGCGATTCATAAAAGTTCAGGGTTTTTAATATATTGTGGTGACCCACTCCTCTACGCAGTCCAGGTACAATTATTGGTGCGAATCATAAAAGTTCAGGGTTTTTAATATATTGTGGTGACCCACTCCTCTACGCAGTCCAGGTACATTTATTGGTGCGAATCAAACAAGTTGATGGTTTTCTTATTATATATATTGTGGTGACCCACTCCTCTACGCAGTCCAGGTACATTTATTGGTGCGATTCATAAAAGTTCAGGGTTTTTAATATATTGTGGTGACCCACTCCTCTACGCAGTCCAGGTACATTTATTGGTGCGAATCAAACAAGTTGGTGGTTTTCTTATTATATATATTGTGGTGACCCACTCCTCTACGCAGTCCAGGTACATTTATTGGTGCGATTCATAAAAGTTCAGGGTTTTTAATATATCTTGTGGTGACCCACTCCTCTACGCAGTCCAGGTACATTTATTGGTGCGATTCATAAAAGTTCAGGGTTTTTAATATATTGTGGTGACCCACTCCTCTACGCAGTCCAGGTACATTTATTGGTGCGATTCATAAAAGTTCAGGGTTTTTAAGATATTGTGGTGACCCACTCCTCTACGCAGTCCAGGTACAATTATTGGTGCGAATCATAAAAGTTCAGGGTTTTTAATATATTGTGGTGACCCACTCCTCTACGCAGTCCAGGTACATTTATTGGTGCGAATCAAACAAGTTGATGGTTTTCTTATTATATATATTGTGGTGACCCACTCCTCTACGCAGTCCAGGTACATTTATTGGTGCGATTCATAAAAGTTCAGGGTTTTTAATATATTGTGGTGACCCACTCCTCTACGCAGTCCAGGTACATTTATTGGTGCGAATCAAACAAGTTGGTGGTTTTCTTATTATATATATTGTGGTGACCCACTCCTCTACGCAGTCCAGGTACATTTATTGGTGCGATTCATAAAAGTTCAGGGTTTTTAATATATTGTGGTGACCCACTCCTCTACGCAGTCCAGGTACATTTATTGGTGCGAATCAAACTAGTTGATGGTTTTCTTATTATATATATTGTGGTGACCCACTCCTCTACGCAGTCCAGGTACATTTATTGGTGCGATTCATAAAAGTTCAGGGTTTTTAATATATTGTGGTGACCCACTCCTCTACGCAGTCCAGGTACAATTATTGGTGCGAATCATAAAAGTTCAGGGTTTTTAAGATATTGTGGTGACCCACTCCTCTACGCAGTCCAGAAAGATACCTTTTTGCAACGTTTTGGACTAATAACTATATTGTGAGGTGTTCAGAATACACTGTAAATTAGTGGAAATGCTTGTTATTGAGGTTAATAATAGCCTAGGAGTGAAAATAAGCCCAAAAACTTGATTTTTAAACTTTTTATGTTTTTTTCAAAAAAAATCCGAATCCAATACCTTAAATCCGAACCGAGACCTTTCGTCAAGTGTTTTGCGAGACAAATCCGAACCTCAAAAATAACGAAAATCCGGATCCAAAACACAAAACACGAGACCTCAAAAGTCGCCGGTGCACATCCCTAGTCAAAAACACAATTCTTAAATGTTTTATTCTTTTGTAAAAACAAAAGTATATACATGTATTATAATGTATCACCCCCATCCCCAGAACTACTCTGTCACTTCTAAGATTGCTATATTTCACGAGATATGCATGTATAATGAGAGTAACTTTTATGTAATGTTATTTCTTGGTGATATGAGACATAATATTGCAGTTACCAAAGCAAGTGCAACAGATATGTTCAAAGTAAACCATTGCGTCATATACATAAATTCGAATTTAATCAAAATACAGTTAAGATACAGCCACAGTTGAACAGGAGAACACAATCTTGTGAACACACCTGACTAGTTCTTGGATGTATACTCTGCACGCTGGACACATCTGCAGACACACACTCCTCCAGTCACACCCTTCGGGGGCGGCATAAGATTGCATCACTGTGACCAGACTTCCCTGTGCCTGCAAGTGTGGGTCTAACAGATAACTTGGTAAGTACCTTCTGCAAACAGCCAATTAACTTCGGGATGGTGGTGTTTTAATCTGTTCAGTGCCAAAGCAGCAGTGATAATACAGATTCATGTGCAGAGCGGAGGGAACAAACACAATTTAGTTTTAAAGAAACTGAGAGCGGCTTTATTTCCTGTTTAGTCAGCACGTTCTGTGTCTCTGTGCGTGTGCCTTTAGCTGACTGATTGTTCCTTTAGCTGACTGATTGTGCCTTTAGCTGACTGATTGTGCCTTTAGCTGACTGACTGCCTTTACTGACTGACTGTGCCTTTAGCTGACTGATTGTGCCTTTACTGACTGATTGTGCCTTTAGCTGACTGACTGCCTTTACTGACTGACTGTGCCTTTACTCAGTAAAGGCACAGTCAGTCAGCTAAAGGCACAATCAGTCAGCTAAAGGCACAGTCAGTCAGTAAAGGCACAATCAGTCAGTAAAGTTTACTGACTGATTGTGCCTTTACTGACTGACTGTGCCTTTAGCTGACTGATTGTGCCTTTAGCTGACTGATTGTGCCTTTACTGACTGATTGTGCCTTTACTGACTGACTGTGCCTTTACTGACTGATTGTGCCTTTACTGACTGATTGTGCCTTTAGCTGACTGACTGCCTTTAGCTGACTGACTGTGCCTTTACTGACTGACTGTGCCTTTACTGACTGATTGTGCCTTTAGCTGACTGATTGTGCCTTTACTGACTGATTGTGCCTTTACTGACTGATTGTGCCTTTAGCTGACTGATTGTGCCTTTACTGACTGATTGTGCCTTTAGCTGACTGATTGTGCCTTTACTGACTGATTGTGCCTTTAGCTGACTGACTGTGCCTTTAGCTGACTGACTGTGCCTTTAGCTGACTGATTGTGCCTTTAGCTGACTGACTGCCTTTAGCTGACTGATTGTGCCTTTACTGACTGATTGTGCCTTTACTGACTGACTGTGCCTTTACTGACTGATTGTGCCTTTAGCTGACTGATTGTGCCTTTACTGACTGATTGTGCCTTTAGCTGACTGATTGTGCCTTTACTGACTGATTGTGCCTTTAGCTGACTGATTGTGCCTTTACTGACTGATTGTGCCTTTAGCTGACTGACTGTGCCTTTAGCTGACTGACTGTGCCTTTAGCTGACTGATTGTGTCTTTAGCCGACTGATATAGTTACATAGTCGCTACACTATAAACATTTTTCACTGCACAGCAAGAACATTAGACAGTAATAAGACAAGACAAGACAGTATTTACCTCAGCATTACTAAAAGTATTAATATTTAACGAGGCTGAAGTTAGCTTCTTATTTGGCCAGCTTCTTAGTCACTTCTTTTTCACGCTCCAGCCTCTTATTCAGAAAAGGTTATTTTTAAAGGATTAAATAAAGTTAGATAACTTATTTCACATCAGATTAACACTAAAGGGTGTCTCTTACACAAACTGCAATAGTATTTAGCCTGACCCAAAAAGGTTTTGGGCATGAAATCAGGGGGCAAAGTGGGCAAAGTCACCATATTTTATCAATTTGAATAAGTAGCTGTAGTTTTGCAAGGGATAAATGCCTTGGGTCACACATTTGATAGTGGGAATCAACACAGAGTTGTCAGTTACATGCAATCTACTTGTCTTTTCCCTGGCCCACCACTGTTTTGGGCATGACATCAGGTGATAAAGTGGGCACAGATAGCATTTTCATCATTTTTAATAACTGTAGTTTTGCAAAGGTTAAATGTCGTTGAGCCACACATTTGATAGTGGGAAATGACACAGGGTGGTCAGCATAGCCGTAACAAAAAATTTCAGCGCCTGGGGCGAGAAGGAAAACTGCCGCCCTCCTAGCACTCAATTTTAACCAAATTAATCTAAAATATTAATAAACTGCACCCCCGTTCAGCGTTGCGCGCTGGGCGGTCGCCCCTCTCTTTCACAGCCCTAGTTACGACCCTGGTGGTCATTTACATATAAAACACTATTTAGCCTGGCCCAACAGTGTTTTGGGCATGAAATCAGGTGACAAAGTGGGCACAGATAGCATTTACATCATTTCGAGTAAGTACCTGTAGTTTTGCAAGGGTTGATTTTTTTTTATTTTATTTTTTTATTAACAACAAAAATAAATCCCATATCACTTTGTCCAAAATAAAATAGACTATATACAACATCAAAGGGTCAAAAGGACCTACAGTTCCACTTTTATTAAATGTATTGACATATATTTAAATTTTACTGACCACATAAATTTCATTATTTCATTATTTCACTAAAGGGTGTCTCTTACACAAACTGCAATAGTATTTAGCCTGACCCAAAAAGGTTTTGGGCATGAAATCAGGGGGCAAAGTGGGCAAAGTCACCATATTTTATCAATTTGAATAAGTAGCTGACATATTATATTGCCTTCTTCAGATAAAATGGACTGAAAATCGCCAAAGTAATGAACAAGAAAAAATCTGTGCCCCTCGAATCGCTGTCTGACTGGAAACAAATAGACGAGGGTCATTTTGGAACTGTATACAAAGTGAGGCACAATGTTTTAAAGTTAACTGTGGCAGTGAAGAAACTTAAAGAGTAAGTATCATCTGTGCAGGCTAGTTTATTCACTTATTAGGCCCCTTTACCCATTAGTGTTAAAACGCTGTGCTTGACTTGCGTTTTTAATGTAAGTGGAAAGCATGCAACCGTGTGGTAAAATAAAACCAATTCTATTCTATGCATTTGCGTCTGCCTGTGGTTGTGTCGACTTGCAGTGTTGTTGATGCTGCTTGATCCATTTCATTGCATGTTACTACACTTCAAAAAGTCCATTCATCTCTTTGGGAGCACATTGTGTACAAACCCATTAATGGTTAACATGAACACTATCACAAGCATTATGCTGTTTTATCCCATTCATTTCAATGGCACATGAAGCGCCATAGCTTTGCTAATTGTTTTTTTCCCACATGAATAGAGTCAGTCTCGATTGATGTGTGAACAAAGACAGAAGTCCTTGGCACTCACTGCCAGCCAATCACAAGCGACTGGTGTGGGAAACAGCTTGTGATTGGCTGGTGAGACAGAGTGGTCCTGCTTTGATCAATTAGCAGTGAGCAGCCATTTTTTTCTCTCTGAATTTCCCCCTTTAGACTATGGTGGATAAAGAAAAGAGACTTCCACAGATCAAGAAAGAAGAAAATCTAATATATAAATGCTTAGTGGCGTCTGTGTGTGAAAAAAAAAAAACAAGTTGCAGCGCCACCTGCTGGGCAGAGTTATACACTGACCTACTAAATTCTTAGTGTGTGTGGGGAAAAAAATTCAAAAAGGGCTGAAATTTGGTAGGGCTCAAACTCATTTTCGTGAGGTAATTTTACCTCATGAACACACATGTGTAGAGGCGTGCGTTAGTGTGTGTGTGTGTGTGTGTGTGTGGAAAAAACTATTTTCTCAGAAAGGGCTCATCCAATTGACCTGAAATTTGGTATACTAACATTATTTGACAAAAAATTAGAATAGTCAAGTCAGTTAACTTCCATCATCCCCCCTTCCCCCCGTGGGAGGGGTAGTAAAGGCTAAATTTATGAGTTGAGGGGTCAAACTCATTTTCGTGAGGTAATATTACCTCATGAACACACATTAAAAAGGGCGCTTGCGTCGGGAAGTAACGATCTTCCCCATAGGAGGCCTGGGCTAGGCCCAAATGCATGACAAGAACCTTTTTAAGACCTTAAGTATCTTGATTTGACTAGAATGCATGAGTATCATGCACGGGTTAACTTGTATTTTATATTTCCTAAAGTGTTAAACAATAATATGTGTCTTTTATTTAAATAAAATGCATTTGTGTGTCTATTTTTTTACTATTTTAGTATAATCAGCAGATATCTTAGAGACCATTGTCCTTTATATTATACAGTCTGCTACTCCATTGGTTTCCAGTCTTCCTTATTAGTGGGTGGTACAGTCATTTGTCATAGTTGATTCAGCCCTGGGCTTACCAACCTGTGGTTGGTTTCCATCAAGACAGGGAAAGCCCATACTGGTTGAGGAATTCGGGGATGGGAAAAAAGCATGCTGCCTGTTGTATATATTTTTCTCTTTCATTTATTTTTTACTGGGGCTTTCCCATTCATTTCAATGACCCATTTAAATGGGGTTTCTACATATGGCGCACACGCTGTAAACCACATTCAAATGACTGGGAAAGCACTTTTCCGATTGTGTTCTCAACGCATTTGCAAATGCATGTTAGTGTGTCAAACACCTAACAATGACATATGAAAGACACATCAAACACATGTACAAATGCATTGTATGTATATGCTTTTTCACCTGTGGTTTGTACTTGCATTTTTTATGGAAAACCAGAGCTATTGAGTAAGAAGTCTTAGATACATAAGAAGAAGAAGAAGTAACACTTGTCTCAGATTATTTACTATATGGAGCCCAAAGCAGAGTTTTAGAATGGGGCCTCTATACTGTGAACACTGGACATAACAGATATGCACAGTAATCTAAGCAAATCTACACAAACTACGAGCACATACAATAAATTACATCCCGCATATATAAAAAATCATCTAACGAATAAGAATGCAAATAAATGTAAATGGATCAAATCAAAATAACACTTTTCTAAATCATTCTAGGGTGACCGTGGGGTATAGAGTGAGGTGAAATGGAGCCTGGGCACTTTAAATTAACCCGCAAAAGTTCAGGCTTCTTCACCTCTATACCCCCATTGGCTGCTAGCGATTCAATTTCTTTTAGTGGCTGTAGGAGCAGGTTTTGGGTTTTTTTGGTTTTTTTTTTGTAGCTGCCAGGGGAGATTCTTGTTTATTATTTATATATTTTATTAATTTGTTCAAAAGTTTTTGATTTTCTTATTCTATGGGGAACCCGGTCGACCATAGTGGCAGCTGAAGTATGGAGCGCACAGTGGAAGTGCCACAATCGGTGCCTCCTTCTGCTGTCTGCTCACTTGCAGCATTAGACTGCCTTCGGAGGAGACCTGGTCGCTTCAGGTACAGGTAGTGATGGGGATCTCCATGCCTAACAGCCGCCACCTCGATTGGGGGGCCTCTTCTGTGAAGTGTGGGTTAACCTGGACCGCAGGTTTCAGGTTTCCCACAGCTTTAAGACCCTCTATCCACTCCCTAGTGCTGACATGACAAAAGGAATCTCCTCCTCAGGTAGATGCTCCTGTAGCTCGTCTGTCAAAGACCACTAAAATCCCAATTCCCAATGCTGCTAACCTTAATGATCACACATATAGGAAGCTTGAGGTTTCCCTAAAATTAACTTTCACAGCTGCAGGGGCCTTTCTTAGGCTAGTTTAGCCACGGTTTGGGTAAATAAAGGGGTGGAGACGTCAAAGCAGTTGGCAGAGGGTCTGCAATCGGGAACACCCAGGGTGGATTTGCTCACCTTAGTGGAACATATCAGGCTTCCATATGCCTTTGAGAAGCCAGAGTTAATGATGTTCTCACAAGGTACAGAATATCTTTCTGAGCAGCAGTGGCCACACACTGATCCCTTTGCCTGCAGGCTTGTGCAGGCAAACACAGAGTCCAAAAAGCCTTTGAGTTACTACCCTTCTCAGGGGAGGGTTTGTCCGGTCCTGAGCTGGACAAAACATAATAGTGGCTACAGGGGTTCTGAAGAGTTATTTTCTTTTGGTAATGCTCCCAAGCCACGAGGTCTTAATTTCCATTCCTTTCACTCCCCGCCCTTCCCTGGTAAGGTAGGGAGCCATTTTCCCAGAGGCTAGGCATCCAGCTTGGAACTCTATAAGTCCTGCTCCCAAACCATCAGACGAGCAGTCTGCATGATGGGCAGACTTCCCACCCAAAGGCCCTTTGGTGGGAGCATATTTGCCACTTTCCAGAACAGGAGGTTCAATTTTACCTCCAATGCCTGGGTCAGGGGAATTTTGTCAAGGTGGCACATCATAGATTTGATGTGTCAAGGAGGTACACCATAGATTTGATGTGGCCCCTTGCCCAATAGTGGTTCTTCAACACGGATCTTCCCGTAGATCCGTAAAAATTGGGTCACCGCAGGAAGCCATGCAAACCCTATCTTCTTCTGTCATAGTGATACCAGTTCCAGATGGCCAGAACCAATTATTTTCTTGGTACAGAAGTCAGATGGGTCTTTCAGGCCCATCCTCAACTTAAATTCTCTGAATTTACCCACAAAGTGGAGTCAATTATGGTCAATAATAGTCAATAATTAACCTACATGAAAAAAACAGTCAGTATTTAACTTATGTGCAGAATACTAATTTGCACCCCTTGCATTGTAACATGGTTTTGTCCAGGAGACTGAAATAAGAAGTTTCTTAAGTTAAGATCCTTAATGAATCAGGCCCATTTTTATTAAATAAATGTCAAGGAATCAAATTAGAAAAATATAGATGGATAAAAAAATTCCTAACGCATTGTTGCCAAAATGCAGCCATTGCTTACTTTTGTGGCTTTCTAGTTTCTGGATAAGACACAGGCCAAAACGGACTTTGGTGTTATAGTGAGGGTGGTATTATGTGGAGGGTGACATATAATTATGCTTCCCAATTTTTTAATACATGACTTCGCTCCATGGGGGTGTGGGTCCTTAATGATGCCATTCACTGCGAGAAAGACCTTCTCTCTCGGGAAACGGGAGAACTACCCGAAATTCAGGACTCCCTCGGACATTCTGGAAGAGTATGCAAGCATGCATATAATGGAATTAATACATTTTAATTTATTTTTATGCAGATAATTTATGTGATGGTAAGTGAGGGGGGAATTATAAAGGGAAATATAGTTATATACTGCAATATACAGGGAAACAGTCAAGTTTCCAAATTTTGAGGGAAAACTATTTTTTTAAGATTCTGTTAAAGGTTACTAACCTGCAAATACTGCATTTCACTAATTTACCCCACATTTTTATTTGGCATCAGATATCCTTTGCTTTTCCTTTAGCCTGCCTGTCACTAGGGGTTGCATTGTTGTTGTCACAAGAATGCAGAAACCTGTATATTCCTACCTTCTAAAAACACAATATTCTGTTTCAACCACCTCATATTGAATGTAAGTCATATCCACGCAACAAAAGTAAAGAAAAGTGTAATTTTATTTGTTGCAGAAATGTATCACATTGTCTCGAAGAACTATTTTCGGAGGCGGAGAAAATGGATTCTGCCTCGGCAAGCCCTTACGTAATCCGACTATATGGGATCTTGGATGACCCTTTAAAAGGACCACCAGGCATTGTGATGGAGTACATGGAGTATGGCAGTTTAGGCACACTAATGGAGAGAGTTAGCCCTGTTCCTTGGGCCTTGAAATTTCGTGTTCTGCATGAGGTGGCATTAGGTATGAACTGGCTGCATACCTTGTCTCCTCCACTTCTACACCTGGACCTCAAAACAAAGAACATCCTTACAGATAAGGACCTGCACATAAAGGTGAGACATGTATCATATTTAGAAATGTAATTTATTTGTTTTTACTGTATCTGATACATTATATTGTCATCCCACAAAATGTGCATACATTTAACTTGAAATGTTGATGAAACAATGTTAGCAGTGTGCACTGATTCTCTTTATTGTGTTCTGTTTCTTTTACCTGACTGTCTCATTCTCAGCAGCAACTGACATGATCAATATAAGGAAAAAAGAAGAAAGTAGTGTGACAGAGTCACTGGATTGAGGCTAAATTACAAAGGAATATGTCCCAGGCCATCGGCTTTGTGCACATTAAAAACCCCAGGAAAGTCTATGTACTTTTGTACACAACTTGTTATAGGCTTATTGAAAAGCCGGAAAAGGGTCCTGGGGGTTTATGGATGGAAAGAGTAGGGTGGGTTCCAGCCTGTAGCTGGGTCTTTCAGGTAACCTGCTGCTAATTAGGATCCGCACCTGAACATAGCAGGTAAAAAGCTGCTCCTCAGCACAGTCTGGCTCTCAGTCCTTGGGGAGGATGTCAGATACCTCCTGAGAGACACTGCTGTGGTGAGCAACTATATTACTGTGTTTGGTATGTGTCTGGGACACAAGGTTCCACACTTCTGAGAGGGTGTTGGAGAATGTTTAGCTAGCGCAGGACAGACAAGGTTTTTTTATTTATGTTTTTGTATTTAATAAAGCTGGCTGAGGTCAGTTACACTGCAGACCTTGGTCTTATGTGATTATTGCTGCTGTTTGCTGCCATCTGCCCCAGGAGATGGTACCTATTCCCCTCACATGGTCACAACTTGGTAGAGAATGCAAGCAAAGATCTGCGCATGTTAAGAATAGCAGCAGTTTGAGAAACTTGCAGGAATCCGCTCTGTGTGTGTTGGAAAATTTAAAGTGACAGACACAGTGAAGAAAGATTTGTGTATAAATATCTGTGGCGAAAATACCGCACTCTAAAAATATTACAGTTAATACAGTAAACCTGCGCGTAAATACCGTTAATACGGTAATTTACTCGCTGGATTTCAGCTCGCAACTCAGGGAGCCGCGAGCTGAAATCCAGCGAGATATTACCGTATTAACGGTAATATTTTTAGAGTGCGGGATTTTCGGCGATCCCGCCGTCAATTGAATACCCCCCTAAGAGTGCATACAGGTGTGTCAATATGGAGAGAGACAAAAATCAGGATTTGGAGTACGCTGATGGTTTATGACCCTTTACATTGTGTTATGTTGAAAGATGATGATGTTTCTGATAAAGGGCCAGATACATATTTGTCTGGACTCAGGGAAAAGACTGTGTTGCAGTGTTCTGAGAAGGAGGACATGCTTAAAAACTTGCTACAAACTGCTATGGCCCAGCAGGCAGCTGTCAGGCAAGAGTTGGTGCAAGATACCGCAGCTATGAAGGAAGCCACTAGATTGCAACAGTTAGCCCTTGAGGAGTCCTTAAGGAAATAGCAGTTGGATATTGAGGAGTCCCGGAGGCAACAGCAACAAGAACTTGAAGTCATCCGTAAAATGGTGAGCTCTTTTCAAGAGGAACACTCAGTGTCTCATTCACTGAGGAAGAAAGCTCTCGGGAGCAAGTCGTAGAAATGCTCAGATGTGTGATAAGAAAAATAAATTGCTGGAACAAGATTTGAAGCTGCACAAGCGGAATGTTTAAGATACCAGCAGCGTATAGAGCACATGGGGAGAAAAATAATTGAGCTACAAGAGGGTTTGAATGCAGAGCGTAAAAAAGCTCTGGTAACTGTAAAAACAATAACCCAGCATACAGAAAAACTGGATCGTGAAATACAGCAATTTCAAGTCAAGATACAAAAGCTTGAAGCAACTTTATTGCCATTGCAAGCAGGGGTGGGCTGGGCAGCGGGGCATATGCCCCCCAGGCCGGACAGAAGTCTATTTTGGGCCGGCTCAATGACCGGCCCAAGTCTCTATTGCTTGGTGGCTGGCCCCTCCTCCGGGACCAGTCACCTAATGCCATTGGCCGCGGATCCTTCCGATTCGTCCGTCATCCCTCCCCTCTTTCTCAGAGCCTTGGGGGCAAACTTGCCTTTACAAGCCATCGCCGCTTTAAATTTTAGTTGCAAAGTCGCCGATTTCCGGTGACTTGAAAAAATCGGAGCATAATACATTTACCCCCTGGTGTCACATGGGACGCGCACCACATGACAGGTGCCGTCCCATGTGTGAGGAGCAGCGCGGGGATGAATAAGGGAAGTGATGGGCAGTATGTCAGTAAAATGTGTGTGTGTGATGGGCAGCACGTCAGTAAAATGTGTGTGTAATGGGCAGCATGTCATTAAAATTGTGTGTGTGTGATGGGCAGCATGTCAGTAAAATTGTGTGTGTGTGTGTGTGTGTGATGGGCAGCATGTCAGTATAATGTGTGTGTGAGATGTCAGTAAAGTGTGTGTGTGGAGCATGTCAATATAATGTGTGAGGGAAGGGGGTCTTAATTTAGTGTAGGAGGTGGGCTATTTAATGGTGGAGTGCAGGAGGGGGCTAGATATTTAATGAGTGCTATTTTGTTTTTGGGGTGGTGGGGGGCAATTTAATTTATTGGTCGGGCTGTTTCGAGGCAGGGAAATAGGTTTATATATTATGTGTCAGGGTTGGTTGGAGGGAAAGAGATCTATTTAGCAAATGTGAATATTATTATTTTAATGTTGTGGTTGGAGGGAGGCCTAATTATAAAATGTGGGTGCTATTGATTTAACAGGACTGTTTGGAGTTTTCTAAATTTTATGTACCCATTTTTTTCAAATAGGGCATCCAGACAAGCAGCAACTGATCTAAAGACACCAGCACCCACAGGTGGTGAAAGTGATAAGAACAGGTAGAAGAGAGCAAGACAGTCTGCCAACTGTCCTGAATCTGGTGGGACAGTTCCGAATTTGGGTGACTGTTTCGCTTAGGACAGTTGGGAGGTATGTCCAGCTTCACCATGTACTGCTCGTGAAGGCAGAACTGTGTACACCTAACAGTACTGCACACAGTATTGCCTGTGTATTTGTCTAAAATTATAACCATCCTACATCATAGTAAAGTCATAAAGTCTGCCAGCCCTCCCCTGATTGCAAGAATCTAACCCTGAACTAGGTGTGAAAAGTAGGATGCTCCGGGCTCGGGTCGTGGCCAGTAGGATGCTCACTGAAGAGGTTGGAAAATTGAAAACTGATATTGCAAGGGTAAATGCAGCACAGAATACAAGTCAAAGTCAAAGAAGAAGTGCAAAAGAAGAAGCTGAAAAACTGAGGAAGGAAAATCTGCAGAAAGAACTTGATGCCAAAATTGCAGATATACAAGAGAAAATTAAGACTATAAGCCAGGTTGAAATTGTTGGAAAGCGATACAGTACAGACAGCGCAGTCAGAAGTGCGAGCTTCTCAGAAGGAAATACAAGTGTTAAAAGATTTTCGTGCCCAGGCTGAAACAAAGATATCAGCACTGGAAAGCCAACAGAGGTCTATAGATGAAAAAGAAAGTGAAATGAAATCTCCACAGGAACAAGTCTCAAAAATTCTGGCAGAATTCTCCAAAGTTCAAAATGACCTTCAGTATGTTACTAAAGCTTTTCATGACAATGTAAAGCAGGTTAACAAGGTTCTGTCTGAAAACATCAGCAAACTGTTATGGTCAAACCTCTCCCAGTTATCCTTAACACCTTCCATTTGGATTTCAGAAAAAGAAAAGGAACTAAGTGATCTGGAATTAGCCAAGTTTTACTGGAGCTTCAAGTCATGAGAGGAAGATAGTAATATTCTTCAAAAGGTGCCGCAGACTGTGAATGTTACCAACCAGCTTTCACAGCAGTTGAAGGGGCTAAAAAGTCAGCTACATCAGGAAGCTGAGTTCCGGTCCTCGTCTATTGCTCCGCTGAAAGTGGTGCAGAGGAAGGATGTTGCAGCAAAAGCAGTGTTGAGTACACCCTGCCAGTCTCTGGATCCGCAAAGGCAATCTTCGGTGAAGACTGTTTCAGGGGAAAAGGGTGCTGGGCGGTGGAAGGAACTAAAATTTGCAGAGACAGTAGGCTCCGAACCTAAAGATTGGGCAGTTATGCCAAGAAGGTTCTGGCTTCGTAAGAACTATGGTAGAAATGTGATTACCTGTTTTAGATGTGGTGGCTTAGGCCATATTGCGGTTAATTGTTCAAGTGCCTTTGAATTTGTGCAAAGTGATAAAGCATATATACATCGCAGAGTATCTTTATATGCCGAGCTAGCCTGTAATGCAGACAAACAGGCTGACAATTTAATGTGTGAACTTACTATAGAAGGTAAAAAGGTAAAGGATCTGATAGATTCTGGCAGTATGATTTCTCTTGTGAAAGCAGAGTTAGTGAGCCCCTTAACATGTCAAAGGAAAAATGTTAGGGTAAACTGCATACAAGGGGATACACTGTGTTCTGTTACCGCAGAAGTAAACCTAAAAACACAGTATGCTTTTGTGCTAGTCATGGTGGGATTAGACTAGTTCCTGATTTGAAATTTGACGCAATATTGGGAGAGTCATTTCCCACTTCTGGAAGCTATGGGAAACCCAGTTGATGGCAAAAATGAATAACCCGCATGTTAAAGTCACTGATACAGTGGTAGAGGAAATGTTCCCCAAGTCACAACGGACCTATCATGAGAGGTTTATGAAGCCGTGGAAATATAGTGTAGCTCTGGGAGTTCCCCCAGTAACCTCTATTCTTTTGGGTCCGAAAGGAACATTAGTCCAAACTCTGGCACCCCTTCCACAGTGTAAGGCTAAAAAGTTGTGGGTGAAAAATTAAGGTGTTTTAGGGGTTACGAGTGTTCAACCCGTGGGTTGAAACAGGGGAGGGGGATATGGGACAGTCTTTGGATTGAATCTGAATTATGAAGGGATATGTCCCAGGCCATTGGCCTTGTGCACATTAAAAATGTACCTCAAGACAAGGTCAGAGATGTATGGGGGAGAAGTGTTGGTAAGGGCTCTGCACTTGAGGGTAAGGAGCTTGAACTGAATTCTGAAACAGATAGGGAGCCAATGAAGATTTGCACAGAGGAGAAGCGGAAGAGGTGTGGTGGCAAAGGAAGATGAGCCTAGCCACAGTATTCTGTATGGATTGAAGGTCAAAAATGTGAGAGTCAGGAAGGCCAGTGAGAAGGAGGATACAATAGTCGAGACGAGAAATGATGAGTGAATGGACCAGGATTTTGGTTGCTTCTTGAGAGTGGAAAGGGCAGATGTTATGGAGGAGGAATTTGGTGAGGGACTGGATTTGAGGGGCAAAACTGAGGGCTGAGTCAAGGGCAAGAAACCAGGCTTGGGTGACAGGAGACAGAGAGAGGTTGTCAACCAAGAGAATATTAGGAGGGATAGCAATTGGGCAGGAAGAAAGATAATGAGCTCGGTTTTGAAGATGTTGAGTTTCAGAAAGCGCTGTGACATCCAGGTAGTTACAGCAGAGAGACAGCTAGATACCTGGGTTAGTAAGGCGGGAGAGAGGTCAGGGGAAAAAAGATAGATTTGCATGACATCAGCATAGAGGTGGTATTGGAGGCCAAATGATTGAATGAGTTCACCGAGAGAGATGGTGTAGAGAGAGAAGAGCAGCGGGCCAAGGACAGAACCTTGTGGGTCTCCAGTAGAAAGGCGAAGAGGGGGGAGGAAGAGTCAGAAGCAGACACTCTAAAAGAGTGGCCAGAGAGATAGGAGGCAAACCAAAAGACAGCTGTTTCATGAAGATTTAGGGAGTGAAGGATGGTGAGGAGAAGAGAATGATCGACGGTGTCAAAAGCAGCAGAGAGGTCGAGGAGTATGTGAAGGGAGAAGTGACCTTTGGACTTAGCTGAGAGTATGTCATTTGTTACTTTAGTTAGGACAGTTTCAGTTGAGTGAAGAGGACGAAAGCCAGACTGGAGAGTGTCCAAAAGAGAGTGGGAAGAGAGCAAGTGGGTCAGATGATTGAAGACAAGTCGTTTGAGAATGTTAAAAGCAAAGGGACCGAATAGACTACTTCCTGGTTGATATTAGACTAGCTACCAAGCTCCGCGGAGCTGAGGTTCACCCGTTCGCCTGGACAGACCACATGGGTATATCCCTTCAATTAGACATTGTAGACCTCCCCAAACGAAACCCAAACTGGAGGTTGGATGACACTCTTTTGCTCAACCCCGCAACATGTCTAGAGATTGCAGAGGCTCTTACTGAATTCTTCAATCTAAATGAAACCCCTGAAATATCTTTTTCCACGATTTGGGAGGCGCATAAGGCCACGATTCGTGGATGCCTTATTAGCATTGCTTCATCCTGACGTAAGCAAGAGCAAGAAAAGATATCTGCATTGGAGACTTGCCTTCTCTCCCTGCTCACCCAGCATCAAGATTCACTAGATCAGTCACACCTAAGGGAGTTGACGATAGTGAGGGGCCAGCTTAATGCGGTCTTGTCCAAAAAACCAGCTCTTACCCTTAAATGGGCCCAGCAGCTTTTTTACGAGAAGGGTGCCAAGGTGGACTCCCTACTAGCCCGGAAGCTCCGTCAGAGGCGCACACGTAACGCAATCTCATCTATCAAAAATTCTCAAGGGCAGTTAACATACAACCCAAATGCTATATTAAAAGAATTCCAGGCATACTACTCTTCACAATACAATCTGAATGCCTCAAATCCGCCACTTCCTGATTTAGATGGCAAAATAAATGCCTACCTGCATTCTTGTCAACTCCCGCAACTATCTAATTCGGAGATCCAATTTCTCGGTTCCGATATAACAATCGAAGCCTTACGTAGTATGAAGATAGCTTCTGCCCTGGGTCCAGATGGCCTCCCTGCCAAGTATTGCAAAAAGTTTGCAGGGATTCTCAGTCCAAAGCTAACTACTTGGTTTAACTCTATTTTTGATGGGGCCCCCTTTGATCTGGCCATGACCCGAGCCCGGATCACTGTCATAACGAAAGAGGGTAAAACCCTTCTCTTTGTAGTCCCATATCCTTAGTTAACGTAGATTTGAAAATATATGCCAAAGTCCTCGCGAATAGAGTAAACTTTATCCTCCTGAAATTAGTACACCCCTATCAGGTTGGATTTGTCCTGGGCCAGCAGGCTGCAGACAACACCAGACGGACTATAGATCTCATCCAGCACATTATTGAATGAAAACTGCCCTCCCTCCTCTTGTCCCTCGATGCTGAAAAGGCATTTGACCGCATTGGCTGGCCCTTCATGATGAAAACCCTCTCGCATGTGGCTTCAAAGATCACTTTCTTAAAGGGGTCTCGCTTTGTATGCCAATCCAGCTGCTTTTGTCCTGGTGAATGGGTGTTCCTCCCCATCTTTTCAAATTCAAAATGGAACACGATAAGGTTGCCCCCTCTCCCCACTTTTGTTTGCACTAATCATAGAACCCTTGGCCATGAAAATACATCAAAATCCTAATATCTCTGGCATACAGCTATCCTCCAGCATCTATAAGATTGCGCTCTACACATATGATATCCTCCTTACCATCACCAATCCCCTAACATCTCTACCAAACTTATTCCAGGAACTCGATAACTTCTCTGTAGTTTCAAATTTTAAGATCAATACGGCCAAGACAGATATCCTGGATCTCAATATCCCACCTAAGTTGAAGCAGCTCTTGGAGCTAAATTTTCCCTTTCACTGGAACTCTGATAGTATCAAATACCTGGATATAGCAATTACCAGAAAGGTAGAAGACCTCTACCAAGCAAACTACCCTCAACTGATAGCGTGCCTTAAAAAAGACATGATCTCCTGGGATAAATCAATAATATCTTGGGTGGGGCGGATTACATCAGTGAAGATGAATTTGCTCCCCAGGCTGCTTTACCTTTTCCCTCTCCATCAGAATTCCTCTCTCTACTTTTAAAATGCTGCAAACTTCTGTCATGCGCTTCATTTGGTCAAACAAAAGACCCAGGATCGCTGCTCGTATTTTGCAACGTCCTTCCATGGCAGGTGGCCTTGGCATACCCAATCTTCACAATCATTACTATGCAGCACCTGTAGCACAATGTGTCCAATGGCACTCCCCTCCTGGAATCAGGGTCTGGGTTGACATAGAATCAGATCTCCTAGGAGGCTCGCCAATTTGTTCTACCCTCTGGCTCCCTTCTCGAGCCCACCCAGTAATAGCCCTCTCTCTCTCAATCTAGTCCCGATGTAATAGAATGGCATCTTTATCTCCTGCTCCTCCGGTACTAATACCTCTTTGGTCGAACACAGCCTTTAGGCCAGGCCTATCACGTCCTATGTACGCAAAATGGGCGGAGAAGGGCAAATTATTGCTGCTAAATCACATAACGGGGACCCTAACGTTCCCTCAGTTCTCGGAGTTAGCTGGCCGTTGCGGGCTGGGGGTGGGACAGTTCCACCAATACTTGCAAATCAGTCATTATCACCAACAGGTTAAGGTTCAATTATCTTCTAGGCCTCCCACTGTGTTTGAGAATCTATGCCTATCAGGACCATCTTCAAAAAGTCTCATCTCCACGCTGTACAATGCCTTACTCCCCACCTCCACAGAGGTCAGGGACCGATTCCAGGCGCAGTGGGAGGCAGACTTGGGAGTATCTCTAGACCTAGAAGACTGGTCAGACATCTACGAATGGGCAGCACGTTGTTCCATAAATGTCCATATTAAAGAAAACACCAATAAATTGCTCCACAGATGGTACTACGTTCCTTCTAGGCTCCACACTATATATCCTCAAACAAGTCCAACATGTTGGAGAAACTGTGGCCACATTGGCACTTTCATGCACACTTGGTGGGACTGCCCCAGGCTGCGCCCGGTTTGGACAGAGGTTCTCACATTAGCAGCGGCTGTTCTTGACACTTACGTACCCTCCGATCCTAAGCATGTGTTATTGCCCCTACCTCTTCTAGACCTCCCAACACATACTCATAAGCTTCTCCGGCACATAATCAGTGCAGCTACCTGTCAAAAAGCTGCCTACTGAAAAAACCCCATACCCACAACTCTCCAAATGCTCTGCGGTCGGGTCTGCCACACCTGTCAGATGGAACATATCACCAGTGTGCTTAGGGGCTCCTCCGTGTCCTTTAACAAAGTCTGGTCTCCCTGGGCTTCATATTATAAGCAACCCCTGCTTCAATTCTAGTTGAACCAAACTCATTTCTGGAACCACCAGATTAGACTGCTCTCTCCTGCTAAAAGCGTGAATTCCTTCTCCCTTCCCCTAGTCCTCCCAACCTGTTCTCCCCCCCCCCATCTTACCTTGTACCATTCCCTCCTCCTCCTCCTCCTCCTCTTCTTTTTCTTATCCCCCTTTTGTACAACTCAAAACAAAATAACATCTTCATGGTACCATATTAACATGAAGTTCGGTTTATACTGAAAAAACACTGTGAGAGTGTCATATATATTGTTCAGTTTATACGTGCATATGTTATCTCACTAATGTACCTTTCGAGAATTTTGCTATTCTGTAATATTGTTCAAGATGTTACAAATAAAATGTATTTAAAAAAATAAAATCAAAGGGAAGCAGAGATATAGGGCGATAATTGGAGAGAGAGGATGTGTCAAGGGAAGGTTTCTTGAGAATAGGGGAGATGAGAGCATGCTTGAAGGCCGAGAGGAAGATATCAGTGGAGAGAGAGAGGTTGAAGAGGCGAGCAGGGTGACAACAGGCATTGGAAGAGATGGAGCGGAGGAACTTGAAGGGGACAGGATCGAGAGGACAGGTTGTAGAAGAAGAGGAGGAGAGAAGAAAGAGGATCTCAGACACAGTTATAGGAGGGTAGGAGCCAAGGGTGGTAGAGTGAGTGATAGAGAGGACAGGTGTGGGAGGCAAGCCTGACGAGAACAGGTATCATTGTGGATAGAGTCAATTTTGTTGAGTGGGTGGGAAAGTCAAGAGCGGTGATGTTTGAGGGGGGGAGGACACAGTAGAGAATTAATGGTAGCAAAGAGGTGTCAGTGTTGGACAGGGAGGAGATAAGTGATATGTAAAAGGTTTGCTTAGCAAGAGAGAGGGCAGCATAGTAGGAAGAAAGGGTAAATTTAAAGTGGATGAAGTCAGTATTGGATCGGGATTTCCACCATTGGCGTTCAGATGAGTGGAAGCACTTTTGGAGGAGATGAGTGAGAGGGGAGTGCCATGGTTGGGGATTGGAATGGTGTAGACGAAGGGGGATGGCTAGTGCTGCAGCATCAAGGGCAACAGAGAGTGTGGTGTTGTAAAGCGAGACAGCTGCGCAGAGACATGATAGGGAAGAAATAGGAGCAAATAAGAGTTCGAGGGAGGACCAAAAGATGATGGGGTCAATGCTATTGATGGGAAACAGTGTGCGAGAGATTTTGGGTTGGAGAGGGGGGGAGAGGTAAAGAGAGGGTAAAGGAAAGGAGATTGTGGTCAGAGAGGGAGGAGACAGAAATGGAAAAGTTGGAGATGTCACAGAGGTGGGAAAACACTAGGTCCAGGGAGTGGCCATCATGGTGGGTGGCAGAAGTTGTCCATTGGGAGATGCCATAAGAGGAAGTGAGAGTTAGGAGTTTAGAGGCAGCAGTAGTAATAGGAGAGTCAGATATTAAAATCCCCAATGATAATAGTGGGAAGATCAGAAGAGAGGAAATGGGAAAGCCAGGTGGAAATGTTATCAAAAAATTGAGAGGAAGGGCCAGGGGGATGAAAGATGACAGCAAAACGAAAGTGGAGAGGGGAGAAGAGGGGAAATAACGCTGAAGATGTAGCCAGGAGACAGTAAGACACATACACGACCTCCTTGGTGGTCCCCAGGACGGGGAGTATGGGAGAAGTAGAGACCACCGTGGGAGAGTGCTGCAGGGGAAGCAGTATCAGAGGGGGAGATCCACAATTCTGTAAGGGCCAGAAGACCAAAGGAAAGGGCGAGGAAGAGGTCATGAATGGGAGTGAGTTTGTTGCAGACAGATCTTTTGTTTCAGAGTGCATAGGACAGAGGATGGTGAGTAAAAGTAAGGATGAGAAGGTTGTCGGGATTGGATGTTCGGGAGGGCAGATATGTGGTGGAGGGGGGATAGACAGTGGATACAAGGAATAGGCTTGAGTCTGTAGTATGGAGTAATGATGTAGGGAGCCATGTGGGGGAGTGGGAGGAAGTGTTGAATGGAGAGTAGTAAGTAACAGGAGATGTAGTAATTGAGACCTTACAGAGTCATGAAATAGGAGAGAGGGCCAAGGTCCAGTCCAAATCCAGTTCACACTTCAGTTACAACCCCTCATAATTGCGATGGCAGTCAATGCTTTGAATAGGCTTGAAAATACAATGGATTAGATAGAAGACTATCTGAAACAGTAATTGCAGGGGAGGGAATGGTCGGGCAATTAGAACAGCAGGCTGATTAAACAGAGGGGATGTTGCAGTGAAATAAACAGATAAAAAACAGTTTTCTTGAGGTGCGAAGGAAATAAGTTCAGAATTCAAAACAAAGTTCTTGAGATGTGAAGCATCAGGAGTAAACTATGCAGCTGCAGGTGAATGATGAATGTTGTTATCATGTAGTTGTGTTTTCTAGAATAATGTTTCCCAGCTGTTCTCCAATAGTTCCAGTCTTGTGTAAGCTTTGGTTTGCTATACAAAATGGTGTATGCACTTGTAACAAATACACACTGGCTGGTACAGCCTCTTTCTGTTCAATAAGTGAATAACCTCCCACTAACAGCACATTACAAAGACAGCCATAGATTGTTATGCAAACTATAAATTAAATATCAAATAACAAAAGCACCTCACATCAGTAGGAGTGTGACCTTCTGTAGCAGTAGAATAGGGTAGCATGTTCTTCATCAGTAGGAGTGTGACCTTCTGTAGCAGTAGAATAGGGTAGCATGTTCTTCTCCTTATTATCTCCATTTTAACTCCAGAATAATATTGAATTAAGCTATAGAATTCCAGTACACTTGTAACTAACACACTTAGAACTAGATACACTAGCTAATGCAGACACACATGCTATGATTGGTAGCACTGATGATTAATTTGTAAGCCCACAGAATTATTTGTACATTGTAGAAGTATGATTGCAATACAGATTGACAGCTAATGTGCAAAGTGAAGTAAAAATTGCTACATTTAGGGATTATTTTGCATGTTTATTTACATATATTTGCATGTATGTCAACAATCTATCATGGCCTGTATAGTGTGATCAGGGCCAAGTGGCATAGTTCAATGTAGTCAAGAATAGCCAGGACAAATGCTGATAAGTTAAGGAATCATAATTTACTTATAGTACACCGGTTGTTCATATAAAGGACCTAAGCAATAGAGGATAAAACAGCATGACACTGACACCTGTTAACCTTTCAGAAAATAATTTAATTAGAAAATCTTAGATATGTGTCAGAACGCTATGGACAAATATCACTATTGAGGCATAGTCATTCAAGGATTATGATTGTCATTTCAGATCACAGACTTTGGTCTCTCTAAGTATACAAGTGGCTCCTCTGTCTGCAGGCTTGAAGAGTGTGAAGACGTTGGCGGGACCCTAGACTATATGCCACCAGAGGCATTTCAAGAAGGCTACCAACCACAAATATCAACTGATGTTTACAGGTAAATAAATAAAATGTACTAAACTTACATTTGCAAACATAGTCACACTAGCTGTAAGACAGTTTTCATCAGACACAACATTAAAACCACTGACAAGTGAAGTAAATAACATTGATTATCTCATTACAATGGCACCTGTCAAGGGGTGGGATATATTAGGCAGCAAGTAAATAGTCAGTTCCTGAAGTTACTGTGTTGGAAACAAGAAAAATGGGCACGTGTAAGGATCTGAAGGACTTTGACCAGGGACGAATTGTGATGGCTAGGTGACTGGGTCAGAGCATCTCCAGAGCCGCAGGTCTTGTGGGGTGTTCCCAGTGCAGTGGTTAGTACCTATCAAAAGTGGTCCAAGAAAGAACAACCGGTGAACCAGTGAAAGGGTCATGGGCGCCCAAGGCTCATTGATGCGTGTGGATTTGAAGACTAGCCCGTCTGGTCCAATCCCACAGAAGAGCTACTGTAACACAAATTGCTGAAACATTAATGCTGGCTATGATGGAAAGGTGTCAGAACATTCAATGCATTGCAAATTGCTGCGTATGGGGTAACCATGCTGACCTCTCTCCACTGCTGAAAATGCCTCCAATAGGCAGGTGAGCATCAGAACTGGACCATGGGGCAATGGAGAAGGTGGCCTGGTCTGATGAATCACATTTTCTTTTACATCATGTTGACAGCCAGGTGCGTGTCCATCATTTACCTGGGAAAAAGATGTCACCAGGATGCATTATGGGAAGAAGTCAATCCGGTGGAGGCAGTGATGCTCTGGGCATTGTTCTGCTAGGAAACCTTGGGTCCTGTCATTCATGTGAATGTTAACATGACACATGCCACCTGGCTAAACATTGTTACCGACCAAGTACACCCTTTCATGGCAAAGGTTCCCTGATGGCAGTGGCCTCTTTCAGAAGATGCACATTACCACACTGCAAAAAATGTTCAAGAATTGTTTGTGGAACATAACAAATAGTTCAAGTTTTTCGATCCAAATTCCCCAGATCTCAATCTAATTGAGCATCTGTGGGATGTGCTGGAAAAACAAGTCAGAGCAACTTACATGATCTGCTCTTAACATCTTGGTGCCAGATACCAGAGGACACCTTTAGAGGTCTTGCAGATTAAATGTCTCGATTGGTCAGAGCTGTTTTAGCAGCACGAGAGGGACCTACACAATATTAGGCAGGTGGCTTTAATGTGTCTGATCAGTGTATGTTTTCCTTTAAGCTGCATAGAAAATATGGCAGGATTCATAAACCCATCCTCCACCTATCTATTCACACACCAACTCAGAATGCATTAAATGCTTATCAAGATAAGTGGGGATCTGTTTATATAATTGTTTTATATTGTAATAATGATATGCATACGTTCAAACAAGTTTATTTTTCTTTAACTATTTTTTTTAAATTTTTTTCATATTAGCAGCCCCAGGCTGAGACATTCTCATTTGTGAACTGGAAACAAGCATTGCTATTTGTGCAAATGTTTCTATTTATAAACCTAAACATTCCAGTTTTTGGAACTGTCAATGGAAAAGTACTTTGCGCCTACAATTGTGGCTGCGGCTAGAATGTGCATTGTGAAAAGAGTAAAGACATAATTTCATAGTCCTGACCATTATCATTCTAAGACCTTGTTAATTTTAACTTTGACATTTTAGCATAATTTTTTCTCCTAAAATACTGCTTATTGCATTCTTATTTATATCTTAAATTAATCATTAGTGTCTTTATAATATGTGTCAGTTCAATACATTATTGCATGTATCTAATAATATGCTTTCCAATATAAAGTGTGCCAAGTGCTGATCTCAAACACTTCTGAGAATGTGTAAGGTCCTTTTGGTGGAAGAAAATGGCTTGGTATCACCCCAACTCCCAAACTCCTCCCCCTCTTCCGCTCTATGGGGAATGTCAAAGTAAATTCACAATCTCTACCCGTCTTTCTACATCTCTTCCCACAAAATGATTTTCAGCTAGTTTTATAACCATTAATGTACAAATCGATGTACTTTCTGTAGAAACAGGTGCAACAACTCAAAATAGTGACATGTCCCAAAACATCATTTGTGCTGGCCTACATTTTTGCACTTTTGTAAATTACCTCCTCACGGCATTGTGAATTCAATGGATTCATATCCCAACTTTTCAAATAGCAAACAGGGACAGTGCAGAGGGTATTTTAATAACCATACTAAAAAAAACAAAAAACAAACAAAGGACCTCTTCGATTTTTGATAATCTATTAAATAAAATAATTTCTGCAAAAATAGTATTTCTCCTGCATCCTTTGAGGGACACCGGGTTAATTGGGGGTGTAGGGATCCAGGCGTGTGGGCATTTTAAGAAACTTAACATTTGTGCATATCTCCTCCCCTTCTATACCAATCTCCAGTTAGGCCATCAGTTTAGTTTAGTGTCCTAGCATGGCAGGTCATGTTTCTTGGTTTGGGGCTACTCGGCAGCTACTTTAATTAATATTTTTTTATTTGATTTATTTATTTTGAGGCATTTGCCTTGTACGGGGGGCAAAGCCACTTCAGCGGTTGCGTGTGGCCACGAACGCAGCCATCAGTTCTTCAGCGGAGAGCATGAACGGCTTGCTCAGCTAGGAGCGGGGTAGCAGGGAGATGCTTCTGCTCCTGCCCCCCTGCTTCCACCACTGGACACCTCCAGAGGAGTCAGCCACTGTCACCGCAGACTGTTCTCGGCAGGTGAGCAGGGATCGCCTCACTGTGCAACGGAGGAGCGGCAGATGGGGAGTACAAACCTTAGAGGTACTAAGGAAGCAATGGTGGGCCCTGGGAACGTTCGTCTCTGTTAGCGGGGACAGCCATTAAGTTCTTTAGGGGGATGGGTCAGGTAGGGCTTACTACTGTAGTGTAAGCCACTGCTAAGGCACTGGATTGGTGGACAGCTTCCAACCCAGTGCTGGGCTCTAGGAGGAGGTTCTTCCCTCTCCCTGCACTTCCTCCTTGGTGGTCTCTCACTCCACGTGTGCAGACAACTGAACATCAACCATCTTGGAGCTTCACCAGTCCCCTTCTTTGTTTTTTCATTTATAAGGTACCAGGTTGAGGAGTTATTTTCTGAGTGGTTAGTCCATCAGATTTATTGGGCTCTGGGGCTGTATTGCAGACTCTGTTTGTTTCTTTTCTCTTATTAAGTGCTGCTTCTGTCTTTAATGATGTGTTTTTCTCATCTTTGTCACGTCGGATAGGGGGAAGATCCTCGAGGGCTAGGTCTGGGGTGACTTCTGTGACTAAGTCTACCTGTGCCAGATGCAACACTAAATTGTCTTCTGGACAGCCAGGCATGGCTGTCCAGAAGACAATTTAGTGTTGCATTGCTCAACTAGTTAGTTCCCAATTGGGGGGGGCGGTCATTCCCAGGTTCACTTGGCTCTTCAGAGAATCTGGCGATTTCATGCCTGTAGCACTAGGCCAAAGTCCTGCGGGTCCTGTGGCGACAGTCTCAGAGGAACCGGCTTGGATCAGAGATCTAGCAACTTCGGTACAGGGCCTGGTACCGGTTTCCTCCTCTTTAGAGAAGATGTTGTAATCCTGTACACCATGCCAGCCTTTGGCTTTGGGGTGCTGAATATCTTCACACTCACTTTCAGGGTCTTTGGACCCTGGGGGGATCCAAGCTTCCAATCAATGTTTTGGAACGAAGAACAGTGTTCCGCGCGCAGGTCAGTGTGGAACATTTGCTGCTGGGTAGTAAAGATACAACAATGCCACAGCAGTGGCATACCTCAATCACCAGGGTGGCACCAGGAGTCCTCTAGCCTTGAGAGAGACACGTAGGATCTTCAATGGCAGGAAAGCATGATCGGACTATCATGGCGGTTTTCGTCCCAAGGGAGGAAAATTAGGAGGCTAATTTTCTGAATGGTCTGCATCCAGAGATTTTTTGCTATTTAGTGGACAGGTGGGGTCAACTGGACTTCAGTATGTCGAGCCATGAAGACAAGCTTATCTATGACAGGACAAGTGATCCTGAGCAAGTCTTGGTAGATGCTACGTCCATTCCCTGGTGGTTCCTCTTGGGTTTCCTTCCAATAGCCATGTTTCCAAGGGTCTTGAAGAAGGTGAAGAGCGAAGCTGTTCTGGTCATTCTGGTGGTGCGAGATTGGCCTTGGAGGGATTGCTAAACCGACCTTGCCTCCATGGTGGTGGGTCAGTCGTGGTGTCTGCCATCCAGACCAAACCTGCTAAGTCAAGGACCTTTTTTTTTTTTTTTTTTTTCATCTGTCTTTAGAATGTCTGGCTTTAAGAGCTTGGCCTTTGAAGCCATAGTCCTTTTGAGTAAAAAGATTGTCTGAGCGTGTGGTGCAAATCATGCTTTGGGCTCAGAAGCCAGGTTTGGGCAAAATTTATTGTAGGTTCCGGAGGACATACATTGCCCGGTGTGAAAGGAAGGGGTTCCCTATCTCTTCTCTTTAGTTGTATAGGTTACTTATGTTTTTACAGCATGGCCTGGATGCTGGCTTATGTCTTAACTCTCTTAAGGTTTAAGTGTCAGCTTAATGTGCAACCTCCATATGTTCCTCCAGTGGCACCTCAGGATTTAAACTTTGTGTTGAATGCTTTGCAGCATTCCCCTTTTGAACTTATGGACTCTGTGGATTTCAAGTTCCTTACATGGAAGACTTATCTTCCTTTTGGCCACTTCTACGGCCAGAAGAGTTTCAGAGCTAGCAGCCTTGTCCTGCAAGTCTCCTCTTCTAGTTTTCCATTAATAGTCAGTTTATTTGAGAGCAAACCTTCCTTACAACCTAAACTTGTGTCCAGAGTCTATATCAATCAGGACATTGTCATTCCAGCTCTGTAGTAGGTCTTCAGAGGACAAAAGCACTCTTCATTCTTTCGACTTGGTCAGAGCTTTGCGTACTTATGTAGTCAAGGGGCCTGAGTCATTAAGGAGAGTAAAGCATAAAAAAGGAGTAACATTTGCACCTGGGCAAAACCATGTTGTATTGGAGGGGGAGGTAAATTTAAAATGTGAGGCAGATTTATAGTTTGGGTAGGGCATGTCCTAGATCAACTTTATATTTCAATGTAATAATAAAGCTAGCAAGTATTTGTGTGCTAGATGAAAAAACAGCCAGTATTTAACTTATGTACAAAATAATAAACTGATTTGCACCCCTTACATTGTAACATGGTTTGTCCCAGAGAACATTTACTCCTTTGCTTGCCTTAATGACTCAGGCCCAAGATGTCTGCAAGACTGAGCATGTTTTGGTCCTCTGATGCACACAAGAGGGGCTACCCGGCCTCCAAGGTTACCATTGCTAGATGGTTTACGGCTATAATCCGTCAGGGGAGCAGAAGAGTTCAGCCTGAATGTGCGTAAAATACTTTTGCTGCATTGTGGCTGTACGTATGTGTTGTTTGAGTTGCACATTTGTATTTATGAGCAAAATTTGTGTTTATGCTCAATGCAGCCAAATTTACGTAACTGACGTTTTTACTGGCCGCAAATACATTTATGTCCAACTCTAAATGATGCCCAGTATGTGCTATAGCCAGCCCAGTACAATAAGAACTATGGAACTGGACGGCAAATGAAAACTAGAGGGAATTCCAATAAGAGAGACCAATTTTCAAATAATTACCAGTATATAGTAAAATAA
The DNA here is from genome assembly GCF_038048845.1 of Mixophyes fleayi. Taxonomy (NCBI): domain Eukaryota; kingdom Metazoa; phylum Chordata; class Amphibia; order Anura; family Limnodynastidae; genus Mixophyes; species Mixophyes fleayi. Next base: position 314,822,346 of record NC_134402.1, read on the forward strand.
TAAAGTCCCAGTTGTCCAGAATAATATACAAAAGATCCAGATTAAAATATATCTAAACCGAATGGATTTAAACCACTCAATTCTCCAAAATATAATATAGTTTAAGTGTCCAGCATATTATTCAGTCCTAGGGGTAAGGAGTACTCCCTCCAGTGCGCCCCCTTCAACCTCCGTGCTGCTGCCGTTTATTATCACTTGAGATGCTCGAAGCAGTCGCATATCTCAAACTGGTTCATCAAATTGGTACAAAAATGTAAAAATGTGCACATTTAAAGACACTAATTTTTATGTCAACAGCAAACCTCAAACGTGAACCGTGAAGACACACAGGTTTAAAAAGTTCATTCATCTCTAATCAAAGGAATTGAGCTGAGTATTCTGATTAAATAGTAGAAAATAATAACAATGGATGAAAACACACATAATGCGTACATAGTCCTCTGCTGCTATGTCTTTTTTTGCATGGTGTTGTTTACGGCAAAATAAAGGAATATGAGTCCTGCTGCATATAGTTAAAAAAAAAAAAATACTAAGGTGAAGGAGGTACTGTATATTCTACTCACAAATGTAACCAAAAACAGTATTCAGTATTCAATGATTAGGAACTATCAATTTATCCATGGGTAACCAGGCATGAAAACTATTGGGCTGTTGACCCCTGGTCTGAGCACCACCCAGGGCCCATGGTAGTTTTAGTCTGCCTTTGGCAAAGACAATAAGAATATTTCACATTTTTAACAAGCTAGATTTATAACAAGAATATATGAACATTTACAGCTCACAATGATGTAGTTATACTCATAAATGTATATACTGTACATAGTATTAATCAGATATTTCTCTCCTTTAGTTTCGCCATCCTATCTATTGTGGTGCTTAAGGGAGAAGAACCTTATCCTGGTAGGACTATATAAAATAAAGGGAAAAGCTTTCGCGGGGGTCCTTAACCTATTGGTAGCGGTACAAAAAAAGAATGGGTCCATGATATTCTATTTTTGCCTTTAGTGTATTAAATCAACTTAATTGTGAATGTGCTGTGCATCTGCATGTTTTGCTCTTGTTAAATGACCTTTATGCACAGAAAAATAAATATTCAATTATTGTCACCTGTTAATATTATTGCCACTAATAAAAAATAAATTCCTAGAACTGTCTTGATGAGGTCTTCAACTATAGCAGCCACTGTTCACATAGAGCGTTATATGCTTACCCGGTACTTGCATGCCCCAGAACTTAATTCAGAGTAGTAGGAACTTATGTGTCGGCTCCATGCAGGTGTAAAGGAGACTAATATAGAAAATAGCTGGCGTTCCAGGAGAGATCCTACTGTGCAGATATAGTCAGATGCCAATTGGTGACTAATCTAGTTGAATGCTGACACAGATGTGACCAGACTGCAATGATACTACTAAGAAAACAAATGCAAAAACTAAGCAAGGGTGATTGCAGGCAGTAGTCAAACAGTAATCCGGATAACATGACAGGAGTCAGTACAGGCAGTGGTCCAAAAGTAATCCAGATAACAAGCCAAAGGTCAAAAGCACATAAGGCAGATAAAGAGCAACAGCAGGTACAGCAGTGTGGGAAATTATAACTGCTCTATGAGGGCCAGGGAGCCAATAACAGGGCTTCTCAGGAGCAAGCCCCCAACGCTGCATAGGGATGAAGTGGTCTTGTGGCCATCCTACCAAAAGACAACAGCAGAAACCCTGAAGAGCGCCTGACAGTTTTGTAGACTGTTGCGGTTTTGCTTAACATTGGTAACCTACTCTTAATGACCTTTCCTTGTGGAAACACAACGACTGTAAATGTCAACTGCGCACCGATGTGGTTCTCTGACCTGTAGAATAGTTACTACCACCATCAGGCTCCTTCACCGGCTCCTAGAACTGCTTGCTTCTGGGTAGCGTGTTTAACTGCTACAGCACCACTTGCTCTGACTGGATCCTCCTGACCATTTACTTTGGATAAGAATGGCTGGGTGGCAGGAAGAGCAATGACTCAGGATGCTGGGTTCAACACAGGACAGCTGGCGATGGATTAGATCATTAGCTCTTATCTGTAGGTCACATAAACACAGCAGGTATAGGCATTTCTTAGGAACAATATTACAATTATCTTGTATTTATAAAGCGCCAACATACATACACATTACTTATAATGACATGAAACAGATAGTAAGCTCTTCTTAGGACATCATTTTGGCATGCAATACTTGTTCCTCATTTATTGATGAACTATTCAAAAATACATATAAATATTAAGTCTCTATTGTTGCATAGGTATGACATCAATCAAGTCTCATTCAATCCCCCATTAAAATGTTTTTCGAGGAACATGAAATTGTCATGGAAGTTATAATAACTCAGGGAAACAGATACTTCTCCGGGTGAAACTGTGTGCTATTGATCTTTATTTTGTTAATATATTATCTTATTTTCTCAATGATGTGATTACTTATATTTTTTTAAAATTAACTAAAAGATTGCAGATTTTTTTTCTATTGTGTGTATGCTCAAAATGTATTTCTAAGGGTTGGGTACGTTTTTCCGAGTACCACAACCCCGATAATCTGGATACCTACAAATAAACACCGATTTGCAAAAAAAACTACATCAATATAAACAGACTTGCCTACAAAGCGACGCTGCACATTTCCGATGGGTCGATTATGTTGACCGCAAGTAATTCCGAAAACAGAGGACTCCGGCACTTCAGTTCTGTGTCCCTGAACAGTGGGACCTATTTAACTCTTCATTTAAGGCGGTAATGTCGGGACCCCGCAAGTGTTGCACGCGTCCTGACATTGCCGATTTAAATGAATTATTGAGTTATCTAGGTCGCACTGTTCAGTGACGCGGAACTGAAGTGCCAGAGTCCGCTGTGTTCGGAATTACTTGCGGTCAGCATGATTCACCCATCGGAAATGTGCAGCGTCGCTTTGTAGGTAAGTCTGTTTATATTGATGTAGGTTTTTTTTTCAAATCGGTGTTTATTTGTAGGTATCCTGGTTGTCGGGGTTGTGGTATGTAATCATTTTTACGATTACCACCAATTTCTAATATAATTATTTTAAGTCCACGCCAAAAAAGCAACAAAACATTTATTAGATACTGTTTAGAGGATACATGACCATAATGTACAATTCATTCCCTCTTTCTAATGTGCATATAGTGAAATCTCTACCATTAATTGTTATTCATTTTAATATATTGAGAGGTTACTTATAGTTTGCTGTTAATCATTTTGAGAAATATAATACCTGAACCTGCCGCCTGTTTTGTAACCTCTTTCATAGTTTCTCCCGTTACCAGAGAAAACTGTCACAACCAGCAGGACATGGACATTTCAGCCCCACCATGTCATTCTATTGATGGTCCCTGTACTACAACATGTTACTGTGGTGGGACTGTCAATCAGAAGTGACACAATGACCTAGCAAGACAGCTGGGGGAATGTCCACACACTGCTTGGTGTGGGTTTGGCATGAAGAATTTAAGTGTATTTAGTGGTGTCAAGTAATCTACCACCCTCTAGACTGCAACACTTCATGCTTTAAAAATAATAGTAATAAATAATTATGCTGAACTAAGCTGCTCATAAGTACTTGGCAGCATACAATGTATGATCATTGAATCACAACCTTTAACTGATCAAATTTGTTTTACTTCCATTCTGTAAGCTAACAAATCTGTATTGATCCGTCAACTTGTCCCTCGAGGCCAGCGTCCATCTGTTAAATCACTGGAGAATGAAAGTTCTGTGAAATCTCTAAATGACGCAGTTAAATTTACTGAAAAGTGCTGGGATAATGACAAGCTCAAAAGACCTTCCTTCAGTGGTAAGCAAAACCTAATCAGAAGTAATAAATCAATGAGTAATATGTTGACTGCGTTTTACTTCTTGTTTGCTGTATTATTATTATCCCTTTGAAAAGCAGAGATATTATACATTCAAGTACTCATAGAAAATGCATGATGGACCATAGAAATAGTATTAACTAATTGCTTCACACATGGTTATTTGTTACATGAATGTTTATGTATGTAGTATTGTGATGAATCAAACCTACAAAGTTCTATATAAATGTTCCAGTCTCTACAATGTATTGGCTGTGTTTGGGGATAAGAGAGATCAGTCTCCAGTCCATTAGTGATATTGAGCATCCAATCAGAATTCAGTATAGAACAGGAAATGAATCTCTGTAAGCCAGGGGCATTATTGGCTGATAGTTCCAACCCACAGCTGGATTAATTGTTTGCAGCACTGATCAGTGAATTAATTAGTCAGCCTGTCTACTAGTTACCAGATTGGGCCAAATCTTTGCCCTCTAGCTACCAAATTAGGCTCAACTTTGCCCACTTGTCACCTGATTGGTCCCAGCTTTGCTTACTAGTCACACATTTGATTTCTATGCTACAGAATATGCTCTTTACTGTATACTAGGCACAATGATTAGCTCTTTGTTGCCTGCTAGCCAAAATGTCCTTATCATATAAATGACCAGACCTGGTTAAAGTGTGTGTGGATGAATGTATATATTATACATACACCAGAGGCCCTTAAGCCAGTATATCAAGATTCCAATTGGCTCAAACTCTATATTTGCAAGTTTGCCCCACTTCTTGCAAAGTGGTACAATCGGCTGACATTCCTTAGGCTTTAACAAACTGATTGGTGTACTTTGTGAATGGTTTTCAACCTTGCTGCATTACACTTTGGTGGTAAAAATGGCAAACATTGATTATGTCATTCTGCTACTACTCTAAAGATACTCAATAGGAGTACACACAATTACACTAAAGGAGGTGTAATGTAGGATTAGATAAAGATGATTGGTGCACATTTGGAGTGATATAAATATGGTAATATCTGTATAGACAAGTGTAAGAGGACTTTAACATGATAAATGAAGGACATGATATTTGGTGTTTTCTTCTTAAAGAATGCTGTAACCAATGGGAGAGATTTAACTCTACATATGACAAAAGTGAGATTAAAAGTGCAGTGAGAGAAGTACAGGACAAAATGGTGAGTATATTCCACATACAAAATTGGATTTTGCATTGTACTTGCGATGCAGTCAGCTATGCCCACCACAAGGTGGCCACCTCTTGAATTTCACTATAGAGGTCATTGACAAACTTAAAATGCAGCATGTCCTGTTTTGATATGGGGTAAAAATAACTTACCATTATGCTGCCACTACAATGACCTGGCATATCTGGGTCATATTCATCTGGGCTAATCCCTCCCAAGGCTAAAATAAAAGTATACTCGTATTGTTAGATGGCCTTACTAGCTATTAACAAAATAATGTTGTGTTCTTTATGTGGTATGTAAAGAACTATTCTGACAGAACTACTTTTATATTATAATGTGGCCTAGGTAAGGATTAAGGTTGTAAAAGATAAACAAAAATGTTTGATTCAATATGCATATTCCTTTTGAATGTCTTAGCAAAGAGGTTTTTTTCTTAAAGATCCCTGATTTTCACAATGATCTCTGGTATAAGGGATGTTACCTTAATAGTTTATGGACCTTGTAAATTGGATTTACCTCATAGCAAAAACAATTAATCCAATTGAATGATACAGTAAAAGGAATTGTCTATTTCTCATTTATCCTATTTGGGGGATACTGCTCACTGTGGGGTATAGAGGGAGCTGTGCTGGAGTAGTTGGCACTATTCAAACTAAAACTTGTTTTTATTCTATGTCTCCCCGACTTTACCCCTCCTTCCATATCTCCTCAGGTTTTATTGTCAGTGCCTATGGAGAAGGGCGCGTAATTTTGTTCTGCTTAAGCAATCTACTTTTTTGTTTTGTTTTGCTATTTTGTTTTCTTTCTATTATGTTTAATCTATAATTTAATTAATGATTATTATGAGTTTGCTGCTGCCGGGAGCCACGGCAGCAGCAAACTCAGTCTGATGTGAGACTGAGGCTTGCAGTGGCCAGCCCTGGTTGCCCAGGTCGTACATCAAGAAGAAGAGGACCTTCAGTGACCTGGGCAAAATTGTCATGTGGCTACTCTACAGGTAAGCCACACACTAAGGACAAACTTGGCACGGGGATCTGTCATTCATGCCAGTGCCATGTTTACACTGGGCCAGAAAGGGAGAGTTGTTTTCTCCAGTTACACCTTCTTCTTTGCAGGCTTTGTTCTGATGGGAGAAGCCACCAGAATTGACATATAAATATATACATTATATATACCTTGGGCTATTGTGAAGTAGTAACATGGAGCAGAAATGCTCTGTTTGGTCACTGTACTCTCACTAGTTATGTGAGTAGTGTCCTGTCACAGTTCTCTCGCCTATTATAGTTATTGAGTACTGATTTTATTTAGCCTTGTATTTGGTCACTAGACTCTCTCTTGTTTCTGATATTGAGTACTGACCTTTATTAGGCTTTTGTGGCCTGTCATTCTACTCTCTCCTGTTGTGGTTATTGAATACTGATTTATTTAGCCTTGTGTTAGGCAACTGTATTCTCTCCTGTTGTTGATATTGAACACTGAAAGGCCTAGTATTGTAGTCTCTCTGACTATTGAGTCATTTATTTGTTTAATGTGTCCTGTCACTGTACTCTCCTGTTTTTTGAGTACAGACTATTTGGCTGGTGTGTTCTGTCACTTTACTCTTTCCCATTATTGCTGGCGAGCACTGACTGTATTTAGACAAAGATATTGAGAACTGATTTTATTTGGCTACTGTGTCCTGTCAATGTATATTTGGGCATTCTGTTCTGTCACTGTACTCTCTCCAGTAATGATTAATGAGTATTGATGTTATTCAACCTTGTGATCAGTCACCGTATTCTCCCCTCCCTGGAAATCTGTGGTGGGAGCCCTTTTTTCTTACGCCTTTAGTGAGATGCGTTATCCATATCCCAGGCTGGTAGGGACCTCCAGCTTTCTCAGGTAGCTGGGGAAAATCCTTGATCTGACCTTAGCATGGCAATGGGATCCTTCAGGGCAGAAGGGGCAATGGTTGTCCCATACCTGGCCATCTCTTTTTTTTGTAAAAGTCAAGCTCTGCCCTCTGCCCCCTAACCCATTGTGCTTGGCAGCAGGAATGCTGTTATCTTGTGGTTGGGTCCAGACTCACTCCTAGCCCAGCATGTATGTGTGTGTGTGTGTGTGTGTGTGTATATATTTTTCACTGCAGGTTGCAAATAGGGATAATAGCATCTTGGTTTGTAGCGAGGCTGTTGCAACACTACAGCTGTAGCATGTGTGGACCACCAAGGGGGGACCAGGAGCCCTTGGTTATGTAGTGGACAGCTAAGAATTTGTGCGGGGCTGAACGTTATGCCCCAGCAATCTTAGCCGTATTATCCCAGGGGGGTGGACAATTGGGGGGCTGACTTCTTGAGTTGACTACTCATTCATCTTGGGGAACAGTTTACCTTTCCTAAATTTTTCATGGTTTAGGTTTTCTAGGGAACTTAAAAAAAGCCTGAAGACAGAATGTTCTCAGTAACTGACCAAGAAGATCAGGGTACACTGACATTCTAAGCATAACAACACCACCGTGGAGGCTGCCAAGCCAGGGCCCATTTTTTTCCGCAAATACTTAGTCGTCTGACAGTTGGGTAGCTACCAGAGAAGGTCATCCTGTCCACATTTAAGGCCAGAAAACCGGCGTACTTTATAGATTACAAAAGCATTTGGAATATCTAAGAGTTGGTGTGAGGGAACACTTCACATATCATTCTTTCAATTGCCATGTTGCTTGCCCTCCTTCGGGAAAGTCTAGACAGTGAACTGATATTAGCCTTTCTTCAACAACAATTCAACCCCATCTATCCTCTTCAGACAAGTTTGACTTCTATTCCAGAGGTTCAGTCATTTCTTCACCGGGTTCCTCACATCCAACAGCCCTTTGAGCCACAGGTAGTTCCGTGAAACCTAAGCTTGGTCTTCTCTGTACTACAGAAGCCGCCATCCTTACCTTTTAGAAGCTGTGAATTCTTTCCTAACCTGGAAGGTGTACTTCTTTACTGACTATTGCTTTAGCAAGAAGGGTGTCTGGTTGGCTACCCTGTCTTACAAATCACTGTATCTTGTATTCACAACATCAGAGCTGTTCTGCACACTTGCTTTTCTGTTCAGCATTGGAGCCATCAGATTTCAACTGCATGTAGTTATTCCACCTCTGGGACAAAAAGTGATGAATATCCATCCACCAGATGTGTTTAGAGTTTGATAATGCAGGTAGACAGATCACCATCTTTACGCAGAACAGCCACTTGTTTGTATTTTTCATACAAGCGAGGATGGTCGGCAACAGAACCAGCAGTAGCAAGATGGCTTAAAGCTATAATCCGACTGACTTGTATAAGAGGAAACTTGGGTTCTGCATAACAATACAGCCCACTCTACCAGATCAGTGAACGGCTCCTGGTGAACGCGGCATAAAGCATCAGTTACTGTTTGTGTCTGGCAGCAAACTGGTCCTCTGTCTGTACTTTTCCAAGTTCTTTTTTTTTTTTTTAAAGTTTTATTTTTGCAAGGTCAAGAAGTAGAAATACAACCGGCATTAGAGATACTAGAGACATGCAAATAAAGGGCGTAAACAGTAACTATGACCAACATAATAGCAAAACATCTCAATGTATGGGTGACATTATTTTAGATACAATGAATGACCAAGAGGTTTTAGAGGAATAGAGAAGGAGAGGAAGAAGAAGAGTAGAAAGAACAGAGGAAGTGGAAAGAGAGAAATAGAGTGGCTAAGTCCATACAAGAGGAAGTTGGAGATATTAATAAAGAAGCACTATGAGGGGGGACAAAGGAAGAAAGGAGAATAAGCTTGATAGTAAGAGAGCCATGGGTCCCAGACCTTGGTGAAGGATTTTGACGTGTTACGAAGAATGCTGGTCATATGTTCCATGCGATGTGTCGGTCAGACTCTATTGACTATGGAAAGATAGGGGAGTCTGCTGCCGCCAGTCTGCTGCAATTTGGCATGTCGCTGCCGAGATGATATGTCTAGCCAGTTTATGCTGGTGTGGAGTTGCCAAAGGGGCTCCCACAGGGAAAAGAGAAAATGTGGGCTCCAGTGGGATATTCAGCTGGAGGAACGATAGAATCAGGTGTTTGATACTAGCCCAGAAGCTGGTCAGTTTTGGGCAGGTCCACCAAATATGGAGGAAATTGCCCTCCTGGGAACACCCCTGCCAGCAGCTATCAGAGGAATCAGGAAAGATACTGTAGAACCGCGAGGGCACATAGTACCACCAAAACAGCACCTTATAGACATTCTCTTATATTTTGATGCAGATGGAACTGGAGGCAGCATTCTCATGAATCTCAGACCTCAGACCATTGTTTGTCATCATTTGTTTCACCAAGGTCTCTCTCCCAAGCCAGTTCGTGGGGGTCTCTGAGGTCTGCAGTGTGAGGTGCAAGTTTATGTAGTGAAAGTAGTAAGAGAGCGGGAGGAGAGGTGAGATTTGACTGTTATGGAAGTGGCGTAGCTGTAAATATTAGTAGAAATATTATGAAGGTATGTGGAGGCGGATTTGGATGTTAGAAAATGGAGGGAAAATATCAGAGAAGTCCTAGAGAGAAATCAGGGGAATTAAATACCGGTAACATTGAAGTAGATAGTGATAGCAGTCACAGACCCTCAGCCTCAATACAATATGAGTCCAGACTCTGGAGGTTTCAGAACCACACCTCAAGACACATTGAGTGAGCTGGGCGGAGAGGTAATAGCGTTGGAAATCAAGGATACCCAACCCCCCTCCCCATGTGGATCTCTGGAGAATTTTAAGGCAGACCCGGGGGCGTTTACCAGACCAGAAGCTTGTCACTATGGATTGTATGTATCAGGTTGATGACCCTCCTAGTATTAACTTTCCAAATTCTAAAGGTTCAATATCTTTTTGTTTCAAAGGATGCCAGCTTAAATTAAAAGTATTGCATGCAGCTATGTCTGAGCGTACCCCATAGTGAGCAGTGTCCCCCCAAACTGAATGAATGAGAAAAGAGGATTTTTGTACTTTAATCCATTTCATACTGCGCTCCCACCCCTTCTTCGCTCGGTTTGAGTGTCCTACTTTGGTTATTTCAGTCCTATACTATGGGCTTTGTTAGTTGAACAAAACAAAAAAAAAACTGAGGAGATATGGAGGGAGGAGTATAGAAGGGGAGGTGTATAATACAACAAGTTTCAATTTTACTCCAGTGAGTTCAGACCCTGCTAGCTTGAGTAAAGTGTTTCCCTTAATTTGACTTTTGGAAAAGTAACTTGAGAAATTGAAGGAGGAGATGAAACAAAGCAATTACGCTAAGTATGTCGGACTTGTAGTTCAAGTACTTTAATCGCTTAGCCAGGATCGAAGCGTTATCAACATCTTAAAATCGGGTCACTACATTTTGGCAACTATGCTTAATCCTAGGTTTAAGAGCTATGTCTTCTCTTTATTTCCAACTGTCCCATATCACAAGAGATGCAATGAGCTCCTGGTGAGCAAGTTGACTGGCACGTGACACAACGGCGTCCCCTACTTCAGTTTCTCAGTCTACTACTGCTAGGAAAAAACTAAGCTTTTTCAAGAGACCCAGGGAAGATGCAGAAGATTCAGTAGAACATTTTGATATCTGGTCTGGTCTAAAAGAATTGCCTTAAAATCGTGGCACCTCTGCCGTAACGCCACCTGAACCTACTATCAACATCCAAAGAATGGTGGAGGATTATTTTTTTTTTTTTTTTTATAAACTGTTTATTGTACAGCTTTAACAAAGTACATCAAGAAAACATTGCTAAATATCTCAATAATGCACTGTACAAATATATTTTTAATTTATAAAGAAGAACATAAGAGGAAGGGGAGGAATGGGGAAAGGAAGAGATACAAGGAGGGAGGGAGTGGAGGGGTGGTAAATTACATCCTATAATTCCATACACTTAAATATAATGTACATTGTTGCAAACATCATCATACCTTTTTAGGACATTGGGATTTAACGTCATCAAAATATAACCATTCTAAGCTTATAATTAAGATCGAGATTGAGATTAGGGTTGGATCTAAGATTAGAATCTAATTTGTTCCAGAAAATACAGGTCAGGTAAACTTGCAACTTAGAATTGTAAAATTCTCATAACCAAATGACATTAAAGTTGCCTCATTAATGACCATTTGGTTCTAATGTTTCAATATACATACCCCATTTATCATAAAACCCCTTAATGACCTTTTCTAGGTCTGAGAATGTAGCTCGCCTATCAAAATATAAGATATCTAACAATTCTGATTTGACTTCCATAACAGTCAGGGACGCACATACAGTCCATTTACCAAGTATGGCTTCCTTGCTAGTGTATCAATAACCGTTAATAGGGGTACAATTTGAGGGTTCAATATTTCGCTCCTTCCACACGTCAAAGGAGGAAAACAACAAAGCCGCAGAGTTTGTCTGTAATTGTATATTAAAGGTAAAATTTAGAAAAGACACTAGTTTGTTCCAAAAATTCATAATTTTCAGACATGTTCAGAAATTGTATCAAGCCTCTTGAGTCCCACATTTTGGACAAAATCCAGTTTCATTCTCCGCCATATGCTCCTCAGGGTTTGTGAGATATACGTTCTGTTTATTGTTTTTATATGTACTTCCTGGAGTCTAGCTGAGCTTAAGGCTTTCATGATTTGCGTTGTGTGGGCTAGCACTTCTTCTGGAGGTCGCAGATTCGGGATGTCCCGTTTCCAGGACTCCCAAACTTTGGACCAAACAGAAGCCACGTTTGTGTTACTCAGATCCAAATGTAGAGATCTTATTCTAAATTTGTGTATGCGAAAAAAAACATAATAAAGATTCAAGGTTCATCGTTGAAGCCTATTGACCTTGTACCACTGTCTTTTGTTTACCAGCAAAATAATGGCGAACCTGCAAATATAAGTAAAAATGGGAGTGCGGAAGTAAATGCGTTTCCTGTAGCTGTTGAAAAGTGAACATCACTCCTCCTGAGTCAAAGACATCTTTTACTGATAGTGTTATGCACGTCTAGTTGCTATCTAATAACGATTGTCGATTGCCAATATGTGGTTCCAAAGCAATAATAATAATAGGCAAAAGTAGCAGAATAACAGATCAAAATAAAATAAGTACAGCCGTTACTTATCACAGGCGCCCTGGATCCAGTGTACAGTCATTCAGGTCTGAAGGCTGTGGTCAAGTAGACTGTCCACTAGGTCCAGAGCCCCTGCTTATATACAGTCAGTGAATACAGTAAAACAATGCAGATGATGTAGCTTGCTTCTATAGGTCCAGGCTTCAGGAGGGTCCAGTGTAATGCAGGTTATAGGCCAGTTCAAACGAAAATATCCAAAGGTGGGGGTCAGCTCTCCAGGGGATGCACTCCGATTTTCCCACCAAGAATCCAGTTTAAAATAGTCTATTTACATACACAGACAGTATAATTTAAAACATTTATTCCCTATCATCGCTAACTAGAGTATGCAATGTGCGATCTCTTCAGCAAATGAACCGGACAACTGAGGATAAATAGGGGATTAAAATGATATTAAACAGGACATATTTTCTGTAACCTGAACCTTTGATTTCACTAACATGTATATAACTTATAATATTAACCTTAAACATTGCTACATTTTGACATAAATAACTATATGTTGCAACTACAATTGGTGTGTACTATTTACAAATGTGTATGTTCGTGTGAATGCGTGTAAATGTGTAAACCCTGTTGTTGCCACGTGTTGCGGCTGTATACGCTTCTCCACGTCGTAGCGTGCTCTACGCATAATTTTCAGACAAAGACAATCAAGTTTGCTAGATATTAATTGAAATGACTTTATCCAATTATCTGACTTCGACAATAGTATACCCGTTTCCTTCCAAACTATAAACATCTGGCTGGACAAGGAAGGTGTAAATTCTGGGTTTCCCCATAATAGTAAATACTTAGTGAATTTTGGGTTATTACTCAGTTTTCTACTAATTGTTTGCCATGCAGCATATGTATCCCTAAACAATACATTTTGTAGTATATGAGATGGAACATCACTTTATGACATATGAATAAGTGCGGCTGGCGCATACGGATAGAAACTCTCTTCATCTAAAACTTTATTTGTAAAATGCTCTAGACCTAACAACCAATCTGAAATATACGTAAACATTGTTGTCCTATTAAAGGTCCAAACATCCGGCAAGCCTACTCCTCCATTCTGCTTAGGCAATAACAATCTACTCCTCGCTATTTTGTTTTTTTCTGCTGCCAAATAAATTTTGTAAAAAGAGCTATACATTTACAAGCATCTTGCTTACTTATGGCTATGGGCAGCATTTTCATGGGGTATGTTAGTTTAGGGAAGATTATACTTTTATAATTGCCACTCTCCCCATTAGAGATGCTCTAAAATGCTTCCAGTTATTCAACTGTGCTTGAATCTTACCAATAATGGGCGTAAAATTGTGTTGTTAAAGGTGTTGTGGCGACGAGGTTATCTGGAGGCCTATATATTTAAGTGTTGGTTGCACTACTCAAAAAGTTCCAAGATTCAACAGTACCGACTTATTACTTAAGGGGTTTCCCAATAGAAGTAGTTCTGATTTTTGAAAATTAATTTTATACCCTGTGAATGAACTAAAGCTCGTTATTGTGTCAAGTATTACTGGTATAGAGGTAGATGGTTTAGATACAAAAAGTAGCATATCGTCCACAAATAGTGAGAATTTCACCTCTTCTTTCCGTATTCTAATACCTGCAAATTGGTGACTCTAACAGAGTGCCACCGCCAAAGGCTCTAATGCTAGTGCGAATAACAATGGTGATAAAGGACATCCCTGTTGTGTCCCCCTGCGAATGTGAAAAGGCAGCGATGACAATAATATGGGTTAATGGATTTGTATATATTGTCTGAATATTTTCGATAAACTGTATAGGAAAACCAAACCTACTGAGGGTTTCGAACAGATGATTCCAACTCACCATGTCAAAAGTCTTCTTGGCGTCTAATGAAAGTAAAAGTGTGGGATCATCTCCACCAACCTCCCATTGTGACTAGAGTACAGTTATTACTTTTCTAATAGTAGAGACTGCATTTCTCCCCCAAATGAACCCTGTTTGGTTTTTATGAACAATGTCAGGTAATATTCCCTAAAAAATACAGATCCAAAACACTGGGGGTCAGTGAACATCTCTAGTTGAAATAAACAATGAAAACCAGTTGTTTCTGAAAATTCTGTGGTTATCACTTTATTTACTGTATCTAACTGGTTATCCACGTTGTTATATTTTGATAATTAATGATCATTTTCTTCCTCAGGATTCCTCTGATAAGACTACAGAAGACTCACGTGCTGAGGGTACAGTGTCGGAGTCTGTGCGCTCCACAAACATGTCAGACATGGTTGAAAAATTTCGGACTCTGCAATTTACTGAACGTCCACCTGTCTTACAGCGTATGTAGGGGTGTAAGAAAAAAATGTAAAGTCTTTTAAGTTACAATTCTGTGATGTATATGTTATACATTTGACATTGCACTCTCACATATACCATAGTTCTTCATATACCTAAGATTTTTGACTCATTCTCACATTTAAACTGTTTTCAGAAACAGAGGCTGCGCCTCAAATGAGCCCTCAGAGAACACAGAGCCAGTATACAAGGAGAACCTTTACCACACAAGCGAACCAACCAAGGGCAGTGGTAAGAGCACCATTCTATCTTCAACACAGGAAAGAAAGGTCATTAACCTAATCATAAAAAGTTCCATAAATAATGGGTGTGCACTGATGTGCTAAAAGTTACAGTATGTGATAAATAACACCGTAGATTGCTGCTCACCACTTCATGACAATTAATGGGGTGCAATATGGTTACCACTAGGTACAATCCTTGCACAGATAGAAGAAACGGGCACTCTCAAACAAATTATTGAAAATATTTTTTTTTTTATAAAATTAATATGAAGTTTCAATCCATCCTTTATCAAGGCATGTTCTTTTCACTATTTGGTTGGAGAGTGCCTGTCTCTTTGGTTGGAGAGTGCCTGTCCCTTCTATTTATGTATAACATATTTGTATAGTTTTAGATGTTGTATATGTGATGACATTTAACAACTGTGAGTCAATACATTTGTATCTGTCTTGTATATCCAGGGAACTACCCACCGACCTATGACCCAGGGACCATATTACCCAGGTACTCTTTCATATGTACTATTTTTAAGGTAATGTGTTGTAGTAATGAATTGACTTCCATATGGGAATCATACATGCACAAAAGTACGCTGATTTAAATTCATTGAGGAATGTCAAAGCAAACAATGTCAAGTAAGGATATGTAAAACCTTTCACTGACAATTTTCAGACATAATTAAATGTAAAATTGCAATAAAGATAAAGGAAAGGTAACTCCACCTTTTGCACTTCACTTGGATGAAAGTACGGATGAAGCTCAATGTAGTAAACTCCTGGTCTTTGTGAGATAGGCCACCAACACCTTCATCCAGGAGGACTTTTTGTTCTGTGTCGCTCTGTTGAGTGGCACAGAACCTTTTGATGTTTATCAGCTAATTGATGAGCTGTTTTCAAATAATGAGTTGGACTGGAAATTAAATTGGGTTTTATAACTACTGATGGTGCCCATTCAATGTTGGGGAACAAATCTGGTTTTTATTGCCTTGGTGCAGCGAGAGGCTTCACACATGAAGGTAATCCATTGTTTTCTACATCGTCGTTCCTTAGAATTCAAAAACACTCACTTCAAAACTTAAATCAGCCATGGATACCACTGTTCAAGAGGTGAACTTCATACAGTCTCAAGCTCTGAACCACAGACTCTGTCAAGAAGTTGGAGCAGCTCACGAAGTGTTGCTGAACCACACAGAAGTACGCTGGTTATCACGTGGAAGAGTCTTCACTCGGGTTATGGAGCTTAGAAAGGAAATAGCTGAATTTTTGAGAGAAAACAAAAACATGCTCTGTGAAGAGTTTGAAGCCCAATATTTTATTTTGTCATTGACCTATTTTGCAAATATATTTTCACATTTGAATGACCTCAGCATTTCACTTCAATGGTCAGTGATGCAAATGAGAAAATCACTGCTTTCCAACAAAAGCTAGTTCTCTGGAAGAGACGCATGGAGAAGGACAATTCTGTAAATGTTTCTACTCCGGTAAATGTTCTTTCGGGAGACAGTGTCCCAGGTTGGATACAAAGTCATATAGATTTTACCCCAAATTTGTGGTCTCATTGATCAGATGCAGCAATAACTATCTCATTAAATGACACTGAGAACTTTAAGTGACTTCATAATCATACTGAAAGATGAAAAGATGATCTTGAAGACCAATATTTTCTTTACTATTTATGTGTATCTGAAGATGTTAAAATATAATTTCCATGTCAATTACGTAATTTATCCATTATTAATTACTTTCAGAAAGAAGGGAAGGTGTGAATTTTAAGTTTACTTTTGGGGGAGGTGTGAGAGAAAAATAAGGTTAAGAACCCCTATAACTGA
This sequence comes from Mixophyes fleayi, assembly GCF_038048845.1. Classification (NCBI taxonomy): domain Eukaryota; kingdom Metazoa; phylum Chordata; class Amphibia; order Anura; family Limnodynastidae; genus Mixophyes; species Mixophyes fleayi. The sequence goes on from NC_134402.1 coordinate 314,838,854, forward strand.
CAGATGTACAATCTATGTCAGGAGCACTCTACTTCTAGAAAGCAGCTGGCATAGAATTAACACACACTCTTAATTAACCAGCTCACTGACAGGAAGTTAACAGGTATTATTCTTCTTCTGTACTTATTGCAGAAGCACTAGTATGGAATATAAACATTGGGGGGGATAACATTCTTGAAAAACAATATTACATTTACTTTACATAAAAAGGTTATTTTCTGCAATATCAAATAGGAACAGCAGCATAAAAATGCTAAATGTTATGTGGCCACCTGAAGCGCAAAAAATACTGGAGGAGTAGTAAAGGTGTAAATGTACAGTGCTGAGTAATATGTTAGAGCTTTATGAACAAATAATAGTAATTATAATTTGTGTCTAGTACAAGTTCAACAAGAACAAGATTTAGAAGTGTATCAAATATATCTCTAAAACATATTTATATGTATGAATTCCTTTTAAATATGTATTGTTATTAAGAATAATACATAATATTATTATTGATTCATTATATTGGTCAACATTTAGCAGTATGATGGTATTTGTGCCTCACAATATATTTTTAGTTTGCTATACTGAGCGTGTTTGTTGTTTGTCTAGATAACATAATGCTGTATTGATCTTTATGGAGTAAATAAACAAATACCTCTGGAAGCTTGTAAAATTACTTTCTCTGATCTGCTTTTTTTTTTAAGGTGTAAGTTATCAACACTATTGGCCTCCACATTTTCTAAGATACCAGTTTCCATATCAGAGACCCGTAAGTTACCAATGCATTGCATAGCTCAGCATTATGACTTTACAATTTAACAAGAATAGAATTCATTCAATACCTCTTACCAGGTTCTTGAGTTATAGAACTTGTAAATAAAACATTTTTACACAGAAATGCACAGTCAAGATGGGTTACAGGTGTGTATGGAATTCTATTTGTATTTTGCATAGTGTTCAACATCATAAAATTATTTCCAGGGCCACTTTGCTGCTAAGCGGATGCATCTAAGCACACCAAACATGATACTTAGTAAGCAGGCATTCACAAAAAATATTTTTACACTGACCTTAGTTATAATTTCATTGTTTGTACTTTAAAGCATTTTTTAAGTTACATATCTTTTAAGCATGCCTCTGATGTTTCTTTGCTGTCCTTTTACAAATCATCATCTCAAAATCTCTCTGAAGGGTAGATGGGTAATGTTCCAGTCACATTCACAGACTCTCAGCATGTCATGTAATGGCAGAGGGGGAAGTAAGAGGGGTGAATTTTACAGTACAGAGTGATCTCCAGGGCGTTCCAAAGCCCCTCCGCTGACTACATCATGTGACTGTGGTAGTGACGGTAGTCACAGGGCAACTATAATTATTATATTCATTTGCAGCCTGAAAAAACAAGGAAAATGGCAAATGCCAAGCTTCTTCTTATAGCCTTCCACAGACATCTATGTTATGAAAAAATTAGGGTTTTTTGGGGGATTGCTTTAAATACTCCATTCTCGTAATACCGAACTCTTAGTGGGAGGGCTTCAGTGATACTCAATATAGGTTTTCTTTACCTAACAGTATTGCAAACAAGATACCATTAATGAAATGGTAGGAAGCTTTTGGATTTAATTCACTTTGTGTGTTTGAAAAGTCCTGCAGACTGAATAGAGCAAGGTATGCATACTTACACCTTAGTAGTCCAGATTTTCATGAGACATTCCTGTTACTGTGAGCAAAAGGGATGAGACCTACTGACTATGTGTGTGACATGTATTGCAGACATGTTCGGGCAGATTAGCGGTGTGGATTCATTTGTTCGAAATTGGGAATGTTGGGGAGTAAGTTAGTGCTGCATGCTCAGAAAAAAAAGTACACAAATAATAATTCAATAAACAAACTTGAATCTACTTTATATAACTTTAACCTGGCTCTCTGAGTGTGCTACATAAATCCCTCACATATAGTGTACTGTCTTCAACTCACAATCAACATCTCCAGTGTAGGATTTGTTAGGAAGCGTAGGACTTGTTAGGAAGCGTAGGACTTGTTAGGAATGGCAGGACGTGTTAGGAAGGGCAGGGCGTGTTAGGAAGGTCAGGACTTGTTAGGAAGGGTAGGACTTGTTAGGAAGGGTAGGACTTGTTAGGAAGGGCAGGACGTGTTAGGAAGGGCAGGACGTGTTAGGAAGGGCAGGACGTGTTAGGAAGGGCAGGACGTGTTAGGAGGGGTAGGACTTGTTAGGAAGCGTAGTACTTGTTAGGAAGTGTAGGACTTGTTCTCTATTCGCTCTGTTGGCATCTTTAGTTATTCCTTCCTTCTTTCACCTCGTTTGATTTTGACGATAGTTGTTTGTATACACACCTACATTTAAATATTTACTCCCTTTACGTCTTACTCATTCTTCCTTTCTGATTTAGTCAAATACGTCTCCTTCTTTAAGCAACAAGCAAAAGATGACTAAGTCCAAGGCACAAACCAATGTATCAAAAAATGAAAGGCTGCTTGTAGTAGACAATATAGGAAACACCAAATCCTATCAAACATATATAAACAGACAGCAAGTTTACAGACAGGCGCCAATCATAAATATGCAAAACAATAAATCCAAAACATTCAGTAATAAAACCAAAACGTCCAGACAAAAAATATATATATAATTATAATGAAAGTCCTACGTTCCAAAGGGCACAGATAATAAATCTTCTGAAAAAGTCCCAATCACTTCAGAAATCCTCGTAGGTCATTCATAAGAAAAGGGGAGAGGGAAAAAAAACAAAAAAAAACATAATGAAATCCACATATATATCAAGATGTAAGGAGGGCAGAAATAATCCCTATATTCTCCGTGTGATGGTAAGTGGGTGAAGGAACTTAGTAGTCAGTACCAGACTGGAACCTTCAAACAGTTACATGGAGATTTCAGATAGTCATGGAGAACACCACAGCATAGTCTAGGAAACGCTCTTAGCAAGATTGTCAAGGTTAATGGTGCTGACTACTAAGTTCCTTCACCCACCACTCATGGACTGTATATGCCATATCACGCTGGATATCCAAATCCAGAGTATCCACATAGCGCTCCACAGTCCGGCATGATCGAGTGCAACTCTACACTAGAGGATCCACCAGTGTAAAGAATTATATCTTTGATACGGGCTTGTTTTACTATACTATCTGGTGAGTGCGCACCCTTAGGGGTTAAGTTTAACCCAATCATCACATGAGATGTTCCTGTCTACTTACCATCACACGGAGGGCTTGGTTTTGCTACAATCCCTTTCAGTATTCTCTCCAACCTTCTCATTCTTTGTTTCCTCAGACATCACTACTCTCCTAACTTAGGGAATTTCATATAGGGTGACCCTAATCTATATTGGGCCAATTTTTATGTTTAAATGTTTTAAATGTTTCCTATACTCTACATCAGTGGACTACCTTCAGCAGGCCTCCAAATTAAAGCTCTTGACACAAGATTAGTGATATTTATATGGGTATGCAGCTTTACGGGGGCGACTCATTGCAGCGCGAGATGCCTCGCACGTCATTTGTCCACGTTTAATGCTGAGAGAGCTATTCAGTTATGGGAACTGCATTGCTCATCGCTACTGAAAATAGGGCTTGAGTTTACTAATCTAGTGTATGAGCAAAAATTTGCAAAACCAAGCCCTATTATCAGTCACAATGAGCATTGCAGATCCCAAAATTAAAATGTCTCTCTCGGTATTAGGCTCTTATCTGTGTATCAAACAGCAAACATGAGAAACACTTTGGGCTATATTTACTAAGCTGCGGGTTTGAAAAAGTGGGGATGTTGCCTATAGCAACCAATCAGATTCTAGCTTTCATTTATTTAGTACCTTCTACAAAATGATAGCTAGAATCTGATTGGTTGCTAAAGCCTACATCCCCACTTTTTCAAACCCGCAGCTTAGTAAATCTCGCCCTTTGTGTATCTATGCTGAGAGGTCCCTTTGAAAGTGTAGCTGAAGGGGACAGAGGATGGGGTTGCATGTACCTAGAGTTATGTTATGTTATTTTCTTCTCCTTTCAGGCCTACAATCCCCCTCAATATTCTCTCCAACCTTCCACAAGTAAGTACATTTCATTGACTTCATTTAGATTCAGTATTGTGCACTAATACACACTAAAAATAGATCTACAGTACTTTCAGTATTTTTTGTATTAATCATTCATATGTCATTAGTACTTGATAAACTGAAAAGTTTCCATAGTATTACAAAATTTAAAGCTGTACTATGACCTGAAGTGGTGACCATTTTGTGTACCACTTCAAAACGGCTGCAGGGGTGTAAGTGGGAGGACGCAATGGAATGAGAAGCTGCAATGTCCGTGATTGTGACTTTCATTAGTCCTTCTGATTACACCCAGGGCCACCAAGAGGAATTTGGTACAGCAACTTTCTGGGCCCCCCCCCACACACAGTGGGAGAAGGGATATGTGCCACCGTCAATGAAATTTGTACCGTAATTGCAGGCAATGTGTACGGCACGATGTCCGCGCGCCACATCGCCATCAAATTAATCCCCCCCCCCAATTATGTATTAAAATGGTGTTGCTCTCACCTACTTGTTATTGCAGCTTTCACAGCCTGGTACTGGTTTCTTGTCTGGATTCTGGAATGTTAAAAACTGTTTGAAAAATGTATAGGTACAAGAAAAATGGAAAATAATTAGTGAACACAGTACACAGTACAGATCACGCAGTATACAATTATATAACTAGCAAAATATGTGTGATAAAAATAATCACAGATATGTTTGGAAACATATGTTTTGGTCAGATAATGAAACACAATTGTAAGTGTATAAGAGAAATGGCTGCCTCTGCAACCTCATACAAAGATAAACACGCAATAAAAATTAAGAGGCTCTCAAAAACCCTTAAACATAAATTCAATAATGAATAACTAATAACTAATTTATTCATAAAGTAACAATGTGGGGGAGATTTAATTGCCGGCGATGTGGCACACAGACATCTCCGCTGCAAAGTGTCCCGTGGACTTTCCTATATATAAAATTATGTTTTATTATAATGTATGTATTATATAAAAATTAAGAGGAGCTCAAAAACCCTTAAACATGCACAAACTTATATATGTTTATGGGTTATTGAGTGCCTCCTAATTTTTAGCATTTAATGGGGGGTATTCAATTGTTTCTCCGGGCGCCACCGGAACGAACGCGTTAAAACTATTACCGTTTATACGGTAATTACTCGCTGAATTTCATCTCGCAGCTACCTGAGCTACGAGATGAAATTCAGCGAGTAAACTACCGTATTAACGGTTTTTACGCGCAAGTTTACCGTATAAACGGTAATAGTTTTAACGCGCTCGTTCCGGCGGCGCCCAGAGGAACAATTGAATACCCCCCAACATATGACATACATTATGATAAAACATAACATTTAACACGTCACCCTCCCAGCCATATCACTCCAGCCCACAGAAACATTACGCCACTGTCACATTACACCCCCCCAGACACATCATAAGCCCCCCCAGCAGACACATCATTACACTCCCCACAACCACAGCCCAGCTCACTTACCTGAGTTGAGCAGGAACTCCTCCTTGTTCTCCCTGCTTCTGGGACAGTGTGTGATATCACACACTGTCTGGGGACTGGGAGTTTCCTCCCTCCCCCTTAACATTCCCCACACCTGCAAGTCACAGGTGCGCGCGAGTGCCACCTGCTGGTAAATAAAACATTTTTTATTAAATAAAAAATAGCGGACTGCAGGGCTCAGGCTCCCAGGCAGGCTGGGCCCTAGTAATTTGTACCTGCTGCCTCTCGAAGTGGTAGTTCAACTTTAAAAGACATACACTGTATGTATATAAATAATGTATTTAACTGAACATATATACAGACTGCAATAGATTTTGTTGATAGTTGTAATGTTACAACATTGTTTCATTTAGTAGAGGTATGACTGATAGCTATGCCGTTTGTCCTGCTTAGCCAAAATGTTACATTACAGTTATATTGAGAAAGAAGTAAAAATATCATTGTCTACTTGTCTTTTCAGCTACAATAAATATTAATGGCAGTACAGGTCCACTGCAGATTGGAGATAACAATGTCATGTATGTGAGTCAAAATCCGCGTACAATCACTAGAATGATCACTCCACAACCTGGCCAGACCATGACCAGAAACAACATTGCACCAACGAGGACACAGTCAATGCAGATCACTCAACCCCAACCCACCATGCAAGCAAGAGAAGATTCTTTAGGCTAAAGTTTATGCAAGCAGGAGACCAAACTAAAGAGTGACCAACCAATCCAAATCCACCATATGTCAGTGCCATGAGTGGTTCACAGCAAGAACAAGTCAATAATTCATACAACACCCAAGCAAGCCTGCCTAATTCTAAAGCATGCACAACAAACCCGTGACATTGATATTCAGTATTATGTACAGTGAGACTTCCAATACTCTCTGCAAAGTAGAGTCAAACTCACGTGGAACATTCTGAAGGATCTGTATTTAGCATGAGACAGCATGGCAGATTATGTTCCAATATCAGTTATTTAAAACCATGCTATTTTTAAAACCACACACTGTATACCTAAATAATAATTGCATGTATTCCAGTTTCATCATGCCACATGTTAATTTTATGTATCTCTAGTTTTAAATGCCAACCTTGCAAACCTATTGCCAGTATGTCCTCTACCGTGTAGAATTCTGCCAAACAGAGAAGATGGCCCTGGTTCAGCTTCATGTGTTGGAACTCTGTGAAATACAGTATGAAGTTAAGTGACTGTGTTCTAAATAATAATCTGCTATCACATAGCTAGATTGCCATTTTCAGGGTTGTGTTAATCTTTAATAAATTGAATTTTTTTAACTATACAATAGGATTTAATTAAATCATCTTATTTTTTAAAATGTACTTTATTTTAAATTTGTCATTTACAAATGATATTATAATATATATGTATACTACACCGTGTATGTACTATGTCTGTTTAATGCAGGTATGAAGTACATAGTACATTTTACTATTTGCAGAGACTTGTGTTTCCCATAGGTAATAACCATTGTACTTGTGTACACCTCTCAGTTAATGTGATGATTTTATATTTCATGCTGTACAAACAGGTAAGATTTGTTTTTCGCCGTTAATAATTTCATTATTTTTGTATAGTAGTATACACGATTGCACTAAAATATTTGCTTGATGCGGGCGTGGCCTGGACAAGCATGGAGTAGCACGTATCGTTGCTTGCTCTCCGGCCCATATATCCTGTTGAACTCCTGTTTGTCAGCAGCTTATTGTGAGTCCTGTTCTGTGTCAAAACCTTCACCTTTGCCACCAAAGTGGACCTGTGGTGGTGTTGGTCTCGGCACATGAGTGAGGTATCTTCCGTTCCTGTCGGAACCCTGCCCGTGTGGCGGTAGTTGGAGTTGGAGGCCAGGAAAAACTTGGCATCCCTTACTAATATTGGACCCAGTCCATGTGATTATTGGCACTGGATTGACTATTTATTACCTGTGTGCTGGTCGAGTTGCCATGTGAGTGTGGTGGCTGGCGGAGAACGGCTCCTTCGTATACACTTACCATCTTACGGGACTTACAGATTGCTTACACTATGATCTTCCCTGCCCAGCTCAAGGTGGTCTCGGAGGACCGCATATCCTTCTTCGATACGCACATTGAGGTTGCTACCTGGATTGACTGTCTGGCTGCTGGTGGATGCTGACAGATGATGCTTGATGAGTGCCATTTACTTCTTTTCCTTGTCTTTGGGACATATTGGTGCTGACTCTGCATTTGCATTAAGTGTTGGAACTGGTAGATATAGCGTAACCTCTAATGCTCATTGTCTTAATGTTGTTTAATATGTGTTGGAAGGACATATTGCTATATCAACACCACTATAAGATGTAATGCGCTGGAGGGATCATGGTTTTAAGTTTGCCCCTTTCCTTTCCCTTTCTTCCTATCCCAGCCCTTATTTCTTGCCTCTTCCTTCTGTCTCTTTCCTTCTGGTCTTCCCCCTTGGATCTAACCACCTTACTCCATTAGTTGACGGGCAGCTTGCCTTGCTGTATCCGGGCTGTCAGGAACAATGTGGGCTCAGCTGGTTGTTGCGTGCTGGCTTGTTGAATATCTTAAGTTTAGTATAGTTTGGGATTAAGGTATACTTTAGTTTTGGGTGGAATATACAGGATGGGGGTGTGAGCTTTAGTGTTAAGGCTAATTAGAGTCAGTTTTGATTGTGGCTATTATGTTATCACAAAAGTATGACCTATGTTTACATGTGCTTATAATGGTACTAGATATTGTATGCTCTGCAAGGGTGATGGTTTCAGGGCACAGGGACCTGGGGGATCCGCTGCAACGGTATTTGCGTTATGTATGTGTACTGGCGCATCCGACAGGGAGTTGAGGCTTCTCTCCTGGAATGTGAGGGGCTTAAATTATAGTGTGAAATGCTGTCTGGTTATCCATCAAATTAGGAAAAACGACCCTGACATTGTTTGCCTGCTTCAGCCCTGTTTACATGGTGAGTACTCTCCTTAAAAAAATCATGGGTGGGAAAGGCGAATAATTCCACTCACACCACTAATAGGGGTCTCTGTGCTTGTGCATAGGTGTCTTGGTTACTCCCTAGAAAAACTTCACAAGGACTCTGGAGTGAGGTATGTCCTGATGAAAACTATCATAAATTGGGCTCCAGTACTTCTCCTTGCGGTGAAATGTGGTGAATTCATAGCAATGTTTCCGAAAGTGCCTTTCATATGTATAGGGGATTTTAATAATGTGATGAATAAAACTGTTGATAGATGGCAGGAGCAAAGCACTACTGTTAGTCAATATGCAGCCTTCTCCGCCCTGATAGATGAGTTGGGCCTGGTGGATGTCTGGCGCCTGCACCATCCAGGAGCTGTCCCAATTCTCCTGTTTCTCCACATCATATAACGCATTCTCAAAAATTGATCTAGCTCCGCTCTCTAGTGCCGGAAGTTTGTGTAATAGAATATAAGGCCAGAGGGATCTCCAATCACTCGCCTCTGCTCCTGTCTATTGACTTTGCTATTACCAGGGGTCAGTTCTTCTGAAAACTTAATCCTGTTTAGCTTTCCCTGATGGGCACGGGAGTAACATTGGTGACTCAGTGGGAGGGATTTTTTGCAGATAACGCTGATGCCTTTAAGGCTTTTTTTGAGAGGAACACTGATTGCCGGTGTAGCAGAAATCAAAAAGTCGTCTAGACATAGAGAAATGGAATTTGAAAAAAAACCTGCAAATTACTAGAAGTGCAATACATAAATAGTAGAACTGAATCTACAAGGCAAGCATTGCAGCTAGCACAGAGGGACTGGGTTGACTGTTTTTGACAAATCCAAACGTAAACTTCTCTTTTCAAAACATGTTCAATATGCCCAGGGTGACACAAACGGGAGGTTTTTTTAGCTTACCTGGCGAGGATGGAGAAGGCTGTACTGGTCATTTGTGATGATAGTGGGGTTAAGTGGTTAATAATGCCAGATATTATTCAGGTTTTTCATAATTTATTATGCAAATACATACAAATCCCAGGTTCAGTATGACCCAGCTGCCCTGCAGGCATACTTAGACACCATTTCCCTCCCCATGCTTTCTATAGATAGTAAGGGGTATCTAAATTCATCTTTCAACCTAGAGGAAGTTGATGTGGCTATCATGTCATTCCCTAAAGGCCCATAGCGTGGATGGCATTCCTTTAGAACTGTATAAAAAACATCAGCCCTTTTATGTATCCAGGTTATTGGACACATTCAGTGAGCTTTGTGAGGCCGGCTCCCTCTCCCCTTCTATGGAGGAAGCAATAGTGGCTGTGCTGCCTAAATCAGGGAAAGATCCGTTATATCCTGAATCTTACCACCCTATCTCACTGTTGAAAACTGATGTAACAATTTTGGCTAAACTACTGGCTCTGAGGTTGAATAGGGTGGTGTTGGAACTAGTACATCAAATGGGATTCATGCCAGGTAAATTCACATCTATTAATCTTAGGAGACTGTTCATTCTCCTGCATGTGCGGTCGCCTTCTTCAGAGAACAAAGTGGCGGTGTCCTTGGACGCAGCCAACTGGTTCGACTCAGTAAAGTGACTGTACCTGTGGGGGGTGCTGTCTTGCATTGGATTGGGTCCAAAATTTATAAATTGGGTTAAGCTCCTGTACTCTCACCCAGTAGCATGCGTATGCATGAATAGTTATCTCTCTCAACCTTTCCAATTGGCGAGGGGCACTAGACAGGGTTGCCCATTATCCCTGGCGCTGTTTGCACTCAAGCCTCTGGCTTGTCTGATATGACATGATGATCAAATTAAAGGACTTAAATGAGCACACAGGGAGGACAAGGTGGCATTATACGCCAACGATATGTTGTTGTTCTTTCAGATCATGATGCATTCCTGAGAGCTCTTTTGCGGGCAGTTGACAGGTTTGGGGGGTTTCTCCATTTTGAAAATCAACTGGGACAAATCCAGCGTGTTTCCATTGGGTTGAGAATGTCATGTGACACCATTTGGAAGATCTCCAATTAAAATGGACACCCAAATTTAAATATTTAGGAATATGGATAACTAATACCCCTGCAGAATATGTGGAGCTGAACTTGCAACCTCAAATCGACTATTTTAAATCAAAAATTCATGTTTAGAGGAAGCTCCTGCTCTCTGTCTCTGGCAGGATAAATTTGATTAAGATGGTAGTACAGCCAAAATTTTTATATATACTCCAGCAATCACCCGTATATATATCCCGCCTTCCATCTATCATAGCGTCGACCAATACTTGATCTCTCTGGTTTGGGGAGGGCTAAGGTTAAGCTCCGCTCACTGTGTAGGTCTAGATCCACTGGTGGCCTGGCGCTTCCTTGAAACTATAACTTGAAACTGTATTATGTTGCCTCTCAGTTGGCTCATCTCAAAACATGAGTATCTGATCCTGATTATCACGACCTACATTGGGAATTAGTGCGCCAATATAATGCTAAGCATACACATTTACAGTGACTGCTGTCAGGACGGCTCAATTCACAGGCTTTCCAGCTGCTGATACATGCAATTAAGATTTGGAAAAATGGGGGGATACAATTACACTGACCCATGCACACCTATTTGGGGGACAAAGAAGTTAAAGGAATTGGACACAGTGGAAGGGTCCAAGCAGTGGTCCCTACATGGTGTAAAGGTTCTTGGTCAATTATTTGACACAGATGTTCTCAAATCATTTGATCAGTTGTTTAGGGAATTCTCCATACCCAGAACAATGTTCTTTTCTTACCTCCAATTGCAACATGCTATAACAACACAATTTAAGGGGAAACCACCGGTAATTGTTATAGCCCCACTGAGAAAGCAACTACAGGCCATTGGTCACAAGGGTTTGATCTCATATATGTACTCGCATCTCCTATATGAATTAACGGAGGGTGATTTGGAAGGCCTGAGAAACCAGTGGGAAATGGATATAGGTAATCTAACTGACAAGGACTGGGGGATTGTCCTGGACAGCTCTAGTGGTTACACAGCGTCCTTAAAGTTCCAACAAATACAAGATATTATTTTACATAGGGTTATCTGACCCCTATTAGACTGTAAAAATTCAGCCGAGAATACTCCTAACTGCCCAAAATGTAATTCAGACAATGGTAACTTGGCACCTTCTTTGGGAGTGCACCCACATACAAACTTTCTGGTGCAGGATCACCCACTGTATTCAGAAAACCGGAATCGACGTTCCCCTTTGGTCACCGGCCACTTGTCTTTTGGGCTGCGTCTGAAGGGCAAGGTCAACAAGTAGACACAACTCTATATTTATCAGTTGTTTATTATGGCTAAAGTTAGTATAGCGAGACTCTGGCTGACTCCAGCAAATCCCACGATCAAAAACTGGAAAGCATTGGTCAACACTACTATAGGGTACGAGAGGTTTGTGTAAACCAGCAGACAGGCTCTAAACAAATTTGACGCCTTATGGTATAGGTGGCTTGAGTCTCCATACGCACTTGCCTCCCCGAGGCGGAGGGTCCCGAATGACTATGTTTGCGACTCCTCATGTGAAATGTCACACACTTTGTAACATGCATGCATTGTCTAGCTGTGCCACTACGGCTCATGTGTAGATTATGTAGGCCCTGTTCTCGTACGTATAATGTGTGGCCATATTTGGTGCTTGTTTCTTTAACAAGTTATATGTAATTTTGTGATGTACTTATATAGATAATTCTCCTGACTCTGAGTTATACTTGCAATTGTTTTTCTTTGTTTTCTTTTTTTTTTTTGCATGTTTGTATTTTTGAAATACCAATAAATATACTTGAATTAAAAAAAAAAAGCATTTGCTTGAGACTCGTAAGTGCTGACCCCTTATTACGCTTGATAAATTGCTTTTTCTCTGTGTCCCAGGCAGCCAAATTAGCTGCTTTGCTGATCTATAATTAGCTAAGTTTTGCCTGTACTGATTCACATTGGAGAATTTATACATGTAACTGAGTGTGGTGCAGTGATTCTTGCTGATGTTGATCGCAAATGTAATGTTGCACATTATTTGATGTGGGAGTAATACCAAAATGCTATGTCCATCTCATTCCACATGAACTCGTTTGGACTGAGACCTGATGACTGTACCAGGGAGGCCAAAGCTTAATTTACCACTTTGTTTTTGTTTCCTCCCATGTCCAGTGTCTGCATTCTTCGCCCAATGCAGCAATGTCTTATTGTATTTTTGTTGATAGTGGACATCAGTTGGGTCAGTGGCTGCCACGTCCACTGTACTACAAGTTGTGCATTCTGATAATTATTATACTCAGATATTAGCTTGCACTCTGTAAGCCATCTGCTACTCTGCACAATTTATATTAATGTCAGTTGACCTCCTTGATTACTGGTCTGTTTCTTTGTCAGTATTTTATTTGGGTGGTGACCTATAGACTAATTTTTTTGCAAAATGTTGCTCTGTCATTGCCTACATTGGTTAGCTTTATAAAAATATATTCTAATATATAGAGCCATTACCAAATCTACACCAACTTACTTCTCTTACCTTGTCCAAAAGTATCAACCAATTCAACCCCCACTATGGCCAACGTCTGTGCTTCTCTTGCACATTCAGTACCTGCTCTCATTCCCACTTATAGGACTTTTCTCAGAAGCGCGTTGTCTTTGGAGGGTCTCTCACACTACAAGACTTTTAAGTAAGCTAATAAAATTCCTGAACCATTGTCTTAACCTTCCTAGATTATTCTACCTAATTACCAACCCTCTACACATTTCACACAAAACTTATATGTATTCTTCTTTTATACTCAAAACAACCCTCTGACCTCCAAACCAATATTGTTGTGTGTCTGGATCATATAGCCCTACTAAGCAATTTTCTCCTTGCAACTTTGCTGGACCAATATGCTATATGCTGCATAACACTCCTATTTTCCTATAGATTGCAAGCAGGACCCTTTTAACTCTTTGGGGTATGTTTACTAAACTGCGGGTTTGCAACATCTCCACTTTTTCTGCAGTTTAGTAAATATATACGCCTTTATCTGTTAATATATAGTCTTGTTTTATTACTGTTTATCAATTAGTTACCAATTGTAAAGTGCTGAGGTGTATGCTGACACTATACATTAAATAACAATCTGGCAGTTACATAACAATTCCAATATGATTAGAATCAAACATTGGGGTTATTTTGCAACCCCACTGTGATATCTGGCTAATTGCCAGCATTAGACATTTTTCTGAGTGATCTCAAGTGTAATATGATAGATTTTATCCGCACTAGAAATATCCTATTATGTAATTACATTTTCCAGTAGACCATTCCATTCAAATTATTTCTGATGTGGTGGTCTTCCAGAACAATTGTCACATTGTACCAATCAATAGAGAAGAAAAGAAAGTTCTGTATTTGGAGGCACTCCAAATCGGTTACTGGTATTAGAATAAATTCTAAATAAAATATAGCCTTTATTAATTAATATTCTTAAAACATCTCAATATAGTAACACAATGTCCCAAGCAAAATATTTGGTTAAAATGATCAGTGAATAACGTTTCAGAACGTAGGTGAAGTAGATTAAAGCAAGGAAATGAGCAAGAAGGCTTTTCCCTGTAGATCCTTAATGTTGTCTTAATATGTTATTAATTGTAGGAATAGCATTTACCAGTGGTCAAAGTGGTATAGCCACTTCTAAATTTCCACTTTGACCACTGGTATTTACCATTAGATTAAGTTTAATCCAGGGTTCTTATTAGTGATCTAGGGGTATATTTCTATCAGCAATTAATATCGGTTTAGGCTATATATTCTATGCTGGCTAATAAGATTGCTCCAGGTGTGAGACTCCTACTTGAAGATTTAAAGTGGAAGTATGATGCTGAATGCTACCACTAGAAATACTACTGCCATCAATAGCGGTGAGAACAACAGGGACCTCTAGGAGAGAGATTGGGAGAGACCACTGGTTCACTTGAGTGGGGGAGATAAATGCCCTGCTGCTCCAGCATCGATTAAAGCTTAGATGGTCTGCAAATAGGAAGATCGATGAAGAAAGACAGAAAACAAATATTTGGACGGAGAGGTGTAAGAGAGTGCTTGGAGGAATCGAACGTCTCCTGAACAGTTTAGGACTTGATGTTTCCCTGAACGCTTGGAGCAAGCAGCAAGGAGATAATCTAATAACTAGGTGGTGGGTTTACTTTTTTTCTTGGAATCTTTCTCAAAATATGTATATCTACCTGATTACACAGGGAGATAAAAGTAGTCAAGGCAGTTAGGTAGCTCTTGGGAGGCTAGTTCATCTTTAATATGATCTGACTACCCCTGCCCAAGTACTGCCACCAAATCCTCGTTATTCCATTGCAGTTCTAAAGAATGCGTGCGGAATTGCACCACATATTGTTGCATGGAGCATGAACCCTGAAGAAGACGTGGGATGCTGGAGGCGGGTTCGTCAAAGATCTTGGGGTTGGCCTGAGAGCAGTGAGATAATATAAGCAACATTCTCCCTCTCAGCAGGGAAATTATTCAGAAGCAACTCAAATTCAATAGAACATTGGTTCAGTAACCCTCTGCAAGTTTTACGATCTCCGTCATATTTGGCGACAGCAGGAAGCCACAGATTGGAGGAAGGTATGCGGGCTTCCACCACAGCAGGAGTTTCGGCTACAGTCAGAGGAGAATTATTCAAATATTTTGGAGAGCGTCTGGGTAGACAAGTCTTGGAGGCATTGCACCAACTGGACTTGGGTAGCATTTTGTCTGTCCATTTTGCCCAAAAGATGTTGGAGCTTCTCTTTAGAAGATAGATCTTCTGTAGAATTCATTGCTCTTTGCAGTAGCTTGCATCCTAAAGTATCACAGCTTGAAAACTTAAGTGAGTTTGAAACAGAATCAGTCTGTCTATCTGTCTATATAGTGATTGTAACCTGAGGAAGAAAACAGAATGAGAATTTGTGTGTATCTATATCTGTGTTGTGCATTCTTACTAGGTGTTAAAAAATAGGTGTGAAGAGAAACTAGAAAGAGGTTCTTGAAACAAACAGCTCTTTGAAATACTATATAAATAGGCAGAAGACTCATTGGAGCTTGCATATTGCAGTAGCCTGCATCCTATAGTGAAACAGCTTGAATACTTAAGTAAAGTGTCAGTTTGAAACAGAATCAGGCGAGTTAGCATACAGAAACAGATACACAAACATTGAAATTACCATGTAGATCTGATACATTTGTTTTGTGTGAGGTATTCTGTTAACAATTTTCTTTGTAGCGTGAGGAGATGGCTAAACTGCATGTTGAGATATGGAGGATGTCTTGAGGACAATACTGCCTCAGCAAGCCCCCAGAAGATATTCTGCCTGGACTACTGTAAGCTCTAAAAGAAGGAAAATTTCCAGAGGCAAAACTCATATAATGCTCTTACAGGGCTGGAATGTACAACTAGTATAGGTAATACAGAACATTAGGCTATGGGGACTTCTACTAATTATAGGAACAGGAAAATTAAATCTCCAAAAAGGACTACACTTCTCTTGGGGGATTCCATTATAAGATGCATACATCAGGGAAAAGTAGATAAACAAGTAAGGTGCTTACCTGGAACCACAAGAGCATATATTAAAAATCTTGAAGGCATCAACAAGATATGTGAAGGTAGATGTCATTATCCACTAAGGGACAAATGACCAGGGCCATAAAAGATGAATGGTCGTAAAAGTCATGGCCATAAAGATGAATTTAGAAAGTTAGGGACTGCACTAAAGCAGATGGCAGCCATTGTAACTTTTTCAGCAGCATTGTCAGTACAGAGTTGAAGACAGAATTCATTGCATTGGAAACTTCAATGTGTGGCTAAGGAAGTGGTAAGGAGGGGAGATTTGGATTAATCGACCATCTGGCAAGATAAGGGTTTATACAAAAGTGTCAGCTGCACCCATCATCAAGGGGAACCAGAATACTAAGTGAGCATTTTGGAAGCTTCATCAGGAACTATTTAAACTAAATATGAATAAAGCAATCTGCTCCACCAATCAAGAGGTATTGTCTCTGCAGGCTAATGGAACAGGAAACCTAACCACAGCAATAGAAAACAACGCAGATAATAACCAAATTAACTTAGGCAGAGAGATGAACATAGCTAGGGTTAGGAGATGCACAAACAAACTCTTAGTGCTATGTGTGCAAATTCTAAAAGCTTAAAAAATAAAATCCCAGAACTAATTGTGATAATGACAAGGGATGATCTGGATATTGTGCCTATTACGAAGTCATGGTGCAATGAAAATCATGACTGGGACATAGCTATACCGGGATATACCTTATTTAGAAAGCACAGAGTGGGAAGAATCGGAGGAGGGGTAACAATGTATGTAACAAAAACATATATATTATTTTAATACTAAGTATTGAAGAAAAAGCAGAGGCCCTTTGGGTGACCGTAGAAACCGAGGCGAAGGCTATTCCTCATGATGGGGTGATCTATAACCACCAGGTCAGGAAGAAGAACTGGACAGGAACTTATTGAAGGACAACAGTAAAATAGCATTAAAAGGAGTGGTAATAATCATGGGAGACTTTAATCTACCTGATGTGAACTGGGAGAGGTCTTTTGCAAGTTCTGGGACATTCTGAATTCCTTGCAGGGAGCATCCCTCAAGCAAATGGTGAGGGAGCCCGCTCGCAAAGACATAATATTAGACTTAATACTTACAAATTGTGACAGAATATCTGATGTAAATGTGGGTGATAACCTAGGATCCAGTGACCTTCAACAGTAGGGTTTAGTATAAAGACAGAGACTGGCTTATACCACATAAAAACAAAGGTGTTAGATTTTAGGGAGGCTGACATTGTAGAGATGGGAAAACGTGTAAGTGACTCTTTGGCAGAGTAGAGGAACTTGAAAAGAGTGCAGGAGAGGCAGTAAAAATTAAAAAGTGCAATACTAATAGCAACAGATCTTTGTATCAAAAGGGTTAAGAAAGGTATAAGGAAAAGGAAGCCAGTGTGGTTTGCGAAACAAGTAGCAAGTATTGTGAAAGTGAAAAAGATTGCCTTAAGGAAATAAAAGCAAACACAGAATAATGAAGACAAAGAGGTGAATAGTGATAGACAGAAGGTTGATAGATAGAAGAGAAAATGGCCCAGTCAGTATGTAAAGGGGGCAAAACTTTTTTTAGGTATAGAAATGAAAGGAGAAAATTAAAAGGAGGAATACAAAGACTAGAGGCAGAGAGTGAGAGTCTTGTTGAGGAAGACAAGGATATAGCAGATCATTTTAATACGTATTTTTGCTCAGTATTCACTACAGAAAGAGAGGGGAAGGGACCACAGTTAAGTTGCAATATGGTCATACAAATTAGGTAGATAGAAGTAGATACAACAGTAGATTAGGTAGATACAAAAACTGAAAGTGGATAAATCAATGGGACCAAATGGGATATATCTAAGGATCTTAAAGGAGCTCAGTCACTATAGTCCAACTGCACAAAAGTGGAAGCAAGGAAGAGGGAAGCAACTACTGACCAGTGAGCCTTGTATCAATAGTAGGGAAATTGATGGAAACACTCTTATAAAAAAAAAGCTGTAGAATATCTCAAATCCAGAAATTTACAGGATTCCAAACAGCATGGATTTACTGGGGGGAGATTGTGTCAAATAAATCTTATTGACTTTTTTGCCTGGATGACTAAAGTAATAGATCAAAGGGGGAGGGGTTGTAGATGTAGCTTATCTAGACTTTAGTAAGACTTTTGACAATGTCCCACATTGCAGTCTGTAAAATAAACTCAAAAGCTTGGGATTGGATTCCAAGATGGTCGAATGGATAAGATCTTGGTTGCAGAATAGAAAACAGAGTTGTAGTAAATGGAGTGCATTCACAGGAGGGAAAGGTTACCAGTGAAGTACATCTGTACTTGGACCAGTGCTTTTTAATATGTTCATTTGTGATATTGCAAATAGTATTGAAAGAAAAGTATGCCTTTTTGCAGATGACACAAAGATATGCAACAGGGTAAACACACGAGGGTGTAATGTTCGTATTTTCGCTATAAATAAATATTGTAAATATTGTCTGATATGATTGATGTGGTGCCAAAGCACAAAAGGGATTTAACAGCAAAATTAAACAGAACACGATGATAATGAAAAGTACAATCAATACATACGCTACGCAGCCCCTGGATCCAGAAATAATCCGTCAATACTGATGCCTGTTGGCAAAAAGGGAGGCTGTTCCTAAATCAGAGGTTGCTTTTATGTTGTTAAGGTTAGAAAAAACACTGATGATGTCATAAAATATACACAGATAACACCAAGAGAGGTCTTCATTTGTCCAGGGTTAAACATGTTCCGGTAGACTGCTGGTCATAGGTCAGTTCATTTGATCTGTTCACAAAGGAGGGGGCCGCTCACTTCAACTGTTGCCTACGTGTCTTCCCACCGAAGAACTGGTTTAAACTGACCCATAGGAAGAGTGCTTTTGAGTATTCATCTTATATTGCTCATATCTTACGACCACTAAATGCGATCGCTACTCTGTTGAAACTGGGTTAATGCTGGTGAAATATGCTTTAATATGAGACCAAACTCTTTACATTTTAGAGGACCTGAAACATAAATACATTTAGTATAATATTATCTGTATAAATAACCTTTAATTAATGTATTAAATGATCGAGTGTGAATTGGAACTTTTAGAAAATGTGAATGTAAGTGTATGTTATTAATCCATGCAATTGCGTCATTACACGTGGTGTACTGATCGCGGTAAACCAATAGGAATCAATTTAGTCGACTTCATAGTAGGGGTGTGCACCGGCCACTTTTGGTGTTTTGGGTTTTGGGTTCTGATTAGCTTGAGGATTTGGGTTCTGATTGGTTTTGCCAAAACACCCCACTAAAGGTTTTGGTTCTGATTTTGGGTTCTGATTTTTTTTTAAAAAAAGCATAAAAAGTGCTAAAATCCATATTTTTGTTTTTTTTTTCACTCCTACGCTATTATTAACCTCAATAACATTCATTTCCACTAATTTCCAGTCTATTCTGAACACCTCACACCTCACAATATTGTTTTTAGTCCAAAAGGTTGCACAGAGGTAGCTGGATGTCTAAGCTAAGCGACACAAGTGGGCGGCACAAACACGTGGCCCATCTAGGAGTGGCACTGCAGTGGCAGACATGATGGCAGTTTGCAAGACTTTGCTAGAGGTGCAAGATGAAATTGTCGTTGGGCCCTCGCACCCACCCTGATGTTGTTGAAATTGGACATTCGCACTTTAACAAACCAATCAGGAACAGTGAACGTAGTTTAATCTCTGGTACTAATATTTCTGGACTGCAGGAACAGTGAACGTAGTTTAATCTCTGGAACTAATATTTCTGGACTGCAGGAACAGTAAACGTAGTTTAATCTCTGATACTAATATTTCTGGACTGCAGGAACAGTGAACGTAGTTTAATCTCTGATACTAATATTTCTGGACTGCAGGAACAGTGAACGTAGTTTAATCTCTGGTACTAATATTTCTAGACTGCAGGAACAGTGAACGTAGTTTAATCTCTGGTACTAATATTTCTGGACTGCAGGAACAGTGAACGTAGTTTAATCTCTGGTACTAATATTTCTGGACTGCAGGAACAGTGAACGTAGTTTAATCTCTGGTACTAATATTTCTGGACAGCAGGAACAGTGAACGTAGTTTAATCTCTGGTACTAATATTTCTGAACTGCAGGAACAGTGAACGTATTTATATATTGCAGTACTAATATTTCTGGACTGCAGGAACAGTGAACGTAGTAAAATATTGCAGTACTAATATTTCTGGACTGCAGGAACAGTGAACGTAGTAAAATATTGCAGTACTAATATTTCTGGACTGCAGGTACAGTGAACGTATTTATATATTTCAGTAGAATTTTTTTTATACTTTTTTAATAATTTTTTTATATTTTTTTTAAATTATATTTGTATAATTTTTTTAAAATTATTTTTGTAGATTTTTTTTTTATGATTTTAAAATAACAATGGACTTAGCAGAACAAAGCACAGGACACAGCACCACTGGACTCAGCAGGACAGAGCACAGGACAAAGTAACCACTGGATTAAGCAGGACAGAGTGAAAGGACACAGCAGCACCACTACAATACAACCTCCCTCTTCCCTGATCTGAGCCCGACTGAAGATGGCGGCCGCAAGCGGGGAATTTATACAAACCGAGTCTCGCGAGATCCGATGTGGGGATTTGGTGTCATAGCCTCGGTTTCATTTTTTTTCACCGCCGGAAATACCCGAACAGTGCTCGGATCCCCTCGGATCCGCACTGTTCGGGTGGGCTCGGATTGCGCTAATCCGAGCCCGCTCATCTCTATTTCATAGTAGGAACACACCTGACACATAAGCCAATTACTATAGTGACATCAAATATAAGAATAAGGAGCTTACCTATACTGGAAATCATTTCTTGTACCCATTCTTCCTAGACCTGAGAACCGTTTTGCAGGATTCAACCACGAGAAAAATCCTGCTACCTTTTCTCCTATTTCATACAATGAAGAATTATGGTTCTTCTGGAATTCCCATTTTAACTGTAAGATTTCGTCCATCTTTCGGTCACTTACTTCTTTAGTGTCATCTGTATTATTGGTGATGTCGTGCAACACTTAACACCAAATTGGGTAGCTAACGTCACACAGTATCCACCAGTAATAGATGTAAGGTAATTTAACACCAACCAATGTTGTACTAACTCCTTATAAGTCTGTAGCTGTTCACCAATATATCTGAAGGTGTGATCAAACATCTCTGTGATATTGTCAATTAATTTATCCAGGTCTTGTATGTACTTAAAATGTAGGGTTCCCCGAGCGATCCTGATGGGGTCTAATGTAACAATGATTTGAAATCCTGTAGTTTCACTAATTAGCTACAGGTTCTTCACCTGGAATAATATTTATTTTGCCATGTTGTTCATACTGTGTATGTGCGTATGGGGGTGATGTCGTTCTATGGATAGCCGTCATTTCATCATGTGTTAGATTCATAACCTCAGGAACAAATCTACCTAGGAAACATATACCTTTGAAACTCAGAGTTAACCATGTGTAAGCCCTTTTCCTACAAACATAATACACATCATCTGGGAGAAAATAAGGTACAGTACGATTAACGATAATATTGCATAAAGTCTTGACAAAACTCCCCATGCCTAGTCTCTTCATTTGATCAAGGCAAGTTTCAGCATTTATGACATTCTAAAAATAACGCAAAGGAACTTTCCCAATTAATACACTGTTATGTTTGTTGACATGCCCTCGTCTATGATGTCCTTCAGTATTTATGGCTATTGGCATTCTAGCGAGTCTACCATCAATACTGGGTGTAGCAAGCTATTGTCTGATCAAGTAGTTCAGCTTCCCAATTCTACAGTTTCTTTATATGGGGAAAATTCAAACATAACAATGACCGATCTACAGAGTATTGGGGAAGCTTCAGACTAGATGACCTAGTGGTATTATACAAAAAACAGAATTCTTACCCAAACTCTCTCTCAAATTACTGCCCCATGCCCATCCAAGCTTCTCGAGAGAATTGCCTACACTAACCTCACGCGTTCTTACAGCAAACAGCCTACTGGATTCTCTTCAGTCAGACTTTCGCTCTCAACACTCCACCGAGACTGTGCTGACCAAGGTTGACAATGATTTGATCACAGCTAAAACTTAAAGCCATTACTCTCTTCTAATTCTCCTGGATCTCTATGCTGCATTTGACACTGTTGACCACTCTCTCCTCATACAAATGCTACAATCCCTAGGTCTTGAAGGCACTGTCCTATCCTGGTTCTCATCTTACCTATCTAATTGCTCTTTCAGTGTTAATTTCCCTGGATCACATCTGCTCCGCTTCTTTTATCAGTTGGAGTACCACAAGGCTCAGTCCTAGGTCCTCTGCTATTCTCTATCTACACCACTTCTCTTGGAAAACTAATAAGCTCCTTTGGATTTCAGTATCATCTCTAGGCGGATCATACACAAATCTATCATGTCCTGATTTTTGACCATCTGTTGTCTTGCATTACTGACTGTCTTTCTGCCATTTCATCTTGGATGTCCTCTCACCAACTCAAACTCAATCTTTCAAAAACTGAATAAATAATATTCCCACCATAAAACAGAAGCTTCTTGCCTGACATTTCTATTTGTTGATAACATGACCATAAATCCCACCTCACAAGCTTGCTGCCTAGGTGTAATCCTTGACTCACAACTATCCTTTGTTCCCCACATTGACTCTATATCTAAATCATGTTTCATACATCTAAAGAACATTTCCAGAATACACACATATCTCACACAAGACTCTGCAAAACCTTAATTCATGCACTCATCATCTCCCGTATTGACTATTGCAATTCCCTCCTTACTGGTCTTCCCAAAACCAGATTTGAACCCCTACAATCTATTTTGCAAGCAGTGGCTAGATTTTCCTTGCAAACCATTCTTCCGCTGCTGAGCCCCTCTGTCAATATCTACATTGCTTGCCTGTTTTTCAACAAATCCAATATAAAATTCTTCTACTAACATACAAGGCGGTCAACAATATTGCACCGACATAAATCTCCTCACTTGTCTCAAAATATCTCCCAACTCAACACCTCCGTTCTGCACAAGATCTGCGTCTCTCCCACTCTCATCACATCCTCCCATTCTCGGTTACAGGACTTTTTTCGGGCTGCACCCACTTTGTGGAATTCCCTCCCTCGCAGAGTAAGACTTTCCTCTAGTCTTCAAACCTTCAAGCTTTCTCTGAAAACCCACCTCTTCAGGCAAGCTTATGATATCCTTCAACCACCATCTTAATCTCCCTAGATTACCCTATTACCACCCTCTACACATCTAACACAAGACATCAACCCTCTGACCAACATTGCTGTGTGAGTGATCACACAGTCCACTCAATACTTTTTACCTTTGCATTCTAGCTGGTCCAATGTGCAATGTGATGAAGTACGTGCCTGTGTGTTTCAAACTCCCATTGTCCCAAAGAGTGTAAGCTTGCGAGCAGGGTTCTCTTACCTCTCTGTCTGTATATATTACCCAGTATTGTTTTATTAATGTTTGTCCCAAATTGTAAAGCGCTACGGAATTTGCTGGCGCTATATAATGTTAATGATGATGATGATATTATACCTTCCTTCTTGGGATCTCCCTTCCCGTAATTCAAGGATCTCAGAAATGTTTAGTGGAAACTGTACTAATCCTACATTATTTTGTCCCTGAGGCAAATGAGAGCACACCCAGCATTTGGTTTGGTTTAAGACTTTACCCACTAAGAAGTGATAATCATCTAAGAGATGCCTGCCCAAATCCAAATTACGAGCTCGAGTTAGCCGACCTTTTCATTAACCCTGAATTGAATTTGGCAACAGGCTGTACTGATTGTTCTAACGAATTCTTCTCCATCTCCACCTCATCAGTATCACTACCGAAACCAGTATCTATCATCTGATCACCATCGCAAGAATAGAATGTCCTGGAAAGCAACCTGAGCTTAAGAAACTGCGGATCATGACATATTCCCCAGGTTCAACATCGTTACAGTTAGTATTTCGCATACCAGGTGACAGTATTTTGAGTTTCTATTGCTGCTCTTAGCTGCTTGCTCATCTTTATGATGTACTAAACAATCATTTCGTTGTTGCATATTAAATCATCTTGTGGACCTATGATTAAATGAGGTCGGCCAAAAAGTATCTCAATCGGGGACAAATTAAGAGATGATCTGGGAGTAGTTTTGATGCTATGGAGGACTAGTGGCAAAGCTTCTGCCTACACCAATCCAGTTTCAGCCATTACCTTGCTCAATTTGTTTTTAATGTTACCGTTTACTCTTTCCAGCTTCCCAGTGACTTGTGGTCGGTAAGGAGTATGTAGTTTGCTATCAATTCCCATGCGTTTACACATGATCTGTAAGATATCACAAGTGAAATGTGTAGCTCTATAACTATCTATAATTCTAGGGATTCCACATCTGCATACAATGCCTGAACATTTTTTTTGGCAGTAAAATCAGCAGTATTAGTGGCAGCTGGAAAAATGTCGGAAAGACAATACCAACGGAGCCATCCCATATCTCTCCTACAGACGGACCTTTCCAGGTAATACAAATCGACTTCATCCAATTACCACCTTGCAGGAATCTCAAGTATGTATTAGTACGTACCGATGTATTTTCTTTTGGTATTGGTATTGTACATTGGTATTGTCTTTCCGACATTTTTCCTCAAACAAGTAAGACACGCCATTGCTTTCTTACTAGCTTTTGAAGAAAAGCCTGGTGCTCAAACCAGCTTACACATACCTTCTTTACTAAGATGAGTCAGACTATGTGTTGCCTCAGCTAGGCTCTGGAAGCCACAGACCTACTTTATCCATCTCTCCAGAATCCAGAGAACTCTTGATCACATCCCTTCACCTTCCAGATGAATGTTGTATAAATATATGCCCATACGGTTATGCTACATCAGTGGCACACGCAGGGGTGGTTTCTGGGTCTCCAGAAACACCTCCCCTTCACTAAAGAAGTGCCCCTGTACTATCCAGCAGCCGCGGCACTGTCAAAGAAGCGTCCGCCGCGGACGCTTCATTGACAGCGCCGCGGCTGCTGGATAGTACAAAGCTGCCAAAACGGAGCTGCATGTCGCAAACCTTAAAAAAAAACCTTAAAAATTCTGTGTGCGCCTCTGTACATGTTCTAAGAGCAGCCATAAAGACTTCTAATACTTGGGTGAATGTGTGTGGAACTTGTCCCGTAAGTTATTGAGGTTACAAACTCTATCTTCCCTATTGCGTTAAGAATGTATTAAGCCTAGAGGCAGACGCCGCTGCCTGATTAGCCATTTGTATGGTAACAGCAACCGACGTCCAGTTACTAATAGGATTCGCTCAAAGCTGCCTCGATGTTAGCAAGATGCCAGGCAACCAGCTTCTTAGTTCTCTGCTGCCACCATCTAGCCAGTAGCTAGGCAACAGCTACCTAGCAGTGTTAGTATCAGGTGTTGCTGGATAGGGCTCCCTGGGCCTCCCATTGGCCCCTCTGTGAATAAAATCCCCTTCCTGTCTATCACCTGTGCTGGTGATTTATACTAAGCCAGTATGCTGTGACGGTTCGGTGTGTTTTGACCTGCTTTTGTGGTGTGCTTTTTTCCAGTGCCAATAATTCCAACACTAGTTATACCAACCTAAAATGCTGATTGCTATAAGGGCGACAAGGAGCAAATATAGACTTACCATAGAAGAAACAGACAACATTTCCGACACGCCTGATACACAGCCCATATAAATTGTGACTGCAGAAAATACAGGCAGTGGGATTCTCGTCACTTAAAATGGCCACAGTGAGATTGCCGGATTTAAGGCAGCAATTGCTGGACCCACCACCTGGATTACATTATAAAGGCGGCTTGTCATAGTTCAAGAAAACAATATTATTCTGCGAGGCATCAATATACAACTTTTAAACAGCTTTCCATTTTACTATCAATAGGATCTTTTAGAGAATCTCTATCATCTAATGGTATAGTAGTCCTTGTTAAAAGATTTGCTTATAGCTGTATCAATTTTTGGCACAAGCCTCCGTTAGAGACACCTTCATCCTGAAAGGGATACATATGGTTAAGTCTCTTCATATTAGGTTAGTTTTTGTCCAACATTTGCCATTCCTTGTATACTAGGTATTTTAAAACTTGGCATGTATGAAAGACTTTGCAATTTTTTATGTGATTGTTTTCAATTAACTTTTCTTTTTATTTACACACACTTTTTACTGTTTTTAATATTTTGCCAACATTTGATCTCTGGAATAAAGGTGTACTTTGCCAAGTAATGAGAATACTAATGTTGATTATGTACAAGAAATTTTATTTGACAATTATCAACTAGTGGACTGGAATGTCTTCTGTCTATATACTTAGACCTCATTTCGGTCTTTTTGTCCACATGTAGGAAAGACTCTGGAAATTTTTATGTGATGGTTTTGAAAAAGAACATCCCAAGGCACAATAGGGACTGCTGTATCATACATTCCCATTGACCTATTGATATGCTTAAGGATTAAATTAACCACATCCAGGTTCAACAATCTGGGCTCTTCTTTAACCTCTCCTGATTCACTCTCGGACATAGATTCTAAATGCACCAGGGACCTATATGATTCAAAAATAGATGGATTAGGTCTCACGTCCCTTGTATCATAATTAATCCCTTTTTGTCCCATGTTTATCTTTACTTCCATTTCATAATACCAATTATAATAACATTCTCAATAGTTACCCTGCACTAAATTATTAATGAAAATCAAACTATTTTACTATCATGTTAAGCAGTCATGCAAAAATCTTGTCTAACTGTTATAATTCTTTTCTAAACACTTGTCATATTTTCTACACCAAAGCAACACTACTCTCTACCTAAATATTGTATGTAAAATTAATAAGTTTTGTAAATTGTTTTTTCATACCGCACAACTTTAAGTTGGGGAATCGGGATGTGCGCTTCATGGGGGCGCATACATAAAGTAAATGTGGTCACATGTCTGCATGCTGCACCTGTTCATCATTGCTCCTCTAGGCAGAGCAGCAGTGAATGGAAAATACTTATTAACCTTCTGGCCTCATCAGGACAAAGCTGTCTTAGTCAGGGGATAGCCCTCAAACGGGAACTGTCCTGCCTAAATCGGAACAGGTGAATCTGTCATTCCTTCAGTTGCTGTGAGTTCGGCCTGTATTTAATTGAGAAATATTCAACATAAAAGTGTTTTGATGGTCAAAAGGAAAGATGGAATTGTCCCTCCACATTTTTCTTTGGTTGTTTCCTTGTGCTAACCTGAGTATACTCATTGAAACAGAGTAACACATCCACCAGGGGGCAGCCCAGTTCAAGTTCATAAATGTAGATAGGAAAAAGTGTTCAAAACAAAAAAGGAGGCAGAAGTTAAAAACACCCGAGTCGCAAGACATTTTCAAGAGCATACAGCTGTGTTAGTTATATGTGGGAATCAGGTATAAGTCAGCCTTTGGTGCACTACACTACCCATAACATGTTTACTTGAACTTGGATATAATGCAATTTTATTTGAATTAAATAAATTGTAACTTATAAAGCCAAAAACATAATGATGATGGGATAATTAACACTGCTAATGATACTTATTCCCTATACACAACTTTTTCTGTACAGTCAATTGTTATTCAACAACTTTAACACACACGTCACATAAGATATGATTAGCAACACCCTGCTCCCATAAGACATTCAACTCTGGCCCCAAAACAAGCTTAATGTGTGATAATAATCCAATCAGACTGTTATGGGGCATGTGAAAAATCTGTGGTTGGAAGATGCCTTTATATGCCTGTGTGTGATCTTCCCTGTGTTTTTCCTGAACTGATCTAGTCATTCATCCGAAGTAGTGTGTAACTAAATTAAACAGACATCCTGAGGCTTGCTTCTCGAACTGAGCCCACGTCTGACAAGCTTTAGTAGAGATACACGCAGACATTTTTATTTTTTTAGGTATTTCATACACATTTCTGACTGAACAGAATATATTACAATGGAGAAAACTGGATTACTGTGGTCCTTATAGAACAATAAACACAAAGGCATTCCCATGATTCTACACTATTGCCACATGTTCAAATGAGTATTTTAGTAGATTTTTATATTAAAGAGACAAATGAGAATGGATCTTTAACAAATACTAATGTTTATACATACATCTATGAACGTACCTAACTATCTATGTGTGCATAGCCTAATTGAGTGAATAGAGCAAGTGCTATTACCAGACGTGATTGCAGTGCAAGGTTCTTTTAAAGAAACATTGGAACAAATCAATAAAACAGAAAAACATTAAACTCTAAATTTTATTTCCATGATACTGCTTGCAGGCCATTACCCTGTATTTAAAAGAACAACAGAGGTAAATACAGGGCTCTTATATGGAAACTATTTATCTAGATTGATGTTGATAATGTAGATTGATGTTGATAATGTCTCCAACAGTCAATGGGAGGAGCACTGCTAAATAATATTTTAATGTCTGTGGCAGTATGGAGGAAGAAAACAATACATTTTAAATGTAATTTAGTATATTTTAATTAAGGCTTTCCAAACTACAGATGTTTCAATAAATGTTTGCAAATTTGGGACCCCTGGTTCATCTGTCTTGTCTCTTTTGCTAGATCAGTCTTCTAGAATAATTGTGTTTATCATCCTCTCTGTTAATTCTCTTAGAGGTTGTGTATTTTATGACCAATTTAATTTTCCCCTTGGCTGAGACTGTTTTGTTGTTCAATTTTATATATATTTATATATATTTATACCAATATTTTATGATTATGCCCCTATATAATAATATGCATATGATCCATCCCAGAACCACATGATTACAGCGATGAGTCAATAGTGACCTGTCTGGAGCTCAAGAGGGTTGACTTGAGGTTGGATTGTGATGTGAAGAAACACTTTCATTTGAAGTTCCCACCTGTCATTGAAACGTTCTCAATTTAAAACCATTTAACTTCCAGGTGGTTGGGGACGTTTTGTACCTGATGTAGTCCAGCCATTTTTATGAGACTTTGGGATACATAAGTTTAGGCCTCATTTCTGTGAAAACAATTCTATTTACACACTTAATGTAAATATATATTTTTTTCAGGACAGGTTCAGCTTACTATTTTTATCTCACTTTTACTGATTATTTTTTTATACTGCGTTTCAAGTTACAGCGTCATAAAGAAAACAATTGAAACCTGAATAGTGGATTCTCACATTTTAGTCCAGCATGTGCACAAAGAGAAATCAAGTAGCTAAAATGATATCTGTACATTGTACATCCCGGGTAGTTCTTCTCAATTAAAAGTTGAAGCGGCTGTACAAAATAAACAATACAGCTGCTTCAAGGACTGGGTGACACCCAACCCTCTGTTGAATGAGTGGAAATTCCTGGTTAGAGGAAACCCTTGGAAAACACCACAATTCATCTCCAACCCCCACCCACAGGCTGTGCAGGAGTTACTGTTAACACTCACAGCTGCTTCCTATTCTGGACTAAGGTGCCTGACCGGAAAAGCCCCAGTGACCCCAGGAGACAATTGGTTGGCTTAAGGTGTTCCATAAAGTGCAGGAATTTTTTTTCCACCTAAAAAGTTCCTTGTTAAAATGTAAAACAAAAGGTTTATTAAAAATGAATAAAAATACAGACAATGGCATACATTTTAGGAGTGACAAAACAATGATGTTCGTGTAGAGAACTGCGAGCATATAACCGTAGGAGAAGCCAGCTACATAAACTCTACTGATCTGGCCGGTTAGCTCTGTAGAACTGATAGTGGGGTCACTGACAGCTCAAATCACAACAGAAATTATGTGGGTGGGCTGAGATAAAAATTGCACAATATTAGGATTTCCTTTGTGATAAGTATACTTGATAAACATCTCCTTACAAAACACAGTGCTGAAATGACAGATTAGGAAGCAGGGCCTAATCTCTCATTGACAAATCCTTGCCTCAGATAGAGGTGTAAGCTCATCACCAAGCTAACAAGTATACCTTGACAGATGCAGACAAAACACACTCATATTAAAACTAATCCTTAAAAGGTATTTATGATACTGAAGTGGCTCAGTGATCACTGCCACATTTTGACACAAATCCTTCACACCCCCTAGTCAATGGGCCTTATTTCTAAAACACAAGACACATGCAACACAGTGACAAAACTCAATTTTTCCTGGTGTCCCTACAATTCCTTCAAAGGACGTTAGTTTGTGCATCAAGATGAGGCATTTGTGGAAGAACATTCATTTACATCGGCGGATAGGAGTAGGACAGAGGAAGGGTTTTTCACTTCACATAAACACTTGAATTTTGAACCAGCTCTCAGATGATGGAGAGAGAGACTTGTCCTATAATTTTAATGTGATGCATTTTGCACCCTCCACTTGCAAGTCGGCAGAAAAGCTCCTTTTTAGGTGCACTTTCCCCAGTATTATAAAACAAACAAAAATTTTCAAGCTCACTAAAGTGCAACATGTAATATAGGCGGCCTTTTGGTATCTCCAGATGAGAAAGTGACGCAGCAATGGTAATTCAATGCTGGTTGCTAAATGAAGGAGCACTCACTACTGGGGACAGGAGGCTTTTTAAGAAAAGGTAGCTGTTACAGGATGGACCTCCTATGCAACCCTGTGCGTGTGTTGCTGGGCACCAGCTGGGCTTACCTTGGGTGTCCCCTTTTCTTTATCCCAAATGTGTCCTTTAATCGCAGTAGGAGGGGCTTTTGCTGCTACTACACCTAGACGCCTTCACTGGCACCTAGAGTCGCGTCCTTATGGGTAACTCTCGCTGCTTATGTTCCCCCTTGCTGGGCACCTGGGCTGGTACACCTGACCTCTTGCCTTCAGACCAGGATTGCAGTGGGTGGTTCCCCCTGGCCTACCACACTGGCCAGAGCTGCAGGGTAGAGGGCAGAGCGTTGGTACTAGACGCTGGGTTCCAACCTCAGAACAGCAAGATAACGGATTAGTTTAGGCTAATCTGTAGGTCACAGGAATTACAGCACAGGTAAGTAGTAGCCAAAGCAGGATCTTGCAGCAGTGATGTGTTATTAGCTCATATAGTCCTAATAAGGACAGTTACATGCCAGTCTGTGGTATTAGCGATGTTTCTAGAAGTTATAGATAATATAATACATGACATGGTCAAACAGTCCACTTTTTATACAGATCATCATCATCACCATTTATTTATATAGCGCCACTAATTCCGCAGCGCTGTACAGAGAATGCTCTCACATCAGTCCCTGCTCCATTGGAGCTTACAGTCTAGATTTAATTTAGACAGATACCCTAAGAGGAGGTAATCCAGCCTCCTGCCTCTCTAATCAATCCAGGTGCTTCATGCAGAATGCACATATATCAGCCTGGAGGGGTTTAACACCTTTTAAATTGCTGCTAGCGGCACCAAAGCATCTGCGGTTTTATATTGAATGTTTACCGTCAGGATATAACATTTTCTCTAATCTTGCTTTTAACGCAAATTAACTTGCAAAATTCACATCTGTGATTACGTTTCATCACCTGAAGGTGATTTCATCAGAGGTATTGATGAAATCACCATTAAGTGATGAAACGCGTTAGTTGGGATTAGCTGATACTGTTCCGTGCAGCTTCTTCTTGTGGCCACAGTACGGGTGTGGCCACAGTACTGTGCAATATACATCCAACATTTTTTCAGATCACGTTCAGATCATACTTAACATCCGATCATCACACTGTTTGGATTCAATTTTCGGTGGTGCTGCAGCGCTCCATTACCCTTCTGAAAAACGAAGCTATTCTATATTGGGACACGCTTGAGACCAGGAGGAGACCGTTCACTAACGGTAATTGCAATAACTTTTTGCTAAACTCTGGAAGTCAATTTATTTAGCCCCATCAGACGGTATTAAAGTGATTTCAGTATATATATCTGCATTTGTGGAGATCCATCTTGTGCAGACTTAGACGGACACACCAAACAAGGAGGAAACTGTATGCATTATCAGCTTGCTAAAACCCTGGAAATTTTATTGTTACACATTCAGGACAGATACCACATTTTGCCAATTAATGATCAGAAGTTACCGGAGTTGTTTGATATATATTTACAAGCTTTTTAGTGTGGCCACACTGTAACATTTAACCATTCACGTTTATGCCATAAGGAGCACATGCAGCAATTTTCAGAACTGTGTTCTCATTGCATCCATTGCTTCATATATTTGGATTATATGAAGTTTATGTAGTCACAATTTATTCATATGGGATTTGCAATTTTATTTCTATTTTCATGTTTA
Organism: Mixophyes fleayi; assembly: GCF_038048845.1. NCBI lineage: Eukaryota > Metazoa > Chordata > Amphibia > Anura > Limnodynastidae > Mixophyes > Mixophyes fleayi. Next base: position 314,871,269 of record NC_134402.1, read on the forward strand.
TTGTGTTTCATTGTTTAGATAGTTAATATTTGTGTATACATACTGATATTCAACATTGTTTTTGGTTATCTGCGTTGGATTCTTATTGCTGTATATTCATATGAACATCATTCATGTGTTATTGTTTATTGAATAAATATATTTTTTATAATTCATCTCACAGAACCATTATTGGGTGGTCAGTTGGTTTAGTTTCCAGCGCTGTTATTTGTATTTTTGATTTATTTAATAGTTTAATATAATAACGCTAAAACTTCTTCAAAGACATCTAAAGCTCAGTATGTAGGAAATGTATCATCTTTAGTATCATACTAATCCACTTTTTACCAGCAGAAATCCGCTATCGACTAAGCGATCGCACCCTGCATACGCTAATTATGGAAGATAAAGGATTAATGCTCAAAATTATATTGTGTTTGGAATGCAAATGGGTTAGTTTGAACCAGTATTTTGGCGGGCTCCTGAGGGAAGACATGTAGGCAACAGTTTCAATGAGTTGCTCCCCACCCTTGGAGAGCATCTGTCACTCACCGGACTGTGAGTGCTTCTTCCCGGACATTTAGGAACCGTGGCCGTCCTCCATCCTGAGGGACTGCGCATGCGCAGCCCTTTCATACCTCCAGTGTATGTTCCTTTAACTAAATTGGCAGATCAGGCAACCTCCCTATATTAAGCACCTGTGGTCAACACCACGTTGCCTGATCTTGGAGTCTCATTCCCCATGAGTCTCTGAAGGTGTTCCTGTGTTTCCTCGTTTATTCAGCCCAGCTGATTCCTGTGGTTTCCAAACCACTTCTACCGCTGTGGTTTCCAAACCACTTCTACTACTGTAGTTCCCATACCACTTCTACCATCTACTGTATCATCGTGACTGTGAGCTGATTCCTATCCGCTGCCTCCGTGCACTACAGTCTTCTAATCACTTCAACTCTACCATGTATCATTGGGACTGTTAGCTGATGCCTATCCGCTGCCTCCGTGCACTACAGTCTTTCATTCACATCCACTCACCTGTTCATGATTGTGACTGCCAGCTGATTCCTATCCGCTGCCTCCGTGCACTACAGGCTTCAACCTGCAACTCGTCTGTGTTTCATCATCGTGACTGCTAGCTGATTCCTATCCGCTGCCTCCGTGCACTACAGTCTTCAACCTGCAACTCGTCTGTGTTTCATCATCGTGACTGTTTGGCTGATTCCTATCCGCTGCCTCCGTGCACTACAGTCTTCAACCTGCAACTCGTCTGTGTTTCATCATCGTGACTGCTAGCTGATTCCTATCCGCTGCCTCCGTGCACTACAGTCTTCAACCTGCAACTCGTCTGTGTTTCATCATCGTGACTGTTTAGCTGATTCCTATCCGCTGCCTCTGTGCGCTTCAGTCTTCAGCCCTTGTCAACTCTCCCGTGTTTCCTTGAGTCTGCTGCCACTATTGCTACCCGCTACTCTCCGTGACCAACTGTTCCAGTTCAACTCTGCTCCGGTGTCCCATCGTTACTGCACCTGCTGGTTGCTATTGGCTACCTCCGTGTTCCCGCAGAGACCCGCTGCTGTTACTTCTCAGCGTTACTCATCCATCTACTGCTGATCCGCTCTCCACGCCTTCCTGTGTTCCCTGCTGGTCTACCTACCTGTGCGCTGCACCTGCTAGACCACCGCTTCACCGATCCAGGGACTTTGGATCCTGCCGGCCTCCTGCCCTTCAGGTATCTCTGCACTCCTGTCTGACTGCCTTCTCCTGAACCACGGTATGCATACTTCCCATTGACTGTGCTGTGTATTGCATACCTTGCTGGACTGTGTTGGTTCTCCTCTGGAGTGTATTATCCGCTGAGTCTATTGCCATCATTGACTGTGTTGGTTCTCCTCTGGAGTGTACTATCTGCTGACTCTATTGCCATCATTGACTGTGTTATCTCATGCTGGATTACTTCAAGAGACTTTCTATATTGGCAGTGTTGTTCAGTCATTTATACATTTATATGGTGCATATTACTGTGGATCAAAGTCAAGGTGCCCGTGTATATATTGTGTTGCAGTCTCTCCCCGTGCACCTCCTCACATATATATTCAGTGGTACAACTTGCTAGTGGCAGACCACTGACTCCTGTTTACAGTTTCACCCGTTCCAGTATCCTCTCACATAGCAGTGGTACAACTTGCTAACGCAGACCACTGACTCCCCGGATACCTCCACTTGGATTCCATTCCTTCACTCAGACAGCGGTACAACTTGCTATCCGCAGACCGCTGACTCTCATCACCTCCTCGTTTCTGTTGGACATTCCTCCTCACTATAGCAGTGGTACAACTTGCTACCGCAGACCACTGACTACCTTCACGTGTCCTTTGTCCATACAGTTCCTCGTGTATTACTACTACCATATTGCCAGTGCTGCTAGTCATAGACTTTCCTGAGCATCTCATCATCTGCTATTTCCTGTTCCGTGATCACCCTGCTACCAGAGTACCATATTACCACCTATACTGCTCTGGTAAGCCTATCACCTGGTGATCCCTGGGTAAAGACTCCTAGTGCCCGTGACAGCATCGTTTGAATCGACCTATGACCTGCATTGTACTGAACTGTCCTAAATCCTGAACCAATTGAGAATTCTTTTACAATTATCATGTTTATTTTATGACATCATCACTGGTTTTCATGTAACACAAATTGTATATAAACCAAGCACTGAGACCACTATTTAGTCTACTTTGACCACAGGCTTCAGGACTGAATGACTGGTAGCTGGATCCAGTGCACTGCTTATGTATCGGCTGTACCTTATTTTTTTATTGTGATTGGTTACATCTTGCTATTAAATTTTTTTTTTGCCTTGGAACCACATTGATCGCAACGGACAATATTTATTGGTAGCGACAATACGAATACTACATTGCTTATCCAGAGGATGCTCAAGGGAAGGTAAATAGGACAGAAGTCAATAGAAGGTGTTATAAGGACAGTGGAAGAGATCGACAGACAAAATGGGAAGGGAGCTAGGGAAAGTGATAATTCCAGGTTTATTGAAGATTAGGTAGTCTGATAAAGTGAGGGAAAGCATTATAAAGATGCAGCACGTGAAAAAATGTTGGATATGAAAACTGAGAATTTGCAATAAGGGAAGATAAAGGCGTATATCCTTCATGCATACAAGAACTCGATTTGAGATATATTTAGGTACAAAAGAAGAGAGTTTAGTGCCTTCCAAGTGAAAACCCGAATTTTTACTTGAATTCTGAGGGGAACAGGCAGTCAGTGTAATGAATGACATTGGCTAGTCATCTTAGTAAAATATTAGATCATCAGCTAAGAAGTCACATGCAAGATAGGTAGTCCACTTTGCAAAGGATTACTCAAGGTGGGAGAAGAAGATGTACTAGTATTAGAATTTGCGAGATTTTTCTGGAGGTGTAAACAGTTGGATTTTGACACTGGAGAGTGGAAGTCTCAGGAGTTCAGTTTTGGACAGGGCAAGTGTACAGTAGAGGAAGGTTTTCAAGGAAGAGACAGCTGAGAAGCAGATAGTTATATCGCAAATTAGCCAAGGACCACACATTTTTCAAGCCATTTCTACAGATCTCCATATTTGGTTTCTAGGTATTTTTAATTAGCTCTTGAAGTACATTATTTTATCCACTATTGCAGTACATCTATATATACTCACTTATCTCTCGCTTTAGTACTTAAACAAGGGTACAACCCTCAAAACAGGAGAATTCTGAATTTATTTGACTATTTTAATTGTTCTCACAGAGAGATCATCAAAACATATATTGTTGGGGTTCTTGAGGACTACAGCTGATAATCCCTGCATTCAGTATCCCACATACTGAAATTTTGCTTTCCAAGTAATTTCTCTACTACTAGCAATCTCAATGCTGCTAATTGTCTATCCTTACATTCCTGCTAAAGGAATACATTACTCCACTACAGATCACCCTGCTAGCTCTCATGCTGACAGGTCTCAAGAGCATCTCTTGTACAATGTAAGCAGTTCCACTAGAACACTGACTGGAGGTGTATGTAGTACTGGAAGTAGTCAAAAAGTGCAACCTCAATACTGTATTCATAAGACAGGTCCAATATTAAAAGCTTTAGTCGAGCAAAGGTTAATGAGTGCTGGCAGGGGAAGCGGCAGTGATGCACAACAGGCGTGTACTGATCACACACAATGACAGGAAGGACATAAGAGTCCACATGCCCCACTCCCTGCTGCAACATCGGAGGACGGGTGGGGGGGTGGATTCTGAAATATCATTTCATGTTTTCTTTCACAAACACATTTTCTAGCTCTTGAAGCCCAGTTAGTATCACTTCTAAACAGAAAAAAAATCACTTCATAAAGAATGAAAATCATTACTCCTACATGATCCCTACTAAACACATACATGAAAGACCAATGTCTTTCCTATTAGCAACAAACTGGCTCATGCCATCATTGTTAAACAATAAAGATATGTAGGGGTCATCTTTCTGCTACTGCAATACTGGCCATGTGATGCGCTGCAAACACCACTGGCGCTACTGGTACCGAAGGATTAAACTACTCAGTTGAATAAAGGACTAATCACATTTACATGCAGAGTTCAGAAACAGACCCTGAATAGGAGGTTTCTCTATAGAGCTGGCACATTATAAATGACGCCAATTATCCCACTATTGTTCTGCGGATACCAAGCTTGGCACACTAATAGCAGCTTGCACAATTAGTGTCCATACCCTCCCCACCACAGATCGTTGTCTGATGTTCTTTTAAACAGGAAAGAACCTCTCCACCCTGCAGTATGCTTTAATCCTTGTGAAAGAATGTCAGAGGTCAGCTCCCACCTTGAGAGGGAGAGTGTGGAATCAGATGGGGAATATTTTAAAAGTTCTGAAATAAAGTCTTCACTGCTAATCAAGCATTTCAAACATTATTTTAAAGTGGAACTATATTTAAGCAGCCAAAAAACATCCAACCCACCATGGCTTCCACATAAGATATGGTTAAAGCAATTACCTTGATCGATGTAATGAGCGTTAAGTTGATCACACATATGTAGCATTAGTGGTGCTATATAAATAACTGATGATAATTATGATACACCAATAACTGCAAAGAATGCTAATATAAGCTTTTATGTAGCCCCAAAATTATTGGCATACACAAGAACCATCAGTCCAACATGTGATCCATCTGTTGACCCAAAGTGCAAAATTGGGACCTGCCTAGTTTGGTCACCCAGGTGTGATTAAATTGGACAGTGATCCTGTCACTTAGGTTGCTAGTCAAGAATGCCCAATGTATGCCCAGCATTAGACATGGAAAGCAGAGATTTGAATGGTTACTTAGTTATTTCATTACCAAAACAATTTGAGGCAGCTAAACCACAGTATCAAGACACACTGTATAAAAGTATCTGAAAATTCAACAATACCTATCAGAATAAATGAAAAGGTATTAACTAACTATTGAGAGACTTGTGGTTACAGTCATTAATTTAAAAAATAAATGTTTCCCCTATATTCTGTCATCCCTTTCAGCATCTGTAGTTATATACCACCCACCCACCCACTGTAGACCTCCTTGTGCCCTCTTCTGTCCCTGCACCATACAGTTATCACTGTTCCTATATTCATTAGCAGATTTAGCATACAAAGAATTCTGGGAAACTTCTCAGGTCTCCGTGTGGAGGGACTTTAATTAGTGACAATTCCAGCAGTGAAAGAATAGAAAAGCAAACTCCCATTGCGAGAGGAATGAAACAGAAATGGCAGGGACATAGGTGACCATGAGCTTTTTGTTCAGCTAGACTGGTGTGATAGAATTTCACATACTATTTAGAGAATTAAAGCATTATCTATTGCATATAAATCAAGTCTATGCAGTCTGTAAAAAATAAAAGGAGTCAAGTATAATAAAAAAAAAAAACAATTATCAGCATATTTGATAGATTCCATATATAATATGTATGAAAATGGACTATTGTTGCAGCAAAACATTTTCTAAATAGTACGTTTATTATACATTATTTATTGCCATTTTGTTTTGTTTATGTCTTATGCCCATTTAAAATGTATACAGTGCTTAGATCTTTAACTCCCTCTTGGAATGTACCTGGATGGGAAAAATATGTTTATGTTTTTTGTGGTTCTTATGCGTTTTTTATTTTTCTTATCTGAAACTTTTACATTTTGTAATCCTGGTACTTGGGTACTATGTCTGACATGTACTGTTGTGCTGTATGTACATCTGCTGTTATAAATAAAAAGTTTAAAAAAAAAAAAAATGTATACAGTGCTTAAATGTTTTTTAAACAAAATATTAAGGAAGAGAAATTGAATAGAAATATTTATTTTCATTTCCTGTATGTAGTGTAAAGGGGAAGGACACTTGGAAATAATACTGAATTCATTGTGGCATCAGGTAACCGAAGCAGCACAGGAAGTCAAGTCTGTCACGCATGTACCTTCCTCACTTTTTTTACCACACTTTAAAATACAGAATCTGTAAAAATACTTTGATACCTACATTTAGTTAACCAGTCACCCCCCCCCCAAAAAAAATCCATTTGTTTCCATGCAGAAAGTGGCTGATGTATGATTAGGGGGGAAAAAAATCAAGGAAATAATCCTGAGAATGCTGTCCTATTTCTGTGTGCAGGTTCCTGTGGTAGCTGCAAGGCAGCAGTAAAACATTACTAAGGTGAAGGAGTTAACTGCTCTCACCAAGGTTTTAAAATATCCTTTCTTCTCTGTGACTGCTCCTGTAATCTGTGGTAACCCAACACGCAGTTCCTTGTTGCCTCACCACAACTGCTGACCTTTTCAGGCATTCTTTCTGCCTTACAAAGGGTTAAAAATAGATACCGGAGAGGCGCTTTATTTCGTCTTCTTTAACGCAGTGACTGGTTTTACTTCATTCCACAGGCCTCTGGCTGTCAGGTGTGGGGCAGATGATCTTTCTGACACCCTCATGTAAGAGCTCAGAACCAGGCTGCCACTTCCACTGCTCAAACCCCTTCTTCCTGTGCAGGTGAAAGGTAAGTTTGTGATCAAGGAGCCTCCAGAAACAGCAAGTGAATTGTGGGAGAGTAGGCTGAATATCAAGGTTATCAAACCATAATATATAAAAGCGTATAAGATAGGAACTTGGGAGAAAGGCATTTCAGGGGACGAACAGAACATGGCATGAGGTAGCTATTAGGCATATAGAGGGGATCTGGGACTCAGTTGAGGGAATAATGACAGACAAACAAGTGAAACTGGAAGAATAAGATTTATCTGGTAAGTGTGAACAGACAAGCAGAGACAAGACGGGGAAGGAGGAAAGAAGAGAGAATAGGTGGAGAGATAACAGCAAGACAGGGAACTGTCGTCATTTTCCTTTGGGCTCATTTCCAAATTAAGCTGGTAATTAAATATCAGCACAGATAAATTGGCTCCATTACGTGGCGCTCTGCCACTACTGTCTCTTCAACACATGTCTGGGATCATCATCCTTCGCACCTCTGCCTGCATGTTCCAGGTATATAACATGCTCATACGTCTCTCACTCTGACATTCTCTTTACTCTTGCCTTGTCTATTTCTTACCTGTCTAATATTCCGCCAGCAGTCTCTCATCTGTCCCATGGAGCATTTTGTCTGATAAAATATTTTACTTACCTAAGCTTCTCTATCCACATAACTGTCTGCTTTCTCTCTAAGCCTCAGTGGTTCCTCATCTGCCTTTATGTCTCCTATTCGTGGCATCTAATTAAAATGAAATCAAATGCCCCAGATATGGAGATAATTATGGATTCCTTTTGAGGAGTCTGCACAGTATCACACCTTAATTACTTGGAAGCGCATGACCCGCCATTGCATTTTACAAGTGTCTTTTTTAACCATTTCCCTTACAAAAAGGCACAAAAAATGATTTCGTCAGTTTCACCGGCAACGAATGGGTTTTCTTACTGGCAATGCATTACTAACGCCACTGGGCATTCTGGCATGATGTCCTAGTGCCCATCCCAGCGGCACATCAGACTTGATACTGTGTGGACACAACACATCATAATTATTATTTGTGTGTTTGCATTGTACTACGCTAGTACATGTCTGGGACTGTTATCAGAACATTCTGCAGCACTGCTGGACTGGTGTTGTCCTTGTAATGAGGTTAGTACATTGAGAACAGAAAGGGCAGTATACATTAGTATGAGACTGGAGCTGAAAAGCTGATAAAACTACAACAGGAAAACAAATACAATTGGTGTGGATAGACCATTTCTTAGCATGCAAAAGTGGAATAGCAGAGGAAGGTGCTTGGCAGGATCTCATTCAGCACTAGAATAGATTGTGATTGTGAGACAGGAAGAACGGCGTCCGTTGGTACAAAAATAGCAGATTGGACTTCGAAACACTATGGAAGTACATCAGGCGTGCTGTGATTGCTGTGGGTTAGAACTGGAATAGCAGAGTTTTCTCCAGGACTGACAAGCAGAACCAGAGCAGGAAGAGTTAAAGGATACACAGGAAACCACAGGGTGGGTCAGACTTCAGACAACAAGAAACAAAGATGGAAAATACTAATAAACTCTGCTAATGACAACTAATTAGCTGTGGAAGGGAAGGGGGTGGTACTGGCAAGGCAAGGAAGGGAGGACAAAGAGACTGACAGGGACACACAAGCATAAGGGGTGAGACACACAGACAATATCAAGAGACATACAGGAAAGGAAATGAGAGTTGACACCCAGAGCAACGTGAGAGAGGTTTACAAGGCAGAAGGAGGGATGAGGGTTGGGGAGGGACCTGAGCTTTGAGGATTCAGTCTACAGGCAACCTGGAGGCAATCTCAGAAGAGAGGGAAGGAGAAGGGATAGTGTGAGACTGAAGCTGTTACCTAGCTGGAGAGAGAGGGACCAAGGTGATGCTGGGAGGACAGGGGCTGGCACCTCATTCTTGGTGAGAAGGTTTTGGGTGGGGAAGTGCTTTTGTCAACTAATGCTGAGAGTTCAATCCTCAATACTGATGCATTTGGGGCTCTGGTTTACTCATAATAGAATAACAGTTCATTAACTAATGTAGCACAAAGTCTTGACTACTAATTTGGGTAATGTTACTCCCCTGCTGAGGGAAGAGTTAAGGAACGATGCTGTCTGAGCAGGTGATGTCAACATATTCCAGCTTGTGGTTTGATGGTGGGGAAATAACAAGCAAGTTATGACTGTGGTGCGCTTTGATGTTATTCTAGATACAGATTCATAATGAAAGGTTTTGGCTTAGGAGAAATAAATATTACAGTGATGTTTGTGGAAATTGGAATACTGATGTGGAATAGTCATTAGCATTACTATTGGAATATGTAACTAGTAATAATGTCTTGTTATTTGAATTGTTCAATAATAATGCCCTAAAATGTTTCTGACAATTATGTATGTAGTATATGGTTTTGCTGAATAATAATTCAATACAGTTCTCTGGTAGTGAAATGTATTCACATCAATCCTTTGACACAGAAATAGTTAAGTATGATTAGTTTCGATACTTTGGTAATAGAGAAGATCATTCATGACATGGGGTGACTCATTAAATAGTTATGGTCCTTTTGTTTTCTATATTATTTTTGAGATATTATGTTTATTATCTTTATTTATATTGCGTCACCATATTACGCAGAGCTGTACAGAGAATATTTAATCATTCAGATCATTCCCTGCCCCATTGGAGCTTACAGTCTAAAGTCCCTGCCACACAAAAACAGTCACACACTAGGGTGTGTGGGAGGAAACCAGAGCACCCTGAGGAAACACACAAAGACACGGAGAGAGCATGTAAACTTCATACTGATAATAGGGGCCTGGTTGGAATAATCCCATGGACTCAGTGCTGAGAGGTAGCAATGCTAACCACTGTATGACCACACTCGTTAACATGATAGCTAGGTGCAGAATTGGCATATCCGAGTGTATTAAAGTATTATGTAGGGACTAAACATTTTGTAAAATAACTGAGTTGTTGGAAATAATCCTAGCAAAATATTAAGGAACAGATAATAAACTTTGTGAAAATAGTGGCAAAAATTAAAATGCATTTTACATTAATGGTGATAAAAGAAGATGATTCAATGCATTGAATGATTATTATAAGATATGGCAATTCTGGAGCTAAGTTTAAATGAAGGTGATAGAGTAAATGGGCCTGAAAAATGAATTAGTAGAAGAGGAGTAAATAACCTTAACCTAGTAATTTGTGTGAAATTGAACAGGAAGCCAAGGGATAGCTTGCAACAGGAATTAAACTGATAATATACGGGGTAATGCATTCCCTGATGTGAATTATATAGATATTAGGACTCACTATATAGTTAAGCGACCATATAAAAGCAGACATACAAACTCACTGATAAGCAATACATCAGAACTCGTTTATAGATAAATTAACATCACTGGTGTATTATATCATTATCTCTTCTGGGTGAGTTCTTCTACAACAGAATTAGACATTATGAAAACTGGTGCACAGATAACAGTAACTGTGCTGTAGCCCATAGCAGCCGATGAGATTCTTGCTTTCATATTGTAAAATGCTGTAAGACAAATGACAGAATCTGTCTGGTAACTGTGGGATACAGAACATGTTTACAGTTATCTGTGTATGAGTTTTCAGAAAGGTTTCCCAATTTATTTGGGGGTCTATGCAGCAATAAGATGTGGTGCCACTAAGTATGTATCGCTGCACATTGCAGTGATACATATTAATGTACCGCCTGAAAGCATCATGCCGGGGCTACTCTGGGAGCCCCAGTGAAGTGACCCCTGCGATCTACTTTTCCTATTTACTAGCAGCTTAGCGCTGCTGGTGATAGGAGGAAGTGCTGTGCACATGCACACAGCACTAACACTGTTTCAGATTCAGAATCCCATAGGAAATGACAGGTAACGCCATCCTGACAGGTTGTTACCTGTTTGCGCATTGCAAAGCTTATCAAAGCTTGATGCACTGCAAAACGTCGCAGTCCCCATAGTAATCTATGGGCACTGTGATACTGCATCGTATTTGCCTATATGGAGGAGATTTCTGTATATCCTAATTGTTTTCTAATGCAACACATAGGAACCGTAGCCTTCTAGTTTGTCTATGGGGAAAACTGCAAAAAGCATTTACTGTCGTCAAATGGGATACGTCACGTGTAGAAAACTATATCCGAATTTAAACAACTTATATTGTATATGGTGCTAAATGCCAATTAACATTTTGATGAAAGGAAATGATAATGCCACTTTTTCAGAAAATAACCAGTTGAAACAAACGTAGCCATAATGATTCCGGATCTATAGTAGCTTCTCCTGGCTGGTAAGGGAAGCCTTCTGCTCAATCTCTCAGCATATATGCGGGATCACTGCACCCTGCTGAATCATTCAATTACTGTGGCAGGATTCCCATTGCAAACAGAGGACGCTGATTACAGTCCAGTTACCCACTGCTTTAAAAAGCTCCCGTTAATTAGCATTTCTTTATGACGGCAAAAGCGAGCAAACAGGTATGGGGATGGAATCTACGGGGCCACAGGTGTAGTTGTGTTTGGCAGTGTCAGTGGGGGTAATTAGCCTAAAGCTACCGAGAGATAGCTGTAATATGAAAAGTAAGCTGGAACATTAAGAATAAATGCCTTAAGTTGTAAGCAATGAAGGGGAATAATGTGGACCTTTAACTAAAGCTGGCCAGCATGCTGTCTGCTTTATCCTTTAGAGAATGCAGGCATTAAACACTGCTTATAAAGTATGCTACAGTAATTCTCTAACTTGCATTAATCTGGGAATAGTAGAATCCACACTGTGTGATTAGTTTGCTAGTTTCCTAGGTAGCTGAAATACTTTCTACAGAGCCCAGTTTGCTAGAATCATACACAGAGATATTGCCAATACCAGCACAACAAGAACAATATTATGCTACATTATTTGAACTTTTTAAGATAAATCAGAACTATTTTTAACATTGTCCTAGAAGTATGGAGGTGTCTATAGCCATTTGTGATGTATACATTAATTAGCAATAACAGTTTCGCTGAGGATAACATATCTACTTTACATAAGCTGACTATTCAAAAAATTGATGAGGTCCTCACACAATTTGTTCCTAAAATCCACCCGACTTTTCCGATAGTAAGGACAAATGGACGCAGATACTTTCTTTTGCTCATGCAATTCAGACCTATGCTGTATTTTTATTAATCGCTGTGTTCAGAGAGTATGTCAGCGCTAATGTGTCAATAACTCAGCATTTGCACTGCTTGCTATGTAATGCAAAATACACAATGTATGGGTACCATGGGACTGAAATGTGCAGGTACACAAAGAACCCAGGGGGTATATTTACTAAACTGCGGGTTTGAAAAAGTGGAAATGTTGCCTATAGCAACCAATCAGATTATAGCTGTCAGTTTGTAGAATGTACTAAATAAATGACAGCTAGAATCTGATTGGTTGCTATAGGCAACATCTCCACTTTTTCAAACCCGCAGTTTAGTAAATCTAGCCCCATGTCTCACTAGCATAAGTCATGAAATTCACTCTAGAACTCCCATTGTTAACAAAAGATTAGGACTTGTTTTATTGAACACATTGGTTATCAGTTATACCACCTCCTTACTAATCTAACAGTATGCTATACTATACTCTCTCCTGCTAGCCTGCAGGCAGAACCGCATTACTCAACGTTGCTTGTTGAATTACCAAAACATATTTTTTATATAAGACCTTCTAAATAATGTGCTCTGTAAATAAATAACCAGCAACATAGTATTTGTAAGAGTACAGCAACTATTGTGGCACTGCTGTGGTTAAATAATGATTCTGCTCCCGCTTAACTGTAATATCTGTTACAATGATCTAGCATAGCAGTAACAAGCTTTATACACATCAAGAGTGAAGTGTTAGTGCTGGGACAGTTCTTTAATGAAGCTCTAGTTTCAGAATGATTCAACGATGCCAGTGACATCGCATTGCTTGTCGTCTGAATAACAAGATACTGCAATTAAATTATGAAAATGGTTTGGTAACGATGGCCTTGTACTGAAATGGTAACATGACAGCCTTGCTGTTGGGAATGCACTGCCTCTAATAACGATGATGAACAGTCCTGTAGCACTGTCTCTCAGTGACAGGGAAGAGTGGGCGCCCAGATCTCATTAGCGGTATAGTACCAGTGGACAGAGCCTGAATATATCCTCACACGCAACAAGAAACACACAGGACCTATGAAATGTCTGCAGGGCTACATACTGATGACGAAACATCTTTAGGGCCACATCTCATATTTTAAGCATATAGAACATTTAAAAAAAACTGGCATATTTGTTGCACCAAAAACAGTAGTGAGAATGGAAAAATGATAGAAATTTAAATGTACAATATACATTGTTGGCAGCATCAAGATTGCACATCCTTGAAACAGCAAAGTGAGATAGATGGGAGCATAACAAGTTATCTGGGGTTTGCTGCAGCTACTAAACATCTGTATTTGAACTGTCAGCCACCAATTAATAAGGCCATTTTTAGCCAGATTATTGGGGAGGCGGAGCTAAGCATTTTATTAATTTAGCAGGTGCTCTTTAGACTCAGAATCCTTAGTGTGACTCATCTGTCTGTATTGTCATTTCAAGAGGAGGTCAGCTGGTGAAAATGTTATTTTTAATGATGGGCATTTCACCTACGTGGCAACCCCATTTTGCAGACAAAAGTGGAAACTGTACCGCTACTACATATGTAAATATACCCACAACATTAGCTTTTCCATATAAACAGTCATTTCTGATACAAAAGGAACCTGGGGGTATATTTACTAAAGTGCAGGTTTGAAAAAGTGGAGATGTTGCCTATAGCAACCAATCAGAATCTAGCTGTCATTTTGTAGAATGTACTAAATCATCATTTATTTATATAGCACCAACATATTCCGTAGCGCTTTCTAGCTAGAATATGATTGGTTGCTATGGGCAACATCTCCACTTTTTCAAACCCGCAGTTTAGTAAATATACCCCCTGGTCTCTTCACCAATAATATTACAATAGTCTTTTGGGATATTTTTAAATGTTTTAACTTTACAAGTACAATTTATTTTGTGAATGCCTGGGATTCAAAACCTAAAAACCTGAAAAAGCGATGATAAGGATGATTTTTTATTTCTTTTTAGCAGAGGTAGCTGAGTGATACTAAGATAACTCAGCGATACTGGCCCAGAGCAGTAAGGGCAGGGGGCGGCTGGGCAGTAAGTGCACCACACTGGCTCATGAGCTGCGGCCCATCCCTAAAAGGTCGTTTTAGGTATAAATGTCGGGGGATGATTTATAAAAGGGCAAACACCATTCTGCTGGAATAAACCAGTGTAACTGCAGACGAAAGGGCATGTTTTCATTTTGCCCTATATATTAATGGGGTTATCACTGTTGGAAGAGCCTATTGATTAAGCAATGAGTCAGTACCATACTTGCTAACTCTCCCGAAGTGTCCGAGAGACTCCCGAATTCCGGGTAGGTCTCATGGAAGAGTAGAACATCTTCCCGCATCCTAGGGAAGTGAGCAGAATTAGAGCCACAATGGTCCCGCCCCCCCACTGTAAAATGACGAGTTCCCATTGTGACATCACAAGGGCAGGGCCTAAATGAAGCTATTCATCAAGCCCCGCCCCCTCCGTCCATACCCCCTTCGGAGACTCTAGGAAAGGATCTTCAAAAAGTTGGCAAATATGGTCAGTACATGTTCTAGTAATGCATTCCTTGGACGGTGATACCAGAACAGTAGCATAATTCTTAGAATATAGCATTATTTTTAATACAGCACTGTTAAATTTATTTTTTTTCAGAAAAAGTAAAGGTACTTGTTAATTATATGTAAACCATTGTAACTCACCAGAGCAGTGCCGCCTTTTCCAAATCCCCCACTACCAGACTCAAGTCAGTAAAAAAGTCATCAAACCAGACAGGAAGTAGATATTAATTAACAAGTGCCGGAAAAAAATGAATAATAAACTTAAATCATTTAAATAAGTTTGAGTTAAAAAATTAATTTGATAAATAGAATTTATATATTGTCTATATATCAAATATGGTATTGGTATTTTCAGGGCAGAAAAGGTCATTGCTGGGCCCCATAGCAAAATTTGGGGGTGAGGGGAGCCTAGTAATGCAGTCCATTCAGCCCCATCACCTACAGGCAGGGCCATCTTTTCCATTGGGCACGATGGGCAGGTGCCCGGGGGGCCAAAGGGCAAGGGGGCCCCATATGCAGGGCTCTTAATTAGAATAAATAATCCTGCAAAAGAAAAAAAACTGCAAATAAAACCTTCAAGGGTCACTGAGCAAGTACATCTATTTATCTCTATCTCATATATATATATATATATATATATATATATATATATATATATCTATATATGTAGGGGCCCCGATGCACTGCTTTGCCCGGGGGCCCATAATGTTGTTAAGATGGCCCTGCCTACAGGTGTTTTTGCTCTTTGATAAATATGTCCACTAGTATTTAAAAATCTAGAATCCTATTTGGCAATTTCTATACCTACATACACGAAGCCCCGCCGCATACAGCTGCATGCTTCCTCTAGGACCCAGGGTCTTAATGTGTGGTAGTACATGTACACAGCGCTGTAACTTATAATTTTATCACCTGGGGCAAGAAAGACAAATGCCGCCCCCTAGCCCTCAATTTTAACCAACTGAACCTAAAATATTCATAAAATGCGCCCCCCTTTAGCACTGCACCCTGGGCAGCCACCCCTATTACACAGCCCTAGTTACAGCCTGCATGAAACCTCCAGGGATGTCCTCCAAGTCCTGGGGTAGTTGTCTGCTCAATATAACGTTATGTTAGTAAAGAATGAATTAGCAAAGGATAAAATTAAGCAGAAAAACAAGGCTGAAGTCAGCTTCTTATTCATGCTCCACCTTATTCAGAAAACTTTATTTTTAAAGGATTAAATGAAGTTGGATCACTGATTTTACATTATATTAACACTAAAGGGTGTCCCTTACACAATAGCAATAGTAACACAAAATAGGGCACAAAATAGGGCATGAAATCAGGGGGCAAAGTGTAGCTTTGCAAGGGTTAAATTTGAAAGTGGAAATCAACACAGGGTGGTCAGTGACATGCAAGCCACGAAATGAAAGACATGAAATCAGGTGGCAAAGTGGGCACAGATAGCAATTTTATCATTTTGAATAAGTAGCCCATGGAGTGCACAGAGTTTAATGTCCATTAGGGGCAAGATCCTCCCCTGTGGTGAGGTAAGGGAAAGGGAAGGGGGTCGAATGGATGCTACGAGGTGGTGTAGACTCTGGTGGGGGGTTGAGACCTCCCTAAGTGACAGCTAGGATCTGGTAGTTTCTCAATTCTTAGCTATCTGTCCTTTTCTTTCACTATTTTATTTTGAGGACATGCTTTTTTTTTTAGTAATGTTTACATACATTTAGGGGCATATTCAATTGACGGCGAGATCGCCGAAAATCCTGCGCTCCAAAAATATTACCGTTAATACGGTAATTTACTCGCTGGATTTCAGCTCGCAGCTCAGGGAGCTGCGAGCTGAAATCCAGCGAGATATTACCGTACTAACGGTTTTCCCGCGCAGGATTACCGTAATAACGTTAATATTTTTTGAGCACGGGATTTTCGGCGATCCCGCCGTCAATTGAATATGCCCCTTAAAGTTTATTTTCATTTCCTGAAAGTAAATGGTATACGGGTGGTATTATAGATTGGTGTCGGGGTTGTTGTAATGCAGAGTATTGTGTTTGGGGATGTTGTTTCTTTGGGGGGAATTCAATATCCCCCAAAGTACCGCCGCGTTATAGATATTACCGTTATTACGGTATTATTAACCCGGCTTTCTGCTTGCAGCTCAGGGAGCTATGAGCAAAAAGCCGGCGTCAGAACTACCGTAATAACGGTAATCACGTGCAGTATTACCATAATAATAGTACTTCGGGGGAATTGAATTCCCCCCTTTGATGTATATAGCTATCTTATTTGTGAAGTGATGCAGTAGTTTTTGTGGAGGGATTGCATACTTGCCTACTCTCCCGGAATTTCCGGGAGGCTCCTGAATTTCGGGGAGTCCTCCCAGACTCCCAGAAGAGCAGGCAAACCTCCCGAACCCTGTAAAATGCCGAAATTTAGGGCACTGAATACGTCACATGATCTGCACTCCGGTCTCCCGGAGTACAGATTTAAAAAGTAGGCAAGTATGGATTGTAGGAGAATTGGGTGTTATGATAATGTGAATATTTACCCTTTGATGTTGTATATAGTCTATTTTATTTTGGACAAAGTGATATGGGATTTATGTTTGTTGCATTTTTTAATAAAAAAAAACATCAACCCTTGCAAAACTATAGCTACTTAATTAAATTCATGAAATTGCCATCTGTGCCCACTTTGCCACCTGATTTCATGCCTAAAACGATGTTGGGCCAGGCTAAAGACAAGTATTTTTTTATGCAACGGACCACTCTGTGTTGATTCCCACTATCAAATGTGTTGCCCAATAGCATTTAACCATTGCAAAGCTACAGCTACTTATTCAAAATGATTAAATATGGTGACTGTGCCCACTTTGCTACCTGATTCCATGCCCTATTCCATGTTAGACCAGGTGAAATTCTAGTGCGATTTGTGTAAGGGACACCCTTTAGTGTTAATTTCATGTGAAATCAGTGATCCAACTTCATTTAATCCTTTAAAAATAAGCTTTTCTGAATAAGAAGCTGGCCGAAAACTAAGCTAACTTTAGCCTTGTGCAGAAGATATATTTTGAAAACCTGCAAATACATAAGGAGTGGTCAGGGCCGTAACTAGGGCTGTGTGACATGTGCAATCGCCCAGGCCGCAACGCTGAAGGGGGGCGCAATTTAGGAATATTTTAGGTTCATTTGGCTAAAATGGAGGGCTAGGGGGGCGGCATTTGTCTTTCTCGCCCCAGGCGCAAGAATTCTAAGTTGCGGCTCTGGGAGTGGCTCATTAAAAATGTACTCATGTGAGGTGAGAGGATAGTTGTAATAAGTGCGTACATGAGGGGATAATTAGAATAAATGAATACACATTAGGATAAGTTGGTAAACTTTTACTATAACGGGGAACGTATAAAAAACCGCCAAAACTTGAGAAACCCCGTTCTTATAAACACAATAATTGGATTTGGCTTTTCAACACCTCTAGGACAGTTCAAATCGTACAGCAAATGAAGCATGGCAGGCATAGGACGACACACAACTGACAGAGCAAATTAGCAGCTAAGGCTACAGACGCGGATATACGCTTGGACTGTCTGACAGGCATCTCAGTGGAGAGAGTTAGGGGTCTACAAACAGTCTAATGAGAATAAAACCCCTGGGAGACGCAGGAGTGTACGAGTCAGAGAACAGAGAGCCTTTGATCGCTCCCAGCGTTATCTCAGCACCCCTCCCTCATTATTTCTCACCAGCTCCTCTCCAAACACGCTGGAGTCTCAGATCAAAGTTCCCTTCCGTTCTTGTGTCTCTAGGTACTCGGCTGTGCGTAAAACCAGCCCCTTTCCCTGTAAATCACGATCTGTGCCCCCGCTTCCTCCCAGGCACACAACATTGCCCCGGCCAAACAAATTATGGTTAGTTAATCTTTGCAGCGCACTGAAGTATGGGCGGGATCAGCGTGTGTTGTCAATGATCCTCGAACTTTGTCTTATCACGCACTGAACTGTCCACCCGGTTAAAGCTCAATTAGAGGAGGCAAAGAGCAGCCTGTTGCATAGCATGGACGAGAGAGGCTGCGCTGGTTAGGTGCACGGCAGGATCCAGGAGGCAGAGACCCCGCATGGAGGCGAGTATGTGAGGAAGGAGCAGTGGATAAAGCAGTTATTAGCAAATAAAGATTGAGGACTGAAGTGGTTCTTATGATGTGAGTGTGTCGCCAGTGTACCTATGTGAAAACTTCCTAATTTCCAATGTTTACTCTTATTTAATTCCTAAGATCTATCCCTTCCTTTATCAATAACTGTTTTTATTTGCGTATATGTTCAATTTAATTAAACAAGAGTTCATCAAATGTTTTAAAATAAGTTGTCAGTTTAATATGTCCCTTATACCTCTAAACACCACTTTATCGTGGGGCTCAGTAATAATCATTAGTTCATTTGTCTACAAGTACTTTGCTATAGATACATTTGGGCTAGAATTTTGTTCCAGATTCCTTAACCATTTTAATCACGTACCCAAAATATATCTACATTTTTGACATGTTTATCATGATGAGTATACATTGCGAGCAATTCTGTTTATATAAAATAAAATCCATTGTGGTTTTAGTATATATATTTTTCTCATACATGGAGGCCTATTTATGATTGTCTTTTTTTCATGAAAATCCCCCGAAGACAGAGTCACAAATTGAAGTAATGTGCACATTTATTAACAGTACATCGCTATCTGCTGCTTTGCATTTCTCTTCGAACTGTAGAGTAGTCCCCATGGATGTCTATGAAGACTGCTCTATTCCGCAATGTAACAAGTTCCGAAAATCAGAACTTGTTCCCGTTAATGTACGCCAACTCAGGATGGTGTACCTTACCATGGGGCACATTTATCATTAATCGGCAAAAGTAAGAAATAGTTATCAATCCTTATCGCAAGGATAAGGATTGAACTATTTCTCAAATTTATTAAAAAGGAATCACAGAAACAGCAGTTCCGATAAACTGCTGTTTCTGTGATAGAAAAAATCACACTTACCCCCCTCTTCGGATGCGCTGTCTCAGGATCTCTTCGTTCCTCTTCTTCCTTCAATTGCGCATGTGCAGTGCACATGCGCACAAAGTCCCCGCTCTGTCTCTGCAACTATCGTTGCAGAGAGAGCGCGGTGAGTGACAGGGAGGGATCATGTGGTCCCTCCACACATGCGCTGTCCAGCTCTGCTCTTCGGAGCAGAGCTGACAGCAGTGGATTTCTTCAATTCTGATAATGTACGCCAGCTTCAGCTGGCGGTAATTATCAAGACAAGTTCCCGAAAAAAAAATATTTCGGGACTTGTTCGATTGCGCCCAGAGCAGTCACCATTCTGTTGAATGGTGACTGCTCACAAAAACGATCAGGAGTGCAAAGCAGCAGATATCCATGATATCTGCTGCGATGCACCTTTAATAAATTTGCGGAGGGCACATCGGGACCTTAATTCCACGGTAAGTGCACAATAGTGCACTACCGTGATTTGTTAAATATGCCCCCATATGTGTTACTTCCCAGCTGAACAGCACATGTGTAGAGGGATCATGTGATCCCTCCCTCTCATATGCAGCAGGGGGGGTTCTGGGTCTCCAGAAACCCCTCCCCTTCGCTAACGAAGTGCCCCACATAGCAGGCACTGTACTATATAGCAGCCGCGGTGCTGTCAAAGAAGCGTCCGCGGCGGTGCTGTATACAGCACCGCCATGGACACTTCTTTGACAGCGCCGCGGCTGCTATATAGTACAGTGCTGCCGAAACGCCGGCGCATATGCAGCAGTGCTCTCGTTTTTTTTTGTTTGTTTTGGGGGTTTTTTGTATGTGGGGGAAACCCCCACCCCCCTAAAAATCCTGCGTGCGCCCCTGTGCAGCATCACCTCCTCAGATTTGTTTGTGCGCATGCCTGAGGTTTTCTAACAGGACATGCGCACATGGGGTTTCAAGACTGCTATGGATCACACAGCAGTCTTCGGGAAAGAAGACACAGTGAAAAGGTGAGTTTGAACTTCGCAAGAACAGCAGTTATTCGTGACTGCTGTTCCTGTTGAAGTTTTGTAATAAATATGCACAATATTTCAATCCTTATTTTTGCAATGAGGATTGAAATGCATCATGTATAAACTGCGGTTGGCAATAAATAGGGGCCATAATGAAGTAATTCATTATTTTGAGTTAATTTGAAAAGACTAAAATATATGTTGCATCTGTCAGAGGTACCACAGGCTAAATTACTGTTACCTAGGATAGCCCCCACATTGGGTTTCCCAGTGCTTTTCTATTAAAATTTATGCTACATCTATATTAAATGCTTTGAAGGTAATGGTCGACTATAAACATTTAATGCACTTTAAATGGATAACTAATGGAGTTATAAGCCGTAAACAAAGTGAAGGATAATGAGGGGAGATACCATAGCATGTAGAGGTTGGTACTGTAATTCACAATGTAGCCTTAAATGAGGATTAGTGCTCATGGTTTGGTGAAACAATGATAGTAGAGACATGTGAATACCTTCTGTTTTAAAAATGTTATTACTGTAATTTATTTGCAATAGAGAGATTTTTTTTTTTTCGGGCTCACCTCTCACTAACTTTAATGGATAGAAATATCTGAGGCCACTCATGACTAGAGATGTCTTATCTGGCTACCGAAAGTTTCTTGTACCGATTCGACGAATAGATCCTAAAATGTTATATGTTTATACACAGTAGTTGTTACTTGATTTAAATGCCAGGAAAACAATCCCTTATCTATTTAAATGATTTTAAAAACAACACTTTTTAGGTCTGAATATGACTTATCTTTTATCAGTACAAGGATGTGCTAGTTTGAGTTGAATTTTAAAAGGTTGGGGGGTATTCAATTGTTAGCGTTAATGGGAAAAAACGAGCGCTCAAAAAATATTACCGTTTATACGGTAATATTGCGTGAGAAAAGCGTTAATATGGTAGTTTACTCGCGGAATTTCAGCTCGCCGCTCAGGGAGCAGCGAGCTGAAATTCCGCGAGTAATTACCGTGTTAATGCCAAGATTTTTTGAGCGCTCGTTTTTTCCCGTTAACGCTAACAATTGAATAGCCCTGAGTCTGTCTGAAGTAGCCCTTGTAGTACACATACCACGGTTAGAACCCATAGTTTAGTAGAAAAGTCAGACAATCGTGATATAAAGTTCGGTAACTTCATAAATGTCATCCCTCACTTTATTTTTGGTGGCCAATACAGTAAATCAATTCTAGGGGTAAATGTATGAACCATCCGTTTCTGCAAGTCGCTGGAAATTGACGATTGTGCAGGGGAAATTTGCAAAGTCGCAATTTCCGGCGACTTGCAGAAACCAATGGTTCATACATTTACCCCCTAGGGTCTTAATCCTGCCTTTTAATTAATCTATGCATCGTGTGACCCAGAACTAGAAAATGGTTCCAAGCTACAGATTTTGAGCTGTTACAGATGAGTGAATCTGCAAATCCTCAAGTTCTGTTTTTGTTTAGCCATTCTGCAGCATGGCCATATGGCAACAGTATTTGTATTGAATGGAATTTCTAGTCTATAAATAGAGCTGGGGTGACAATGGTTAATTGGATTTGTTCTGTGGTGTAGTGGAGGCCTAATGGGGGGCAAACCTGAGCTGAACAAGAGCAATAGCGGCAATGTGGGTGAAACATTTAATGGCGAATTCTGTTAGTTAAACTTGAATGCCCAAATAATGACTGAGACGAGCATTCAGCAGAATATTTTTCATCTCCATTAACAGTTAGAAGAGGAAATAAGATGAGTTAAGGTTTTTGTGGGGATTGAAATGGGGGGACTGCGGCAGGTGGTAATAAAAATTTAGAAGGTCCCCTACCCCCCCCCCTCCCCTTGATCCCCCCTCACCCCTCTTCTCCCTTGTAATATAAAATGTATGTTTTTCTGTTTTCTTTGTTCTATGTAACCAAAAGGAAAAACTTTAATAAAATCATTATTGTAAAAAATTTAGAAGGTGTGTATATATATATATATATGTTGTTAGTTGAAAATAGAATAAAGCATAAGAATTGAACCCTGACAAAATCTGGTGTGTGAGGGGCGGGCAGTGACTGGATATATTACACGTTTTATTGTGCTCCTATGCAGAAAAGAAATGCAGGAAAACCTGTTTTTGATATTTTGTTACACACTGGAGTTTTTTATTGGCTAGGTGGCGCCCACATGTTGTAAAGGATGTGTAGAGAAACAGAAACACTAGATAAGAGAATGGTCAGCAAACACGCTCATTAGTCTACCAATAAGGCATTAAGTGGTGGGGTGTATTTAGAAAATAGGTAGGAGAAGAAAATTTGGATTGTTTTCTAAACCACTAATTTTCTTTCCTTTTTAGATCTTGTTTTGTTGGGCAGATTGTGAATGAAATAGTCTCACAACATCATGTTCTATCTATGGAGGTCGTACACCTTTGTTCCGGGACATTTGTGATGGACCCTGAATTATGTTCCATGCTCTTATACCAGTTCTATCCTGCACCAACTTCTTCCAGGAGCAAAAGACACAGCTAGTTAATACAGATGCCAGAGAACAGCAGGGCTCACTTGGGCCCTAATCTACTACGATGTAACAGCGAAAAGGAAGGTGTTTTCTATGAGTCGTACTATCGTCTGCGTCAGCAGTATCCTGTAATCCTGCTCCTGCTGCTCATCGTTCTGGCAATATGCTGTGCGCTCATAGCCGTCACCTTCTGCACCGGCCGGGTGAGTCAAGTATTCGCTTTGAATGCCCAGTATTACATTGCCATAGACTTGCATTGTGCAAAGCAGATAGTCATATTCTTATATTGTTACACCTATAGATGCCAATATCAGCTAAGGTTTATTTTTGAAGAGATTATGCAGAGCTCACATCTTTTTAGAGAAATATCCTTTTTGAATATCCACAAACATCTTTTATTAAATTCATTGTGAGCTGTTGAGTGTCTCCTATGTGTGTTTAACATTCCAGGGGGTAAATGTATCAAGCTGAGAGTTTTCCGGCGGGTTTGAAATGTGGAGATGTTGCCTATAGCAACCAGTCAGATTCTAGCTGTCATTTTGTAGAATGTACAAAATAAATGATAGCTAGAATCTGATTGGTTTTTCCAACCCGCCAGAAAACTCTCAGCTTGATACTAATTGTTAATTTACATCATCATAAATTGTTATTTAACAGAATACAATATGCATAATTTATATTTATTTAAAAAAAAATGTCTTAACACTTTCAGTGCCTTCACTATAAATTCTACTGAGCTGAAACAGGAGAAGACAAAGGCTGTCAGCTATGGTTTAATATACAGTTTAGCACATATACATATATTTATTGTGTTTTAATAATCAGTTGATTGTATTATCGTTGAAAAAACTACCTACATTTTGATGCTGTATTTGTTCTCTACTGGTGCTGGTGGATTTTCACTTTTCACTGTGCTGCTTGCAACAGATATCTTTGCTCTCACAAATTAGCTAATGGTTTACCTATAGTCAAGTCAGCCTGAGCCAGACTACTTGCCCTGAGTTCACCGGATGGTGGCTGCTGCATGAGCTGACTTTCAAGTAATGATTAATAGACAGACTGTGAAATGCATTTATTCTCCTGATCGGAACCGTTGCACAGTTGCCATGCACAGGGTTATAACACAATGGGGCTGTTACAACTGCCAGAATCATGTTATACAGTATGTAATAATGGATTTCACGGAAGCTTGGGCACAAGGACACTGTTCTTATGGTTCTGATTAGATGTATTGCTGAGAAGATGGAGCTAGAAGACAAATGGGGACCAGCTGACGTGTGATGGAGGCTACTGGCCATTTGAACATAATCATTTGTAACACATTGGGTTATTATATGCTGGTTGTTATTAGAAATGATGCTATGACTCCTGTCAATGTGCATCACCACACATCTGAATTTTGTTGCACAACTTGCAAATTGTTTGTTTATGAAAACATTGCTGCTTAAATATATTTTAGGTCAATTTGTCCATATCTGTCTTCAATGATAAATCTGGGAAAGATTCTACCATCTCAACTAGATTGGTTCTAAATTTGATTTGCACAGCATGGGCCTATGG
Source organism: Mixophyes fleayi (assembly GCF_038048845.1). Classification (NCBI taxonomy): domain Eukaryota; kingdom Metazoa; phylum Chordata; class Amphibia; order Anura; family Limnodynastidae; genus Mixophyes; species Mixophyes fleayi. The sequence goes on from NC_134402.1 coordinate 314,896,088, forward strand.
CTCCTAAAGTCAGCAAGCTTGTTGATCTAGTGCATGTGACCCATCATAAGTGGGTGATTGTGTACCTTCCGATAACAACTGTACATAACTTTGTCTACATAGCTGGCAGGTTTGTTGACAAAATGACAATTGGATGCCTTTATCATGAAGTGAGGGGCTGGAAGTTAGTAAGTACTGTTTACAAACTGAGTAATTGTTAGCAATGTCAAACACTGTGAAGAACCTTCTAAAAACACTGCCTGGTACTCCGAAAGTTGAACTGTGAGTTACGCACAGTCTTGGGGAGGAAAATAGTTAACAATATTGCTATATGTTTTAGAGCATGTGCAAGTCTTAATGTAATTATTATGCCAACATGCTAAAAACACACACTATTATATTTTATATATGCCTACTCCCCCTTAAAGTCCGGGAGACTCCCGAATTTCAGAGAGCCCTCCGGGACTCCTGGGAGAGCAGAGCACCCTCTTGCATCCTATTCACGTAACTTGATTTGCATCATCATAGCCTCAACCCTGCTATTCAATACTGGAAATCACGACCTTGTGCGGTGCAGACTGTCATGACGCAAATCACGTCACCACACCCACCGCACTTGCCACTTGGGTTTCTGATCTCAGAGGGGAGATCATAAAAGTAGGCAGAGTGCTCTTTGTTAAAGAGTTTAGCTGAGCTGTTGCTTCTCATTGGTGGTGAAGTTTTTCTTTTAGCTCCTCTGTTACTTTGAAAATAGTCCCAGCTTAATTGGTAGGTACAAAGTGCTGACGGCCCCAGTACATCTGCCAGATAGGCTTTGTGACACCACGTATAAGTAGGATGCCGAAAGCTCTTGGTCTTTGCTTGCGACTTCCTATTGGCCTGTGTGGTCACACACCCATAGGTTTTGGAAGCAGCACCAGGCTATGCTGTTCCTTTGCTACAGTAATTCTAGAGCCTTGGAGAGACTGTGTAAGTGTGCTGCTCCGGGCCTCCACTAAAGGGAAGGTGCTGCTCTGTTAGATCTTAACGCCTAGGTTCCCAAACTGAGCACCGCGGCTCACAGGAGTGCCATGGATAGGAAGAGGGAAAAAAATAAACCAACTTCTCAATCTGGTGGTGCCCAGGGCCCAGCATCCTCCTCGCTTCTCCCTGAATGTCGAGCGTGACGTCATCACGCCCGACATTGTTAATTTTTTTTTATTTTTTTTTCTCTTTCTGGCCGTGGCAGGATGCAGAGGGGGGCAGAGCGAAGATGCAGAGGGGGGCAGAGCGAAGATGCAGAGGGGGCAGAGCGAAGATGCAAGTATTTCTGTTCTGACCTAAATACTTATTACGTTTTTTGACCCAGCTACTTATAAAATGGGACTGCTCGGTAATTATTTTGGAGGGGTGCCTTGAAAAAATTAGGGAGACTCTAAGGGTGCCTCGAACTGCAAAAGTTTGGGAATCACTGCCTTAATGTTTAACCCAGAGTGTTCATTTAAATCTGGCTTCAGTATACCTAATGGAAAGTGCTCACCTTATTTGCTTGCCAGGAAATGGTGGTATTTTTCCCCTTGTTTTTCTCTGAAAATGTTATTTCCAGCTCAAACATTGCAAAGTAGGGAAAAAACTCACAAATGTTGCTCTAAAACTAGTTTTGCATTGTTCCTGCCCAATTTATAGCTAGCATTGTTCTTATAAATGCCATCTAGTGTGTATAGTTGTCTTGGATAAAGAAGACACTTGTACTTTAATTTGGAATTGCTTGTTTGCGATTCACCTGAATCAAAAAGAGTTAAAATTGTTTTCCGTAACCAATTCTCTTTGTTTAGCGTTCAAAAGGAAAGGAGAGATCACTTTGTGGCCTCTGCATACTTCACGTGACATGTTTGTTCTAGTCTTTTCTTCAACTATAGATTGTTTGGTTTGGAATTCCTTTTCCCTGTTTGTATGGCACAGAGTTTTCAAAAATAGCTGTTCTGTGGCTGGTAATGTGCTGTAGAGTAAGAGAACTTTATGAAATCACTGTTAATGTTCAACTGTGTTTTCGGCTGGTCTCCATAAACACCTGAACATTCACAATCAGATGGAGATTAATATCAGTATTTTGTGCCCACAAATTAATTGCAAAAAAATTTGGTCTGAAATCTGGTTGTCAAAACCACAGCGTATTTGGGCACCTTATGATAACTGAAACTGAATGTTCCAAGCAGTCTTCTCAGGCTGGTTTCAATGATGAGATCTAGTGTGACTCAACACCCCCCCCCCCCCTCCACTGCTTATTTGATCTATGGATTCAGGAATTAAATTAGCATGCAGTGTATACTCAGTGGGTCAGACTACATCTGGCCTGCACATAGAAATCACAAGCCTATCCTGAGCAATAGTGATTACACAATTAAATATAATGAAGCATTTATAAACATTTGTACTAGGCTATTATTGCTAAGGCTAAGTTATTGATCAACCAGGTCAAGGTTGTTGCACATAAATATCTCTGCAATTTTTAAAGTAGCGTTTGCAGCACTCTTTTGGTTACTGGTGTAAAAAAAAAAAATAAAAAAAAAAATACAACAATCTATATAATTCAGCCTAGTAACCGTTTATATATCTTGCACCAGACCAGGGAGTATGCAACAGATTTACTTTGTGTGGTATCCACGACTAGATTGAAGTCCTGCCTATCCTCTGAAACCACTAATTACATAAGACCTAAGCTGGGTACACATTATTGAAAATTACTTCAGATGCGATTTTTGTAACGATTTTACCAACGACTGAAAGTCCCAATGATCATGCAGATCCAAGTGTACAATTTACCTGCACATCTGTTATCTTCATTTCTCCTAACCATCTGCTGAAAAGATTGTGACCCTATACTCTGTATAGATATCTACTTACGCTCAGGGCCGGATTAACCCGAGGTCTAACTGGGCTACAGCCCAGGGGCCTCAGGCATCCAGGGGGCCCTTATCAGAACTCAGCAGCATTATTGATGGGGCCAGATCAATGCTGCTTAGCTCTGTCACTGTTGTCCTTCCACTGCGCTCAGTAATCTCCATACTGAGGAGATCTTGTGAAAGTGTCACTAGATCTCCTCAGTAAGGAGCTTCCAGCGCGCCATGGAAGGACAACAGTGACAGGAGAAGGTAAGCGCTGTGTGGGGTGGGTGGCGGCGGGTGGCTAACAGGGGGGGGCCTCACGGGAGAATGTGGGCCCCTTAGCCTAGGGGCCTCCATTCCCTTAAACCGGCCCTGCTTACGCTGCTGGTCGTGAGTGCATCCACAGTTCCACATTTGTCCGACATTGTTCCATCATTGTTCATGATTTATAGGAAGTTTATAAAACCAAATCAAACGATACATTGTGTTTTGGTGTCCTAAAACATGCTTGTGGGGGCATATACCCTCTTGCGATATCTGACCAAACATTCGTTTTTCGTGTGATCTGCACAATAATTGCATTAGTGTGTAACCAGATTTATTATGTGTAGGGTAATTTACTTTCTGAGAGTGCTAGGTTGTTGTTGTTTTTTGTTTTTTTGTTTTTGTAAATGTTTTATCTTTATTTCTCTCTTTTCTTTCTTCTTCTATATTTATTGATTGTTCCTCTCTAATATTAGTAATATTTCATACAAATGAGAAGATTTAAAAAGAATGATACTGTCCATCAGTGTACTTTTATTTTATTTGTTTTTTACAGAGGGTTAGACAAATAGTTCTTTGATGCGTTAGTGATAACATTGTGATTTTATGGGGGGTATGACTTGCTCACTTGATGGCATTTATAAAGTCTGAAGCTTTTAGTTGTGCTTTGGTGAGTTAACTGTAATCCTTCTATTCACCAATTTTCCATACATTTTGAGTAAAACATACATACTTGTTTGCCAAAGATAACCTTATTTCTCTGCATATTAATATAGTGCTCCAATTTTATACCATCTGTGTGAACACAGGTCACAAATAGCATAATATTGAGGGCAGGAATGCAAAGAGGATGACATATAATGAAGTTTACATAGGAATCAACACCAAATCAAACAATATTTCAAGCTCCTATTAGAGTTGGTCCTCTAGTAACAATAAAATCTTGGACACCCTTGCTAACAGGAGTAGGGATCTATAGCTTTATATTTCTTTCTGTCTATATGTCAGGGTTTAAAATAGGTACACTATTTAACTGACCACAAACTGTACAGAGAACAAAAGTTTCAAATAGTACGTAGGGCACAGGGCACACCAAAACTGTAAAGGAGACCTGGCAGATAAAGTGCACCATCAAAGCCTAATAATGTTTCCGAGAGCTCCATGAATAACTATTGCCCACTGGTGGGGGCCTGCTGCAGAGTCCACAGCGGCTGCAGCCAGTCACTAGTTTATTTGAAGCAGGACTGGAAGGCTGAATGGGACCGAGCTGCCTTTTTTAGAGCGACCAAATCAGCCCACTAATAAGCTGGCCACACTGGCTGTAAGATTGCAGCAGATATCTGGCATTTGGCTTGAAACTTCAGCATGTGGTGTCTGATGATGTTAGAAATGAAAATTGATAAGATCATTTTCAGGAATGGCGGAAAAGGCAATAGAAAGCGAACGTCTATGTGTGCAGACATCACACCACACTAACAGGCTGTTATGAAGTCAGTGACCCAGCTACTCGAATACTGAGATGAACAGCGGAGTTTCTTTTGATTTAACTATCTGTGTTAATCAAATGTTGATATATGTTAATTGAATGATGATCCTGTTGTTCAACGCTTTAATCTTTATATATGCAAAGTTATCCAGAGAACCCTCTTACCATCTGCGCATTCTATCCAAAGAAAAGTCCCAGCTGTAGAATTGTCTGCCTGGAATGCTCAATTAACTGACTGGTTATCTAGGGATCACTTATACGTAGATGCATTGGGGCGTAATTCTGAAATAAAATATTGGAACATAGTGAATCGATAACACAAATAATAAGAATGCCCCATGTGAGTGGTGTTAAAGTATAATAAAAAAAATATTTATTTTTTGCTCTGTTTACATGTTCGATAGAGTATATACATACATTTTTTTTATTAATTATAGCCATGCATTTTATTTTTACCAGGAGTAAAATACACTATTACAAGAGTGATTTTCAAGGGCTTCAGTCAGAAATTTTAGGTTTTTACTAATGAAGCAGCTATATCCATATCTGGTACTTAACCCTGTGTTTTGATCAGCATTGATTACTATATAGATATACTTTGAACACTATAGAGTGGAAAATCTGTATAGCTGTGTAGTATTTAGCACAAAATATTCTTCTCTTCTCTATAGCATTCAATACAGATGTAGGGTCTGAGTCATTAAGGCACTGAGCGCATTGTGCAGTTGTTCTCAACGGCACGTAAATCGGCTCTGCATACTTCCGGAGTCAGCAAGGAGCGGATCTCAAGATACGTGTGGTGTTGACTATGGGTGTAGGTTCACTCTACTCTACTAGACCAGAAACTGCAGGATGCGTACAATACGTATGTGGAATATGAAATCTCAAAAGAACGCACAGGAAAAAAAATCAATTAATGTTACCTGTCAATAATCTAGTCATCTATGATTAGAAATGGAAAATGTGTAAAAAAAAAAAAAAATTATATATTTTTTTTTTCCGTTGAAAAACATTAGGGTTAGGCTGTCCTTAATATCTACTGTACATAAAATACATTTATACAGTTGGTCCTGATTGCAGACACATGTCATAGCATGCATACGATACTGACTCAGGACTTAGACTAGACCCCTAGCTGGTGCAAGAGATACGGCAGAAAAGCAAGAAATGTCATTCCAACGTGGCTGCATCCGCTTGAGTTTGGCACGCCCACATTGTGAGTACGGGTACACACCCCTTCCCCGCCCTGTTCACTCCCCGAAATTGTACACTGTCATAACTGTCATTTGCTTTGGCATACGCAGTGGACTTCCTTTCGTTGACGGACGAGTGTCTTTGTTCTGGGCATGCGCAGAAGAAAATTGCGTACGATGCGCACAAAAAGATACGTCCCTTAATGACTCAGCCCCGTACTGTATATGTCTATATAGCTGTACTGAATACTACAATGAAGAGCATATATCTATCCCTACGTAGCAATATAACTATATTTAGAAAATAGATACATTTAGAAATCCTACCTAATTGTGGGTCTTCATTGCTAAGGAAATATACTGAATTGTGATTGGTTCATATTAGTAACCAATCAAAGATGATCAAGTTTGAACGTTCAGTTTTTCATAACATTGATGCAGAAATCACAGATGAGTAGTCAATCCATTAGTAGGTACAAAATGCACTAATTCTGCACAGGTGATTCAAACTGGGATTTAATGTGTCATGACAGCTGGGAATGTGTGAGTGTGAAAGGTTTAATCAAAACAAAACCACCTGGTTTTTCTAAAAGTGATGAAAATCCCCAAAATTATATCTCACAATTAAATACCCAGCTCTTTCACCACTAAGATTTACTTTGAGCTGCCACTCTGAGTCGTCTTTGGAAGTCTTAATTCAGCCGTTCTCATAGTGAGCGCCGGGGCGCTGTCACATGGGTGTCATGGCGGCCAGGGCTGCTTGGCCACCTGGCCAAAAATAAAAAATATTTAAACAAAAATACCAATACAGCGGCGGCTGGGACCCAGCATCCTCCTCCCTTCTCACTCCTCCCTGTTCTCTTCTCACTGACTGTCACGCCCAACATTTTCAGAGAGGAGCCTGAAGAAAATATACAGGAGAAAAAGAAGAAAGAGGGCCAAATAAAAGGTAAGTAAGGGAATAGAGGGGAAATAGTGATGGGAAACAGTGATGGAGGGGCAAAAGCATGGTAAAGGGGCACAGTGTGACTTTTGTACATATTCTTTTATTTTGTTTGATCTTATTCCTGTTAAAGAATGCTGTAAATTGTTCTTTAACAGAAAATTGGGGGAAAAAATATATAAAAATATTCCTTTCCCTTGGATTTGTGTATTATTTGCGCAATCAACTTAAGTATTTTTGTCCTGCCTTGTAACAAATTATGGAGACCCTAAGAGTGCCTCAAACTGAGAAAGTTTGGGAACCACTGTCTTAATTTATTCCCAAACGTATCTCAAAATACAATCTCAATCTAATATAATCAGATCAAATTGTAAATGCAACAATTATCTGCCTTAAATGTAGCATTATAAAAACCAAGCCTGTCTGGCACATTAATTATTTAAGAATATGTAGACAGAACTTTATTAAATTGAATTTAATATGACAGAAAATTCACAATGTTTATTGAATAAAATGGGGATAGAAAGTTGACATACAGAAATACAATGCAAAACCGTTTCTTAAGATAAACAGGAGTAAAATCAGATAGAGAAAACTCATATACTTTTCAAGTAATTTGTTGCCTGGGGAAGGCTAGAATGGGGATAGCTTCCTAATAGCAGACTACCCCCCCCCCCCCCCTCCCCAAAAAAAAAAAAACCCTGACAATTTTCAGCATTAACTCCTTGAGGTAAATTTATCAAGCTGCGGGTTTGAAAAAGTGGAGATGTTGCCTATAGCAACCAATCAGATTGTAGCTGTCATTCTGTAAAATGTACTAAATAAATGATGACTAGAATCTGATTGGTTGCTGTAGGCAACATCTCCACATTTTCAAACCCGCAGCTTAATAAATTTATCCCCATAACTTTTAAAATCACTTTTTCCACCTCATCCCCATTTCCTAGTGAGGTCACTGGGAGAAATGTGTATTTATGTTAATCTGTTTTCCAACTGCTCTTATTCTTCTTTTTGTTCCAAAATACTAATCATGAATTCTATAAATGGGGAAACATAACAGATATAATAATGTATTCAGCACACCATGTATATCGTTCCACGCATATCAAAAAGAATTGGGCAGATTAATTCTCTGGCATTAATAGATGACACATGTCATGTACCTATTTACACTAATTACATATCTGCACAGGGTGCTCCCAAAACAAGTATTATGAAAAGTATTATTTTGATGTATTTTCCCTACAGGAAATATAATGCACTGGGATTCCATTATATTTCCTGAAGGATTGACCACCACTACTGGTCTTTGTATTCCCAGCATCTGGACTGTGCCATAAACCGTAGGTGACATGTTGATCTTATCTTGTGGCTGGGTCCCAGGCATCTCCAAATATAAACATTAAAACTAGGTGTCACAGGCCTTAAATTCAGCATCCATTAACCCATGGTTTCCTTGCACAAAGTGATATCACGTGTACTCATGTCTTTGGGAGTAAGCAGCTACATATTTTTATAACTCCTGACTGTGCATAACCGTGACATTTTTTATAAAGCAAAGCTATTGAAGCCCTTAGTTGAGCCATCTACATTTACGAACAACACAAACTCATAAAACCACATACGCAAATTATTTTTTATTTTTGTTTTACATTATACACCCCCCTTTGCACAGTTGCACCTGGTCCAATGTATGGGAAAGCCTATAGATTTGTGGGCAAAGTTGACATCTGAAGGGAAATATGTACTATCTCATTGAAGAAGTTAGGTGGATAAAGGGTTCCTACTTTTGCACTGGAGTGTAGAAAGATTTTATTTTTCAGGATATCACTATATAAATGAGATAATGAGGTAGTGGGGTTGCATTTATAGGGACATTCTCTACTTTGCAGGAGGGAATACGGCTTATTCTACTCACAGACTCATTCTCCTCTCACCCTCCCACTTCCCCTCCTCCCCTGACATCCCAAAGTTTACATTTCCACCAAACTGCATGCAGGATGCTTTTACGAAAGACTATGAGTTGACTGTGTACCTTGATATGCACTTGGCGAGCCAGTTGACATGCTTTGTACAGAAAGCAATGCAGGCCCATAGATTTTGCAGTTTGGAAATTATCATTGTGTCTTTATTATCATCTGTTTATTATACCTTGATAATATGAATATTTATCTTTGTACCCAACCGACCTAAATGTAACCTGTGATTTATACAATTAAAAGGTAAAACAAAATTACCCAAAGCACTTGTTTCTGAATTACATGCTATTTCCTGAGATAACTATTATATATAGATTGAACTGGACCAATGCCGCTAATGTCCATAATATCACAATAAATAGTTGAATGCTTGCTTCGATTTCCCTAACAGTATATTTTAGCATTTTGCTGACCACTTACGCCAATTTGGAAATAACAGTACAATATCGCTTCATGTGTGACTCCCAAATTGGACTGAATCATTTTCAGGCATGTTTGTAAACTAGTTGCCAGAGGACTACTTTCCCCCTATGTGTAGTCCTCTACTGAATGCACTAACAGGTAACCATGTGTTCAGGCCACACAGCCTTATTGACCAATGGCCACATCTGTATGATATGATCACCAATGTGCTGAAAGTGATTCTTTTGCTTGGCCTTGGGTCAAGTGACAGGAACAGACCATATGTGGGCAGCTTTATTCATGGGAGTAGCATTGTTTTCATTTATGAAGAAGATCATCGAGGACGGGTAAAGTTTTAGAACTAAGCCATTTTCAGCATAGCGCGGCCCTTTTTTGTTGTGCATTTCAAGTGTAGTTTATGGATTATTTAACAAAATATGTTGGATCTTCAAGATATGTGAACAGCAAACATTAGTAAAATAGTTCGGAAGTTAACAGTGAACGGTACTTCCAGGGATAAAAATGTGCATCTTTTGGGGGGAGAGAGAGGGTTTTTGTTCACATTTTATATTACATAGAGCTATATGTAAATCCGCTATATTGCTACATCTAATAAGGCAAGCTCATGTATTCACAATGGTTATTGGTTTTTCTTCTAGATGGATGCACAAAAAGAAAGCCAAGGATTACAAAATATTTTGCATGTGTAATTTAATTTAAACTTTAAATTAGTTATTTAGCTGATTTATCTTTTGACCAGGTTTAGGGTAGTTTTAGATAATCAGAAAATGTTACATGCAGCATCTTTAGAGCGTAATCGCTCATATGACAGGAGCAGAACGCTTTTCCATCCATTTCAGTGTGTCAGCAAGGAGCGATGTGAGAGCTCAATGTGTCTACCTAGTACGACCTACAATGTCAAAACGTTTAGTATTTATTTTATTAGTTATTCGAAGACCGTTTGTATCTCACTTGTCTGTAGCAAACAATGATTTAGTAGTATTCTGTGGCAAAACTCGGTGAAGAGAAATGCTTTTATATACTAACAAGTCCAACTACATTTCTTCACATAGAGCTTCTCTTCATTTATGTTGAGACATCTCGGTAACCAGCGAATTGCCTCTTTAGTCCTGGGCTGTGACAGTATTTTCTGCAGAATATGCAGTCACTGCTGCTTAGCTACAAATGCAGGTTTCCTCATGCTGGGATTTAATTGATAACCTATAATCTATAACCCTAGAACTTGACTCACCAGAATTTCAGCAGAAGATATTTATGTTTACAAACTGCTTGACCAAAAACAGTTAAGTAGCTCTTCGTTTGCTATGTTGAAGCTCTAAAGCTCATAAGCTTCCCAGAACTCAAGAATTAAGGTATTAAATAAAACAAGCAGCCCTTATTCTATGGTGCTCAAGATGTACTAGAGAAAGATTTGGCCAACTAGAGGCATTACTGGGTTCTCAAAGCCCCAGGGCTGGCATTCAGCCCACATACAAACTCAGCACGTTTGTTTTTGCACATAGTATAAAGTGAATGCCAATAGACAAAATGTATTTGTATTTTATTTATTAAATTTACTTAAATTAATGTTTCATTTCAACATCAGTATAGCTACAATAAACTGAAATTTCCTTTTAATCAATGACCTGGGGCGCTGTGTTTGAGACTCACTGGGCTTAGATCAGTAGTGATTTACAAATTAAGAAATTACACAAAATCATATACAGATATGATTAGTAACTAGAATATTGGTTGATGGTACAGAGTAGGTTTGCTAAGAGGATCATGGGAACGTACCTTAAATGGAATGGTGACCTATGTTTTGAGTTCTGTCCTCTAGACAAGAAGGAATTTATATTTGTGACCCAATGTTGATAATCTTCTTTATACAGCTAGGACTTCTGCTTTTATTGTTTTAGAGGCAGGTTTTAAATTGGTTTTTTTTGCTAGCTGTCAGCTGATTGTAGTGGGATCATGTTGTGTGTGTTTGCTTTTTTCTTCATCTTTTTGTTTTACTTTTAGGGAGCTCCTCCACTTTGCCAGATCAAATTAATGTTATTATTACTATCTTTTAGGTGCCACAAACAGTACGCAGCGCCGTATATGAAATTCACAGTAGTATGCAATATACAGACATCAACGATCAATAACACATTACAGAACACATATAAACCAAAATAATACAAAGACCAGGCAACTACTATTTAACAAATTATTCACAATAACTTGGTAATGCAGATCAAGTTAATTATGGGACAAGAAGTAAGAGTGATGGTAATGTCTAACGCGAAGTAGGCCAGAGGTAGATACAATAGTGGATATTGTTTAAACAGTTTTGCCCATCATTTTATGTGTGTGTCTGTAGATGTCAAAATTTCCTCTTGGCCTTTCCATACATATTATGTTTTTGCTAACTCCATTCCTCCTCATTTCCATTATTTAATGATGGTGCTGATAATGGAAATTTTAAGCTAGAACCGTTAGATATCTTTTTATAGCGTTTCCCTGCTTTGTTACAATAAATTATCTTTATTTTCAACTCTTGAGTTGGCTGCTTAGAGGAGCCCATGGATGTTTAGAGTAGGCAGAAGGTCCTGAGAGATTAGTCAGAATTTTTGTTCAACTTTTTGGAATTGTCTTCACCTGTCTTACATTTAAGCCTAATTAGTCCATCCAGTTTTTAGATCATGAGCAGCACAGGGCTGGCGCTTCTAAAGGAGAGTCTAGCAGGGCCAGGGTTATTAATAAGTTTGTAAGCCCTGGAGGGGAAACTTTACCACACCAGTGACGCCATTCAGATCAACTGACATCCTGAAAACTCTGCCCATTATACCAGAGTAAAAAATAAATAAAATAAACTCGGATACACTGTTTTAAGAAAACAAAAATCTGAATTGAATAAAAGACTTCCCAAAACCCACATTTACCAGTATATTAAATATGAAATACAATAAAATACCCATCTGCTCACTAAAACGACTGCCATGAAATGATTATCATTGGGATTCCCGGGACTCCACTTCACCACCAGTCAATCATATGTTGCAAGTGTAGGAAACTGCTTGTAATTAGTGAGCAGTGAAGGGCAGTCCCCGGTTACTTATGCTCATAGGGGGGAATGCAATTAGTTACCATAGTGCCTGAAAATGTGTGCAGCTAACTGAGTCCTTTCACATCTGCCTTTCGTTGTCAGCATGTGGGGGTCACTTTTTCTTAATTTTTATTTTTGCTGATTTCTCAGGGAGGGGGTTTCCTGGTGAGGACTACATTAAGTCAAGAAGGAAGTTGTTAATTTTAATAAAGTAGTGAACAAGGGTTTTGAGAATCGATTAATAAGTTAACATTTATTTTAATATGGCGTGCTTTATATTTACTGTGTTAGTAAAATGGGCAGTAGATTTATTGATCTCTTTCCATTATAGCGGTACTGATCTTGTTAATTGCCCCGGCCTTGATACTCAGGGGCTATGATTTTTACAATAGATGTTCATGGACTCCCTATTATTGTGCAAATACCAGCCCAAGCTGTCTAATATCCAGCTGATCTGAATAAAGTAAATACTATATAAAAAAAACTTTACTTTGCCGAATGCCGTCTGCACACAGAGCCAATATCTGACAATTGACCTGATATCGCAAAGTGTGGCCAAAAACGACTGCAGTGGTCAATAACAATCCAATTGAAATCCATTGCATCATTATTGGGTACATTGGAAAATGCAGACATAAAGGAACCGCAGATCACAGTTATTGGCTTGCATATGTAATGATCTTCCTATCCAATCAGGCTGTATCTCATTCAGTTTGGCTGCTAAGAGTGTCTGCTGGTGCTTGTTGAAGATTTGGTGAGGGGACATGCTGACTGTTAATGAATTCTATATATTTATTTGTTACAAATATTTTGAGTATTGCACAGAGCAGCATCTAATGTCTGATTGAAGGTCACAGTAAATTACTTGTAATTCTCCACTATTCAGCCATGTGGGGTTTTTCTTCTGCAAATGACTGACATGTACCTTCTCTTAGAAAACAGATACTGTTGATTCATTAATTTTCTTTATTGTATCCATTATTTATGTTGGCCAGGATCTGTCATTCAGTGTAAACTATGGTTTTTACCATGATCTCATGTTTACAACCATTCAACAGCAAATCTTGTGGCTAGCCATGGTATAGCAAGTAAAACTTATTAATGGGTTTGTTAACATTATGCTTGGAGATTTACTGTATGAGCTTTGGGATTGCAGCAGAATTTCTCAGCATTAAGATTTAAATTATATTGTCTACATTTTTAGATCTAGAATTTATATATATTATGGATTAAGTTATTGGTACTTTCATGTGGCAGCGACGCAAAGCGTAAAAGCATTCAGACATGGTCATATGGTCAGTTGTTGTTCAGACCAAATGCCAGAATGGGGAATAAATATGATCTAAGTGACCTTGATAATGGAATGATTGTTGCCAGATGGGCTGTTTTTTTAGTGCCTCAGCAATTGCTGGAGTTGATGGGTTACAGCAGTAGAAGACTACACCGGTTCATGTTCCTGTCAGCCAAGAACAGGAAACTGAGGATACAGTTGGCACGGGCTCACCAAAATGGCCAGTTCTATTTCTGCTGTACCATGCAGATGGCAGGGTCAGAATTTGGCATAAACAACATGAAGCCTTCCTGTCTTGTGTCAATGCTGCACCCTGGCAGTGGTGGTGATGTATTGATTGTACAGCCTACCCATCTTCTAATGGCTTCTAATAATCACAAAGCACATATCTGAAGCTGGTTCAACAAACATGACAGAGTTCAGTGTCATTAACCAGAATCTCTAAGGCATGCTTCCAGCACCTTGTTGATTCCATGCCACGAAGAATTCAGTTCTGATCGCAAAGGGGGTCCCCCAGTAGTAGAAAGGTGTACCTAATATGTAATTAAGGTCTCAGATGTGCTGACTGTATACATAATTATGACTAAAATGAATGAATAAATACAACTGTTTAAGCTGTTCCACTTTTGGTGATAGGTGTGGTGACAATTCTATTATTTTTTTTTCAGACCTTCTCGGACAACCTGGGCTTCCTAGTGTGTATTTTCTGTGCTTTGGGGGTGTTCACGATACTCTTTATATTGGTGTGCATAGAAACTGTGCTGCAGAAGGGTATGAAGCTATTGGCGGTCATTATCTGGGGATGCTTGGTCGCCATGGGCTATGCATTCATATTCACCGGCAGCGTTGTCACCCCATGGGACCAGGTGAGCTGAACAAGTAATGCACCAGAAAGTTTAGTGAATAATAAACTGTTCTCCTTGTTCTAACATGTTTTGTTTTGGTTGCTGTTTTTAGGTTTATTGGACGCTGTTTGTGACTATTAGCCTGTACACCATGCTACCTTTATGCATGAAGGGCGCCATCTTTGCTGGGCTTAGCTGTTTGGTATCTCATATAATCGTTCTTAGTGTCTACGTGTCTTTATCAAGTCATCAGCTTGCAGGACCTTTTGCCTCGCAGGTAGGAGAACACTCCTTCATATAGAGCTACAAGCACAAATGTGTGTATGCATCCAGCACCTCCCATATAGCTCCCATAGTCTTCCAAATAGCTCTAAAGATTCCAAAATATTTCACTTAATAGGACAAATTATCATGTAACCACTCTGTTTTTAAGTAGATACTGTTTGTATTGTGTTTTATGGGTGTGTGCTCACAGGCAAGATCACATTGAACTGTAAAGTATTGTACTGTAAATGCTTTTAGAAAGCATAATGCAATAGTGATCGATCACTATAAGGAACAGGTTGCCACGTTGCAAAAAATGAGTACAGAAAGTGTAGCCAAATGGAACTAGTAGGCTGCAAATGGCAACATGCTGTGCTATTCATAAATCTATTTATATTGTGTGCATGTATATTTATAAAACAAATCATGACTATGCCATAAACTGAAGATTTCATATATATGTGTAACCTCCCCTGTTACTATGTGTGTGTGGTGCTGGGGCGCATTGGTGGGTAGTGCACTTCCTCACTTGCACTGTCATCTGCCTAGTTAGCTCTCTGACATAGGTATAAATGACCAGAGGGTCCCAGCACATGCAGGTCTTCAGCAATGTTTCTTTAAGGTGTTGGGACACAGGTGTGGTAATTTAGGGTGCAGTGCAAATAGATGTCTCAATGATTTATGCACCAGACCATCTCTATAAAAATAAACTCTTTACACTCCTCTTAACTCCAGCACGATACTTAAATTGTCGATAATACCAAAATAAATATGTACATCTTCATTCCCACTCCAGCACAGGCTGCTAATCCCCCATATCCTCAGCGGGGGCCGTGTCCCTTGGTCTGTAACCCATAATTGCTGTGCTCTCTCTGCCCCCCTACCCACTGGGATTCTCAAACTGCCCCCCCCTTCTCTGTCCGCTGCACTCTTATCCTTGCTTGGTAAGTCTGACACTCTCACTAATGTCCTCTTTCAGCCTCTTCACTCACCCCATGGGGTATAACACCCGGTCTGGTGTCCTCTCTGCCCCTCTGGATTACATTACATACTGCAGCAGCCCTCTCCATAGGGTCTCTTTCCATGCTCTCCCATCTGTAGACATGGCAGATCCTCCATGTTGCCACTATTAATTGGCTCCATACTGCTGTGGCAGCGACCTCTTCTTTATTGGGGAAACCCTTTCTTACTATCAGGGCTCTTATTATGGGGACTCTTTCCCCTTCTTGTGACTCTCTGAACTTGAGCACTCCTTTACCTCTTTATATGCAGCCACGCTTTGAGGTCATTTCTCCCTCAGATCTATCCAATTTTACTCATAGTCTCTCAGTTACGATGCCCTTCGGACCCTTGTGGCAGCATGCTATGGACATGCTCTCAACTTTGTGGGAGGATTCTGTGACCTCCTCTCCTCCATCCCGGGTCCCTGGCTGTCACACACTCCTCACACACTTCTCACACTTCTCCTCAGCTCATACCAGCTCTAAATTACTAAGCAACCTTTCCTGGTGTGTCTGCTTTTGGTCCTGGTGCTGGGACCACACATTCAGTTACTGGGAGTTGTGAATAACAACAGCAGAGGGGGCATCGCATATGAAAAAGGATATGTCATTTTATTGCACATTAATAAAACATACACACAATATAAAACATTCTCAATAATAATAGTCAGGGTTGCCAAGAGTAATTCAGGGCCCCGGTACAACAAATTCATGGGGCCCCCCTTACAGGTGCGCAAGTTACAAAATTTTGCGCCGCCGCAGAGCGGACAAAAATTTACATTGTCCCACTAGAATCACAACATTTCACACACTCTCCTGCTCTCTCCTACCTGTTCTTCTCACTTTCATCCCATGTGGCTGCAGGTTTCTTTTGTTGTGGCTTGTCTGGCTCCTGGAATGTTGGGGGACCCTATTTGGAAAAAAATGGCTACATTTAGAAAGTTACAACCAGCCCCACCGTTAAATCAATAGCACCCATGATTAATAATAAGGCCTTCCTCCAGCCCCAACATTAAAATAATAGTATTCCCATTGCCCCGCAAACAAAATAGCAACTATTAATTAGCCACCAACTACCTCACACACACTACATTGCCAAAAGCTCCCTGTGCCATCACACACATTACTGTGCCCCTTCATCATCACCACACTATGCCCCCTTATGATCGCACTGCGCCCTCCATGCTGCTTTTGCCCCGTTCTTTATCCCCCTGTGCCATGCTGCCTTTCCCCCCCCCTTTCTTCATCCCCCTGTGCATTGCTGAATATGCCCCCCCCTTTCTTCAACCCCCGTGCCATGCTGAATTTGCCCCCCGTTCCCTCATTCCCCGTGCCATGCTGAATTTGCACCCTCTTCTTTCATCCCCCTGTGCCATGCTGAATTTGCCCCCCCTTCCTTAATCCCCTTGTGCTATGATGAATTTTCCCCCCCCTTCCTTCCTTCA
The DNA here is from genome assembly GCF_038048845.1 of Mixophyes fleayi. Taxonomy (NCBI): domain Eukaryota; kingdom Metazoa; phylum Chordata; class Amphibia; order Anura; family Limnodynastidae; genus Mixophyes; species Mixophyes fleayi. The sequence continues at coordinate 314,913,135 of NC_134402.1, forward strand.
ACCCCCTGTGGCATGGTGAATTTGCCCCCCCCTTCCTTCCTTCCTTCATCCCCCCTGTGCCATGCTGAATTTGCCCCCCCCCCCCCTCCTTCCTTCATCCCCCTGTGCGCCTCTGCGTTTCTCCTCTTTCACTTACCTCTGTATTACTTTTTTTCATCTTTCTTTTCTTCTGACTGTCTTCTGTTTTCTTCACTGAATGACGGGCGTGACGTGATGAGAAGGACGCCGGCGCCGCGATCATGTGAGTATTTGTATACACACATGATTGCAGCGCCGCCCGGGTAATTAGTACACGCTCCTCCCCCCCCCCCCCCCTCGTCGGCCCTGATAATAGTACAAAAACTAGAATACCCAAGAAAGTTGTATATGCTTTTGTATATCTGGAGTCTTTAACTTACCTATTTGTCAGTTTTATACATTAACTTTGTGATTTTAGATTATACTGCATTTTTTTTCAATGTGCGCTCTGCTTTTGTTACCATATACCTGTTGTATGTTTTGGTCTGCATCTGTCTTTTCTTCTAGCAGGTGGTCAGAATTCAAGGGTATTTAAAATTATTTTATAAACTTATTTCTCAATATTATTTATTAATGAGTGATGGCATTGTACAGAAATAACAGAACATTAAATAGAAGCCATATATATCTATGTACTTTCCCTCTGGCAATTTATCACAAAATGCGTTGTTCAGCAAATGGGAAAACACTTACTCAGTAAAAAAATACTTTACAAAACATATAGTGCTGTTACAGATTATTAAATAATGGCATGTGCATTAAGATATTGGGTGATAATTTAACAGTCTTTTTAACCTTAGGTCCAGTCCACTTGTGAAGTATAAAAGTAGATAGTGAGTATAGCGGTAAGAATACTCTTCTCATTGTTGTACCTTTCTATAGATTATAGCAGATGTGGTCATCTTGCTGTGTGGAAATGTGGTTGGAGGCTATCACAAGCGTGTCACCGAGAGTGCACTAAAGGACACGTACCATGAAGCCATCAACTTCATTCACTCTCGACGCAAGTTGGACTCTCAGGAGAGGCAGCAGGTATAGTTTTCACCCAGCAGAATAATTGTAACAATTAGTACCATTGGTGTTTTTATCCTAACCTAGTTTACGCATATGCCCTAAAGACTAGAAAGCCATTCATTTCTGTTGTGTATGGATGTTTACACCTGACTTAGCACAGCACTGTAGGACACTGTTGAGGTTCCTCAACACCAGCCCTGGAATGCATCATAAACTACTGTGTAGGACTCAAATTAAATATTTAATAGTATCTAATCTATTGTGTTATGAGATGACTTGTATGTGTTTTTGTTTTTCACGGATTCTGTTATGCATTCCACTGTGGTTTAGTTTCAAAACAAGTGATGTCATGCAAGTGGGCGGTGTCAATTAATTATTAATTAACTGTACTGTCAGAAATATCAAACCTGCACAATGTTTTTTGCCTTTGGTTAAACACCTAAAATGAGAGCTCTATAGACACTGGGCAATATGCAGTGATTAATTTAGATACAAAGTAGATACTTTTTACTGTGTCTGTGGGTTGTACTGTACATTTGTTGGATAGGGCAATATTTATTTCAGTCAGCTGCTGTATTGGCAATCAATTTCCTTTGTGACCCTCTCTAAAATGATTTTTATTTCCAACTTTGCAGGAGCAGTTGCTGCTTTCAATCCTCCCACAATATATTGCAACAGAGATGAAGGAAGAGATAATAGAGAGGCTAAAAGAGAAGAGACCACAGAAGGAAAGTACCAATAACTTTCATAATCTGTACATTAAGAGGCACAAAGATGTAAGGTGAGTAATACTGCCAGACGGTGCATGAGTTTTAACTTTACAGTCAGCGATATGTTTTTATATCATAGTGAGTAGCAAATTGTGTGTGTTGTTTTGTTTGTGTGTATATATACTGCCACATTGATGAGATGACATTTAAGATATAGATCATAATGTGTTGCAGCATCCTGTACGCAGACATTGTTGGCTTCACATTGCTCTCCAGTGAGTGCTCCCCCAAGGAGTTGGTCCTCATGTTGAATGAGCTTTTTGGAAAGTTTGACCAGATAGCAAAGGTAGGTAGTGAAAGTGGAGAGTTGTTGTGTTAGTAAATAAATTTGGTGGCAGTAGGTGTGAGATAAATAAATAATAAATGGAAGGAATGAGTCACCTTTTTCTTCATCTGCAGGAAAATAACTGCATGCGCATCAAGATACTGGGTGATTGTTATTACTGTGTGTCAGGGCTGCCGGAATGCTTGCCAGACCATGCCAAGAACTGTGTTCAGATGGGTTTAGACATGTGCCAGGCTATTCGGTGAGAACATTCATGACATCACGCTAGTTTTCTATATGTCCTTTTTGTTTTACATACACTCTTTCACTAGATTATTGATGAGGTCCACCCAGGGCCAGTAATATATGCAATTAGATTTTCAACTTTCTATTGTAGTGTTTTTTTTCTTTAAATAAATATAAATATACTTATTGAATATTCCTATCTCCAAAAGCATAGAAAATAAATCCTACATTGTATAGTTAATTACTAAAAGGTTGACCTGATACATATAGCAAACTACATAATCCTTGTACATTTATTTCAGTCCAGAAATTTCTAATTATGGGCCGGTGTTTAAAACCACCAATTTGTACAGTGCATTTGTGTTGACAAGGTAACTGCAAAACCGTTTAAACCTAAGACTACTCTTCTTCCCCATTCCTTTGAAATGCAAAATAAAGAAGTTCTACCACTGAAAGAGCCTTTTACAAATCCTTTTAAAAAGGGAATGGAAGTGCAGGGATTTAGTTAAGTAAATACTATAGTTATTTCTGGTATACTACAGGCTCAGTGGAACATGTTCTTTGATTCACAGTAATGTCTAAAAGTGGGTTTAAATCATCTTTAAATATAATTTCATTGCTCAGAATACACAAACACATTGTGAAATGGAATGAGACAAATGGTATGAGTGTGAGGTCTGTTGGAATTTAGCTGCACAGAAGGGGGACAGACCCAGATGTTCTTGGTTCTTCTGAACAGTACTCTGCTCTTGTTCACATTCCACATACTGAAGTAAAGACTTTGTTTCCATTGTTTCTCCAGGAAAGTGCGTAAGGCCACAGGTGTAGATATTAATATGCGTGTTGGAGTGCATTCAGGAAATGTGCTGTGTGGGGTCATTGGACTTCAGAAATGGCAGTATGATGTCTGGTCACATGATGTAACACTGGCCAATCACATGGAAGCAGGAGGGGTCCCAGGGTAAGATTATGAAAGTAATACATTCCACCTGTATTCATCTTGCGTACTATACACTGCCGTATCACTCATATTGTGCTGTCCATTTGTTCTGTAGGAGAGTACACATAACAGATGCTACTCTGTCACACCTTGGAGGTGAATATGAGGTAGAAGATGTGACCTATGGACAGAGAGATCCCTACCTTAAAGAGAATAACATAAAAACATATCTGGTCATCGACCACAGGGTGAGTCACAATGGTTTAGGCATCTTATATTTTGTTTAGGTGCTACCTCCAGGTTTTCACATAGCAGATCACACTTATTCCACAATTGCATAATCCGTATTTTATTCTGTTATAAGTTTCTTATGAATATCTAGTATTTTGTGGACTATTTCGTTGTTATTCATTCTAAACAGATTTTACTAACTGTTTTCCAAATATTTACATATCGTACAGTTTGTCGTCGTCATCATCATGACCACAAGCTCCATAGTGCTGGACAGTCAGCATTACAAACCATATAAAATACAAATTAAACATAAGAAACAATGAGATGACTCAGAGTATAGATGTTACAGTCTAGACTCTAGAGGAAAATGTATTTCTTTACAACCAAAAGGACATCATTTTTGGGGATTTTTTCTTCAAATGTGGTTAGAGTTTTGTTTTCTCCCTTTTATTTCCTTTTGACATAAACACACAACAAGCAAAAGTAAACAGAAAAACAAAATAGGAAAATAATATTTAGGAACAACTAAAAAGGTATTTTAATAAGCAGATGTATTTATAGCAATACATGGATATATCCTGGAAGTCCTGGCATGGTGGAAACACAAAAGTAGGGATTACAAATAATAGAAAGGTCAGGCAATACAGCCAGCATTAACATACCAACAACACACAGCAATTAAAGTCTGAGTCAAGGCTAAATATTTTTGACAAGTGTGATACATGACACAGTTGCTGTTCTTGTAGTACTAGTTTGTTGGCTTCCCAGTGGGAGAAGAAAATGACGTACTGGTTTACAGGCACATATTAGAAGCCACTCTGCACTGTAAAGAGAATGTTTTTGAGGAGTTGTTGAACCCATCAGACACAAACACAGTCATATTGAGAAATAACCAATGGTACTTATGACTAAAGCAGGTCTGGACATCCTGTGGCTCTCCAGGTGTTGTGAAACTAAAAGCCCATATAATCTTTGCCAGCCGATAGTTGGCAGGATATGCTGGGACTTGTAGTTTCACAACACCTAGAGAGCCACCAGTTGTCCAGGTATGGACTAGACACGAGCATTAAAATGTGTAAGTATTTCTCTTATAATTTTCCCAGTGGCCCATTAACATTGTATATATCCTTGCAAAAAGTAAATATTTTTGTTATATTTGCAAAGGACATGTTGCACTATGTGTGAACGTAGTCCTGAAAATATTTAGCTCCTGGTTTACGAGTCCCTCCCTGCCAGCATCCACTGCACCTCTGTTCAGAAGTAGCTTGAGGATTATTTAGCTGCTAGGAGTGCTCAAAACGTCATAGGTGACCAGGAAGATAGTCCCATGAAATATAGCTGTCTGTTCCCACAGGCTACTGAGGACAGTGAGGAGGATGACATACTGCCAACAAAGTGTGCCGAGGTCACCAAGACAAGGGCATCTGTTCGTATGACGCGCTATTTGGAATCTTGGGGGGCTGCTAAGCCATTTGCTCATCTAAACCACAGAGACAGCCTACTGCCAGAAAATATCAGCACCTCCCGCATGACGGTGAGAGCCCACATATGTATCATTAATCTTCTACTTTAACTTACGCATATATTAATGAATATCCATGCTTTACTAATTTAGTGAATGTTTCATGCTATTCTCACAAACATCATATGTTGCAGCTGCCCATTTACTTATATGCACATTAATACCAAGAATATAAATTTTATATTATATGCTCCAAAAGTTGTTTTATGTCTGTTTATTCTTTAGGTCTTCCCAATGACTTCTGTACCTTCAAACGACAAGTAAGAGCAGGAACCTACTTTCCTTCTGCCTCTCTGTGCTTTCTACATGTCCCTGTAATGTGAAATACCCTTTTAAAGAGACCCCTGGATATTATTCTCACCCTTTTGTCCTGTGGCCCCCATAAATATCAGCATATTTTGTTCTGGATTAAGCTGACCCCATGCACGGTAAGATTAGCCTATGTGTTAGTTTAGAGGAGTATTGAAGATACAATGGATTCACAAAAAAGTCACGGAACAAATTCAGCTCATACATGGTCTTGTTTACAATGTGTCTCTGCCTGGATATGTGACAACATGAATTAACAGAGGACAATGGTAACTGCATTTGTGTATAGATATGTGTCTAGGTGCAGAATTGACACACTATGCATGTGCAAAACATGTGTTCATATTTAGAGTTGCGCACATCTTGCACATGTTATCCCTTACGGTTGTAGAGGCGGATTTAGAGTGCTAAGGTGCAGTACAGTATGGGAGTACAGATGCAAGTTAAGCACCCCCCTTTCAGATGCAAGTTATTTTGCATTACACCATTCATGAAATTTTTAGGTTTGAGTCATGGATTTTGCACATACATAAACCCGTGCAGGTTTTGGAGTTGATAAAGATGAGTATTTGCTCCAGACTCTTCTATACTCACTAAATTAAGCTCCTAGACATTTTTTATGAAAAAAGCTTCCTCCTCACCAAAGAGAATCTCTAGAAACCCATCCTGGATATTATTATTATTATTATTATTATTATTATTATTATTATTATTATTAATAATAATCATAGGCAAACCGAGGGGGAGGGGTTCCTAGTGCCTGGAAACCCCCTCCAAGCCTGGGGCACTGTATAATTGAGGTGGCTGGACCCTGCACCCGCTTCACACGGCTCTGTTAGATAAGAGAGAGCTGCGTGCACCTAACAGTAGTGCACTCAGCATTGCCCATGTATATTATGGGGATAGGGAGAGTTGGAGAGCAGCCAAGCACTGTGTAATATTATAGCCACGCCCCATGCATGCTAGTCACGCCCACTGGCGGCGTGGTGTGGAAACTCCCCTCTGCAAATCCTGCGTTTGCCCTTGATAATATAATATATATAGTAACAGCATATTCTGTAGAACTTTACAATTGGGAACAAACACCGTAATAAAGCAAGATTGCATATTAACAGACAAACAAGCTTGCAATTTGTATATAAATATAATGGTTTCCTTACCACCTCATTTAAATTATACCTTTTTCATTATTACTCTTTGTTGTTTTCTTTTCATCCATTTGTTCTCTTTATCTTTTTCTCAGTAACTTTCTGTTTCTTCAAGGTCTCGTTCACCTAAAGAAACAAATGAGCCATCAAATGAGAACATCTTTAATATCCTGGAAGAACTCAACTCCCAAAGGTAGTAAGTATTTTAAGAAATATATTGTTTCTCATTGTATGTAACACTGAAGATCTAACTATGTTCTTTCATCTCATTCAGGCAGTGGAAAAAGTCTGATGATTTTAACCGGGTCACTCTCTATTTCAACCAGCCAGCCATAGAGAAAGAGGTGAGGGGCATTTGTCTTTGCTAGTTTAATTACAAAATAATTTATGGCATAATAAGAATCATAGGAAACCTATCTTGGACAACCATTAACAGAGATGACCAAAGGTCAGCAGTGATTTTGAGGCATCTGTTTCACCAGTAGGCACTGGTGTCTCCAGCACTGGTTATAGTTTGAAAATTATAAATATTGCCTTAAAACACTAAGGAAGACCAGACTGCACATTGTACTTTTTAGGTGCAGTTGATGTGGGTCAGTGCACCTATAGCAGTCATTTGATAACCCTACACATGTAGGTGGAGAAGATGGAGTGGAAGGAGCTTCTAAACCCTAATTACAACAGAGTAGAGATGCAAGGCCCATGGCAACTAGTGTGATTAAATTGTGAGGTCAAATGCACCTCTACATGAAACTGGGTCCATACATCTGTTGTATTGATAAGTAAAGAGTTATTATACAGGGAAGTTTTGTTGCATCAATTTTGAAACAATTGTAGCATGCATTCACAACTAGAGAACCTATGGAAAGCAAATGGAATGACAGGTCTCCTGTGCTGTTTCCCACAGTACAGACTTTCTGACCTACCATCCTTCAAGTTTTACACAGCCTGTTGTTTCTTCATCTTTACCTGTAACTTCATTGTCCAGATGTTGGTGTCTCCCAAGTAAGTGACCAAAACTCTTATGAGAATTAATTAAATTCTATCCGTCTTGTCTGTGTGTGTGTCTATCACACCCCCTTCTCCTCACTCTAGGAGGGGTGTTATGAGATGTGTATGCGGGTGTGTGTTTCCCACTCGCTGTCCTCTAATGGCCTCCAGCCATGTCTTCTCCGCTAGTTCTTTGGGGACGTAGAGAGTGCTGACTTGGGGGATTCCTTGTACCTACACAGACCTTTACACAGAATGCTACACACACAAATATGCTACAATAACTACCCTATTTGGCAGGAGAATCAAAGCAGCAATTTAAAGTTGATAATACATGACATGACAACAGTTATGTAACATTAAATGCAGTGGACTAAATATTGGCAAGACAATAAATGATAGCTAAAATGTATAGTGTGATGAAGTAATATACATCAGTATGCAAGTGTAACAATATTTTGTAAAAAAAAACATGACTACTAGATCCAATTCTAATAATCGTGATCCAATCCAGTCACACAACACTCAGTCACTACATAGAAATTATTAGTCTACTACTACTCATTTGTTATAAAGTGTTGTCAGAGCACATTTGATTTAGCTGGTAACCTGGGTTACTTAAATTATGCTGTTGATGCCTTAGAAGTAAAGACTCAGAAAAACGGGCTAAGTGGTTAGATTTAATACTTTGTGCAAAGTCAAATTAAGACACTATAAAGATAACTCAATCTGTGTATTACTGATGGGCATTGGTTAGTGTGTTTTGTATGACTTAAACTACAGCAGGTGTACAGAGGGTACTATATTAGCCTTGTATATAAATAGTTTCTCCTCTTTTGAGACAATGTTGACAAAGTGACTGATAAACTCAGTCTCTAAATGTTTTGGGCGCAGTAAATTGCCCTCCGCACTGATTTTACTCGCGGTTATGCTGGCTAATAAAGCTCCCACACGTCTGTAACACAAGCCTGTCTTCCGTGTTGGCTGATAGACTGATTACACAGCTACTGGCTTTCAAAGGAGAGGCTCCCTCTTATTTGCTATTTGAAGATTACTCCTCTCATCTTTATAGGGTTATATCATGCTCCTGGTGTGAAGAATGCCTATAGTACCTTGTACTCTCTCTTCCCCCAACACTGATCAGTCTCCTTCTTGTTATACATCTCAAACGCCTCTTTCCCATCAGCGGCTGTAAGTGTTTCAACTGTCTTCTCTTGTCCTGGCCCCACTGTCTGTCCTCTTGCTGGCTTACCGGTCAACTCTTCATTCAGCTGTGGGTCCTGCACATTCTTCACATTCTGCCCTGCTGTAGACATGCCGGGGAATACATTCTTCTACCATGGCTGACATAAATTGTTACCACAATAACATAAAGGGACTACATTATCTATCCATCATAAAAAAGAGAAGGAGATCATGGGTCGGACTCAGAGTGAGATGTATGTCTTTTTACATAGCCCATCTCTAAAAAAAAATTTGCATGCTGAGAAAGTGAACTGAAGAGGTGTGACAAGGGAGGGGGGTTGTAACGTAGGCAATGTACAGTAAGACGGGTTTAAGCAAATGTGGATTCAGAATGGATCGTAGTCGCAGATACGGCTGGATCTGTGGGGGTTTTTTTTTGAGGGTGGTGAGAGTTACGTAGTGGATGATGATTACGAACAACCAATCTAGCAATCCACTTTTAACTAGAGGTATGCAAATGACTTGTTCATGCTTATTGAGACTTCAGTAGTCGCTCTTCCATGGATTGGAATTTGCCAAGCATGTTGTTCCTGCTGTGTTAGCTAAGTGTTGGCTAAGTTATTCAAGTTTAAATGATACTTCAAAGCAATTACGTAACATATAAAATAAAAAGGTTTTTGTACATGGATTTGTGTCTGAAGGGTCTGTCTGTTTCAAGCAAACGCATCTGGTACTCATTCAGATCCAGATGACTCTTCAGATCTGAATATGTTGTACATATGCATACACTTGCGTGCAACCTTTTCACAAGTTATGCTTTCATTTCACTCTGAATCAGACCCAATGTTTGTGTGTGTGTATACAAATGTGTGTCTGAAACCTTCAATGGCAGCAGTACCACTTTATCAATGTAATATATATGTGCTAATCTATCCTTCACTGTAGGTTATGAGGATATTCTAGGGTACGAGGTCACAGATCTGTGAGGTGACTTCTAATGTCTGATATGTTAAAGTAGTGAGTGCAGCATTCCTTACAGTACATACATTTTCTTAATGACGACAGAACTCCCTGTTTCAGAGGCGGAACTAGCGAGCTGTGGGCCCCCGTGCAGGGAAGGGCAGAGGAGGCAACTGGGGCCCACAGCTCGCTAGCTCCCCATGCACCTGCTGCACCAATGGTAGTTCTATCACTGCACCGTTTATACATTATAAAAGTTACACTAAAGTGTTTAAAAATGTATCTTTTCTGTAGAAAAACATAAGTGTTTCAGTAATGCGGTATGACTAGGATTCTAGGGAAGTGAGCATTCTTGGTTAAAGATTTCCATAGATAATAGTCACTGTCGCTGTCCTAAGATCTCCGTTCTACCCCCAGGAACTCGACCCTCGGTATCTCATATGGTATTTCATTCTTCTTGTTCCTGCTCTTCCTCTTTGCCTGCTTTGCTGGACATCTGGCCGTAAGTACTTTCCATAGACTGTTTTATGGAATTTATTTTAATTATTGTTTTGTTTTTATTATTATCTTTTTCTGCATTCATAGCAGAATTTTATTAAATTTGTTTGGAAAATTATAGTGAACCAGTCTACTGCGTATAGTGGAGGCAGAAAGCTTGTAGGCTGAACTGTTATTGAGGCTGTACATACAAACTGAGTCCGTTCCCTCCATTGTGTGTAGACATCAGGTTTACTCTATTTGTTGGAGGGATTTTAAGAATGAAATTACAAAGTTTAAAGGCATTCCAACCTCAAAAATATTCTTTGCCTGTTCGTGTCTAGTACAGTACATGCTGCCACAAGACCAGGGCCCCAAACTACTGTATTGTGGAGGATTATCACACAGGAATAATATGGGAAGGCTTTGAGTATACATAAGGGGATTATAAGTAAAAAAAAATGAACGGTAAATGTATTAACATCTCATAAGAAATTACAGGTAATCCTGCGCCTCTAATTGTAATATATATGTACACTCAGTGGCCACGTTATTAGGTATACCATTCTAGTACTGGGTAGGACCCCCTTTGCCCACAGAACAGACTGAATTATTAATGACATAGATTCCGCAAGGTGCTGGAAACATTCCTTCGAGATTCATGTTGTCTTGCTAGCATCGCGCACTGGCTGCAGATTTGCAGCATGAATGTGGAACAGACAAATCTCCCTTACACCACAATCAAAAGATGATCCATTGAATTGAGTCCTCTTCAAGGAACAAGCTTGAGATGACGTGTGCATTATAACATGGCATGTTAATCTGTTGGGTGTAGTGATCACATAATGGATGGACTGTGGCCATAATAGGATCCACATCATCATGAACAATACTCTGGTAGAGTGTGGAATTTAAACAAGACTCAGTTGGTATTAAGGGGCCTAATGTGTTCCATGAAAACACTCCCTACACCATTACACCACCACCACTACCAGTCAGCACTGTTGACACAATGCAAGATGGATCTCTGGATTCATATATTATATAGTAATCTGCATGACTAGGCAATGACTTTCCAATCTTCAACTTACTAGTTTTGGTGAACCGTTTCTTGTTCGTAGCTGACCAGAGTAGAACCCCGTGTGGTCTTCTACTACTGTAGCCCATTTGCTTCAAATTTCAACTTGCTGTACGTGCAGAGATGCTTTATCAAGTTACATTCTCCTTTGACGTGTCTCATTAACAAAGCATTTTTGCCCACAGTACTACCGCTCATTGTATGTGTTTTGTTTGTTTTTTTTTGTTTTTTTTGCAATGTCTATAGAGACTGTTGTGCATGAAAATCCCAGGAAATCCGCAGTTTCTGAGATACTCAAACCACCCTGTCTAACACCAATAATCATTCCACGGTCAATATCAGATTCCTTCCCCATTCTAGTGTTTGGTCTGAACAACAACTGAACCTCTTTACTATGTCTGCATGCTTTAAATTGCTGCAAGATGATTGGTTGATTAGATATATGAATTCATCAGCTGGTGTACCTAATAAAGTGGCAACTGAGTGTATATCTCTTTAATATTTATTGTACATTAGGGAAGTACAAAGTGAAAATAAAAAATAGGGCTAGACTTGGGGTTAGACTTGTTCAATGAAATGACTGTATGAAAAGATTAGTGGATATGAGATGTATAAATGCATTTCCGTATAATGGGTTTTTCCGCTGAACCCGTCCTTATTTTAATTAGTGTAGGCATGCGGTACAAAGTTGAATGCAATTACTGGATAATCTCTGTAGCGTTATAGTGCTGAGCGCCAGAGTGCAGCCTCAACTGCTTATTGGGACCTTGGAGAAATTGAGGATTATAGCTTCAATTTGGCACTAGGTATCTACACCAATTATAATGCTAAAAGAAGTGGAAAAGCAATTTAAATTGTCTTTATATAACCGTAACATGTGAGGGGGGTCATTTATAATATAATTTATTTTTACTGTGGCCCTTTAATCTCCATTTTGAAATGTGAGACTATGTTTACCTAGACAATATATATGTAATAGGAGGAATTAATGACCTGATTTAGAGCTGGACGTAAATGCATTTGTGCCACATTAATATGCAGTTTGTGTAAAATTTGTTAAACTGCACATGTGCACAACTTACCCTCAACTCACAAGTTGTAGGTACATCTTATACTGGCATTCACTGGCACTTGGAGAGGTTTTCATGTGTAAGTTCAGAATAATTATAGCAAGTCAACCACTCCCCTTAGAGATGTGCAACTCCAAATAAAACTGTGGAAACGTAAGTGTTCAGACACCTTTTTATTTGGACTCAAATGTCACATTTTTGTGATCAACTCTATATCAGGTCATAAGTAAATAACCACCCTTGCAGGAGATCCCTACAAATGACATCAGTTTTTCTTCTGATCAAGTTGTGAGAGCACCATTGTGTCTCATGCATGACCCACTTAGTTTAATTCACATCTTATTTTTCTTACTCCAACAGAAATGTATCCTCAAAGGACCACAAATCCTGCACTGGGTTCCGTCTCTGTCCTCTGCCATCTCCAGCCGGCCCTGGTTTAGAGTGCCTTTTGGGATCTTGACAATTGTCACTGTGTTATTCATGGCGGTTTTCAATTTGGTAATTGTTCATCATTTGTGTGTCTGTGTCTGTGTTTGTTTGGGGTTTTTTTTCTTTATTTGTTTTCCTGTGAAGTTTCTTGGACTTCTCGCTATTGTTTTATACCTTCTGGATGGAATTAAAATGCGTAATAGTCAGGAAATCTAAAATGCACCAGGTTAGGAAAATCGCTTCATATGATCTACTTTTTAAATTGTATGCAAATGACAACCTAAGCGAATTAAACAATTGTGGTGGGGGGAACCACACTCTGGGACTACCCATGAAAGAATAAAAACAGTTCTCTATGTCTAGCTTTTGCAGACGAAGGATAGGTTTAGTAGAAGAGGACCAAAACTAGTGTTGGCCAAATCGGATCTTTCCATTTGGCCCAAGTGACAAGTGGCAAAATCACTTCCAGCATACCTTTTACGAATGCTACTGTGGTCGGTAATTTACCACATGCTGATAGTAATTATCTTTCCATTGTGTTTTCCCATATGCCTGATAAGAATTTGATTGATTTTGATGGGACTATTATTGGTCTCATTTGGGTACCACACACACATTGCACTGATAATTTGCCCAGTATAAGTAATGATTTGGCAGCATTTGTGGCGAACTTAACTAATAGAAGTTGCTACACAGAAGACCCTTCTTCGGTCAAGCATTACAGGTCAGCCTAAAGCATTTACCTTGGTGCCCCAAAAGCTGCAACATTCTATGGCATATTAGTAAGCCATTAGACAATATTTGTATCAAGGTTTCTAAACTTGTTTTACATGTACCCCAAGAGTTACCTCCAACATATTGAAGGGATATTTCAGTCTGTAAAATTGAACTGGAAAGAAAATAAAGTTTCCTATATTTAAGTAAAAATTGCAGTGTATATACAACAAATTAGAAGGGATATTTTGAAACCTTTAAAAACATAAGGGGTTGCTTGATATACATTTTACACAGTGTGTAGGAGGTAGATTGAATACATGGAACACTGATCTAGTCTGATATATTAATTTATATACAACTGTTCTTTTAACGCCTGTTGGTTAGCATACATATCATTTATATAGAACTTTTGTTGTCTATTCTTTTGGCTGTATCAGGCCAGAAACATATCAATACCGGCAAACTGGACCAAAAAATTGGCTTGCCCATGAATGACCAGATAGAAATAAATTGGATCATTTTGAAGCATGTCAGAGGCCGCTGTTGGCCTGTTTGTGTGTGTTTTAGAGCAAATACATTCTTCTATTACTTTACCATGGCAAATCTTTGGATCAGCAGGCCTTATATAATTCTTTTAGGATTGTACGTCTTCAGTGAAGCTTATCTGATGTAGCCTTTTCATTCAGTTTTTTCTAACAGAGGACTGGTGTCCAGAGGTCTCGCTGAATACATCTGTAACTCCAGCTATAGGAGCTCAAGCGCTATACAGCCTGCCTGTAAGTAGATTCTTTTTGTAGATTGTTTTGAGTAATGCTAGAGGCACATATCTATAAGATAATCTGCTCTCTCACTAGTCTACATCCAGCAGTGATTCTGACTTGTGCATTAAAACTTTACACAATTCTGCTTTGTGATACCATATGTTGCTCTCTGAAGTTATATTTCATTATCTGCTTTTTTCTTTTTTTTTTCTTATCTGTTGAATAATGTGATCTATGATATCATGTTTATCTCTGTATTGCTGTATGACCACTTTACATATATGAGTAGGGGAACTTACATACTGTTGCCAATGACAGATTAGTTTATTGAAGCACACCAGATCCTCTACTGTTTAGAATGATTAGACGCTGTGCTTTAAATGTGGACTGTAAAGTGTCCGTATGACCCCCACCTTAATAGTTATGTATGTAAAAACGGACAGTATTATAAAAATGATGTTGATTTTACACTCTTCTTTTTCTAGTATTACATGTATTGCTGTATTCTGGGGCTCTTGGCTTGCTCTGCCTTCCTGCTTATGAACTTTGAAGTCAAGCTGATCCTACTGAGCATTGCCCTGGTGATATATAATATCATCTTCTTGTACACGAACAGCTGGCAGTCTGACTGTTACATGGATTGGCTCACACTAAACCAGAACATTTCCAGGTATGCATGAGTCACTGTCCTTGTGTTATATTAGGCATTTTGGCTGTTGATTTGCAATCCTAGGATAGCCACATAATAATGTTGGGCCTGCTAGCACTTATAACTCATGTACGTGTTTAGTTGTGAAATAGTGTTATTCTTTAGTTTTTGTAAAAAGAATGTCACAAAGAGCATATTCTTCAAATTTCTACATTATGCCTTTTGGTTCTCCTACTGTAGGCCTGGAGTCGTGAAAGAGCCGAAAATTATGGGCAGTATTGCATTGTTCATCTTCTTCTTCACTCTGCTGGCATTGGCCAGACAGGTAAGTGCCTGCCAGCTAACGGATGGGGCTTTTGGAAAATAAAGGGGTTGATTAAAGCAGGTAGTGCACCCAGTGCATAACTGGATAATCTTTTATGTTACTGCTTTTCCTCTAAGCAACTAGATTTGACCATCACAATAAGTGTTTTAGTGTGCCAATTGGTCTTAAACTAGAATTTAAATGGAAAGCTATTTGCACACTTGGATGCATGGAGTGCACTTCTGTGCATTGCAAGGCATCTAATCTGTATGGTAACGTAACATACCTGAGCCAGATCTTTTCTCCTTTTTACTTAGTCATCTTGTTTAATAACAATGGAGTTGTCTTCCAAAGTAATTTGGGTGGGCCGTAGAAACACATGTAGATGATGCTTAGTCTGGATTTGCATGATAAATGCATGGGTTGGGCTCATACACTTGGCACAATCGCATCTCAGACCGGCCTCAAGTATCTTTGTGAATGTTTTTGTACAGTGTCTGCCCATTGGATAGGACCCTAAAGAATAATTCTAACCCTTACCATTTTGAGACCATATCCTTGACCTTGGGGCAGATTCAATTCGGAGCGAAGGGATGCGATGTGACTCCAGAACAGTCCGTGGGGACGCATCACATCAGATTTTTTACCGAAATCTCCGCTCATTTTCCCTCGCATCCCATAAAAAGGAGAGGGACAGTGAGTGGAGATTTCTATACCATATTAGCCAGCAAGGTGTACAGCCGGACATCAAGGTGACCTGGAGGCACCTCGTGGCTAATTGAATCTGCCCCTATATTTGCCTCACTAAAAACAGACTATTTTTAGTTTGTTTTGTTTTTGGGGTTTTTTCTGATTCTTTATGTAGTATAGTTTAACCTTCATGATTATATTGGTGTTATTAATTCCAATAAAACAATTCTGTTTTTTAGAAGCATACGTAAAATCTAGATGCACAAAATTGTTTTCTTTCACATTTGATGCAATTGAAAAACAATATCCCCAGTTTATAACAATGTGACTTTTAAATGACTTTTATTAAATGGACTGTCCGCTTTTGGACAACCCTCCACAGGGAGTGAATTGCTATCTGCCTATAAATATCTAATTCTCGGGGTTTGGGCATACACTACTATGATGCTCTAAGTTATCCTGCCTTCAAAAAGCCTAGCACATCGAAACGCGCGTTGGCGTTCAAGCTGTGTATTTTCCTTCCTTTTATTATCTCCATTAGCGCACAAATCGATAATTACGCAGGATAACTTAGACCATCATAGTAGCCCACTAACCCCGAGAATTAGATATTCATAGGCAGATAGCAATTCACTCCCTGTCACGAACAGTATGTAGGAAACCGCATATACTATAGTGGACAATTCATCCTATCAGTTAAAGTACAGAGAAGCCTAGATATTTTTCAGCTTTATATCCTGAGTATCAACTGATTATTCTACAACTATATATGGTTCAATTATTCATTCTAAACAGAGCTTTGATACGGGAATATTATTTTTGACTCCTTATTTACAACTGATATTCATTTTCTCATATTGATTCACTACAAGTGCTGCGAGGAATTGAATATAGGACAATAAGGAATGACACACAGTCGTTTTTAATTTCACTGTTTTTATTTCACTTTTGACACCAATCACGTTTATTAATCATTCATTTATCACTGTTTTTATTCAATTATTTTATTTATACCAATAAAGGTTAAGTTTTAAAACTTTATAGGGACTCTACGGACTTTTGCTAAGTGACAACCAATGATGATTTAGTGCACTTGACTATACAAGTTCTGTTTCTTTTTTTTTGGAATCGCTATAGTAGAAATGCATGTTAGATAACCTTTGCTAGAGGCTGTATATAGTGAATTATAAGGTACAGCATATGCGTTTATGTGCAAAATAGAAAACAGAGATGGACTTATCCATGTTTTTTTTTTCTAGCCTTTCTACTTGTGAGCTGCAAAATGCAGCTGACATGTGTCAATTGAGTTTAAAAATAAAGTACTTTGAGTGCTCAGATTTCCATCCCTTCCCTATTTACTGCAAATAGTACTTGGCAGACAGCTTTTTTTTGCATAGATTCAACAATGTTGCTGCTCGCTGAAAACAGTACCGCAAAGAAGCTGATCGTTTCATTTTATTGTTTTCAATTCTAATGACTCAAAAAAAGTGACTATAAATATTTGCAGATCATCATATTAACAATTGGATAATAAGAATTGTCAATAGCTCTGTAAAAACATTGAGAGCCTTTTTTGATGTGCATTTGCATGTGTCTCTACTGCGTGAGTGTATATCTAGGGGTGTGTGTGTGTGTGTGTGTGTGTGTTTAGTTAAACATTGTTTTTACATCTCATTACTTTTGTAAGTTTTAAATGTTATAACTGTCTGTAGAATGAATTTTACTGTCGCCTTGACTTTCTGTGGAAAAGGAAGTTTAAGATGGAGCGTGAGCGTATTGAAACCATGGAGAATCTGAATCGAGTTCTGCTAGAAAATGTCCTCCCAGCTGATGTAGCCCAACAGTACATCGGGCAGAACGTTAGGAATGAGGTAACAGGACTTCTGAATTTCTTTGAATACTGAAAACGGTTGCTCTTTAAGTTTTCAAGATATGTATCTAAACCTTTTGCATGGTTTACTGTCATTCTTCCTTGGTGCGCTTAAACGTTAAACGTTGTTGTTTCTGCAGGACCTGTATTACCAGTCATATGACTGCGTCTGTGTCATGTTTGCGTCAATACCTGACTTTAAGGAATTTTACACAGAGTGTGATGAGAACCACGAGGGCCTGGAGTGTCTGCGACTACTTAATGAGATAATAGCAGATTTTGATGAGGTGAGAAACAAGATCCCAGTCTTGTGCTTCGTTTGTTAATTGATGGAAGAGTGTTATAAATGCATCTGGAAAGATGATGATGATGAATATTTCATTTCTAACCTAAAGCAATGATGTGTAACAGTCATTTTAATGGGCATCATATGTGGCCCTTGAGCCCGTTAGAGATTACATACTGTAGTGATGTTTATAATACATGGAATTTGTAATCTAATCCTCTATAAATAGTCAATTATCACTGTAACAGCACGGTGGCTTAGTAGTTTGAACTTCTGCCCCACAGCTCTGATGTCATGAGTGCAATTGCCGACCATGGCCTTATCTGTGTGGAGTTTGTATGTTCTCCCCCTGTTTGCGTGGGTTTCCTCCGGGTGCTCAGGTTTCCTCCCCCACTCCAAAAACATACTGGTAGGTTAATTGGCTGCTATTAAATTGACCTTAGTCTATCTGTCTGTCTGTGTGTATGTTAGGGAATTTTGACTGTAAGCTCCAATGGGGCAGGGACTTATGTGAGTGAGTTCTCTGTACAGCGCTGCAGAATTAGTGGCGCTATATAAATAAATGATAATGATGATTGCGAATAGCTGCAAAAAATTGTCAAATAATATACAACGTCTATTATGGTCTCCCTGTTATATATATACACCATATACATTAATATTAGTAGAATATCATATGAGTACTCTGTTTTAATAAAAACATATTATTGTTTCATTACTATTTATTTGTGAGTAACTTGAGGATAGAAAATAAATTGTTCCTCTGTTCATCATTCAGTTGATACATCATGAAGCTCAGATTTCTTCTCTCCATCATTTTGAACAGATGCTGAATCCTGTTGCGATACTACAATTCAATCACCGCTTCACTCTCATTTTATTTCTTTCTGTTTACTTCTTTTTTTTTTCAGAGCGGTGGATTTTGTAATTTCTTCCTCTTTTAGACAGCCGCCTCCATCTCACCAAAAAAGTCTCCTCACTTCTCCTTAATAGATAATTTGCTGCAATGCCCACAAGCTGCAGTTTTCCAGGGTATTGCATGCCATCACCATTACTTCCATTCCTGTGCTGCTTATATTGTAAGCGGCACAGGTGGAAGTGAACAGCGATACACAGACTAACTCATGTGAATTTCCTTCTGCAGACACTCTGAAGGAATGTGCAGTTGGATTGTATCTCCCTTGTATCACCGCATTGCTACTGTCATTCACTGGTGCATTTTTTTATACATTGACTGTAGGAGAAGGCTCATAGTGATTGTAGTGAATATTTGAGGAACAGCGGAAGTGATAGACAGTGACGTTACTTCTCCAGTCACTATAGGAAGACGGTGTAGGGGGGGAGATAAGGAAATGGGGGGGTTTGGGGCAGGAATGCCATTCTTCATAATGGAGGTAAGGGCATTTGCTGTGCATAATGTTGCATGTGAGATTATAGGATAGAAAAGTGTGTAACTGGGTTTTATGCACATACAATATGTAAGTTGCTTTATTTATTTTAACAGCTACTTTCAAAACCAAAGTTCAGCAGTGTAGAAAAAATCAAGACCATTGGCAGTGCATATATGGCAGCAACAGGTCTAAATTCCACATCAGGACAAGAAAACCCACAGGTATCCTTTTATCCTTAGTCCTCTGTATTCTATGTCATTTTAGTGGGAGGAAGTGGTGGGTACAGCTATTCCAAAAACACATTTGTGTGAGGTTCTAGATCTACTATTGTTATTTTTTCTCATTAACGCCTTGAAGCCCAAATATGTTTTGTAGCACAGACCCAATTTCATACATTTGTGTTGCGTCGGTATTCATTTTTTAGTCTATGAAAGCAAATTTTTTTGGGGTAGCCTATATAATTTTTTATTTTTTTTATTATTGTTCTATACAGGGACACATTTGTTTTTGAGATTCTACTAAGCTTATGTTATGAAAAATAAAGTTTTAAGTAACTATTTTTCCAGAATGCAAAGGTACCCACTACATATTTTATAATATTTGTTAGAGTAATGTATAGCAAATGGGTTTTTTTTCTTTTTCTTTTTTTCCTATTTTTGTTGTTGTTGTTGTTGTTAAGCAAGGACTTCACAGTGCATTTCTCCTATTGCTATCACTTACAGATCCAGTGGAAACTGGATCTATTAATATCTGGCAAGCAAGATACTGTGCGATTCAGTTTACCTGCATCTATTCATGTATGCTGGCAGACCTCCTCTACTCTTACATAGATTGCCTGTCATTGAGCAGATGTCCTAATGTCACCACAGGATTTTACACTCCATGTTCGAAACATACAGCATTCTGTTTTGAACCCTCTATGCTGTGATCGAGGGTCAGGAACTTGATATCCTAAGACAACACCCCCTGTCCAAGCTCTCATTGTCAGCAGAGGACCAGTGGTGGAGGTGTAGTCAGCAGAGAATATCCATCATCTTTTATATGGGATCTTCAGAATGGCTGTTTATAAACAAGCCATCAGTTAGAAAGGTTTAGACACTTATTAAATTGATACAGATGCTGCTTGTCCCCCATGCAGATAGGTCTATGTGTCCAATATATGTTTTATGTATGTGGTTTCTCGTTCTGCCAGGATGGAGACAGGATCTATAATCACATTGGTATCATGGTGGAATTTGCATCTGCATTGATAGGAAAACTGGACTTGATCAATAAGCATTCTTTTAACAACTTCAAACTCCGTGTGGGTAAGTTAGTTACTCCTCATGTTGTACCCTCTGGGCCACATTCATGAAGGCATACAGAACTAAAGTAATGTGCGTTTTTTTAAAAAAAAGACACACGGAATTCGGGCATACATACAAGCGGATCTGAAGAAACGTGTCTTACAGGTATAGGTACGTTCTACCTATAAGGCCCTTACTGTATTGAGACAGACAGAACACAGTGCAGGATACAAACAATACATATGTGCAATATAAAATCCCAGAAGAAGGCACAGGAAAAAAAGAAAGCATTCAGTTATTGTCACCGGTTAATTATAAAATCATTAATAAAAGAAATGTAAAAAAAAATGACACAAAATATATTTTTTTTAATACACTGATTAGGATGATATAGGATGATATTAATGTCTGCTGTACACAAAATGCATTTTTACAGTGGCTCTTGTTTGCAAACGCATGTTCTAGAATACATATGTGATCGTCTTCACTATCACTCAGCACTTACACCAGACCTGTATCTGGTGCAACTGATACGACAGAAAAACACGTACCTTAGAGATGCCAGAGCCTGAATCACATGGATTTGAGTGCGCTCTACCTTGGCACGCCCTTACTGTACATTGACTACATGCATACACCCCCTCCCCATCTACCCATTAAATAGTGGAGAGCCGGAAGTGTCATTTATGTTTGAAATTTAATTGGATGTACATGCAATCACTGATGTATAGTCCTCTTCTGAGCATGTTCAGTTTTACGCAAACTACGGCACATACTGGCATTCTGTCCCTTAATGAGTCAGGCCCTCTGTCTATATTTTTGCTACTGTATCTGCTACTTGAGTTCATCTTTCTCTATAAATCTTGTTTACTTGCTTTAAGGTATTAATCATGGTCCTGTGGTTGCCGGAGTTATAGGAGCCCAGAAGCCTCAATATGACATCTGGGGTAACACTGTCAATGTAGCAAGTCGCATGGACAGCACCGGCATACTGGGTAAAATTCAGGTAATGCATTAATTATATACAAGAACATATTTTGTCAGGTCGCAGCATATCTTGACATTCAATTTGTAAAATCACCTATTGTGTGAAAAAAATGTTTTCCCACCTCAACAATAAAATGCATGAAGTTCTGTAATTTCTGTATTTACGTGTATGTATATTCCATTTGTACTGTATAGTGATATTATAGACAAAAAAACAATATTCATAACTCTAGATTTGTCAAACCTTTTAGATGGCTGGTGGCGGCAGGCGAGGACCCCTAGGGCTACCTGTTACCCATCACTGACCTAGTCCTAGAAAATGATGGTTAAAATCTGATTGGTTGCTATGGGCAACTCTATGTGTAACTCGCACTGAGCAAATAAAAGTTGCTGTGGTTCCATGCAAACTTTACACCTACAGGCTAAACAGCACATTACACATATTGTCGCTCTGCTGTTTTCGAAGCGTGCTCTTATTATATTAAAGACGCCTTAAAACATGCTGCATTATTAAATAGTGCTTCTATTCGATGACTACTCCTGTGTATTGTTTTCAAATCTCATTTTTACAGGATACACTTGAACAGCAACTGTTCACATTGTATTATTAATTTCTCACCCATAAAATGAGTTTGTTAGCACTGTATTATATGTTGAGAGAGTATGGTCTTAGTGATGTTTAAAACTGTACCTGTTTCCTGCTTCTGCAAGCAGTGTTATGGTCCTTCTTACATGAACATGTTGTTTCCTGTGAATTTCTTTGTCTGTCTTCAGGAAATCGGTTTTATATATCTTCTGGAATTATGCATAATTTTCTTCTTAGGTCACGGAAGAAACCAGCAAAGTGCTTCAGAAGTTGGGGTATACCTGTGAACGACGTGGAGTCATTAAGGTCAAGGGCAAAGGTCAACTCTGCACTTATTTTGTTTCAACGGATATGGCTCGTTCCAATTCCCAGGGAAATGTTCTGAATTAGGATTTGAAAAGGCAACTGCACTGTAAACAGTGGATTTCCTAGGGCAAGAACACTTACAAGAATGTCTACAAGATTGTTTCTACCAGAGGACAACACAATAGCTGAACTGAATATCTTTAGTTGTAGACTTTATCTGAAAGACTTACAAGACATTCATGATAAGACAATGCTATTGGGAGATATGGCCAGGCATGGACAAGTGAGGGCAACTGCAGACCAAGATAGACGAATAAGATGACATTTCTCTGGTGTCCTTTTCAGGATATGTGAAATCGAGCAGATCGATACAGCACAAAATGAGAACCATTAAAACTAGGTGCCCTGATGTATTCTTGGAATTACATAAGCAACTCCGTTGCATAGTGCCACATACAATTTGCTAAACAACTGTGTGATTCTGCCACACAGAAAATGCAAATATTAGCAGCCTAAGACCTGCCAAAGTATAGTGTCGTCCCTCCCCCCAGTGGGGACTGCGTGCACTGCTACACAAATAAACCATATGTATTCTGTCTCTGATGCAGTTTTACAGATATGAAAATAACTGTCAGCGAGATAGTGAGCGAGCTGGGACTGGCCCACAAATGACCACCAGACAAGGAGAAGGTGTTTTCTGTACTGTGGCACCACTCAGTACAGCACTACACATACTGTAATGTACATAGATATATTTATACACAGCAGCATCAATCCCATTGTATTTATTCATCAAAATAAACTATTGTTAATAAACACTACTTTTGTATTTTTGGAAGCACATCAAAAAAAACAAAAATGAATGAGCTGATTTTGTTATTTAAGAGTACCAAAAAGCACAATACTGCAGCTGCAATTTCTTTACTCAAAAGCGTTTACATATGTTGAGCTATGGAATAACAGTAGTGAGAGATTTTTAACACTTGTAAGCAGATATAATGTTGCGTTCATTTAATTTGTGTCCAGATATACACATGCCCAGCTCACCCCCATTACTCATTCCCCAGATAATGAATTACACTCGGTTAAATGAAAACCCACCTCTATGTGAGGATCATCTCCTTTGTTTACAGCACATTGATAGTACACCTTACTATTTACAATAAAGAACTATATTTAAGACACATTATCTATACCTCTCCCATTACAAAATAAAAATAAAATCCGTAGTTTAACAGATTTTAGAAGCATTACTGTCTAGTGAGCATATCTTTGTTTATTCAGCAGTAGATGAACATAGGTTATGTTTTAACCATTGTTACAACCTTATTGACTGTCTACGTTCTGGGGCCGAACAACTGGGAGGAAGACCTTCTTGGTTAATATTGCCTAAACCTAGGATTAGTGTCTCTTCATCACTATGGGCCGGATTCATTAAGGATCTTAAATGAAGAGGATTCTTATTTCAGTCTCCTGGACAAAATCATGTTACATTGCAAGGGGTGCAAATGAGTGTTCCGTTTTGCACATAAGTTAAATACTGCCTGTTTTTTCATGTAACACACATATCAACTTTCAATTTCAGTGTACAAATAAGCTATCAAGTATTTGTGTGCTACATGAAAAAAGTCAATATTTAACTTATGTGCAAAACAGAACACTCATTTGCACACCTTGCAATGTAACATGGTTTTGTCCAGGAGACTGAAATAAGAATCCTCTTGATTTAAGATCCTTAATGAATCCTTTTCGAATCTCATCGATGCTGTGGGTTATCCAGAGATATGCCTGTTGTCATCATTACTGAACCTACTTTTTCTGCCTATTGCCAAGATCCCAGGGCTTATCTCACCCATGCTCTGAAGGTTTAGTGTCCCTTGCACTTTGGCTGTCTGTTCCCTAAGACTCCTCAAATTGTACACATCACGTAATATTGGTAATATTCATCGACCCACACTGACCCCGATTGTCAGTCTCTTCATAGTTCAGGTCAAGAGCTGTTTCAGGGATCTTATTTTGGTTCTAAAAAGATGTCTCCTTGTGCCTCACCATTAGTTCTTATTTTATTTACCAGTCCTTGATTCAGGAATACTGTAGTGTGGGCATTCGGTTTATACTTATTGATGGGCACAAAAAGGGTTGTAGTACTCTCTCAGTCTATTTCCTGCTGATTTTGAATGGTTATTCAGATGCCCAAAGTGGTGGTGAGCGTTTCAGCTCCACTTGGGTTGATGGCACTCTCAACTGTGTCCTCCTGAGTTGTGGTGCACATGGGGTTTTTCCAGCTGCAACATGGTCATACAGCATTCTAGATGTATATTTTACAAGCTAGCTATAAATTGCTGCCTCTGCAGATGCTGACTTAAGTAGGAAGGTTTTCCAGGCAGCCGTGTTAACTTAAGCATTCCTTGTCGTCTATAAAGTTTGGCTTTGGGACAGTTCTACTCTGTTCTTCTGATTGCCCATCTCCTTGCTTGGCAAATAGTAAACGGAGGAGGAGCAGGGCATCTGGTTTAGAGTGGAAAAGTTGGCTTTTCCCAGTTCCCTGTTTTAGGATTAAAACATAACCCAAAACTGTGTCCCCATATGGCCTCTGAGCAAAGACTTAAATTTTTGTAAACTGTTCTAAAAATGCATTTAGAGGTGAACGTAAGCAACAAGTGATTTTTAGGGCGCCAACCTCTACTACTGACCTTTATTTAAGTAATAACCAGTGATGGACTAAGGGAATGGAGGATCCCGGGCTAAGGGTACTGTGAGCCCCCCTCATAGTCTCACTCTCATGAGATCTCGTCAGTAAGGAGATTACTGCACACTACAGTGACAGCAGGCAGCTAACAGCATAACATTTGTTGTTAGTTGCCTGCCATTCTCCATGACCTGACAGTCGGAGCCGGGAGCAAGGACGCCCCCGACCCGATGAATGCCGGCGCTACACAGGAAAAAATAAATAAATAAAGTTAAAATAGTTTCAAGGGCCCCCCAGATGCCTGAGGCCCCTGTGCTCTAGCCCAGAAAGCCCCCGGGTTAATCCAGCCCTGGTCATAACATGCAAACAGTGGGGTACTGTAACAGTTGGCCATTCTAACTATATAAATAAACAGCAGAACATTTTAATGCTATTTTCTTGCAATACCATAGTTTAAGACGCTGATCCTCCTGGATTCTGACCTTGACACCCACAAATAATGAAACAGAAATGTGGTATTCTGACAACTGTTTCCATTTTCATGTAAAAGGAGTAGCAGCTGATTGATCCATAAATATAGAGGGTTATCATTGATGATGCTTGAGTGATCTCAGCATTAGAGGGCCCTCTCATTTGCTAGATTCAGCAGAAACCTGGTAATTACAATTAGTGGTAATCTTTGCTAGTTAGCCTACATAATTACCTATGAGCACCTGGGAGGAAAATGACAAGTGCATGAATATAAACGACAACCTCCTCCTGATTGAAAGTGCACTATAAATCTTATTTTGTAGTTGTGCTTCATACTCCCAGAGACCAGAAAAGTTCCCAACTTATTATAATAATCAGGACACTGCTAAACTGAGGAAACGACAGAGGTTCTAGGGTAAATCCTCTTGTATTGCTATTTTCCGTATGTGAAAAAAAATATTCTGTTGTAGATATAGACACATTTACTGTATTATTGGCATATAAGATTTACAAATGCATTAACGCTGCACTACTGCCTGGTGAAATGTGATAGTGCAGCTCCCCTAGCCACAGGCTCCGGGTCTGCCACTTGCAGCAGTCATTCCTGGGGCTCTGCCGGTTCTGTATTTACAAAATCTGCTAAGCAATATAGATCGCCAACTTGAAATGGCATCGGAGGGGGGATGCAAATGGGAGATGAAGGAAGAGAAATTCTGGAGCCCTGGGAAAAGTTGCTGAATGTAGCAGTCACTGGGTCTCAAGCTGGTTGGATGGGGGATTCAGTTATTACCTTTTACTAAGTGGTAATTCAGATTTATGGTTATCCAAGGCCATTAAGCAAATAAGAAATACATAAGTTATAAAACATTTTTCCATCACATCACATTCTTCAGCATATCTGGCTATGGCACTGTGAGCATCAGTTATACTGACCACAAACCACTACTCTCTACTCTCTTTCATGTACAGCACATATTTCACCGTACCTAATATACAATATATAGGACAACTGTCATTTTGAAATATTGTAAAACCCATGTAACATACATTTTGCCCAGTCTAAAGACTTGTATTTTAGTGCCAAGTATAGTAAGTTAGTTATAATATCTAAGCAACTGTAATTTTGTTAATCTTTGAGTAGCATTAATCTGCCCAAAAAAAAAATAAGCATTTGTGTTTTTCCAGTGGCAAAATCCAGGACTGGGACACTGACAGAGTGGCATCAAACAGAGGCTAATCTCTCTGAGAGGATGCAAAGTTCATTCACCAAGTGACAGTGACAGCCTGGTAGTCCATAGTAAGGGCCAGGAATCGGACATTTGGTTCCTGACCCTATATTTTAAGTACACAGAACCTCCTTTACAAGCAAGGTGCAGTGCAAAAGTTCTGTGGTGCTGTGTGCCTCAATGTAATGAAGTGCTTCTAGGTTTCTGCCAAAGCACATAGGTTTACAGGACAAGATGGCGGTATTGAAGTGCATTTCTAGGCGCACTTTACTCAATATAAAGGAAAAAGTTTCAAACACACAAAAAGCACCTCAATGTCCCCTCACACTCATTAATTTAAGCTATAAGTTTTAGAAGAAAAATTAAAATATTTTAGTTCAATGAAAAGAGTATTTCTAAAATGCGTGATCATTGGATGTGATGTTTTAACTTTTACTCAGTCTGTCTTTTCTGATTCTTCCATTTCTAGTTTGTGGAGATGTCTCCAGAGAGAGGAGAGAGTATGTGTGCACTAAGTGGGCCATCTACGTGCACTGCTATAAAACAAAGGCATTGTACGCCATGCATCCAGTGGTTTTTGTAAATGGATACAAATAAATCAATGGGGGGAGCTGTGTGCTCTTGTGATATTTTACAATCTGAAATGCTAACTAGCCTATGGAGGTCAACTGCTTTCAAGATAGGAATTAAGTAAGGGGCTGGGGCTTGGTGTCTCAAAACCCACTGATAGTTACATCAGTGGTATAATATACTTTAAAAAAAAAAAAGATTAGGCTTAATTAGAAAGCAGCTATAATTACCTGTAATAAACATGCTATTTTATGATGTCATTAACTTGCTTCTGTGCCAATGTGACTGATTTGAATATGGCTTAGTGGGTCAAAATGAAAGCAACTGTGAGAATGCAAAAAAAAGTTATGTTTTCTAGTGCAATGTAATAACCGTTGCCAGTATACAAGTTGGCGTCAATTGTATAAGCAGTTAAGCAAATCACAAAGTAAACGAGAGGTACATAGTGAAGAGAATAAGTATTCCGTACAATTCAAAACAAAAATACATTGAGAGCTTGTGTTTACGACTGGCAGTAATAAAAAAAAAGATATAAAATTGAACTGAACAGAATATGCATGGGTGTGTTATGGGGAGTTTGTTCTAGCAATTATCTGAAAAGAGCATAGTTCAACACAAGTACATAGAAAAACAAGGTAGGTCTACATTTGTATTTATTTTTGTCTCTTTCACTTTCAGTTACTCTAAAAGGTTGGCATTTATTTTGTTACTCTTATTGTTTGTTTTTCATTTTTTTAAATCCATTTCAAAATATTACTTTGTAACTAACATTCCCTATGTTTAAATAAATAAGAATAAAGTTCATAATGAGTGTAAAGGAACAATTTCTTTCTTTGCACAATTCTTTAAATACTTGTGATAGAGAACAATACTGACAGCTTTTCAAGGACCAGTTTGGGAGAGAATTAATCAGGTGAGGATTAACAGCAGCACAGAGGGACCGCTCTACTTCAGCAACATTAAGAAGGACCAGCTTAAGGTCAAATGTTGATAACTAGGCATTAACATGTCTTCATTATCAAGAAAATTAGAGAGGTGCTAAGGAGATGGGCAGAGCCTAACCTGTCTGAGGCAGAGGACAGTAAAAATGTCTAAGGTGATTCCCAAGCAGGACCAGCAGCATAGTTTTGAAGAGCCCCTCGTCCAGCTACTCTTTAGAGCAGCAGGTCTCATCCACTCAAGTCCCTAATGACGGCCGTACCGCTGGGCTAAATATGCAGCTTGCAGCCTTATCAAAAGATGAACAAACCCTTGTTCTTCAGATCTGCAGAATCAAAGGACAAAGCTACTTTTAGCACCCAGCAAAACAGATGACAGCTGCTGTGCCCAAACTAGGATCCCTGCAGTTATGAACTTTGGGGACCTTGTGGGGGACAATTATGACATTTAGAAGTATTTGACATGACCTGCAGACTCCATAATTTGTCAGTGTGGGTGAAAAATTTGATCCCTACACTTCAAGAACACGCAGCGGAGGCCTATTGTGGAGCTGCCCAATATGGCAATGTGAATTATTAGGCAGTAAAAGGGTCCCTCCTAAAATGCTATGCCACAGAGGCCTACAAGCAGAAATGTTGTAATTTCTGCTTGTGAACCACAAGGTTTTTTTGAACCAGCCCCCCCTTCCCCCCCCCAGTCTCAGGACAAGACAATAGACTTAATTTGCACTGAACAGCTTCACAGCTGCTGCACACCAGAGGTGAAGGAATGGGTACTGGACCAGAAATCCTCTACATGAGAAACAGTGGCCCAGTTGGCAGACTAATATATATGGAGAGAATAAAGCATAAAAACAGAAGCACTAAACATAGTGTGAATCAATAAACAACCAATAAAAATTAGGATAGTGGGTGAATAGTCGCGTACCAAGATACAATGAATATGGAGCTTATCTGGTAATGAGGTAGGTATATGTCATCGTCTTCCTCAGCACTGTTCCATAAACTAATGAATCATACAATAGCTGCTGCTGTGTTTTGGTTTCCTGCTGTTTCAGCAATGCAGCAGTTTAGCCACTCTCTGCTGCATTTCTCAGCAGTTGATAAATTGCACCTGTGGCTGGTTCTTAAAATCCTGACTCTCCCAGCAATCTGGCTCAGATCTGATGGTGTCACTATGATATATTTCCTGGGAGTCTATTTAACTGCTAACTTTGCAACCGTGACGCCTGTGCATTTATTATTATTATTATCCTTTATTTGTTAGGCGCCACAAGAGTTCCGCAGCGCCGTACACAGCACAAACAGTAGACTAACCAAGGTGAAACATTACACACAGTAAACAAAAAATACCAAAACTTCAGAGACTCCAGGCAGGCTAATGCAGTAAAGACGGAGCAGAAGAACAGGTATGGAGAACAAAGGGAAGAGGGCCCTGCTCAAATGAGCTTACATCCTAAGGGAGGGTAGACAGAACACAGGCACACAGGGAGCAAGTTGAAGAAGTGGGGAGAGAACAGGGGGGCTGGGAGGAGAGAGGGGGAGAGCAGGCGGAGGAGATGAGGAGGTTAGGTGTAAGGTTAGTAGGCTTTTAGGAACAGGTAAGTTTTGAGTGCTTTCTTGAAGGAGGACAAATTGGGAGAAAGATGGATGGAGCAAGGGAGGCCGTTCCAGTGAAGGGTGGCAGCACGGGAGAAGTCTTGGATTCTGGAGTGGGAAGAGGTGATCAGAGTGGAGGAGAGGCAGAGTGGAGGAGAGGCGATGGTCATTGGCTGAGCGCAGGGGGCGGGCAGGGGTGTGAATAGAGAGGAGGTTAGAGATATAGGGGGCGGTAGACTGGGAGAGAGCCTTGAAAGTGACGGTTAGGAGTTTGAAAAGGATTCTGTAAGGAATGGGGAGCCAGTGTAGGGCAAGGCAGAGAGGGGAGGTGGATGAGGAGCGGCGAGAAAGGAAGATGAGCCTTGCAGCCGCATTGAGTATAGAGCGGAGGGGGGCGAGATGGGAATGGGGAAGGCTGGTAAGAAGGAGGTTGCAATAATCAAGGCGGGAGACGATGAGTGCGTGGATGATAGTTTTGGTGGCATCTTGGGAGAGGAAGGGCCGGATGCGGGCAATGTTGCATAGCTGGTAGCGGCAGGCTTGGACAAGGGATTGGATGTGGGGGGTGAAACTTTGACCTTGACCTTTAACTTTGACCTTGACCTATAACTTTGACCTTGACCTGGCACTCTTGTGTATTTTATATTTGCATGCACAAGGTGACATTCTTATTGCAAGATAAGCAAACTTGTAACCAGTGGAGTTTCCTGAATCTAGACTCTATCATCATCTGCATGAAAACATCATTTACATATTACCTGTAGCATGTGTGAGGAACGGAAGAATGACCTAGACACACACCACCACTCCCTATGTTCATACAAGCCATATCTCCACTCCACAAAGTGGCTCCTGGTCCCACAGACTCTGAATTTCCAGGATTTACAAAGGGGGTCTGCTATGAGACCTCCTTTATGTGTCTGGTTTTTTTTTTGTAATCGGGCTCCTGTAGTCTGATAGCTCCCAGGAACAGGGCAGAGCCGTGGCTGACTAGAAGCACCTTGTATGTGGATACCTTCTAGAGTGAATCAGCATTAGAGAGGTGTCCACCTGCTCATACAATTGGAGTCGACTCCTTCACCAGCACTTGGAACCACTTGCACTTCTGGGCAGTTTGTAGGAATAAGTCAGATTGTGTTACTTGGAGATATTGTTCCTGATGAGGTTTGTTCCCTATCAGGACTGCCAAAGTGCTAAGGCAGGATGCTGGTTTAATGCAGCAGACAGTAAAAGAAAAATATTGCCTCTAATTTGTTGGTCAAAGGAACAAGGCATGATAATAAAAGTGAAAATGGTAATTACTTAATAGCTTTATAAGAGATAAACACATCACTGGAATGTGGTAATGTTACACTTTATATGGGCTTCAAGACCTGATTTGTACAGTCCCTGTCCCTTTTAGCAATCTAAACTGATCCTATTATCTGCCCATGAGGTTCAGTTTGAATCATCAATTTTTACTACTTGTCATTGACTGAAGTGGTAGTTGTGGGCAGGGGCGATTTAGGCCCCGCCCCCTTTCTGACATGTAAGGCTGCCGGCGCCTGCAGCTCCGCTCGGCAGTGTCAGGGTGCTGCCCTGAACACAACCAGAGCAGTCGGGCAGCACCCTGTCACTGCCGAGCGGACCTGCACACACTGCAGCCGCCGGCAGAGGGGGTTCTCTTTCCACGCACTGCCAGAGTCAGGGGACTCAGTCCCCTCGACCTGTCTCGGATTTTCATCTTTAAATCTGCCCAAACTGACATCCAGGGTTGGCCCCCTGTGTGGCAGTAACAGCGGTACATTTTTAGGCTACATAAGTAATATTTCAATTGACAGAATTATCACCTTTTCAGGTAGTGGAAGCCAGGACTGTGACATAATAAAAGCAAGAAAAAAAATCCCTTCCTCTTTGCTTATCTTCTAATTCCCTTTTTATATACATCACAATAATCTATTGGACAGTACTTGCAAATACACGTTTGTTTTCTGATCTCGTGTAACATTGTAATTTGTTTACATGCAAAGTGTAAGTAAAGGTCGGCAGCGTTGATTCAGCGCTGCAGTAGTTTGATAGAGACCGTACATTACAAAAGCTACAATATAGATCTTATATCGCACACACTGAGCTCACAGCTGAGTTCACAGCTTGTTCAATGGGACTTTCCCGCTCCCGCCCACTCCTGCAAGCCTGTTTCTCCATTGGTCCCCACAACTGCCGCCTGTCACTGATTGGGTGACTGTGCTGCCCACTCCTTCGCTGCCCACTTCCTTGTTGTAAATTCCCAGTCTTGACTAACCTAATAGTTTAAATATATTTACTGAAATCATGTAAATGATACCTGGAATAAGCTCAGGTGAAAAGTCCTTGGGACCAGAAGACCAGCTTGGAGGTTTATGTGAGCTCTTATAGGTGTTCCCTAACTTTTATGTGGCAACAGGTTAGAGGTGACTGAACTCGGCCACTAGTGGATACATTGCAGGCTATACGTGAGTACACAAGGGGGCTGTGGATTAAATAAGCGTCTAAACAGGACAATGCTAAACTTTGTCTTCATACTCGTTGCAGTGCGTGGAAAGAAAGGATCCTACATTTGGGCCGTTTCCGACATCATATAGTATGAATTGTACATGACAGACAGACATGTGAGTACAAAACACAAATGCGATTTTCAGAGAAGTCTGGGAAATGACATATGCCTATAGGTGGGGAAAACCAGCATGGAGGGAGAAAGAGCTAATTTTTTGTATACAGGAAAGTACTTTTTTTTTTTTTTTTATTGTTGCACATATCAAATATCAAAATATGAGTTCCTCTAATCAATGCTTTGAGTACCTGAAATGCTGTGAACTCCAGGCCTTGCTTCCTGAATCTGTTTTTTTTGTTTTTTTTACAGCTAAGTACTCCATAGTATGGGGAGCATCCCCACCAGTAGTCCTTCATGTACATGCTGCTTTTTTTGTGTGTAAAATATGCATGTACTTCTAATGCACGGCAAAAAAAAAGCATATATCCATATCAAGATTTTTTTGGGCGTATCTTCAACTTATGCCCATTTACGCCTGGAGTGGTGATATGGGAGAGGGAAGGTTTGGGCAAGCATAGGCTGTGTACAGCAGGGGTGTGTTCTGGTAATTGCTACTCAGTTAAGATATTGATGCATATGTAGACACCCTTCAAGAGGCAGATCCCTTGTAAGTGCTAGATGGCTGGTGCATGTATACACGTTGATGACTATTAGCAGCACTATCTAGCTGCTTCTGGTAGGCTGTTTGCGGATTGACTCCATTCATGAGTAGCATGGTGGCTTAGTGGTTTGCACTTCTGCGCCACAGCACTGCGGTCATTAGTTTGATTCCCGACCATGGCCTTATCTGTGTGGAGTTTGTATGTTCTCCCAGTGTTTGCGTGGGTTTCCTCCAGGTGCTCCAGTTTCCTCCCACACTCCAAAAACATACTGGTAGGTTAATTGGCTGCTATCAAATTGACTCGTATGTGTATGTTAGGAAATTTAAATTGTAAGCTTCACTGGTCGAGGGACTGATGTGAGCGAGGTCTCTGGACAGCACTGCAGAATTAGTGGCGCTATGTAAATAAATGATGATTAATTGGCATTGTGGCCATCTAAGATCGGTTAACTAGCGTATGTTTATTTGCATTATTCAATTGTTATTTGCATGCAGACAGCTTCAAGGAAAGACCATTTGAATGTAATTTTTAAAGGGATAAACAGATATGGAGGTGTTGTATATAAGTTCTATTGTATGGTTATTGTGACTTTCACTTTTATTAATAAGACCTTATGCTCTCTTGTTTATCTGACGGTTTTCCTCCCACACTCCAAAAACCAACTGGTAGGTTAAATGGCTGCTATTAAATTGCCCTTAGTCTCTCTCGGTCTGTGTGTGTAAGTAAGGGGATTTAGATTGTAAGCTCCAGTGGGACAGGAACTGATGTGAATGAGTTCTCTGTGCAGCGCTGCGGGATTAGTGGCGCTTTATAAATAAATAGATGATGATGACTGCATTACCCTATTTGTACACAAAGTAATAGTTTTAAGTGTTATTAGGTTGCGTACAGATAGAGTAATGCCACTTCCGCATTCAGTATTACCATATATGCCTTGTGTATCCAGGACCGGTGCTAGGGTTTTCGGTGCCCTAGGCAAAATTTCAACACCCCCCCCAGTCCCAGTCCCGAGAGAGCAGAGGTTTGGGTTATTACTCAAAGCTTTCTTCTACAAAAGCTGGATTTGTCCTTCCACCCCATCCTGACCCTGCAGTCCTTCAACTTATGCTTTAGGTTGGCGTTGGTTCGCTCCGTGATCAACTCCATGGAGCGGAAAGAGTTGGATATCAAGGATTCATATCTTCACATCCCAATATGGGACGGCCATCACAACCTTCTCAGGTTTGTTGTGGACTCATCCCAATACCAGTTCCGAGCCCTACCCTTTGGTCTGGCAACAGCACAGAGGGTATTTACAAACGTAATGGCAGTCATGGCAGTGCTCCTACGTCAGAAAGGGGTGACTGTTCTGTAGCTTTAATGAACTTCTGATCAAACTATTTCTGTTCCCCTTCTATTCTACTTGCTCTTGACAGTGGAAATGCTGGAGTCGCACAGTTGGGTCATAAATTTCAAAAAGCCCAGTGCATCGTTTTTGTAGGTCCCCTGTTTGACACCAGGTGATAAGCTTATCTCTCAAGTAGGGATGAGCGCACTCGGATTTATGAAATCCGAGCCCACCCGAACGTTGCGGATCCGAGTCGGATCCGAGACAGATCCGGGTATTGGCGCCAAATTCAAATGTGAAACTGAGGCTCTGACTCATAATCCCGTTGTCGGATCTCGCGATACTCGGATCCTATAAATTCCCCGCTAGTCGCCGCCATCTTCACTCGGGCATTGATCAGGGTAGAGGGAGGGTGTGTTAGGTGGTCCTCTGTCCTGGTAGATCTCGTGCTGTGCTGTTTAGTTCTGTGCTGTGCTGTTTAGTGCTGTGCTGTGCTGTGCTGTGCTGTGCTGTGCTGTGCTGTGCTGTGCTGTGCTGTGCTGTGCTGTGCTGTGTTCTGCAGTATCAGTCCAGTGGTGCTGTGTGCTGTGCTCTGTCCTTCTGAGGTCAGTGGTGCTGCTGGGTCCTGTGCTGTGTCCTGTTCAGTCCAGTGGTGCTGTGTCCTGTGCTCTGTGCTTCTAAGGGCATAGTTATTTCCCCAATATTCCCCTGTGTTTAAAAAAATAAAAAAAAGTTTTTTTAAAAAATACCAAAAACTACTTTAATTTTTTTTAATTACCACAAAATTTGCACAACCAATCCTGCAGTATAAGCCCATTAGTACTGCAATATTACCAAGTTCACACATTCAGCAGTAAAAGTCCAGTGGTACTGCAATATTACAAAGTTTACACATTCTGCAGTATCAGTCCAGTGGTGCTGTGTCCTGTGCTCTGTCCTGCTGAGTTCCGTAGTGCTGCTGGGTCCTGTGCCGTGTCCTGTTCAGTCCAGTGGTGCTGTGTCCTGTGCTCTGTGCTTCTAAGGGCATAGTTATTTCCCCATTATTCCCAAGTTTTTAAAAAATAAAAAAAAAGTAAAAAAAAATAAAAAATTTAAAAAATAAAAAAAATATATAATAATTATAACCAAATTTGCAAAACCAATCCAGCAGTATAAGTCCATTGGTACTGCAATATTACCAAGTTCACACATTCTGCAGTATCTTGTGCTACATATAATGGAGACCAAAAATTTGGAGGATAAAGTAGGGAAAGATCAAGACCCACTTCCTCCTAATGCTGAAGCTGCTGCCACTAGTCATGACATAGACGATGAAATGCCATCAACGTCGTCTTCCAAGCCCGATGCCCAATCTCGTAGTACCGGGCATGTAAAATCCAAAAAGCCCAAGTTAAGAAAAAGTAGCAAAAAGAGAAACTTAAAATCATCTGAGGAGAAACGTAAAGTTGCCAATATGCCATTTACGACACGGAGTGGCAAGGAACGGCTTAGGCCCTGGCCCGTGTTCATGACTAGTGGTTCAGCTTCACCCACGGATCTTAGCCCTCCTCCTCCTCCCCCCCCTACAAAAAATTGAAGAGAGTTATGCTGTCAGCAACAAAACAGCAAACAACTCTGCCTTCTAAAGAGAAATTATCACAAATCCACAAGGCGAGTCCAAGGATGTTGGTGGTTGTCAAGCCTGACCTTCCCATCACTGTACGGGAAGAGGTGGCTCGGGAGGAGGCTATTGATGATGTAGCTGGCGCTGTGGAGGAACTTGATGATGAGGATGGTGATGTGGTTATTGTAAATGAGGCACCAGGGGGGGAAACAGCTGATGTCCATGGGATGAAAAAGCCCATCGTCATGCCTGGTCAGAAGACCAAAAAATGCACCTCTTCGGTCTGGAGTTATTTTTATCCAAATCCAGACAACCAATGTATGGCCATATGTAGCTTATGTAAAGCTCAAATAAGCAGGGGTAAGGATCTTGCCCACCTAGGAACATCCTCCCTTATACGTCACCTGAATAACCTTCATAGTTCAGTGGTTAGTTCAGGAACTGGGGCTAGGACCCTCATCGGTACAGGGACACCTAAATCCCGTGGTCCAGTTGGATACACACCAGCAACACCCTCCTCGTCAACTTCCTCCACAATCTCCATCAGATTCAGTCCTGCAGCCCAAGTCAGCAGCCAGACTGAGTCCTCCTCAATACGGGATTCATCCGAGGAATCCTGCAGCGGTACGCCTACTACTGCCACTGCTGCTGTTGCTGCTGTTAGTCGGTCATCTTCCCAGAGGGGAAGTCGTAAGACCGCTAAGTCTTTCACAAAACAATTGACCGTCCAACAGTCGTTTGCCATGACCACAAAATACGATAGTAGTCACCCTATTGCAAAGCGTATAACTGCGGCTGTAACTGCAATGTTGGTGTTAGACGTGCGCCCGGTGTCCGCCATCAGTGGAGTGGGATTTAGAGGGTTGATGGAGGTATTGTGTCCCCGGTACCAAATCCCCTCGAGATTCCACTTCACTAGGCAGGCGATACCAAAAATGTACAGAGAAGTACGAACAAGTGTCCTCAGTGCTCTTAAAAATGCGGTTGTACCCACTGTCCACTTAACCACGGACATGTGGACAAGTGGTTCTGGGCAAACGAAGGACTATATGACTGTGACAGCCCACTGGGTAGATGCATCCCCTTCCGCAGCAACAGCAACAGCTGCATCAGTAGCAGCATGTACAAAATGGCTGCTCATGCAAAGGCAGGCAACATTGTGTATTACAGGCTTTAATAAGAGGCACAACGCTGACAACATATTAGAGAAAATGAGGGAAATTATCTCCCAGTGGCTTACCCCACTTAGACTCTCATGGGGATTTGTGGTGTCAGACAATGCCAGTAACATTGTGCGGGCATTAAATATGGGCAATTTCCAGCACGTCCCATGTTTTGCCCACACCATTAATTTGGTGGTGCAGCATTACCTCAAGAGTGACAGGGGTGTGCAGGAGATGCTTGCGGTGGCGCGCAAAATTGCTGGACACTTTCGGCATTCAGCCAGTGCCTACCGCAGACTAGAGGCACATCAAAAAAGCATGAACCTGCCCTGCCATCACCTCAAACAAGAGGTTGTGACGCGCTGGAACTCCACCCTCTATATGCTGCAGAGGATGGAGGAGCAGCAAAAGGCCATTCAGGCCTACACAGCCACCTACGACATAGGCAAAGGAGTGGGGATGCGCCTCAGTCAAGCGCAGTGGAGACTGATTTCCGTGTTGTGCAAGGTTCTGCAGCCATTTGAACTTGCCACACGAGAAGTCAGTTCCGACACTGCCAGCTTGAGTCAGGTCATTCCCCTGATCAGGCTGTTGCAGAAGCAGCTGGAGAAAGTGAGGGAGGAGCTGGTAAGCCATTGCGATTACACCAAGCATGTAGCTCTTGTGGATGTAGCCCTTCGTACGCTTTGCCAGGATCCGAGGGTGGTCACTCTTTTAAAGTCAGAGGAATACATTCTGGCCACCGTGCTCGATCCTCGGTTTAAAGCGTATGTTGTGTCTCTGTTTCCGGCGGACACAAGTCTACAGCGGTGCAAAGACCTGCTGGTCAGGAGATTGTCCTCTGAAGAGGACCGTGACATGCCAACAGCTCCACCCTCATTTTCTTCCACATCTATGGCTGCGAGGAAAAAGCTCAGTTTTCCCAAAAGAGGCACTGGCGGGGATGCTGATAACATCTGGTCCGGACTGAAGGACCTGCCAACCATTGCAGACATGTCTACTCTCGCTGCATTGGATGCTGTCACAATAGAAAAAATTGTGGATGATTACTTTGCTGACACCATCCAAGTAGACATGTCAGACAGTCCATATTGTTACTGGCAGGAAAAAAAGGCAGTTTGGAAGCCCCTGTACAAACTGGCTCTATTTTACCTGAGTTGTCCCCCCTCCAGTGTGTACTCGGAAAGAGTTTTTAGTGCAGCGGGGAACCTGGTCAGTGAGCGGCGAAGGAGGTTGCTTCCTCACAACGTTGAAAAAATGATGTTTATAAAAATGAATAATCAATTCCTCAATGAAGTACAGCACTGCCCTCCAGATACTACAGAGGGACCTGTGGTTGTGGAGTCCAGCGGGGACGAATTGATAATGTGTGATGAGGAGGAAGTAGACACTGTAGGGGGAGAGGAATCAGAGGTTGAGGATGAGGACGACATCTTGCCTCAGTAGAGCCTGTTTAGTCTGTACAGGGAGAGATGAATAGCTTTTTTGGTGTGGGGGCCCAAACAAACCAATCATTTCAGCCAAAGTTGTTTGGTAGGCCCTGTCGCTGAAATGATTGGTTTGTTAAAGTGTGCATGTCCTATTTCAACAACATAAGGGTGGGTGTGAGGGCCCAAGGACAATTCCATCTTGGACCTTTTTTTTTTGCATTATATGACCAATCAACAGTCGTTTGCCATGTTCAAAAAGTAAAACCAAATTTAAAAAAATACAAGAAATTAAACCAAAAGTAAAATGCCGTGTCGTAATTTAAAACAAGAGGTATTGACGTGCTCTAAAACTACTGTATTGTTTATATTTTATAAACACTACACTTGAAAGCTTGAGTCTTTCAATAAAAAAGTAACTGTCCATTGCACGAATATTTGCAACAGGGACAATTTTAGGGTTAAGAAAGCCAACTAATAACACTTCGACGCTGTCTGTCTTTATAAACACTACACTTGGAAGTTGGAGGAGGTATTGTGGCCCCGGCACCAAATTTACTACCGGGGCCACTCCACTGTGCAGTCCATATTTAGGTGTATCAGATATTAAACAACGGTGACAGTTGATGCCCAATTTTTTAATTATATTGTGGCCTCGGTACCAAATTGTGTACCGGGGCCACCACACTACGCAGTCCAGATACTTGTTTGGTGGAATTCAGACCAGTTGAGGGTTTTATTATTATATTGTGGGGACCACTCTATCTATACCACACTACAACTCTATACCACTCTATTTCATACTTTAATTCTATTTCATACTTTAATTCTATTCAATACTTTAATTCTATTACTAATTACCATAAAGAGGAACTGCCGCTTCTATTTAATACTTTAATTCTATTAGTAGTTACCATAAAGAGGAACAAAATAAACCAATTTTACCAAAAGTATAATATGACTTAGACTTACAAACACTACACTTGAAAGATGGTGCCTTTAAATGAAAAAGTCAGTCTTCATTGCACGACTATGTGCAACAGGGACAGTTTTTTGGTTTACAAAGTCAACCAATAACACTTGGACCCTGTCTGTCTTTAACATACTTGATGGGATCTCAATGACGAATTGTCTGTACCATGTTTGGAGGAGGTATTGTGGCCCCGGTATCAAATTGGGTACCGGGGCCACCCCACTACGCAGTCCAGATACTTGTTTGGTGGAATTCTGACACGTGGAGGGTGTATTTATTTTATTGTGGCCCCGGTATCAAATTGGGTACCGGGGCCACCACACTACGCAGTCAAGATAGATAGATGCGTATCATAGATAAAGTACATTCAGTGGTGTGGGGCAAATTGAAAAATATTCAAAATGCACTGACATTATCAAAAACAAGAGGTTGTCACACGCTAAAACTCCAACATGTATATGATGGAGAGGATGGAGGAGCAGCCGTATGTGTAGTGTAATGCAGACCTGTTGAAGGTTTTTTATATATTTTATTGTGGTGCCCAGTGCCCACTCCTCTAGGCAGTCCAGGTACATTTATTGGTGCGATTCATAAAAGTTCAGGGTTTTTAATATATTGTGGTGACCCACTCCTCTACGCAGTCCAGGTACATTTATTGGTGCGAATCAAACAAGTTGATGGTTTTCTTATTATATATATTGTGGTGACCCACTCCTCTACGCAGTCCAGGTACATTTATTGGTGCGATTCATAAAAGTTCAGGGTTTTTAATATATATTATGGTGACCCACTCCTCTACGCAGTCCAGGTACATTTATTGGTGCGATTCATAAAAGTTCAGGGTTTTTAATATATTGTGGTGACCCACTCCTCTACGCAGTCCAGGTACATTTATTGGTGCGATTCATAAAAGTTCAGGGTTTTTAATATATATTGTGGTGACCCACTCCTCTACGCAGTCCAGGTACATTTATTGGTGCGAATCAAACAAGTTGATGGTTTTCTTATTATATATATTGTGGTGACCCACTCCTCTACGCAGTCCAGGTACATTTATTGGTGCGATTCATAAAAGTTCAGGGTTTTTAATATATATTGTGGTGACCCACTCCTCTACGCAGTCCAGGTACATTTATTGGTGCGAATCAAACAAGTTGATGGTTTTCTTATTATATATATTGTGGTGACCCACTCCTCTACGCAGTCCAGGTACATTTATTGGTGCGATTCATAAAAGTTCAGGGTTTTTAATATATTGTGGTGACCCACTCCTCTACGCAGTCCAGGTACATTTATTGGTGCGATTCATAAAAGTTCAGGGTTTTTAATATATATTGTGGTCACCCACTCCTCTACGCAGTCCAGGTACATTTATTGGTGCAAATCAAACAAGTTGATGGTTTTCTTATTATATATATTGTGGTGACCCACTCCTCTACGCAGTCCAGGTACATTTATTGGTGCGATTCATAAAAGTTCAGGGTTTTTAATATATATTGTGGTCACCCACTCCTCTACGCAGTCCAGGTACATTTATTGGTGCAAATCAAACAAGTTGATGGTTTTCTTATTATATATATTGTGGTGACCCACTCCTCTACGCAGTCCAGGTACATTTATTGGTGCGATTCATAAAAGTTCTGGGTTTTTAATATATATTGTGGTCACCCACTCCTCTACGCAGTCCAGGTACATTTATTGGTGCGATTCATAAAAGTTCAGGGTTTTTAATATATATTGTGGTGACCCACTCCTCTACGCAGTCCAGGTACATTTATTGGTGCGATTCATAAAAGTTCAGGGTTTTTAATATATTGTGGTGACCCACTCCTCTACGCAGTCCAGGTACATTTATTGGTGCGATTCATAAAAGTTCAGGGTTTTTAATATATTGTGGTGACCCACTCCTGTACGCAGTCCAGGTACATTTATTGGTGCAATTCATAAAAGTTCAGGGTTTTTAATATATATTGTGGTGACCCACTCCTCTACGCAGTCCAGGTACATTTATTGGTGCGATTCATAAAAGTTCAGGGTTTTTAATATATATTGTGGTGACCCACTCCTCTACGCAGTCCAGGTACATTTATTGGTGCGAATCATAAAAGTTCAGGGTTTTTAATATATATTGTGGTGACCCACTCCTCTACGCAGTCCAGAAAGATACCTTGTTGCAACGTTTTGGACTAATAACTATATTGTGAGGTGTTCAGAATACACTGTAAATTAGTGGAAATGCTTGTTATTGAATGTTATTGAGGTTAATAATAGCCTAGGAGTGAAAATAAGCCCAAAAACTTGATTTTTAAACTTTTTATGTTTTTTTCAAAAAAAATCCGAATCCAAAACCTTAAATCCGAACCGAGACCTTTCGTCAAGTGTTTTGCAAGACAAATCCGAACCCCAAAAAAAAACGAAAATCCGGATCCAAAACACAAAACACGAGACCTCAAAAGTCGCCGGTGCACATCCCTACTCTCAAGCATGTTTCCATTCTTCAGTGCATGAAACTGGGGCAGATAGTGTCTTGTTTCAAAATGTACAGTTTGCTAGCTTCCATTCACGACCCTTCCAAAACAAGCTACAAGCAAGGTGGTCGAGGCCCAATACTCAATTGGCAACACAGTTCTTCCATTTTTCGTCACTGACTTGTCAGTCTCTTGTGTGGTGGCAGAAGATGAGCAATCTCTGTCCGGGAAGTCCCTTCTCAGTGTGGAGCTGGATCATAGTAACCACAGACCCCAGCTTATGATGACAATGAACCTCCGTCTTCAGAAGGCTTTGTTCCCAGAAGGAGACAAGGCTGCCCATCAGGGCTTTTAAGCTAAGGGCAGTTTTCAACACCCTGGTACAGGCACAGTTCTTTCTTAATAACAGACCCATTCAAATCTAGTCTGACAGTGCTACGGCAGTGACTTATATCATCCACTGTGGGGACCAGAAGTCCCCTTGTCATGACGGAGGCAACCAGGGTCATGTGCTGGATGGAATATCCTGTCCCTGCCATATTGGTGGTCTTTATCCCATGGGTAGACAATTGGGAAGCTGACTACTTAAGCTGTTCCTCCAGAGGTGTTTGCCCTTATTATGGACAGGTGGGGTCAGCCAGACTTTGATATGATGGCCACTCGGCTGAACCACAAAATGGACTGTTATTGTGCCAGGACCAAGGATCAGCAGGCATCCCTAGTGGATGCCTTGACGATTCCCTGGAATCACTGGCTGATGTATATCTTTACTCTGATTGCTATGTTACCTTGCGTGCTAAAGAAGGCAAAGTTGGAGGAGGCACAGATAATTCTGCTGGCACCAGACTGAATGTGAAGATACTGGTATGCTGATAGAACCGCCCTGGAGACATCCTCTCAGGGATGATATTCTGATCCAGGGTCCGTTCCTTTATCAGAACTGGGTATGACTGGCTTTGATGGCCTGGTGGCTAAGGCCCTTATTCTCCGCAGAAGAGGTTTCTCTGACAAAGTCATCCAGATGATGATTAAGGCCAGGAAACTCTGGTCTTCTAAGAATTATCACTGGGTCTGGAAGTCCTACATAGACTGGTGTGAACGGTGAGGTGCACCCACATCTTCATTCTGTCTGGCTTTGTTCTTGTCTTTCCTCAAGGATGTCCTGGGCAAGGGCCTATGTTTGGCATCTCCTAAGGTTCAGGTCTTGGCCTTGTCTGTCTTTTTCCAAAGACTAGCTGTTTTGACGGAGGCCCACACCTTTTTTCAGGGGGTCCTTCACGTCCAACTACCTTTTGTTCCACCAATGGTGCCGTGGGACCTGAAATGGTTCTTAAAAATTCTGACTTGCTAATC
This sequence comes from Mixophyes fleayi, assembly GCF_038048845.1. Lineage (NCBI taxonomy): Eukaryota > Metazoa > Chordata > Amphibia > Anura > Limnodynastidae > Mixophyes > Mixophyes fleayi. The sequence goes on from NC_134402.1 coordinate 314,956,601, forward strand.
TGATCCTGATATGCTACTGAATGATTGTTACCTAATAGAGAGAGAGAGAGAGAGAGAGAGAGAGAGAGAGAGATACAATTAACCCTCTAATCGAAATAGCCAGGCAACTTCTCCTGCTGAGTCCCTGGCTTGTCTGCACCAGCTGATCTATTGTGTACCGACCCGGCTTGTCAGTTGGCCCTTCTCCTGCTGAGTCCCTGGCTTGTCTGTATCAACTGATCTACTGTATACCGACCCGGCTTTTCAGTTGGCCCTTCTCCTGCTGAGTCCCTGGCTTGTCTGCACCAACTGATCTACTGTGTACCGACCCGGCTTGTCAATTGGCCCTTCTCCTGCTGAGTCCCTGGCTTGTCTGTATCAGCTGGTCTACTGTGTACCGACCCGGCTTGTCAATTAGCCCTTCTCCTGCTGAATCCCTGGCTTATCTGCACCAACTGATCTACTGTATACCGACCCGGCTTGTCAGTTAACCCTTCTCCTGCTGAATCCCTGGCTTATCTGCATCAACTGATCTACTGTGTACCGACCCGGCTTTTCAGTTAACCCTTCTCCTGCTGAATCCCTGGCTTATCTACATCAACTGATCTACTGTGTACCAACCCGGCTTGTCAATTAACCCTTCTCCTGCTGAGTCCCTGGCTTACCTGTATCAACTGATCTACTGTGTACCGACCCGGCTTGTCAATTAACCCTTCTCCTGCTGAATCCCTGGCTTATCTGCATCAACTGATCTATTGTGTACCGACCCGGCTTGTCAGTTAACCCTTCTCCTGCTGAATCCCTGGCTTATCTACATCAACTGATCTACTGTGTACCGACCCGGCTTGTCAATTAACCCTTCTCCTGCTGAGTCCCTGGCTTATCTGCACCAACTGTTCTACTGTGTACCGACCCGGCTTGTCAATTAACCCTTCTGCTGAATCCCTGGCTTATCTGCATCAACTGATCTACTGTGTACCGACCCGGCTTGTCAATTAACCCTTCTCCTGCTGAATCCCTGGCTTATCTGCACCAACTGATCTACTGTGTACCGACCCGGCTTGGCAATTAACCCTTCTCCTGCTGAATCCCTGGCTTATCTGCAGCAACTGATCTACTGTGTACCGACCCGGCTTGTCAGTTAACCCTTCTCCTGCTGAATCCCTGGCTTAACTGCATCAACTGTATATAAAACATTATTTTATATGCCTTTATCTTGTTTTTCCTGATTTTATATTTACCAGCAACTAGTTTTACCTGTTATTATTCTTGCCTATTTCCATTGTCCTTATTACCTCTCCTTCTATTATTCTTTGCCTTCCACGCCCTATTTGGTTATTGTCCTCCATCTTGCTATTGTCTCCCTGCTTATTCTTACCTGTTATCCGCTGTCCTTATTATCTTACTGTTCTGCTATCATTCTTACCTGTCTTCATTGTCCTTATTATCTCACTGTACTGTTGTTCCATGCCCTCCACGCCCTAATTCGTTATTATCTTCCACCTTTTCATTGTCTTCCTGCCTTTGTTCTTACCTGTTTTTCACTGTCCCCACTATCTCACTGTTCTGTTACTCTCTCTCCCTACTATGCCTCCCCGCTCTCACTCCATACCCATACTCTCCCCCCGCCCTACCTCTCCCGTTCCTCCCCGCCATCCCCCGCGCGCTGCTCATCTTGCTAACCTCATCCCCATTTCCCCCCTCTCCTCTCCCCCTTTCTTCTGTGCCCTCTGGAATGCCAGATCCGTCCGCAACAAGCTGACTGCTATCCACGACCTCTTTCTATCCAACTCCTTTAACCTTCTTGCCGTTACTGAAACCTGGCTCTCCGATTCTGATACTACTTCCCCCGCTGCCCTCTCCTATGGTGGCCTCTCCTTCACCCACTCCGCCAGGCCTGGTGCCCGCCCTGGCGGTGGAGTTGGCCTCCTCCTCTCCTCCACCTGTACTTTTCGTGTCATTCCCCCTGAACCCTCCCTCTCCTTCTCCTCTTTTGAAGCTCACTCCATCCGCCTCTTCTACCCCATCCATCTCCGCGTCACTGTCATCTACCGCCCCCCTGGCCCCACCTCCCTCTTCCTTGACAACTTTGCTAGCTGGCTTCCTCACTACCTCTCCTCCGATCTCCCCTCGATCATTCTCAGTGACTTTAATATCCCCATCGACAACCCCACCTACCCTGCTTCCAGCAAACTGCTCACCCTCTCTTCCTCCCTTGGTCTCACCCAATGGACCTCCTCCTCTACCCACTGCCTTGGTCACTCCCTTGATCTTGTCTTCTCCTACCTATGTAATCTCTCCGACTTCTCCATCTCTCCCTTTCCTCTATCCGACTACCATCTCCTCTCCTTCTCTCTCTCCTCTTCTCCTGCTCCCCTCCCCCTGCCCAAACCTACTCTGTCCATACGCAACCTCGATGCTCTTGACCCTGCCTCTCTGTCCTCCTCTCTCGATACCCTCCTTTCTCCCCTTTCCTCCCAGGCCTGCCCCAACCAGGCGGTCTCCCTCTACAATCACACCCTCACCTCCGCTCTGGACGCGGTCGCCCCTGCCCACTCCGTCCACCCCCGCTGCTCCAAACCCCAACCCTGGCACTCCAAATTTACCCGCTTCCTCCAAAAATGCTCCCGTTCCGCCGAACGTCACTGGAGAAAATCCCGCTCCCTGGCTGACTTCCTCCACTTTAAATTCATCCTTTCATCCTACAGCTCTGCCCTCTCACTCGCTAAACAATCTTTCTTTAAATCCCTCATCTCTTCCCAGTCCTCTAACCCCCGCCGCCTCTTTGCCACCTTCAGCACTCTCCTGGCCCCCTCCCCTCCCCCCACCCCCTCCTCCCTGACTGCCTCTGATTTCGCCTCCTTCTTCTCCTCTAAAATCGAGGCCATCCGACTTGAAATCTCCTCCTCCACTCTCTCTTCCACCCCTCCCACTCTTCTGTCCTCCCCCCCCAACCACCTTCCCCTCCACTCCTTCCGTCCCACCACCGGCAAGGAAGTCCACTCTCTCATTTTATCCTCCCCCCCCCACTACCTGCCCCCTGGATCCCATCCCCTCCCACCTTCTTCGCTCCCTTTCCCCCACCACCTGCTCCCACCTCGCTCACCTCTTTAATCTCTCCCTCTCCACTGGCATCTTCCCCTCCTCCTTCAAACATGCTCTCGTATCCCCCATTCTTAAGAAACCTAATCTCGACCCCACTTCTCTCTCGAACTATCGCCCCATATCTCTTCTCCCTTTTGCCTCCAAAATTCTTGAGAGGCTCGTCTGCAGCCGTCTCACCTCCTACCTTTCTGAATACTCCCTCCTTGATCCTCTCCAGTCTGGTTTCCGCCCCCTCCACTCCACTGAAACTGCCCTGGCTAAAGTCACCAATGACCTCCTCTCTGCAAAAGCCAGGGGCCACTTCTCCCTTCTCATCCTCCTTGACCTCTCTGCAGCCTTTGACACCGTTGACCACCCCCTCCTCCTTCACACCCTCCAGTCTTTCGGCCTCTCCGGCCCAGTCCTGTCCTGGTTCACCTCTTACCTTACTCACCGTTCCTTCTCTGTCACCACCTCTGGGTCTCTCTCCCCCCCATCCACCCTTCCAGTTGGGGTCCCTCAGGGCTCTGTTCTGGGACCCTTACTCTTCTCTCTATACACCTCCTCCCTGGGTGAACTCATCAGCTCCTTCGGCTTCAGCTACCACCTTTACGCTGACGACACTCAACTATACCTCTCCTCTCCTGATCTCTCTCCCTCCCTCCTCTCTAGGGTGTCCGCCTGCCTCTCTGCCATCTCCTCCTGGATGTCCTCTCGATTCCTCAAACTTAACCTTGCCAAAACTGAGCTCATAGTTTTTCCTCCCTCTCATACCCCATCCCCTTCTGACCTCTCCATCACTGTCAACAATACCTCTATCTCACCTGTCCCCCAACTTCGCTGCCTTGGTGTCATCCTCGACTCCTCTCTCTCCTTTGGTCCCCACATCCTCTCTCTTGCTAAATCCTGCCGCTTCCAGCTGCGCAACATCGCTCGCATCCGGCCCTTCCTCTCCCAAGATGCCACCAAATGCCTTATCCACTCTCTGATCATCTCCCGCCTGGACTACTGCAACCTCCTCCTCACTGGTCTCCCCCACTCTCATCTCGATCCCCTTCGATCTGTCCTTAACGCTGCAGCTAGGCTTATTTTCCTCTCTCGCTGCTCCTCTTTTGTCTCCCCCCTCTACCTAGCCCTTCACTGGCTCCCATTCCCCTTCAGAATCCTCTTTAAGCTCCTCACACTCACCTACAAGGCCCTCGCCAACTCCACTGCGCCCTACATTTCCACCCTCCTCTCTATTCATGCTCCATCCCGCCCTCACCGTTCTGCCTCTGACCGTCGCCTCTCTTCCCCCCTTATAACCTCCTCCCACGCGCGTATCCAAGACTTCGCCCGCGCTGCCCCCCTCCACTGGAACAAGCTCCCTCCCTCCATCAGAACTTCCCCTAATCTGTCCAGCTTCAAACGGGCCCTAAAAACCCACCTTTTTCTTAAAGCCTTTCTGTCTCCCACTTAACTTCCTACCTTATCTTCTGCCTCTGTCCCCCTACTCTCCCTCTCTCCCCTGCGTCTCTCTGTCTGTCCACCCCTCCCCTTAGATTGTACGCTCCTCTGAGCAGGGCCATCTCTCCTCCTGTTTCCACCACTTCTAACTCTGCTCTCCAGCTACTTAGCCCTCCTCCTCAAAGGTCCTCCACCCCACGTCCACTTTCGCTCCCTCCTCCCCCCTGGGGGTCTCCCTGTCTTCCGCGCCCCCCTTCTTGGGCCCCGTCGTTTTCGGATCCTCCCTCCCCTTTCCCCGCCCTCTCTAGCTGTGCATTGAGCGTACTGAGTTGCTGTGTTTACTGTACTGTGCTGTCTCCCATTGTATTGTGATTTTGTTTGTCTCTGTACGGCGCTGCGGATGCCTTGTAGCGCCTTATAAATAAATATTAATAATAATAATAACTGTGTTGTGGCAGTTTTTTATTGGAGACAACCTTTTGTGATTTTCTGCCTAATGAATTGCAGTGATTGTTATTACTAGTTTAGATGGGTTAATTGCAACTTTGTGGACATATGAAAATATTACAGGAGAAGAATTAACTGTCATCTGACAATCTAAAAGATAGTGTCAGCACTAAGGATAATTTTACTAAGGCTCTCGATTTGAGATACAAATGTGTGGATGTAATTGCATATAAGAAAACATATTTTCCTGATGAATTCTGTGGCCTTAGATCGCAGAACAAAAACACAAAAGATTGAAAGCAACTTTATTGTACCATATTCCAACATACCATATCAATAAGAAAAAATAATTATGATATATTTCAACGAGAGTAGTGACGTGGCTTGGCAGTAATAGTCTGCCATTTTTAACAGTGGTTCCTTAATGCAATATTTAGTGTTTTCAAATTTCTCATTTTAATTATTTCGCTAGTGAAGTAAAAGATCCTGTCATCTGAAGGCTTGTAGATTAGATAAGTGCCTGACATAGCCATATCATCCTTTAGGCAACCTAGGCATAGGATCCTGTGGGCTTTGAAGGGTCCATATTACCCTAACCTGTTTTTATGTTTTGGGTTTTTCAGCAAACATAGTTGAGAAGGGTACCCAAACCAGTATGTTACCTAGGGCCCCCACTGGGTCTTAATCTGGCTCCTGTGCCAGATGGCATGGCTGCAATAATTGGGATTAGAACGTCAGAGCCAATAACTAACAGCATTTATTTGATACTTACTCAGGTTTCTCTTCTCTATCACTAGGTTTCTTGTGGACCTCCTTATTTAATCTATTCAAGAAGCAGGAGGGAAATGTCTTCTCAAAAATTGTTTATTGCAATACGTGATTTCTCATCACTTCCCTATTCTGATGGCGCATATGAGAGAGTGGAGAGAGGGAGTCTGCTAAGTTCATCTGGATCTCCACCTTCAAGCCACAATAGGGCGGACCATACTGTATTCCATTCACAACCACTCTATGTAAGACTGTACGAATCTCAGAAGGTGGTTGCTATAGACTTAGAGTCTGTAAAAGAAATTGGGACCTCGGTTTGGAGAATATTGCTAGCAGTTACAGATACAGAAGAGCGATTTGCATTTTATATTGACCACAAAAGACTGCGAGAAGTGACTCAGTTAAAAACTGGGGATAATGTTCGGGTCCAGGTCATTTCATCTAGTGGGCGCAAGGAGAAAGGTGTGCTGTTATACCGAGGACCTGTCAATCACAAACAAGACATTCTTTTTGGAGTGCAGCTTGTGGTGAGTTATACTTAGATATGTTGTAAAATTACTTGAGCCAATGGTTTTGTTTTCCGTTTTATGTTCCTATAATCTTACCTTTCAGGGATCTGCAGAGGGAAAAGGTTTCACCGATGGCACATTTTGTGGTCAAATGTTCTTTCAGTGTAATGAAAATTGTGGAGTCTTTGTTCCGGGAAGCAGATTGGAGCGAGATTGGGTTGAATACCCAAATAGAAAACTAGGAAAAACGGATGACAAGTCTTCTGGAGGACAAGAAGAGGTTTCTTCAAGAACAAGAAACCATCAAGAGCCACGTACAAAGCAAATTACTTTTTTGCCAAGAGGAGTTAGGCAGCAGAGCCCACAGAGAGTAGACGGGAAAGACCAGGACAATGGTAACCGTTCATTGGGTTGTTACATTTTTCATATAAAGCCTTCTAAAGCTGGTATATCTTGGTACAATATACAGTATATATATTTTGTTTCTTGTTAGACAATATCTGTATATAGTTCTCAAGGACATGCATTGAAATATTGTAGCAACCCATTTATGTTCACTTTTTTACCTTTACAATTTTTTTTTAAATTATTTTATGTTTTTGGATACTGTACTTTTTTCACCACTTATTTAATGGTCCTGGTTACATAAATGGTGTGAATGGAGAAAGCACTTAGGCTTCTCTTTTGTTTGATCTGTGCCTTACGTTTGTAGAATTTGGTTGGTAAGACTAAGGAGTATGGATTGGGAGTAATGCACACGGGACACAAATTTAATAGTGAAAAACATTTGAGATAAGTACTTCACAGTGCATCAGACACCACTCAATCAGACATTTGGGGAGAGCGGTTTTCTAGTAATACATCTATAGATAAAAATCTACTTTGATTCAGAAACTACAATGAAATTGAATCATGCATACTGCAGATCTTTTTACACATTTTAAAATGGTCATTATGCTTTTATGATTATTTACATATAAAACTAGATTTTTTTTGTTGGGGGGGGGGGGGTTAATTTTTTAAGTAACAATTTACTGATGTTAAGCAATCATTTGTAGTTAATCAGTAAACATCACATGCACAGTTTTGCTTTTTGATCAGGAAAATGTTACTAAGATCTGCATTCTATATATTCTAGCAATGTTTCCCCTTTTTCACCAAAAATATTCCTTTTGCAGCCTTCTTTTTATTAATTTTGTAATACATTGTATATTCCTTTTCCTCCACAAATATTGCTTTATTGACTAGTTTTGATGGCAATGTAAACTATAACTTTCACAGTAGCCTTAAAGATCATTTAAAAAGCTGCAAAAATGCAGGCCTACAATGCAAACGCAGATATGTAACGTCCTGGCCCTCTTTGTGCGACTGTCCAACTTTCTACAGAAAGTGCGGTGACAAGTTTACTTATGTCATTCTTTCTGATGGTAAAAATTGGGTAGGTCAGGGCTTTCTATGCTAAATGTCACAGTCACATGTATGTGCCTTCTATTGCACGCAGATACAAAAACTTCAGAGGGTGGAGATTGGCTGCGGAGCCTCTTAAATTCTCACCACCCCCAGGTGCTGGTAATCCAAGTATTTTCTATATTTCAATGGAATGCCTTTTGCACAAACTGGGAGTATTTTGACAAAGCTCACTTAGAAGCAAAATTCTATTTCAATAGAATAAAAACAATGTGCAATAGTGACACATATATAAAGACCGTTCTGTGTCCTTTTACTCGCATGACTTTTTTAAAACATTAATGTGGATCGCAGGAGCAGTATTTAATGTGGAAAATGTAAATGTCCAAATGATTGAAGGGAATGGTCCTAAAGTGATAGTAGGTAGAAGTTTGCATGCTGTAAATAGCACAACCTCATAGTCCCATCTCACTCCCCATTCCTGAATGTGGTCTCGGAGAGTATTAGAACAGAGGCACTCCTCAAAGTGGAAAAGGGTCTTGCACCTATGTGTGCTGTGGGTGGACAAAAAAGTAAATGTATGTCCTACTTCATATTGTGCAGTTAGCTCCTTTCCATTCCTTTTTTGTTCTTTTGACAGCCAAATGGTATAAAAAAAATAAAATCTTTACTTTTTATAGCAGTCTATTGCCCTCCAGGAATGAGCTTAATTTGGTCAGAACTTTACAGCCAAACTGCATAGAAAGTATGTTTGTTGTTGTCTGCCCCAGAACAATTACCTGCCCGCTCATGCATAAATATCTGTAATATACTCCCAAGGGACATTATGCAAATACACCACCCCTATTCTGCAGGATTGGTAATATTTACATTTGAAACAATGCCTCATTCGCAGGGTATTTAGAGCTCTCAACATACTTGTGCTAATCTAGAACATCCACCTATAAAACATCTGTTTATGCTTTGTTTGGCCACCTCAGAGCAGAGTAGGCTGTTCTATAGACCCTGGAACCCAAACCACTTACAGGTAATAAACTATTTGTTATAGCGTTAAATTGTCTTATTGCAGTTATTTTTAAACCTCAATTAAAAGATTGTGCTCTTTTATAGTATTCTGGAACTGTCTGAATACTACCAGGATTACATTTCAATGAAGCCATCGTCTTACATACTTGACAATGCTCATGACAGTGTGGTAATCAGTGATTGATTCACATGGCATGAATTATACCATGATTAGCATCTACTTCTGTGTCTAGGTTGTAATCTGCATTGTAAAATACCTTCATTACCCATCTTTGTTTTGAGTCGTTAAAAGATCAGATATAAAGTACTTGCACATGGGGAAAGTCATGTGACCGCTCTATGGAAGAGGCATGCAGCAGCCACTCATCAGAACGAAGTCCAGACAGAAATGATTGATTAAATTTCTTCAGAACCTTCTTATGTTTGACAGTGTTACTTTGTTTTTTACACTTGTACTATATAGCACAAAAAATAAATACAAAATGCACACATTGATAAATCCTTTATATAGTTTAAAGTGTAATGTTTAAAAAAAACAAAAATGGTTGGCTCAGGCTCTGAATTCTCAATTGTAGCTGTTACATTGTTTTTTCTGAATGGTGATGTTACCAGATACAACTTTGGTAGCACACAGTCTAACCCTATAATTCACAAATGCACTAAATGTACAGACATAGCTGATGTCTAGCTTTGTGTCAGCAGATTTATTGCCAGCAAGAGAAGAGAAGAATGCAAAGCACTGCACACCAAAGGACCACACATCACAAGGTATGATGGACCACACTGTAGTTTCATATTCAGCCACTGATGATACACTTGTAAATATGGCTATTCCAAATGTTCACTTGGTAATTGCATCTCTAATGCTCTTTTATCTATTATATTTACTGGGAATAATAGTGGTTGATAAAGACTGAGTATCACAAAACTGTAATCTACTATCCCTTCAATAATGTTGCTATTGGCCTGCGTCTTCCTATAATCATATGATAAAGTCAATGAAGGTAGTAACAGTGGAATAAACACACAAAAAAACAAAATATATCTAATACTGCAGTAAATACATGAGGTGAAACTATTGGGTAGTTGGTACATTATAAATCTGGAAATGAATTGATTAATAAGTTTGATATACATTTTCACACAGCTGAGGATGAACCTCTACCATTGACACATCCACATGAAGGAGGGGAAGCACAAATCTGTAATCAGCCTTCAGGCGATCACCACCCACCATCCAGTCTGTACTATCCTCCTAGGAACGGCAGCCTCTCCAGCCTGCCTCCTGATGCCCGAACTCTAGGACAAGGTTTAGAGCTGAATTCCATGGTTGAAGTGAACGAACCTCCAATTTATGGGGTGATCCGCTGGATCGGTAATATACCCGAATTTCCTGAACCTATTGCAGGGCTCGAAATGGTAATTTAGTTTTCTGTGATATTTGTCCACATAACTTATTTTTGTATATTTTTCTGCAAAAAGAAAGGTACCAAAGTACCTTTCTATGAAGGAATTAACTTGCATTAAAAATTACTGGTATGAATGTTAATAGACTGAATTCATGAAGATGCATTTTATCGACTCTTAATAAAAAGATCATAAGCAACTTGTTGGAATTGCACTTAATGGTCAAAATACATTTGAATGTCTCTAATCTTTTCAGGAATTGGAAGCAAAATGTAATCGGGTTCCAAATTGTGTGCACTAATAGATGTAGCAATAGTACAGTTTCAATTATATTGATTGGCTGTAGAAATAATGTGGTATGGTATTCTGTCCTTAAACTGCAGGAGGAGGAACTGTCATCTGCCTATACAGATGGAATATACAGAGGGGTTCGGTATTTCCAATGCGGTCCCAATAAGGCTTTGTTTGTGAAACTACGAAACTGCCGTTCAGACTCTCGATTTTACTCCCTACATGGACCAGCCAATCAGAATCAGAGATGTGACTCTATTGGTGAGCATCCCAGGTCATTGTGCAATCAATTTGAGAATTATGGTGTTATGTATGTCAGGAATCTAAGGCTACTGATTTAGTAACGTCTGTCTAATTTTATCTTAGCATTCCAGGACTACACTAGTAAGTGTGTTGAGGAAAACACCCCACCTGCAACAGAAAATGAGGTTGTAGAATGTCTGACGGGGTGGAAGAAAGGGATACAAGGACACTGCAATTCCTGTTATTTGGATGCAACACTATTCTGGTAATGAACAAGAACCCTGTTGTTCTTCAATCCTGTATTTTCATATAGTAGAAAAAGTATGTGTTTAAACTCCTGTGAATACTACATGTGTAAACTCGGCCAGTATGCTAGACCTTCCAGGGCTGAAATCTGACAATAAGGGGGGAATTCAACTGACCGAGTAACGTGGCCCGTGGATTATTACCGTTTGTACGGTAATTTCAACGCTGATTTTTGCTGGCAGCACTGAGAGCTGCAAGCGGAAATCCACGTTAAAATTACTGTATTAATGGACATAGTGCACGGGCCGGGTTACTCTCACGAGTTACAGGGTCAATTGAATTCCCCCCTAAGAGTTTACAAATTCTTCCCATTGTTTGGGAATTTAGACTGTAGGCTCCAACGGTGCAGGGACTGTTGTGAATGAAAAATATTCTCTGTGTAGCGCTGTGTGATGTGGTGAGGCTATAAAAGTAATTGATAGTAGTGAATATTTGTAGAGACAGAAAGAAGCTGACCAGCTGTTAAAATAGCTGCCAGTCAGGAATTGAAATCTGTAATAGCAGAGCTGAATAGTGTTATTTACAATTGTGGAACTTCAAAGTGATATTGTTACTATGTAAATGACATGTGGGAAGTATTCACCACAGACAGACCATAAATTAATCCTGAGAACAGGAATAATACAAACAGGCAGACTAAATTAGTTATCTGCTTACAAGTGAAAGATGATCAATTGATTTAAAAAAGGAAAGAGATACTGTATGCGGAAAGGGCTGCATGCATTGCATGAAAGGTCAAATTTAAATAGTGGAGTGTACCTATGCAAATTATACAGCTTAAAACATCAGGAAATGCAAGTTAGTGTACAGGCAAATATAGAAATTGCAGCAGAGAGGAATGAAAGAGAATATTAAAGATTGCCATGTAGCAGCTATTTTCCTGTATCAAAATGGAGCTTTAAATATTGCCATTAAAGCTATGTCAGAATCAGAACTCAACTTTGAGTCGGTCAGGAAGGAAATTGGACCAGAAAAGACACTAAGATCAGAAACGGCTCTTAATGCTGGAGAAATCATGGAAGTGAAAGTAGAATGCAGCACCTGTTTTTTTCCGCTATAAGCAACCTAGCCATTTGAGGAAAGACTATATATACGCTTTCTGAAGGGATGGAAAATGGTTGGTAAGCAATGTGAGTTAATGTGTTACCTGTAACCGTGTTTTTTCTCTTTCCTGTTCCTTTGTTATATTGCTTGTTGTTCCATTGTTTGCTACAGACAAATAATGCTGTGGCGTTCTTTATTCTCCAAGTATCATTTACAGAGAACCTAAACTTCTAGATCCGTATTCTAAACAGTGACCATCAAAATGTATAACTGACGTTGTCCAAAAATGCATTAATCGTGTAGGGGGTTGATACAATCTATTTCTAAGTCAGATTTAATTTTTTTACTTAATTTTCCTATAAAATTACTTAACTGTATTGATCGTAGTCGGTTTGCACAAAGAACCTAATGTTTCTGCATATGCACCATTAACATGAATGGAACCTGCTAAATTGCTTGGTTGGCTGAAAGGAAATGTAATGTACGGGACAGACTGTCCATAGAGGGACTAAATTATGTGCTACTGCACTATTTGAATTGCCTTAATTACAGAATACCTATTATAATACAAATATGAAACGTACATAGAAATAGGATCTTATAGGTGTTTTTAGCAGCCAGAAGCAAAACAAGACGTCACAGCTGACGTGTGAAGAGGATTCTTGGGCTGTGGCACCTATTCTAAAATCTGTAAAACTGAGACAGAAATAGATATAGGAACGGTACATCTGTATGTAAATGTAACATCACCTGTGCATGTCAGAAGAGTGACATCTAGTGGCCAAATTATGGAGAGCGAAAACCAAACTAAAATTCTTTCTTGGTGCTGTAATTCTCTACCACCTTCATGTTTACACTCCTGTCTTGTAATCATTTTTGACACATCCGTATTAATATATTGTGGCAAAAAACTGAAAATGAAAAAAAATATGGTAAACCAATAAAAATGTTGAATGTTGAACTCCAAAAATATCCATGTAGAAGGCCTTTATTAACACGTGCAATGAAAAATTGATATTTCATAATGTTTATATCTGTTAAATCTTTTGCTAACACAATTATGTCTTTCAAAATAATGGTACAGAAAACTAAGAAAATACTATAGTAACGCGCTATTTTATCTGTAAAGAAAAAAATAATTATGTTAACAGGTAAATAATTTAAAGTGAGCTGTAGCTTTATTACTGTGTGCATGGCAAGTTATTTACTGTTCAAGTGGGGAAGATCGTTAACGACCCTAATGGAAATCAATATTCATCATCATCATCACCATTTATTTATATAGCGCCACTAATTCCGCAGCGCTGTACAAAGAACTCATTCACATCAGTCCCTGCCCCATTGGAGATTACAGTCTAAATTCCCTAACATACACTAGAGTCAATTTTGATAGCAGCCAATTAACCTACCAGTATCTTTTTGGAGTGTGGGAGGAAACCGGAGCACCCGGAAGAAAACCACGCAAACACAGGGAAAACGTACTAACTCCACACAGGTAAGGCCATGGTCGGGAATTGAACTCATGACCCCAGTGCTATGAGGCAGAAGTGCTAACCACTGAGCCAACCGTGCGTATTCAGGAAACAAATGTTTAAAAACTCAGGCTAATTTTGGAAATCAGGCACAGTTGAATATGATTCTGTACCATTCTCACTTTTTCATAAATAAGACTTTCTGGTACTAATCTAAACAACACATTAACAGAATGATCCTTGCCTGTAGTAGTCCATAGGTTGTTTGGAAAGAGTTTTGGTCTTTCTTGTGTAATAGTAATTTATTTTCTTACTTTTCCCAGCATGTTTGCTTGTTCGTCTGTATTGGACACCATGCTTCTGCGCCCTGCAGACAAGAATGACAGCGACTCGTACATTGACACACGGGACCTGCTGCGCACTGAGATAGTCAACCCATTACGGAAGTGAGCGAAAGTGTTTAATGAACGTTGCTGCTAAAATGCTTCCAACTTTGTAGACAAGGGCATTGCTGGTGTTTCAATAGACCAAGGGCCCAGCCTTGCTTCCAAGCTGACCACATTTTTATTCACATGCTAATACTATTACAGGAGACTGTTGAGGATTATGAAGACTGTTACAGATGAATTAATATAAGTCTAAAGCATACAAGCAATTTGTAGCAGTGGTTTTAATTGCTGCTACAAATCACTCAGGATTTGACACTGTGGTAATTAAAGTTAAAAAAAAAAAGTACTTTCAAGACAGACTGGCAAATAGCAGTTGCTACCACACAACTTTATTTCCACGTGGTTGTTTACTGTGGTGTAAAAATTGTGTGTTTTCAATGTAATACAGTGAGAACAGTTTGGGTAAAGGCACATGGGTGCTTGGTCACATCCCCCTACCCCAATTCTATCTCTAATTATTTCTCCAGTGAGAGAAACTGTGGATAATTTAAATTCTGCTTGTTGTGTGATCACATCCACACTAATGATGCAATGGAGCCAGGAGCGTGTGACCAAATTAAACAATAATCCTGTTGCATGCTTTAGTTAGCTTATGCAGTACACTTTCTTTTTTTTTTTTTTTAAATATTATTTTATTAGAGTCTTATATTGGGATGGGGAGCAGACATAACAGAACATTACTAAATAAAAATTGACTTCATTAATGCATTACATTTATTAAAAGATTTATTGCTTTGCTTCCCATATTGTTCCAATATGCTGCTGCTTTTTCCCCATTTAGGAATGGTTATGTATGTGCCACTAAAGTGATGGCCTTGAGGAAGATTTTGGAAGCTGCTGGAAAGAGCACTGGTTTCACCAATGAAGAAAAAGGTGACTAGATTACTTCATTCTTTTTTTTCTATGTTGATTCCGGCCTCCTGTCCAAAGAAAGATATGCTCTTGTAGATGACCCCTTATTGTCTTTCATATTATATGTTTCATCCAAGCTTTCAGAGGCTGTCTCATTCCTTGTTCTTTGTGTACAGATCCCGAGGAATTTCTAAACCAGTTGTTCCAGGTTCTTAGGGTAGAGCCTCTCTTTTATATCAGGTAAGTCATAAAATAATCTGTCAACTATATTTCCCCAGTTATTGCAGACTATAAGATGTGCCCAACCATTAGATGAACCCAGATTTTAGATAGAAGAACATAGTTTCAGGCCAAATACACTGTTAAGACACACTTTTATACCCATACCATGCATATAAAGCCATGTATGTATACACATTGTGTCATTGTCTTACCCCTTTATGTCCTTGTCTCTCTTCTGTTATCTCATATGCTTCCCCCTTATTGTCTCTCAACCACATCTATTTTTTCTCTCTCTCTGGCATGATAATAACTATAGACAGCGCAACATTGAAACTACCTTAAATCACATGAAGGCAGCTGTAAGCAGTGTTGTCCGGAATCTTATTTACAGTAGTTAAAATTCATTCAAACAGCTCTTCAGTCTCAGATTTATTTATTTTTATTGCAAAAAATATGAAGAAACATGAAGCGGAACAAACGTACCTGTATATAGATCAATCCACTAATGTGTCTCTCCTAAGAATAAGTATTCCAACTGCAAAAGCAAACCGTGTGTGTTGGGTGAAGAGTCTCCAGGGAAGTCACCACTTGTTGTTTTCCTCCTAGAGTATATTTACATCCCAGTGTAAAAGATTATAAAATGGAAATGTGCTTTAAAGGAATACGGTCAACGAGTATAAACAAAAAACTTAACTTGTAGCATTTTCACTTGGATGTTCCCAGATTATTTTATTGTAATGAGCCAGTGTTCAGTTCAGATAATCACTTAATACACTTTGTATTTACCGCAAATCCCTCATCCAACAATGAGGAAGCTTGTAACTCCAGAATACTCCAATGTTGAGGGATGATTATATGCATTGTAGGAAATATAAAGCCTCATTACGAAAAATGCAAGATTTTAATAAATAAAAACATAGTAAGAACTTAGCAATTAGTATCTGTTTCAGTGTGGATTACGGACTGATTATCCAGCCGTTACAGACGGCAGTGTCTGTCATCCTGTAAAAGTTATTCTTTTTCCGTGTCTTTAGAAGAGATTAATGCTGAAATATTTTCATGTAAAAGCAGTACATGTGAATGTTGAGTTACAGAACAGCTTTTAAACTTAACGTGCTTCGTTTCTGTTCGGGACTTTATCCTGCACACACTTAAATCACAGATCATGCTGGACACAATTGTTTGCTCTTGATAATGCTGTTAGCAGCGCAGTATGCGTAATACCTGTACAGACCTGTATCGCTGCTGTTCTAAGGGTATAATGTTACTGATGTATGTACCAAAATATTCATTCACATTAGTATACATTTGATATGTACATCAGACATGTCTAATAAACATGGTGAATACATCCAAACTATGAGCAAACATAGAGAAACACTATATGTGAAATGAACATACACAACTTTAGATATTGCTTTGATATTTGTGTATTACTGTGAGGAAACCACCCTTAGCTGGGATGGTGGTTACACTCCGTGGGATTCAACTCATTTGGGCAGACCAAAATATATCCAAAATACGGCTTGATTATGACAGCACAACACCATAACATGTTCACAAGGTACAGGATAAATGGTAGCGTGTACCCTCCAATAGCCTCTTGCAGTAACAGTATCACAGTATCCTTCAGAGTCTTCTCCTCCCACAGTATTACTGCTACCATTTTGACAGTTTCTATGTCACCCAGCCTGGAATACTGGCTCACACAGACTCTGTCCTGGTAGGGATTCCTCTGGCGGCACTGCAATGCCTGTCTCAGATTCCATTGTGCTGATGTCTTGTACACCAGGATGCTCCAAGATAGAATTAATCTATTGGCATTCTGCTCTCCTTATATTCCTGGCTGTCTACACAGGGAGTATAGAGTCAAGATGTCCCAATCCTCCACCTTTCAGCAGGTCCATCAGTGGACACTTAAATAATTTAACTGTTGCTACCTTGATTATACAATGGAATGGCTTGACTGAATTAACTATTTGGCTGGATACACTTAACCAAGGGCTAGAATATTACATCAGGGAATGACCCTTCAGGCTTGCATGACACATTTTAGATATTTGACACATTGTATTTGCGGCATTACACAATCTAAGTGATACATTTTTGATACAATAACACTTATATTGATGCATATTAATACATTTCCCAATGCTATTTCAGCCAGTATACGTCTGTGGAGACACATTATAGTACATCATCTGGAAGTTCTAACCTAATTACCTGTTGATATAGAAAATGAACTTGGGCTGCCAGCTAAGTCACTCAGACATAGCTCTGATTACTAACAGCCCAGATCAATGCCACACCTCATAACATGCATATTTGAGACAAATGGTAATTACCTTGGCTAACACAACTTGGCAACTGTTTTTATATTTCTAATACATGCAAAATTGCAGGTAATAGCAAGGGCAAAATGTAACTAATAAGAAAATAACAATACAAACGATACACCGATGCTGTGGTGTATATACTTAGGCTGGGTCAAGGATTAAAAAGTACAATGAACTGTAAGGAACGGTCCTTAGTCGAGTGAGACCCTTTTTTGTCAGTTACATCTGGAAAATATTAAAATACTGAATGGAAATGAAAAATAAGAATATTATTAAAACAAATAGAATTGAAAAGGAGAAAGAGAGATTGGATTAAAATATAAGAATATAGATTTAAAGTAAATGGAAATTTGAGCAACTTCCGTTTCTGTATTGTTGTTTGAGGCAAGTTTTAATCCATTGTCCAGTCTTCAGTGCATGAACTGCTCTTCTCCAGTAAGTCATATCGCCTAACAGTGTGTACAATCTGACATATTACACTAACTTTATTCCTGGCCATCTAGGACACCAAAGAAGAAGCCACAGGGCTGTATATTCTACCAGATTTTCATGGAAAAGAGGCAGTCAGTGGATGTGCCCTCAGTGCAGCAGCTGCTGGAATGGTCTATGGTTACTGGAGATCTCAAGTTTACTGAGGTAAAATGCCCACAGAGTGAAAGCCAGGGAAAACAGAATGGGCTGAATTCACAAATGTTTTCTTATGATGTTAAAAATGACTATTTTGTAACAAATTTAGAAATTAAGTAAAATCAACATAATTTGAGAAATTTGTTTTCTTGCAAATTTTAGAAATATCAAACTTAGGAACCATTGGCAATTCTAGCCTGTAACCACACACTGCCATGCTGTGCCCCCAGTGAATCGGTTGTGATTATTCCGGCATGCTGAGTGTTCCATCATGCCGTTAGGCTGGGTACACACTACAGTGTGTTCAGCAAATTATTGGGCCAATCACACGATAAACGACCGTTCAGCCCGACCAGCAGTGTCCAGTAGATCTCTATAAGTGTGCAGAGTCACAATCTTTTCAGCTGATGGTTGTGACAGATGAAAAGCACAGATCTGAAGGTAAATCATGTAAAATGTGTTTAGTGAGTACACACGAATCGGCATGCTGATATCGCATCTACAGAAATTTTGTATGGTATTTACCCAGCCTCACTGCAGTTAGTACTTCATTTACACATATAAACCATGGCTGTGAGTTCTCTGGCGTTTCTGGTAAATCTTTATTTGGGGCTCTGTCAGCAGTTGTAATACGCAGTGCTATTAAATTGCTGTTGTGTGCATCCCTCTTCCACCAGAGTACATGTTGCTAGAATTCATTTTTTAATCACCATGGTGACTGGGATTTCTCCAGCCCTATTTAATATGCATCTATACAATAAACAACCTCTTAGGAGCATTTTTTTTTTTTCTAGCTTTAATTCACACAGTAAAATAATATTTTAATGCATTATTCACAAAAACAAATTAAAGTGATGGACACTTTAAGACTGCATTTAAAAATGTACTGTAATGGCCAAAAGTTTTGAGAATGACTCAAATATTATTTTTCACAAAGTCTGCTGCCTCAGTTTTTATGATGGCAATTTGCATATACTCCAGAATGTCATGAAGAGTGATCAGATGAATTGCAATTAATTTCAAAATCCCTATTTGTCATGGCAATGAACTTTTGTCCAAAAACATTTCCACTGCATTTCAACCCTGCCACAAAAGGACCAGCTGACATCAGGTCAGTGATTCTCTTTAACACAGGTGAGATTTTTGACGAGACAAGGCTGGAGATCAATATGTCATGCTGATTGAGTTAGAAAAACAGACTGGAAGCTTTAAAAGGAGGGTGGTGCTTGAAATCATTGTTCTTCCTCTGTTATCCAAGGAAACGCCTGCAATCATTATTGCTTTGCAGAAAAAAGGCTTACAGGCAAGGATATTGCTGCTAGTAAGATTGCACCTAAATCAACCATTTATTGGATCATCAAGAACTTCTAGGAAAGAGGTTGTGAAGACAGCTTCAGGGCATCCAAAAACGTCCAGCAAGCGCCAGGACAGTCTCCTAAAGTTGTTGCGGGATCGGGGCACCACCAGTGCAGTGCTTGCTCAGGAATGCCAGCAGGCAGGTGTGAGTGCATCTACACACACAGTGAAGCGAAGACTTTTGGAGGATGGCCTTGTGTCAAGAAGGCCAGCAAAGAAGCCACTTCTCTCCAGGAAAAACATCTGGGACAGACTCATTCTGCTAAAGGTACAGGGATTTAACTGCTGAGGACTGGGGTAAAGTCATTTTCTCTGGTGAATCCCCTTTCAGATTGTTTTGGGGCATCTGGAAAGTTGCTGATCTGGAGAAGGAAAGGTAAGCGTTACCATAAGTCCTGTGTCATGTCAACAGTAAAGCACCCTGAGACCATTCATGTGTGGGGTTGCTTCTCAGCCAAGGGAGTGGCCTCGCTCACCATTTTGCCTAAGAACACAGCCATGAATAAAGAATGGTACCAAAACATCCTCCAAGAGCAACTTCTCCCAACCATCCAAGAACAGTTTGGTGATGAACAATGCCTTTTCCAGCATGTTGGAGCACCTTGCCATAAAGCAAAAGTGATAACTAAGTGTCTCGCGGATCAAAACATCAAAATTTTGGGGCCATGGCCAGGAAACTCCCCAGACCTTTATCCCATTGAGAACTTGTGGTCAATCCTCAAGAGGTGGGTGGACAAACAAGAACCCACAAATGCTGACAAACTCCAAGCATTGATTAGGCAAGAATGGGCGGCCATCAGTCAGTATGTGGCCCAGAAGTTGATTGACAGCATGCCAGGGCGAATTGCAGAGGTCTTCATAAAGAAAAGTCAACACTGCAAATATTGACTCTTTGAATAAACTGAATGTAATTGTCAATAAAAGCCTTTGACAGTTATGAAATGCTTGTAATTTTACTTCATTATACCATAGCAACATCTGACAAATAAAGTATAAAAACACTGAAGCAGCAAACTTTGTGAAAACTAATACTCGTCATTTTCAAAACTTTTGGCCATGACTATATAATAAAACTGTACTACTTTTAAAACATTTGTGAATTTCATGTTAAAGTAATTTTCTTCCTGTGATTTTTTTTTTTTTTTTTTCACAAGCACAAGTTTTGTGAATTCAATCCTACCTTATTCCATTCTTAACAGAATAATTCTTTTACTAATGCAAGACCTGTTTTTTACACGAATAGAATCATTTTGTGGACTGTGCAAAAACAAATCTTTATTTCTGGGGAAAGCTGACATTTTTTTTCCATGTACAAAAAGAACGTAATTCTGCAGCTTACGTTGCTTTATCTGTTAGTGTTACAGAATTGAAGAGTGGCTTAAACAGCAGTAGGACAAAGTATTTTGACACCCAAAGAGAAGTTGGCAAAAATGTGACCCGCCCCAACACCATTTCCACTTACACATTGTACCCTACATTGTCTTCATACATTACACCCAGCGCTTTGCCCCACACATATTATGTTTGTGTCTCCATTGAAAATACTAGCTCTATGGCTCCATTGATGGACTTAAATATATACTTCATAGCCACCAGAAACACATATCATTTAATAGCAAATAAACACTTTTTCTTGATAGATGAAAGTAGATAATAAACTGTTGTGTTCTTTAGTGTTCCTAGTGTTTGTCTTAAATTTAATGTGTCTTATTAAATATGTCTGTCCTCTGTCAGGTTCCCTCTTGTCTTATAATTCAGATGCCCAGGAACGGTAAGAACTTCAAGATGTTCCCCACCATTATTCCAACCCTCCAGCTGGACATCACTGATCTCCTAGAAGACAGTAAGTACTTACAGGTTAAAAAGAACTGGAATTATGTACAAGTCAGACTGTAAACGTATGAGTCAGAGGTTAACCTTTGCCAGAGACGTCAGGCAGTATCTGCTAAACATAAGTTACTCCCATCAGCATATGATGCATATGGTGCATGTTGTGTTGTGGTTTGTGAAGGAAAAATACTCTAAAGAATACGGTGTCTCTAATCTGGTCATAAAGTCCAACAAACATAACATGTTTTGAGGATTTTACTGTGCTGGAACAGGTAGGATACAAATAGATGCATTCACTTGTAAATAATTAATAATAGATAAACACACTGTCAAAACATGACCTATTAGAAATACTTTAGATCCAGAATTTATATAGCCTGCTGCAGCAAACACTCCTCTATGTGTGATTTGTATTTTTAGTGACCTGTAAATAAATATACATGCACTAGTTGTAAACAATACCATGATTATGCTGAAGGTAAAATACAAATTGCTTAACACTTACAGGGTAGTATAAATGAGCATGCAGGGGACTTTAAAGCTGCATTACCACCTATTACGAATATGCACCTTCCTCTCCCGGGAACCACGTTTTTTTCCTGGGGCTTTGATGCACTGCAGAGGTGGGTGGGAGCTGGTGGACCAGTCACAGACGAGGAAATATTACGGCTTCTCATTGGTCTCCCGCTCAACATCCTGCATCTGTTTTAAAGTGGTGAATGTAAATGTTCTGTCACTTAGGTGGTCATGTAGCATTAAATACCATTATAATTGAATCAGTACAAGATACATTATCACTTCCAAAGTTTAAATTTTTTTGTAAACTCCTTTATACATATCCTGCTACAATCCAATACAAAAGAACTGAATACAAAATACACCTAGATATGAAAAGCTTCTCCGCACCTATGTGGAGCATACCTGCCTGTAGTCTTGTTGTTTGTGCGGCTGGCTAGATCAGAGGCATAACTTACGTGGGTCAAGATTGGGGCTTGGGTGGATTGTTCTTGGGCTTTTTATGGGCCACATTTTTTATTTTCAGTGTTTAGAATAATGGTAGAAAAGGGATTGGTATACAGAAAAAGCTTATACTCTGTGACATTTGACACATTTCACTGTTTGTTTTCCTCTCTGAAGCCCCACGTCAGTGCTCTATTTGTCAGTCCCTGGCAGTGCTGGAATGTCTGGACTGCTACGAGGATACGGGAATCACTCCTGGACACTTAAAACAGTACTGTGCAATCTGCAGCACGCAGGTATTACCTTATTGTGTTGTGAACCAAAGAGAAGTATTACTTTTTTGGGCATCTGGAAAATAGGTTGTGCAAATTTCTTACTTGAGAATTTCCTTGTACAGGTCCATCTTCACACACAGCGCTGCAGCCACCAACCAAGAGAACTGAGTGTGCCTGAAAATGTAAATGGACAGGCAGTGTTCCAAAGACAGCGTTTACAGCTCTATGCTGTTTTATGTATAGAAACAAGTCACTATGTAGCTTTCATTAGGCTCCACTCCCAAAATCGTCCTCTGTGGGCTTTCTTTGATAGCATGGCTGATCGCGAAGGTGAGTATTTTCTCTGTCCAGCACCTATATTTTGGTTGTGATCAATGTTTTCTTTTTACCTTGTACAGTTTCTTTTTAACTGTAAATCCATAATTTAGTAGTAAATCTTTCAGTAAAATGTTGTGGATTGGCAATCTTGCAGCTATAGCACTCGGTCCTAATCTGTTTGTGTGCTCTACTATAGGAGGACAGATTGGATTCAACATCCCGCGGGTAACTCCCTGTCCAGAGGTGACAGAATACCTGGAAATGACCCCTGAGGAACTACAGCGAATAGATTCAAAGAGCATGCCGACATACGTTCGCCGGTTGCTGTGTGATGCATATATGTGTTTATACTACAGCCCCGACCTCAGCCTATACAAATAGTGTAGAAGTCAGGCAGATTTCTAAAAGGGTTCCAAAAACTTTTTCTAATATTGCCGTTGATTAGAAAGGAGAAGAAAAATCACAATTAATAAACTTTATTAAAGAAATATCATTCTTTATATTAAAATAATGCTCTGGTACTCGGTAGGTTCGCTTCATAGATTCAGGTAAGGTACCTTAAATAACTCTGGGCTGGCTCCCAATTTTTTTTCCTTTTTAATTTTTATTACTTTTGCTTCTTATGTAACCATCAAGTCAAACAATGCACTATGCCTGTATAATAGGATATTATACAGTCCTTACTGTAAATTATATGGATATTAGAAGTCACATTGACGTTATGTGACCATATAAAAGCAATGTAGGTCCAGTATGCCTTATAATACACAAGTTTTCCTAATGAACACCTGGGGGTAATTGTATCAGGATGCGGGTTTGAAAAGTGGAGATGTTGCCTAAAGCAACCAATCAGATTCTAGTTATTTAGTACATTCTACAAAATGACAGCTAGAATCTGATTGGTTGCTGTAGGCAACATCTCCACTTTTCAAACTCACAGCTTGTTAAATTTACCCATTGAAGTGATGACATCAGTGTTAATTACTTGTAATCAATGAAATGAGAACTCGCTATTTATAGAGCTGTTTACAGTACTTTTTACACCCATAAACATCATGTGTGTATGATATGTTGTAATAAATATATTTCTGGAATTTATTTAGCCACATCCTTTCCTGTCACAGAAATAAAAAATACTATTGAAAGTGCCTGGCAATATAAAAATGTTCATATTTCTAGGTAATGAATGTGTCCTTAATCTTTCAATTGTATCATTTCATACTGGTTCAACATTTCTCAGGCAGATATATTAGTAAGTAAATGTATTGGTAATAAAGGAAATAGTAGTGCATTCCAAATCAACACAGAATAACTACTTACAAAACATTATGACAAACTGTGAATCCGTATACCAGTAATGTTGTAGTCACATGGTGCCTGATTTTGAGTAGGTTGCAATTTTGTGGCCTGATTGTACAATGCATATTTTGCCTGCATCTTAAAATAAGTGCTACTTAAAGTTTGTGGTTACATCAAGATACGCTTTAAGTGTATCTGGACGTGGGCTTTATGAACCCCAGATTTTCTCATAAGCTAGATATCTGCTGTTTTAAGTTAAAATTATATATATATATATATATATATATATATATATAATTTTATAAATTATTACTTTTTTTTATAAAAAAACCCCACAAAATTATATATTCCTCAAAAGAACAATGGAACATGTACTCATGCTTAAAGCCTGGGCTGGGACAAAAAGTGTGCCAGCCACTATCTGCTTTGGGCATTTTAGTGTTTTTAGAACTGCAAGCTCAATCATGACTGGTCAGCTAGGACCTACTGGAACAAGTAGCTCCACAAATCTAATAGTAAATAAACACATAGATACCAAATCTGTAATTTCTTTATTGGAAATACCCAAATCCCTTTGTGTTCCCAAATTTATTGTACTCTTAAATCTAGAATATATCTTTATTTTTTTCTGTCTTTTATTAATCCACTAGTAGTGCAATCAAGGAGAAAAACTTAAAAACCATGATAAATGCAGACAATCTAATCCTAGAGGAGCTGTAATGTGAATGAAAGGTTGCTGTCTGAACAACCCATCAGAGTGGCTTGCCTTTGATTGGCTGGAGTGTGAGAAAACCTCTTGGATTGGTTATTTGTGTGTACACCCTCATGGTTTATGAATGAGCTACATTAAGTTCATTGTACTTGCATGTGTATGTCCTTATTGTAAATAACTTGCATGCCAACTGTCCATGCATAGGGAGCTGTAAGTGCAAGTTATGTTCAACTTAAAATTATGGTCAGTTTTACTGAGCATGTGTAACTCTAAAGCAGGCACTTAGAGTCTGTTTTGCCCTGTAGCCAAATTACCTGTACTTCAGACTAGGGTCATCTGAATAAGTGTGGTTAAATGTTTTTACAAATGCAATAAAAGTGTTTTTCAAATGTTTTAATGTAAGCAGAGTATTATTATGGTTACTACTGAGGTGTGGTGCATAAAGTAAGAGGTGTTGCTGAATAGGGACAAAAAATGCTGCCAGCTCTCTGTAGGATTGTTATTTTGTTTGCATTGTGTATGACAATTCTTTGGCACCTCTATGTGCTACTTCAGAGGGTGGGTGATTTTGGAAACTTAGTGCACATGTGATTTATGCCAGGGAAACCTAATCAGTCAGGGGACATTGCCATTCAATCTGGGTGCATGTTCACTAAAGGAGCATTTCAAGAAATGTGAAGAATAGGCTTCTCATTATGCGTGTGCTAATGCTATGAGTGGCCTCCCTGACTGCAGCAGATGTCAAGGTACCCAATGCTGGCACACAGGTAGGCAATCTCTTGTATTAAAGTTTAATTGATTATATTTCACCCACAATGTTAAATTAGATTTTAAAAGATCTATATGCCACTTCATCCCAGGAGAGCTGAATCAAGTGTCCAATTTTATTGTCCAGATGGAAAGGACAGTGTATTTTGTTCAGCATATATGACACCCATAACCATTCAAAATCCCTGCGACCCAGTCTCTCTCCAGACATACATTTTCTATCTAGTCACTGGCCAACTAACTTACTTTGGTTGCCCCACTCACAACAAACAGTCTTTTATTCTCCTCCCAAGCACTAATTAATCAGAAAAAAAAATGACAAACTAATTACACCCATGTGGTGCACCTGTGTGCTGTATGATAGCATGAGTGGGATTTTAACCCTGTGTGCAGCCTGTATCTGCAGTCTCTTTGGGATTTCACCTGTCCCTATGCAGGAGAGGTGTGGCAAATAACCCTCTTTGTCACATGTCCCTCCCGTTAGTGTTGTCAAACTTAGTCATGTGGAGAGTGCATTTGTGCGAAAGAGAGCATCAGCATTTTTGTGCAGACTCCCTGGTTTATGATATACTGTAAAATGGTAGGGCTGGAGGGCTAAGAACCACTGACTCACCTGGGCATTCACCGTCTTGTTCCTCTGCATCCATTTTAGTGGGATATGGTCTGTGATCAACATGAATTCTCTTCCCAGGAGGTAGTACCTGAGAGCCTCAGTGGCCCATTATAAGCACTCCTGTCCCTTCTTGGAGTATTTCTTCTCTTAGAAAAAAATTGCAGCTGAGATAAAGGATAGGTTTCTCTATCCCTTCCAACCTCTACAAGAGCACAGCATTCAAACCCAATCCAGATGCATCTGTTTGGAGATGTAATCTCCTGCTGAAGTCCAGTGCCTGGAATACTTGTGTTGAACACAGAGCTAGTCGAAGATCTTGCCAGGAAGCCTCGGCCAATTTCAACCATACCAACTTAACTGGACAAATCTTTTTAAGGAGCTCAGTAAGAAGAGTGGCTCTAGTGACAGAATTCCACATAAACCAATGAAAGTATCCTACTAGACCCAGAAAAGTTCTCAGCTGAGTCTTCACACTGGTTTAGACCAGTTTCTGAGAGCTTCCACTTGGGGTTTGACTTCGCTTTGTCCTACACTAGCTCATCAATTCTGGGCATCGGGTATGTGTCAAAACGTGAAACTAACACAATGGGGCTATTTCAATTGAGTATAGGTCATAACAGTGAACATAAAATTAATGTCTAAATCAAATTAAAGCAGCAATCTTTTTTTTTTTTCTTTAAATACAAAATTAAAGTACATTTAAGCATGCATCTTATATTAATTATTTTAACTGTAGTCCTACAAATCATTTTCTTTCAAAATGTCTCTGGAGGGCAGCCAAATCTGACTGCCAGTCACAGATTCAGACTCTTAGCATGTGAAGACAGCAGGGAGAGAAGGAACTCAGAAAGGCATACCAAAACCTCTCTGCTCACTACATCATGTGCCATATGACTGTGGGTGCTATGGCAGTCTCATGACACTGGAAAAGGCAGAATTATAAATAATTAATAGCTCCCTGAAGATACAAACCAGGGAAATCATAATTACAAATCTTATAGCCTGCCATAGTGATATATGTTTAACAACAACCACCACTTTTTTTTATGTTAGTAGACACAAGGACCCAGAGGAGACACAACGTGTTCTGCTGCCACAAGGGCCAAAAAGTCCATCATAACAGAGAGAATATGATTCCAATAGGACAGACTTGAGGGAGAAATTACCTCAGAATGTGGCTGTATTACAGAGAGGACAGTTCAGTGAGGGGAAATATACCACATTACCTCAGACTATAATGGTATGATTGAGAGACACAGCACCTAAGTGAACACAGAGACATATTGCCGGGAACAAGAGGCAGCATCCATTAAAGGGGCTGAATGAACACTAGCAAATGTTAGAGCCCAAATATATGAAGCGTCACCCCAACAGAGGAGCCTTAAGCAGGCCTCAGAAAACACTAGCAAGTAAGTGTCAGAGCCCAAACAAATGATTTATGTTACCCCAACAGAGGAGGGGTGAGTACAGCTGAGAGAACACTAGCAGGAATAGTGGCAGGTTGTGCTGTACCATCATGCAACAACGCCTATGTAAAACCTGCACGAGCGAGGAGACTGGTCATTTGTGCCCACACCCAAGAGCTAGCCAGAGTGGAGAAGAGCACAGGTGAGGAGGTGCACCTTCTATTCCATTATTTCTTTCTTTACATGGAAAAACAATCCACAGATTTGCAAAGGAACGCATGTTACTCCCTAAACAAGACGGAGAGGTAGATGTATCAAACATTCTAAAAAAGTAAAAGTGGAGGTGTTGCCTATAGCAACCAATCAGATTCTAGCAACCATTTTCTAGAAGGTACTAGATTAATGATAGCTTGAATCAGATTGGTTGCTATGGGCAACACCTCCACTTTTAATTTTTAGAAGGTTTCATACATCTATCCTATAGGCTTGACGTACCTAACTAGCCAAACTTACATCGCATAACTATAAAGGTAAATCTCCTTTTGGTATAGATAAGGTGTATATAAAAAAAATGTACACACTCTTATTGAAATTGCAGATGTTTGTGTAAGTAAACCTCGAAATGTAACACCCCTTAAGGGGTATGTATCTGTTTGTATGTTGTTTGTGCGAATTTACCTTGCATGGGTTTTCTTAAACTTGATAGACGTTTCCAGCAGCTTCTTCTTATCTCACTCCCCAGCAGAGAGACAGGTGGTCCCAATGCCCCAATACACAATGATGACACAAATAATCGTATACTTATTTTACAGGAACCCTTTCATGCAGTTTAACTTCCTGTGCGAGGTGAATATAATTGTGGGAAACACAGTATCACATTAAACAGCAAAATGCAACATGCAATATTTAGTTTCCAATTTAACAGTCAGCATCTACTGGAGGTAACTGCAACTTTAAAAGGCAATCCAAACTATTATTACTTCACGAACATATTATACATATTATAGTTGTTTCTTCCCTGGCCAGGCTTTGATGGTGCACATAAATGTGGATTAAATCTGCTTGCAAGCTTTTTAAATCCTGAACCAGAGACACTGTATAACATTGATGGCTAACCTGTGACACTCTAGGTGTTGTGAAACTACAAGCCCCAGCATGCTTTGCCAGCTATCATCTAGTTATCTACTGGCAAAGCATGCTGGGGCTTGTAGTTTCACAACACCTGGAGTGTCACAGGTTAGCCATCACTGCTGTATAACCTGTCAGTTGTGAAAACTACTTCTGCTGACATCATTAATACACTGTTAGATACAGTGTCGGACTGGGGCATGAAGGGCCCACCGGGGGACTGCAACCAGCGCCGTGCTAGGGTCCTTGGCACAGTGTGAAAATCGACGCCCCCCACCGTGGGTACCCTGTCAAAATTGGCGCTGCGCTTCCCTCCCCTCAGCTCCATCTCCCCATGTCTTTCTTTATCTTACCTGCATGAAGCTGCTCCTCTCTGCTCTGTCTTCTCCCCTCCCCTCACAGACACTGTCGGGCCGTGATTGCCTGTCAGTGAGCGGAGGGGTGGAGACAGAGCAGAGAGGAGCAGCTTCATGCAGGTAAGATTCATAGCCCCTTCCCCCCTCTCCTCCCCGTAGATTTCCGCACAGTTTTATATGACCATAGTCATTTTTTATTTTATTTTGAGGTGCCCTGCAGAGCCCGGCGCCCTAGGCAATTGCCTAACCTTGCCTAATGGGAGCGCCGGGCCTGACTGCAACTCTAGGGGCCCACCAGAGGGGGTGTGGCCAGCCATCATAGAGGCGAGATCAGACACTAGAGGGGGAGTGGTCAGGCCACAAAGGACAGCTAGCACCATAGTGTAGTATATAAAGAATGCAGTGTGTATATAAAGAGTGCACAGTCTTGACCTGCCCCTTAGAAAAAAATTGGGATTGTCCCACTAGACCAGGCTTGGCTAACCTGTGGTACTTCAGGTGTTGTGAAACTACAAGCATGCTTTGCCTATAGCAGCTTATAGCTGGAAGGGTATGCTGGGACTTGTAGTTTCACAACACCTGGAGTGCCACAGGTTAGCCAAGCCTGCACTAGACTCAGAACATTTGACAGACTGTCCTACCTGTTCTTGTCACTTTTACCACCTGTGGCTGCAGGTTTCTTTAGTTGCGGCTTGTCTGGGTCCTGGAATGTTGAGGGCCCTATTTGGGAAAAATAATAGGTACATTTAGAAAATTCCAACCAGCCCCTGTGTTAAATCAATAGGACCCACATTTAATACTTAGGCCTTCCTCCAGCCCCAACATTAAAGTAATGGTATTCCCATTTAATAATAAACCTATTTCTGCCATTAAATAATTAATATTTACATTTAATAGATATCCCTCCTCCCCACACCCAGCCACACATTCAATTATAGACCCAAACCACCCCAGCATTAAATTAAAGGTCCCATAACCCCCTCCCTATAGCAGGGCCAGCTTACCAACTTTATGGGCCCCCAAAGCAGAGCACCGGGGCCCAAATATATATATATATATATATATATATATATATATATATATATACACCCCTATACATATATACCTATACATATATACCTATACATATATACATATACATACATACATATACATACATACACACACACACATCACGCCCACGGAGAGAGCCGGATCGTCACCTGACCACCTGATCTGAAAACGGTCAGGTGACCACAAAAGGTAAGTTTTGTGTTTTTTTTTCTTTACATGTTTTTTTTTTTTACAGCAGACCTGCCAGGGCCCCCTTTCCCACTGGGCCCCCAGGCATCTGCCCATCGTGGTCAGTCGGAAAGAGGGCCCTGCCCTATAGTGTTCTCTGTGCAGCCCCCTTCCTATAGTTAGCATAGGCAGTCTCCCTCACTATAGGTTAGCATAGGCAGCCCCCCCTCACTATAGTTTAGCATAGGCAACCCCCCCTCACTATAGGTTAGCATAGGCAGCCCCCCCTCACTATAGGTTAGCATAGGCAACCCCCCCTCACTATAGGTTAGCATAGGCAAACTGCCAGTAGGTGGGTGCAAGAAGATAATGAGGGTGATAATAAATGGTCCAAAAAAACACAAAACAGATGAGCACTCAGAACAGTGGCACTACTGAGACAGACCCAGAGGCTCTCTGTGGATGGAAGAAATGTTGAACCAAAAGGAGCTGTAGTGGAGCTCCCTGTGAGTAGCATGCTGCAGATGGACAAGGTGTTCGTAAACCAAAACGAGTAGTTTGCGTCAGAAATCATTGTAATCAGAAGTCAGACTCAGGAACCAGTACAATCGGAAATGCGGAGACAGGAATCAGGCCATAATACAAAATCCAGGGCTCAGGAGACAGAAATCACCTTAATGCAGAGCCAGGAAGAAGGTACAGCACCAGGAAGGTAGCGTGTGAACACCATAACAGACAATATGTAGCTGGACAGGCGAGGACCTACCTCAGGGAATCCCCCAGTAGGATTAGGGAAAGGGCACACCTCTATTAGTAACTGATCTGCTGATTACTCCCAGATGTCAAGAAAGCAACCTAAATGATCCAAAACACAGTGTACCAAGCTGGGAAAAACATGAAAATTATTACATGTAAATCATATGCAAATCCTACCAGATATACAGTATAAAATTAAAAAATAACAAACAAAGGTTCCCTAATTTTAAAGAATTGTGGCGATCAAATGCTGCTGTTAATTCCAATTTATGTATTTTTGAAAAAAAATGTGAACATGAACTCTCATAGGGTAATTCAATGTATCAAATTGTGCTTTTAAAGACTAAAGCTATTTAGGAACCAATAAGTCTCCTAAAATACAAGTTCTTCTGGCTCCCCCTGATTTTACAATTAGCAAGGTCTTAGTGTTGATCACTCATCTGCTTGTTATACATGTGAGAACGCTGTATCGCTCAATTCAAATATGATACGGATATTACCCTAAAAATGTGTGGCCACCTTAAATCATTCACATACCTGCAGGCCCAGTGATGCAGGGCCTGCAGTGGTGCTTTTATAAAGGGAGACAGGTGCTTTTATAAAGGGAGACAGGACCAGCTTTCTCCCTTTATAAAAGCACCATTACCTCTATCCTAGACTCCACCTCCCCGATTGTCACTGTCCGAGTCTAATGCTCCCCAACACAACCTTACATACATAACTGACCCTCTTTCTACAAAAATGTTCTTGCACAACGAGTGTCTCTGGATGACATTGCAATCTCATTCTTACTTCCTCCACTAAAATATTTATTTTCACCTCATACAGTTCTAAGCTCTAAACAGTCCTACTTCTCTAACTTCCTCCCAATCCTCCAACCTCCATCGCCTATTTGCCACCTTCAACTTCCTTCTCTGCCGTCCCCCCCCCTCCTCCTCCCTTCATCCCTCACTGCACTTGACATTCTCCCTCCACTTGCCACCACAACCGTATCTCCTCTCTCTTCCTCCATTCCCTCTCTCATGTTGCGTGCTCCCACATCACTTGCCTCTCTCTCTAACTACTGCATCATCTCGCTCCTCCCATCTGACTTCAAATTTCTTGAGTGGGCTAAGCTATTGGACCACACACCTATGGATATCTCCCCCAGGGAGAATAAATCTACCCCAGCAACATCTAGGCTGGTGAGACTATTAATTCATCTCCCTGAATAACCACCAGGTACATTAATGCTGTTGTTACCTTTCCATAACGCAAGAAAAACTTGAACTTCATTATCATTGCTACACATGAATTCCTTATTGCTTTAAGACCATCTGCAGCATACAACTGCCTAAATATTAAATAACTAAGTACTACTTAACCTAGTCCTAGGACGACTTATAATCATAAAGGATACAATACCTGCTTTATAACATTGAGGAACTCAAAGCAGTAAAATTCAAATCTGTCACGAGCCGCGGCGGTAGTCACAGCCGCCGCAGCTCGCTTCTTGTCTGCCCCAGCGTCCCGGCCGTCACCATGACGACCGGGACGTCACTTCCCTTCAACTCCCGACCGTTGCCGAGGCAACGGTCGGACGCCCAGCAGTGTAGCTCCGCGTCCCGGCAACAGGGGACAGCCGGGCGCGTGCGCAGAAGGACCTAATAGCCTGCTGGCTATTAGGCTGTAATTATTTTATTAGTCAGCTCCTGGGAGTAGTTGCAGAGCTAGGCTCTGATTGGCTCACCTGTACATTTAAGGCAATGAGGTCTGCTACCTCATTGCCAGTTATAGCTTCTGTGCTCCAGTCTGCGGACCTGCTTGTTCCTGTTCCCGTATTCTGATACCGCTACTGATTTCCCGTGTATGACCCTTGGCTTTGAATTGGACTTCGCTTGTGTTTCCTGTGACCCTGATCTCTGGCATGTTTACCGTTTCTGCTATCCACCTGTGACCCCTGACCTCAGCTTGTTTACCGATACTATTGTCTGCTGCCAGCCCTTGACCTCTGCGTGGACCTCACTCCGCTTGCCTGGTTTCTCCCCAGCCGGTACGCACTTCATGACCCTCTGTCAGTCTGCGGCCCAGTCTGTCCCCACCATCAGCGGCTCCAGTGAACACCTGATTGGCAGAGTAGATTCCGGGTTGTGTTGTGCCGGCTGTAGGGGTTCCTAACAATCAAGCCATACTTGTACCACAAACATTCTGGCAATGATACAGTTGGTATTTACGATATAACTGTTTCTTCTCGTGTTCTTACCTCACTTTGATGTATTCACTATATGTATCCTTTTACATTCTAATACAGTTATTGAAACTCCCAAGGGCATCTCTGTTTCTCATGAATTTACTTATACACCATCACACCACAAATATTGTGCAATTAAACCATCTCCTGCTACTCTATTTTCACATCTGCGGGTAAGGTTTATCTCACAGAATCAGAGCACCTCCTTTCTCACCTCCCACTCTCTCCTAGAACCACGTCAATCTTGCTTTTGAACCCTCAACTCCACTTAAACTGCTCTCATCAAGGTCACTCATGACCTCCTCTCTGCCAAATCTTTGGGTAATTTCTCCCTTCTTATGCTTCTAGATCTCTGTATGGTATTTAACACAACTGACCACCCTCTACTCTTGCAAATACTCTCCATCAGCATCCACAACAAGGCCCTTTGCGTGGTTCGCCTCTTACCTCACCAACCGCTCCTTCTCTATCTCTATCCGTCTACACATCCCCTCCTCTCCCTCTACCCATCAGTGTCCCTCAAGGGTTCTTGGACCCTGCTCTTCTCTTTCTGTATCTTGGCCTCCAATATCACCTCTATGCTGATGACACCCATATCTATCTCTCTGTCCCACCTCTCTCGTCTCCAGTTATCTATCAGCCATCTCCTCTCGCATTTCCGAGCACTTTCTTAAACTGAACATGTCTAAGGCAGAAGTCATTGTTTTTCCCTCCTTCAAGGTCCACTCAATTCCCCCTCTTCTTTGACAATTCCACCCTCTCACCTGTCCCCAAGTCTGTGGTGGGTGAAGGAAAAGGAGGAGTCGAGGATAACTGCCTGGCAGCATTCAGTTCCTCTATCAATACTGCCACTTCCAATATCTCCACTATCAGGCCCTTTCTCACCCTGGATGTAACTAAAAGTCTCATCCACTCACTCATTATCTCTCACATTGATTACTGAAACTTTTTCCTCTCTGGTCTTCCTTTCTTCTGCCTCCCCTTGCTACAATTTTTCCTCAATGCAATTTTTAAAAAATTAGGTGATCATGACCATATCATTATATATATCTACAATGTATTATTTGTAAGCTTGCGAGCAGGGCGCTTTTGCCTCTCTGTCAGTAATGCTCAGTATTGTTTTATTACTGTGCTTGATCTTAATTGTAAAGCTCTATAAATTTTTTGGGCGCTATATCAATAAATGTTGATGACGATGATGATAATTCTAGAATGAAAAAAATATATGTTGTGTGTAGCAGATCATGTTTACAGCTTGAGCAGGTGTAAAAATATCTGTTGATCAGTATTCTTACAAGCATTTAAGCTGCAAATATGGGGGTCGATTTATGAAAATTCTGAGAAACTAGCTGTTTTCTCCAGAGAATGGCTATTGCAGTTCTTTCTATTATACATCACGAGGTTAAAGCAGAATAAATCAGAGATTATTTAATGCATGTCCTGTATAGACCTCTATGGGGACTGCGATCTGACCCCATTTAACAAGTGGCAAACGGCTTTTCTATTCTCAAGGTCTTAAAAAACTAAAGCAATCTCAAGATGGCGTAAGCTTACCTTTTTACTGGGGTCCATTGCCACTGGAGAAACTGGTCTGGATCCCTCACTGGGTCCCATCACTATGCGCATGCATTACCTTAGCCATGCATGCGTAATAGCCACAGAGGGTCACTTCCTTCTTTCACAGGCATTATGATGCCCATGAAGAGGTGTTTTGTTCATTTACGTGGGGGGATTTTGCCATGGCTTACTAAATAGCAGCAGTAAATTTTGTTTCACTGCGATACCTAGCCATACAAAATTATAGTCACTGCTGTCCACTGGCCACAAATGGTAAATAGACCCCATGATCTATTGAAAAGAATTCAAGGCACCATTTTTTTCCCTTACTAAAAAACATCATCCTTACAATAACATTTCATGGTAGATTACAACAAATCTTTTTTTTTTTTTTTTGCAAGGGGTCCAGAAACACTACTTTGACAAATCAAAATATATAAAAAAAAATACATAACATGCACTATATTCCAGTAGGACTTACATTTGTTGCACAGCAATGCTATATTGTTAAAACATATAGTCAAGCTTTAGAAATAATGCACAAACTATCCACTAGCTACATTTGTAAATAATAGTAATGTTATTGCAGAAAAGCAATTTTGTATCTGTGGTTTCGTAACGCAAACTAAATTTTGCGACAACTAATTTGTGGGACAGAAAATGCTAGTTCGACAGCACGAGTGTTATCTATATGTGGTATCAAGCACAGGAAGACCTGATCGACGCACTGTAGTCTCTGGCAACATGGTGTTACAACATCCAGACTGGGTACAGAAACAAAAAGGAATGTTCGGTCTCTTGTAGCTACAGAACATTCTCATTACTCCTCCCCCCTGTGAGCAAAATATGGAATTCCCCTCTATCTGACACACATAGGAACTTCCCATAAGTCATCAGGATGGGGTGACGCAGAACGGGCGAGGAAGTAGTTGTACACAGAGCTAGGCAAAATATTGAAAGGTTAGACAGATAATACTGGTGGTTATTATTATTAATATTGGAATTATTGCAAGTGCTAATTATAGACATGTTATACTTATTACAACTAAATCAATTCTGTATAATGTGCTGTTTATTTTAATTAATAGGCG
The DNA here is from genome assembly GCF_038048845.1 of Mixophyes fleayi. Classification (NCBI taxonomy): domain Eukaryota; kingdom Metazoa; phylum Chordata; class Amphibia; order Anura; family Limnodynastidae; genus Mixophyes; species Mixophyes fleayi. The sequence goes on from NC_134402.1 coordinate 314,992,392, forward strand.
ACAATAGTAAAGTAGCATTGACAGTAATAGCAAGCGTTGCGAAAGACGGGACTAAGCAGCAAGAACAGCATAAATAGCAGCACTGCGAGCATGTGGCAGTCTGAGATAGGTCTATGAAACAAGAAAACAGAACGGTTTTCAGGTGTTGTTAAGGATTACAAATACACAAGGGGCGGGGAACAGGGGGTGCTGGTCAGGAGCTTTGAAGAATGAGGAAGAAGACAGCAAATGGAAACCATTACATTTCAGAAAATAAATGCAGGTAAAATATATGTAAAGCTCTAACAGTAACCATCTGATGTCTACCTATTGCACCTGCAAGAGAAGAAGCAGAAGAGAGAGGAAGAGTGTGGCGATAGGTGAACAGAATACTGTTTGGGACCACCTATATATAAGAGCTAATCCAGTTCTGAAAAGACAACATTGACTTTTATTTAGAGGACAAGACTTATGTCCTTTCATTATCAAATCATTCATAGTAGGCATAAGCTATTTTACCTAAAATGATGATGGCTGTAGGGGAGTATGAGGCAGCACATGATAATGAGAGCGTGGATGAGTTTGCTGTGCCCCAGGGATCGGAAAAAGAACTTCGGGACCAACATCTGCATGTTGAGAGGTTATTTGGAGTTACTCTGAACATTTTAGGAGTTCTTAATCAGGATCAGTTACCCCTGCAGTCCACCGGTCATGAGCAGATGTGGCTTCAACTTCTAGGTGAAAGAAAGACCATAGTAAAAGCCAAGGTAAGATGGGATATTGAACTGTTTTACAGGTTTTTGTAAAGACCATTAAATGTTCTTATAAAGGGAAAAAGAGGTTGATATCGTATAGTTTGCAAGTTATTTAGTTACAACAGCAATACAATGTGACATCTTGTGTGTAAGGACAGTGTTAAAAATATATCTTTACGAGTATGGATATTGTGGACTTTAAATATCTCTGTTTCTCCCCTCAGGATTATATTAAAGGACTGTGTACTCCAGAGGTAATAGAAGACTTTAAGTACCCACGTGACATGCACTGTATCTTTGTAGGGGCAGAAGGTCTGTTTCTTGACTGCTTAATTCGAGCCACTTCAGCATGTGTGACACCTCAAACTCCCGGACGAATCAGAATCTCTGGTCTTGCAGAAGGAGTAGTAATGGCCCAGAGCCGGATTCATGCTTTTTTAGATATGTGTATATCCAAGCCAGAAGACCAACAAGCCACCATCAAAAGAAGTTTTAAGGACCTGGTGGAGGAAAATAATGACCATCATGCACTGGACCTTCTTATTCTTCCAACTTCTGTCAAGGAACAGTTACTGTTTCTAGTAGAGGAGGACAAAGATGGCAGAGGGAAACAACTCATGAATCATCGAGGGACATCTAAGCTGCTTGCAGACAAAGCAATGAGCAATCAGGCTTTCTTTTCTGCACCTATAGAATTCCAAAATCAACCAAGACTTGAAAAACCTATGACCTCTCAACCAATAGATATAACTAAAACAAGGCCTAGCAAAGGAGTTTTACAACAAAGGGCTTCAGAGCCACAGGAACTAGTAAGTAACAATAAATGGGATGATAAAAATCACCAGACGCATCTAAGTAGACAGAGTAACAAGGAGAGACTCATAAAGGAGGTAAATGAGGGCCATACCGGTAGTCCCTCGAAAGAAAAGCCTAGATTGAATGAAAAAATGGCACCAGTAAGAAATGATGATCATGATGATGACTTCCAACAGATATCTGGACTGCTGGATACTATTATGGGGAGGGATGATGGAGATCCAGGCTCTCATGCCCAGTTTTCATTGGGAACCCAAAAAGAATTCAACATGCTTTTGGATTTCTTTAAGACGATGGGTTATCAGGAATCAGTTGTGCTTAAGGTACTGTCAGAGAATGGGATCCAGGAGCCTTCTCAAATACTTGACAAAGTTAATATGGAACAATCTAACCATGACCAGAGTAGCAGTGGCCCAGCAAACAGACCTTCAACTTTGAAAGGAATGTCACCTACCCTTTCAAACAATGGTGATGATTACCTTTTAGAAGTAATGAAATCAGCTGCCAAGAAATGTGGCTATTCACCCAGTGAAATTGTGGACATTGGGGATGGCTCTGTGGCAGGACTCCTAAGGAAACTCAATGAAAAAAATAATTCTGAAGATTGCTTTATGCCAGCTGAAGTCCAAAGAATAGGACAACAAGAGACAGGCCTATGGCTGCAGCCAAAGCTTGATGTTCAACCTTGGCCTGAACCAAACACTTCTAACCTTGATGTGGGATTTTCTGACATTGTCTGGCACAAAGCAATGAGCGATAACCTTCCAGTGGAGGATGTATTTCATGGTGGCACCCAACTTGACCCTGTGTTCATGGAGGCAGCAGTCGACAAAGCTGTTAAGGAAGAACTAAATGTCCCTATTGTGACAGGAGCACAGAGATTCAATGAAGCCATGCAGACACCTTTTCAGCTTAACCTGAGAAATGAAAAAGGAAATGACCGGCTGAGACATATCATTATAGACGGAAGTAATGTGGCTAAGATGTAAGTAATAATGAGTTGAGTTTCATAAACCATAATTATCCGGAGTCAGTGTTTACTATTTATATTCCATGCAGTCTTTTCTCCTAGGAAGCTACTCCTTAATTTCATCCCTTCTCCCTGTATGAAATGAGTCTGTTCCCCTCCCTTGAAACTGGGAGGGGAACAGATTAAATTAAGGAGGTTTTGTCCAAAAGTGCATAATCCCTTTGTAATAAAAAAGTGGTTTAGTAAACTATTATTTCTGTGGTTAAGATAGTTGTCTCTAACTAATATATCTCATTTCCAGAGATGTGCAGATATCAATACTGGGCTTGCACATGCAGATCTGGTTGAATAGCTTAGTACATTTTTTCATCAAAATGCCCGATCTTTGGAACTTGTGTCGTCCTACAGATTGGATCAGATTTGACTGGCAAATTGATTGTTAGCGCATGTGCGAGGGCATGGCCCTACCTTGACGTGGTCCAGGTATTTGGTGTAGAAACTGAACAATTGCATCAATGTAATTAGGCCCTACGCCTACCTGTCTGTTCGTTGATCAGCCAGACAGTTGGATTGTAATGTGAATGCCCAGATTTGCAATTAGGCCAGCAACAGTAGCTGTAGTGAGCAAGGAATTGCTACCTTTATAACATGTGGAGTCACTAGCTGGAAATGCAATGGACAAATTATATCACAGTAACAGAATTATATAGGTGTGATTCAAATGACTGAAACAAAGTAAATATGATTTTCAAAATCATTTAACATTATCTTACTACATTAATCATTGTAATTGTGGTACAAAATATGACAAATGACTCACTATGTGTCAATCAAGCAATTATATACAAACGTATATAGTCATTCAGCTTAAGTATTTTCACAAAGATTTTCTTTAGTAACTAAAATAGTGCAAAAGATTTATTTTAATGGTGGTTCACATCAACTCGTTTTTCATTTTGTTTTTATATATATATATATATATATATATATATATATATATATATATATAAACACATAGATGTTTAATGTGACGGTATTTAATGCAGCGTGTGTTTTTACGTTTTCCATTTTTTTGGACGTGTTTTAATGTGTTCACTGAAAAACACGATTCACATAGATATGAATGCTCCCTTCATCTACATTTAGCTAATTGTTATAATTTATATGTTTTCGTAAATTTAAAGTTTGCTCAGCAATTAAGAAAAATCATTCGCTTTTTATAAAGGAGCTTTTTAAATCCTTTATGACCTGAGGTATTTTATATCTTTTGTGACCATGCGGATTTGTTCGGATTAATTAAACCAAGGATGATTTTGGAACTAGTGATGTGAGTGAGTTTAATCTAGACACACAACACAATCAAGCCCTGGCGAATGACATATCGTCCATGCTGTTTTAATCTTATTGTGCTTCCTACAGCTGAAGTATAATGGGTCTGGCGTCCGGGGTCACATTGCACCAATTGGCAGTTAGAAACATGCGCTTAATGTATCTACATTGTTTGTACCCTAGTGAATATTAGTCTTTTAAAAAGACAGATACTGATTTCTATTTCTAGCATATTACAGGTAAATACAGGAAGTGCTAGCAAAAAACAACAACATGCTTTTGCCCTTAAAAGGCTTGGAAACAATTGTACATTTTTGTTTTTAACTTTTTTTTTATTATTATTTTTTTACTTTTACCTTTTTATGTTTAGGTTGTTTTCAAGTAATTTAATCTGTTCCCTTATTATGAAATTTTTCTTTTTTAAAATAATGAATGTATGTGGATAGCAAGCTATCCAGTACAATTAAATGTAGATTGACTCACAATGTGATCAGATTAGGTTTATAACTAAAAGGACCACAAGCGCCAGCCTTGTGAACTCCCAAGGGATATCAGAAAAGAACGTAATAAGCAGCATAAAAAGTCACACTAGCCTAATGTGCATTTCACCCTTCATTACGGCTTTGTTTTAAGTGTAAATTTAATAAAAGTTACATTTTATCTTTTTTTAGAAACACTGTTACATTGTGAACCCCAATATATGTGTATCAAAATCACCAGTTAACAAGTGCTGCTTATTAAGGTCGTTTTTCTTTTTTGGTTGAGTGGAAAGTTTAATTTATCACAAGACACCCACTTTTATTTTCTAGAATAGTGCATTAACTGTTTCTTTTATATATTTATAAGAGAAACAGTTATTAATCACACATAAACACTAATGCGTACTACAAATAAAAAAAAAAACAGTGGACAGACAAATGTCTACCAAATATATAAGTGTGTATATATTATATACACACACACTATATGGAGAAAAGTATTTTGACGCTTGACCTTTATACCAACAGGGACTGTAAATACATTGTATCAAAATACATATACTTTAATATGGAGTTGGTCCCCCTTTTGCAGTGATAACAGCTTCCACTCTTCTTGGAATGCTTTCCACAAGATGTTGGGGTGTTTCTGTGGGAAATTGTGCCCATGTATTCTGTAGAACATTTATGAGGTCAGGCACTGATGTTGGTTGAGAAGGCCTGGCTCGCAATCTTGGTTCCAGTTCATCCCAAAGGTGTTCGATGTGGATGAGGTCAGGGCTCTGTGCGGGCCAGTCAAGTTCTTCCACTCTGAACTCATCAAACCATGTCTTTGTAGTCCTTGCTTTGTGCACTGGGGCACAGTCATGTTGGAATAGAAAAGGGCCTTCCCCAAACTGTTGCCACAAAGGTGGAAGCATAGCATTATCCAAAATGACTTGGTATGCTGAAGCATTGAGATTGACCTTTACTGGAGATAAGGGGCCTAGTCCAAACACTGAAAAACAGCCCATAGTATTATCCCTCCTCCACCAAACTTTTTCACAGTTGCTATAATGCAGTCAGGCAGGTAACGATCTCCCGACATCCGCCAAACCCAGACTTGTCCATCTGACTGCCAAATAGTGTGTGTGTGTGTGTGTGTGTGTGTGTGTGTGTGTGTGTGTGTGTGTGTGTGTATATATATATAGGAGAGGGAGAGATAGGGAATTTACCAATGATGTAGTAACAGCGTACAAAAAAAAAAAAGACAACTCTAAGGCTTTATGGCTGTTTTTTACCATCGTATTTTTATTTTCAATATATGTATTTCATATAACTTATCTTATATAATAACAGTAAATACACAATATAGTGCAGTATGTCCATTAACGGGACCACAAAGCACAGAAGCGAAGTGTACCTGAGACACGCATGGAAAAGTGGTGTTTTTAAAATTTGAAAAACCTAACTGACATGCTATTAAAACAACGTATATTAGGCAAGTTCAGTATACGGGAATTTCCATTTCTGCTTAAGTTACACACAGTATTAGTTTTCAGTGGTCCACTTGCACCGGATTTATCAGCTTTAATACTATCAACTTTGGAGCTACATTGGGAGTCTATTATCTATCCTAGTTGTAAAGGATTGGTTTTGTCATTATATATTTGCAGGGAGCAAGGATTACTTACACCAGCTTTCTGCTTGCCCTGGTCTTTTATATATTTAATCCACAAAAATATCAAGCAGTGTGTGCCAATGTTTTTGCCCAGCTTTTGACCGTTTTCCCCACCTTTCTCTACACTAGTTATTTGATGGTAGTCAGCTGTCCTTTCATTCAGCTGCTTCCCCAGACAACTGAAGAATGTTGTGAAGCTTCCAGCATATCATAATGACCATCAGCTCTCTGGTAAACATTGCATCAGCTAAATACTGTACTGCTAATACTTTACTGTATCCGTAAACATCGCAATCAACATAGACCATCAGCTCTCTGGTAAACATTACAAGCTACTTTGATTAAAAGCTCTATATACAATAAGGTAAAGGGAAAGAATACTGAAGGTCCTCATCAAAGCAAAAGAAAGTTCAATGAAGTTCGTTTTATTCACATGGGACACATCTCCAGACAAAGTGATAGCAAGTGGTGCTATACCCATAACCTCAGCTGACAACTGTTTTATGCAAATAATCTTTAAAAAGCGGTGGAATAACCCCAGGTGGCTTTTCGTGCACTAGTCAGGAGAGGCGAGTTATTCAGGAGAGGAATAACTGCAGCCAGGAGAACGCACAGGATGTCTGATTACACTAACGTGTCCAGGAAGGACCTTGAGGCTGGGCAGTGCCAAGGGCATTGATATCAGGCCATATTCGCCAAACAGGGTGGAGATGAGAGTGGCCCTGAGAGAATGGCACCTACAGCATGGAACCCCAGTAGAGGAAACTGATGTCAGCATTGGCCAAGGCGGCGGCCCAGTTGTAAACTGGGAACAAGGTAAACCAGACCCCCAGACAGCAGCGCCCTCTTCTCAGCATACTGTACCCACAAAACTAGTCCCTCTGTCCTATGATGAGCGCAGGGCAACCGAGCGAAGGATCTAGCTGGCGGCCGTAGAGGACAAGGCAATGGATGCTGAGCCTGCACAGGTCATTGAGGCATGGTGGCAAGAGGGAGGGACGCCAGCCGTGCAACCCTTGCTCTGTATTAACGCTTTAGTAGATATGCTGAACGGAGCTCAGTACCTAGAAGACATTTCTATTTTCAGTAAGATTTGGGAGGATAATCTAGAGCAAGGAGGGCTGGAGTTAGGGAAGATTGGGTGGGCAGGTCTGACTGTTAGAGCAGACAAGTGCCAGGTGAGGACATCAGAGGTGCAGTACCTGGGCCATCGTGTGGGGGGAGGAAGGGTTAGGTCAGAATCAGCAAAGGTAGAGTAGAGGCAATCAGAGACTGGCCCAAGACCACTTCCCAGTTAAATGTACTGGTTTCTTAATGACAGCAGGGTACTACAGACATTTTGTCCCAGACTTTAATACTGTAGCGAAGTCCCTTACAGATCTCACTAGTAAGAAACTTCCCAAAGTAGTTGACTGGACACTCGTTTGGGAGCTGGCATTTCAGTCGTTAAAGGAAACCCTGGTGCAAGCTCCAGTACTTTTGGCACCCAATTATGACAAGGGCTTTATTGTGCAAACTGATGTGTCACAGTATGGACTACGAGCAGTTCTAGCCAGGTGGGGCCAGATGGGCAGGAGCACCCTGTGGCTTATTTGAGCAGAAAACTGCTGAACAGGGAGGTGGGGTATGCCACAATTGAAAATGTTTACCAATTGTTTGGGCAGTGAAGAAACTTCAACCTTATTTGTACGGACAACATTTTACTTTGGTGACTGACTATAGTTCCTTAAAGTGGCTATAACACACCTCGGGAGAATGGCAGACATTTGGGGTGGAGCCTTGTAATTCAAGTTTATAACTTTCACATCATTCACAAGCAAGGAAAGGCCCATAGCAACACGGATGGACTGTCTCGGCAGGAAGCCATGGATCCCCCGGGTCACCTCCGGTAACCTCAAGAGACTGCAGGACCAAGAGCCAAATCGTGGTGAGATGGCCTGCTGTTGGCTCGCATGGATAAGGAGGGAGGGGTGTAGCTGGATCACGTAGAGATCATTTATTTTAGAAATTTATTTCAATAAATTCAAAATGTCAACATACGTAAACAGATGTAAACAATAAAAACGATAATGCATTGAAAAAAAACAACAAAAAACTGCTTGTCCTTCCACAAACAAAATCAGGGGGACAACAAGCGTGTGCGTAGTGGTGCTATATTAGGGAACCCTGGCCAGCCAGCATGCTGTTTTTTGGGGTTTTATTTATATATATATATTGTTGTTTTTATTGTTTACATCTGTTTATGTCAACATTTTGAATGGCAACATCACAACCCTGTACACATTTTACATGTCAACATTTTGAATGTGTAGACATTATTAACATATAGACATTATAACAGTGTTGACATTCTGAATGCCGACATTTCGACTACATACCGTTTTATACTGGTTAATGAAACATCAGTTTTGCTTTATATAAACATTTGTCCTGTTATGTTCTTCTTTGAGCTCAATATGGTGTTTAATGTTTGGTTAGTAAGATGTAACATTTTTATGGCCTTTAGTATTATTCTGTTTCCGTTGTGCTGTTACTGGAGAATGTTAGTTGCCTAGCAAAACATGACACTTCCTCTTTAAGGGAAAATACAATCTATTTATACTTGAGTATTAGTACATAACTAGTGTTTTCTGCTTCACTCTCTCGGTCCCCTATTTTCTCATGTGTTCCTTAAGATGTGAGTTAGATACTTTCCATGACTCATAACAACTAATAACAGTAACTGTGTCTAAAGTTTGCAGACACTAATTGAACTTTAAATTACGACTCTGTATTGTGCAATCCACTGTTGCTTTTATGGAAAATGACATTTCTAAGCCAACAAGTGTTATCCTCACCAATATATTACCCATTTTGGGACATCATCATAGAAAATGTTCTATTGTAAAAATCAAATAAGTTTGTGATGATTGGAGAGTGAGCGATGAATGACCAGTGATGAGAAATGAGAGATAATTGAAGTGATGAGGGACAACTCATGAGGGACTCCCAAGATATCAGAATAATTATGCTGTGTAGTTTACCATATCATGCCTCAGTTTGATATGTAAACTGCTTTTGAGTCCTTTATACACCAACCAATCGGAGGACTGTTAGCTACTCCATTTGCATCATTGCCCTCTATTGGGCAGCGCAGACTTCTCTTTGGGGAAGATTAAATTAGACTCGAAATTTGACAGATATCTCCAATCATTTTTCCCCGCACCTCTAAACGACCGGAGATTCCATCAATAATTGCTGCCAATGTGTGCAGCATGATGTCCACTCACCACATCGCCAGCAATTGAATCTCCCCCTTTATGTAAAAATCAGAGTAATATGTAATATATAAAGAGTAAAATACACAGCATAATTTAACATTCTGACTTCTTAGGATTCAATTGTCTTATAACTTGTCATTCCTTGTCACTAACTGCTCGTCACTCATATCTTCTCATACTCACTCTTCACATACTATATTCTGATAAACAATGATATTTGACAAATGATAATGTAAAATGATGATATCTGATGCACGGATATTCTTTGCTTCTTACATTATTTCAGTTTCATTCTTCTGCATACAAGAAACGGTTCACAAACTGTTAATCCCTGTAGGACTATTACCAGTTATTGATATGACTCAGTATTAACTCGATAAACAAAGATACAATGCTAATGATAGTGGGTGGAAGAGAATACTCATTGGTCATAGAAGGCGTAACGCTTATGGCAGTTTTCAAAGTCATGAGTCATTCTTTCTTTCCATCCTAGACACGGTCTCCATCGTTTTTACTCCTGCCGTGGTATTGCACTGGCTGTACAATACTTCTGGGACAGAGGACACCGCAACATCACTGTTTTTGTGCCCCAGTGGAGAATGAAGAAGGATAGTAAAGCCAAAGGTACATATCTAAAGTAGGCCTTCCAGTCTCAGAGACTAAACTTAAATGTCCAATTTCTATGGAAGGCATGTGAAGTGCATAACCTTAATATATTGCCTGAAAATAAACTAAAAGCCCATTAAGACATGAAAGTGTACTAAAACATGTGTATCTCTGAGCTAAAATATATACAAGATATAACTGAATAAAATATGTTAAAAATGCTGCATATCCCCAATGTTGTAAACAGACATTACTAAATGGCTAATTAGGAGTGTGCTGCATCTCCACTGTGCTGAAGCCTGGGTCATTGAGGAACATTTATAATAAATGTCCAATGGACACAATATGCAAAAACTGAGTAACAGAAAATCGGTGGGCAAAAATATCTATCAAAGCTGCTCTGACAGTTAGTAGAAAAGTCCTTACTAGCATCGCATGGCATGTGTTACCCAAAGTAGGATAAGTGCCATAGTAGCGTTAGATTTAATTTTGTAAGTGCTACTTACCTTGAGTAAATGTTACACTGGGGAGAAGTTCTGCTCTTTTTAAAGTCCCTTTTCCCGTTTTCATACCAAAGTGCAGAGGTAGCAGGAAAGTTGGTGGACTCATACAAAGCACATTGCCAGTAATGTCATAGCAAGCATAATTAACATGCAAAGCTTTATCATTTGAAGGACACATATTAGGTGATCTGGTTAATTAGCCTGACTGATTATTGATTGACTAGATGTGTAGACGATTTAGCCATACACATCTAGGGCCAAACTGGCTGAAATAATCTGCATATGTGGTAAACGTGAGCTGTTTGTGATGGGGGAATGGTGGCCAACTTAGTTTATTATTTTTAATCCAAGCTGCATTTGAAAATGCATTTGAAAAGGGTTATATCACGCAGGCCTACAAAATGCAATCATTTTGCAACTAGTATAAACCTCTGCTTCTATCTTTCCCATTATTGCATATCAAGAGCTGCAAATTGTTCACACAATAGGATCCCAGAAACTACATCAAATATAATAGATCTGAAATGCAGCAGCTACATTTATTTAGCTACAAACAGCTTGGTGTGATATTACACTAAGGGTGGTAACACATGCTTTGAACACTAGTTATTATTCATAGCACTCAATCTCTGCTGAGCTGACAGCTTCAAGTAAAGGGTGAATACGCCACCACCTCTCACATGGGAGCGATTAAGTTCTGAAGATGGTGCATGTGGGAGGATTTTTCACCTTCATTTCAACCAGTTAGCATGGGAGATTGAATACATTGAATATTACCACTTTTGTACCTTAAAGAAGCATTAGTGTGTGGCAGCACCTAATAAAGGAATAGTGCATTTAATCCTGATTCACATACAAAGTACCTGCCCTTTAAGGATCTAAATACACTCTTCCCTACCTTAATTATTATTATTATTATTACCATTTATTTATATAGCGCCACTAATTCCGCAGTGCTGTACTCACTCACATCAGTCCCTGCCCCATTGGGGCTTACAGTCTAAATTCCCTCACACACACACACAGACAGACAGAGACAGACTAGGGTCAATTTTTTTTTTTTTTTAGCAGCCAACTAACCTACTAGTATGTTTTTGGAGTGTGGGACGAAACCAGAGCACCCGGAGGAAACCAATGCAAACACGGGGAGAATATACAAACTCCTCACAGATAAGGCCATGGTCGGGAATTGAACTCATGACCCCAGTGCTGTAAGGCAGAAGTGCTAACCACTTAGCCACCGTGCTGCCCTTATCCAGTTGTCCAGTTGAGCTATGTCCTTTGCTTGATTTTAGGGCACTAAAAACTAACACTACAAGGGTGAACATACTCAGAATCAGTCTGACAAGTAACTATGGCCATCATGTTTCACCAAGCTGGAGAAGCCCAAAGACTGACTCCTTCATCTACTCAAGTTCAGTCTGTAGTCACACACAATTCCAGAGAAAATCTAACTTCATTGGACACAGTCGAAGTTACTCTCTCATTTAGTTTTCCTGTTCATTAGTCATGTTATGTAATATACCAGGAGGCTATATGTGTTCTACCCATTTATTCTTACTATACTAGCCACAACCTGCCATTAAAATCATTATTTTTAAATAACCATTTAAACTTCATGTCTTTTTTACCATTCTTCATCTGAAAAACATCTTTCCCCATTAACTATATTAATCACCTCAGTTTCTCCACCCTTTTTGTTAGTTTAATCACTCCTTTCACTGTCACACATCCCTGATATGTATTAGCTGGTAGTATTAAAATATAACACGGCATGCTTTTCTTAAACCTTATCTTCATGTAGCACTTAAAAATAATCAGAGTGAAGGCAACATGTCCGCAATCAGCTATGGCTGACATCATATATAATGAGTGCATCAGTTCTAGTAATTATTATTTAATTGTAGAATTGGCTGCCTCTTGATGGCTAGTTAAAATTGTATATAACAAGAACCTTCTTTTAGTTGTGAGGTAAATGCTAGTAGCACTGCTAAGATGTTCAACATAAGCTTAGTGCGTTACTTTTTCATCCACTAACTAGTAAAACTTCCAAGCCTCAGCCTGTCCTACATAACTGAGCATGGAGGTGGGCTATACACAGGTCTCAGTCAATCTTTCCTCTCTCCACAGAGCAGCACTTTCTAACCGAGCTGAACGATCTTGGGCTTCTCTCTTACACCCCGTCAAGAACTGTTGAAGGCAAAAGAATTGCATCTTACGATGACAGGTAACACTGAATGAGTTGCCTACACATAAACCACTGCAAATCATATCAGTATTGTGCTCAGGTGCATTCCCCCAACAAGCTCATGGAGCGTATGTAAAAATATTAATTCAATAGAAGAGTTTTTCTAACACTGTATCCTAATGTTCTGTGTGGGGACTGGGAAGTCAAAAGATCATTTTAATTTGCCAAGTAATACATTCATTGCTAAATTTAATCTAATTAAAATATTTTTGGTATTGAACCATTTTTAACAACACTGCGTACTATCTAATCCAACGTAGGTTTATGCTACAGCTGGCTCAGAAGACAGATGGTGTAATAGTCACAAATGACTACCTAAGGGACATATTTGCCGAATCCCAAGCTTGGCAGAGTATAATAAAGGACAGGTAGCTACACATTTTAATATCTATTATCTACTTCCTTTTTTTAAGTTTATCTGGTCGCAAACAAAGTGCATATATCCATTTTAGTAACCACAATCTCTTCTTAATGTGCTAAATTTTTGGGGAACCTTAAGAGTGCTGCAGTTCACGTTTGTTGGAGACATATTCATGGTTCCAGATGACCCTCTGGGAAGAAATGGACCACCTTTGGATCAGTTTCTGACTAAGAACTCTCTACCCAAGTAAGAATCATTTCAAACGGTTCTGAATGTCATCTGAATATTTTACATTCCTAACTGTATTTCATTTCATGTAGGTCTAAGTCGAAAGGTCACTCATTTGCTGCTCGAAGGATTTGCCATTCACCACCAAAACCATCATCTCAGACAGAGGTCCTCAACCTTCGTGATAGAAAGCCAGGTGGACATAAGGGAAGGGAAGAGACAGATGCTCGATCTCACGTGGACACTGAAAGGCTCAGATGTGATCTTTTAAGCATTTTCCCCTGTCAAGAAGCAAAAGTGGATTTTATTCTCCAGAGGGAGCCATTCCTGAATGATATCAACAAGCTCTCGGAACTTATAATTAACCTTAAGTTTTAACAACCTAAGGCCAAAGAACCCCCAAAGTATATCTATATTTCTGCTATTATTGTATACTGAAATGCAACGGTCAACAAGATCTCCTTCTGGATTATTTAAACATATTTAAATATAATTATTTCCAGTATTTCAAATGATAGACTTAAAGGAGATCAAGTTTCTGATAACCATATGCTGAATGGTTATCTTGCTCATTCAACGTCATGGACAAATCTAAAAGCATTTGTACGAAGTGTAACGTTTATCCCCTCTAGGTCACACCGTTGTGTTCCCTTTCTACGGTCACAATTAAATTGGTGACTAAACATTTTTAATTGTCAACCAAAGTGACACTCGTTGACTGGAAGATGTTATTGTGTGGCAGTATAGGAAAATAATACATGTTATTAAAGGTGTTTTTCACTGGGGAAAATATCTAGTTGCAATGTAAATATTTCCTATAGATTGTAAAGCTTGTGAGCAGGTGCTTTTACCTTTGTTTGCTTGTTATTACAGTATTGTTTTATTACTGTGTTTGTTCCCAATTGTAAAGCACTGAAGAGTATGTTGGTGCTATATAAATAAATGTAAATAATATTGTTAATAAATATTCGCGTCTTAAAGAAAATTACATACAGCTGTGTGCATGTCAAGCCACAAGCATATGTATTCAATACTTGACTTTTTTTTCTCAATACAAAACTGATAGAAATGTAGTTAGTTAGTAAGACCCTACATTGTAATTTGTGCACGCTTACATTTATTTTTGCTACAGATTTTTGTTTGAAAATAAAAAAATATATATATTTTTTTTTTTATCGTGTGCTTGGCGATAGGAAAATGTAGACTATGTATTAATCCTGCATTCAATAAGTACATGTTTTATTACTATCTTTGTAAACCACTGAAAATGCTCCTTCCCTGTCCCACAAGAGCCCTAAAAATGTTGGCAGCTGAAGGGCTCTTCCCCTGCACTTACATGTGTCATTACTGGAGCAATTCATTGTTTATAAAATGTGCTCCTTCATAGCTGGAAATAAGGGCCATTAAATCGTTACTGCATATTACAGTTATAGGTGATCTCACAGGGATCTGTTGGTTCCAAAAGTGCTCAGCTTGCATGGGGTAGTGCTGTGTGTTCCCCTGCACCACAATTACACACAATGGGCTTTATTCAGAGTTAGGAGCTAAGGGTACATCACATTTGCCCCTGGACAAACCATGTTGCAATGCAAGAGGTGCAAATGCATTTTGCTTGCATGCAGGGAAAATACTGGCTGCTTTTACATGTAGCACGCATAAGTACTGGGCTGCTTTATTTTTGCCCTGTGATTGAGAGTTGAGCTAGTATATTTCCCCCTAATTCTGGCTGCACATTTTAAATTAGCGTCCCCTTCAGTGCAACAAGGTTTTACCAAGGTGCAAAATAAAATTGTACTTCTAGGTGGATTTATGCCTATTTCTAAGTCCCAATAGAATAGTCCTTCAGTGACCAAAAGGGTGCCTACCATTCAGATGTAGGCTTCTGCATTACGTGATGCACAATAGTGAAGTTGCTTCTTTGGCCTTTTGGCTACGATGAAGTGTAGTATCCAATCTTGTAAGGACATGCTACACTTGGTCCTCTGGCTGGAGGGTTGGCAGGTGGCGCTGAAAGCCCAGGACTCAATGTGCCACTGGAGTAGCGAGAAAGGAGTGCCAAAAAAAAAATCACCATTCTACACCTGGCACGTGACTTTTAGCACCTTCCCACATTTATACTACTATCTTTTATGCTCTATACATTGTAAGCTTGCGAGCAGGGCCTGCTCATCCCTTTGTCAGTCTTACCCAGTATTGTTAATTACTGTCTTTGTCTGCAATTGTAAAGTGCTACGGAATTTGCTGTCTCTATATAAATTGATGTTGATGCATCTGCCTCCTTTTGCTCTGGCTTTTTGGCTGGGCTGAGTTTATGTTTTGTGTTCATGGGAATTTGTCTTTGGAGAAGGGTCTGAAGTTCGTACCCTTGTGCAGTTTTTGGCTCCTGCACCCTTTTTTTGCACTTGGGCCAAAAGCACATGTCCCAGGCTTTCAACAATAATAATATATATAAAAAAAATATAAAGAAGTAAAGTAGCCTTTAAAGGTACGCCTGAAAGAGGCAATCATTTTGCAGGCTGAAACAACATGCATGAGAATATATAAATTAATTAAAAGCCAGTGATGTCAGAGTCATTTCAAGAATGCCCAATATGCATCAGGCACTGATTCCTATTAAGTTCATAGGCTGCATTGTTATGAATATTGGTTAAAAATGACTGCATCCAATACAAGTAGGTGACAGGTGCACTGTAATATGTACACACAAGCACTCTCGTAATATGTTTTTTAGAAACCAGTTCAGCTCTGTTCCTCCTACTTTTGCCTATCAGCCTGGGTAGGTCGAGAATTGAGACAAAGCAACTTTCACTCATGTTCTGCCTCTCAGTTTGAAAACCACTGAAACAGACAACAACTTATTTCAGGTTTTCAAAACCAAGGCGGTTCTATTTTGGGATGGCAGGTCCATAGCATATCTATAAATATAGACGTAAAGGGAGATGGAGATAAAGAGCCATAATACAGAGAGTGAGCCTGTATCTGAATCAGTTAATTTCAAATATTTTTGTTCTGGTGAAACATCTGTATTTTGTTGTGAACCAGGCATCTCTCCCAATGCAACAAAACTCAACTGGTAAAAAAATAAAAGCTACACCTATGAAAGGAAATATATGTAACCGTTTACAAGGTTGGGGGCTCCCTTTCTTTAAATGCAAAAAGTGGCTATGTGCCCCTCTCCAAGACCATTTAAAATGCCTTCCAAGAACTACAGTTATTTCTTATTAGTTTATTGTAAGTTGAATATTGGAGTTTATTATGACACAGGAAGGTAAAGCCATTCATAGAACCTTTTGCAGAATTGAAGTAGAATTCATACATACATGTTACACAGATAATTAGCTACAAAATTTTGTCACAGTAATCCAAGAGCACAAGTGACCTGAATCAACCACTAGATTGTCTTTAATAAAAATATATAGTCAGAAAAGATATGTAGAGTCTGCAGTCTCTTGTTATACACTTAAGAGCCCTCATTCAACAAATATACATAATATATCATTGTTTTGAACTCAGCTCAAAAGCTGAGCCAGTGCGGCGTCCAGGTCTGGGTACAGGAAGCTAAATCCACTCTGTAAAGTCCTTTGTGGTGCTACTCGTGGCCCCTCTAGCAGCATTGGAGCTCTGTCATTCCCCAGCAGCAGCTTCACAGCAAAGGCTGGCGTGAACAGCATGGCGGGGCGGCCCAATGCCTTACTTAAGGCTCGGGTGAAGTCTGCATTGGTATCTGTGATTGAGGAGGGGGACACTGCATTCAGGATGCCCCCAACACATTCTTCCTGCTCGATTGCTTTACATAAGAGCCTGCACAGATCATCTATGTGAATCCAAGGGAGTGGCTGCTTTCCAGAACCCACTATACCCCCAAGACCCAATCGGAAAGGCCACAGCATGGCGGGTAATGCACCTCCATTTCGACCCAAAACTAGACCTTGTAGAGAGAGGGAAGGAATAATTAGCAGCTTTCTTTCAGTTTCTTTTATCAGTCTCCATTTTGAATGTAGAATTTGACAGGCAACAAATCCAAGTTTGTACATTTAACACAACCTCAATTAAAGACCAGCAATTCCCATGATAATAGACATGACTGAGTGTGTTTACTTCATCTCACAATACATAGGATGCTGCAGTCTATGGAGAAGGCTGATCTTAATAAAAAGTATAAAGATTAAAATATATTGTACTACATACTACCTATAAACATTTCTGTATATTTAAGCATCTTCAAGCAATAAGCATACCATTTATATAACCTACATGTTGGGGGATGACGAGGCAGAGGAGCGGAGGGTCAATCCAGGAATCCCTATAGCACTGTATCAGCTCATTGATAATAGTGATCTATTGCTAGCTGGCATATCGGAGAGATGTAGGGGTTATATGGATCAGCGCCACACTGTCCTGACATGGTCTCCATCACTACCTAGGCCCATTACCTGCCCGTATATCTGCAACACTGATGTTTTGCATGACTGTCACACACTGAAAAAAAGACTTGAATGTTACGCTAAATGCATCTGGATGCCAAACCTACAAAAAGAGTGCCGTGATTCCATTCTTTGTTCACTCTCTCCTGGCCCCATCCCACCCTAGGAATTTCTGCAGATCAAAACCCATTCTTCCATCTAAAGCCTATAAAGTAAAATATATTTCATCCAAAATGCTAAAAAAGCCTTGACCCCCAATAAAAAAAAAATCTATACTAAATGTGGATAAACTAAAAAAATCAGAAAAGTTATTTCCAGCAGAGCTATCACCAAAACAGAAAAATTAGTATGGCAAGGAAGGGGCAAGAGTACTAAGTAGTTAAGGTAACATCCTTTAAGTAATGTGCACCTATTAACACCCAGTACAGACGGATCAATTCACCTAGAACCAGTGCCTTCACAAAGACATGTATCTAACATAGATAATGTTCTGGAATCCAGACACTCGACTTTCACGGGGTAGACCCTCGCCCTGCCATACGCCGTTATCTCTCCACGAGTAGACTCCCCAAACTCACTCCATCAGCGGCGTTACTGAACACCAATATCACAGATAAGGAAATTAAAGCTGTTATTTAGTCCCAAAAACTTTCTAAGGCCCCAAGACCAGGTGGCTACTAGGTGTCCTATTATAAATCTTTATGCACAGCTTAATCCCACACCTTCGTTCCTTGTTAACTGAATCCTGGACGGGGAGAACTTCCAATCAGATACCACCAAAGCTACCATCTCATTAACAAAAGCAAGGTCCTGTCTCTAGTGCTTGCTATAGACCTGGAGAAGGCTTTTGTGGTTATACATGGCCCTCACCCTCAAGAGATTCAGTTTTACTGCCGAGTTCCTGAAGGTCATTAGTGCTCTCTAACAGATCCCCTCCGTCTTAGTCCATTCCAAAGGCTTGGCATCCAGCCCCCTCTCTCTGGCTAACGCTACTAGGCAGGGCTGCTCAGTTTTATGCCCTGGTCATCAAACTCACAGCCGGCAGGATCCGCATCAGCCTGGATATACAAGATATCCCTTTTCGGACAGCATTTTATTGTGGGGGGGGGGGCGCTAGTGTAAAACCATCCATGGCCATATCTGTAAGTGCTTCATCAGCATCGCCATTGAGGAAAACTCTTACAAAGTTCTCACCAGGTGGTACCTAGTTCCCATCGACAAACTTATTTTACAGTCAAGTCCAGAAATATTGGGACAACACAATTCTCATATTTTGGGCTCTATACTCCACCACAATGAATTTGAAATGAAACAAACAAGACGTGCTTTACCTGCAGACTTTCAGCTTTAATTTGAGGGTATTTACATCCAAATCAGGTGAACGGTGTAGGAATTACAATGGTTTCTATATGTGCCTCCCACTTTTTTAAGGGACCAAAAGTAATGGGACAATCGACTCAAAAGCTATTTCATGGACATGTGTGGGCTATTCCCTCGTTATTTCATCATCAATTAAGCAGGTAAAACATCTGGAGTTGATTATACGTGTGACAGTTGCATTTGGAATCTGTTGCTGTCGACTCTCAATATGAGATCCAAAGAGCTTTTGGTCCCTTAAAAAGTGGGAGCACATATAGAAACCATTGTAATTCCTACACCGTTCACTTGATTTGGATGTAAATACCCTCAAATTAAAGCTGAAAGTCTGCAGTTAAAGTACATCTTGTTTGTTTCATTTCAAATCCATTGTATAGAGCCCAAAATATGAGAATTGTGTCGATGTCCCAATATTTATGGACTTGACTGTACATATCTCCTGTACAGCAAAATTTCAGATAGACCGAAACTAGAGATGGCCTAACCCTACTTCACGCCAGGTGGTTATTAAACATGTCTGGTTTGTGTCTAAGATGGAATAGCTCACCAGCCTTCAGAACAATAAAAGGGCCTCCTTTCACAAAATTTGGGATATATGGTACTCATACCACAAGTCCCCACTATCCAGCACATTCTGATCTCCCCTTACATATATCTAGCCTTGTCCCCCCAACCTCCCACCCCGACACGGCCCCTGAACTCCCTTTATTTCCCAAAATTCCTATCCCAAAGCGGCGACATGCTAATATCTTTGCCAAATACATACTCTTAGCTGTTTTTTTGTGTGACACTGGGATATTTTGTGTTGCACCTTCTTGCTATTAACGTATGCTGCTCTTCCATGTTAGAGTCTATGTTCATTGTATTATGTATGTATATTTTATAAACGGCATTGCTTATTTTGGCAACAAATTTAAAATACCCTAAATAAAAGTGGCTTAAAGCTAATGTTCTGGAACATGTACATTTACTCTATCGGTATTTTACTTGGAACTCAACTATATACAGCATAATGTATTTTATTTCAGCAGCTTTTGTGTTCATTTTAAAGACTTTTTCATTCCTACACACCAGACCCTCTCAGTAAGCCTATTGAAGAACACTGCAGAGACCCTGTTTGGGCCTACACTGTATGATAATAGAGCACAGCAGCTTCCAATGAGTGCAAAGGAAACATCTAAAGTCATGTTATGGGAACGTTCACATATAAAGTAGTTGGATTTTCATATTGGATAATATTTACATTAAAAGACCTTTTGGTAAGTGCCAAGTTACGCACCTGTTCGCAGTTTTACCAGCTGGGTTACAGGTTTGCCATCTTTAAGGGGCAGCTCTGCTGCATCCTCCCAATCTCTCACAAGACGAGACAGAAAGTCAGCATCCCCTCCAGGGCTATACTCAGAATACACCAATGTCTGACTGGAAGGATAATAACCTGCAAGTAGCACAAATACAGAGACTCACCATAGCATCTATAGTCAACCCTATACGTCCAAGGTCAGTGGTCACAGTTTGCAAAAATAAAAATGTAAAAATGTCTTACCCACTCCAGTGAGCACCACCCAAGAGTGTGGGGGACTTTGTGACTGGCTAATAGCTTGCTTGAGAGTGCACGTAGTTTCAATCCTACTGGCAATAACTTCCTGCTTAAACTGCTGTGTCCACCTGACAGAGAGGGAAATCATTAGTTCTGAATGGAACTGATGAACCATATTATTGAAATCCAGTTCGGTATAAACAGATTTTGGCATTTGTTTGTAATAGTTATGACAAATGCCCACACCACATTTAAATATGAATTTGCATTAAATATTGACATATTAGGACAAATTAGTGAAGAATTTAAGACCCATAAGTCTTTTATTTCTGATATAAGGGAAATGATCATAGACAAACTCTTTGTTATGCAAATATTTTAAACGGATTGACTTCCCCAGACATGACGTAAACATAATTACTGAAGAGGTGCACATAAAACTCCTTTTTCAAAGCTTAACAACTCAAGGGCAAGCTGGATTTGTGTCACTGTAAACAATTGTATCACCGACATCCAAGGATTGCATAACTGTTGCTAGACCTGATTCAGCCCTGACCTGTAGCTTAAGGCATCACTATAACATGAATGAAAGGCCATGACATTGAGCATTTTGCTCCCTGAATAATGATGTTACCAGTGAGTAAACATGTCACAAGGGTGCAGATATAGGAAAAAGCAGCACAAAAAGAATGGACCAGCATTTTCCCTTTCATACTTGCAGTCACAGGCCACTGTGAGTGAGTCACTCACATTAAACTGTCAACTTAGATCAACAAAACTCCCTAGTAAGAGTATTTCCCCCTGGCGCAAGATTCAAACATGCCAACACAGGGAAAGCATGTTGTCTTTTTTTTATTTCTAATAATGTATGCTCGGGAGAACATATAAACTCAAACAACATTTTGTGCTTCACAAGCTCAGTCTTCATGAATATTTGTGGTACTCAACTCTAGGTATTACAAGTGGTACACTTTTACAAGGTTTATTTTTTATTTGCATTTATCTTGTTTGCTAAATGATATTATAGTAATTTGTTTTTAACTCAGACTCTAAGGGGTATATTTACTAAACTGCTGGTTTGAAAAAGTGAATATGTTGCCTATGGCAACCAATCAGATTCTAGCTGTCATTTTTAGAATGTACTAAATAACTAAAATCGTATTGGTTGCTAGAGGCATCATCTCCACTCTTTCGAACCTGCAGTTTGTTAAATACACCCCTAAGGGTTCTGTACTGCCCCAGAGTGACACAATAAGTTCTGCCCTCATTAGCAGCATATATACCAAAGTCCTATAGTCTCTTACTTTGCTGAGTATCTCAGAAGTTTCTATTCATGCACACACTTCCACTCTCTGATATTTTATCATTTTTATATGAAACTATTGGATGTCCAGTAAATTATTCATTAATGGTAGACGTAACAGGTTGATCGTCAGGTTTATAACAGTACGTCTTCGTTTAGCCACAAACAGATTAGCATATATCACTAAAAGTCACTATTTGAATTCAGAAAGTTGTAATAACAATTCTGTTGTGACTACTACCTTCCAAAATCATGGGAAGCAGTTAGTCCATCTTGATAAAGTGTGTTAGAGAATAAATATTACAATTTCTTTACTTGTCGCTAAGTGACAATCTGCTCAGCAGATAAGTGGTGTTTTTAGAGGAGTTGTCTAAGGAAAGTTATAAGGACCACCACATCCTTCTCAGTATATCAGTTAATGGCCTTCTAGTGTTTTTTTTATTTTATACATTTTTCCTAAAATGTGCAAGCTATTTATTCTTGGATCACTTTATCCATCTAGATCCATAATATTTAGAGGTGGGGAAATCTTCGAAAAACTGTCCCAGTCCATTTACAACTGGAATAAGAAGTAATAAAAATAAAGATGCACATTGAGCTAATAAAAAGTACACACTTGGATAGTAGCCTCCAGATGAAGTGTGGAAGTAACTGTTATATTCATATTCTACTCAAACTTAGCAGCATGTGACGGCATCCAACCCTGTACGCTAGTAACGGAAGCCGTTATTAATTACTGTAAGGCCTTTGTCAGTAAGGTGTTTTTAACTCCACATGTGACATGACCGTAGGAACAGTTCTCCCTTTATACTGTGATGATGTATTGGACTGACCTGTGGTCTTTCAATCAGATATATTACAATGATCACCCAGTATTTATAAAGCACCACTGGTTTCCCACTTTTCATTTGTGCATGCAAAGTAAGGTGCATTTTCCAGGTATAAACCAGGACTCCGCTCTCTTCCAATAAAAAAAACACACATTCCACTTTTTGAAGATCAGATTTATTTTAATATGTCTGTGCAGTTTAGCCCTAGGAGCTCTGCACTTTGTTCTATTGCTTCCACACAGACAGCAGTGGAAATGCCAAGAACCTCTTAAACAAGTGCTGAAACGCTCTATGACAGCTGGCTCCAACGCATCGCGATAGACCGACAAACTAGCATTATGAAATGCAAATCCCCTCCCCCCATGAATTATGGCGCTATCTGAAATATTTTAAGTTCTGAAATTTTAATGTAACTTGAAATATGGTTACAAATGTTAGTAATGACTTTTGTATTCCGCTACACTGCAAATTCAATCATCTAAAAACAAGTGTATCACTTTCAATTACGTAACAGGGATACTAGTGATTGTGTGTAAGTCCCCATCTCAAATGTTATGAACCAAAAGAAATAGAATGAGTGACAGGATTACCGTGCATTCTGCTAAATTTATGAATCAGGTTAGTATCTTCACACATCTCTCACCTCCTCATTGGATTCATTACATTCTCTCCAGCAAGGTTAACAACTGAATCACATGGGGGTAGGCCCTTTTTGGAGATATCTGCCTGTAAGACCAAAACTATAAGTAAAAATAAAATTCCGTAATCATTGAGCACATAACATACACCACTAATCTCCAAACTTTTTCCCACTAAAGAGTAACATTCCTGCTGTAAAAAAAAGTCTCTTAAGTTGGCTGCACACATATGTCCCAATAGCAATGAATTAGAGAAATGCCAGGGTTGTAGCATCTCAGTACAACTGCTGGACCCTGTGATCTTAACGGTCACTGCTGTACACTGGCATCGCTGCTGCCATCTCAGTTCCTACTTTGGTGACAGCAGCCGCCACCGAACATAAACTGGAAAGCTTGGTATTGAATTCTAAGATGGTTGAATGGGTAAGATCTTGGTTGCAGGATAGAAAACAGAGAGTTGTAGTAGATGGAGTGCATTCACAGGAGGGAAAGGTTACCAGTGGAGTACCCAGGGATCCGTACTTGGGCCAGGGCTAGCAAGTAAATGGGGTGTGGTAGGTGAGGGAATGCGTTTACATGACATTCTTAAATAGTACATTACCTGAGAAACATGAAAAAGAATTGATCATTGTAACACTTGTGATTACATAGTATAAACAGTTAAGAATGTGCAGGGGGTAGAGAGAAGGACGGGGGTTGGAGGGGTTGGTTGGGCAGGGTGGAGGGAGTCAGGGGGATAATAATTGTGGGGAGGGGGTACCGGACCACATAGTAAATATATGAGATAGAGGAGATACAGATACTTGCGAGGCTAGAGGGGGCGGTCAGTCCAGTGAGAGGCTCAGTGTGCCCAGACATTAGGGGTGGTCGTGGATAATTCTGGTGATGTGTTCCAGCTTGTATACGTGCCAGACCTGATGTGTTAGTGCTTGGATGGAGGGGGCTCTCTTTTCTTCCAATTTGAGGCAATGAAGGTTTGGGCTGAGACCAATATGTGCCCTATCAGCTTTTGGGTATGTTTCAGGATAGCTGGAAGTGGGTGAGGGAGAAATTGATATGAGATGTCATGTGGGAGGTGTACATGTGTAATATTGGAAGTCAGCAAGCGAACACCTGTCTGGCAACCCTTTATCTTGTGACAGTCTCACCAGATATGGCACAGAGTGCCCTCCACACCGCCACCAGACCAGTGCTTTTTAATGTCTTTATTGGTGACATTGCAAATGGTACTGAAGGGAAAATATGCCTTTTTGCAGATGACACCAATAAATACAACAGGGTATACACCAGGTGGGGTAAAACAAATGACTGATGATCTAGGTGGAGGAAAGGTCAAGAGCTTGGCAAATGCAATTCAATGCTAAAAAATGCGAAATCATGCACTTGGGTATCAAAAACCTAAATATAGTATTAATGGCACTTTAATGGAAACTACTGGAGGAGGAATGAGATCCAGGAGCCACTATTTCCGGTGACTTAAAGGCAGGTAAGTATTGTAACAAAGCAATGAGAAAGGCAAGTCAGAAGCTTGGTTGCATAGGGAGAGGAATCAGTAGCAGAAAGAAAGTAGTAATAATACCACTGTATAGGTCATTGGTACGACCTCATCTAGAATATTGTGTTCAATTCTGGAGGCCATATCTCCAGAAGGATATAAATACATCAGATACTGTACAAAGAAGGACAACTAAAATGGTGCGTGGCCTACATTACAAAACTTACCCGGATAGACTAAAAGATCTTAATATGTATAGTTTGGAGCAACAAAGGGAAATAGGGAACTTTCAAATATATCAAGGGTTTTAACAAGGTACAGGAGGGAAACATTCTTCAAAGGAAGAGAAGTATTAGAACACAATGACATGCACTGACACTGGAGGGAAGTAGGTTCAGACGAAATGTGAGGAAAAATTACTTCAGAGAAAGGGTAGCTTGGATTAGTGGAATAGCCTCTCATCAGCAGTGGCAGAGACTAACAAAGTAGTGCAATTTAAACATGCTTGGAATAGACATAAGGATATCCTTATAAAGAAATCATGATTAAAAAGGGTTGGAGGTTACCATAGGTTAAAAAATGAGCAGACTAGGGCCAAGTGGTTCTTATCTGCCAGCTGGAACATTATGTCAGGTTCTCTTTCCATCAGGAGACAAAGAAAAAGCCAGACACATAGCTACTCAAGTTGGCAGATAACCATAAGAGTGTCCATGAGTATGAAAGCAGAAGCCTTCCCCAGAACCAGAAGAGGAAGTTTAATGGTTAAGGACAGTTATGGCTGATAGCAGCTGTCTAATGCTGCTGCCTTACAATAGCCACACACACATTCCATTCCATTTTGCACAATGAGCCTCCGGAATGCTCGTGAAGGTACTCCGAGGTAATGCCACATTGTGGGTTCTCCCTCACAACCCACAGAAACGCGCAGGGTTTCTGTGATGTTGGGGTACTATAGTATCAGGAAATGTGTTCAGTCAGACATTATGGTAATGTCCTGTGGTACATTACACATAACTGAATCAGCCCCATAGACTGTAAACTCATTTGGGCATCTTTACCTTCTGATTCATATCATTGTAAGTATTTTGCTTGTGGCATTATCTCCTTAATGTACAGTGCTGTATAATGTGTCAGGACTTTATAAATAAAAGAAAATAATAGTACTGCTTCAAAATGTCCCCTTATTAGGAGAGTATTTAGGCCACATGACACATGCTGAACGTATTCTGAGATGAAATAAGTGACGGTCAGTAAAAGCAAAATAACACTTGACTTTGGAAATTTTTAATAACTATAGTTCTTTGAAAACAAGAGATGACGGCAATATCGGGCCAATTTATGCTTTTTTCAGTGCCTGTGGTAAAAGTCTTTTTGTGCCCTTAGTGAATATAGCCAAGATTATTTTTCTGGTAATTATTGCTGTATAAAACGTATTGTGAATACCTCTATAAGCAGTTGTAAAAGATATCCTTTCTTTGTCACCCTCTAACACCGCTAGTCTTTCACTATGGTGGCCATGTTAGAACATATATGCCCCAGATCCAGAGACTGACATAGATAATATAATTTAAATTGACTCATATGTGTCTAAACAATATTTATAGTGTTATGTTTGCTTAATTCAAATATTTCTCCATTACCATTTGACTCAGCTAGACATCACAGCAGATAAAGCACTCGACCAAGCCACCTTAACCTTATGTAAATAAACACAAAAGTAAGCAAACCAAAACAAAACTTAATTAAACAGTACAATATTTGTACTCATAAGGAACAACATACACTATTATGAAATATAAGAATATTAGAAGTTACATTGAAGTTTGGAGCCCTAACAAAAGCATCATGTTTTTACATGGTCATGAAACATTTCAGTGACTTGCAGTTAGTGTATTATTTTATATATCTTTTTACATAAATTTTGTTAGAAAAAAAACCCAAAAACTTGTCACCAGTTTCCTTACCCATGTGATCTTATGCTCTCCACCTTGACGGGAAATTATGGTAACTTTATGACCTCTTCTCTTTAGTAACTGTGACAGTGACTGGCCAATGAATCCACTGCCTCCTCCTATACAAAGTCAAATAGTGAGTCAAAAAAATGCTAAATGCAAAAAGTCTATTTAGTAGCAGTATGAAATAAAACCTCTACAAATTCCTATCAGCAGTGGAATAAAGCTACCATCAGCTCAAACCCCCCTCCACATCACATACTTTGGATCTGACAGTGATATTTACAATGGTTATATGTCAACTTTGCACACATTTTGACTTTAAGCTTTCATAACAAAAACAATAAGCCTCTCACAACAAGAGGCGAATTCATTTACATGCGAAGTCTTGGAGCCTCAAAGGATGTTTTTGTTTGCAACTCATAGAGCTGCAAGTAAAAATCAAAAATGTTTTACTTACTGTAATACAGAGAAATGTGCAGGGGAGCAAATCACTCAAGGCTCCGTCAGGACTTTGCACTGAACTCCCCCCCAAAATTTTATTTTATTTTGTAGTTCTGATATATTACACATAAACACTAAGATACTTATTTAATGCATTTTCTCCTGCTGCTAAATGTGGTATGATGTAATCAGGATGACAAGAAAATAATTACAACAATGCTAATATCCACCAATGGTTTACTATAATAAGTACATTTTTGGGGACCCTCCCCAATGAAACTCTGAAGTGCAGCTATAATCTTAATCATAGAAAAGAAAGTTATGATAAGAAGAAATGATTGTAAATACCAGTGAACCTTGAGATATGTTCCTGGACTTCAGGAAGTGTATGTGTGTAATATATATATATATATATATATATATATATATATATATATATATATATATATATATATATATATATATATATATATATACATACATTATTATACATCTTAAACTATGAAGGCAGGCAGGAAAAAAAAAACCTGAAACATCAAAAGGTAATGTTAGGAGGTCGCCGCGTGATCTCACCGATAAGAACCCTCATAGCTACAAGATCACCGAAATCGAAACTAGAAAGCTGTGCTCTATGTAGGAACGCTGTTCATTCACAGCACACACTTCTATCTCTAGCGCCACCAGCTGTTATAACAAGAGCTATATTAGCTATTCGTCTCCTCTAATGCATCATACCGGAGGAAGTGTAACAGACTTTCCTCAATGAAACATTGTCTCCGAAAAAATGGCCGTCACCGTATAAAACTACATATACGTTTTCAAAACTATGCTACAAGAGGTTTTGCTCTTGTAATAGGAGAGTGCTTGTTTCTCAAAATAACCATAGAGTTGATAACATTGGAAAGCAGAGTGTCTATAGAGCTGTATGGTGACCTCATGTGTTTGCTAAGATGCAAAGCATATTTTACTTGGTTATGTTCTTGCTTTTTAATAATTTTATGCTGGTTATTTTTTTTTTATCTCAACAGACCTGCCATTTTAACGTATTTTATTTCAGTTTTCTGTATCTCTCGTACATTACGTTTCATATGAAAACTATCCATTTCTTTCTATGTCTAAAAATAGTTTGATAAGATCACCACATTTGATTTAAACAGACATGTATCCTTATACATCTGCAGACTGTGCAATTCTACTTTTATTTTTTGACTATTTTCATATTGTATGTCCTCCCGAGCATGCTCTTCTGAGCATGTGTAAAGTACCACTTATCACTGCAATTTAACACAAAAAAGGCCACAATGGACGACTTATACTGTCCTGGCAATACCTGACTGGAACAGTAACAGTTAACTTACAAGTTTGTAAACCCAGACTCTTCAATTATAAGCATACATGTTTTGACTTGCCGTATTGGCGGTGACAAAGGGATCTCCAAGGGAGACAGCTGAAAACCTGCCAAAGAAAGTCGGTTTCATTCTAGTAAGATGGTAATAAATCTTTCACTACACACATTAAATACATAAAAAGAAAAATATAGAGAACCCCTTTAAAGTTGAGATAGGCAAGAATAAAGAGTCAGCGGGGCAATCTATTTCCTGCCTGCATTTTCTGTCTTATCCCCTGCCATTTGTCTACTGACCTGAAAACTGTGGAGGTAATTTACGTTGTGCAAAAATAGCGAATGTCAACTGAAACTGCCATATCTATTTCTGTTGACAACACAACAATAAATCCCAGCCTTCAAGCTCGCTGACTACGTGTCATACTTGATTCAAAAACTTGCTTTGTTCCTCACATCCAATCAGTATCTAAATCCTGTTACATACATCTAAGAAACATTTCCAGAATAGACACTGAAAGACTTTGCTTCCTCCAACCAGACTCTCACCCCTACAACTTATTTTGAATGGAAGAGCTACATTAATTTTCCCAGTAAAACATTCTTCTTCTTCTGCTCCGCTCTATCAGTCCCTACATTAGCTAACTGTATTGTACCAAATAAAATATAAAATACTTCTACTAACATACAAGGCTATAAACAACACTGCACTAACATATACCAACCGTCTCGATTTCAGCAGGACAGATCAGAATTTAGGGCTTTTTTGCTTTACAGCGCTAAGTAGCGCTGGGCTGTGGCCTCGACCACATCAAGACGTGACCATGCCCCCTGTCCCACTGCCGGGGACTATCATGTTGGGGCGTATGGCGGCAGACATCTCTTCCCTTGTACAAAATATATCCCAACTTGACCCTTCCGCTCTACCGTCACGTATGTAGCGTTATCAATTGTGGCCCCATCCCCGGTGACGGCAGAAGAAGTATAAATCTACATACAATGAGACCAGTGCCTTATCCTGTGGGCGATGCTGGTGAAGCATGCGTCGCGTCACCTGGTAGGCATTCCCATGCCATGATGTGGGTGACCAAGTCATTGGTGGGGGGGGTGTGGCCAACCAGCATCAGTTATAGGCTAATCAGGTGGTAGCCAGAGTTTGTAGGAGAGCAGCCAATCTTTTTATGACCCAGGATGGAGGAAGGTGGTCCCTTGTCCCTGCCAAGTGTGTGTGTGTGTGGGGGGGGGGCGGGGGCAGAAATTAAGGAAAAGAGTGCCTCATAGTTAAAAGCCTGCAAAGTGCAATGTCTACAGTCATGGCTAAAAGATTTGCGAATGACACAGATATTATTTTTCACAAAGTCTGCTGCCTCAGTTTTTATGATGGCAATTTGCATATACTCTAGAATGTCATGAAGAGTGATCAGTAAATTGCAATTAATTTCAAAGTCACTCTTTTTCATGACAATGAACCTAATCCCAAAAACAACATTTCCACTGCATTTCAGCCCTCCCACAAAAGGACCAGCTGACATCAGGTCAGTGATTCTCTCATTAAAACAGCTGATAGTGTTGACGAGGACAAGGATGGAGATCACTCTGTCGTGCTGATTGAGGTAGAATAACAGACTGGAAGCGTTAAAAGGTGGGTGGTGCTTTAAATATATGTTCTTCCTCAGTTAACCATGGTTATCTGCAAAGAAACACGTATAGTCATCATTGCTTTGCATAAAAAGGGCTTCACAGGCAAGGATATTGCTGCTATTAAGATTGCACCTAAATCAACCATTTATCGGATGATCATCAAGAACTTCAAGGAGAGAGGTTCAATAGTTGTGAAGAAAGCATTAGGGTGCCCAAGAATGTCCAGCAAGTACCAGGACCGTCTCTTAAAGTTGATTCAGCTGTGGGATCGGGCACCACCAGTGCAGAGCTTGTTCAGGAATGGCAGCAGGCAAGTGTGACAGCATCTGCATGCACAGTGTGGCAAAGACTTTTGGAGGATGGCCTGGTGTCAAGAAGACCAGCAAAGAAGCCACTTCTCTCCAGGAAAAACATCAGGGACAAACTGGTATTCTGGAAAAGGTACAGGGATTGGACTGCTGAGGACTGTGGTAAAGTCATTTTCTGTGATGAATCCCATGTCAGATTGGGGCATCTGGAAAAACACTTGTCCGGAAAAGGAAAGATGAGCGCTACTATAAGTCATGTGTCATGCCAACAGTAAAGCATCCTGAGACCATTCATGTGTGGGGTTGCTCCTCAGCCAAGGGAGTGGGCTCACTCACAATTTTGCCTAAGAACACAGACATGAATAAAGAATGGTACCAAAACATCCTCCAAAAGCAACTCCTCCCAACCATCCAAGGACAGTTTGGTGACGAACAAGTGAAAACTAAGTGGCTCGGGGATCAAAAAAATCGAAATTTTGTGTCCATGACTAGGAAACTTCCCATTGAGAATTTGTGGTCAATTCTCAAGAGGTGGGTGGACAAACAAAAACCCACAAATTCTGACAAACTCCAAGCATTGATTAGGCAAGAATGGGCGGCCATCAGTCAGTATGTGGCCCAGAAGTTGATTGACACTATGCCAGGGTGAATTGCAGAGGTCTTCAAAAAGAAGGGTCAACACGGGTACTTTACCGTGAATTGAGTGACTCCTACATCATTTGAGGTGTGAGGCCCTAAAGGATAGAAAGGAACTATCTGCAGATTCCAGTTGTTCTTGGACGGTTCTAATAGTAGGTGCACCTACGTGAGTCCGAGCGAGATTTATTTTGTGTGCGACGCGGCAAGAAACTAGTGAACACTAGCTCCGGATTTCATCGGAGGAGCCTGCTACTTCCATAAACACTGTGTCTGCCAAACGCACACCTACAGGTACTCTATATCATCGTGGATGGAGGTAAGGACTCCCTACTCCCTTTGTGGATTCAGCGTTGTCTGGATGTAATTGTGCCTATTTATGTTAAATTGCCCACCAGATTCAGTATTTGAACTCTCTGGATATATATCCTAATAACTACCTGGATGTCCGAGTGGATGTAATGATCCTCCATATTACCAGCGGCGATCTATTTGTACATGGACATTAGTTTGATTGTGGAGTGAACATATTTGAATTTATTCTTCCATTTACTCAGCCTCTTAGGAGTCTTTTTCACGTGTACCAGTCTTCTTGTTACATTTGTATTGATTCCCTGATTGGGATTCTAGCTTTTTTATGTCATTTGAGCTGTATGTATTTTATATAGAAGCATTAGCCAATCTTTTGCTATTATATTGTACTTACTTTCTGGCTGATTAACTATTTCCCTCCCCAGCGCCATTACATACTTTACAACATTGCAAATATTGACTCTTTGCATAAACTTAATGTAATTGTCAATAAAAGCCTTTGACACTTGTGAAATTCTTGTAATATTACCTCAGTATCATCATCATCATCATCATTTATTTATATAGCGCCACTAATTCCGCAGTACTGCTGTTACTTCTGGCAGAACAATCAGTCAGTCTATCTACTTCCCCTCTGCTGCTGAAACCATTTTCATGCTATTACAAGTTACAATTTAAGGGACTGAGGATTACGTTTTCACACCAGATACCTAATGAAAACATGATAAAGAAAATATTTAAACATAACAGCATCAAACAAAAACAAAACCTGTCTCTGCTTTTTCTTCTATCTTTGTGCTGAGCGCTAATGTCAACAGGACATGGCAACACGTGTCCTCATTGTAGTACACTTTTGGTGCAATAAGCTCTTAAGGATAATTAATACGAACAAATAGGCTTATCAATATATAACAATGACATATTTATTTCTTTTCAGTTGTAAATGAATGTTGGTGGAAGGTTTTCACGTTATTGATAGTACGAGATGTAAGCCAAGTGTTCCAACAGTATATAGCCATTCTATTATAGATATTGTTATCTTGCGTTAATACAGGTGTAACTTTACACAGTAAAATGTAAAGAACAATATGATTTTGTTTGCACAATCAGTGTTGCTATAGGAACAATTTGGCTGTATTAAACAGAGATGTTGTCCCTAGCTGCCTTTATCTGACAGGATGTAGCTGAGGATGGCCAAGAGTAGACCAGCAAAAGAAATTGAACCTTGACAAAACCATGTTGCTTTACTTTCCTAAATGAATCAGGCCTTTTAAGTCTAATTTACTGACATTGCAAAATGTGCATTGAACCACAGCAACCAATCTGCAATTAGCTTTTATCTGTCTAGTGCATTTTAGACAATGACAACAAATATCTGGTTGGTTGCTGTAATTTATTTCAAAATCGACTCCTAAATATGATGTTATGAAGTTAGCCCTTTGGCATGATTTAAGAAAGCTGGTAAATTGTTACTAGAAGTAACAGATTGATAGTTATTTTTTCTTCAGTATTAATGAATGAGAATTTGCAAGTTTATTTAGTAACCACTTCAGAACCACAGGTCAACACTGCATCAGACATCAGTTAATTCTGATAGGAAGTAAATAAATGTCCTGACACAATGGTATCTGTGCAGAACTTCCCCTTATTCTGGTGTGGAATTTGAGCTGTCATTTGCTTTGATTCCTGGGCACCTGATTGCTATCCAATAGCTGTGGATATACTTTTCTCACAGCAGAATATGCCCATAACATGACCTCATCTGTCCTGAAATATATATATCAATTTTGCTTAGGCAGAATAAAAATTAAAATATAGTTCTTGGTGAAAGTAAGTTCATCTGGTCATGAAATTGTGTAACTGTTTTATGTAACACTATCACTTTTAATTTGTTTTGAATTGAATTTGTATATTAGCCATAAATCCACTCCTTCTTCAGATAAAAGGCAATGTGACATTTGCTATTCTGTTTCTCTTACATTGTACATGGTGTGCACCCAAACATCTTCCCAAGGTCAAAAAAAAAGTTAAACATAAACATTTATGACCTTTTACCATGTACATGGATCATTGGAGGATTTTGAACTTGCTTCAGTTAATAAATTATTGCAAGATTAAATTACTTTCACAGCTTTTATATATTACCAGGTATAACATGTTTATTAACTACTTTTATAACTTATTGGAATGAAATTGAGGAAGAAAACATTTTATGGCTTTAGATTGCCTGAAATTGTAACCTCAGCTACATTATCATAAAGGAAGAACGTCAGCATTTTAACTGAATGAGAAACCACATAAAATAATTTAAAAAAATTAACAACTTAAATATACTGATTGTGATTCATTAAAGAATGTAAATGCCGATATATATGCCATATTTTGCATATAATTGCTCTGTGCATACCTAGAAACTAACCATACGCCAGAGAACGCAGCAACGTGCAATTCATCTTCGAGTTTCTATTTTTCACTATGAAAGCTAATGTTTAAAAACTTTTCCAGTACTTATGACCTGTGCCACTGTATGTCAATGGGTGTCAGTGTATCTGAGTGATGTAAATCTGGCACATATGCTTCTGATGCGGAGCTGGATACAACTTAAGATGCCTACACCTCAGCATATGACAGGCTGATAGCTGTCATCTGCAGTGATTTTCTACATATAACATGCCAGTTACGACAAGGCCGTTTTGGTGGGTGTAAAAGAGTTAATCGAATCAAACCCACCTGGTCTGTCAAAAAAATATTAAGATCTCCCAAAAATATATCTCGCACTCACTATTAAACACCAAGTACTGCCTCCACTAAGATACGGTTCAAGAGCTGACACTTTTAGGAAGTCTTCGGTTACTTCCTGACTTATCCCAAACTGTAATCACAACCTATTTTCTGCACAATTATATAAATGACCTTGATGTTGTCTCATACAGACAAACAAGTTTCATTGTTTCTGTTTAGTCTTAACCATTTTGTCCAGATTTCCCCAGTGCAAGAAGAGTAATTGCCCTCCTGGTTTACACCAGAGGAACCCCCAAGGGAACTTGGACTTCACTGTAGGAAGATCACAGACTTTGGTCCACAAAGCAATCATATCAGGTGGCATATCCATAGTCACATATGGATATCACTAGGGGAGTGACTTCCGTGTACCCCAGCACTTGTTATGCACTGCCCAGGCAGTGCCTACAAATTCTGGGCTTGATTCATCAAGGAACGTAAATACTGATTCTGTTTAATCTGCGCATGCCCAGAACTTGACCAACTAAACGCAGTAATGTTCAATTCATCTTTATACGGAAAGGACACTTATTACAGTGTATGATGTACACTGTAATAAGTGTCAAGTGTGTAAGTGTGAACGGGTCGCGGATGGAGCTCTAACCTGTAGTTAATGTACAGTAAGGGCGTGCCAAATTCGAGTTCAAAGGTACTTGTGTTTCTGCCGTATCTGTTGCTCCAGCTACATGTCTAGTCGAAATCCTGGTTGCTGGTGATGACAGTGGTGTATGCATGCTATAACATGTGTTTGCAATCAGAAGCACCTGTAATAATTTATTTTATGCTTAGTAGACATTAAGAAAGTTCTAATAAAGGTATTTCATGGGAAAAACTAAACAATAAGAAAAACTTTTTTAACTATTTTATCATTATTGCCTATATTATTAACATGTGATGTTAATTGAATATTTTTTTTCTGTGCAAATTTATATTCCTCATAGGTATTGGAGGTATCTAACAGTTTCTAGTGTAGTAGAGCTGAGCAGACCTACACCTGAGTTCATCAGGACATGTATCTTGTTGAAATTGGGGCGTGCGTATACCCAAATTCTGTGGATTTTAAAACAAACGCACTCAGTATACATGCCTTGATAAATCAGGCTCTCTGTGTACTCACTTTGTGTAGGGCTTTGGTAACACACTTTACAGTGTTAAACACCTCCGTGTATTCTTGTGGGACAACTTCTGTTTTTTATCACACCCATACATACATCCTTGAGCGTGTTCCCCAGTAGATACATAAATCCCATAGAATAATCACACCATGACTACGGCCGGAACGCCATCAGCGATGGAACTCCTGCAGGTCCTCAATGGAAGGGGGAACCTCAAGCAAATAACCAGGCGCAGATAATGCTATGTCTGCAGGACTTGTTGCAACACCTGGATAAATTCAACCAACTTCTTTCCATACCCCTTGGGACACCTGCCTGCCCTACGCCTCCACCCAGGGCAGAGTCCAACAACCTACAGATTCCCAAACATATGGTATATGGATAGGAACCCAGCGGCTGCTGGGGTTTCTTCAATCAATTCACTTTGAACTATACCCTGGTGATTTTTTTTCTGGAAGGACTAGGGTAGCAAACATCATCTCGCTGCTATCCGGCAAGGCGCTAGCATGGGTTCTTCCATCTGAGAGCAAGATGGCCCTCTCCTCCAGGACTCTAGAGCATTCATCAAAGCCTTCCAGAGGATCTTTTACAAACCAAGAAGAGTCGCATCAGTGGCATCCAAAGATCCGCCACATTGGTAAAGTATGTTGTCTAATTCAGAACTCTGTCCTCTGAGTTAACATGGAACGCTGAAGCTCGCCTATACATCTTCTGAAAAGGGATGTGTTGGAGTTTTCCATGGCGCAATGTAGAATACTGTTACTGTGTTGTGTGTCTGGGTGATGATGCTGGTAGGTTTTTACATTGATATCATCCATTTTTTTTGTGGTAGGGTCGGGTGTTCCCTCTGGGTGGATCCTGTTGTGTGGAGAGGGGGGGCTCACCTTTTGTTGACTGAGGTCTGAGACTAATCGGCAATATACTTCTGCTTTATAGTTCTCTTTTAAAAGATGTTTTATACCTCTTTTTGTTTGATATATTGCATGCCTTGTTAGTAGCCCTCACTAGATCACATGATTGCCGCCTACAGCAAATGTGACATCCAGCTGACTGAAAGGACAGCTGAGAGAGGAGGGTCCCTGGACCCGTCATCCAGATAGGCACTCAGCACTCACCACCTTGATGCCAATATGGGCAGCCCATGCAGCAGGGACGAGCATGGCAAGAGCCAGACGACAGAATAAGAATAAGTTGTTTGTTCTGTGCCACCCCGGATCACTTTCTGGAGAAATACCCAAAGAAATCAGGAAAAGGACATGCCTAGTCAAGACCAGGGACACTGGACTAGGCAGTTATTCAGTAAAAACCTTCCCTGAACTCACCTTTTGATTGTACCCATCACTCTCAGTTACCCCAGTTTTCCATAGCATATATCAATTCTGGGGAGGGCGGCAACAACATTTCCACTGTAAAGACAGGGACCTCAAACTCCTCAACTACCCCACCCATTACCTCTGATCTCCATGGATGGAGGTAAGATCCTACAGATCTCCATCACATAGTGTACCAGTGCTACCCACATGCAAATAAGAGCTCTTCAGTCCTAACTCATCTCCTTTCTGGTCCTACCACAAGCAATTCACCCTATCATCTTAGGGCTACCATGCTGAACTCACCCATGCTGGACTGGACCTCTTCGGAGATCAAGGCATGGGGGACAAATGTCCACAACATTGATTCAACAAAGTGGTCAAAGGCAACCACACGACTCTATACTACTCTGAGGTTACCATGACCCTACCCTCCCACTACACTGAATTCTCGAATGTCTTCAACAAACGGAGGGTGGAGCACATGCCACCCCACTGAGAAGGTGACTGCAGGATCAAACTGGACCCAAGGAAGTACCCATTACGGAGTTGAGTATATCCACTTTCATTGCCAGATATCCAGGCTATGTCAGAGTTCATCCAGGAGAACCTGGTGTAGGGATTTATATGTAAGTCCTAATCACCCACCAGAACCGGGTTCTTCTTCGTTGCCAGAAAGAATTGGTCACTCCACCCCTGCAGCGACTACAAGGTACTCAATGCCATAACCATTAAGGATGGGTACCACATCCCACTCATCTCTGAACTATTTGACCTCTTGAAAGGGTCCACTACAACCTTAAATGTACCTTACAAGGATATGAGTAGAAGACCGACTTTAACACAATATGGCCTTCCAGGGCTTCATGAATGATATATCCAGAGACCTCTTGTACTCGTGTGTCGTAGTTTACCTGAATGAAATTATAATCTTCTCTTTTTGCCTCTTGACCTCAAATGTCTACCAACCAGCCAACTGTATAGCAAATTAGATAAATGTCAGTTTGAGTAGACCTCCCTTCCTTTCCTCGGGTACATAATCATTCTGGCATAAAGCTGGAAATGGATCTGGTAAAACTCCAGGCCATCAAAGACTGGCCACTTCCCATTAGCCTCCAAGCCTCTCAACAGTTCCTGGGGTTTTCAAACTACTACCAGCAGTTCATAAGAAATTTCTCTGCAGTGGTAGTCCCAATAATTTCCCTCAGCAGGAAAGGTAGCAATCAAACAATGGCAGCCAGAAGACTTCTAGGACTTCAATACCCTGAGAGAGGCCTTCATGTCAACTACCAACCTCAAACAGACACCTCTGGACCCTACACCATTGGATACCATTCCCAGAAGATGCTGTCCGCAGAGAGGAACAACGGCATCTGGGACAAGGAACTCTTAACCATCAAGCTGGCACTTATGGGGGTCCTATACCTGGTAAGAGAATTCATTGATCACATGAACCTGACATTTCTGAAGTTGGCCAGCAGATTAAACCCAAGACAAGAACGCTGGTCACTCTTCTTTTCCAGGTTCCAACTCACTATCACCTTTTGGCCCGGTTCTCGGAACACTGAAGCAGATGTTCTATTCCATCGTTCGACAACATTGACAGAGATGGGGAGGTAAACCCCAAATTGCTCCTCGATGCAGCCAGTATCCTAGCAGCCACAGATACCATCCCAGCAGGAGTCCCCCTCCCTTTTGATCGTTTGTGCCAGCAGGATTGAGACCCAAATTACTCCGCTGGGCACACATATCACAATTTTCAGGACACCCTGGGACCTGGAAAATGACCCACCTCCTTTCCAGATCTTACTGGTGGCCGACTCATGAAAGTTATGCAGGAATGTGTGTCCACCTGTGACAGTTGTGCCCAACTCAAGATTCCTGAGAATGAAGCCCCAAGGATCCCTGCATCCACACTCCATCCCAAATCAACCCTTGTCCAATATATCCATGTATTTTATCATTGAACTACCAACATCTAAAATATGTAGCACCATCTGGGTTGTAATGGACCAGTTCACTAAGGTGGCCCACTTTGTACCCCTCAACGGCATACTATCAGCCATGGAATTGTCACAATTCTTCATTTGTGACATATTCTGACTCCACGGCTGCCCCCGGGACATTGCATCAGGTAGTGGTACCCAGTTCACATCCGGGGCACCCAGTTCACATCCAGGTTCTTCGGGATCTTCTGAAGACAAGCGGGCATAGAACTGAACTTTTCATCGGTATATCACCCTCAGTCTAATGGTCAGATGGAGAGCATGAACCAGGGCCTCAAGCCTTCCTAGGGATGTACATCTCAAGACACCAAGAGGACTGGGTAGACTTCTTGCCATGTACAGAATTTGCCCAAAACCGGCACTACCATTTACGTACAGGCTCCAGACCATTATATGCATTCCATTGGTACCACCATGACTTCCTGAAACCTCTGATCATTGCGACATTGAAAGTACAAGCAGTGGACAATGTACAATTTCAGGACATTTGGGTGTATGTCAGGATACTGTTTAAGAAATGTTCTG
Source organism: Mixophyes fleayi (assembly GCF_038048845.1). Lineage (NCBI taxonomy): Eukaryota > Metazoa > Chordata > Amphibia > Anura > Limnodynastidae > Mixophyes > Mixophyes fleayi. Next base: position 315,031,559 of record NC_134402.1, read on the forward strand.
CTGCATATAAAATGGTGGCTGATAAAAGGAGGAGAAAGAGCTCACTTTTGAGAGACTGAAAAAGTCTGGTTGTCAACCAGGAACATTCGACTCAAGGTACTCTCAATTCATCAATCCTGTGTCATGTAGGCCACCACCACAAGTTACTGTGTCATCACAGGGGGAGAACAAAATCAAGCAAGTTTTAGATACAGAGGTACCCTTCAGTATCTGGTAAATTGAAAGGGATATGGTCTGGAGGAACAAACCTGGATGGGGGCATCAGATATGCACACTCCACAGTCTATCAAAAGCTTCCTGAGGAAATTCTCCCATAAAAGGACATGTGGGTGTTCGGTGGCCAACCTTTGGAGGGGATTACTGTCAGTACCAGCAGCCTTAAACATCACTGGCCTCCTCCAACACTCAGAAGGTCACTGATTGCTGGCCTTCTCAATTAGAATCCTTAACAGAACCCAGCTGGGCTCAGCCTCAGGCTAGAGATGACATAACACCTCTCTAAGGTGTTACCAATAACCTCCAATACTGATGACACATGTGGGGAATCACCAATTACCCAGCCACTATAAGAACCTGCTTGCTCACTCCTCAAGTGCCTGAGTATCAATTGTGCCTGAGCATCGTTACTCCCACTCCAGGACTATACGAGGAAGTATAGCATATATTCATTTTTCTTCATTTACTGTGTCCAGGCTCCCCGACAGGACCACATGCATACCCGCATTGCCATATGTGTTGATTTCGGTAGAGTCCCTTTACCAGCTAAGTGCTCTGTTTTTCACAGAGGGAACCAACTATATTGGGCCAAGACCTGGGTCCTCACTGAGCCCATATCCTTTTGTGGAAATCCATGGTGAAGTCCAGTGGGGGTCTTAGACTCTCCGCCAGGGTATTTGGTTGCACCAATTCAGCCTGTTAGTTATTGTCATCTGTGTGTGTACTCTGCTACACTCAGGGCCGTCTTTCTGACTGGGCACGATGGGCTGTTGCCCAGGGGGCCCAGCGGACAAGGGGGCCCGAGGCAGGACTCCTATAAAAAGAAACAAAAAAAAAAACTTGGCGTTTGGGTCAGGTGGCGATCCGGCTCACTCCCTGGTCCCTTCTTCCGTGATGCGCTCGCAGTGAATGTCGGGCATGATGACGTCATCACGCCCAACAATCACTGCGAGCACAGCATGGAAGAGCGCAGAACAGCGACGGAGAACAGAAGAGGATGCGACTTGAAGAACAGTGCGAATGACTTTTTTTTTTTACACACACACACACATATATATATATATATATATATATATATATATATATATATCTATCTCATTGCATGCTTTGTGCTATTCACACAGTGCAAACACATCTGTGTCCCTTATTGTGCGATACGTGCTGTTTAAACAGTCCCAATACATCTGTGTACCGTATTGCATGCTATGCACTGTTCAAACAGTTCCAACACAACCAAGTGCACAGTTTACACAAATCTGTTATATCCTAAAACTTGCTGGTTGCATTATTCAGACAGGTTCTCAGATATAGGATGAAAACTACACATGAAAGGAAGTTAATGACATCCTGTGGTGCATTCAGGCTAAAAAGACATGTTGGTCATTTCACCTGAAAAGAATTAATTAGCATATTGCATACATGAAAAAACAGACAGTATTTAACTTATGTGCAAAACAGAAAACTAATTTTCACCCCTTGCATTGTAACATGGTTTTGTCCAGGAGACTTAAATAAGAAACTTCTTAATTTAAGTTCCTTAATGAATCAGGCCCTGTGTATTTATTTTATGGTGGTAAGTTAAATCTTGTAGGGGTAACCCAGTTAAAGGTAAAAGATGTCAACCGATAAACAGTTTATGACTTAGGATTTTCTTTGATAGACAAAATAGTGAATAAAGGTGCCAACAATGATTTATTACATTTCACAAAAGACTGGGAAACTAGTGGCTGATCTGAAACACGAGCACAGAGTCTGTGAATCAAACCCAGGGAGAGACAAACAACTGAAAGCTGATCAAAATGTATGAGGATAAGTAAAATGAAAAGAAAGCAGATACAGTGGCTGGTATGTTACACCCAGTTTAAAGTGGGTAGTAATAGAACAACCTTGTGTTGTTAGCATTTGCTGAAATATGTTTGATTCGCATGACTGGACTGTTAATATTCATAGTTATACACAATTACAAAGTTGGCAAATATGTCTCTAGTATGTCTCCTAAAGAGAGTATTAAGGATGATGGATATGGAGAAACATGATTGTGCTGAAATATTATAAGTATTGCTCCTAAAGGGAATAACATCTGATAATTGATGGGGTATGCCATAAGGCCCCTTGTATAAATTATGAGGACCAGAGTAAACTCCATTCCTAGATATTGTAAATGTAGGGGATTTTAATTAACTTAGATTATTTAGTATAAATCGACTCCTAGCACTATAGGGGGTGTCAATGTTTTGGATTGCTAGAGCACAATATCCTGTGTCAGTTAGTAGGGGCACTAACTACAGCTGTTACATTGGATTTTGTAATTTCAAAGAATACAGATCTTATTACAAGTTTTCAAATTAGGAAAACCCGTAGATGTAGATTTAAGTTATTTTCTAAGAAATTCATATTGGTTTGACACCTAACTTGTCACCCAATATCACCAATTCAACTCATACCAATGAACTGGTGGAAAGCAAATGTGGTACCTTTGTCATATAGGGATTGAGTTTTCAACCTGTTAATTGTAGACCAGTAACTTTAACATCTATAGTTGGAAAACTATTTTAGAGTCATGTCAGTCATGAAATTATGTCAGTCTTCGAGTGCGGATTTAACAACTAGGAGCTCTTTCTCCCCGATCCCGTACTTGCTTTTACTGGGAAGAAACCACCTAGGGAAAAATCCACAAGTAGTGTGAATGCCGGTTGAGGATTTTTGAAAGAGTACCGCTCCAATACCAATAGATGAGGCGTCTACTTCAACGAAAAAAGGTTGTTCCTGATCAGGTTGGGCAAGAACAGGGGCAGAGGAGAAGGCCTTCTTTAAAGTAAGAAAATCTGTTACCGCCTCCAGGGACCAGACTTTAGGACTAGCAGACTTCCTGGTTAATGCCGTAATTGTCGGTAGTAGTTGGAAAAACCGATAAATCTCTGAATTGCTTTAAGACCTTAGAGCCAATCCAAAATAGCGGAGCATTTAGCAGTATCCATTTGCAACCTCTTGCCGATACAAAAAATCCAAGGAAAGGAACTTGAGACACTTCAAAAATGCATTTCTCTAGTTTACAGTAGAGACGATGTTTGCGTGATCTAGATAGAAGTTCTTTGACATGAGCACAATGGGAGGAGAGATCCCAGGATATTATTCAGATAGACCACTACCGAAGTGTACAGTAAATATTGGAAAATCTCATTGAGGAACAATTGAAAGACTGCAGGGGCATTACAAAGGCCAAAAGGCATCACAAGGTATTCAAAATGCCCATCTCTGGTGTTAAAAGCCATCTTCCATTCGTCTCCTTTACTTATTTCAAATCAAATTATAAACTCCTCAAAGGTCAAGTTTAGTAAAAATCTGGGATCCGCAGATTTTAACAAACAAATCAGAGATAAGGGGCAACGGATAACTGTTCTTGACCGTAATATGATTGAGTGGATGGCAGTTGATACAAGGACGTAAAGAACCGTCTTTCTTCTTGACAAAGAAAAAACCTGCTCAGGCCGGGGAGGAGGATTTTCTGATGAATCCGCATTGTAGATTCCCAGCGATGTACTGAGACATAGCCTGAGTCTGAGGCCGAGAGAGTGGTTAAACCCGACCTTTAGGAATTTGTTTGCCAGAAATTAACTTAATAGGGCAATCCCAGGGATGATGAGAAGGAAGGATTTATGCTTCCTTCTTACTAAAGACGTCTCGAAAGGAAGCATATGCAGAAGGAAGAATAGAGTCTGTGGAAATGGAGTGGCAGACGACCCGAACAGCTGGAGGAAAAACCAAGGGCAGACATCTAAGAGGACACTCGGGACCCCAGGCAGTGACCTGCGCGCGACCCCAATCAAATTGAGGCGAATGCATCCGAAGCCACAGTAAATCTAATATAAGTGCATAAATGGACATGGGCAGCACCAGAGACTGGATCGTCTCTCTATGTAATGCTCCTACCGTCAGCCTAACAGGTGAAGTAGCATAGGAGATGGAACCATTGCTGACACGATTACCATCAACTGCCGTAAGAGAGAGAGGCTGAGGTAATGATTGCAGAGGAATCTGGAGTAATGAAGCGAGAGCCGCCGAGATGAAGATGCCAGAGGAGCCGGAATCCACAAAAGCCGTGGTAGAATGAGATCCTACGGGGGTATCCAGAGTATCAGCCATAAGAAACTCAGAAGTCTCCTTAGAATAGGGAGCTGATGCAGAGTCTCCTAAGGCGGCCTCCCTACTATAGCCTAGGAGGAGGAGTTTCCCGGTCTCTTAGGACATACATTGAGGAGATGACCGGAATCACCACAATAAAGTATTAAAGTAATTATATTGTTTTCAAATAAGCATTGCCCAATCAATTGTATGTGTTTCCAAAGCACAAAGTGATTTATTTTAGCAGATGTAAATAGTCAACAATTCAATACATTATTATATTATGATAAAGTACAGTACAGCCAATACCAAAAGATAAGTACATACCAATGCTATCGCTTGCGCTCGCTGCACACCCACCGGACCCGGTGGACAGTATGTCTGTTAGAATACTGTGTCAGAGTTGACTGAGAGCCAGGGGGTGTGAAGCTATGATTATATACAGTACAGTGTTACACAGTGAACAATAGAGATGACGTAGATTGTTTCTATAGGTCCAGACGTTGGGTGGGTCCAGGGTAAACAGATCATAGGCTGATTCAATCTAAGGAATCCAAAGGTGGGGGTCGTCTCTCCAGGGGGTCTGCTCCTTTCATAGCCAGCATCATACAAAGGATTATTCCCTAATATCAATAACTAAAGTATGCAATGTGCAATCTCTTCGCCGACTGCACCGGACACCTGCTGATGAATAGGGTTTTAGTATGATACCAGACATGCCACCTTTCCCACAACCTGAACCATATATATCACTGAAGTGTACGTATAATCATTATATTGTCGAAGTAAGCAAATTGGATAAAGTCATTTCAATTAAAGTCTAGCAAACTTGGTTGTCTTTGTCTGAAAAGATGCATACGGTACGCTATGACGTACAAGGGCACGCTACGGCGTGAAAGGGCGTACGCATCCACTGCACGTGGCAGCAACAGTAATTGGTCTTTTACCATACATCCGCACAAACACGCGTACTTATAAAATAGTACTCATTAATGGTACTTGCAACACATAGTCAGTTATGTCGAAATATAGTAGTATTTATATGTTATATCAGAGTTACATGCATATTAGTGAAATACACGGAACGGGTTAAAGGAATAACCTCATGAGTGGTATCATAATGAACCTTGTTACATATCCTACTGTTTGGTTCACTCTGCGAGGAAATCGCAGAGTGCATACTCAAGTTATGAATGATAGGGAATTATGAACTACTTAAGACTAAGGAATCCTGGCGGGAAGAGCAGAGCATACCCCCTGCAGAGATGACCCCCTCCTTTGGATTCCTTAGGATGAACCAGCCAATGATTGACGACCCCTTGGACATTCCTGAGACCCGGACCAATAGATGCAAGCTATACCATCTTCATTGTATTACTGTATTTGATTGTGTATATAAGCAGCAGCTTGTGATCCAGAGTGCAGACATCTTGTCCCCAGACTTCAGGATTGAATGACTGCACTGGATCCAGAGCGCCTGCGATAAGTAACGGCTGTATTTACTATTACTTCGCTTGAGCATATTATTCCACTTATTGCGAATAAATCTTTGTGCTTTGGAAACACAAATCGAGGTTCGACAATCGTTATTGGTTAGCGACAATACGCACATAACAATATATATATATATATAGACTAATAATAAACTAATATAAAATATTATCTGCTCATAAATTACAGTGTAACGAAACCAATATGAGTATGAATAAATAAATAATTGTTGTAATGAGAGTGTGTGCGTGCGTATTTTACTGTGCGATCGCATCACGCCACGTGTTACGTGGCGTACGCTTCGCAATCGCACGGCAAACCAATACAAAACCAATATACTTTCGTTCATCCAATTATATGACTTCGACAAAAGACAGAGCCGTTCCTCAGGGGACAAAGGGGAATGTCCAATTTGCATGGGTTCCTCCAAGGGTGTTACTGGATTCTGGAACTGTGGTGCCAACCGCGGAACAAAACGTCTGGAAGAAGACCGTTCCTGTGTTCGTTCTCGGTAGAGCAAGTCGACTCTAACACACAATGATATGAGTGTGTCTAGGTCCGAAGGCAGTTCTCTAGAGACAAGCTCATCCTTTATTCGATCTGCCAATCCTTGCCTGAAGGTTGCTACCAAGGCCTTGTTGTTCCATTTTAACTCTGATGCCAGAATGCGGAATTGCACTGCGTATTGTCCTACAGTGAGATTATCCTGGCAAAGGCTCAAGACATACAGGTTCCTCAAAAACCCTCCTGAAGGATTCAATAAAGGAAGCGGAATTTCCAAGAATAGGATCATTACGGTCCCAGAGAGGAGAGGCCCAGGCAAGAGCTTGACCACTCGAGAGAGAAATTATGAAGGCAACCCTTGTCTGAAGGGAAAGCCCCAGGATTGCATTCAAATTGTATGGCACATTGATTCAAAAAGCCTCTGGACTTTTTAGGGTATCCATCAAAGTTTTCCAGAGACGGAATATGCAGACTGGAGGAGGAGGAAGTAGAGGCTGTAGCCATGGTAGGCGATGCAGCAGTGGTAAAAACTACTGCAGTCGTGATGGTCAGAGAACTTTGTAAGGTGTCTAGATGAGTAACAACCCCCTGAACACACTTAAGGAGGTGGGCTTGATCCGATTCTTGCTGCTTCACTCGTTCTGCTAGGTGAAGGAGAAGATCACGGGCAGACAGTTCACCTGTACCCTCAGTAGTCATGGCCAGATTATGCTCTCACAATTCTGATACGAGGAGTACCTGCTAACGTTGGCGCAGCTCAAGTAGAAGGTGCGGACTCTAATGCATCCCCTGGTCTTCTCCAGGAACCCCCGCAAGGAGGTATGGGTCTTGCTGCGGGAGACACACAGGTCGCGGTCCTTTACTGAGCCATATAGCGAGGTAGAAGAGAGAGTAGTCAGGTAAGCCGGATCTGAAATGAGCTAGCAGCAGAGGTACACAGGGAGGAATCCAATAGAATGGTTAGACAAGCCGGGTCGGTAACCTTCAGAAGGGATCAATGCACAGGGAGAATCCAATAGAGTGGTCAGACAAGCTGGCTCAATAATAGGAAACACTGGAGAACAGGAAGAATAGTCAGGACAAGCCAAATAATACACAGGAACGCTGGAGCAGGAATGACCCAATACTCCGGCAACAGCATGGTGTGAGAGTCAGTCTTAAACAGAGCAAGTGGCCAATGAGATGCCGGTGGCGTGATGTCATCGGCTGCCGCCGGGGATCCCTATAGCGTCCCGTTGCCTGGCGAACAGAATGTGCATGAGCAACAGGACCGGCGGTCCGACCGGAAGTATCGAGTTTGATTGCCTGGCAATCAGACGTGGCGGAGGAAGTGACAGGAGGCCGCCCTGAAGAGGCGGAGGGACGGTGCCTGACAGTGCAAAAGTTTTAGCAGGTGTGGAAAAAATGCTGCAAAGTAAGAAAGTGTTAATAGTTTATATTTCTCAATTATCAATCTAAATCAAATCAATATTTGGTGTGACCACCCTTTGCCTTCAATACAGCGTCAATGCATTAATTCTATTAGGTACGCTTGTACACAGTTTTGAAGGAACTCAGCAGGCAGCACTTCTTCATGTGAGAGTTGGCACTGGGAGTCTCCATCCTCAACCAATCCTGCACAGAAAATAGTCCATTACTATAGCAATACATTATTCTGGAGGGTACATAAGAGGACACTTTAACACGATTAGTTACAAGAGCACATAAGATAAAGCAACCTATAATTATCTTGATTACTTTTCCCATCCCAGCTTGTACACATATTCTAACTAAGGCATACCTGAATCCCATCAAAAATCAAAACATCCCACTGCTTACCCTCAAGGGTCCCCAACTAACTCTTCCACTATTGTTACAAGTGAAAGGCATTAGATAATGTCAGTGCAACCTCAACCAAAACACCTAGTTAGCACTGTGTAGACATTAACTAGTAAACATATGAACAGAGCCACCAATGATCTGGAGCTCTCGCCGACGGCGTTCTATCCAGCCATTCAACGACATCTCTAGGTGAAGTGAAGCAGTGCTTTGGTGCATGCACAGAATATGTGATTGAGAAATGGGATCAGTTAAGTTTGATCTGTTAAACAAAATCACTTAAGTTAAATTGCGCCAATATGATTGTTAAGTAAAAGCCTACCAGCCATCCACTTAACCCTCTCTCCATGCTTGTTCTCATCACTTCACTCCTCCTACAATTGTTCCTCTCTTCTGTCTCCCTGTGTGCTAGCCGTCTGTTTGCCCTTCCTTTAGGATGTAAGCTCTTATGAGCAGGGCCCTCTTCCCTCCTGTCTCTCTACCTACTCTTCTGCTCCAACTTCACTATAATTTCTTTGCCTGGAGCCTCTGAAGTCATTGTATTACTCGTTTAAAGTTCTGTACTGGTTTTCCTGTATGGTCTATTGTTTGTATTGTATATAGCGCTGCAGAAACCTTGTAGCACAATATAAATAAATGATGACAATGATGATGATGATGATGATGACGAAGTGCTGTCTGCCATCCGCCAACACCTGAAGTCTTGCCAGATAAAACATCGAGTAGGGTAGTTGTAGGTCCCTAAATCTTCTTTTAACTTGAGTGAACAAGGTTCTACTCCTCTGACCCTTCAGTGCAATGTCTGGAAAATCAGAGAAATCAATGTTCTCATATTTGAGGGGGCCTTGCTGGTGAACAAGCATCTCTGTCTTTGAAGTGTACAATCCATGTAATGAAGGTGCGGGAGGAGGCGCCAGATGGAGGCCTGCTGAGGAAGACGGTGAGTCTACTCAACTGTAAAAGTGTGGAGAAAAGGCCTCCTTCCCAAACTCCTGAATTAACCAGTCTTCAAGGAAGTTCTCCGGAGTGGATCCCTCCACTTTTTCAGGGTGGCCCACAAATCTTGAGTTGTTTTGTTGTAGCCTGCCCTCCAGGTCAGACATCTTTTGCTTACATTGAGCGATCTGAGCAGCCATATCAGTAATTTGGCTGTGGATAGGTGGCGTGGCATCCTCCAATGAAATTCAGTGTTCTGCCTCACCCACTCCCTCTTGCATTTTCTAAAGATAGTGGCAGATAAGGAAGAGGTCAGCTTCTACCTCCCCAATCTTGTCAGTCAACTTCTTTTCACTGACAGCAATAGCCAAGAGCACTTGCTGCAGAGAGGGAGTAGCATCAGGAGCCTGCTGAGGCGGAGGGATGGGGTCTAAGCAGCAGATGTCCCCTCCTTAGGGGGCGCACATGTAGATTGCTGGGTGTACTGCTTTAGTTTAGTCGCAGCAGCTGCTAAATGGCTTGATTTTTCCCATGATTTTCGCATGATTTTGAGGCGGTAATAAGTCAGAACATACAGCATGATCTATTATCTGAGGGGACTGAGTATAAGTTTGCAACCAGGATTGTAGTCCCCCACACACAATGTTGCCCACAAAGAGAAAAGTTCAGCTCCCAGAGACCGCAAAGAGAGCCAATCCCAAATAGCTCCCAGAGACAGCAAAGAGAACCAATCCCCAATCTCTCCAACCAGTCCAAGGGCCCCCATTACGGTGGTATGCACACTTCTGCTCAGTCAGATATGAGGAGCAGAAGGCCTCTTGCTGTGTGGCAGTTGTGATCAACTGCCACACATATGACCCTATGTAGATATTTCTACATACATGGCAGCACAACACCAATAGCAACACAAAACTTCCTGGCAAAAAAAGATATGTGTGCTCAGAAACATAAACATTTAAACTCCATGTCAAAATGTCATGGACATATTGTGAAATACACTGAATGGACTGGTGTAAGGGCCCTGAGGAAAACCATTATCAGATGCCGCTCTGTGACCCCTCATTCCTTTGCCTACTGAAAAACCTGCATGAAATTCTGACTTCTGGATTCTATTACCCAGAACAATGTTAAAAGTAAAGGTGAGCATGTAGATGCTTGTTATGTGCGTATTGTCGCTAACCAATAACGATTGTCGAACCTCGATTTGTGTTTCCAAAGCACAAAGATTTATTCGCAAATAGTAGAATAATATGCTCAAGCGAAGTAATAGTAAATACAGCCGTTACTTATCGCAGGAGCGCTCTGGATCCAGTGCAGTCATTCAATCCTGAAGTCTGGGGACAAGATGTCTGCATTCTGGATCACAAGCTGCTGCTTATATACACAATCAAATACAGTAATACAATGAAGATGGTATAGCTTGCATCTATTGGTCCAGGTCTCAGGAATGTCCAAGGGGTTGTCAATCATTGGCTGGTTCATCCCAAGGAATCCAAAGGAGGGGGTCATCTCTGCAGGGGGTATGCTCTGCTCTTCCCGCCAAGATTCCTTAGTCTTAAGTAGTTCATAATTCCCTATCATTCATAACTTGTGTATGCACTCTGCGATTCCCTCGCAGAGTGAACCAAACAGTAGGATATGTAACAAGGTTCATTATGATACCACTCATGATGTTATTCCTTCAACCCGTTCCGTGTATTTCACTAATATGCATGTAACTCTGATATAACATATAAATACTACTATATTTCGACATAACTGACTATGTGTTGCAACTACCATTAATGTGTACAATTTTATAAGTATGCCTGTTTGTGCGAATGTATGGTAAAAGACCAATTACTGTTGCTGCCACGTGTAGTGGATGCGTACGCCCTTTCACGCCGTAGCGTGCCCTTGTACGTAGATGCGTACCGTACGCATCTTTTCAGACAAAGACAACCAAGTTTGCTAGACTTTAATTGAAATGACTTTATCCAATTTGCTGACTTCGACAGCTCCACCCTTTGATAGTGTAATAAACTATCACCCAATCACCGTTTCAAGTTCAGGATTGTACAATACTTCTTCACAGACCATGATCTCGGTATCTGGTACCACCCTTTCAGTCTCTTTCTCAGTATTACTCCTATGAGACCGTTTTCCACACTTCAACACAGTAGGAACACATTTGACAACTAAACCAATTGCTAAGATGACACCCAGTATAAGGAGAAGGAGCTTACCTACACTAGCAACCATTTCCTGTACCCACTCCCCCAGACCGGAGAACCATTTCACAGGATTCAACCACGAGAACCAACCCGCCACCTTTTCCCCGACCTCATATAACGAAGAATTATGGCTCTTTCGAAATTCCCATTTCAGCTGTAAAATTTCATTCATCTTCCGGTCTATAGCCTCTTTAGGGTCATCCGTATTATTAGTAATGTACGTGCAACATTTGACACCAAACTGGGTGGCCAGTGTCACACAGTACCCACCAGTAATAGAGGTGAGATAATTTAGTACCAGTCTATGTTGCACCAACTCCTTCTTGTACGCTTGTAGCTCCCTTCCAGTATACCTGAAAGTGTCATCATACATCTCGGTGATATTATCTATTAATTTAGCTAGGTCTTGGATATATTTAAAGTTTAATGTTCCCCGAGCGGTCCTGGTGAGATCTAGAGCAACCATAACTTGGAAACCAGCAATTTTGTAGCTATGGGTTCCTCACCAGGAATCATATTTCTCTTGCCATGGTGTTCATACTGTGTGTGTATGTATGGTGGTGATGTAGTCTTGTGAATACCAACCATTTCTTCATGAGTAATAGTCATGATTTCAGGAACCAGTTTAGCTAAGAAACACAAGCCCTTGGAACTCGGAGTCACCCAGGAATAAGCTTTCCTCCCACAAACAAAATACACATCATCAGGGAGAACATAAGGAGCAGTATGCCCATGAATTATATCACACAGAGTTTTGATAAAACTACCCATGCCCAGTGTCTCCATTTGTTCTAGACACGTGTCGGCATTAATGACATTTTTACATTTATCTGTAGAGACTTTTCCAATGGATACCTTCTTATGTTTGGTTATACGCCCTAATTTGTGACCTCCATCAACATTCCTGCCTAGTAGTGACCTTGTTAGTCTCCCTCTAAAATGAGTGTGGCGAGCCATTGTCTGATCTGATAGGTCAGCCTCCCAATTCTCCAGGCGCTTTGCATGAGATATGTTTAAGCCCAGCAAAGATCTGCCTATGGAGTATTGTCGAAGCGTCAGACTAGGGGGACCTAGTGTTATTGTACCTCCCTTCTATGGGCCTCCCACCCCTCAATTCGAGTACTTCAGATATGTTTAGAAGGAATGGCACTAGTCCTATATTATGCTGCCCTTGAGGCACGTGAGAGCACACCCAACACTCGGTTTGGTTTAGCACCTTACCCACCAGAGAGTGATAATCCTCCAATGGATGCCTGCCTATATTCAGAGTACTGGGGGACTGGCATTGTTGGATGCATCTCTCTTCACCTAGGGAGTCACAGAACTTGCAGATACAATACTCATCAGACAATAGCACCTCACACTGCCTCCGAGTTCCTGAGCTAGCAGACCTTTTCATAACCCCTGGACCAAGTTTGATAATGGGCTGCTCTGAGTATCCTATTAACTTTTCTTCGGCTTCCATTTCATCCGTATCACTCCCAGAACTCTCCTCCGTCCTCCATCCTACTTCACAAAAATAGAATGTCCTAGAAAGAGTAAAAACAAGGAAATTTCTGGAACAAAAGAAAAACAAAAACCGCCACTCCATCGCTGGAAAGATAGTTCCGAGGCAACGTCTCTGGTTCAGGTGTCTCGACTGCAGTCTTTAGGTCTCCCGGAACAGGCTCACAAGTGACAGCTCTGTGTCGTCGGTCTTAGTTTTATCTTGCACTTTCTCCGGATTATGGACTCTCCTGCAGTGGGTGGAATGGACCCAAGTGTCTCTCTCTGCAACCTTCAGTGATGTAGTACTGGTCAGCAGCACTTGGTACGGGCCTTCCCAACGGTCTGTTAAACAACCTGAACGTAAGAAATTGCAGATCATAACATAGTCTCCAGGTTCAACATCATGACAGTTCGTTTCTGGCATACCTGGTGACAGCATTTTTAGTTTTTGTTGTTGTTGTTTTAGCTGTCTACTCATTCTTATAAGATATTGTACAGTCACTTCATTATTACACTTCAAGTCGTCTTGTGGACTCACGATCAAATGAGGTTGTCGTCCGAACAGTATCTCAAAGGGGGACAGATTAAGAGGAGGTCTAGGAGTGGTTCGAATGCTATGGAGGACCAACGGCAAAGCCTCAGGCCATGCCAACCCAGTTTCAGCCATTATCTTACCCAGCTAGTTCTTTATAGTACCGTTTACTCTCTCCACCTTACCACTGGCTTGTGGTCGGTAAGGGGTGTGAAGTCTGCTATTGATTCCCATGAGTTTACACATATTTTGGAAGATATCACCAGTAAAATGGGTACCCCTATCACTTTCAATGATTCTAGGGATACCGAACCTACACACAAAGTCTTGTACAATTTTCTTTGCAGTGAACACAGCAGTATTAGTGGCTGCCGGATATGCTTCTACCCAACCGGAAAACACATCAATACACACTAACACATACTTTAGATTCCTGCACGGTGGTAATTGGATATAGTCAATTTGTATTACCTGAAAAGGTCTGTCTGTAGGAGGGATGTGGGATGGCTCAGTTGGAATAGTTTTCCCAACATTTTTCCTCAAACAAGTAAGACATGACATTGCTTTCTTACCAGCCTGAGAGGAAAATCCGGGAGCACACCAGTATGTTCTCACCAGTTTGCACATACCTTCTTTACCCAGGTGAGTCAGGCCGTGTGCTGCTTCAGCCAGGCTTGGATAGTGTGTTCGAGGAGCTACAGGCTTACCTTGTCCATCCCTCCAGAGTCCTTGACAACATCCCTTCGCCTTCCAGACCGCTTTTTCCTGCAGGGAACACAAATCTTGCATTTCAATTAATTTCTGCATGTCTAATGTCTGAAAAACCATCATAGTCTCGGTCGATACAGTCATAGGTTGCCCTGTTGCCTATTTAGCAGCTTCGTCTGCCCTGTTGTTGCCCAATGACACTGGGTCTTCTTCAAAGGTATGGGCTTTGCACTTTATGACGGCTATTGTTCTGGGTAACTGTATCGCTGTCAGAAGTCCTTTTATGTGTTGTGAGTGTGCCACTGGTGTACCTGCTGCTGTCGTAAAGTTTCTAAGACGCCAAAGGGCCCCAAAATCATGCACTACCCCGAAGGCGTACCTAGAGTCAGTATATATATTGGCTGATTTACCCTCTGCCAATTCACACGCTCTCCTTAGTGCTACTAGTTCCGCCACCTGGGCTTAGTGAGGTGGGCCAAAGGGTTCAGCTTCTACCACATCCTGATCATCTACAACGGCGTAACCAGTACATAGCTCTCCTGTCTCTGTTTGTCTATGGCAACTTCCGTCTGTATAAAACGTAAAATCTACATTTTCTAAGGGGGTGTCACGTATGTCGGGCCATGCAGTAAAGGTCTGATTCAGGTGTTCCATACAGTCATGCGTGTCAGTATTCTTGCCTAACTCATCATCAACCAGGGTCTCCTTACCTCCCACCCTTTGTGTCTCTAGAGACACATACGGAAGGTATGTAGCTGGATTTAAGGTGCTACCCTTAGATTGTACGCTCCTCTGAGCAGGGCCATCTCTCCTCCTGTTTCCACCACTTCTAACTCTGCTCTCCAGCTACTTAGCCCTCCTCCTCGAGGGTCCTCCACCCCACGTCCACTCTCGCTCCCTCCTCCCCCCTGGGGGTCTCCCTGTCTTCCGCGCCCTCCTTCTTGGGCCCCGTCGTTTGCAGATCCTCCCTCCCCCTTCCCCGCCCTCTCTAGCTGTGCATTGAGCTTACTGAGTTGCTGTGTTTACTGTACTGTGCTGTCTCCCATTGTATTGTAATTTTGTTTGTCTCTGTACGGCGCTGCGGATGCCTTGTGGCGCCTTATAAATAAATATTAATAATAATAATAATACATCGTTTGATGGTGATGTTTGAGGGTGCCATCAGGGCTAGTTCCCACTTTGTGAATCTAGCTGAAGAAACATGTCTGGTTTGGGCTGAATTTAACAGAGCTGATACAGCATGGGGTGTATAGATAGTTGAATTATGTCCTAATACTACGTCCTCGCTCTCACTCACCAGAAGAGCCGTTGCTGCTATACTTCTGAGACATGTTGGGAGTGATCTTGCCACATTGTCTAATTGTGCACTGTAGTATGCTACCGGTCTGCTAGCGTCACCATGTTTCTGTGCGAGGACACCTGCTGCACAACCATCAGCTTCTGTACAAAATAGCTCAAAAGGCTTTTCATAATCAGGTATTCCCAATGCAGGTGCTCTAGTCAGACTATCTATAAGATTAAAGAACGCTTGCTCTGACTCTTCTGTGTGTACAACACGTTCTGGTTTTGAGGAAGAGACTAGCTCCTGCAATGGTAATGCTAGAATAGAAAAACCTGGGATCCAGGATCTACAGTATCCACACATCCCTAAGAAAGTACGAATCTGCTTCTGGCTCTGCGGCAGAGTCATGTGTTGTATGGCCTCAATTCTGTCGGTTGTCAGGTGTCTTAGCCCCTTAGTGAGGCAGTGTCCTAAGTATTTGACCTTAGTCTGACATGGCTGTAATTTATCCTTTGCCACCATGTGCCCTGTTTCTGAAAGATGAAGCAACAACAATTTAGTATCATGTAAACATGACATAAAAGAATCAGAGCACAACAACAAATCGTCCACATATTGAATTAGAACAGACCCATTGTGGGGTTGAAAGGATTGCAAACAGTCATGTAAGGCTTGAGAGAAAATACTGGGGCTGTCAATGAACCCCTGGGGTAGTCTGGTCCATGTGTATTGCACTCCCCTGTAGGAGAATGCAAAAAAGTATTGGCAGTCAGGGTGAAGAGGGACTGAGAAGAAAGCAGAACATAGATCAATGACAGTAAAATGACTGGCAGACGGTGGAATCTGCATGAGGATGACAGCTGGATTCGGCACTACGGGGAATTGGCTCTCAACAACTTTATTAATTCCCCTTAAGTCCTGGACTAATCTATAGCCCCTCCCCCCATTCTTCTTCACAGGGAAAATGGGACTATTTGATGTACTGGCTGTACGAATTAAAATCCCTTGTTGTAACAGCCTCTTAATAACAGGATATACCCCTAGTTCCACCTCCGGTTTTAATGGATACTGTGGGATTTTTGGAGCTATCCTACCACTTTTTAGATTGACCATGACAGGGGCTACGTTTGCCATCAGTCCAGTGTCCTGTCCATCTCTGGTCCATAGGGAACCTGGTATTTCCAGCAACATCCCCTTTACTTGAGATGGACTTTGTTCTACAACAGGAGAGTGTAACATTAACCTTTGAGGGGTGTCCAATATATCCTGTACCTCATGTGCGACCTTCTCCGGTATATCTAAGAACACACCATCAGAAGTACAGTATATGACACATCCCATTTTACATAACAAGTCTCTCCCTAGCAAGTTAGTAGTAGCCGCTGCAGCCAAGAGAAACGAATGCTTAGTATGCAGAGGCCCGATAGTAACTTCAGCGGGTTTAGTTAGAGGATAATGTAACACTTCTCCCGTTACCCCCATAGCTGGAATGGTTTTACTGGTCACCTGTAGATTGAAAGGAGAGGTTATCACAGATCGGGCCGCCCCTGTATCTACAAGAAAGGTTTGTTTCCTACCAGCTATGTCAACTATCATTGTTGGTACTTCACTCTGACTCTCAGTTAACCTCACTGGCTGTAGCCTACAGGTATGACCTGACCCCTAGCGCTGACTATTGATTTCCTGCGCAGCATTTGCTGCTGTAATAAGCTCGGGTAAATGTGAGTCTTCTAGTCTATGTGAATCCCTCCTTGGAGGATATCTATGTGACCCTTCATTAGGATTATACTTTCCCTTTGTACAATCTTTTCTCATATGTCCTTCTTTTTTGCAATTGTAACATCTGAACATTATGCGTTTCCCGTTATGTGGGTTATATGCTGGTGGTCGTGTATGCATTTCCATTAATGCCTGTATACTCACCGTCATCAACTTGTCACTCTTTTCTTCCCTTTTCCTAAAGATATTTTTGTCATGTTCCACAGCAACTTCTCTAAGAGAATCTACCGTGCTGCCTCTCCAACCAGGGGTTGAGGTTTGTACTCTTGTTTTTAGATTTTCCTTTAAACCATCCATCAGTACGGTTACCGCTACTTCCCTATGATGTGGGTTCTCCCTTATATCTGATATCCCCGTAAACTGTGTCATTGATGCAAGAGCTCTACCAAAATAATCCGCTGCAGTTTCACTGTCTTTCTGTTTTATGGTGAAAATCTTACTCCAATTCACCACTACTGGAAAATATATAGCTAAGTGTTTGACAATTCTTTCTATATTCTTTTGGTTAATCTCATCAGTCAAGGTGTCATCTTCCTCCAACAAACAATCTTCAATAAATTTTTGTATGTTAGTATTGGGAGGAAGACACGCCCTCAACACTACACGCCAATCCTTATTGGTTGGTTCGTGGGCATTTCCTAAGTCTTTAACAAATTTCTGACATTTAGCTAACTCCTTTCTAGGATCTGGGAATTCAGTCATATTGGAACGTAATTCTGATCTAGTCCAGGGACAACGCATTGTAACATTTCTTAAAGGAACTACACCATCCTTATCCGGTTTCCCATTGGGAAATGATATTGTGCGGACTGGGGACGCACCCTCTGGTACACTGACTTCAGGGGACACTACAGGATTTGCTGGTTCTAGATTTAGAACGCTTTCACTCCTAGTGATCACGCTACTCTCACCTATCTCAGCCATTTTCTCATACTTGCGCTGAGCCTCTAGTACACTAACGGCATGGGCAATGGCCGAAATCACAGTGGGTTCATCTTCATTTTCAGATACACTTGATTTAAACTGGCTTAAAACAGGATACAACTTAGCAAGCGGATTATTTTGGTAGAGCTCTTGCATCAATGACACAGTTTACGGGGATATCAGATATAAGGGAGAACCCACATCATAGGGAAGTAGCGGTAACCGTACTGATGGATGGTTTAAAGGAAAATCTAAAAACAAGAGTACAAACCTCAACCCCTGGTTGGAGAGGCAGCACGGTAGATTCTCTTAGAGAAGTTGCTGTGGAACATGACAAAAATATCTTTAGGAAAAGGGAAGAAAAGAGTGACAAGTTGATGACGGTGAGTATACAGGCATTAGGGGAAATGCATACACGACCACCAGCATATAACCCACATAACGGGAAACGCAGAATGTTCAGATGTTACAATTGCAAAAAAGAAGGACATATGAGAAAAGATTGTACAAAGGGAAAGTATAATCCTAATGAAGGGTCACATAGATATCCTCCAAGGAGGGATTCACATAGACTAGAAGACTCACATTTACCCGCGCTTATTACAGCAGCAAATGCTGCGCAGGAAATCAATAGTCAGCGCTAGGGGTCAGGTCATACCTGTAGGCTACCGCCAGTGAGGTTAACTGAGAGTCAGAGTGAAGAACCAACAATGATAGTTGACATAGCTGGTAGGAAACAAATCTTTCTTGTAGATACAGGGGCGGCCCGATCTGTGATAACCTCTCCTTTCAATCTACAGGTGACCAGTAAAACCATTCCAGCTATGGGGGTAACGGGAGAAGTGTTACATTATCCTCTAACTAAACCCGCTGAAGTTACTATCGGGCCTCTGCATACTAAGCATTCGTTTCTCTTGGCTGCAGCGGCTACTACTAACTTGCTAGGGAGAGACTTGTTATGTAAAATGGGATGTGTCATATACTGTACTTCTGATGGTGTGTTCTTAGATATACCGGAGAAGGTCGCACATGAGGTACAGGATATATTGGACACCCCTCAAAGGTTAATGTTACACTCTCCTGTTGTAGAACAAAGTCCATCTCAAGTAAAGGGGATGTTGCTGGAAATACAGTGTATCTACGTTACAACATCACACACTATACACCTTTTCTGCGCAGAAAATCAAAAGTTCCCAACAATAGTAATAATGTCTCAGAGGCTTTCACAAGTAATTATACTATGCATGTACAATAACTATCAAAACGATTGTTTAACCACGTGGCAACCATGCGGAAGTAGGCGTGGCTAAAAGAGCGCGCACAACGGAAGTAACCGTCGAAAAGCGTGGCGAACTCAGCACAAAGCGTGCCCCCGCCACCTTATGTGGCGGGAGCGGTAAGTACAGCCGTTGTTAAAACTGAAAATAGAAAAATTGCTAAGTTGTATCCTGTTTTAAGCCAGTTTAAATCAAGTGTATCTGAAAATGAAGATGAACCCACTGTGATTTCGGCCATTGCCCATGCCGTTAATGTACTAGAGGCTCAGCGCAAGTATGAGAAAATGGCTGAGATAGGTGAGAGTAGCGTGATCACTAGGAGTGAAAGCGTTCTAAATCTAGAACCAGCAAATCCTGTAGTGTCCCCTGAAGTCAGTGTACCAGAGGGTGCGTCCCCAGTCCGCACAATATCATTTCCCAATGGGAAACCGGATAAGGATGGTGTAGTTCCTTTAAGAAATGTTACAATGCGTTGTCCCTGGACTAGATCAGAATTACGTTCCATTATGACTGAATTCCCAGATCCTAGAAAGGAGTTAGCTAAATGTCAGAAATTTGTTAAAGACTTAGGAAATGCCCACGAACCAACCAGTAAGGATTGGCGGGTAGTGTTGAGGGCGTGTCTTCCTCCCAATACTAACATACAAAAATTTATTGAAGATTGTTTGTTGGAGGAAGATGACACCTTGACTGATGAGATTAACCAACGGAATATAGAACAAATTGTCAAACACTTAGCCATCTGTTTTCCAGTAGTAGTAAATTGGAGTAAGATTTTCACCATTAAACAAAAGGATAGTGAAACTGCCTCAGATTATTTTTCTAGAGCTATAACAGCGATCGCACGATTTACTGGGATATCCAACATAAGTGAGGATCCACGTCACAGAGAGGTAGCTGTAGGAGTACTGATGGACGGCCTTAGAGAAAATTTAAAGACGAGAGTACAAACCACATTACCTAATTGGAGAGGCGTCACGGTAGATTCTCTTAGGGAGTCTGCTGTGGAGCATGACAAGAACCTTTTTAGAAAAAGGGAAGAGAAAAGTGATAAGTTAATGACGGTAAGTATACAGGCTCTAGAAGGAGTGCATACACGACCACCAGCATACAACCCATATAACAGGAAACCTAAAGTGATCAGGTGTTTCAACTGTAACGAGGAAGGACATTACTGGAGAGATTGTAATAAGGAAAGACTCAATACACATAGGGGTGGGTCACAAAGATATCCTCCAAGGAAGGATTCACATAGACTAGAAGACTCACATCTACCCGCGCATATTACGGCAGCAAATGCTGCGCGGGAAATCAATAGTCAGCGCTAGGGGTCAGGTCATACCTGTAGTCTACAGCCAGTGAGGTTAACTGAGAGTCAGAGTAAAGAACCAACAATGATAGTTGACATAGCTGGTAGGAAACAAACTTTTCTTGTAGATACAGGGGCGGCCCGATCTGTGATAACCTCTCCTTTCAATCTACAGGTGACCAGTAAAACAATTCCAGCTATGGGGGTGACGGGAAAAGTGTTACATTATCCTCTAACTAAACCCGCTGAAGTTACTATCGGCCCTCTGCATACTAAGCATTCGTTTCTCTTAGCTGCAGCGGCTCCTACTAACTTGCTAGGGAGAGACTTGTTATGTAAAATGGGATGTGTCATATACTGTACTTCAGATAGTGTGTTCCTAGATATACCCGAGAAGGTTGCACATGAGGTACAGGACATATTGGACACCCCTCAAAGGTTAATGTTACACTCTCCTGTTATAGAACAAAGTCCATCTCAAGTAAAGGGGATGTTGCTGGAAATACCAGGTTCCCTATGGACCAGAGATGGACAGGACACTGGACTGATGGCAAACGTAGCCCCTGTCATGGTCAATCTAAAAAGTGGTAGGATAGCTCCAAAAATCCCACAGTATCCATTAAAACCGGAGGTGGAACTAGGGGTATATCCTGTTATTGAGAGGCTGCTACAACAAGGGATTTTAATCCGTACGGCCAGTACAGCAAATAGTCCCATTTTCCCTGTGAAGAAGAGTGGGGGGAGGGGCTATAGATTAGTCCAGGACTTAAGGGGAATTAACAAAGTTGTTGAGAGCCAATTCCCCGTAGTGCCGAATCCAGCTGTCATCCTCATGCAGATTCCACCGTCTGCCTGTCATTTTACTGTCATTGATCTATGTTCTGCTTTCTTTTCAGTCCCTCTTCACCCTGACTGCCAATACCTTTTTGCATTCTCCTACAGGGGAGTGTAATACACATGGACCAGACTATCCCAGGGGTTCATTGATAGCCCCAGTATTTTCTCCCAAGCCTTACATGACTGTTTGCAATCCTTTAAACCCCACAATGGGTCTGTTCTAATTCAATATGTGGACAATTTGTTGTTGTGCTCTGATTCTTTTATGTCATGTTTACATTATACTAAATTGTTGTTGCTTCATCTTTCACAAACAGGGCACAAGGTGACAAAGGATAAATTACAGCCATGTCAGACTAAGGTCAAATACTTAGGACACTGCCTCACTAAGGGGCTAAGACACTTGACAACCGACAGAATTGAAGCCATACAACACATGACCCTGCCACAGAGCCAGAAGCAGATTTGTACTTTCTTGGGGATGTGTGGATACTGTAGGTCCTGGATCCCAGGTTTTTCTATTCTGGCATTACCATTGCAGGAGCTAGTCTCTTCCTCAAAACCAGAACGTGTTGTACACACAGAAGTGTCAGAGCAAGCGTTCTTTAATCTTTAAGATAGTCTGTCAAGAGCACCTGCATTTGGAATACCTGATTATGAAAAGCCTTTTGAGCTATTTTGTACAGAAGCTGATGGTTGTGCAGCAGGTGTCCTCGCACAGAAACATGGTGACGCTAGCAGACCGTTAGCATACTACAGTGCACAATTAGACAATGTGGCAAGATCACTCCCAACATGTCTCAGAAGTGTAGCAGCAACGGCTCTTCTGGTATGTAAGAGCGAGGACGTAGTATTAGGACATAATTCAACTATCTATACACCCCATGCTGTATTAGCTCTGTTAAATTCAGCCCAAACCAGACATGTTTCTTCAGCTAGATTCACAAAGTGGGAACTAGCCCTGATGGCACCCTCAAACATCACCATCAAACGATGTAGCACCTTAATTCCAGCTACATACCTTCCATATGTGTCTCAAGAGACACAAAGGGTGGGAGTTGAGGAGACCCTGGTTGATGATGAGTTAGGCAAGAATACTGACACGCATGACTGTATGGAACACCTGAATCAGACCTTTACTGCAAGGCCCGACATACGTGACACCCCCTTAGAAAATGTAGATTTTACGTTTTATACAGACGGAAGTTGCCATAGACAAACAGAGACAGGAGAGCTATGTACTGGTTACGCCGATGTAGACGATCAGGATGTGGTAGAAGCTGAACCCCTTGGTCCACCTCACTCAGCCCAGGTGGCGGAACTAGTAGCACTAAGGAGAGCGTGTGAATTGGCAGAGGGTAAATCAGCCAATATATATACTGACTCTAGGTACGCCTTCGGGGTAGTGCACGATTTTGGGGCCCTTTGGCGTCTTAGAAACTTTACGACAGCAGCAGGTACACCAGTGGCACACTCACAACACATAAAAGGACTTCTGACAGCGATACAGTTACCCAGAACTGTAGCCGTCATAAAGTGCAAAGCCCATACCTTTGAAGAAGACCCAGTTTAATTGGGCAACAACAGGGCAGACGAAGCTGCTAAATGGGCAGCAGGGCAACCTATGACTGTATCGACCGAGACTATGATGGTTTTTCAGACATTAGACATGAAGAAATTAATTGAAATGCAAGATTTGTGTTCCCTGCAGGAAAAGGCGGTCTGGAAGGCGAAGGGATGTGGTCAAGAGTCCTCAGGACTCTGGAGGGATGGACTAGGTAAGCCTGTAGCTCCCCGAACATACTATCCAAGCCTGGCTGAAGCAGCACACGGCCTGACTCACCTGGGTAAAGAAGGTATGTGCAAACTGGTGAGAACATACTGGTGTGCTCCCGGATTTTCCTCTCAAGCTGGTAAGAAAGCAATGTCATGTCTTACTTGTTTGAGGAAAAATGTTGGGAAAACTTTTCCAACTGAGCCATCCCACATCCCTCCTACAGACAGACCTTTTCAGGTAATACAAATTGACTATATCCAATTACCACCGTGCAGGAATCTAAAGTATGTGTTAGTGTGTATTGATGTGTTTTCCGGTTGGGTAGAAGCATATCCGGCAGCCACTAATACTGCTGTGTTCACTGCAAAGAAAATTGTACAAGACTTTGTGTGTAGGTTCGGTATCCCTAGAATCATTGAAAGTGATAGGGGTACCCATTTTACTGGTGATATCTTCCAAAATATGTGTAAACTCATGGGAATCAGTAGCAGACTTCACACCCCTTACCGACCACAAGCCAGTGGTAAGGTGGAGAGAGTAAACGGTACTATCAAGAACAAACTGGGTAAGATAATGGCTGAAACTGGGTTGGCATGGCCTGAGGCTTTGCCGTTGGTCCTCCATAGCATTCGAACCACTTCTAGACCTCCTCTTAATCTGTGCCCCTTTGAGATGATCCGCAATTTCTTACGTTCAGGTTGTTTAACAGACCGTTGGGAAGGCCCATACCAAGTGCTGCTGACCAGTACTACATCACTGAAGGTTGCAGAGAGAGACACTTGGGTCCATTCCACCCACTGCAGGAGAGTGCATAATCCGGAGAAAGTGCAAGACAAAACTCAGACCGACGGCATAGAGCTGTCACTCGTGAGCCTGTTCCGGGAGACCTAAAGCCTGCAGTTGAGACACCTGAACCAGAGACGTTGCCTCAGAACTATCTTTCCAGCGATGGAGTGGCGGTTTTTGTTTTTCTTTTGTTCCAGGATTTTCCTTGTTTTTACTTTTTCTAGGACATTCTATTTTTGTGAAGGAGGATGGAGGACGGAGGAGAGTTCTGGGAGTGATACGGATGAAATGGAGGCCGAAGAAAAGTTAATAGGATACTCTGAGCAGCCCATTATCAAACTCGGTCCAGGGGTTATGAAAAGGTCCGCTAGCTCAGGAACTCGGAGGTAGTGTGAGGGACTATTGTCTGATGAGTATTGTATCTGCAAGTTCTGCGACTCCCTAGTTGAAGAGAGATGCATCCAACGATGCCAGTCCCCCAGTACTCTGAATATAGGCGGGCATCCTTTGGAGGATTATCACTCCCTGGTGGGTAAGGTGCTAAACCAAACCGAGTGTTGGGTGTGCTCTCACGTGCCTCAAGGGCAGCATAATATAGGACTAGTGCCATTCCCCCTAAACATATCCGAAGTACTCAAATTGAGGGGTGGGAGGCCCATAGAAGGGAGGTACAATAACACTAGGTCCCCTAGTCTGACGCTTGGACAATACTCCATAGGCAGATCTTTGCTGTGCCTAAACATATCTCATGCAAAGCGCCTGGAGAATTGGGAGGCTGACCTATCAGATCAGACAATGGCTCGCCACACTCATTTTAGAGGAAGACTCACAAGGTCACTACTAGGCAGGAATGTTGATTGAAGTCACAAGTTAGCGCGTATAACCAAACATAAGAAAGTATCCATTGGAAAAGTCTTTACAGATAAGTGTGAAAATGTCATTAATGCCGACACGTGTCTAGAGCAGATGGAGACACTAGGCATGGGTAGTTTTATCAAAACTCTGTGTGATATAATTCATGGGCATACTGTTCCTTATGTTCTCCCTGAGGATGTGTATTTTGTTTGTGGGAGAAAAGCTTATTCCTGGGTGACTCCGAGTTCCAAGGGCTTGTGTTTCCTAGCTAAACTGGTTCCTGAAATCATGACTATTACTCATGAAGAAATGGTTGATATTCACAAGACTACATCACCACCATACATACACACACAGTATGAACACCGTGGCAAGAGAAATATGATTCCTGGTGAGGAACCCATAGCTACAAAATTGATTAGTGAAACTGCTGGTTTCCAAGTTATGGTTGCTCTAGATCTCACCAGGACCGCTCGGGGCACATTAAACTTTGAATATATCCAAGACCTAGCCAAATTAATAGATAATATCACCGAGATGTATGATGACACGTTCAGGTATACTGGAAGGGAGCTACAAGCGTACAAGAAAGAGTTGGTGCAACATAGACTGGTACTAAATTATCTCACCTCTATTACTGGTGGGTACTGTGTGACACTGGCCACCCAGTTCGGTGTCAAATGTTGCACGTACATTACTAATAATACGGATGACCCTAAAGAGGTTATAGACCGGAAGATGGATGAAATTTTGCAGCTGAAATGGGAATTTCGAAAGAGCCATAGTTCTTCGTTATATGAGGTCGGGGAAAAGGTGGCTGGTTGGTTCTCATGGTTGAACCCAGCAAAATGGTTCTCCGGTCTGGGGGAGTGGGTACAGGAAATGATTGCGAGTGTAGGTAAGCTCCTTCTCCTTATACTGGGTGTCATCTTAGCAATTGGTTTAGTTGTCAAATGTGTTCCTACTGTGTTGAAGTATGGAAAACGGTCTCATAAGAGTAACACTGAGAAAGAGACTGAAAGGGTGGTACCAGATACCAAGATCATGGTCTGTGGAGAAGTTTTGTATAATCCTGAACTTGAAACGGTGATTGGGTGATAGTTTATTACACTATCAAAGGGTGGAACTGTCGAAGTCAGCAAATTGGATAAAGTCATTTCAATTAAAGTCTAGTAAACTTGGTTGTCTTTGTCTGAAAAGATGCGTACGGTACGCTACGGCGTACAAGGGGCACGCTGCCGCGTGAAAGGGCGTGCGCATCCACTACACGTGGCAGCAACAGTAATCAGTCTTTTACCATACATTCGCACAAACACGCATACTTATAAAATAGTACACATTAATGGTAGTTGCAACACATAGTCAGTTATGTCGAAATATAGTAGTATTTATATGTTATATCAGAGTTACATGCATATTAGTGAAATACACGGAATGGGTTGAAGGAATAACATCTTGAGTGGTATCATAATGAACCTTGTCACATATCCTACTGTTTGGTTCACTCTGCAAGGGAATCGCAGAGTGCTTACGCAAGTTATGAATGATAGGGAATTATGAACTACTTAAGACTAAGGAATCTTGGCGGGAAGAGCAGAGCATACCCCCTGCTGAGATGACCCCCTCCTTTGGATTCCTTTGTATGAACTGGCCAATGATGACGACCCCTTGGACCTTCCTGAGACCTGGACCAATAGACGCAAGCTATTCCATCTTCATTGTATTACTGTATGTGATTGTGTATATAAGCAGCAGCTTGTGATCCAGAGTGCAGACATCTTGTCCCCAGACTTCAGGATTGAATGACTGCACAAGATCCAGAGCGCCTGCGATAAGTAACGGCTGTATTTACTATTACTTCGCTTGAGCATATTTATTCTACTATTTGCAAATAAATCTTTGTGCTTTGGAAACACAAATCGAGGTTCGACAATCGTTATTGGTTAGCAACAATACGCACATAACACTATAATGATTGAATATTAAAATAGTAGTGGCTAGGCGTCTCTGTCCAGGGCATAGTACCATCCATTTCCTGCAGAAATCCTTCACCGATACCTTGCAGTATCATTTACAAGATCAATCCAGTCCTTTAGAATAAATAGGGCCTTGCGGAGCCATCCATTTTCTGGCAATGTTCACTTTCGCTAACATAAATGGGATATTGTCAAGTAACCTAATAATTCTGTGCGTGTTATTATTTAGACCCAAGCCAATTAAACACAATCTCGATTAATGGAAGATATTCCAACATCTAATTTTAGTATTCGTTTTCCCACCTCTTACCAGAAGAATAACACCACTGGGCAGCTCCATATCATATGCCAAAAGTCCTCTCCTGTGTTCCCACATCTGGGGCAAAGAACTAACTGTCTCCCACCAAATTTGGAGAGTCGATGGGGAGTGAGGTATGCCCTATATAAGAAGAAAAATTAAATTTGGCGAAATCTGGCAGAGACAGCAACTTTTTATGCACTTTCTAACATATCACCCCACGCCTTATCACTAATCTCTCCTAGGTCAGCTTCCCATGCATGTTGCAATCTCAGAAGACCATCCATGCCTTCTTTTTCCCTGAGAATTGAGTATATAGATGAGACTTGGGGGTAAATGTATCAATCTGCGGGTTCTTTAACACCCGCGTGTTCAGCCTCTTCCGCGATTAAATTTCAAGCGGCGCTGCATTGTAAAGGGAAGTTAACCCTTTACAATGCAGCGCCGCTTGAAATTTAATCGCGGAAGAGGCTGAACACGCGGGTGTTGAAGAACCCGCAGATTGATACATTTACCCCTTGGTGTCTTGTGCCCAGCCTCGCTAATTGTACCCGTAGGGGGTTTGCAAGACGATCTGGACTGGCCACCCTAAACTGTGAGATCAAGGCTTATCTAAGTTGTAAGTATCTAAAGAAATTACTTCCAGGTAATCTGTACAATCTCTGAAGTTGTTCAAAGGAGTGTAATACTCCGTCTACAAGGTGGAGGATATCATATGAGTGCCAGGCCTCATCTCCCACCAGTTTTACAAGTTCACCAAAATCTGATTAATGCCACAATGGGGTGTTAGGATCATAACCAGTTTTATTTGTAATTTTAAGCGAAGCCCGCCAAATCCTTAGAGCCTTTCTTACCAGGGGAGGATCACCTATAGATCGTCTACCAGCTCGGCTCGGAGTGCTTAGAGCCTGTTGCAGAGATTAAAGGTCTCCAGAGACTCCACAAGACTGCAGCCACATGTTACTATGTACTAACTGAGAGGCAAAATATAATATGCTAAAATATAATATGCTCACAGATTTGGTAGGGCTAGACCCCCCGACCTCCAGGATCTACATAAGGTAGTGAACTTGATACAAGCTCGTTTATTCGCACACACTAATGAGGAAATAAAACTGTCAATGGAACAAAAAATTGATTGATCTATATAAATTGGCGATTGGCGATATAGAAACTTCGGCTGAAGGATCATTTTTACTACATTAATCCAGCCCTGTAACTGTAAGTGGCAACTGTCTTCAAGCATGAATTCGGCTTTTGAGATAATCAATTTGAGGTTGAAGATTATATTGAATATAATGACTCATATCATTGGAGACGAATATACCTAGGTATTTAAATGTGGGGGTCCACTTTAAAGGGGTCTGTATAACTAGGCCTGATGGGCGGGGTCCTTTGATGGGAGACACATAAGACTTATCCCTATTAATCAGGAGTCTTGAATATATGCCAAAGCTCTAACCACTTGCAAAAGCACGGGGAGGGAGCTACGAGGATGAGGCAAGAAAAGCAGCAAATCATCAGCCTATAGGACGACTTTGTCTGCCTTAGCACCTACCGTCAGCCCACAGATATTTCGATGTGCTCTAATGACACACGCCAATGGTTCAATGGCCAGAGCAAAAGGAGTAGGAGATAAGGGACAGCCCTGTCTTGTGTCTCTGCCCATTATGACATACTCTGGTTCTGGGACAGGAATAGAGCAGTTTCACCCATTGACTAAAGACTGGCCCAAAGCCAAATTTAAATAATGCAGCCCATAAGTATCTCCACTCCACAGAATCAAAGGCTTTGGCAGCATCTAATGACACCAGCACTGCCTCTTTATCCATCGGATGGGACAGTTGCAGGTGACAAAAGAGTCTATTTAGATTGATGGCCGTTGATTTACCCGACATAAAACCAGTCTGATCAGCCTGTACAAACTCATCTATTACTTGGTTAAGACGTATCGCCAATATTTTTGCCAAGATCTTTACATTTGTTGTTAATAGAGATATGGGTCTGTAAGAGTCAGCGAACAAAGGGTCCTTCTCTACTTTAGGGATCAGGACTATTAGAGCTTCAAAAATGAACGTGGACATCAAACCCAATTCCCTTAGTTTCATAAATGTGTCTATCAGGCGGGGGAATAAAGAACTCCATATATTGCTTATATAATTAAATGGGAACCCCGTCCACCCCTGGAGTCCTTCCATTAGGAAAGGACGAAATCGCAGCAGCAACCTCTAAATATTCCTTGCTAGTCAAACTTAGTTTAGGTAGGGAAACAGCTGTTAAGTAAGATATGTTCATTTTTACTAGCTAATTGGCAAAGACAAAAAATACGTTAATACAATACAAAATATTTTTTACAATATGATCCAAACAATGTTGGTTGTCAAAATAATAATCATTAAGAAGATTTTGCTTTCTCATCAGCAAGTTTCATTATTTTGCTTGGAGAAGATATTACGATAATGAGGCTTTTTATTCAAATCTCTAGTTTTTCTACAACCTATACAAATAAAATTCTACCTGTTTTATAGTGCAGTTTAAATAATGAAAGAACATTCACAGTGCTATGTATAATTGGTGATGACGTGCACAATATGAGTACAAACTTTAAATTAATGTTTAAAGGCAAGGTAGATGTTTGACTAATGTGACAACAGGAATTTGCTGACAAGGACATAATTATTAAGGTGCGAAGACTAGAGGCATTTAATAGACATTGGTTAAAGGTTATAGCACATCAGACACATCCATTAACACCACTTGTATAGCACATGTAACAACTAGATCAAGAATGTATTCCATAGTGTTGTACAATGAAGAGAAAAAATATATATACACAATGTACAATGTATCAGATCAACAGGTCAAGCACATTGTTTAAATGATCTACAACTTTAGTCATTTTCCAAGGTGGGTCTATCAAGTACCTTTAAAATGACTAAAAAGAAAAATAGTCTGGCTTAAAGTTATTACTTTCTTTTAAAGTAAATAAAAAAGTTTAAAAGTTTAAATATATATGAAGGTAAACGAGCACTTTAAGCAATTTATAGACAATAATTAGTATACAGCAAAAGTAATAAATAAATAATAAAATTTTTTGACAAAAGATGTTTTCACAATTAAATTGATGCTGAAAGATGTTTTTGTATGTAAGCCATCTTAATATGAATGTTTTAGCAGCGGTGTAACTAGACATTTGTGGGCCACATAGCAACATTATGTAAGGGCCTGCATGCACTGTCTGCCCAATGGTGAAAATATGGACAGGGTAGTCGGCCCCCCTCAGCTGTAGGCTTCATAGAAGCTGCCCTCCCTGCACCTATGGGAGTTACACCCTTGTGCATTAACAGATTATTGTATAATTCTTATTCGAAAATGTTATAAAATAACCCCCCAAAAATGATACTCAGCTACTGAATTCCAGGCAAAGCTGATTTCCCAGAAATTTTGAAAAGCGTGGAAGGCTAGGGGCTCATTATCACATTTTGCAAAGTGTTCTCTTCATGTGATGTACAGTGAGCTAGCACTGAGACAACCTTTGCCGTTATTGATCACTATCCAGGACCAGTCCTGTTCATACTATAAGTAGCATT
This sequence comes from Mixophyes fleayi, assembly GCF_038048845.1. Lineage (NCBI taxonomy): Eukaryota > Metazoa > Chordata > Amphibia > Anura > Limnodynastidae > Mixophyes > Mixophyes fleayi. Next base: position 315,062,277 of record NC_134402.1, read on the forward strand.
AAAGTTCAAACAACATGCCTAGAATTATGCATACAATGTGAGCAGTTTAGAGGAGTTAAAACTTCATGCAGCAGGGTCAGATTTGTCAATAGGAAATCTTTTAGGAGCAATTCCTTTTGTAACACTTAGGGGCACATTTATCAATATTCTCATAAAGTGAAAAATTAAGTCGCATTGATAAGAATTGAACTATTTCTCAAATTTATGAAAAATGGAACACAGAAACAGCAGTTCCGATAAACTGCTGTTTCTGTGATAAAAACAACATACTTACCACGTCCTCTTCGTAATGCGCTGTCTCCGGATCTCCTCCAGGTCTTCTTTGCTCCTCTTCATACATCAATTGCGCATGTGCAGTTCAAAGAACTGCACATGCGCACAAACATCTCCGCTCTGTCTCTGGATCTAGTTGCAGAGAGAGAGCAGTGAGTGACAGGGAGGGATCATATGATCCCTCCACACATGCGCTGTCCAGCTCTGCTCTTCGGAGCAGAGCTGACAGCACTGAAATTTTTCATTTATGGTAATGTACGCCAGCTTAACATGATTAACATGACAAGATTCCGGAATTATTTTTTTTCCGGAACTTGTTAGATTGCGGCCGGGAGCAGTCACCAAACTGTAGAATGGTGACTGCTCCCAAAAACGAAAACAGCAGATATCCACGATATCTGCACCCTTCTTAAATATGCGAGACACACAGAGGGACGAGTTTTTAACGGTAAGTGCACGATAGTGCACTATCATTATTTGTTAAATATGTCCCTTAATATTTACAATATACAATGCAAAGACATTTTTATGCAACACAAACAATTCGTATTTAAATTAACATTGTGAGGAACAGCCCCTCTTTGGTTGTATATGGGTGCATATAGTTAATTGCAGCACTGTTGGAAGGATAGTTTATCGCCCCATATTACCATAGACACACCTCCATTATGTAGTCTGTTCCTTTGCCTATAGTTTGGTTGGAGGGTGATGAATAGAAAGGTTCATATGCATATCACCATATTTTGGAGAAAATCACTAAATGACATGGAGATAAATTGAAGAATTGTGGAAATATGCACAATGGTGGATAACATACTGATGGGCATCTAGGATTATCAGCAGTTGAGTCTGTACAGCCACAGTACAGAAATGTAGGCTCTACAGTCATAGGTATTCTTCATTCAGCTAAATTCTAGATGAAAACATTTTAATATTAAAAAGCACGTTTCTGAAAACATGGTTAAGCAAAACAATTCATTAACAAGGTAATATAGCACAAAATCACAGACATTTATTGAACATATATTCTTCTCTATTTAATACATCTGCTTTTAGAGATGCAGCAGCTACTGCACCAGGGCCCAAACTACCTCTCAGAAAAATATTTGTTACTGCTTTAGACTGGTATGTTACATTCATGGACAGTTCAGCCAAAATAGCTGCATGGGTCTAAACAGAGACTTTAATGACATCGTAAATTCTGTTGCTAATTAAAACAAGCTTCAAGTGAAGTACATGTTACATGAAACCACCTGGTTGTATCATGAGACTACCACTCTGCCTGTCTATCAAGATAACCTACAAATAAGCTATTTTTGGTAAATACATTCTATGGAATTCAGGGCTATGGGCTCCTGTTCACCCATGGAATATACTCTAACTGCCATTAAAAGTATTTGCGCTGGAAAGAATGTTATTTTGCGTTGCTTCAAAAATATACTGTATATTTAATAACTTCTGTGTGAAATAAGCTATTCTTGGTAATGTTTTCTGCTTTTTGTATTTTATGCCACTGCATGCTGAAGAAATACACATGTGGACACCAGAATAATTTTTAATTTTAAGGATTTTCTGGAAAAAACAGTAAGGGTGCCAAAATTTGTGGCCATCATTTGCCCTAACATGAAGCAGCAGAACTTCCAGCTACTGGGCACATCTGCAGAAGTTAGTGATCATGGTGACAGCTTGAGCCCAACACAAGCCTCTCTTTCTAAACCATTTCAGCATGGCCTGATCTGCAAGAATACCAAATTCTGTCCAAGCAGCTGCTTCCTTAAATTAATAATATAATATGTGAATGAACCAAAATGTACACCCTCCCTTTCCAGTGTGAAGTTACATATTATATCCTATTGCAAATCAGGTTATCTTTGCACGCCGGAGATGCTTCTGGTGTGCAGGGATATTTGACAGGACACCACAGCCCTTGGGGCCCTACAGGTCAGCAGCCAAAAGCAGGAGGGATGTATGGAAAGCAATAAAATATCTGACTCAACATACGCCAATCTTAGCAGTTAAAAATCTGAAAAGGGAAATATGTGGACATTGTTATCTTCCTGCCTGATACCAAAGGATAAACTTGGATAACAGTGATGGTTCCACGCCTTGATCCCAGCTTAACCCACAAACTGTGAACCCAACAATGACATGAGCTGCTGTGGCTTACCTAATAGAATATGGCCTTCAGCAGAAATATTGGGCAAACTTCTCAGAATGTGGAGCACTAGACACATTACAGGTGAACCTCAAACAAGCTGGAAAAGCTAGTAATGGTTTTGATGCCTGTAGTAGTAACCGACCAAGAGGAACTGCAGCATCTCATCTGCACCATGATCTGCCAATGCTGAAAAGACCGGAAACCACATGCCTCTAGCCACTGATGCATTCTGTCATACTCAGGATAATTGACTCCTCTCATGCACTGAAACAGGAACAGCATCCTTTTCCACAAAGACCACAAAATGTGTGTTAAAAAAAGAAAAACTGAAAGCCCTCTCTATATAAGCCTTTCAGCATTTTCTTGGCACTTTCAATCCCTTATCATCATCACCATTTATTTATATAGCGCCACTGATTCCGCAGCGCTGTACAAAGAACTTATTCACATCAGTCCCTGCCCCATTGGAGCTTACAGTCTAAATTCCCTAACATAGACAGAGAGAGAGGGAGAGAGAGACTAGGGTCAATTTTGATAGCAGCCAATCAACCTACTAGTATGTTTTTGGAGTGTGGGAGGAAACCGGAGCACCCGGAGGAAACCCAGGCAAACACGGGAAGAACATACAAACTCCACACTGATAAGGCCATGGTCGGGAATTGAACTCATGACCCCAGCGCTGTGAGGCAGAAGTGCTAACCACTAAGCCACCGTGCTTCTCCTTTGTCTTCTTCTTCTTCTTTGTTTTCTTTTGGGGCCCCACTGTGTCAGGAACATTAATGACCTCTGGACTTCATGAAGTTGGAAGCTTGGCTCACATATGTTGCTTTTTTCTGGAACTGCTGCAATGTCCACTGTAATCTGCTGGTATATTTTTCCTGAGCAGCAATCTTGCTTTTATTCGTTTTTTTGTATAGGCTGAATACCAAGGTTCTGTCCAAGTAGCTGACCTGCTGCTCTCTTCCCAGCCCAATGCTGATATGAATACCCATATGTCCACGCAATAGATGGCTTGATTCCTAAAATTAACAATATAGTATGTAATAGAACCAAGAATAACACCCTGATCCCCCAGTATGAAGCCACATTACTAATACTGCACATACAATTTATGCCTGTCAGACACATTAGAATCATCAAACTTGACTCATGAGCCAAGGTCTAAAAGCAAATCAGGATATTCCTGCATACCTTAGATGTTTCAAGAGATGCTTTCTGTGGATTTGGAGGGGACAGGCTTGAAGTTAAATGCAACATTGCAAGGAAACCTGGTTTAATCTGTACCTACGGCTTACAGGGTATGTGATGTACTCAGCTTTACCCAAACAGAACGCTGACCACAGTTGAGTAGCATGGTGGTTTGCATCAGTTGTGCTTCTGCCTTATAGCACTGAGGTCATGAGTTCAATTCCCAACCATAGACTGATCTGTGTGGAGTTTGGATGTTCTCTTCAATGTGTGACTGGCTTTACTCTGATGCTTTAAGTCAGGGTTGTCCAACCCGCGGGCCGCGGGCTGCATGCGGCCCAGCACGCCTGTAAATGTGGCCCAGAAGGAGTTTGGTTGTGGCAAGGGGGCAGCCCTCTTAATGGGAAAAAAAAATCCTGCAAAATAAAATAAAAAAGAAAAGAAACTACTTACCTTGCGGTCACGTGGTCACATCAGCTGGTACTCCGGATCCCTCCCTTGTCTCCTCCTCCGTGCGGTGCTCACAGTGAATGTTGGGCATGATGTCATCACGCCCAGCATCCATTGCGGAGCGCAGCACAGAGGAGACACCTGCGCGAGAAGAACAATCAGCAGCACAGAATTGGAGAAAAGAAGAGAAGAGGACAGGAGAACAAGCCGATTCAAAGGTAAGTTAAGGGGGATTTTTTTGATTATTTCAAGGGACGCTGACAAGTGAATAAAAGGCACCTGGTCCTGGAGCATCCTGGACCTTATCTCCCTGCTACATACTTCTTCTTGTAATACTAATGGGGCATTATATATTATTCTCTTTGGCCCATTATAAGTTGTTATCCCTTAACTAACATAGTGGTGTAATTATCAAAACAGGTCACAATTTGGGGTCACAGTGGTGAATATGTCAGGTACCGCAGGCCTGGTCATTGCACCCTGATATAAAATGCCTGGCTTAAATGATATTGCATCGAAACAATACAAAAAGTGATTATAGTATAATAACTAGAGAGGATTTTTGAACAGGGCGATTGAAAGGTAAGTATAGGGGATTTGAAAAAAAAGTGATATCTATCTATATATATATATATATATATATATATATATATATATATATAGATAGATATCACTTTTTTCTCATATATATACATGTTAACAATGTTTTCTATGGTTTTTTGGATGATCAGCTATCGTTATTGTTAGTGTATCTTATGTGCGGCCCAAACCAACTCGTCGTCTGCCAATGTGGCCCAGGGAAGCTAAAAGGTTGGACACCCCTGCTTTAAGTTAACCTTGCACTACCACTACAAGGGCACATGATTTGGGGAAGTAGTTAATTAGGTATGCCATTTGCCATATACCTTCTTTAATGAAGCTCGACTCCAGGGCACATTATGGGTATGCTATTACTACGGATGGTTCTCTCCACTGGCTGCCAAAACGCTCCTCGGCTTCCAAAAACACAGAGGAGGGGGGTGGAGCGGAGCGGTGCATGCTGGGAGGGGAGGGGGCTCTGGGAAATAACTTTATTGTCAGTGACAGACAGTGTGAGAACACGGGGGGTGGGGACAGCACTTCTCTGGACCTGTAAGACGCCGCCGAAGACTGATATCACATGATCACTGACTGATGTCAGTGGTCATGTGTGAGTGCTGCCCGGACGGGGGCATCCATAAAAAAAACCCCCAGAAACAGCAGGCGCCATTCCGCCGCTGTACTATGTCCCAAACCCCGCTGACTAGATTACAAAATCTAGTCAGCGGCGCCCTGCAGGTCCCGGCGCCCTAGGCAACTGCCTAAGGTTGCCTAATGGGAGTGCCGGGCCTGGGCCCCCGGACATTTATGTCCATTTTAATTAGAGATGGTCACTGACCCCCGTATTTTGGTTTTGTTTTTGGTTTTGGATCTGGATTACCTTCGTGTTTTGGTTTTGGTTTTGGTTTTGCAAAACCGCCCTTGCGTATTTTGGTTTTGGTTTTGTTTGGTTTTGCAATTTTGTTTAAAAATCAATGTTTTTGTGCATAAAATAACCTAATTTAGTGCTCCACCTGTTTCTTGGATAAGTAAGGTAATTCTAAAGCTAATAAATTAGGAAGAAAACAGTTTAATCCCTGGTAGGGTGTCCTTAATTCTCCACACAAACCTGGTTGTCTTCCTCTTCATCTTTGCCTATTGGCAATGCAGCCATCGTCTTTGGGTGTATATTACACCCTCCACTTGTATTTGAATAGAAAAAAAGCAGCCTGCATAGACTGTGGAATTAGAAAGTAAAAATAAATGGACCACGGTAGTTTGGTGGCTATCTATGCCCCCCCCGTCCTCCACTTGTAGTTGAATAGAAAAAAAGCAGCTTTTTTCTCTAGCGATTTTTGTTAGCACAATTGGAATAAGAATATTGTATTCTCTGTCCCTGCTCTAATCAGCCTGTGACTACACCCTGCTCTCTTCCTCTGTCAAATGGCGATGGATTGCTGTGGAGGTAGGTATTTATGATCTTCAAGTATCGCGAGAACCGAGCCCCGAGATCCGACGACGTCACGATGACGTTCGGCCTCGATTTGGATTCCGAGCGGGCGGGAGAGTACCGAGCCTGCATGGTCTTTGGGTGTATATTACACCCTCCACTTGTATTTGAATAGAAAAAAAGCAGCCTGCATAGACTGTGGAATTAGAAAGTAAAAATAAATGGACCATGGGAGTTTGGTGGTTATCTATGCCTCCCCACCCTCCACTTGTAGTTGAATAGAAAAAAAGCAGCCTGCATAGACTGTGGAATTAGAAAGTAAAAATAAATGGACCACGGTAGTTTGGTATCTGTCTGTATCAGACCCCCTCTCCACTAGGAGTAAAATAGAAAACTATTCAGCCGTTATGGAGCCTAGAATATAAATAGAAATTGAGAAAGGCAATTTGGTATCTGTCTACATCATAATCATCAACATCATCATTAGTGCCCTCGTCGCCTAGACAAATCTCCCCCTCATCATCTTCTAATTCAAAAGTGGCATCCTCAATTGGTGTATCACCGACTACACTCGGTCTGTTAAGGCACACATCAGCAGAACTGCTGAAAGGAACCTTCTTTACGGGTACACTGTCACTAACAGAATGCTCACGATTAGACATACCACTGTTGGACTCTCCGCAGGGATTGGTGTCATTTATGATTCAGAGCATACATTATCCTCTAATGCCTTACTGCTTTCTTGCAGCTCGGTTTTCACCGTAACAGTACTTGTGCACCACTTGTAGGCTCGGTAGCAGTTTTTAATCTGCCATTAATAGACAAAGGTGAAGGCCTCATTCTCTCTTTGCCACTGCGTGTGTAGAATGGCATGTTGGCCAAAAAATTTTTATCGGCACTTAACTTTTCCTCAGTTACACTTCTTTTTCGCTTCAACACGGTAAAAATTTTTGGGGTGTGTGTTTTTTTGACCGATTTCAAAAGACTGTGTAGTTTGACATCGCCTTTCCCAGATGACGCACTGGGAACACTATCATCAGGACTGGTGACAGAACCTGGTTGCTGATTTTGCTCATATGTGGACTGCTTAGAATCCATTATGAGCCCAACGCACTTGTAGTGCTACAAATTGTTTTAGATACTGCTGACAAATATGACTTTTGACAGCCAGAAATATTTATGCACAATTATGGGGGACACCCATGCTGTCTTCCTCTGTCAAATGGCGATGGATTGCTGTGGAGGCAGGTATTTATGATCTTCAAGTATCGCGAGAACCGAGCCCCGAGATCCGAAGACGTCACGATGATGTTCGGCCTCGATTTGGATTCCGAGTGGGCGGGAGAGTACCGAGCCTGCTCGGCTCGGTACTCGGATAGCCAAAGTTTGGGTGGGTTCGGTTCTCGTGGAACCGAGCCCGCCCATCTCTAATTTTAATTGAACATGTGTGCCAGTAGGGATTTTTTTCCAGTATAATGTACATCTCAATGTTATCAAATTATGTAAAGGCTTTCATGTAAATACTTACTATCTCCTAAGGCCTCTGCCTTTTGGCTGGCCGACGCAACCTCCTCTGGCCTCTCCTCCTCCTCCTCCCTGACTTCAGGCACCTCCTCCTCTTCCTCAGTCACACGCCTTACACGCTCTGTTTGAAAAAATATAACACTACTGTATTCTTGACATTGCAACCTGGTGAACAATTATGCAGATGTAGTCAGATAAGATTGGGTTAGGGCAGTGGTTCCCAAACTTTTGAAGTTCACGGCACCCTGAGAGTCTCCATAATTTTTTTAAGGCATCCCTCCAAAATAATTACCGAGCAGTCCTGTTTTAGGTCAAAAAACTGTAATAAGTATTTAGGTCAGGACAGAAATGCTTATTTAGTTGTATGCAAAAATGCCCTCTCTGCATCCAGACACTCTGCCCTCTCTCACGCTGCCCCCTCTACCCTCTCTCATGCTGTCCCCCCTCCTCTGCCCTCTGTCACGCTGTCCTCCCTCCTCTGCCCTCTGTCACGCTGTCTCCCTCCTGTCACAATGTCCCCCTCCACTGCCCCTCTCACGCTGTCCTCCTCCTGTCACGCTGTCCCCCTCCACTGCCCCTCTCATGCTGTCCTCCTCCTCTGCCCACTGTCCCCCTCCTCTGCCCTCTGTCAAGCTGTTCCAGCTCCTCTGCCCTCTGTCCCCCTTCTCTGCCCTCTGTCACGCTGTCCCAGCTCCTCTGCCCTCTGTCCCCCTCCTCTGCCCTTTGTCACGCTGTCCCAGCTCCTCTGCCCACTGTCCCCCTCCTCTGCCCTCTGTCACGCTGTCCCCCTCACTGATGACAGGCTGCGTGAGAGAGGAGGATGCTGGGTCCCGGCGCCGCGCTGATTGGTAAGTGTTTCTGTTTGGTTTTGTTATGGCTGGCGCACGGCACCCCTGAGACAGCACCGCGGCACCCCTGGGAGCCGCTGCGCACACTTTGAGAACCGCTGGGTTAGGGTTCTTTACCAAAAGGAGAGAAACATTTCAGACACACAGCACTTTCACATGGCCTGTAACAATGTTTTCTTTAGGATTAGGAGATGTGGACTGTCTCAGTTTCTCAGTAATTGTCAAATAGTCATTTTTGGGGGGCACATCATAATTCAAACAGTCAGATAATGAATCACTGATTAGGGTTAAATAATAAAGTAATTATTTTTGTTTGACCTGCTAATATGTGAAACTCCACTAAGGACAACTGTACGTGTGGACATGGTTTTCAAATATTTGGCCAATACTAAAAAATCTGCCATAGTAATCTTCAAAAAGTTTAAGGTAAGGTCATCAAGTTGCCTTAGTGGGTAGCACCTCCGCATCACAGCACTGGGGTCAAGAGTTTGAATCCCAAACCCTCTTTAATGTTCTGGAGTTTGTCCCTCAATCATTTATGAAAGTAAATGTGGAGCAACAAACATAAGGAGACAGGAGCCAAAGCAGGTTGGTTGCATTGGAAGGGGAATGACTTTTCTAGTGTGACGGAAGATTGATATGTAGTGGTAGGACATGTTAGGCCATGTCAGGTGATTTGGGTGAACATATTTTGAAGCATATACCCAAAATATATGTTTACACACGTTTTCGGCGATTAATAGAGAACTCACTTCTTACTACCTCTTCCCGTAGCTCCCGCATCAGCTGGGGTTGACACCAGCGGAGGTCGCTCCAGCGCCTCTGGAACTGTATTCTGGACCTGCGCATATTGAACCGCAGCCTGAGTTATCTGCGGACCCTACAATAGGCCTGCAGCTTCATTTCGTTGCTGATGAATCTGCCCGAGGGCATGCTGTCCATGCCCTCAGTCAGAACCCTCAGCTCACGTCGGGCAAGCACTGCAGACCTCATTTTCTTCCTGGTAGCTAACTTTGCAGTATTCTACACTCTGATTGGTTCTCCGAGCACGTGAATGGTATGATCATGTCACTCATGGAACTTTTCTACACCTGCATGCAAAATGTCTGCCTGTCATGTAGTACATGAGAGCAGAGGGGCCGAGCAATTTGAAGTGTACTCCGCTAATTTGTACACTTAATAGGATACCTCCAGGGCATTCAAATAACATGCACTAGTTTTATAAGTGTCTTTTACTTTATCAAAAAGTGGATCTGTAAATGTAGAAATAAAGTGACATTTTGAGAAAACTACCAGAAAAATATAGAAATTCACTGAATGGCATGAGGGACAAGAATGAACTCTGTATAGAACTTGATTTGCTTGAGCTAACGTTGTTACATCTGGTGTTCAATATTAATGTATAACATTTGTAAACAAAAAAAGCCTTGTGAGACCTCAATAGAGAGTGATATTGGAAGGAAGATTGTGCCAGAGGTGGGTATAGTACAGGAGCTGGTAGAGGTAGTGAGTGCCCCAGAAAAGACCTGTGTCTAGATGGACAATGAAGTGAAGGATGTGTAGGAGAATCAGTGTCCAAAGCAGCAGAGAGTTACAGCTGAATGAGTATCGTCAAAAAAAAAACATTCTAAAAATTGTATTTATAGACACAATTACAGTAAGCAAATTAAATGTAAAAACAAACTGAAAATATCAACTCTTCTAATTTAAAAATTAAAAACACATGCATGTTGGTTTCAGATCAATGGTTAGAAGTGTTGCAAACCAGGTCATGCAGGAAGCCATACAGCTTGTCTTTCTGTTTAAAATATGATTTAATGCTTGAAAGTACATGTGGGTACAAAGAACACAGGCAACTAATTATTAAATTTAAAATGGCCCAAGGTTGATTGCTGTGTTATTTGTCTATTGTTATTGTCAATTGTAAGACTTTTTTATGTTTGTTTTCTTGGGGTGTGGTGTTGTGAAGCTTTTCAATCTTGTACCTATTAATTGAAATCTTAAGTGGTTTTGTAAAACTTCCCTGGTGCATGTTTCTCCAACAGATCCCCAGCCCTCCTAATACTATGGAGCAGTGGCGCATGCAGGGGGGTTTCTGAGTCTCCAGAACCCCCCCCCCGCGCGCTAACTCAGTGCCCACCATATCGGCGCTGTCAAAGAAGCGTCCGCGGCGGTGCTGTATTGTATACAGCACCACCGCGGACGCTTCTTTGGCCCGCGCATGCGCAGCTCAATCCTGCGTGTGCCCCTGGTGGAGCCAGAACACCTCAGATTCAAATATGCTTTATATCACACTTTTTGAAATATCTGTAATTTTCAACAAACTATTATATTGTGATGAAAGTAACGGCCTGTTTCATTTTTAGAAACATACAAATGTAGCCACCAGATAGTTTGGACTTAAAGTAAAGTGTACCTTTGAATTCTGCTAAATTGAAATGCTGCCTCTGGGCCAACTGAGATTATCAGATGTGCCTTTTATAGCCATAGCAGTTTGAACAATAATGATGAGGATTGATTGGTAGAGTTTGGTTTTAAATAGGCCAAACTAAAGGCTTTCCTTTTTTGTATTCCCAGGCCTTAGCTGGAACATGTCTGGCTCACCTGAAAATATTCACCAGCCTTCCAGTCTCCCACTTAACTTCCTACCTTTTCTTCTGCCTCTTCCCCCTTCCCTTATCCTTATCCTCCGTTCCTCCATCTCTCCCCCATGTCTCTCTGTCTGTCTACCCCACCCCTTGGATTGTACGCTCCTTTGAGCAGGGTCTTCTCTCCTCCTGTCTTCACCACTGTTAACTCTGCTCTCCAGCTACTTAGCTCTCCTCCTTGAGGACCCTCTTCCCCCCGTCCCCTCTCGCTCCCTCCTCTCCCCTTGGGGGTCTCCCTGTCATCCGTGCCTTCCGTCGTTGGCGGACCTTCGCCTCTCCCATCCCCCGCCCCTCTAGCTGTGCTTTGAGCTCACTGAGTTACTGTGCTTATTGTTTACTGTACTGTGTTGTCTCACCTCGTATTGTAATTTCGTTTGTCCCTTTACGGCGTTACGGACACCTAGTGGCGCCCTATAAAAAAAAAATAATAATAAAAATAATCAAGGAGGATTGGCAATGTTCATTTCATGCAGAAAGATCAACACATGGAGGGTTTTGACTTTTTCAGCCTGTAAGTATCTAGTTATGTTATTCCTTTTATGTCATTTGTAGACTTGTGTTACAGTTCAGACCACATATTGTAGATTTTAATGCTTGAAAGTACATGCAAGTACAAAGAACACAGGCAACTTATTTCTAAACTTAAAATGGCCCAAGGTTGATTGCTTTTTCTCATATTTTAAACAGAAAGAAGACAGGCATTATGGGTTCCTGCATGACCTGGCTTGCAACACTTCTAACCAATGATCTGAAACCAACATGCACGTGTTTTTAATTTTTGGTATATTCAGTTTGTGCAGAAGTGCTCCCCACTAAGGCAAATTGATGACCTTACCTTAAAAACATCTGCCATTTACAATGGCAGATGTGTTTTTATTATTGGCCAAAGATTTGAACGCCATCTTTGTACACACGTACAGCTGAACATACAGCTACGATTTAACAGATTACATGACAAATCATGCAAAAATAAACAAACATAAGAACAGTAAGAATACATGGTGTTATGTGCGTATTGTAGCTAACCAATAACGATTGTCGAACCTCGATTTGTGTTTCCAACGCACAAAGATTTATTCGCAAATAGTAGAATAATATGCTCAAGCGAAGTGATAATAAATACAGCCGTTACTTATCGCAGGCGCTCTGGATCCAGTGTGCAGCATTCAATCCTGAAGTCTGGGGACAAGATGTCTGAACACTAGATGTGAAGCTGCTGCTTATATACACACAAAAATACAGTAACACAAAGAAGATGGTATAGCTTGCATCTATTGGTCCAGGTCTCAGGAAGGTCCAATGGGTTGTCAATCATTGGCTAGTTCATCCTAAGGAATCCAAAGGAGGGGGTCACCTCTCCAGGGGGTATGCTCGGCTCTTCCCGCCAAGATTCCTTAGTCTTAAGTAGTTCGTAATTCCCTATCATTCATAACTTGTGTATGCACCCTGCAATTCCCTCGCAGGGTGAACCAAACAGTAGGATATGTAAAAAGGTTTATTATGATACCACTCATGATATGATTCCTTCAACCTGTTCCGTGTATTTCACTAATATGCATGTAACTCTAATAATAACATATAAATACTACTATATTTCGTCATAACTGACTATGTGTTGCAACTACCATTAATGTGTACTATTTTATAAGTATGCGTGTTTCTGCGAATGTATGGTAAAAGACCTATTACTGTTGCTGCCACGTGTAGTGGATGCGTACGCCCTTTCACGCCGTAGCGTGCCCTTGTACGTCGATGCATACCGTGCGCATCTTTTCAGACAAAGACAACCAAGTTTGCTCGACTTTAATTGAAATGACTTTATCCAATTTGCTTACTTCGACAGCTCCACCCTTTGATAGTGTAATAAACTATCACCCAATCACCGTTTCAAGTTCAGGATTATACAATACTTCTTCACAGACCATGATCTCAGTATCTGGTACCACCCTTTCAGTCTCTTTCTCAGTGTTACTCCTATGAGACCGCTTTCCACACTTCAACACAGTAGGAACACATTTGACAACTAAACCAATTGCTAAGATGACACCCAGTATAAGGAGAAGGAGCTTACCTACACTAGCAACCATTTCCTGTACCCACTCCCCCAGACCGGAAAACCATTCCACAGGGTTCAACCACGAGAACCAACCCGCCACCTTTTCCCCGACCTCATATAACGAAGAATTATGGCTCTTTCGAAATTCCCATTTCAGCTGCAAAATTTCATCCATCTTCCGGTCTATAACCTCTTCAGGGTCATCCGTATTATTAGTAATGTACGTGCAACATTTGACACCGAACTGGGTGGCCAGTGTCACACCGTACCCACAAGTAATAGAGGTGAGATAATTTAGTACCAGTCTATGTTGCACCAACTCCTTCTTGTACGCTTGTAGCTCCCTTCCAGTATACCTGAAAGTGTCATCATACATCTCTGTGATAGTATCTATTAATTTAGCTAGGTCTTGGATATATTTAAAGTTTAATGTTCCCCGAGCGGTCCTGGTGAGGTCTAGAGCAACCATAACTTGGAAATCAGCAGTTTCACTAATCAATTTTGTAGCTATGGGAATCATATTTCTCTTGCCACGGTGTTCATACTGTGTGTGTATGTATGGTGGTGATGTAGTCTTGTGAATACCAACCATTTCTTCATGAGTAATAGTCATGATTTCAGGAACCAGTTTAGCTAAGAAACACAAGCCCTTGGAACTCGGAGTCACCCAGGAATAAGCTTTCCTCCCACAAACAAAATACACATCATCAGGGAGAACATAAGGAACAGTGTGCCCATGAATTATATCACACAGAGTTTTGATAAAACTACCCATGCCTAGTGTCTCCATTTGCTCTAGACACGTGTCGGCATTAATGACATTTTTACATTTATCTGTAGAGACTTTTCCAATGGATACCTTCTTATGTTTGGTTATACGCCCTAATTTGTGACTTCCATCAAAATTCCTGCCTATTAGTGACCTTGTGAGTCTCCCTCTAAAATGAGTGTGGCGAGCCATTGTCTGATCTAATGGGTCAGCCTCCCAATTCTCCAGGCGCTTTGCATGAGATATGTTTAGGCACAGCAAAGATCTGCCTATGGAGTATTGTCGAAGCGTCAGACTAGGGGACCTAGTGTTATTGTACCTCCCGTCTATGGGCCTCCCACCCCTCAATTCAAGTACTTTGGATATGTTTAGAGGGAATGGCACTAGTCCTATATTATGCTGCCCTTGCGGCACGTGAGAGCACACCCAACACTCGGTCTGGTTTAGCACCTTACCCACCAGGGAGTGATAATCCTCTAAAGGATGCCCACCTATATTCAGAGTACTGGGGGACTGGCATCGTTGGATGCATCTCTCTTCAACTAGGGAGTCGCAGAACTTGCAGATACAATACTCATCAGACAATAGCCCCTCACACTGCCTCCGAGTTCCTGAGCTAGCAGACCTTTTCATAACCCCTGGACCAAGTTTGATAATGGGCTGCTCTGAGTATCCTAATAACTTTTCTTCTGCCTCCATTTCATCCGTATCACTCCCAGAACCTTCCTCCGTCCTCCATCCTCCTTCACAAAAATAGAATGTCCTAGAAAGAGTAAAAACAAGGAAAATCCTGGAACAAAAGAAAAACAAAAACCGCCACTCCATCGCTGGAAAGATAGTTCTGGGGCAACGTCTCTGATTCAGGTGTCTCGACTGCAGGCTTTAGGTCTCCCGGAACAGACTCACGAGTGACAGATCTATGTCGTTGGTCTTAGCTTTTTCTTGCACTATCTCCGGATTATGGACTCTCCTGCAGTGGGTGGAATGGACCCAGGTGTCTCTCTCTGCAACCTTCAGTGATGTAGTACTGGTCAGCAGCACTTGGTACGGGCCTTCCCAACGGTCTGTTAAACAACCTGAACGTAAGAAATTGCGGATCATAACATAGTCTCCAGGTTCAACATCATGACAGTTTGTTTCTGGCATACCAGGTGACAGCATTTTTAGTTTTTGTTGTTGTTGTTTTAGCTGTCTACTCATTCTTATAAGAGATTGTACAGTCACTTCATGATTACACTTCAAGTCGTCTTGTGGACTCACGATCAAATGAGGCTGTCGTCCGAACAGTATCTCAAAGGGGGACAGATTAAGAGGAGGTCTAGGAGTGGTTCGAATGCTATGGAGGACCAATGGCAAAGCCTCAGGCCATGCCAACCCAGTTTCAGCCATTATCTTACCAAGCTTGTTCTTTATAGTACCGTTTACTCTCTCCACCTTACCACTGGCTTGTGGTCGGTAAGGGGTGTGAAGTCTGCTACCGATTCCCATGAGTTTACACATGTTTTGGAAGATATCACCAGTAAAATGGGTACCCCTATTACTTTCTAGGGATACCGAACCTACACACAAAGTCTTGTACAATTTTCTTTGCAGTGAAGACAGCAGTATTAGTGGCTACTGGATATGCTTCTACCCAACCGGAAAACACATCAATACACACTAACACATGCTTTAAATTCCTGCACGGTGGTAATTGGATATAGTCAATTTGTATTACCTGAAAAGGTCCGTCTGTAGGAGGGATGTGGGATGGCTCAGTTGGAATAGTTTTCCCAACATTTTTCCTCAAACAAGTAAGACGTGACATTGCTTTCTTACCAGCCTGAGAGGAAAATCCGGGAGCACACCAGTATGCTCTCACCAGTTTGCACATACCTTCTTTACCCAGGTGAGTCAGGCCGTGTGCTGCTTCAGCCAGGCTTGGATAGTATGTTCGGGGAGCTACAGGCTTACCTAGTCCATCCCTCCAGAGTCCTGAGGACTCTTGACCACATCCCTTCGCCTTCCAGACTGCCTTTTCCTGCAGGGAACACAAATCTTGCATTTCAATTAATTTCTGCATGTCTAATGTCTGAAAAACCATCATAGTCTCGGTCGATACAGTCATAGGTTGCCCTGCTGCCCATTTAGCAGCTTCGTCTGCCCTGTTGTGGCCCAATGACACTGGGTCTTCTTCAAAGGTATGGGCTTTGCACTTTATGACGGCTACTGTTCTGGGTAACTGTATCGCTGTCAGAAGTCCTTTTATGTGTTGTGAGTGTGCCACTGGCGTGCCTGCTGCTGTCGTAAAGTTTCTAAGTCCGCCAAAGGGCCCCAAAATCGTGCACTACCCCGAAGGCGTACCTGGGGTCAGTATATATATTGGCTGATTTACCCTCTGCCAATTCACATGCTCTCCATAGTGCTACTAGTTCCGCCACCTGGGCTGAGTGAGGTGGGCCAAGGGGTTCAGCTTCTACCACATCCTGATCGTCTACAACAGAGTAACCAGTACATAGCTCTCCTGTCTCTGTCTGTCTATGACAACTTCCGTCTGTATCAAATGTAAAATCTACATTTTCTAAGGGGGTGTCACGTATGTCGGGCCTTGCAGTAAAGGTCTGATTCAGGTGTTCCATACAGTCATGCGTGTCAGTATTCTTGCCTAACTCATCATCAACCAGGGTCTCCTCACCTCCCACCCTTTGTGTCTGTAGAGACACATACGGAAGGTATGTAGCTGGATTTAAGGTGCTACATCGTTTGATGGTGATGTTTGAGGGTGCCATCAGGGCTAGTTCCCACTTTGTGAATCTAGCTGAAGAAACATGTCTGGTTTGGGCTGAATTTAACAGAGCTGATACAGCATGGGGTGTATAGATAGTTGAATTATGTCCTAATACTACGTCCTCGCTCTTACTTACCAGAAGAGCTGTTGCTGCTACACTTCTGAGACATGTTGGGAGTGATCTTGCCACATTGTCTAATTGTGCACTGTAGTATGCTACCGGTCTGCTAGCGTCACCATGTTTCTGTGCGAGGACACCTGCTGCACAACCATCAGCTTCTGTACAGAATAGCTCAAAAGGTTTTTCATAATCAGGTATTCCCAATGCAGGTGCTTTAGTCAGACTGTCTTTAAGATTAAAGAACGCTTGCTCTGACTCTTCTGTGTGTACAACACGTTCTGGTTTTGAGGAAGAGACTAGCTCCTGCAATGGTAATGCCAGAATAGAAAAACCTGGGATCCAGGATCTACAGTATCCACACATCCCCAAGAAAGTACGAATCTGCTTCTGGCTCTGCGGCAGAGTCATGTGTTGTATGGCCTCAATTCTGTCGGTTGTCAAGTGTCTTAGCCCCTTAGTGAGGCAGTGTCCTAAGTATTTGACCTTAGTCTGACATGGCTGTAATTTATCCTTTGCCACCTTGTGCCTTGTTTGTGAAAGATGAAGCAACAACAGGTAAACATGACATAAAAGAATCAGAGCACAACAACAAATCGTCCACATATTGAATTAGAACAGACCCATTGTGGGGTTGAAAGGATTGCAAACAGTCATGTAAGGCTTGGGAGAAAATACTGGGGCTGTAAATGAACCCCTGGGGTAGTCTGGTCCATGTGTATTGCACTCCCCTGTAGGAGAATGCAAAAAGGTATTGGCAGTCAGGGTGAAGAGGGACTGAGAAGAAAGCAGAACATAGATCAATGCAGGTAAAATGACTGGGAGACGGTGGAATCTGCATGAGGATGACAGCTGGATTCGGCACTACGGGGAATTGGCTCTCAACAACTTTATTAATTCCCCTTAAGTCCTGGACTAATCTATAGCCCCTCCCCCCATTCTTCTTCACAGGGAAAATGGGACTATTTGCTGTACTGGCTGTACGAATTAAAATCCCTTGTTGTAACAGCCTCTCAATAACAGGATATACCCCTAGTTCCACCTCCGGTTTTAATGGATACTTTGGGATTTTTGGAGCTGTCCTACCACTTTTTAGATTGACCATGACAGGGGCTACGTTTGCCATCAGTCCAGTGTCCTGTCCATCTCTGGTCCATAGTGAACCTGGTATTTCCAGCAACATCCCCTTTACTTGAGATGGACTTTGTTCTATAACAGGAGAGTGTAACATTAACCTTTGAGGGGTGTCCAATATATCCTGTACCTCATGTGCGACCTTCTCCGGTATATCTAAGAACACACCATCAGAAGTACAGTATATGACACATCCCATTTTACATAACAAGTCTCTCCCTAGCAAGTTAGTAGGAGCCGCCGCAGCCAAGAGAAACGAATGCTTGGTATGCAGGGGCCCGATAGTAACCTCAGCTGGTTTAGTTAGTGGATAATGCAACACTTTTCCCGTTACCCCTATGGCTGGAATTGTTTTACTGGTCACCTGTAGATTGAAAGGAGAGGTTATCACAGATCGGGCCGCCCCTGTATCTACAAGAAAAGTTTCTTTCCTACCAGCTATGTCAACTATCATTGTTGGTTCTTCACTCTGACTCTCAGTTAACCTCACTGGCTGTTGACTACAGGTATGACCTGACCCCTAGCGCTGACTATTGATTTCCCGCGCAGCATTTGCTGCTGTAATAAGCGTGGGTAGATGTGAGTCTTCTAGTCTATGTGAATCCCTCCTTGGAGGATATCTATGTGACCCACCCCTCTGTGTATTGAGTCTTTCCTTTTTACAATCTCTCATGTAATGTCCTTCCTCTTTACAGTTGAAACACCTGATCACTTTAGGTTTCTTGTTATATGGGTTGTATGCTGGTGGTCGTGTATGCATCCCCTCTAGAGCCTGTATACTCACCGTCATTAACCTATCACTTTTCTCTTCCTTCTTCCTAAAAAGGTTTTTGTCATGCTCCACAGCAGACTCCCTGAGAGAATCTACTGTGATGCCTCTCCAATTAGGTAATGTGGTTTGTACTCTGGTTTTTAAATTTTCTCTAAGGCCATCCATTAATACTCCTACAGCTACTTCCCTATGATGTGGGTCCTCCCCTATGTTGGATATCCCAGTAAACCTTGTTATCGCTGCTATAGCTCTAATGAAGTAATCTGCTGCTGTTTCACTATCCTTTTGTTTAATGGTGAAAATCTTACTCCAATTTACTACTACTGGAAAATAGATGGCTAAGTGTTTGACAATTCTTTCTATATTCTTTTGGTTAATCTCATCAGTCAAGGTGTCATCTTCCTCCAACAAACAATCTTCAATAAATTTTTGTATGTTAGTATTTTGGGAGGAAGACACGCCCTCAACACTACACGCCAATCCTTATTGGTTGGTTCGTGGGCATTTCCTAAGTCTTTAACAAATTTCTGACATTTAGCTAACTCCTTTCTAGGATCTGGGAATTCAGTCATACCTTCCACGTGTTACCTTCCATTTGCCACAATTTTAAACAATCGTTATGTCTATTTCTTTTTTTCGTTGACTTGATCAACCATACTTTATCCTTTACAGTATTTAGTACCTCTGCATTAAAACTTCCTAATTTTGGGAAAGGCCTATCACAATCTTTGGTCATCTTGACCCACGTGTCGCAATACGCAGATGCGTATGCACCATATTTTTTACACATGAGAGACCTCGCTGAACCAATAGGACCTTCCTTAGGCAGTACACTGACCATCTCTAGCGTATGCTTAGCACCCATGTTGAACAACACCACTCTACACGGAACACAGACATACCGCAATGCTTTGTTCCTTCCGGCCAATAATTTCAAACCTGTTGCTACAATCACCGCTAGAGATCTCTATTGCTCGGTGAACGTATTTCCTTTAGTCGCGTTCACTCGCTTTCTCTTGTTCCGAACAAGAATCCCTAACACAGAAATATCACTGTTGAACCCAAGGGCTATCAGCTACTCGATACCCTGGCTAAACCACAAAATCTGTTGAGTTTATTATAACTGGGAGAACAAAGTCGATACAATCAACCAGCCTTTCCAATATAATTCCTCCTAGCTGCTTCACCAATTCGCACTAACGGTGCGGTTAGATCGCACTGCCTACCAATACTAATTATTAGCAAACCTTGCAATCTACTGGTAGCGCTTTTGCGAAAACCCGGTTTCGCATTCGGTATACCTGCCCTGTATACCGTCCTTCAGTTGGGCAATCCGCCTCGTCAGACAGCAACTGAGCACAATGAATAATAAACAGTGTATCTACGTTACAAAATCACACACTATACACCTTTTCTGCGCAGAAAATCAAAAGTTCCCAACAACAGTAATAATATCTCAGAGGCTTTCACAAGTAATTATATTATGCACATATAATAACTATCAAGATGATTGTTTAACCACGTGGCAAATCTACCGGAAGTTCGCGTACGCACAGCAGGAAATACACATACGCTAAGCAATGCAATACAGTTAAAACGCACAATGACAGTAAAAATAAAAACAGTTTTCTCTTTTGTCCCTAGGTTCTAGTTAGCGTGCCCTAGATAGTGCAAAACGGACATTCGGATTCACAACATAGAGTAAAATTTAGGTTTTGAACACATTGCGTTCTTACCCGTATATGACGCGTCTCCACCCTTTGTTGCGGAACCGAAATCCGTTGGTCTTGCGTATCATCGTCAACGAAACCTCCAAAGCTCACGAGCCCCCAAATTGTTATGTGCGTATTGTCGCTAACCAATAACGATTGTCGAACCTCGATTTGTTTCCAACGCACAAAGATTTATTCGCAAATAGTAGAATAATATGCTCAAGCGAAGTGATAATAAATACAGCCGTTACTTATCGCAGGCGCTCTGGATCCAGTGTGCAGCATTCAATCCTGAAGTCTGAGGACAAGATGTCTGAACACTAGATGTGAAGCTGCTGCTTATATACACACAAAAATACAGTAACACAAAGAAGATGGTATAGCTTGCATCTATTGGTCCAGGTCTCAGGAAGGTCCAAGGGGTTGTCAATCATTGGCTAGTTCATCCTAAGGAATCCAAAGGAGGGGGTCACCTCTCCAGGGGGTATGCTCGGCTCTTCCCGCCAAGATTCCTTAGTCTTAAGTAGTTCATAATTCCCTATCATTCATAACTTGTGTATGTACCCTGCAATTCCCTCGCAGGGTGAACCAAACAGTAGGATATGTAAAAAGGTTTATTATGATACCACTCATGATATGATTCCCTCAACCTGTTCCGTGTATTTCACTAATATGCATGTAACTCTAATAACATATAAATACTACTATATTTCGACATAACTGACTATGTGTTGCAACTACCATTAATGTGTACTATTTTATAAGTATGCATGTTTGTGCGAATGTATGGTAAAAGACCTATTACTGTTGCTGCCACGTGTAGTGGATGCGTACGCCCTTTTATGCCGTAGCGTGCCCTTGTACGTCATAGCGTACCGTACGCATCTTTTCAAAGACAACCAAGTTTGCTCGACTTTAATTGAAATGACTTTATCCAATTTGCTGACTTCGACAATGGGCACAGATAAGCAGAAAAAGAAATATAAGGATGTTGCCTAACAATAGCCATCTGCACTTTTCCACCAATTATTATGTGTTCCCTACATCTTTTAGATTGCAAGCTCATTTGGTCTAAGCTAGTTTTACTTTCCGTTTTATATCCTTATATGTAATGGGCCTGATTCATTAAGGAAAGTATGGCAAATAAATGAGTACGTTTTCTCCTGGACAAAATAATGTTACAATGCAAGGCGTGTAAATTAGTTTATTATATTTCACATAAGATAAATACTGTCTGTGTTTTCATGTAGCACTCAAATACTTGATAGCTTATTTGTACACTGAAACCTAAAATTGATCTAGGACATGCACTATCCCAAATATAAATCTGTCCCAACATTTTAAATTTACCTCCCCCTAAACAACATGGTTTTGCCAAGGTTCAAAGTTACTAAATTTTTTGCTTACTTTCCTTAATGAACAGGGCCATTGGGTTTATGTCATGTCATATTCCTCTCAATGTGCTGCACTGCGTAATATGTTAACACTTTTGGCACGTCCTGGCTCAACACTAAATTGCAGTGTAAAAATAAAGCTGTCCAATATTGGTGTGTACAAGCAAATGCAGCCAGTCATTTCTATGCATTCAAATAATACCAAAACAAATAAATGCTTGTCTCCCTTATATTGCAAAATGGTTTGTACAGGAACAAATTTCCTCTTGTTTTTTTGTTTTGCTGTTAACTCTAATTGGAGCCCCATATTGGGATCTACTTTGGCCACTGGAATAAGCTCTACTAAACAAAATATATGTAACCTCACATTTTAAAATTGGTGTAGTGATGTAGTTTTATTGTGCCTCATTCACACAAACATATATACATGACAAACCATAATTTACACATTGAAAGTAGAAGGATTTTATTTGAAAAGTGCTACGGCTGGTCTAGTAATGTGTCCCTGGTTTTCATTTGGAAACATCTGATCAAACCACACTTCCCCATCATGTAAAGTGAGGCTTGCAAAATATTTTGGGATATGTAGTTCTACCACAGCTGGCCATTCACATGTTGCATATTTCATGGTTTTATAATACATTGTGTGATAGTATATTTGTATGATGTGTCACTTCTGGGATTTGGTGTCTATGGTGAGCCACCATAGACACATTGAGGACACTACCAGGAAGCAGTCTGGGACAGATACCAGTACATTTATGTTACTCAGGCCAGGAAGAATTAAGGACAGTATGGTGCCTTATGACAAACATTTAAGACAGAGTTATAGACTTAATAGATTATCTGAAAAAGCGTGATTTAAACCTGAACTAGACAAATGATTATTTGATGTTTTTAAGAACATATGTGTCATGTATATCAGTATGCAGAGAATTTACCTGTTCCAGTTACCTTTTGGCTGTGCACGTACTGATATATAATGCAGTATCTCATGATCTGTAGCCAGGAATAAGAGAAAAATAGGAATTCTGAAGTTCTTCACTAAACTTCTTTTCTTCAATACTGTTACTATTCCCACTTCCGTGCAGACAAGTCTGGATGTAACTAAAAGGGTAGCAGCTGGGACATACACCCACAAATTTCTAATTACACCCCTTGTAGGAACTCTGACCACACAAGTATGGGGACTGTGTTTTTCCTTATTCAAAACGTCTTACCAGACAACAGTTGATTGTAAACAGAGTATGTTATTAGTGAGAACCTGAATAATGGATCACAAACCTAATTCATACAAACATAACTTGAGCTCTATAGAACTATAAACACTCTGCAGCACACAGCCACTCTGTGAAACAATATCCCAATCAACAGTTTGCCTAACAAGCCTCTATTTATATATTAAATCAAAATAGCAAAAACAAAAAAGAAGCTCACAAGTCCATAAAAAAAAAAGAAGTATATATACAACGGGATTATTGCCGGTGAGGTCCGCTACATGTGAGGTCCATCATATTAGAAGATACAAAGGAAATTGGACTTTTTTTTTTTTTATGGACTTGTGAGCTTCTTTTTTTGTTTCTGCTATTTTGATTTAATATATAAATAGAGGCTTGTTAGGCAAACTGTTGATTGGGATATTGTTTCAGAGTGGCTGTGCTCTGCAGAGTGTTTATAATTCTATATTGTCTATTAGGGGGGTGGGATCTTCCACTGCAGCAGCACGTCATTCTGGTATATATCATATAGAGTTGGTGCGCAGAGGTTACTATTTGTTTATAACTTGAGCTCTGCCCAAAAAGTTTAAGAATCCTTGTTTTAAGTGAGTAGGTTTTAACTTTTGTAAATGTTAGATTAAAGGAATCGCAGGCACAGCAATAGCGCTGAAGAGGAATAAGGGAGGATAGTCGCTAGGTGGCCCGATGCAAGTGACATGAAGAAAAGGGGGTGCAGACATCGAAGTCCGTCCTATTTTGTTACAGCTGAGCAGTGCAGGTAGCCACTCAGGGAAAGGAGGGGGCAGGGGGCGAGACAGGAGGCAGGACAAGGTGAGAGTAGTTAAAGGAGAGGGGGATGGAAGCTTTTTATACATAGTTTTTCAGTCTCCCACCCATCCCTTACAGTACATGCAGGTATTTCTTTAAAAATAAATAAAAACAAGAGGTAAAATATATACTATATATCAAGCACTTTATATATGTAATCTTGGTAAATGCTTGACATGTAATGTTGTTGTCATTGTATGCTTTGTGAATATAATTTATTGCTCAAATTGCTTTGTCACAGTTGGAAGGGTGGGTAAGCGGCTAGCAAGGCATAGGAAGTGGGGAGCCAGCAGGGCCGGGCAGTATCACCCAGGGAAGACGGACGCACGCCTGGTTCCAGCTTCAATGATTAGGCCAATACTAGCGGCGTGCCAGGTTTATTGGAGGGTGATTTATGCCAAGGGGGCTGGTCTCCGGAGGGCGTTGTTGTGGTCCCTACATGGAATTAGGCAGAACACGCCCTATTTTTCCAGATGGAACTGGAAAAGGTGATATATTTTATTAGCCTTGCACGCCGCTTGTCTGCCAAGTTTGGAAGTGTTTAATAAAGCTCTGACCAAAATAATCATGCCAAATACTTGTCTCAGAGTCTTTCTTTATCAGCTCACTGCATGGGACGCCGGTTAGTCGACCTATATCCCTTATTACCAAATGGAGTCAGAAAGCACAGATTAAGATAAAATCAAATCTGAAAACGATAATGTCCTTTTGAGACTTTTTATCTGGCTCAAACTTTGATGAATATATAAATGTGTTTGTATACTCCCAAGGGGTTGGTGAACTTATTTATGGCATTTTGCTACAGGTAAAACAAATCATGTGTCTACACAAACAAGTCAGTGTCAAAACCAGTTGTACATGAAATGTTCATGTTCCTAACTGATTACTCCCTTACTCTTCTAGTTCTTCAAATGAGCGTTTCAGGTTACATGTTTATTCTAGAATAACAATCAGTTAAAAATTACAGTCAAGACATATTGTATCTGATTCATTAAGAAAAGTAAAGCAAAACAAATGAGTAGCTTTGGACCTTAGCAAAACCATGTTGCATTGGAGGGGGAGGTAAATTTAAAATGTGAGGACAGATTTATAATTGGGGTAGAGGATGTCCTAGATCAACTTTTATTGTCAGGGTAAAAATAAAGCTATAAAGTATTTGCATCCTTAATGATAAAAACAGCCGGTATTTTCCTTATGTGCAAAATAATAAACTCATTTGCACCCCTTGCATTGCAACATGGTTTTGCTAAGGTTCAAAGTTACTCATTTTATTGCTTTACTTTCCTTAATGAATCAGGTCCATTGAGTTTGTATTGTTAACAAGAAGTTAACAATAAGTTTTAGGGGCCTATTTATCAGGCCTTACATCATGCATAAACACCTTTTTCCACATGATTTAGGCATATGTTTGTATCCTAGTCATTTTTTTTAAAAAAAATCTAACGCAGGAGATATCAGAGATATCAGAAATATCTCCTGCATAAGGCTAAGTGTCGCAGAATATCACAGTCTCCATATTTATCAATAGGGACTATGGTCTGGGATAATTTATCAAGCTCCAAAAAGCTTTACAGAGCTTAACCCCGATGACATTTGCCATTCTGTCCTATGAGGAGAGCGTTGCAGAAGAGGGAACTCTGGACCCCAATCCGGCAGGCTTTGTGCTCTCCCCTCCGTTAAACGACAAAACAGTCTGTGGTCGCACAAAGTAAAGACTCTGGGTCAGAATCAGGAACTGGTAGTGAAGTAGAGTCCCAGCATGACTTTTTGATAATTGGCCGTGGTACATATTGCCTAATTGTTAGCGATAAATGTTGGGGGGGGGGGGGGATATCAGCAATAATAAATAGACCCCTTCATCTTGAATACAACAGTTAACACTTATAATTTCTAAATATGCATTTGGATTTTTACTTCAATCATAAGAGCTAGAGATATTGCCTCCCATGTAACCTTAGATAAGTGTGGTTCATATGCCAGGTGTTTGAAGGCACACTTATCTCCCCAGTAATACCTGTAATGGGCAGGGAAATAGCATTAGATGGCATACTGAGTTTCATGAGAACAGTAAAATAGTCATTAAATATGCACAATGGTAATACAATGGTTATTGTGGCACATTACTAATGCCAGTATGTGCCTCTCCCCAGTTTGTAAAGAGAAGCTTTGTCACTCTTGGTTTCATTAAACGTAGTGATATATTTAGGGAAGTGATTACCAGTACCAAAAATCCCCCTCAGTAGCTCTATTTTTTCCTCTCTGGACGATGTAGTTATTTAACAATCAGTATTTTATTATATAACTACTGTGTTCTATGGGTAAAATAAAACATACTGTTGTTGCAATTCTTCTTCTTATTGCATCAGCTGAGAAATCTGTGTCTTTGTATTTGTTTTGCCATGAGCAGCCCAGCTGCATTCACAATGCCCTGGCAGTGTTAGATATGGCAGTGTTAGATATGTGTGTTTTCACACACAGGAATGCTAACTCTGCAGACGGCTGAGAAATTCCCACAGTTGGAAAGGTATTAGCCATGATTCACTGAACAAAGATAATGTCCCATTGGCTAGCGAAAAGCTTCCTCGCTCTAAGCTCAAGAACCATTGTGGAGCTTAGACAGTTTTTATTCCATACATTTGTTTTTATACTTCAGTATTATTTTTCTAGCCAACAGAAAAGCATGCAAGCAGTACAATACCTTCATATCCATGTTGCCTGTGACGACATGTTATAACAGTATATACTGACAGTGGTGCTTTAGCATGCCATTGTGTTTCCCTGCTGTGTCCTTGTGCCATTATGTCCTGTCCAGTTATACAATTACCTTCTTTGCCACATTTTTGTCAGGCACCGTCTCTGCACTGTCACTAAGTGCCGGAGACGGCCGCCTGCCTCGTCCCGATCCCAGCAACGGGACGCTTCAGGGTTCTCACTTGGGGTTACGCTGTGCGCACATGCGCAGAGAGGCAATGCATCCCGTTGCCTAGCGTTTCTGACCACCGAAACTCCCTGCACACCAATAAGGGCCCTCGGATATATATATATAAAGCAGCCTCTGGCACTATTAGGGTGCCAGAGTATTGGTTTCACCCTGTTCCAGCATGTTGTTTGTTTCCAGAAACTGCTCCTGTTGTGAGCCATCTCCTCTGACCTTCCTTTATATTTCGTTTTGGTACCTTGCTGCTAGTTCTGGTTTCCTAATTCCTGGCTTACCTTTGACCATTCTTCGGATCTCCCTTTGTACCTCGTTGCCCGATTGGTTCTGACCCGGATTGATTGACTACGCTCTGTCCACTCTGTTACTACGCTTGTGGCTGACTCTGAGAACCGCGACCTGCGCTCCCTCCTGCAGCGTAGTCCAAACTCCCTTGCGGGGGTCTCTGGTGAACACTGGGGGTGCGTTAGACTCCGTGCCTCCCTGCTCAGCAGCGCAAATACCGGCTAGTAGCTACCTCACAGCTCGTGACAATTTTAATGTGCTTTTGTCCTTTATTATGTCTTGTGATATAACATTTCATTACATACTGCTCTGCAATTTATCTACGAATTATACAGTTATACACACATTTCACAAGATCCTTTATTTTATAATAATTTAATTTTTCAAGTAATCCCCTGCTGTCATTCATGTATAAGTTACCTGGCAGTGCATAAACTTTTTTCAAATTGTATGTGAAGCCAGCAAATGTGTACCATTGTACAGTGCTATCACTATGTAATAAGTCCCTGTTGTTTCATGTATATTATTATTATCAACATTTATTTATATAGCGCCAGCATATTCCGTAGCGCTTTACATTTGGGAACTAACACAGTAATAAACCGAGACTGTGTATTACAGACAGACAGAGAGGTAAGTGGTGCTGCTCAGAAGCTTACAAACAGGAGTTTGATACATGACGGTAAGTGCTACATATTACATATTGGACCAGCCAGAATGCAAAGTACTTAGTGGTCTATATGATCCAATCACACAGCACTGTTGGTTAGGGGATGTTTGCATATAGATAGAACACATATAAGTCTTGTTCGACCTGTGTAGAGGGGTGAAAACAGGGTAGAATAGCCTAGGGAGGTTAAAAGGGTGGTATTTGATAAGCTTTTCTGAAGAGGTGAGTTTTCAGAGAAAGCTTGAAGATTGTAGGCTAGAGGAAATTATTATTGTGTGAGGGAGGGCATACCGCAGAGTAACTGTGTAACTGGGAATGGGAACAGGTAATGAGTGTGGATGAGAAAAACAGATCTCGTGCAGAACAGAGGGGTCAAGTTGGGAGATATTTTGAAATAAATGATGAGATATATGTTGGTACGGTTTTGTTGATAGCCTTGTATGTTAGTAACGTATTTTATATTGGATACGGTACAAAAAAACAAAAAACAGGCAACCAATGAAGGCAATGACAAGGCAGAGCAGCAGTGGAAGAATGTTTTGCAAAGAAAGTCAGTGTGGCCGGCCGCAGCATGCAAAATCGATTGTGGAGGTGAGAGTCTGGTTTGGGGAAGACCAGTAAGGAGGGAATTATAATAGTCAATGCGGGGGATAATAAGTATATGAGTTTGTCAGCTGTCAGGTAGGTAACTTCTGTTGGCTGGGTGGGAATACTATTCGCTCTGTATTTAAAACATTGAGTTTGAGGTGGTAACAAGACAGGACACTGAAGATATAATGTTAGAAAAGACAATCAGTAACAAAGGCCAACACAGATAAACTTGGGTATCATCTACATAACAGTGATACAGAAATCCAAAGGATCTTATTAGTTTGCCAGGAGAAGTGGAATAGATAGAGGGTGCAGGGAAGAAATTGATCAGGTTATTTGTTGAGGAAGAGGATCTGATTTCATGTCAGATCTTATCAATCTTGTATTGGAAGTAGGAAGCAAGATTGTGGCACTGATAGTAGTCAGAGGGTTGGGGTGAGAGGGGTGAGAAGAAATTGAAATATATTGAAAACGTGTTTTGCGTTAGAGCTTGGAAGTATGTTTGATTTGCAGTGCCCAGAGCATTTCAATAGAAGTGGTAGATAGCAATATATGTCAAGAAATCATTACAAGGTTTTTGCCAATAATGTTTTACTTTGTGAAAATGTTTTTGAAGATGTTGTGTTACAGTAGTGTGCCACGGCTGACTTCGTAATCGATGCAGAGTGTGAAGAGTAGATGGATCCACGGGATTCAGGGCTATTGCTAGAGCTTTGTGGGAAGATGTGATCCTGCCTTATCAGCAGATGTCGACATTGGGGAGATAAAGTGTTGGAGAGATGGAGAGCTGTTGAAAATTAATAGTGAAGTCAACTTTTCTGCGGATATGAGGAGGCTTTGGAGAGTTCGACAACAGAAAAGTTACAGTAATGGTGGAGAGCTTTTAGGTGATAAGGCGATGATAATAGAGGAGGAAAGGAAGGACAAAGAAACCAGAAACTGAGCATAGTCTAGAGTATACAAGACAATGGCCATCCTGATAAGTAGGGCAGTAAGTTCAGTGGGAGAAGCAGTGGGAGACGTTAGAGAGAGTATTTTGGAGGCACAAGTAGAATATGGATTACAGAATGGTGGGGATGAGAAATTTAAGAGCCAGGCAGAGAAATGTTCAAGAAATTGCTGGTGTGGTTCAGGGGGGTGATAGATAACAACAACTGCATAGAGATTGGGTTGAAAATCCAGATAGCATGTACTTCAAAATATGTGAACAAGAGTGATGGGATATTTGGTAGAACTGTGAAAGTTCAATGTGGAGAAAAGAGAAGTCCCACCACAACCCCACCACATTCTCTGCTTCCAGGTCTGGAGGTGAACTGGAGGCCACCATGTTATAGGGCTGCAAGTGACACAGTGTCTGATTGTATAAGCCATGATTCTGCTATTGGCACAAGGTTGAGGTTGTTTGAGAGGAAGAGGTCGTGGATAGAGTTAAGTTGTTACAAACAGAGAATGAATTCCATAGTGTTCATTGAATACAGGACCTAGAAACAGATAGGAGACAGGTGAAGTGTTTTCTGGATTTCTGTAGTGTTGTGAATAATATATATGTTTATGGAGATGTGAGAGGGACCTGTATTTACTGATATATCACCTGCTATTAGAAGCAGAGAGAGATAACAAAAAAGTGAAAGCTAATTGGAAGATTTATGAACTTTTATGTTCTGGTAACAGGTTGAAGATGTAACAATTTATGAATACAAATAGGAAATAAATGAATGAGTGTTAATTAGAAGGGAGTGGGGTAGTGAGGAGGCAATGTGTTACAGGGAGCATGAAGGATGTTATAGATAATGCCCTGAAAGGATAGTAAGAAAAGCAATTTGTTAAACATTATAGGATTTAAGAATAAAGGTCAAGAAACGAAACTTAGGAAACGCAGACAAAAAAATAAAAATAAAATACCTATTTACAGTGTTCAGGGCAGTTAGAGAAGAAGTGCATTGTAATAATCTCTAGTAGATGAAAATTATTTCTGGATGTCGCTCAATGTGTGTTCAACATTGTTGTTTAAGTGTGGCAGTGGTAATAGATAGATAAGTAACTGCAAAATGCAGTTACTTATGTTTACAAAGAGCAAGTTAAACAGAGATGAGTCTCTAATGTATAACATAATCTATATAATACACTCTGAATGGAATTTGTATTTATACAAGACCTTTAGCAATTAAATGGCCCAATAATTTGGTTTCCTTTGACTGACCCAGACAGCTCTAAGGCTGCCATAGATCAGTGAGGGAGAAACAGGTCCTCAGTCCCACTCTTCTTGGTCAGACCACATCTGGACACAGTTTACAATGGAATGGTTTAAAGCAGGCCTGTCCAACCTGCGGCCCTCCAGGTGTTGTAAAACTACAAGCCCCAGCATGCTTTGCCAGTAGACAACCTGTTGATAGCTGGAAGGGCATGCAGGGACTTGTAGTTCCACAACATCTGGAGGGCCGCAGGTTGGACAGGCCTGGTTTAAAGGGTGGCACAAATTTGTAAAATAATTCATTTTGTATCAACTTTCTCCATACTGATAATAAGTTGATTTGTTAATCATTTTCATCATTGTTGTGTGCTACTTTTAGTGGGAGCAAATCATAGTCTAAAGGTGTTTTACCTGCACAGCATCTAATTGCTCCAAATTGATATAATTAATTTCTATGAGTAAAACATTGTGGATGTTACACAAACGCTTTAATGCCTTGAGCGGTTTTTAAGACACTGAGGGGCATATTCAATTGTTCCGTTCCCGTGGCGAGTAAAAACTACTACCGTTATTACGGTAGTAGTTAGCTGGATTTCAGCTCGCGGCTCAGGGAGCTGTGAGCTGAAATCCAGCGAGAAAATTACCGTAGTAACGCTTTTTATGCGCACTATTACCGTAATAACGGTAATAGTACGCGGACCGCGGGATTTTCGGCGTTTCCGCCAACAACTGATTACCCTCCTGAGAGGCATATTCAATTGTTGGCGTTACAGCCAAAAGTAATGTGCCCTGCGCACTATTACCGTCATTATGGTAATAGTGCACTTAAATACCATTATTACGGTACTTTTCTCGCTGGATTTCAGCTCACGGCTCAGGGAGCTGCGAGCTGAAATCCGGCTAGTATTACCGTAATAACGGTAATAGTTTTTCCGTGGCGGAACCTGCCAACAATTGAATATTCCGCTGAGAGCAGTGTTTTGTATAAAAAGGTCCAAAGTACTCAATAAAAATGCTTTCCAATAAATAAGCATAGTATCTATCAGTCACACAGAGAGCTTTAAGCACTCAGTATCAGATGTGAGATTTAAAAACTGCACTTTCCCATCTGCAATTAAAAACACTATAAATATTAGGCAAGAGCGCTTAGAGACATGTGTCAGGGTTAACAGTGCGTGTGAGTGAGACTCTCCCCATCTATTGATTTTCATATTTCTTTTGCTCTTACTAACCACTCATTCATTGAAATAGAAACTGGCAGGCAGCCAGCTGCCTGGGAAACAATTGTTATGTTTTTACATTGTTGCTACAATGTTGCTACACCTTGGAAACAGGTAACCTTAGCACTACAAAGACATTGGTAACTTAATAAAAACTATTGTAAATCATATTATAAATCAGCTTATTAAGATGACATCCTGAAAGTAAAATGTTCCTCTAGGAAGCACAGATGTTTATGGAATGGGGTATTTTCTGTCGCTATGGCTTGTGAAACACCGGTGTTTGTAAGTCAATGTATCTAAGCCCCTGGGAAAATACAAACATAAATCAGACAACTTAATTTGTTTCAAGTCCATATATAATGCTTCATCTGAAGCAAACCCTGGCCTTGTACTCTGATTACCAATTGTATGGGCATCAAGCATGTAAGTCCATCTGTTTTGTCGCTATACAGTGAATAATATTTTGCTCTTTCCTCTAGTTTCCTGCCTAGAGCTGAGTGTCAAGTTTTGCTCCTGTTACAGGTGAAAGAGAAGCACTTGCTTCATCAAACCTTGGTCTCATTGGGGCATATTCAATTGTTAGCGGGACGGGTGAAAATCCCGCGCTCGAAAAAAACCAAAAAACCCGCGCTCGTTTTTTCCTGTTTGAGCGCTCGTTTTAAAAAACAAACAAATGCTCAATTCAATTGTTATATTGCATCCACCCCCTCGCGCTCTATTATTGGTCCTAGCGAGTTTGAAATGAGGAGTGGTTAAGGCAGTCATTTTAGTATAAAAAAAATTAAGGAAAATTAATTCAATCAAGAGTGGCCCCAGCACTGCACAAGAGAATGGGCCCCCACACTGCAATCAAGAAGGGCCCCAGCGCTGCAAGCAACAATGCCCTCCCCCCCCCCCCACCCTGGACAGCAGATTAAAAGATTTTACAAGGAGGTAAATTTTTTGCCATTTACAAACATTTCTTGAACACTGGCCAATCATGGACATTTGTAAGGTACAAATATTTGTGGCACAGTGGGCAAGCCAGACATTTCTTCGAAGGTACAAATAATTTTTGGGACTTTGCGTAAATGAGTGCGTGTAGGTAAAGCATCATAAAACTGAGGATTTCGTCAATGGTGAGTATTTTGTTTTTGGTTTTTTTTCAATAAAAATCTATGGTGTACATGAGGTATACTGAGGTTTACTGTATTTCTTGGGGTTTTATTATTTTTAATAAAGATTTGTGGTTGGAATGAGGGTGTTATGCTTTTATTTAACATTTTACTTTGTGGAACTACAGATCACAGCCAGCCGTGGGTGTAAGAGCACTAGGGTTCACACTAAATAGAGTGGGGAGCAAACGATTTTGGTCTAAAAAAAAAATGCTACTTTTCACCGAGAGCCGACTGAGGTCAGGCACAACCCCCCCCCCCCTCTAAAAAAATTATATAATATATAAAAAAGTCTAAATACATGCACCACTATGTTTTTTTCTAAAGGGGGAACTTTCCAATAATTATTAATTATTATTACACTTTTTTAAGTACTCAGTTTTTAGGTTATTTTTATGAACTTTTACACCTATTTTTTCAGTTTACTGTATATTTTTCTTAACTTAATAAAAAAAAAATTTCTTTGAGCAGACCAAGGAGGTGCGAGATGAAACAGCAGATTTGCCTGTTTCACACTCAGCGTTAAAAAACAATTGAATAGCTTTTTCCGCTGAGGGTTCGCATCCAGCCTATACTTTAACATTGACAAACAGTTGGAGCGTGATAACACCGTTTCGGTAAAAATAAAAAAAAGATTAGAATTGCGGGAGAAGTTTCCGCGCTCGAAAATAAGGAAAAATAGCCAAAAAATGACTTAACGCGCTCGAACTTCGAAACTCGCTAACAATTGAATATGCCCCTTTGGGTCTATTTCAGTGGTTCCCAAACTGTGCGCCTAAGCTCCTTGGGGTGCCTCGGCGATCTCACAGGGGTGCCTCAGCCAGGGCCGGTGGTAAGCAAGGCGGGGGACTACTTGGTAATTATTTTGGCTTAGGGGTGCCTTTGAAAAAATTATGGAAACCC
The DNA here is from genome assembly GCF_038048845.1 of Mixophyes fleayi. Taxonomy (NCBI): domain Eukaryota; kingdom Metazoa; phylum Chordata; class Amphibia; order Anura; family Limnodynastidae; genus Mixophyes; species Mixophyes fleayi. The sequence goes on from NC_134402.1 coordinate 315,096,093, forward strand.
TAAGGTTGTCTTGAACTGCAAAAGTTTGGGATCCACATATTTAATATTCGGACGTCCGTCTATTTACATAGCGCATCTTTAATAAAATAGCTCTGTGCATGATCAGAAACTGCTAATGAAAGCAAATACATGCACTTTATGTTTGAACACAAACTACACTTACCAACGCCTATGACTCGAAAGGCAGAATGGGGGAAGGAAGGGGCGGACTAAGTTAGGCAATGTACAGTAAGGACGTGCCAATGCAGAATCGGCTGAGTCAGGACCTATGTTTGTTGTAAGTGCGCTGGGTTTCAGCTGTATCTTTTGCACCCACTACAAGTCAGGTGTAAATTCTGACTGATAGTAGGCAGCATGGTGGCTTAGTGGTTAGCACTTCTTCCTCACAGCACTGACTATGTGTGGAGTTTGTAGGGTCTGTGTGGGTTTCCTCGGGTGCTCTGGTTGGGTGGGGTACGGTATCCTGACACTTGGGATACTGACACCCACTATTCCTACAAAAAAAAAGAATATTAAAATGATGAAATGATGAAAATATACACTTACCTTCACAGCAACGGCATTGGTTTCCGACAAGTCTGGCATGCAATAGCTGGTAATTCCGAAGATGCTGCTTGCCACCACTGGATTGTGAAGTCAGGTAAGTAACGGACATTTGGTGCACCCGCCCCGTAACCGTACGAATAACATACCTCTTTAAATGTCTTCGGTGACGTCACAATCCAGCACCGGCATGCAGCATCTCTGCGGAATTACCGTCGCATGCCAGACTCTTTGGAAATCCACGCCATCGCTGTGAAGGTAAGTGTATATTTTCATTATTTTATTTTACTATTCATTTTTTTTTTTGTAGTCCTAGTGGGTGTAGGTATCCCAAGCGTCGGGATACCGATTACCACCACTCTGGTTTCCTCCCACACTCCAAAAACATACTAGTAGGTTAATTGACTGCTATCAAATTGACTCTAGTTTCTCTGTGTATGTGTGTGTGTATGTTAGGGATTTTAGACTGTAAGTTCCAATGGGGCAGGGACTGAAATGAGTGAGTTTTCTGTACAGAGCTGTGGAATTAGTGGCGCTATATAAATAACTGCTGCTGATGATAGTGGTGACTGACATGACATAGTTTTTGATTTAAAAATATATTTTATAGACTGTATTGTATATAATGTACACATTTACATTTTCTTTATTTATGTGATTAAAATGTAAAAAATAAAATAAGTTATATTTGAAATGAATGGTTTATGTAAATGATAATTCTGTTATCAGTTGTTATTTTATATTTTGAAAAAATTATTTTTGTATATGTTCTGATGCAAAATTGTATTGTACTTACATATCTGCGTATGCTGAAGTCTGTTCTGAGTGTCTGGGTACTACAAGTGCTGTTTAGATAGAGTATTTACACCCTGATTCAAATCATAGCCTATCTTGAGATACGCTTTGATTTGAATACAGCTGAAACTACACTCAAGTTCCATGTTCTTTTTACACATGTAATTTACGTGCAAATTGCGTTTGGCCTTAAATCAGAGCCTTTGTGTGCAACTCATTCCGGCATGTACACTTACCTGGAGGATTTTCTGTGCCAAATCTGGCTTATAAAGACCCTGTTGAACTCTTACTTATCCCTAATGAACTCTATCTATCTATCTATCTATCTATCTATCTATCTATCTATCCATCGATCTATATGTGTTTCCTCATTAGATATAAAGTATTCTTGATTAAATAGTAACTGATCACAAACCACCAAAGGGCCAGCATATTTTTGTGTTGCTGTTGCACCATTATGTTTTCTTCTTCTATTAAGGGCTATTGGGGACACTAATCTTACAAAAACTAGTGCACAGGTAACTGTGGATAAAAATGCAATGTTCTAAATTGTAGTAGAAAAATTACAGAATTGGTTTGGTTGCTATTGGTTAGAGAAAGGTTTGTCTAGTTGCCTGTTTGTTTGTTTGTTTTTTATAAATGCCAACATAATTTTTATATGTTTATACACATAACTGCAATGTTTTTAATGAACTATTGGGAATTAAAAAAACAACAAAAAAACTAATGATCCAATAATACTTTTTACAAGAAACCCCAAGGGGTATATTTACTAAACTGCAGGTTTGAAAAATTGGATATGTTGCCTATAGCAACCAATCATAGTCTAGCTGTCATTTTGTAGAATGTACTAATAATGAAAGCTAGAATCTGATCGGTTGATATAGGCAACATCTCTACTTTTGCAAGCCGCAGTTTAGTAAATATACCCCCAAGTGTCAGTGTGCCCTTTTCAGACGATCCCAAAAGAGGTGGTTTACAATGGAACATATTGGACAGCAAGTTGACACCCTAAAAGAGATTTGGGCCTAGAAGTACTAACCCACAAATGAGGCAACAGTAAATGTAAGTAAAAGTGTAACTTTTTGCCGTGCTGTACAGCACCTCTTCTTTTGCACCAGTTTTCAGAAATGTCCACATGCGTTTTATTTTTTGATTCCTAAGGCAACTTCTGTACTTTAGGCTGTGCCAGCAATGCATATGAAGAAACCTTCATATCTCAAGCAAAAATACTAATATAAAGCAGCATGGTACAATAGGTATATTATTCCATTATAAATGAAGGAATTTCATTAGTTTTGTGTCCTCTTACCCATCTTTAAACGTACTTAAGAGAAAACTAGCCCATGCCTTATTCCTCTTAATTGCTCCATCGGCCTCCATGTTGTCTCTGTACGATACCTGTAGACGGCAAATGGAAATTTCTTTTCATTACGCATTATACACAGGATCATATTACACAGCATGGAGGGAGGCTGGGATCCTGTCTCACAGACATACTGTTACGTAACAATCCAACTGATGAGACGTATTTATGGGTGGCAATAATTGGTATAACCTAATTGTAGGACGGAGCGGGGAGCAGGCACATCTCTATGAACACTCCCCGATCATGAATACGAAATGAGCCCAGCATCTTCATCAGGAGAGCCTTCATCATTGGTCAGGGAGAGACTTGCCTCCACTGATGTCATTTCTGACAAAAATCAGGTTTCCTACAGATAAAGTGACAGCCTGGAAAGCCCAGTGTCACATACCGAGAGCAGGAATCTGTGGCAGAGCATCCCAAGGAGGATTGTATCATGGCACACTCCAAAGAAGACAGCAGGTAGTGTTATGTGTTACCAGAGGGAGGTGGGAAATAATGATGAAAGCCAGTATCAGCAACATGAAAAGGGAGGTCATCTATCTATTTAGTATTTGTATATGCATCGTCCTGTGTACGGTATCTTTTCCCCCATACGCTGTCTTTCATCAGCACTTTCATCTGTGCTACTCCCAGGGGTCACATAGTTCCTAGGTTACAGATATTGAATTTATCTTCACAAATATTGTTGTTTTTAGGTGGTCAGAGATGGTGATTTAAATATTTCTGTACAGTGTGTTAAGAAAATATATCGCGTTTTAATTTGAAAATATATGCCAAGGGGAAGGTGAGCAACAAATATTTATTTGTAGGAGAAATAAACGGGGGTAGTGAGATTTTGCTAAATGCAATAGTAGTGAGAGGACACCGTACAATGCAAATTCAAACACATTTATGAATGACTTTTAAAATGTCTATTCGACATCGGTATCTAGTTTCTTTAGCTTCCAATTGTCTCTCTCCAGTACATTGACTCATGCAGAGTACACTTGCCTTTAGCGTCCTACTCATAGTAATTATGTTACACAACCGGTTAAACAGATTAGTAGTGTGGCTCAGTGCTGACGCGTCTGAAAGCAATGTCAATGTTATACGTTATTGTATACCCAAGGAAGGATTTGACAGCTTTTTGCAATTCTTTCCCTTTCTATGAAATACTTGTATGTTAAATATTGTCTTTTTCTGTGCATTGATAAATATAGTAACAGCTGAGTATCAACTGTATGGGTATTGCATAAATCTCTGCATTCTGCACAGGGCCATCTTAACAACACTATGGGGCCCTAGGCAAAGCAGTGCACCGGGGCTCATATATATATATATATATATATATATATATATATATATATATATATATCACTTTTTTTTCCATATAGTGGCCCTCTTAACTTACCTTTCAATCACCTTGTTCTCCAAGTCCGATTCCCTTCTCTTCTTTTTTCCTTGCTGAGTCTCCGTTCTGCGCTCCTCTGTGCTGTGCTCGCAGTGAATGTCGGACGTGACATCACACCCAACATTCACTGCAAGCATAGCACGGAAGAGGGGACCAGGGAGGGAGCCGGATCGCCACCTCACCTAACCACTTGCTCTGAATGGTCAGGTGACCGCAAAAGGTTGTTTTTTGTTTTTTTTACAGGATTTTTTTTTTACAGGAGTCCTGCCTGGGGTCCCCTTTTCCCCTGGGCCCCCGGGCACCTGCCCATTGTGCCCAGTCAGAAAGACGGCCCTGATTCTGCATATACTGCAATAATGGAAAATGAGTCTTAGTTCTTTACACACCCAAAGGGGGGGAGGTTGACTGGAGTGGGGATCAGCAGGTGACTATTTCAATCTTTCAAAAATGTTCTATTTATTGCTTCTAGCAAATATACCTGCATTATACCCCACAGTGAAGCATAATTCCTATAACAAACTCTCTTTTAAAAAATAAGTGTGGTGGGACTGGAGAAAACTACAACCAACTCTAGGCTATGTCAGGTTGGGCTGGTCACACTGTTAAGCTGGGTACACACTACATGGTTTTTGTCCAATAATCGGCTCAACCAGCCGACATACGACCGCTCGTTCGAAAGTCGGGTCAGTGTGTGCAGTGACACGATGGTTGAAAGTCTGCCCAAATGGACGCTCGTCGCCTCAATTGGTTAAATATTTTCGTTACAATCTCCTTTCTGTTGTGTATAAATTGCTGACCAAACCAGGACAATCCTCCGATACTTCCTCGACCTGGGGCGCGTGTGTATGTAAATTTGGGATGCCTGTGCCAGTCCCACGTGGTGCGGTATCCGCACATTACTGAGTTGTGTTTTGTATAGATGTGTATTGCACCTGTCTGGTTGCAGACCATTACACTTGTGTAAAGCACGTGTGTTATTACCCTTTGCATAAATGTTGGAAATGTATTCATATTTACCCTTTATAAACTTATACCTTTATAAACTATTAAACTTATAGTCATATTAACCTTTATTAGTAATAGTTGCTAGTCCCTGGGCGCATGAACAGTAATACCATGTAAAAAGCAAAAACTATTTATTGGATAGTAGAGTGCAACTGTCATGTAGAGCTGTACATATACACATATAACAGTGTTAGATTGCCTTAAATGGTAAGTCGTTGGCAGCACAATACATACAACAGGCATATATAACAAGCATAGGTAAACAATAATTAGGGCCAATGGCATAAATAGTCCTAATGGTGCTAGTAAAACACCTGATAGTAAATCTGATTGATCATGTGTGCGACAAGTCTGGGTGATCAGCCCACAGGTCAAACACACACTTTTGGATAATAACAAACAATGTCTAATGGTGAATCTCATGAATCCATTCCTCCTGGGTGAGGATATGCAGCAAATGGAATAGTGCAGACAGTTGAATGTCCCCAAATGTATAGTGGATCAGTTCCAAAGATAAATCCTAGTTTAAAAGTGGCGATTATTTGCAGACAGGTCCATCGGGTGAGCCCAATTGCGGAGACAGGTTAACGGACTTACCCTTAGTGAAGCAGAATGCAGTTCACATATACGTGGTTAATCCATAACCTGAAACGCTCCCTTGTGTTCTTGGGCCCGTTGCCGTGGAGATGTTCTCACGTCCTGCTGCCTGGCGGAAGTGTCCGTCTCTGGATAGATGGTATTGCGCATGCGCATGCGACCGTGATGCCGCCGCTCGTATCGGCGGATTTGAATTGAATTGTTCACAAAACAAACTTCAAAGAACTGTGTAGTATGTAGATGTGCGGATTCAATCCTACGCGTTTCACCTTGGGGCTTCCTCAGGGATTGTGGAGAATAAACCACATAGTGTTAATGCAACAGTTTTATTGCAGGAGAAAGTACAAACATTTTTATTGCAGAATATGACAAGTGAAAAAAATAGTATTACACATTAAAGGTGCTAGTGGTTTGTGGCAGAACAGTTCCAAACAGCATACACATTGCAACAACATTTTTCTGAAGGTTTTTAATTTTTTTTCTTCATGTCGCTTGGGTTTATATTAAGGGGCAGGCTGGCCCGGGGGGCTGGGGGGCAGCTGATAGGGGCAGGCGGTAGGCCGCCCCCCGGATAAATTAACTCGTTTTTACCGGCGGCCGCATCAGCGCACAGGCAGCCGCTTCACGTGACACGAGATGCTGCCGCGTGTGCGCCCCCCGGGCTGACATCTGCCAGCCCGCCCCTTTTTATATTCCCTTTGATTTCTTTACCTGCGAAACAAGGAAATAAAAAATGTTTACCATTAAACTTTTATATCTGTAATCTATATCCAACACCAGAAATACTCTCATTTGCTCACCTTGCACACTGCTCGAGATCAGTTTATGTTGTGGTCCCTCTGGCAGAATCGCAATAATAGCGGGCTTAACCTCCATATATTCTGGAAAGCAGGCGTCATTTTGGTTATTATAACGGTACAGGTATGTGCCCAAAGCATTTAGTTGTCTACACATGCTCACTGAAATACCTTTGTGTATAACTTCTTTCATAACAGGTGTTACATTAGTGGCATCAGTGGTATCTAAACTGGCCTTCTCACCGTTAATTGTTGGTTCTGACAAAAAAATAAATCTATGTTACAGATCAGGCATTTGCATTGCTTCATGTGAAACTAGAATGAAATAAAGTCCTTCAAACAGGTACACTACATGTGCTACTCACTTTTTTTTAATGTCGTAGTCGTACTGGACCAGTACTTTTACCATCATCTCCACCTCACTTGGGCTCATTGGATTTGCTCTTTGCTCTTCTTGAGCATCTCCATCCTCCACCTTAACTTTTTCAACACTTTTCTTGGCCCTTCCAGCACCATCTCTGACTCTGTCTCCATCTCCATAGCTGCAACCCCCACTGACACCTTCTCTTCACCCGCAACCCACACTGACTCCTTCTCCTCACCCACAACCCCCACTGACACCTTCTCCTCACCCGCCGTCTGCTCACGTTACTCGGCGCCAGACAGGTTCCTGTCATTTTATACACTCAGACATGGGTGTTCGTTTCTGCTGTGGATCAATCAGCGTTGATGTCCGCAGAGAATGGAGCATTGTGGGTGATGCCTGTTCGTGTATAATAACCTCTTGTATGGAGATTTTGGGCTATTACTTTAACCTGTACATACGAAGGGATTTTATTATTAGGGAATAATTATTGCATTGGACCTTACAAGTTAAATGTTTTTTCTACATTTTATGTATAGTAATAAACTTCTATTTTATAAGAATGAATGAAGAGACAGTGTTGCCTGCTCTTTTTATGCGACTTTGGGTGTTAACTATAGTGAAAGCTCTGCCCCTTTATGCTAATGTCTCTGGTATATTGTTACATGCCCCGCAAATGTTGCTTCAGTGTGTACGAAATTAAAATCATTGCTCACGACAGCTGGCTGTAAAAAGTCGCTAACGGGACGGCCACTCTTCCCTTTATCATCTAAAACAAGGCTAGTGTGTATGCAGTCCATGGACGAAGCGATCAGACCATCGATCGGGTGTAAAATTGATCGGCATAAAAAGTTGGTGGAAAATTCTGTAGTGTGTACCCAGCTTAACTGGGAAACCTGCATGTTGGGGTATATTTACTATGGAACCGCCAATTCCCGGTGCTGTGAAATCATTTTTTAAAATGGCACTATTATTAAAGACAAAGCCCATCTGGATTTGTCTTTAATAAAATTGCTGTTTATAGAAAAGGACTTCAAAGCGCCAGGAATCGCATAGTAAATATATCCTGTAGAGTTGGTCCCCGCAGTGTGGGGTTTATCTGTCTTAGTGGGACACAGCCCAGCCTGTTCAGCCAAAAAATAGATTTGGTCTATGAAAAACTGGGCCAATAGGTGTTGAAGTTATAATTGTTTAAAGGTAAAAAATATTATTTTAATATGTGGCATTACTAGTCCCAGCATGTCCTGGCAGCTATAATCTGCTTGGGCATGCTGGCAATTGTATCTCTACAAGCGCCCGCATGCCCTGGTAGCCAGGGCCCACTGGGTCCTGTAGTGACACATAGTAAAATACTTTAAAGAAAGACACACACTATAGAAAATGTAACTTAAAGAAACACTCCCTAAATCTGTTGTACTCGTTTATTATAATGCTAAGTTCAAAATGATTCTCTTCTTTCTTTTCCGTCTTCTTTCTTCTACGGTAATCCAAAGATTGAAAAAAAAAACTTCCCTAGACAATGATTGTTGTTAGATGAGCGCTATTCGCTGTCTCCATCCCTGTGGTCTTGGGACCAGAAGTGCGGCACCACCAGGTCCTCATGACTTACTGCACATGTGCAAAGATCTCTCTCTGTTGTCAGTTCTCTTAAAGGGATATCCGGCTGTGAAATAACGCTGTTGCATAGGAGTATATGAAAAGACTGTGATGGATGCTGCAGGGATGTGCAGCTTGCAAGTAGCTGCTGCTTGCCCTATATGTAATAGATAGCAGAACTACACGGATGTATAATACATAGATACAAGCACCTGTATTACACAATAGGGCCTGCTGCATACATCTGCATACCTGCAATAGTTACTTCAAGTTATATCATGTATGTGTATACCTGCATCCTGCATATATTACTGTATCCTGTTAAATAAACCAACGTTCCTGGTTAAGAATTGCAAACGTGTGAATTCACCTCCTTCTCACATTCTGCTGACACCTATTACAAGTATCTGCCAATAGGTTAATAATGATTACCTGCTCCTTGCAGAGCTGTGGCTTGTCCATAAATAACCAATCCAGAGCGGCTTCGCCCTGAACAGGAAAGCCTCTCTGATTGATTATTTGCGTATAGACCCCACGTGGGGTCTCAATGAACTTGATAAAATATGAAACAATGAACATGGTTGTATCTCAGTATGAGAGGGTCATCCCATGGTGTCTGTTTCCCCCGTTGGTAGTCGTGTAATCGGCACTTACAAACCTGACACACACCACACTGACAAAAAAATCATGATGAGTATAACAGCGATAATATAATGATCACCTGTATTACCTCATACTTACCGTGACTGGTAGGGCAGGGGGGCGTGACCGGAGGGCAGGAGGGGGCGGGGGGTGGCCAATTGCGTCATTTTGGCCCCGTCCCCACAAGGTAAATGACGTTTTCGTGCGAGGCGGGGCCAAACTGGCGCGATTCACTGAGAATCGCGTCAAATGACGTGAATTCCAGGAAGCAGGAAGTCTTCACTTCCTGTCTGCTGATCTGAGGAGCGACACTGGCCAACATAACTACAGGTAAGTAAAGGAGGGAATGCCATGCATATTTATAGGGAGTGAGAGGGGGGGACTGCCATGCATATCTATAGGGAGGGAGAGAGGGGGGGGGGGGGACTGCCATGCATATTTATAGGGAGGGAGAGGGGGGACTGCCATGCATATCTATAGGGAGTGAGAGGGGGGGACTGCCATGCATATCTATAGGGAGGGAGACAGGGGGGGACTGCCATGCACATCTATAGGGAGTGAGAGGGGGGACTGCCATGCATATCTATAGGGAGTGAGAGGGGGGGATTGCCATGCATATCTATAGGGAGGGAGACAGGGGGGGACTGCCATGCACATCTATAGGGAGTGAGAGGGGGGGACTGCCATGCATATCTATAGGGAGGGAGACAGGGGGGGACTGCCATGCACATCTATAGGGAGTGAGAGGGGGGACTGCCATGTATATCTATAGGAAGTGAGAGGGGGGGACTGCCATGCATATCTATAGGGAGTGAGAGGGGGGACTGCCATGCATATCTATAGGGAGGGAGAGAGGGGTGGTCTGCCATGCATATCTATAGGGAGGGAGAGGTGGGGGCTGCCATGCATATCTATAGCGAGGGAGAGGGGGGGACTGCCATGCATATCTATAGGGAGGGAGAGGGGGAGGATCTGCCATACATATCTATAGAGAGGGGGGGGACTGCCATGCATATCTATAGGGAGGGAGATGGGGGGGGGATCTGCCATTCAAATCTATAGGGAGGGGGGGGACTGCCATGCATATCTATAGGGGGGAGAGGGGAGGGGGGATCTGCCATTCAAATCTATAGGGAGGGAGAGGGGGGACTGCCATACAAATCTATAGGGAGGGAGAGGGGGGACTGTCATACAAATCTATAGGGTGGGAGAGGTGGGCTGTCATACAAATTTATAGGGTGGGGGGACTGCCATGCAAATCTATAGGTGGGGACTGCCATGCATATCTATAGGGAGGGAGAGGGGGGGGCGGCCATGCATATCTATAGGGAGGGAGAGAGGGGAGACTGCCATGCTGTTCTATAGAGAGGGGGGTCTGCCATGCATATCTATAGGAAGGGAGAGGGTGGGACTGCCATGCATATCTATAGGGAGGGAGAGGGGGGGATGGACTGCCATGCATATCTATAGGGAGGGAGAGGGGGGGTATCTGCCATGCATATCTATAGAGAGGAGGGGAATGCCATGCTTATCTATAGGGAGGGATATTGGGGGATCTGCCATACAAATCTATAGGGAGAGAGAGGGGGAACTGCCATGCCTATCTATAGGGAGGGAGAGAGGGGGGGATCTCCCACGCATATCTATAGAGAGGGGGTACTGCAATGCATATATATAGGGAGGGAGAGGGGGGGATCTGCCATACAAATCTATAGGGAGGGAGAGGGGGGACTGCCATACAAATATATAGAGTGGGAGGGGGGCTGTCATACAAACCTATAGGGTGGGGGGTGCTGCCATGCAAATCTATAGGGAGGGAGAGAGGTTGAAATGTGTGAAGGAGAGCAGAGGAGGGGGCTGATATATGTGACTGGGGGGGTTTGATGTGGCGGGGGGAATAGCTACAGAATGGAGGTAAGGAAAATGGCTGCAGGGAGGATGGATGCAGGGTGGGAGGTAAGGAAAATGGCTACAGGGGGGTTAAAGAAAATGGCTGCAGGGGGGGTAAAGAAAATGGCTACAGGGGGGTTAAAGAAAATGGCTGCAGGGGGGGTAAAGAAAATGGCTGCAGCGGGGGGTAAAGAAAATGGCTACAGGGGGGTTAAAGAAAATGGCTGCAGGGGGGGTAAAGAAAATGGCTGCAGCGGGGGGTAAAGAAAATGGCTGCAGGGGGTGCTGTGAAATCATTTTTTAAAATGGCACTATTATTAAAGACAAAGCCCATCTGGATTTGTCTTTAATAAAATTGCCGTTTATAGAAAAGGACTTCAAAGCGCCAGGAATCGCATAGTAAATATATCCTGTAGAGTTTAGCCCGGGGGCCTCCCTTCCCTTAATCCGGCCCTGTGGACAGGGGTCAGCATGGGCACTCTGACCGGTCTGTGGCTACGCAGCCCCATACGCAGCAAGCTGCAATGCACTGTGTGCTCTGACATCTTTCTATAATAACCAGCATTAACTTTTTCAGCAATTTGTGCTACAGTAGCTCTTCTGTGGGATTGGACGAGACGAGCTAACCTTCACTCCCCACATGCATCATTAACCTGCCGCTTTGGGGATGCTCTGACCCAGTCTTCTAGCCATCACAATTTGGTCCTTGTCAAAATCTCAACACTTTCTTTGAATTGTTTCTAACTTTTAAAACATATCTCCATCACTAAATGTACTGGTTATGACATGTCTGGACCTTTATATTCTTTTTGTTTTCTTGTCTTCTTTCAAAATACTTGGATTTGCAGATCATTGACATCACATTGTTGCTTCAATTCAGAGACAGTGTTAATGATCTTTACTAAATGTCCGGTTATGAAACTGTGTTTTGCAATGGTCATTAATCAGTGGATTTGTGAAATTATTTTTACTGAGAATGATGCTTAGTGTCTTGAGACACCGTACATTACAGTCTCCTTGCACAGTAAGTCATATGACCTGTGAAATGCATTTGACACATTACTAAATCAGCATGTTGTATCATCCACAGTTTTCTAAAATTGCCATCATGAAGATTCAAATTAACACTAGGATATTAGACTTGTAACTTAAAAAGCATCAATATATATAAATGTTTTAATCAAAATGCACTTTTAGAATCCGAGAAAGATTTTGCTTTATGAGCACACCTGCCAACTGTTCCGATGTAGACGGAACAAATCCGATTTGAGGGTACTGTCTGGCTGTTCCAATAGTCGGTACATTTGTCCTGATTGCTGGGGAATTGGGAGGCATGTTCCAGGTCACCATGGTGAGTGCACGCTGTGTGCCCAGTGGTTGCAATTTAAGGGTATTTTCAGGGGAAAGGCAAGGGCAAACGCAGGATTTGTAGAGGGGGGTTTCCACACCACGCCGCCAGTGGGCGTGACCAGCATGCAGTGGCTGTGGCTATAATTTTAGACAGTACTTGGCGGCTCTCCAACTCTTCCTATCCCTATAATATACATGGGCAATGCTGTGCACTACTGTTAGGTGCATGCAGCTCTCTCTTTTCAAGCAGAGCTGTGTGAAGTGGGAGCAGGGTCCAGCCACCTCAATTATACAGTGCCCCAGGCTTGAAGGGGGTTTCCAGGCACTAGGAACCCCCCCCCCCTCCCCACTCGGTTTGCCTATGAAAGGCCTGTAGTTTCTGAATGTGCCAGGCATGAACCCGGGGAATGTGGCATACCCTCAACTTGTAAGTAAATTTTTTGCATGTAAATTAGCTGTAGGATCTCTCAGTTTCCAACAGGATTGGCGCTGTTGGTTTGAGGCTAAGCCATTCTCTTCTGGATAAGATCTGTGATAAAACAACAACAAGCAAAACAATGCTTCATGTAATTATTTAATTGTATTTAAAAAATAATATAAAATATTTAGTAATCAAGGTGCTATTAGCATTTGTGGGAGGTGCAAAGATCTGGCTAGTAAAAGCTTGACATAATAACCTCATTGGACCTGATTGTTTAGAAATAGGATTATCATCATCATCATCACCATTTATTTATATAGCCCCACTGATTCTGCAGTGCTGTACAGAGAACTCACTCACATCAGTCCCTGCCCCATTGGAGCTTACAGTCTAAATTCCCAAACATACACACACAGACAGACAGACAGACTAGGGTCAATTTTGATAGCAGCCAATTAACCTACTAGTATGTTTGGGAGGAAACCGGAGCACACGGAGTAAACCCACGCAAAGTATTGCCACTTGTGCTTATTTATATTTAACAATACAGAAATGGAAGTTGCTCAATCAATTTATAGGTTGCTGAGGAATTTTTCTCTGTCGTTTATATTTAAATTTTGTTGTTTTTTTTACTTTCCCTCCGATGCAATCTAAATACAATGCATCTAGTGGAGCATTGCAGGGAAGACTCAGGAGCAGTAGGAATCATTGTTCCCTATGGCAGCAGCCATGTTCTGTGTGTTTTTAGTAGGGAATTTAGTATAGGGGCAGGGACTGATGTGAGTGATTACATGTTCTCTGTACATATGATTGGTGCCTTATAAATAAATTATAATAAATGAGAAGTGAGCACATTAAATAGATCGATTTGCGAGGGGATAGGGTTGAGTGGACAGGTAATAGAGCAGGAGGACAAGAAGAGGGGAAAAAGTTCATCTTCATTTGTGGGAACAAAGTGCCAAGTAAGTTATTGCTTGGGGAATTGGATACCATTTCTTATTGAATCTTGTCCATCTTGTTTTTTAAGCAGGAATGTGGGCAGTGATATTGGTCCGGTTATTATAGGAGGGTTAAATACAACTGAGGACAATGTAAACACGTGCCTGTAAATAAGTCCTAACTGTCTGCCCATACAGCAACCCGAATGGAGGAGAACTGCAGCACAGACAGTGTTGAATGTAAGGATCATTGATCCCTACACATCATTTTTTTTTCACACACCTTATATAAAGCTGCGTTCAAGGTTCATTAGGCATTTGTAAACAATTTGTGTGTATAGCTAATTGTCCTCCTATAGGGATCTATAATCTTATCTTAGCATAGTCTGTGATATATTTACACACATACATATCTAGTTCTCTCTGATTAGATGAACGTCTGGGAAATGGACAGTATAACCATGGGAGAGTACATAGCTGTGTGTCTCCTATAGTGTGTTAATAAAAGTTGTGCGTACACGCTGACCTTCACATGGAGTGGTGTGTGGAAAGCGATAAGGCTGAGGATGGAGGAGCAGGAATGAGAAGACAGGTGTATAACACTACTATTTTTCTTTTTTGGTTTCTGCACAGTTTTTGGGTAGATTAAAAAACTTTCCTCTTTGCCACAAAAGTGGCTCATGATCAATGTGTTTTGACGAAAGGAATCTCTTTTGCTTACATTTCCCACCTCTCTAGTTAAAATTCCTGGAGCTCGGAGATGTAGTATTTTGGCCTTTATAATAAACCTGGGTACTATAAAATGACCATGATACTAATAGGACATTTTTGTGACCTGGGCAGTTTTGTCAGTGACCTGGGACAGACTTTCTGAAAAATATGTCAGCATCCAGTTACAATATAAAAATTATTACTGATTTTCATTGCTGCTCCTGAGAGTTAAGGAAAGGTAATAAAGTAGAGATCTCCTTCTGCTACAAAAGATCATGGGAAGTGGTTCTTAGGCTTTGCTGCTTTTAGTCTACCCTTTAGTCAGTCTGTTTAACAGGTCTGCAGACACATAGGAGTTTATGTAGGGTCGAGTCTGAAATGGAAGCGCCATAATAACATACTTGCCGACTTCCTCAAATCGGCGCCTGGGAGCTGCCTGGAGGAGGTGGGCATTTCAGGGGTGGAGTTATGCAAATCAAGCCATTTCGCCCCCACCCTGCGACTTAATGATGCAAATGCGTCATTTTACATCGGAGCAGGGCCAAATGCCGCAATTCCCTGAGAATCGCAGCATTTTGGTTCTAACTCTGCCCACTATACTAGGACGTGGACAGTTGCGGGAGGCTGGCATACTCTCCCGGGAGACCTACCCGGAAGCCGGAGTCTCCGGTCATTCCGGGAGAGTTGGCAAGTATGAATAAAAAGGAGTATGTCTCAGTCTCTATGCAGACAGAGACGTATATGGTCATTGTACCCCTTGGTACAGGAGAGGGAAGGGGCAGGCCAAGTACAGTAAGGGTGTGTTATTGCTCTTTAATAACTATGTAGAGGTAGAAGCCTCTTAGGAGGCGTATCTGTTGTGCCTGCTTCCCCCTAGTGCAAAATCCATGCTGATGATGAAGATAGAAATGCATGCATTGTGTTCAATTCCTTTGCAGTGGTCATGGGATTATGCATTATCTTAAACTATACCAAGAATATCAGTTTATATTGCAAGTATAGTATACAATGTCTACAAAAATCATAATGCAAAGTTTTTAATTGATTTATAAAGACATTATTTTGAGATATTTTTTTAAAATAACACAAGCAATTCGCTCGTGTGGTCTAAAAACGAGTGCAATGTCCGATAATAATACAATAATAACTGATTATTTTTGGGCATCAGTAACAAATGCATTTGGAAGATGATCGCTATCTGCCAGTCTGTGCAGTCATCTTTGGCCCACATTAAGATGTTCAATTAAGCCAGAAGCAATCCAACTTCTCAGTCCCACAAGCTGGATCTCATCTGGTTTAGCCAATCACTTGTGTACTTGAATCAGGCAATGATCCAATCGCTTGCACTCAGAGCGACCAGCAGTATTGGAGCTTCTAATGCCACATATACATGTGTTTTTGAGTGTGCTGTCTCGTGACCTTTTAGCCATATTTAGCCAATTGGAAAGCCTTATAACATGTATTCTCAATATAACTGGTGAAAGGTTATATGTACATCCTGAGAAAATACTCTTTCTCTTACTCTGCTTAGAAAATTATCACAGTTCTGCTACGTGCTTACACACAACAATATACATTTCAGTTGCTATTAATATGCTTGAAATCTGAAAACTATTAACCAGTGACAGACATAATCCAATAGAGACTTACGTCTACAGGGATTTTGCAATATATGGTCAAAGTCTGTAAACAATTATGCCTTGAAATGCAAAAACGAAATCATGGAGCAAATGTATTACTATTAAAAATCTTGTGGAGCATGACATCTTAAAACATACTGTAAATTCTTGCACCATAATAAACAGCGTACACCAAAAAGAGAAGCCACTTTTTTATTGAAAAACATATAAACACAAGGCAAAATGAAACATACATCAGCAGAGGCGCACGCAGGTTGGGTTTCTGGGTCTCCAGAAACCCCTCCCCTCCACTAACGAAGTGCCCCACATATTGGCACTGTACTATACAGCAGCCGCGGCGCTGTCAAAGAAGCGTCCACGGCGGTGCTGTATACAATATAGCACCGCCGCGGACGCTTCTGCAGCGGCTGCTGTATAGTACAGCGCTGCCGAAACAGAGCTGCTGCGCATGCGCGTCTTTTTTTTTTGGGGTGGGGGCGGGGGGTAAAGGGAAACCCCCCCTAGCAATCCTGCGTGCGCTGCTGATCAGTTGTACATTATAGGACAATACAGGACATATAGCATACGATTTGCCATGCTACACAAATTATCATGTACTGCACTATTCATTCATCACCTAAACAAAACATTTTCAACAAAGATCAGCACTGTGATGGGTGCAGGGTGGGGACGGGGATATCACAGGCCCAAAGCTATACCATACTTGCCAACTCTCCCGGAATGTCCGGGAGACTCCCGCATTTTGCGAGAGTCTCACGGACTCCCGGGAGAGTGTGGCAATCTCCCGGATCTGCCCACTTCACTAGGAAGGTCCCAAACGCTGCAATTCCCGGTGAATCGCGGTGTTTGGCCCCGCCCCCCGCTGACAAATGACGCGTTTGCGTCATTATGTCACAGAGGGCGGGTCCAAAATGACACGCATTTTGGAGGCCCGCCCCCCCATCACACCCACCTCCCCCGCAGGCTCCCGGATACCAACATTTCAAAGTTGGTAAGTATGAGCTATACTGAAACACAGTAATACCCCATTCACACTGCCTCAAAAACCCAGGTTATTGCCGGGGCAAGCCCCGATGGCCCGGGTCGAGGCTCACTGTGAACGGGTCCAGGGGCATCTACCTGGGTTGGATGACCTGAGAATTAGACCTGGGTTTTTTTGAGTGTTATTCCCGGGTCCGACCCAGGTAGCCTCCAGTCTGAATGGTGAGACTCAGGTTTTTCAATCCGGGTCTCACCGAAACCTAATGTAAAGTAAAGAAAAAAAAAATCATCACAAGACGAGCCAATCAAAGCTCTTCTTGTGATGTTGCCAGGGAGACGTGGGCAGACCTGTGTTCAGTGTGAACACAGAATTTGCCAGGGTGTCCTGCACTGTCAACTGCCAGTATCCCGGGTTCATAAACCTGGGATATTGCCAGGGCGGCAGTGTGAAAGTGGTATAAGATAAAAGTGAGGATGTGTTTGAAGTGGATTAATATTAGTGCATAAGCATAAGTATTCCGAGGTGTAACAAGAGAAATATCAATTTTTAGTTCAGATATATGCTTGCCTAGTAATACTTCTAACTGTGAATGAGACATGAAGGGGAGGACACCACATTTAAAGCTTCTTAATTAAAAGTGGATGACCTGGAAATGACAGTACTTTATATATTTGATGGGTACTATACACTGCTTTACTACAGTTAGCTTAGTAACAGATCCTATTTGCAATTGGCCTCCATGATATCCAGTATGGCATGTTACAGTATGGAAACGCTACATGACACCTTGTGGACAAAGGGAGACACACCCAGTACAGCTGCTGTGATCAGTTCCCATTCCTGAAAGCTGCTCCTGAACAAACATGAATAAGGGCTAAATCAGGTGCAGACAGATTCAAAGTATAATTGGGAAACAATTGGCAAAGTACTTGAGCTTTTAGTCATATGAGTTGTTATGGGATTAATGTACTCTGCCCAGCTTTTACTAACCTAAATATGTAAACACTTCATGGTGAATAAATACTAGAGAATAATACAAGGTCAAATGAAAACAGCATGGGAGGGGGAGCTCTGTAGCGAGAAAGCATGAAATATAAAGTGGAAAATTAGTCTTGTACATGACTCACAGAAGTGCATCTGTAGGTGTAATAAAGGGTTTTATACTGCACCACGGCCATAGAATTATTTTCCAAGAAGTTAACAGACTGTACTTTATGGTAGTCTGCTTAGCCCTAGATTGATATTTGCTTTAAACAAATTGCTTCACTGTTGTATGAACCGATGCACAGACGTCAAACACAAAGAGTAGTCCCTTTTAGATTAAGACATCCCTAGTGCATGATATCCTTCTCTCAGGCTTCCAACACCACTGCTTTATTCAGAGATGTAGCAATGGGGTCACAACGGATGCAGCTCTGACTGGGCATCTAGTCCTAGGAGACCTGCAACATCCCCCACAAGTTGTGATCACCAACTTCAGATAATCCAGAACCTTCTATATGTAGAGACTTTAATGCAAAATGAGCAATTATAATGTACATTCTGCGCCAAAACTCATCATTGTAATTGATTGGTTCCAGTTCAGCTCTGCACATCAGTTATATCAACTGTGCCGAGGAACCATCGTACACATTATCTCTGCAGTCCCACTGATGATTAGCACTATCCACCAGTCAGATTGAGAAGAGCCAAATAGTTTGTTTGACATCGCCTGGAAATTCCTCTCCAGCACAGTTAACTATTCCATTCCTCTCGAGTGCAGATATCTGGAACCTGAGTAGAGGAATCCATTCAAGTTCAGGTCATTTGAGATAGCTTTGAACATATGACGTCCTGGTAGTTGAGTTGAGACAGATTACTGACCTGGGCTGAAAGTGACTGATCGTGAGCTGTATCTGAGAGACAGGCTAACATATGATCCAAGAGGGAGGCTCTGGTTCTCAATGGGTGCATAGGCGAATCATGGAATACTAGTTGGAATGCTGGGACTAATAGTGCACCATGTTTGTCACAGTCTGGTTGATGTATTGAGACAATGGAGCAGCATGGTGGTTAAGTGGTTAGCACTTCTCCCTCACAGTGCTGGGGTGATGAGTTCAATTCCCGACTATGGCCTTATCTGTGAGGAGTTTGTATGTTCTCACCGTGTTTGTGTGGGTTTCCTCTGGGTGCTCCGGTTTCCTCCCACACTCCAAAAACATACTAGTAGGTTAATTGGCTACTGTCAAATTGACCCTAGTCTGTGTCAGTCAGGGGCTGATGTGAATGAGTTCTCTGTACAGCGCTGCGGAATTAGTGGCGCTATATAAATAAATGGTGATGATGTTGTATGGAGAGGCACGGACAATCCACAAAGTTAGTACCAGTTCTGTTGCGACTCACAGTCACTGTGATTTATTACCTGTGCCCAAGTAAAGAACTGTGATTTCTGTACCCCAACACCTGTGTCATCCCTACTACTGAAATGGTTATTAATCATACATGTTCAGGAGCCTCTTTATACTTTAAGCCTCACAGAGCCTGAAAGAGGAAAATAAAGGCCTTAGCTTAGCCTAATAGGAACGAGGGCACGAGGAAGATGCACATGTGAGAAGCACCTACACCACTTCACTGGGCTATGGCTGAAAAGTACTTCTTTTGTTTTAATATATGAAAACCTCAGCTCATATTAACAATACAATAATATCAGTGCCTAAATATGGAACTATGGTGTTTCACAACCACATCTTATCATATTAGTTACTCTCTTTCTCAGATATATAAGCGATTGGCAGGATTTATTCTGAACTGACATTGTGCTTTGAGCTAGACCTAAACTGCAATAATCTATTAGTATGATACAAACAAAACAATAATCATTATTTATCTACAATATAATAAACTGGATGATTAATAGAAACATGAAATTACCTGTTAGCAAATGTTATCCATATTTTGTAAGTAAAGGAAAGCATAAAGGTTACATTTCTCTAAAAATCATTACAAGGTAGGGTACTGTGACACTAGAGGCTCAGGCTGCAAATATCTGGAATAACATTCGCCCTAAATGAAGGAAGAAACTAAACTATCGCTGTTTAAATAGGTTTGAACATAATTAATGTACTTCTCATGGTTACTTCAGCAATTTGAACAGCAGAGACAGTGTTATGGCATTACTGAGACTTGATTGGCTGCCTATTCAGGGGTGTGAGATTTAGGCCACATTGATTGGTGCTGAGCTCCCCTCCCTCTCACACCATTAAACTTTGAAAGAATCACATTTATCAGTGTTATGAACTGACATGCTGTGTTTTTTACAATCTGTCACTTGAAAGTTTTGCAAAACATAACAAACCAAGGATTTGTTTTAGTCTGTTCCATTCTCTCATTCGTGAACTTTGCTGCAAGCACTTTCACCTATATGTTCATGACTGGTCAAGAATAAGAATAAAAATAGCACAAAGTTTGTTTTTGTTTAGTAAAACACAGTAATGATGTTAATATATGAGGAATGTGTAATTATTAGAGAAAAAGAAGAAGCAGACAACAAAGTATAAACAGAAAAAGAGACTTGACAGAGTAGATACAAGCCAATAATAGAAAATATTAATGTTGAATTTCTGCTAAGTACCACCAATTGTAATGTGCACCACAACCAAAACAATAAATAGGAAGCTACAGTAACAAGAATGTAGAAAAAGGGGGGAAAAGACCCTTTGCACAAGATTAATATATTGGTCTTTAATTAACCCTTAAGTAAATATTTGAAATTTATTCTTAATTAATAAAATTAATATACTTGGGTGCTCTGTTTTATATAGGAATGTACAATGTGAGAAACGAAAAGAACTACTGTTAAGATGAGGCACTCCCTGGGTATCGGTGAGGGTGTAATATTTAAGGATCTGATAATGAACCCACATGTCACTAGTAAATGTAATAAAATAGGTAATGTAATAAAATATAACTTTTATTGCTAATCCTTAAAATGTTTAACAGTAAAAGCGAAATATAAAACTAAAAAGGGGAGAGCCTTCAATTAGGTGGAAAGTGATATATTCACTATACCGTATAACGGGAATATTATATATCGGGTAAACTTACACAATCCACCATTTAAAAATAGGCTGTCATAATTTCAAAGCCTTAAGAACCTGGTAAG
Organism: Mixophyes fleayi; assembly: GCF_038048845.1. Classification (NCBI taxonomy): domain Eukaryota; kingdom Metazoa; phylum Chordata; class Amphibia; order Anura; family Limnodynastidae; genus Mixophyes; species Mixophyes fleayi. The sequence continues at coordinate 315,117,264 of NC_134402.1, forward strand.
TCATGTGTGAATTGGAAACTAATTTCAAAAATAGGCAAATGTAATTTAATCAAAATACTATTCACACAATTCAACCATATGTCAAAAATTTTTGCCCATGTATCACACCACTAACTATTAGTGTGATCAGGGCTGCCAAGAGGAATTCAGGGCCTTGGTACAACAAATTCACGGGGCCCCCCTTATAGTCGAGTATGCTAAAAAAAAATGCGCCGCCAATTTTTCGTAGGTGTGGTCATGCATTTGGGGGCGTGGCAAATGCCCCATTGGGGCGTGGCTAACACATCAAAATCACTAGGCTCTCAATTTCGCCAGAGCGTCACATATGTCCAAGCACTCCTGACTTTCAGGACATCTAGCACCACAGTGTAGTATAGAAACAATGCAATGTGTACACAAAGAGTTTAGTCTTGGCCTGCACCTTACATTGGGCACAAAACTCACCAAAAATTGCCATTGTCCCTACTAGAATCACAACATTTCACATACTGTCCTGCTCTCTCCTACCTGTTCTTCTCACTTTCACCACCTGTGGCTGTAGGTTTCTTTAGTTGCGGCTTGTCTGGATCCTGGAATGCTGGGGGCCCTATTTGGAAAAAAAAGGCTACATTTAGATAATTCCAAACAACCCTGGCGTTAAATCAATACCACCCACGATTAATAATTAGGCCTTCTTCCAGCTCCAATATTACAATAATGTGCCCCTTCATCATTGCCATGCCTTATGATCACACTGCTCCCTCCATGCTGCTTTTGCCCCCTTCATCTGGCTCCCCTTCATCACACTATACTATGCTGCTCCCCCCCTTTACAATCCCATTGTGCCATGCCTCCCCCCCTTTTTAACCCCACTGTGCCATGCCTGCCCCCCCATTTTTAACCCCACTGTGCAAGCTGCTCCCATTTTTTAACCCCTCTGTGTCATGCTGCCCCCCCTCTTTTTTAACCCCTCTGTACCCCCTCATTTTTTAACCCCTCTGTGTAATGCTGCCCCCCCATTTTTTAACCCCTCTGTGCCCCCCTCATTTTTTAACCCCTCTGTGTTATGCTGCCCCCCCCAGTTTTTTAACCCCTCTGTGCCCCCCCCTTGTTTTTTAACCCCTCTATGCCCCCTCATTTTTTAACCCCTCTGTGCCCCCCCTCGTTTTTTAACCCCTCTGTGCCCCCCTCATTTTTTAACCCCTCTGTGCCCCCCCTCATTTTTTAACCCCTCTGTTATGCTGCCCCCTGTTTTTTAACCCCCTCTATGCCCGCCCCTCGTTTTTAACCCCTCTGTGCCCCCCTCATTTTTTAACCCTTCTGTGTCATGCTGCCCCCCGTTTTTTAACCCTTCTGTGCCCCCCTCATTTTTTAACCCCTCTGTGCCCCCCCTCGTTTTTTAAGTCCTCTGTGTCATGCTGTCCCCCCATTTTTTAACCCCTCTGTGCCCCCCTCATTTTTTAACCCCTGTGTTATGCTGCCCCGTTTTTTAACCCCCCTGTGCCCCCCATGTTTTTTAACCCCTCTGTGTCATGCTGCCCCCTGTTTTTTAACCCCCCTGTGCCCCCTTGTTTTTAACCCCTCTGTGCCCCCCGTACCCCCCCTGCTTTCCTTCCTTCACTTACCTTTTCTTCTCTCTTCTTTCTTGGTCTTCTCTGCTGCTCTCTGCTCCATTGCTCCAGACTGACTGAATGCTGGGCGTGACATGATGACGTCACACTCGGCATTCAGACAGTCTGAATAGTGCACAGAGCAGCAGAGAGGAGGGACGCCGACGCCGCGATCACGTGAGTATGTTTTTGTAACTACACTGCTCCCCCCACCAAAGACCGAGCCGCCCCCCCGCCGCCGCAGAAAAAAAAAAAGGAAAAAAAAATAAAAAAAATAAGTTTGGAAAAAAAATAATCGTCGGCGCCGGGCCGGGCCCCCTGACATGCCCGGGCCCAGGTAATTTGTACCCACCTCCCCCCCCCTCTCGGCAGCCCTGAGTGTGATGTGAACCAGCTACTCAGAAAACAATTTGTAGCATCAACCCATGTCTATCCACTAGATGGACTTGAATTACTAAGTAAAGTTTGGCCCATTCAAACACATCAATGTGTGTTGGAGTGAAATACAATGTTGCAGTAAGTCTGTTAATAACCTGACATCTATGTACTTAATAAATTTATTGTATAGTTACTTTACTTGTTAACTATACAGGCACCACTCGATCTCCACTGCCTGATCAGCTGATTCCACAATTCTATAAGCTGCTTTCATATCTCCCACTATATAGTTTCTGGCTCAATTCAGTGAATAGTAGTGGTAAATTTTAGCTTTGGTATTCACATTATGATTCACTAACTTACAAAAGTCTATGTGGACGCTACTGACTAACATAATACTTGTCAACTCTCCTGGAATGTCCGAGAGACTCCCAGATTCCAGGTAGGTCTCCCGGGAGAGTATGGCAGCCTCCCGCATCTGCTGACTTCCTGGTGAAGTGGGCAGACTTAGATCCAAAATGCCGCAATTCTCCGGGAATAGCGGCATTTTGCCCTGCCCTGGTGTAAAATGACGCGTCATTACGTCACGTGGTGGGGTCGAAATGGCATGATTTGCATAACCCCGCCCCTGAAATTCTCACCTCCCCAGGCAGCTGGGGGAGGTGCCCGTTTTGGGGGCGGGGTTATGCAAATACTAACTAGCTCTGTAGCAGATTCAAAGTTTTTTAAAACTCCACCTGCCTGACTGATGTGTTAATTTATTTATTGTAAACAGCTTTGAATTACTGCAATAAACATTACAATTTACTGTAAATAAGCAGTGTTTGTTCATTGATCAGCTGTTTTCAATTACCTTGCCTGCTCATTGTAGTAAATAAATCATGATGAAAGCCAGGAAGCTGGAGTTTTGACATCAGCTTTCAGCTTTGCATGTCATTGTACAGCCACTTCCACTGTTTAGCGGTTCATTCTGTGAAATAATGACGTTGCTTCAAGAAATATTTTAAGACAAGCTGACATGGTACAGTAGAAGATTTAAAGAATACTTTGCACAGTGTAACTCACTATGCAGTCAATAAAGTAGATAAGTTGTACAGTTGAGTAATTAATGATAATTAATTACATTGGGGTAAATGTATCATGCTGTGGGTTTGAAAAAGTGAAAATGTTGCCTAAAGCAACCATCCATCTCCCACACAACTGCCACTTATCTCTCCAACCTCTTCGCCATCCACACTCCTCCCGCTCCCTGCGCTCGGCCAATGATCGTCGCCTCTCCTCTACCCTGATCACTTCTTCACATTCCCGAATCCAAGATTTCCCCCGAGCTGCCCTCCTCCACCTGAATGACCACCCACGTTCCATCCGACTATCCCCTAATTTGTGCTCCTTCAAACAGGCACTTAAAACCAAACAGCCATCCACCTAACCCTCTCTCCATTCTGATTCTCTACATTTCTCTCTTCCCTGCCCCTTCTTGCTCCTCCTGCACTTGATTCTCTTCTTACTCCCTTTATGTCTGCTGTCTATCTGCCCTCCCCTTAGGATGTAAGCTCTTCCAAACAGGGCCCTCTTCCCTCCTGTCTCTACCATTTCTTCTGCTCCAGCCTCACTATAATTGCTATGCCTGGTGCTCCGGGAGTCTTGGTAATATTCGTTAATTGTTCTGTACTGTTTTTCCCTGTATGGTCTACTGTTTTGTGCGGTGCTGCAGATATCTTGTGGCGCCTTATAAATAAACGATAATAATAATAAGGTTCGTGAGAAAAAAATATTAATAAAGTCATGGCCAAAAGTTTTGAGAATGACAGAAATATTATTTTTCACAAAGTCTGCTGCCTCAGTTTTTATGATGGCAATTTGCATATACTCCAGAATGTCATGAAGAGTGATCAGATGAATTGCAATTAATTTTAAAGTCCCTCTTTGCCATGACAATGAACTTGATCCCAAAAACAACATTTACACTGCATTTCAGCCCTGCCACAAAAGGACCAGCTGACATCAGGTCAGTGGTTCTCTCGTTAACACAGGTGAAAGTGCTGATGAGGACAAGGCTGGAGATCACTCTATCATGCTGATTGACTTTGAATAACAGACTGGAAGCTTTAAAAGGAGGGTGGTGCTTGAAATCATTGTTCTTCCTCTGTTAACCATGGTTATCTGCAAGGAAACACACGCAGTCATCATTGCTTTACACAAAAAGGGCTTCACAGGCAAAGATATTGCTGCAAGTAAAATTGCACCTAAATCAACTATTTATAGGATCATCAAGAACTTCAAGGAGAGAGATTCAATAGTTGTGAAGAAGGCTTCAGGGCACCCAAGAATGTTCAACAAGCACCATGACCAACAATTCCCCTATCAGATTGTTTGTGGCATCTGGAAAAACGCTTGTCCAGAGAAGTTGAGTTCTACCATCTGTGTCATACCAACAGGAAAGCATCCTAAGATCATTCATGTGTTGGGTTGCTTCTCAGCCATGGGAGTGGGCTTACTCACAATTTTGCCTAAGAACACAGCCATGAATAAAGAATGGTACCAAAACATCCTTTAAGAGCAACTTCTCCCAATCATCCAAGAACAGTTTAGTGACAAATAATGCCTTTTCCAGCATGATGGAGCACCTTGCCATAAGGCAAAAGTGATAACTAAGTGGATCGGCGATCAAAACGTCGAAATTTTGGGTCCATGGTCAGGAAACTCCCCAGACCTTAATCCCATTGAGAACTTATAGTCAACAAGTTAACCCGTGCATAATACTCATGCATTCTAGTCAAATCAAGCTACTTAAGGTGTTAAAAAGGTTCTTGTCATGCATTTGGGCCATAGCCCAGGCCTCCTCAGGGGAAGAGCGTTACTTCCCAATGTAAGCGCCCTTTTTTAATTCTTCTCTATCACCTCATTCTTCATTTTCATCGCCACATCTATCCAGATGTCTATCCAGACACAGGGATCTCTCTCAGCGGTCCTGAGTATCACACTCCTCTCGCTCTGTCACCCCCGGCAACCACCAACCACTCCCCACTGTCACCCCCGGCAACCACCAACCACTCCCAACTGTCACTTCTCCTTCAAGAAATATATATATTTTTTTTTTAAATCTTTATAAACACTTTTAACAATTAACAAATTAAATTAACAAATTAAAAACATCTTAGTATACCAAATTTCAGCCCTTTCTGAATTTTTTTTTCCACACACACTAAGAATTTAGTAGGTCAGTGTATAACTCCGCCCAGCAGGTGGCGCTGCAGCTTGGTTTTATTTTTTCCACACACACACACACAGACAGACTAACACACGCCACTAGACATTTACATTATAGATGCTCAAGAGGCGGGTGGACAAACAGAAACCCACAAATTCTGACAAACTCCAAGCATTGATTAGGCAAGAATGGACAGCCATCAGTCAATATGTGGCCCATAAGTTGATTGACAGCATGCCAGGGCAAATTGCAGAAGTATTCAAAAAGAACACTGCAAATATTGACTCTTTGCATATATTTAATGTAATTGTCAATAAAAGCCTTTGACACTTAAGAAATGCTTGTAATTTTACTTCAGTATACCATAGCAAAATCTGACAAAAAGGTCTAAAAACACTGAAGCAGCAAACTTTGTGAAAACCAATACTTCTGTCATTTTCCTGAATTACTGAAATCCAAAAATGTTAACTTATAACGATGAAAGCCTGCACCGTAACAATTCTGGACATAGAGTATGCAGGTGAAGGCTGGCAAATTTTAACCTGGGTGTCAAGACTCGACTCAGCATCCTATTAGGAACATTTTAATGGGAAAAAATGCAGAGGACCCAGTGACCCAGCCCAAGATAGCCCACTATGGTACCGGCCCAGCCTGCCCCTGACAGTATGCCAGTAGTGTGAGAGTTTCAGAGGTTGGAATTTATGGATGGACTCTATTCCAGTTTTCTTTTTACAGCAGGAAGTGAGGGCATTGTAACTTTGCCTCTCAAGGACTTGTGTTAAGTTGAACGCAAATTGCGTTTCTGGCGTATAATGTGCTTTTACTTCTGCGCAAGCGCACAAAGCACTAGTTCCGTGCATGCTCAGATATAAAATAGTGTTTAGACCTATTAGTATCAAATTCTACTCTGTATAAATTAAATATATTGGGCCTGATTCATTAAGGATCTTAACTTGAGTAACTTCTTATTTCAGTCTCCTGGACAAAACCATGTTACAATGCAAGGGGTGCAAATTAGTTTTCTGTTTTGCACATAAGTTAAATACTGACTGTTTTTCCATGTAGCACACAAATACTTGATAGCTTATTTGTACACTGAAATTTTAAGTTGATATTTGTGTGCTACATGAAAAAACAGTCAGTATTTAACTTATGTGCAAAACAGAATGCTAATTTGCACTCCTTGCATTGTAACATGGTTTTCTCCAGGAGACTGAGATAAGAAGTTTCTCAAGTTAAGATCCTTATTGAGTCAGGCCCATTGTTATTATTATATTATTATTTAAAAAAAAAAAAAAAGAACTCATCATATGCTGTACTAGAAAGGTCTACAAATTCCACTACCCAGCAATGAGCAGTAAACCATTTCATCAGGAGATATATGCTCCAAGGTTGGCACTGAGTGATTCAGGAAAAGTACCAGAGTTAATTTTGGAATCAGACAGGATCACCACAACCTACGTTCTTAATCATCGAGTGACACATATTCACATGGCATATTGTTGCTGTAAAGTATCACAGACTGCATGGTATTGGGGCAAAGTACCAATCATGCTCTCAGTGTAAATTGTGGCAATACACCTCAAACATTGCATCACTCAGGGTCTTATGTTATTATTATTATTATTGTGTCACATGTCGGGAAACGCTGCGTGTCCACTGTCACGAAATCAACTTCCACAATCACCCGCAGCCCCACCTTCTCCCGCATCCGGGAGTCGCCACGCTGTTTGTGACGTCTTCGGATCGGAATGTACAGTGAGTCATTGAAAAGTGTAGCGACCAATCAGAATCGGGGGCTTGTATAGAACGTGCGAAATGAACCAATCATTTTAGGGGAGTGTGAAGGGCACGTTTCTCGCAGCCTATCAGGATTGACTTTCCAGTTTACCCTTTTGCGTTGTACGCCTGTCATATTATTATCTATCTGTACATATATATACACAGCTCAGGACCCTGTACTGTAGTTACTGTGTGATCTAGTACTAGTTCCAGTTGGTGATATGTCTCCCCCAGCATCGGAAACGCAGAAGCAGAAGATCAGAATAAAAGACGAAACACGTACAGGGTAAGTGTCTCGGCAATGGAATCATTTGACATGAATATCCTTTTTAGTTCTAACTACTGGACACATGTGGGACATCATTTCTCACAACTAAATAGTTCTGTTCTGGATTTAAAAGTCATGGGTTAGGGGCATTCATGGAAACTGATAAAACGATTACTGCCAAACAGTACTGTAATCCATAGCACTAAAGCTTATTTTTGCTTTCATTTTATAAGCATTATTAGAAAACGTTTTGTGATTACACTTTTTGTCATCGGTTACCTATGCACAAAGCTTCATAAATCTCCCTTATGGGTGTGAAAAAGACCTTTTAAGTGCATTCAAGAAATTCTTGGGAGGGGTGATTCTCTTTGTAACTAAATTTTGGCTTTCGGGGGTAAATTTACTAAACTGCTTTGAAAAGTGGAGATGTTGCCTATAGCAACTAATCAGATTCTGATTATCATTTATGTAGTGCATTCTGCAAAATAACAGCTAGAATCTGATTGGTTGCTATAGGCAACATCTCCACTTTTTCAAACCCGCAGTTAAGTAAATTATACCCCTTGATCTTTATTTGATGGTTTTAAAACACTCTCTCCTCCATAACAGCCCATAGCCATCACACTTTAACTTTTAGGAATACTACTCTTAACCTGCTCTTTGTAGGGGTATATTTACCTCATTGCGGGTGTAAAAATGGAGATGTTGCCTATATCAACCAATCAGATTCTAGGTATCCTTTTGTAGAAAGCACTAAATAAATGAAAGCTATAATCTGATTGGTTGCTATAGCCAACATTTCCACATTTTCAAACCTACAGTTTAGTAAATATACATCCTAGAGTGTTTTCCATTCCTTCCAGCTATCTTCTTCAAAGTGGTATGTTGGCTTTTACTGACGTTTATTTTAACATCTATACCTGCTTGAAAGAAGAATAGAGTTTAGCTCCCAAAAGCTTGTCTTTAAACATAAACTGTCAGTCCACATTAAAAAGTATCCTTAAATACTATTGTATTTGTTAATTATACAGACCCCCCCCATGAAACATGGACTCCGCCCACTTATTATTTTAGGGAGGATATGGTTAGGTGGAGCGCAAGTGGGGAGGGAGCTGATGTTTCCCCTCACTCCCCAGTTGTTAAATTGACAAGTACCATTGGTTGTTTATACTGCCTGCTATGGGTACCGGGAGCCACAGTGAGGTTCCCTACTCGCAGTTATCTTGGTTGGTGACTGTAGTAAATAGAGCTGTTGGCAGTTCCCAGATACCAGCTACTCCAAAATACATTAACATATACCAGAATAGTAAAGAGAACCAATTCCTTCCTCCTGGAATGACAGATGACAGTACAAATACAGTATTCTGGTTATACAGTCTGGTTATATGGTCTTTTGCGTGTGTGTTTGTTATTATCTTGTGGTTACTATTTGTGGTTTTTAGCCTTCTAATGAGTTTTGCATGAACTATAAAATGCAAGTCAGACAACAAAGTGTTAGTTCTAGAATAATCATTGCTGCACACTCAGTGACTCATAACCTGTTACGTGTACATTCTTAATAAAAGCAACATTTTCGTGTTGTTACATATAGTATTTGTTACAGAAGTAGTGACCGGATGGCATGAGGAAACTATATCTACTTTATGAGCTTCTCCTATTTGAATGAGCAGGCATTGTACGGGAAATAATACTCCATAAAAATAACTTTTTAAAATACTATAAAATGTAGCCACTTAAGCTTCAACAGACAGAATATGCAATATTTCCTCATTCATGTTAACATCTTTTAACTGTAAACTGCAAATGCAAACTTCAAGTTCAAGCTTTGGATTGTAGTTAGCAGTTTAGTAGTTTATGGATACATCCCACTGCTGATTTTTCTAGAACACAGTGGACAATTGTAGCTGCTGGCAGAAATGGGTGCAATACCTACTTTACTCTTAGGTCTATATTTGGTATTCTTGTTGTGGTTGTTTTGTTAATGAGTCATGTCCTCTAAAAAGTTTCTGTAATGTAAATTTGTTTAATTTACATTTAAATGTGAGTCCTGAATGAAAGAATTAGTCATATGTACTTTTTATTATTATTCCAGGTTAGCCAATAAGACCTTTTTTTTTTTTCAACAGAGGAAATTGCAACACAGTGACTGTTAACAGTGTGCTAAATTGGAGAATATTCTTTCAAGGGGATGTTTTTATTCCAGGGGGTATATTTACTAAACTTCGGCTTTGAAAAAGTGGAGTTGTTGCTATTGGCAACCAATCACATTCTAGTTATCATTTATTTAGTACTTTCTACAAAATGACAGCTAAAATCTGATTGGTTGCTGTAGGCAACATCTCCACTTGTTCAAACCCGCAGTGTAGAAAATATACCCACCAGGACTCTAAACAGCCCTTTCTATATAGAGCATAGGTGTCCCAAAGTGTGTTTAGTCATTTGCATCATAGGATATACACTTTTCCACTGTATTTCCATCTTTCATTGCTTATATCTTGGGAGCGCATGTATATATATATATATATATATATATATATATATATATATATATATATATATATAAACACTGGGATTGTTTACTGACACAGTACAAATGAGCAGTGATCTGCTGCAAACAGTTGTAATCCAGTCTGATCTAGGTTAGAGAATAAAAGCACATTTCTGATTTGTTACTAATGGGTCACTGCACAAATGTAATTTGTTAGTAAATAACCACTATTGTCTGTATTTAGTTTAATTACGCTTGGTAGAGAGTTCATTTGTTATCATGACTGATCCCAGAGTGTGATCTCTGGAAGATTGCCCTTTCTATGGTTACTTTGGCCTTGAGGCTCTCTAGATCAGTCTGCAGAGAGAGGTTTGAGGAAATGCCTTGTGACCAAAAGCTGTGAGTTATGTTTGATTTGTCTCTTTATACACTGTGTCACATGCACCTGACTCAAGCAAGGTGAAACTTAACTTACGGTGTGGTCTTTTCCTAGCATATAACACAATATGTAAATGTTAAATATGTCTGGCATTGAGCAATACATAGAGCAATATAATTCTCGTATCTGTAGGAAACAGTACAATATACACTCATGATATGTAGAGTAAATGATGTTTTACAGCACAATATCTGCCTTATACTTTTACTAAGTTTACATGTATATTTCTTCCTCTCAGCGCTTTCTGTTTGCTAGCTTATAGACATACATACATGAGATATTTTATAGCTTACAGACATACATACATAAGATATGTTACATGCTTATCACCACCATCAAGTACTAAGAGACAAAATAAAGAAAGTAAATGCGTTTAGTATTAACTTTAGGGGGAGACAGTCTTATTGTAGTTCCAATGTCGCCTTTTTATTGTCTCCTAGCATGAATTTAGCTGTGGTATCTATAATTTATAGACAAACACATAGAAATAAAACCCATAGTCCTTTCCCCTGAGTCATTATAAATTCGTCAGGGAAAGTACCATTATTGAAAGTGGTATAGGCTAGAGCTAAAATTAAATGTACAGTAATACCTTTCTTCATTTTATTCAGAATGACAAATACGTATTTAAGAACAATACAGAAAGGAACTCAAAAATAGTTTTACGTGAAATGACAAATAAATACAGTATGAATTTATAATGTGATTCCTGTGACTGCCAATTGTTGTCTGTACAATATTTCCTAGGTCCAATACAATTATTTTAGAATGCATTGTTCCATCTTCTCCATTATTGATTAGTAAGTTAGAGTTGTACTGGATTTGATTCCATGACAGTGTTATTGTAGCTGTTTGAATTAGAGCATTCATTGTTATGGGAAGCAGCACTGTTTTATATTATGCTATGTGTTTCTAGATAGTCACAAGACTTGACCAAGTTCATGAATGGGGTGTGTGTATGTGCATATCACTTGTATACATTAGATCCCATTTTAAAAAAAAAAACAATTCTAAGAAAAGGACAGTTTTGTCCCATCTTGTGAAGTGGTTGTTGCATGGATTTCATGAATAGAGAGTCATGTGATGTCATATGATACATCACATGGGTACGTGACTGACAGCTGAGGGCATGGTTGTAAAACTATGGGATTTCTTCTGAGTTATGTTACATCCAGCAGAGGAAGTAAGCACAATAATTGTACTTAGTTACAGCTAAAGTTGTAGGCTATGGAATGGGGAAAAATGTTTATTTCCTACAGTTTATCACAATAAATAATTTAGTCTCTAGTAAACTCCCCAGTATATACTTTGTGATTAATGTTCATCGGTAGTTTTTTTTGCATCCCTGATAGTATAGTCTTGCACCTGTAGGTTTTTATTAGAATAAATAGCATGGTACTTATGGCTGACCTGCTCTCGGTTTGATGTTCACATCATACTTACCAACCTTTTAAAACTTCATTCCGGGAGATCCCATGCAGGGGGGCGTGGTTGAAGGATGGGAGGGGTGGGGCACGGTGAATCGCTTCATTTTGGTCCCGCCCCTTGCAACAAAATGCCGTTTTGTTCGGGGCCAAAACGTCACGAATTCACTGTGAATCGTGTCATTTTGACAGCAAGTTGTCATTTGCGGGATACTTGCCTGCTCTCCCGGAAGTTCGGGCGACCTACCCGAATTTTGGGAGTCTCCTGGACATTCCGGGAGAGTTGGCAAGTATGGTTGACCTACTGTATGTCTCAAGCTTAACCTTCTCAGAGCTACAGGAAAAGGTCATTTTTAAACTGGCATAACATGCCTACTGCAAGAATATGTTCTCCTGTTTGAGCACGTCTCTTGGACTGGACTCTGTATTAAAAGTAAAATTGTCTGCAAAACTGAAAAAGCGCAGAACTCATGTGGCTTGTTCAATTTGATTCCTGGTCATTATTTGTAGATAACTCTCTCTAGCTGTAGCTCCAGACTGTAATGTACATCCCAACATTGTCTCTGTCCAAACTGTTCACACAAAAATGGCAGTGTACCCACACCATGTTGAGGTGTGTGCTCCGTAGAATAGTCTGCTCATTCGGCTCAGGAATTACACAAGTTTCTTTAGCCATAACTGCTACATGCAGAATTCTTCTATCATTAATGCTTTGCCCAGATTTCACCATTATTATGCCACAACTACACCACAGAGTAGAATTAATTGACACTGTCATCCCAGCTCTCTTTATAGACTATAAATTCCACAAAAAGCAGAGTTTGCAAGTACATTGTGGTATGCCATTCTATGGAATGGGGAAGCAAAGAGGATCTTGTAGGTTGTAGCAAAGGAACTTCACACATGTGCAAAATGGCATGTTCCGTCTCAAAATTTAATTTGCCTTAAATTCCGCTGCAGATTTGCTCATCTCTGTATTGTATAGGAAAATATATAAGTACATAATTTCGTACACATATAGATCTTGATAGATCTTGGTAAAGTTATGGACCAGTCTGTCGAAAAGAGAGAGAAGAATGGATTTTCCTTCAAACCCTTACACCAATAGTTCCCAACTGTAGTCCTCAAACCCCCCTAACAGTAAGGCTATCCACGCTTGAGGAGGTGGTTGGATCAAAATGACCGATGCACTTATTATGCCACCTGTACTTATGTCATGATATCTTTAAAATCTTGACTTTTAGGGAAACTTAATTTCTACATGTGGGAAACACTGTCTTAAGAATATGTACTGTCACAATTATGTGCAGATCAATGTGGACGACTGAAGAGTCCTGTTTATTCTAGTATATTAAGTTTGACTGAGGTGAGACAGAAGTAAGGTGAGCCAGAAAGCTCTGTTGGAAAAAAGCAGTTTCTGGAACCTTTGGGCCCCTTCTTCCGCCCCTTTCTCAAAAACTGGATTATGTGGCGTTACTCATGTTTTCCTATTTATATAACCATATGTCGGTTCATCAATTCCTCATGTGCCTCTTGTGGAACTGTAGAGGTCAGTAACCAAGAATGCCAATGGAATATTTATGTCACGTGACGCACGTACACTCTGTAAAGTCTGTCATATACATAAGACAAAAATACTTTTTGCATAAGTGTCCTTTCAAGCAACCGAGAACACACTTTAATAGACTAAAATGATGTGAAGATTATATTACAATAAGAAGAGAATATTAAATCTATCACAGAAAAACATGCTTTGATCCTTCCTCTTGTGTATGTTCTGCTGCAAGGATACTGTTTTGACAACTGGTTCTCATTATTCCATTGATAAGTGAGGATAATAGATCTGCTCCTGAAAGTACAGTAATTGGAGAAGTAGATGGGTGTGTAGATTCTTAATTTCACTATAGGTCCTATTTACTTACTATTCAGCTGTTTCTTCAGTTGCTTAAATACAGGGCTATTCAAAAAGTATGAACCGATTTCATTGTGCAATATTTTATTGAGGAAAAGTAAAACAAAACTCCAGCCAAGTCACAAATATTCTACTCATAATAAAGTTTTATTTCCTGTATTTCAAGTGTTCAATGTGATTTCAGTTCTCAAGCATCGTCATGAAACAAGTCACTGACCATTTGAAAGAGGAGGTTTCTAAGTTATTTCATGACGACCATGACGATGCTTGAGAACAGAAATCACATTGAACACTTGAAATACAGGAAATAAAACTTGATTATGAGTAGAATATTTGTGACTTGGCTGGAGTTTTGTTTTACTTTTCTTTAATAAAATATTGCGTTATGAATTGGTTCATTCTTTTTGAATAGCCCTGTATATTGATATATACTGACCTCCCAAACTCAGTGCAAACAACACACTGGCCTGTTTTGTTTACTTCTACAGTGTTTCCTATAAAATATATAGTACATACAGACTCAAAAAATAAGTCTCCTTTTAGATATCTGTGAGTTTGGAAAATTACAAGTGTGCATTAATATTGGAACCAAAACTATTCACTCCTACACCGGTTAACGTCCCATTACAATTGACCCAAACTCTAAAATATGTATTTTCTTTTTAAATTGTGTGCTAAACTTCAATTCCTAATGAATATAAACCTTGTTAGAGTTGTTTTACATTTACATGTTGTGTATTTTCAGGTACACATATGAAGAATACAAACAGACCGCAGACTGGCTCTTGTCCAAAACAGAGCACCGGCCCACAGTGGCCATTGTATGTGGCTCTGGACTTGGAGGTTTGGGGGAACTCTTAAAGGATCAAGTGGTATTCCACTACAGTGACATCCCCAACTTCCCACGGAGCACGGGTATGTAAACCAGGGGCAGGTGCCTAGATTGTGGGTGTAAGATTTATGTTAATCTCAGGTTGAGGTTCCAATAGGGCATGGGAACTGATTCTGGGCAATGGCTAAAATAATCATTTACTGACATAAATAATAATGCTTATTAACTTTTTCTGAAGCTGTTCATTAAATATTGAATAGAGTATCCAATCCTGTACAGTAACATACAGGGCATGTGCCTGTTAGGACACTTCCTCTATGGAATTCACTGTCAATACAACTTCCTTATAATAGTTACACAATAGAGTTCTAATGTGCTGTTCCGTCTCCTTCTGTTATACAGTTCCTGGTCACGCTGGACGTCTGATATTTGGGAACCTCAATGGGAAGCCATGTGTGTGCATGCAAGGACGGTTTCATTTCTATGAGGGCTACCCATTGTGGAAGGTGAGCCTTTTCTTAAAAACAATAGTAAGAGGTCACCACTGACTGTCTTATACTGCATAGCAACAAAATAATTTTGATCCAAGTGTATCCGTATCCTTCACACAGAAGAGGCATTTCGTAGCCTGAACTAATCATGAGATTGCAGCCTATAAATTACCTACCTAGTGACCTCACTGAAGCACAGCACACAGTATACCTCATGCCTCAGTAATGTTACTAGTTTCTACTGAATTACTGTGATTAATATTGGTTCAGGCCACAAGATGGCTTCCTCCACTCTGAGTAGGCGATGGACGTATTTTAATTTATATTCTGTCTGCGTACAGGCAGGGGACAATATATTGTGTTCTTTAAACTAACATCACTTCAATATATTAATAGCATTAAGAACACAGCTAGGAAGTTCTAATGAGGAAGTGAATTATCTCACCATTTCTTTTCACTTCTCTTCAGGTCACATTTCCTATTCGTGTTTTCCGTTTGATTGGTGTGGAAACTGTCATTGTCACCAATGCTGCAGGGGGCTTGAACCAAGATTATAAAGTGGGGGATATGATGGTGATAAAGGATCACATTAATATGCCAGGATTTGCAGGACATAATCCACTCGCCGGTCCAAACGAGGAGAGGTAATCATTATATTAGACCGACATTTTATCTTCAACATTATAACATATGGTCTATTTTATATTTTAGTGTACAGTTTTCCTAAAAAGCTCAATGAAACCTAGCACACAATTGGTAACATTAAGATGACATTTTGCTGCTAGCTTTTTCCTGATTTAATACAACATTTAACAAATTTTTCCTGTAATTTTGTATATTTAAAAGTAATGTAGAGTTTGGTTCTCGTGTGGTCCAAAAGACTATAAGGGGCTTATTCAATTAAGTCTAGAGATCAGGGATATGTGTTCCCACTGACAACACTTTACTGAAACGTTGCAGATTTCCGTGTGCACTCCATAGGGTTGTTGCATTACCGTATTGTCACTTTACACGTGCAGTCGTGTGTAATCGCGATCGCCGGGCCTAATCGAATATGCCCCTAAATGCAGTGTTAACTGAATATTAAAACACCGGCATGATGTCAGTAGTAAAACTGTTCACAATAAATCTGTAGCTGAATTATGTTTGTTGATAAACTGAGCCAAGTTTGCCATTGAATTGTATTTATATAAAGGAGTTTACTGAAACCAGTTTGTAAATTTTGAGCAGACCACATGAGAATATGTCTGTCATAGGGTAGATGATCTGGGAAAGCAATCGGTCCAGATTTTTAGATCTGCCATTTTTTTGGAAGGGAGGCTGAGGGTAAGTCATATTCAATGTAGATTTCCATTTTAGATACCATTTTATTATCAATAAGATAAGTACTAGCAAATGCGGGTAAATAAATGGCTTACTATTACTGCTTTTTCTCACCTCACCTCACTTACATGTGTGTCAAACAGCTTTGGACCTCGGTTTCCCCCCATGTCTGATGCTTATGACAAGGACTTTAGGAAGCTGACTCTGGCAATAGGACGGGAGCTGGGCTTCTCAGAGAAAATGAGGGAAGGGGTGTACTGCAGCCTTGGGGGACCAAACTTTGAAACCATTGCTGAATGTCGATTCCTCAACAGTCTTGGAGCAGACGCTGTGGGTAAGTAAAAATGATTCTGAGGTGGTGTATTGCTTATGTTCAGTCGTGGTGAGACAGTAGATATTTCTCATGAAGTCGTGATCCTAGGGACAGGCGTATTTCGTTAGTCCGTAAAATAACTGATGTATTTATGCAATGATTTTTTTGCATTTCTGAATATAATTCAGAGACATACCCAGATGTCCTGCATATATTTATTTTGGAGAGATTTACATTTTTTGTTTGCACAGGATTATTTGCTAACATGATTCATACAGCAGAAATAGCTGTGACATCATAGCCTAGTGCTCCACTCCCAGCCCATTATCAGCAGGGAAGGGCAGTGTCACAGGTAAGATGTTGTTAGCTGCTGCCATTCCCTGCCTGTGGCCGGTCATTCATTCAGTTTCTTATGTGTCCCCTAAACACTGATGTGCTAGACGACTGCCTAGGTTTACCCAGTGTTAGCGCAGGTCCTGCCCTTGTCATTTATGTTATCATTAGTCTACCCTGCACTAGACTAAACTTTACTTTAGAACGTAGATATATGAAAGGTTGCTATATATTTCTGCTATTTGCATCATCATAGTAAAAAAGCACACCTCAGGCTACGTTATATCTTCTGCATTTATCTGGTATCGCAGAAACAGCTTTGCTGCTAAATGATTGTATCAAGTCATTAATAGAAAGGAGTCGTCTCATTCTAGGTCATGGCTTTACAATGATAAGCTTCATGTGCTGGTCTGTCTGCGCAGGGTTATTGAGAGGGAATGTTTGAATGAATATGCATAAAGATCAGCAAAGAAAGCTGCAGTGAATATGAAGATAATGGGGTCATTTATTAAAACTGGGTCATGGCAAAAAAAAAGGGAAAGAGTAATTTTTCCTATAGTTTTCTCTGTCAACATTTATCGAAATGCCAAAAGCTTCTATGTTTTGCCTGGTGTGTGCTTTCCTCTTGGCCTTCTGACTTATGTTAGGGCTATACTGACGTTATTTGTGCAACATTTTGAGCAAATGGAGTTTTATAAATAAGTTGCTTGTTGTTTTAGGCATTTGTTTAACTCCAATCATTTATTTACTAACACTGTATCTGTACTGGATACAATAATATAATAAAGGATAGGACATAAGTTTCCCACTTTTTTGGGAAATGTTTCATCTAATTTCAAAGCCACAAAGTAAGGGTTATTACACAAGCTAATGTAAAGTACTAGCTGTCAATGCAGTTGTGTGCAGGAGGGAAGAGTTAAGAATATCATCAGATAAGAATAAATCATGTGTCCCTCATACAATAGTTTTGGGTTTACAATCAAATGGACAATATGCCTTTTCTCTGACTCCTTCACTGCATTGTGAATCCCTCTGGCATGGAAGTCTTATTGTAATGTTGAGTGCAGGGCAGTGATTTCCACAAACGTACATGGTCAGAAAAGTCAACTAAGAAGATTCCATACTGAGCTGTCTTCTATATCAGAACACACTGCTTACTATTCTTCCTCCAGAGTACATGGAGAAGGATGAAAGGAAGGATAGGTCTCTGTGGAGTTTAACAGCCTGGTTGTACCGATAGGTAAAAGTACACTATATTAGTGTATCAGATTGCTGGTTATTTCTCTCTTACGATGTACCATCGTGGCGACATCTCTTGGTACAGTACTGACTGTTAAACTAACAGTAATGGATATTGCACCTGTACCAATGTATTTAGTACCTTTATTGTAGTACACCAGCATACACGATGGCTTATTTAATAATAAGGTACAAATAACACATATGTGCTGTAATACGTAGCAGCCTATAGATTGTTTCCTTTGATCAGTCTATTTACCATTGTAGGAAGTCTGGTTATAGCACGTCAGCTAGATCTATATGGACTATGTTATTATACATGGCTTGTGATGTGACTAGTCTCTCACCTATTCTTTGTCTTTCATTGTCCAGGGATGAGCACAGTACCTGAAGTAATCGTGGCCAGACACTGCGGCCTGAAGGTTCTGGGCATATCGCTGATTACCAATAAAGCTGTGATGGACTACAGCAGTGAAACTACTGCTAACCACGAGGAAGTGCTCCAGGCTGGAAAAGACAGCGCCAGATACATGGAGAAGCTGGTGACGGTTCTGATGAAGCGCATTGAGATGAATAATAATGTGTGCTAGAAGTGTAGGGCCTGGAGGGGATGGAGAAATACAAGTGCTGCCCCTCCATCTTGTCTGTTTCCTCCAGAGATATGGGCCACACACACTTTGCCTCTTAGCCAAGCATAGCGTTTATCAAATCCTAGGGACTCATTGTTCTCACACATTCCGTGTACCCACATACTGGTGTGGAGAACTAACACATCCATTCTAATCTGTAATCTCTCCTATAACTTATGTCCACAATGCATTCCTCTGTCATTCTCTTAGATCTGCTAGCACTGGGCTCTGGGAGCTTACAGCACGTGAAGCGCTCCTTGTAGATACTGGAATTATATGTGCGTTAATCACATATCTGTGTCTGTCTTCATTTTACCTTTTGTGCTAATACGGTTCTGTTACACAGAAATGAGTAAGAAAGCTAAGTCAGTTAATTATTTTATTATTATTGTTTTATTATTATTAACTTTATTTATTTTCATGTAGACCACTTTGAGTAGATGAAACTTTTAAACATTCATTTTGAACATGTAATAATAATGGTTTGCTTCATGATAGAACTTTAATTTGATTAGGTAAAACAGCAAACGCACTTTATAACATAGGGGTAAAAACAAAGACTTGTTTGTACTGTATAACTTTATCACACACTGTACTGTATTCTCCTTTTGCCATTTATCGAACTTTGGAATCAAACTAGAATTCAATACAACATATGATCTATACTGTATGTATTGCGTTATGCTTGCCAAGCATTGTTCATTATTTTATTTACAATAGGACAGGTTAACGCATAAGATAATTCATTATTGTGTCATTAGCTTTAATCGGGACTGGATAATCTCAGAAGCATGGTAGTCATGGCTCTTAAAAGGTACTACTGTCGCCCAACATTTCAGGGTACTTCCTATAGTGTAATGTAAATTGACATTGTTTAACTGAGAAAGTGACCTGTTCCCCAACTTAAATAATCATGTATGTAGAAAGCATGAATTCAGTCTTGTTCTCAAATGGCAATTGGTATGTACTGTTTCTTAATGTAATACAGTCTGCACAATGTATTATGGTTTATATTATATTATATCTGCAGAAGTACTGTTTTACTCTGCAGAATATAGCTCTTTTAGGGAGCAAATCATTTTCCCTCTAACTCTTCTACTGCTAATTAAATTTTGAAGAAATACAGTTGATGCCCGTAAACTACAAGGCGTACAATCCTTCTCTTGTGTCACATAATCACTCCCTTACCCTGAACGACATAGAGAAATCTACAGGGGAACGCTGTAATCCATCCCATGTTTTCTGTAAGATGATGGAAAATAGTCAATGATGTTGTCTGTGTCTGACATTCCTGCTGCAACTGATATATACCTCTTTTCTTTGTATACACCTTTTTGTAGAAGGCTTAAATAAAATATAATCTGTTTTCAACCTATGCATTTTGTGTATTTACTGTATGTCATGTATCCAGAAACAAAAAAGTGTTCTTTTACGAAAACAGACATTATTTTGATAAACTTTGCCAGGATCACATTACTAAATTGCACTGACGTTGTTTTTTACTTGTGATAATGGTAGTTGTTGTCTGACATTGCACAGCATCGACTAGACCAGTGGTTCCCAAACTTTTGCAGTTCACGGCACCCTTAGAGTCTCCAAATTTTTTCAAGGCACCCCTCCAAAATAATTATTGAGCAGTCCTGTTTTAGAATTAGTTGGGTCAAAAAATTGTAATAAGTATTTAGGTCAGGACAGAAATACTTTATTTAGTTGTATGCAAAAATACCCCCTCTGCATCCAGACACTCTGCCCTCAGGCACTCTGCCCCCTCTGCATACAGACACACTGCCCTCTCTCACACTGCCCCCTCTGCCCCCTGACGCTGTGTCCCCCACCACTGCCCCTCTCACGCTGTGTCCCCCTCCACTGCCCCTCTCACCCTGCCCCTCTCACGCTGTGTCCCCCTCCACTGCCCCTCTCACACGCTGTCCCCCTCCACTGCCCCTCTCACGCTGTGTCCCCCTCCACTGCTCCTCTCACGCTGTGTCCCCCTCCACTGCCCCCTCACGCTGTGTCCCCCTCCACTGCCCCTCTCACGCTGTGTCCCCCTCCACTGCCCCTCTCATGCTGTGTCCCTCCTCTGCCCCCCTCCACTGTCCCCCTCACGCTGTGTCCCTCCTCTGCCCCCCTCCACTGCCCCTCTCACGCTGTGTCCCCCTCCACTGCCCCTCTCACGCTGTGTCCTCCTCCACTGCTCCTCTCACGCTGTGTCCCCCTCCACTGCCCCCTCACGCTGTGTCCCCCTCCACTGCCCCTCTCACGCTGTGTCCCCCTCCACTGCCCCTCTCATGCTGTGTCCCTCCTCTGCCCCCCTCCACTGTCCCCATCACGCTGTGTCCCTCCTCTGCCCCCCTCCACTGTCCCCCTCCACTGCCCCTCTCACACTGTGTCCCCCTCCACTGCCCCTCTCACGCTGTGTCCCCCTCCACTGCCCCTCTCATGCTGTGTCCCTCCTCTGCCCCCTCCACTGTCCCCCTCACGCTGTGTCCCTTCTCTGCCCCCCTCCACTGTCCCCCTCCACTGCCCCTCTCACGCTGTGTCCCCCCTCCACTGCCCCTCTCACGCTGTGTTCCCCTCCACTGCCCCTCTCATGCTGTGTCCCTCCTCTGCCCCCCTCCACTGTCCCCCTCACGCTGTGTCCCTCCTCTGCCCCCCTCCACTGCCCCTCTCACGCTGTGCCCCCCTCCACTGCCCCTCTCACGCTGTGTCCTCCTCCACTGCTCCTCTCACGCTGTGTCCCCCTCCACTGCCCCCTCACGCTGTGTCCCCCTCCACTGCCCCTTTCACGCTGTGTCCCCCTCCACTGCCCCTCTCATGCTGTGTCCCTCCTCTGCCCCCCTCCACTGTCCCCCTCACGCTGTGTCCCTCCTCTGCCCCCCTCCACTGTCCCCCTCCACTGCCCCTCTCACACTGTGTCCCCCTCCACTGCCCCTCTCACGCTGTGTCCCCCTCCACTGCCCCTCTCATGCTGTGTCCCTCCTCTGCCCCCCTCCACTGTCCCCCTCACGCTGTGTCCCTCCTCTGCCCCCCTCCACTGTCCCCCTCCACTGCCCCTCTCACGCTGTGTCCCCCCTCCACTGCCCCTCTCACGCTGTGTCCCCCTCCACTGCCCCTCTCACACTGTGTCCCCCTCCACTGCCCCTCTCACGCTGTGTCCCCCTCCACTGCCCCTCTCATGCTGTGTCCCTCCTCTGCCCCCCTCCACTGTCCCCCTCACGCTGTGTCCCTCCTCTGCCCCCCTCCACTGTCCCCCTCCACTGCCCCTCTCACGCTGTGTCCCCCCTCCACTGCCCCTCTCACGCTGTGTCCCCCTCCACTGCCCCTCTCACGCTGTGTCCCCCTCCACTGCCCCTCTCACGCTGTGTCCCCCTCCACTGCTCCTTTCACGCTGTGTCCCCCTCCACTGCTCCTCTCACGCTGTGTCCCCCTCCACTGCTCCTCTCACGCTGTGTCCCCCTCCACTGCTCCTCTCACGCTGTGTCCCCCTCCACTGTCCCCCTCACGCTGTGTCCCCTTCCACTGCCCCTCTCACGCTGTCTCCCCCTCCACTGCCCCTCTTATGCTGTCTCCCCCTCCACTGCCCCTCTTACGCTGTCTCCCCCTCCACTGCCCCTCTCACGCTGTCTCCCCCTCCACTGCCCCTCTCACGCTCTCTCCCCCTCCACTGCCCCTTTCACGCTGTCTCCCACTCCACTGCCCCTTTCACGCTGTCTCCCCCTCCACTGCCCCTCTCACGCTGTCTCCCCCTCCACTGCCTCTCTCACGCTGTCTCCCCCTCCACTGCCCCTCTCACGCTGTCTCCCCCTCCACTGCCCCTCTCACGCTGTCTCCCCCTCCACTGCCCCTCTCACGCTGCCCCTCTCACTCTGCCCCCGCTGTCACTCTCACTCTGCCCAGCTGTCACTCACACTCTGCCCCGCTGTCACTCTCACTCTGCCCCCGCTGTCACTCTCACTCTGCCCCCGCTGTCACTCTCACTCTGCCCCCGCTGTCACTCTCCGCTGCCACGATCCCTGCCACTCCTCTGCCGCGGGCCAGACATAGTAAAAAAAAACAAAAACACAGAAACTTACCAATCCGCCAGCAGCCTCCTCTCCCGTCGATATTCAGTGACAGCTGCTGCGGGGAGAGGAGGCTGCTGGGTCCCGGCGCCCGGCGGAAAGTTTCTGTGTTTTTGTTTTTTTTTTACTATGTCTGGCCCGCGGCACCCCAGTGACAGCGCCGCGGCACCCCTGGGAGCCGCGGCGCACACTTTGGGAACCGCCGGACTAGACTGTGATGCATGAACAATTCTCCACCCCATTGTGGGGTATTATTACAATTATAATTATTATGAATTATTACAAATATTACAATAATGACAAATTGTATAATATACAATTACTAATAATTATTACAATTACAAAAACCTACCCCTGCATACATCTCAAATCTTATATCAAAATACTCTCCCTCCCGGCCTCTAGGATCTACCTCTGACATTCGCCATGTCTCGTGTCTGGTAACCACCTCTGGTAACCGTCTACAAGAGTTCTCCCATGCTGCTCCCCGCTTATAGAATTCTCTACCAAGCACAATCAGAATTTTCCACAGCCTTCAAATCTTTAGACCCTCTTTGAAAACCCATCTCTTTTTAGAAGTGACCTTATCCCCGATAATACTATTCATACTAATGCACCCTCACAACTGTCCCAACCTCCACTCTGAGCCACATTTGCTCCTCTTGTTGCAGCTGTGCCCTATTCCACTTACAATATCTCTAATGAGCAGGGTCCTTCATACCCTTTGTTTTCATGTCTGCTTTTTTTTTGTCTATCTCGTATGTCCCTGTTTTATGTATGTCCTGTTTTCCCTACTGTACTGCGCTGCGGAACACTGTGGTACCTTACAAATCTACGATAATAATAATAATTATAATTTGGGGCTTTTGTCCCCTCACCCATTAAATAAGTCATGTAATAAAGTAAAGTAGATAGATATAAATATAAAAAGAATATTGTATTAAATAACTCATGCACAGGCTTGGTTTGTATATTTTTGTTCCTAAAGATTATGATTATCAATATGAGAATATTGACACGCATGAAGTTTACTCTAGTATATGAGCATTGACTTGCATCTTTTTGTGTGACAATTCCAATGAAATAGTAATCTAAGTGTGCTAAACTATTTGCATATGAGACGGCATTATGGGGAAATTATTTTTATTAAGCTAAAGCCTTCCAGCAACAAAAAAACTGTTCTAAAGAAAACTGGTACCACTAGGAGCCATACCCAAGTCCTTTCGGGACAGTTTGACGTAACGTGAGAGGCGTGGTCACCAGCTTTGCCCAAATTATCTTGCATTTCACAAAAGGGGTGGAGACTAATGTTGATACGATAGTGGAAGGCAACAAATGTCGATTGCTCATAAGCAAACTACACCTTGAAGTCTTGAAAATTCCTATAGTTTGCTTGTAGTAAAGGAACATTTTGTAAAAGTTACTCACCACAAAAACGCAAATAGAAAAATTATATTCATTTCAATGCAATGCTGTTGTAGGTTTTTCAAAATGCTTTATTTTTTTAATCAATATCACCTTTTACTGCAGTCAGGCCGAGTTGTAATGACTGTGCTGCCATCTTGAATGTTTTATTGCTAAACGGGTAAGAAATATTCTTAATTTCTTACCCACACAATACTATATGTCCTGCCCCACTGCATAGATTGACGCACATATTAACTTATGTCCACAAATCAACTCTGTACTGTCAGAGGGAGAAACTGTGCTGCAGTAGGTTCATTTCGTTCTTCAGAAGAGCAACACATACACAGCCTGGCACTCCCAGACTCTGGCCGCAACCCAACCCAAAGCCTGGCCTGTGCCAGGAGAATAGATTCAGACAGAGCAGAATGGAGCAATTGTGCAAGATTTTCAGGTGAATGTGGACATTTAGGACAAGTGCAAGTGACTTAATGTACTCTGTATTAATATTAATTTTCTAGCTCTAAGTAGATGTCACTTCTAGCACAGCAGAGGTAACGATTACAAACTTCACTCTATTGAATTATACACTGTTACGTCCATAACTATCGTCACCAATAAAGATTGTCCAATGCGATCAATTTGGT
The DNA here is from genome assembly GCF_038048845.1 of Mixophyes fleayi. Lineage (NCBI taxonomy): Eukaryota > Metazoa > Chordata > Amphibia > Anura > Limnodynastidae > Mixophyes > Mixophyes fleayi. Next base: position 315,142,027 of record NC_134402.1, read on the forward strand.
TCCAACGCACAAAGAGATTTAATAGCAATATATAACAAAGTATAATTGATACATACACTTGCGCACTGGATCCAGTAACAGGTTATCAATCATGAAGTCTGTATAGTGAGAGACTGTTACTGTTCCAAGTGGTCTGTTTTTATATAGTTTGGGTTGAAAGAAAACAGTGATGATGTCACAATGTACACAAAGATCATTCTTCATTGGTTCAGAGTTCAGGATATTTCAGTACAATGCAGTTCATAGGTCGGTTCAAACGATGTTTCTCCAAAAGTGGAGGCACCTCCCTCCAACAACTGCGTACTTGTCTTGCCTCAGGGAACCGCCAAAATCGAATTTAAACTAACCTAGTAACATTCGGTAGCATTTTCAGCATTTTCAGCATTAATCTTATACTAATCATAACTAGTGATTGCAATGAGCAATCGCTTACCCGATGATACTGGATTCCTGCTGGTGAAATGTGGATTAATATAAGACCAAACACTATACATTTCTGTATGTCCTGAACCCTAAATATCTTTAATGTAAGTTTACCTTTATGTAATAAATCTCTTAAGTCTTTTATATTAATAATAAAAGAATGTCAATTGGAAACTTTATTAAAAGTGAACTATTTACAAATGTTGGTGTGAATGGTAGTGTATTTACTTTGCTTTCCTATTCGATTGCATAATTAACCCTTGTACGTCGTTGCGTACTTATCACAATCATACAGGAAACTTTTACAATTGGTATTTGTTAATTTGAAACAACTTCATCCAATTATCTGACTTCAACATTTATTAGTTCTTATAGTAAGAATTTAAAATATAGATCTTTTAAATGTATACATATCTGTTTAAAGTTGACTGATACAATTTAAGGCACGGGCACAATAAGCCCATTTTAAAGCTATATAATATGATTTGTCTAATGAAGTTATTAAACAAAACATAAAAAATGACTCGGTCCTGCCACAAGCAGCAGTTAAAAAGAACATCTGAAACACCACCAATGTTCTCAGGGTGAAAGATGTTAGGGACATAACATAGACAAATTGAGGGGGGTTTCCTAGAGCTTGGAAAACCCCCCTCCCAGCCTGGGGCACTGTATAATTGTGGTGGCTGGATACTGCCCCCGCTTCACACGGATCTGTTCGAATTGCCCATGTATATTATGGGGATAGGGAGAGTTGGAGAGCAGCCAAGCCCTCTCTAAAATTATAGCCATGCCCCGTGCATGCTGGTCACGCCCACTGGCGGATGGGTGTGGAAACCCTCCTCTACAAATCCTGCGTTTGCCCCTGCATTAGAGAGGAAGAGGGGAGAAAGGAGAGAGAGTGGGAGGGAGAGAGAGAGAGAGAGAGAGAGAGTGAGGGAGGAGAGAGGGAGACCACATAAATACCTATATTCAAACATAAAAACAGTATTTTCAAATTTGGCAAAAATAAAGGTTAATGTTACAAAAAGCGAGGTAGATACTAGAAAGCTACATTTAAGAGACAAACACTTTAGAAGCTAATAAAGATCTAAACATGAGAAGCCAAAGAGGTTCAGAGTGACACCGCCTAATTCAAATTGACATAATGATTTCTGACCCCAGTTGTTAAAGTTATAGCTTTAAAATAGATCACTATACCTGTGGCTGGGACCTCCCTTTCGACACATGACATGGGAATTTTTTTTGGTGTATGTGTATAAGGTTAAAAATGACTTACTCTGTGGTTTAGTGGGATCAAATTCACCCATCTAACCCATTCCATGAGAATGGTACTTCTCCATCCTTGACCACTGTAAGCCTCCAACTGTACCCTCATACCCAGCTGTTTGTACCACTGAGACTTGGGCAATAACAACATACGTGTATTACAGAATCATATATTATGAAGTATAATGAGGTTTACGTACAATGAATTAAGAGCCATGTTTGCCCTATTGTACTAGGTGAAAGGATCCAGGGCGGCTTAAACCTTTACTGGCATTGCCTGGGATCCATCTTTTGCCAATTTTTTTCCCCTGCTTAATCCCTGTTTCAGAGCTGGCAGTTCGCTCAGGTACATGGCAAAATCTGAGCCACTTGGGTGAATTCTTAGATGTGGGTATCCTTATCCTTGTCGGCTCCTCCGACACCAATATCCCATCCACACTGTTGTAATCTTTTCACTTTTGAGAAATATGATGAAGTCATACATTTGAATCTAACAGCCTCACATTTTTCTTGACAATCCTGTGTAAACAACTATGGTCCTTGATTATGGAGAACTCCAGACAGAAAAGGTATGGTTGTAAGTTCATTAGTTCCCATGCAATGGGCAAACATTATTTCTTAATAGTGAAATAAGCCAGCTCTGTAGCCAGAACCTTGCATGAGATGTAGGCCACTGGGTATTCATCCCAATCATCCCCAGCTTGACTCAGTACTGCCCCCAGACCAGAGAATGAAGTATTACTCTGCACTATATTTTCTCCAAATCCATAGCAGCAAGTATTGGTGCTTGGCCCAATGTGGACTTTAGCAACATGAATGCAATCTTTCACTCCGCTGATGAAAGCTACGGTGTCCAAGGAAGCTTGTACCTTCTGCTGGTTGCTAGGACAGGGTAAATTAAATATTGCCTCTACTTAGTGTTATTACTAAATATGGCCAAGTATATGTCATCCAAGTAGGCCTGGGTGAATTCCTGACATATCACCAGGGTGTTGTCCACCATCCGCTAGAAAATGCCTGTGTGTTCTTTATTCCGAATTCCATCGCAGTTAGTTTGTAAAGCCGTAACAGAGTGAAGTAGGCTAACTGCTTGTCAGGAACAGCTGGTAATTGCCATTTTTGTTTGGCTGATGCAGTGTTGTATGTCTATGTAAGCCTGGGTGTCAGCACATGATCCCCATTCACCTCAGCTTAATCTGACACCGGCCCTGATTGGTGACTGCTACTTTAAAAACTTGTATTTTTGCATTTGTGCAATTCTTGGTTTCGACCTGTGCCTGTTACCTGACCACTCCTGATCACTACCTGAATTATCCTATTTGCTTTTGACTCTGGCCACATATGTATTGGTGCCTGGACCGACCTTTTTGACTCTGCCTTTATGTCTGTGATACCACTTCCCAGCTGCACGATTGTGGTGCCATCTATCCGCTCCAATGGACTTTCCTGTGCCAGCTGTGATACTCATCTGGATATATAGTGCAGCATTGCCTCTGCACTTTCACTTGCACTGTGTGTTGCTCTCTAGTGCCACACAGTCCACTACTGGAATTACATCTATCCTATCATCTATAATATAAATGTCTAGTGGCGTGTGTTAGTCTGTCTGTGTGTGTGTGGAAAAAATAAAACCAAGCTGCAGCGCCACCTGCTGAGCGGAGTTATACACTGACCTATTAAATTCTTAGTGTGTGTGGGAAAAAAAAATCAGAAAGGGCTGAAATTTGCTATACTAAGATGTTTTTAATTTTTTTAATTTAATTTGTTAATTGTTAAAAGTGTTTATAAAGATTTTTAAAAAAATATATATATATTTTTTGAAGGAGAAGTGACAGTTGGGAGTGGTTGGTGGTTGCCGGGGGTGACAGTGGGGAGTGGTTGGTGGTTGAGGCCTGGGCTATGGCCCAAATGCATGACAAGAACCTTTTTAACACCTTAAGTAGCTTGATTTGACTAGAATGCATGAGTATCATGCACGGGTTAACTTGTCTGATATATTAGGTGTCACAGCTCTACTCTATCCTGCTAAGCTGTTATACTGTTAGAAGTTGGTACTACACCCTATTTCATCTCATTATACCTGCTTGGGTTGGGTACATTTTCCAAGTACCACAACCCCGACAACCAGGATACCTCCAACAGCTGCGCACTTGTCTTGCCTCAGGAAACCGCCAAAATCCAATTTAATCTAACCTATTAACATATTCGGTAGCATTTTTAGCATTTTCACCATTAATCTTTTACTAATCATAACTAGCGATTGCAATGAGCGATCGCTTATCTGATGATACTGAATTCCCGCTGGTGAAATCTGGATTAATATAAGACCAAACACTATGTTTAATTCAACACCGACATTGCCGCTTTAAATGAACAGTTATCTAGGTCACACTGTTCAGTGACGTGGAACTCAAGTGCCGGAGAGGTCTGTGTTCGGAAATACTTGCGGTCAGCATCATCCAGCCATCGGAAATGTGAGGCGTCGCTTTGTAGGTAAGTCTGTTTATATTGATGTAGTTTTTTTTTGTAATCAGTGTTTCTTTGTAGGTATCCTGGTTGTCGGGGTTGTGGTAATCGTTTTTTGCGATTACCACCCATCTGCTTTAGCTGGTCCAGTTGCATCCTGCATCCCTGTTGCCACAGGGATCTCTACTCTGCCTCCTACTACCAAGTCCTCTGTGGTGTCCACCTACCTCAGTTACCACAGCGGCAGATTAAGTCCTGTGGACAGCCAAGTGCCGGCGATCATATCTGGTTCCATGGGAACCGGGTTGCTAAAGATAAACTAAGAGATACGGGCAGGTAATAGCAACTTAAATCAGTGGTAATAAGTAACTTTGGCGGAGCCCATTAACCAAACACAATGAACTTCACATTCATGGACAAAAACCTACCTAAAATGTTCAAACATGGCTCCAAAGAACACTGTAATAGTAACATTATTGTGGCCAAAAATGAAGAATATAGAGATTATGTGCAAAATAAAAAAAAGCATAGGGGCAGAAACTTTTTAAGGCACTGTATATATAACAGTTTCCATATCTCGGCAAAACTTGAGATATTTCACATTATATTAACATTTGCTGTCTGGCTGTGTGCAAGCTATTGCTTCATATTACCAGTCCTTTAATGGGATTTTTTGACAGTACTTAGGAAAACAACTTTATATCAAATATGTTCAGTACTAATAAGCTTCTCAAATGTTTACAAATATAATTAGTGGATATTTTATACACACCAACATATATGTTAGGCTTAGTGGTCCTTTAGATAGAAAAGTTGCGCCTATAGAGATGATTGCTGATCAAAAGGAAGGGGGCTGGTATCTAATATAAAGCCTGTATTTAGGAACATTTCCAATTTAAGTCAATTAGTTGCGAAGATATGATTTTGTTGAAATTATAACTATTATTTCTATATAACATACATCACAGATCTAGAAATAATTCACACCTGTGCCCAAAGTACCTAAAGTTAACCCTTCGCAGAAGGATTGTATCCCCTGGGCTACAAGTGTTGGATGTGTACATGTAAAGAATCCCCGAGGCCTTGTTATTTCCTAAGGTATGACTGTCATTTATCAGACCTGTCATTACTGATAATTGATTTGGAAACTAAGGGAGCAACAAGGAGCAAATATACTCAAGAGGGACTAATTCCCCGTAATTGTAAGGCAGGTGACATCCACCCACTGCACCTGCTGATTAATCTGCCTCATGACACAGAGAAACAGGACATTAATGTACCTCCTCAATAATTAAAGCTTCTTTTCCGTTACACCGTGCATTTATTTAGATGTGTGTTAATAAAATGAACTGCAAATACACTGGTAGCCCCACTTAAAAAATACTGTTACCTCTAATAATGACACTTAATATTCATATTTTACCATTGAGTTTGTGGAATAAAACCCATAATAAAATAATAAATACAACAAATACCTGCAACGTTGACTAACATGATCGCATAATGCAGAGAATATGAGATTATGTCTTTCAACTGTAAGCACGGGTTCATTAATATAATGTGCAGCAAAAGGAACAAAGTAATTGGTAATCATTAATAGCTACAGCTGAGAATACAAATACAAAGTTAGATGATGCTATGTCATCAGCTTAAATTCTCCAGTGAACATCCACACGGCTCCATAGCTCAGGGGTTAGAGCACTGGTCTTGTAAACCAGGGGTCGCGAGTTCAAATCTCGCTGGGGCCTGTAAATATCTTTTTGTTTTTAAAACAAAGTAAATAGTAACCATAATACGCTAATTGCTTCCCTATTCTTTTAACATTTGTAGCACATTGCAAGTACACGATTTCTAAATATTTTACATAATATTTCTTCGCAATGCTAATGTTGTGTGGCTGACGTGAGTTTATTGTTAACTGCTGATCGAAAGTTCCGGGACCGCCGGTGCCCGATATAGGCTCATCTGCTCGCTTGTGGTAGGTGGAGTGTAGAGGTTCGTCCGCTCGCTGGCAGTGGGGGAGTACAAAAGGGGTCACGTGCAGGTTGGGGGAGAAGGGTCTATGGGAAATGCGGCCTCCTCCTTTAGGACTACATGCGCTACCGGCAGGAGGCGCTGTGATCAGGTATATTTCTTCACTGATAAGGTTTACACAGTTGCCTTTGGAGAGAACACCGAGGGAACCATGTAATCTATCCTGCTGGCTACCTTCTGCAAAACCACAGTTCTTATTTTTACAGATCACTTGCTTCACAAATTTGTTTTGAATACTTATAATTACATAGGTAGAAAAGTGAATGTGTTGATATGTATTATTTAACAGTAGGTTAATCCCAGATGCCTTATAAAATAATTTGGGGGCATGCCTATCAACACTTGATTGAACTATCGGGACACATTAGGCTTTATCCAATCTGATAAAACAATACTGTGAACCCCCATATAATGCCCATTCCGAACTAGCACATATCACTTCTTTATTGCATATAGTTGCGTCATTCCTGAAGGATTGGGACTGCTGGCACTTATGCCATGGTAAATGACACAATTACTGTGGCATTTCAAGGTAATGCATAGTTTTCTACACCCCTAGGAGGTGTGAGAGATTCTGGAATAAGAAGGAGACCTCTTACCTGGCACAAGGTAGCCAGAGACATGACACAATTCAGGCTATCAAGGCCTGGCCACCTCAGTATTAAACCACAGAGTGGTAGGGTCATGATGATGTTAATCTTTATTAAGATCTTATTCAAACAAGCGCATGCAGAGAATTCCCTAACAGGAAGCAATGTAAGAAAACTGGATGATGCAAAATAGTGCTTGCAGAGTTCTGTTGTGTTTGTAGCAGATGTCTGCAGACACCAGGATTATTGATCACAAGGGGCCTGATTCATTAAGGAACTTAAATTAAGAAGTTTCTTATTTAAGTCTCCTGGACAAAACCATGTTACAATGCAAGGGGTGCAAATTAGTTTTCTGTTTTGCACATAAGTTAAATACTGACTGTATTTTCATGTAGCACACAAATATCAACTTTAAATTTCAGTGTACAAATAAGCTATCAAGTATTTGTGTGCTACAGGAAAAAAACAGTCAGTATTTAACTTATGTTTGACCCCTGCTTGTTATTGGACCTGTGACCCTTCTCTTCTGACCTTGACCTTTTGGCTTAAATTCGGATTTTGCTTCTGCGCCTGTGAGTTTGACCCTTCGCTTGCCCTTGGATATTGCATCCGTGCCTGTGACCTTTGGACCTTGGATTTCTCTCATACTACAGTCCACCAATCACTCCACTTCTGGGAAACTCCTTTAAGTCAGTATACGCTACTCGACCCTCGGTCAGCCCGCAGCCCAGTCTGTCCCCACCACTAGGGGCTCCAGCGAACACCTGGCCTTCTGAGTAGTTCCCGAGTTTCACTGTACTGACTTGGGAGTTCCTAACAGTTGGGGGAAGGAGGATTATTGGAGAAATGTTACACTCTTGTGTATTCTGCATCATGTGGTCTCCCTCCCTCCTCTGCGGATTTTCAGGCTGCCAATTATAAAAGTAATATAAATGAATTATTTCATTAGTGTAATTAATTTGGCTGCCAGATTAGTAGTGGGTAGGTCATTGGTACTCACAGTGCGTGCGGCCATGTGGAGATGCTTGAGTGGCATTTGGGGTAAGTGGGGGAGATTTGGAGTGCAAATGGGATCTGAGGGCATGGTGGGGAATTTTGTGGCAAGTGGGAGGCCTGAGGTCCATGGTTTAGGGATTTTTTTTTTGCCAAGTGGGGTTCTAAGGGCATGTGAGGCTGCCCAGTGTACACAGCTTTCCTTTTGTGCCCAGCAGTATGCACCTCCCCATGTGGGGGCAAGCAGTATGCATGTCCCCTGTGCAGGCCAGCAGTACACAGCTCTCCCGTGGGGGCCAGCAGTACACAACTTTTCTGTGGGGGGCAGCAGTACAAGGCTGTTCTGTGGGGGCTAGCAGTACACGGTTTTTCTGTGGGGATAGCAGTACACAGCTTTTCTGTGGGGATAGCAGTACAAGACTGTTCTGTGGGGGCCAGCAGTACACAGCTTAACTGTGGGGGCCAGCTTTACACGGCTCCCTTGTGGAGTCCAGCAGTACAAATTGACCCTAGTCTGTGCATGTGTGTGTGTTAGGGAATTTAGACTGTAAGCCCCAATGGGGCAGGGACTGATGTGAGTGAGTTCTCTGTGCAGCGCTGCGGAATTAGTGGCACTATATAAATAAATGATGGTGATGATGATGAATTGTAAGTGATAATTGAAACATTTATGTAAAAAGTGAAAGGAGAACCGAAAATGTTAAATAAAACAAAGCAAAATCCAAACAGCACATTTCCTGTACATGGCTAACCCTGGAATACATGTTTTTGGCACAAGTTTAATTTTAAAACAGGTGGTTTAACATGTGATTGCAACAAATATCAACCAGAGGGCAGTCTGACTAAACATTTCAGAGAAAGATCAAGATTTTCTTACAACTGTGATATAAAGTCAGATGAATAATATGTGTGACTAAAAGTACATATAATATAATGTGCCTAAAAAAAATAATCACACAAATGTTTCCTTTTTGGCTTAGAAGTGTGGAAACCACCAACATGGGCGTTCTTTTCTTAACTTTTTATTTATTTATGTGATGACTTATTTTTTGTGATGTATATTTTCAAACACAATTATTCAAATAATGATCACTGTAACAAGTAATGCCTAAATTGTATTGTGAAGAAGAAAAATAATTGTTATTAGTAATGGATAACATCTAACACATTTACTATATGGTATAACACAGAGGTATCCAAGTTCAGTCCTCAAGTGCTACCAACAGGTCATGTTTTTGTCACGAGCCGCGGCTTTACCTCCAGCTGCCGTGGCTCGCTTCCCCTCAATGCCCCTCGTCCCGACCGTCATCATGACAACCGGGATGTCACTTCTGCCGCTACCCGTCCGTTGCCAGGGCAACAGTCAGGACGCTCCTTCAGTATCTGTACGCATCTCGGCAGGCAAAACACTGCCGGGCGTGTGATGTAATTCAATTAGCGCTGTGACCCAGCAAACTGTTACCCGGGCGCAGGCGCAGTATGATCACTTATCAGCTGGGTCTCATTTTGTGATTATGGAGCTTGCCTCCTTATTGGATGCTGTCAGTATTTAAGGCAGGGAGGACTTAGCCTTCTTGCCGGTTATAGCGTTCAGATTCTCTGTTAGCTTACCTGCTCGGTGCTGTGTTGGTGTACTCCCTGGATTGCTTTTCTGTGTATGACCCTCTGCCTGTTACCTGGACTCGGAATCATCGCTTGTTGCGCTGACCTTCTGCCTGTACCTAGACCCTGAACCTTCGCTAGTTGCCCTGACCATTTGGCGTGTTTACTGGACTCTGCTATTTGCCTGTGACCCTGACCTCGGCTTGCCTCTGACCATCCGCTCCAGCCTAGGCCAGCGCCTCCTATTCCTCCTGCGCTGCGACCATCTTTGATGAGCTTTTACTACTCTGAGCCTAAGACCTGGGGGCATCTGAGTACCTGTGAGCATATAAATCTCTACGGGAAAGGCGCCTGCTATTGGTGAAGATCTCTACCCTGCCTGTTCTAAAAGCTCATCTAGGTGGACGTAGGCTATAACAGTTTTCAGGATTTCTTTAACTCAACTGTGCATGATTAATCTATTTAGCTGGGTCAGTAATTATCGCACTTGTTTCTACAGACAGAAATACTGTCCTCTTTGCCACAACGCTCAGATGGGCCTTCTCTCGCCTCGAGTTCAGTCAAAGCTTTTCTCTGTGGACAAGATCTTCAGCTCCCCCCAATTTGGGTAGATGGTTACCCATAAGGGCCACCCAAACCTTTCAAACAAATTTGTGACACTCACACATAAAACAAAAGTGAAAAAGGGAGGGTGGAAGTGCATATGTAAGAATAAATAGTGCCAATTAAGGCCCCAGCCTTTCAGACGACTAGGAGAATGGAGATGGGAGGAGACTATCCAATGGAATAGGGCAATGCAGCTCTGCTAATCTGGATGTCATATGCTGGCAGTGTGACTTGTAATATGAAAACTACTCATGAAGATGGTAACAGAACCATGGGGGCAGGCTCTGTAAATAATACATAGAGCCACCCCATGGCTCAGTAACTTTCAGGATTCACTCTGTGCTCACATCTTATTAGGTTTGCACACAAAGGATGAGTGAGATTCTGCTGTCTCAGCTGGTATTTGCTAGACTCACCCAGAGGCGCGGAGTCTAGCAGAGTGGAAGGTATTCACCAGGAATCCCCGCAAGGAGATTTGGGCTTAAGCGGCTTCCACCCTGCAGGTCGCGGCCCTCTAGGGAAGTTACCAGTGAGACAGAACAGAGAGGTGACTTTAAGAGGCAACATGGCACTGAGGAGTAAACTCAGTGAAGGGCAGATACATGAGTCCTAGAAGAACACTAGAGAGGAAGAGATGATAAGCCCGAACAGTGTAATCCACGGTGAGATGTCTAGGCAGAGATCAGAGATACACAGTATATACAGCAGACGATGGACCACAGCTATTACCACTTGGAGGTGGAACGGATCAGCGAGGTCAGCGGTACATGTAGAGTAGATAGTGGACGATGATCACAGCGATTACCACTAACGAGTGGAACAGGTGGGCAGAGATCACCAGTATCCAGGTTATGCAGCAGGTGGTGAACCACAGCTATTGCCACTTGGAGGTGGAACGGATCAGCGAGGTCAGCGGTGCATGTAGAGTAGATAGTGGACGATGATCACAGCGATTACTACTAAGGAGTGGGACATGTAGACAGAGATCAGTGGTGTACAGGGTATGCAGCAGACGATGAACCACAGCTATTACCACTTGCAGGTGGAACGGATCAGTGGAGGTCAACGGTGCATGCAGAGTAGATAGCGGGCGTTGATCACAGCGAGTACCACTAACGAGTGGAACAGGTGGGCAGAGATCACCAGTATTCAGGTTATGCAGCAGGCGGTGAACCACAGCTATTGCCACTTGGAGGTGGAACGGATCAGCGAGGTCAGCGGTGCATGTAGAGTAGATAGTGGACGATGATCACAGCGATTACTACTAAGGAGTGGGACATGTAGACAGAGATCAGTGGTGTACAGGGTATGCAGCAGACGATGAACCACAGCTATTACCACTTGCAGGTGGAACGGATCAGTGGAGGTCAACGGTGCATGCAGAGTAGATAGCGGGCGTTGATCACAGCTAGTACCACTAACGAGTGGAACAGGTGGGCAGAGATCACCAGTATTCAGGTTATGCAGCAGGCGGTGAACCACAGCTATTGCCACTTGGAGGTGAAACGGATCAGCGGAGGTCAGCGGTGCATGCAGAGTAGATAGCGGGGGTAGATACAACGGAGAGCAGGAAGCTGTTTCAGGCCAGGTGAAGACTCGAAGAACCAGCACTGAAAAGGTGAGGGCAGGAACCCTATAATGGAGTACTGACCAATGGCGAGATAGGCCTGATAACTCAGGTGAAGCATAGCACAGGTGCAGACTGCTGCTGACTGCATGCACAATGAAGAGAATTAAGATGAAGGCAGGTGTGCCGATACTTGGGTGGAGATACCCGGAGAGCGGTATGTGACACATCTAGGGCAATGAGCAGAAGCCATGATTCCCTGTTTCTCTGACCACAGAGTCATTCTCTTTCAGGAAGTTCTGGGCAATGTTTCAACTGTGCTTTGCTAGAAAGGGTGTACGTATTGGAGGAGGTAAGGGATTCTTACATCACATGGAAGAATGATGAATGTTCTTTTGAATGTAGGTAAAATTTCTCAATTTGAGGCAAAAATAAGAGATCAGAGACACAGTACTGAACTGCCAAAATGATATGCAGGATAAGATGGAGAAACACAGTTTAGCAGAAAATCTCAGGCAGTAGACAGTCACTGGTAATGCAGAAGTATCTCTGACACTGATAGCAAATAGTCTCTGTTATAAATGATGTTGAATTGAGGCAGGTATACAGACAGACTGATGTTAACACAAACAACTGAGCACTCAGAAAGAACAGCGGCATTACTAAGACAGGCCCAGTGCCCTTCAGTGTGGAACGAAGAAATACTGAGCCAAGACGAAGTACTCTAGTATGTAATTGTAGTAGAGCTACTGCAGATCGAGTCGTGGTAACTACTGTTGTTTTTTACCAAGCTGAAATTTAGTACCCAACCCGTATGTATTAGGGCACATTGCCCTAATCTGATTTTTATATATACAGTCATGTTCTCCTCATTATTTTACAAATCACATAACTGCCTGGATAAATAATGTTTCCTCTGGGATAGGTCCCATTGTGTTGCTGGACAACATAACAGTCCCGTGACTACTATGGCTATAGTTATAGTTACTGTCCATCTCCCTTGTATGTCCTTGTCATGTCTATTGCTCGATTCTGTGTGAGTCCCTACAGTGTTACTCACACTCATTTGTGCTACTGATGTGTAACTGCTTCATCTATTTGTGATTCTGCCTAGTATATTAGTTATGTCTTATCTGTATCTGTACGATTGCCCGGCGCTATGGGATCTGCAAAATAATAATAATAGTTATGTCCTAATAATAGTTATGTCCTTGAATGATGTATCAAACCTCTCTAATCAATAACAATCACTCATGATATGTCCAGAAGGGTTCAAAGCCAAACTAACATTTTTGTGCCAAGATTATGTGTTGTGTCAAGCCATTATTTACAGGCGTTATGGGAATCAAGAGACAATGTAGAGTTATAATTAGCCCTGAAGCACTGTCACTCCCTTTAATTATGAGGCAAAAGCAAGTGTATAAAAGATCTTCCTGATAGAAGAAGGTCAAATAATCACTGGGACGTCACGGGGACGGGTGAGGATAATGTAGCTTAATGACCGAAACATCTTTTATATCTGTACAATTATCCATACAGTTACTATTATAGAAAACAACTAGTGTTTCACAAAAAGTTGTGATTGTACTATATATTTATAAATACAGTGATATATCTTTCACTCAGATATATTTTGCACAGTTGATTTTTAAGAATATCTCTGATGATTTCGGTATTTACTGTGATTTCCATGACTGGTTTGGGTGTCTGCACCGTGATGACAGTGTTCATTAACTCCCTCATCATTTCTGTCAACCTCATAGACAGTGTCAAGGGTAAGAGCTTCAGTCCATTCAAACTCATTGTGGTGACTTTATGTGTAGCCAATGTTTTATTTCAACTGATCATATTGATTAATGATTATATGAGTTTCCTGGATGTGATGCAGTCTACATTATATTCAGTCATTATATTCAGTCATGCTCATTCATCCAATCCTCTCCTTAAATAATGGTAACAGACTGTCCAAAGCCCTGAAATTAGCTATTGTAATATTTGTGCATGGTTACATTGTGTAATACAAGGTAGCCATTCAGGGCCTGATTCATCAAGGAGCGCAAATGCCGATACATGCCATATTTTGCATTAAATTGCTCTGTGCATTCTCAGAAAAAAACTATACGCCAGAGAACACAAGTGAATCCAATTAATCTTCAAGCACAAAGGACCCTTACTACAGCCTATGATTTCAGCAGCGGAACGGGGAGGGAACTGTGCGTATGCACATAGCCAATGTACAGTTAGGGCGTGGCAAGCTTGAGCGCACACGGCAGCACCAGCTACAGGTTTAGTGTAAGTGCCAATTACTAGTGATGAGGGTCGCGTATGCAAACTAGAACATGTTATTGCAGTCAGGAGCAACTGAATTACTATTTTATTAACAGGTGACATTATTAGTTGTTTATTTTTTGTTCGTGCATTCTTTTGGGACTTTATATTCCACGCGCCTTGTCAAATATGTTGCGTATGCGTAAGTACAATACAATAGTTAGTTTTGCGCACCTTAATGAATCAGGCCCTCAATGTGGCAATAGATAATATCTTTGCATCAACGTTCACTATCTACTACTACAGTACAGATACAAGTTATATTCCAAGAATTTTACAACAATTAAATTGAAAAGAAATATATATAGAAAATTTGATAGGGTACAAATTCTAAGTTTAATGCAGCAAGTGTAAATTAGAGGACCTGCAACTCTCCATTAAATTCATTCAGAGAAAGGAAAAAAAAAGAAAAAAACTAAATAGGTGTCTGTTTGCTTTCTCCTTATGTATTGGAAATAAATACACCAATGTTTATTTACATATACTCACAGTATAAAACATATTATTTGCACGTCTCCTTTGCATATCTTTTTTATGACTGTCATTTTTTAAGTCTAACATCTTTAAAGCCATTATTAGGGCGGTTTTTTTGGTGAAAATAAGATAAAGTGCTGCGTAATTATAGAATCACCAGCTTGAATGTCATTTTTGTTCTAATAGAAAATGCAGATTTTCAATGACTTTTGGGCAATATGGTTAAACAATCAATAATAAATTGTATAATATAAGTTAAAGGGCAATTGAAAAAAATCACAAATTCAAATGCAAATTGAAGTACTAAGTTGTATACAAATAGTTATTTGTGTTACTGTGATGCAAATTCTTAGCTATAAATATAAAAAGTGACCACATTTAACTAATGATAGTTATCACAAAAACCTAAGCAAATAGGCTGAAATTTGAGTATCTGGCATTTGTGATTTGTGCGCTTGTGACTTCGAAATTACTAGCTATGTTTAGTGATGCATAGATAAACCTGTACACATAGATAATGTACACTATATACATAGATAAACCTGTACACATAGATAATGTACACTATATACATAGATAAACCTGTACACATAGGTAATGTACACTATATACATAGATAAACCTGTACACATAGATAATGTACACTAAATACATAGATAAACCTGTACACATAGATAATGTACACTATATACATAGATAAACCTGTACACATAGATAATGTACACTATATACATAGATAAACCTGTACACATAGA
Organism: Mixophyes fleayi; assembly: GCF_038048845.1. Lineage (NCBI taxonomy): Eukaryota > Metazoa > Chordata > Amphibia > Anura > Limnodynastidae > Mixophyes > Mixophyes fleayi. Next base: position 315,157,131 of record NC_134402.1, read on the forward strand.
TAATGTACACTAAATACATAGATAAACCTGTACACATATATAATGTACACTATATACATAGATAAACCTGTACACATAGATAATGTACACTATATACATAGATAAACCTGTACACATAGATAATGTACACTATATACTGTACACATAGATAATGTACACTAAATACATAGATAAACCTGTACACATAGATAATGTACACTATATACATAGATAAACCTGTACACATAGATAATGTACACTATATACATAGATAAACTTGTACACATAGATAATGTACACTATATACTGTACACTTAGATAATGTACACTAAATACATAGATAAACCTGTACACATAGATAATGTACACATTATACATAGATAAACCTATACACATAGATAATGTACACTATATACATAGATAAACCTGTATATATAGATAATGTACACTATATACATAGATAAACCTGTACACATAGATAATGTACACTATATACATAGATAAACCTGTACACATAGATAATGTACACTATATACATTGATAAACCTGTACACATAGATAATGTACACTATATACATAGATAAACCTGTACACATAGATAATGTACACTAGATACATAGATAAACCTGTACACATAGATAATGTACACTATATGTACACTAGATACATAGATAAACCTGTACACATAGATAATGTACACTAGATACATAGATAAACCTGTACACATAGATAATGTACACTAGATACATAGATAAAACTGTACACATAGATAATGTACACTATATGTACACTAGATACATAGATAAACCTGTACACATAGATAATGCACACTATATACATAGATAAACCTGTACACATTGATAATGTACACTATATACATAGATAAACCTGTACACATAGATAATGTACACTAAATACATAGATAAACCTGTACACATAGATAATGTACACTAAATACATAGATAAACCTGTACACATAGATAATGTACACTAAATACATAAATAAACCTGTACACATAGATAATGTACACTAAATACATAGATAAACCTGTACACATAGATAATGTACACTAAATACATAGATAAACCTGTACACATAGATAATGTACACTAGATACATAGATGAACCTGTACACATAGATAATGTACACTATATACTAGAGATGGGCGGGTCCGGTTCCCCGAGAACCGAACCCACCCGAACTTTGATTATCCGAGTACCGAGCTGAGAAGCTCGGTACTCTCCCGCCGGCTCCAAATCCAAATCGAGGCCGAACGTCATTGTGACGTCGTCGGATCTCATGGCTCGGTTCTCGCGATACTTCAAGATTATAAATACACGCCTCCACAGCAATCCATCGCCATTTGACAGAGGGAGAGAGCAGGGTGTAGTCACAGGCTGATTAGAGCAGGGACAGAGAATACAATAATCTTATTCCGATTGCTGTAACAAAAATCGCTAGAGAAGAGAGGAGGATAGAGGTTTATTTTATTTTTGTAATATTTGGCACTCCCCAGTGCTTTTGGGGTGTCCCCCATAATTGTGCATAAATATTTCTGTCTGTCAAAATTACTATCTGTCAGCAGTATCTACCAACTAATTTTTAGCACTCCCCAGTGCTTTTGGGGTGTCCCCCATAATTGTGCATAAATATTTCTGTCTGTCAAAATTACTATCTGTCAGCAGTATCTACCAAATAATTTTTAGCACTCCCCCGTGCTTTTCGGGTGTCCCCCATAATTGTGCATAAATATTTATTTATACATAGATAAACCTGTACACATAGATAATGTACACTAAATACATAGATAAACCTGTACACATAGATAATGTACACTAAATACATAAATAAACCTGTACACATAGATAATGTACACTATATACATAGATAAACCTGTACACATAGATAATGTACACTATATACATAGATAAACCTGTACACATAGATAATGTACACTAGATACATAGATAAACCTGTACACATAGATAATGTACACTAGATACATAGATGAACCTGTACACATAGATAATGTACACTATATACTAGAGATGAGCAGGTCCGGTTCCCCAAGAACCGAACCCACCCGAACTTTGATTATCCGAGTACCGAGCTGAGTAGCTCGGTACTCTCCCGCCGGCTCCGAATCCAAATCGAGGCCGAACGTCATCGTGACGTCGTCGGATCTCGTGGCTCGGTTCTCGCGATACTTCAAGATTATAAATACACGCCTCCACAGCAATCCATCGCCATTTGACAGAGGGAGAGAGCAGGGTGTAGTCACAGGCTGATTAGAGCAGGGACAGAGAATACAATATTCTTATTCCAATTGCTGTAACAAAAATCGATAGAGAAGAGAGGAGGATAGAGGTTTATTTTATTTTTGTAATATTTGGCACTCCCCAGTGCTTTTGGGGTGTCCCCCATAATTGTGCATAAATATTTCTGGCTGTCAAAATTACTATCTGTCAGCAGTATCTACCAACTAATTTTTAGCACTCTCCCGTGCTTTTCGGGTGTCCCCCATAATTGTGCATAAATATTTATTTATACATAGATAAACCTGTACACATAGATAATGTACACTATATACATAGATAAACCTGAGCTTAAGCAGCTGTTTCCCTGTGACACAAGACCAGGTGCCACATTCAGAGCCTAGAGTGCAGTTCACAGAGATGGATAAATCAAGAAACAGTTAGACCATAAACATGTATATAGGGGTAATAAAAGTTCATGAAAAAGAAAGTCCTCTTTATTTAAATTATTTCATATATTGGTACAGAAATATGAATAATACCTCATGTTTTCATTTTGCTAGATACACACTGATTTACAGTCTTAAGGATAAGCGCTGACAACTGTCTTTTTGTTTTGTACACATATATGGGCATTGATATTGCCATGCAGCTGATACCATATATAACATGAGATATACCGAGCACTGGCGTATGTTTTCTCTTGTTTTGTTTTATATATTGCTTTATGTTGTCTTAGCAACTGTATATCAGGCCTATTTAAGGTTCTTTTTGTGTGGCTCACAAACCAACCCTAGCTAGATGCAAGCCCCTGTAAATGGGAGGTGAGTGCATCTGATTTTAACTGCATTTTAATACTGTTTAAAGAATATAGGTGAGTGTAGGACTTGTATATAATGGGGTCCCCTTTACGCTGAGATGCAGGCTTAAATATTTGATCAAAATATGAACTAATACTTCATGTTTGCATTTTGCTAGATACACACATATATGCAGTGATAAGGATAAATGCTGACAACAAATGCGTTTTTGATTGGTACATGTTAGGTTTGGTACATACTACAGAGTTTTCAGACGATTATCGGGCAAATCACCCAATAAATGACTGTTCGGCCCAATATTGCATTAGCTTGTATGCTGCAACAATGAACGATTATAAGCCGTTTGTAACGTTGAACAAGATTTTTAAAAGGGACTAAAAATCTCTTTCAATGATGGATCTATGTTGATACAACTCTGCAGTGTGTATGCACTCACGACCACAGTGTCCATAGATCTCTATGGGCTGTGCAGAGTCAATATCTTTGCAGCCAATGGTTTTTACAGATGAAGAGCAGGGATCTGACGGTAAATTGTGTAAAACTTCAATAGTGTGTACACAGGAATCAGCATGCTGATCAGGACTTTTTCTCAGTTGCTAGTAAAATTGCAAAAACTATTGCTAGAATTTTGCTGTAGTGTGTACCCAGCCTAAGCTTACCACATCATACAAGTTTAGCAATAGATGGGATTAACTAAACAGAATCCCATCGTTTCTACCTTGTTTATTTAACTTGAGATATCTTTCTTATTTGTCTGCCAATATGTTGTGTGTCTACTATATGGGTTCACAAGGCTTTTCTTCTAATTTATTTATAGTTTAAATAATTAAATGCCCCAGATTATGTGAGTAAATATATTACAGGCATGTGAATACCCACTGTTCTAATTCCTCATTTCCTGTATTTTATAAATTATTTTAGTCCACTTCACACTAACCCAAATGGTTATTCTGAATATATATTGTAACAAAGAACTATCATTCTATTTTGTAATATTCCCATTTATTTTTAAATTATTTGTACTTGAAATATCCAGATATATTATATATGTATACATTTGGTATATATTCCTCTACGGACAAAATTGAATGGAATACTTGTAAAAATTGTCTTTAACCATTTTTACCTCTGTCTGTCTCAAAACAGCAGTAAATGGAAAAACGTACTTTCCCTTTTAATTACTGGTACAGAAAATCATTCATATATTTTGTTTTCTGGGGCAGTGACATATCTTTCACAGTGATATATTTTACACAATTGACTTTATTCAACCATTTACAAATATCTCTGATGCTTCCTGTATTTATTCTCGTTTCCGTGATTGTTTTGGGCATCAGCACGGTTATGGTGGTATTCACCAACTCATTTATCATTGTTGTCAACCTGTTAGACAAAGTCAAGGGTAAGAAACTCAACCCAACTGACCTCATTGTGGTAACGCTATGTGTATCCAACATTTTATTTCAGTTTATCATGTTGATTAATGATTATATGAATTTCCTGGATGGTGAGGTTCTCTTCACTGATGAAGTCTACATTACGTACACTGTCATGCTCATTCTTTCCATCTACTCCAGCTTCTGGTTCACAGTTTGTCTGTCCATCAATTACTACTTGCAGATTGTAATATCGACTCATCCATTGTTAATCCGACTGAAGCTTGGATCTTCCCAGTTGGTTCCACAGCTCATAATGGCCTCAATTTTTATATCATTGGCGACTGGTCTACCTGCAGCCTGGAATTTCCACAAGGAACCACAAAATTTTAACATGTCAAGTAATCAGAGTGTGGAACTATTTCTTCCTACCTTGAATGTTGTATATCTACTACCGAGTACCCTCATCAGTTGCTCCTTTCCATTAATTTTAGTAGGAATTGCCAATGGACTAATTATCAAGTCACTTGTGACTCACACTCACACATCAGACCGAAACTCAAACGGAGATCTCAGTGCTCGGGCAGAAGGTCGGGTGCGGGCAGCAAGAACTATAAGCTGCCTTCTGTTCCTGTACATATCCTTTTATATATCAGAAATCCTTGCCTTTATAGAGATCTTCCCCCCAAATAGTCCCGGATTTTGCTTTTGCTTAATCGTAATGTATAGCTATTCCCCAGCACAATCAATTGTCCTAATTTTTGGGAGCCCAAAACTAAAACAAGTGTCATTACATTTAATCCATTTTATAGGAGGCCTCAAGAAAACAAAGTCTAGAACTCCAACAGTCTTGTTTATCAAGCTCAGAATTAAGAAAACAGTGAATTTACCAGAAGTGTGAACAATACACATTTACAATGCAGTGTGTAAGAGCTGAATCCATTCCAAAAAAGTGATTGAAATTGCAACATATCATAAGAAGACTTCCATGTCACAATTTTGGTTATTGAGATTTTGTTAAACCTTATGATATTTGCAAAGTACGTTTATGAAATTAAAACGGAACTTTTTTTTTATTGTTGAGACGATTTCTTAGATTGCCACCAGTTAGCATCTTTTAAGTGGTAAGAAAATGTAAGCCCATGCATGTTGCATTATTGGCAGGGGCTTTGAGTGATTGGCTAGATATCACAGCATCTGTGGCCTGATACCCATATAATTTATTCATATTGGATTAATATTGGGCATGTCCTTAAATGAAGTTCGAAGATAACCGCTATTGGCCTATATATGAGGTCATCTTCTGACCAGAATTAAAGTCTCCAATGTGTACTGGAAGTGATTGACCACTTGGTCCAAGTGCCTCATCCAAATTGACCACCCATCATCATCATAATCATCACCATTTATTTATATAGTGCCACCAAATCTGCAATGCTGTACAGAGAATATCTGTCACTCACATCAGACCCTGTCCCTTTGGAGTTAACAGTCTAAATTCCCCAACACACATGGACACGCACACGTGCAAGCACACACACATGTTAAATTTTGTTAGCAGCCAGTTAACCTACCAGTATGTTTTTTGAAGCGCGGGAGGAAACCGGAGTACCACGCAAACCCAGGGAGAACATACAAACCCATGTGTGTATGGCCCACTTTAGAGAAGAAAACATTATCAAAAACTCTACACACATTCACATTTTCAAAGAAATACAAACAGAAACAAAGTTATATGTGTTGACAGTCAAATATATCATCAGCATAACTGACAAAAGGGAAAATGTATTTAGCTACTATCCATGCTTTACATTGTCCAGTTCACAAGGTACCTGACTGGTGAGTAGACTGTATAATTTGAAATCTAAAATATATGTTTTTTGGTCAATTTCAATATGAGTGTTTATTGATAAATCCACAACTGAAAAAGAAAAATATATCAAAATATAGATAGATCCAATAAATATTTCTTATGAAAAAGATGTATCATTTTCTTATTTATTTTCAAGAAATTAGTTTTCACATCATTCATATCTAAAAACCAGACATAGAAAAACAAATGACTATTTAAAATTCTGTTTGTTACAGCGCACATAACAACAGACTAGGGCTAAAGGGAGCTGTAATGTGTAAGATCCTTCTGTGAGATGAATTAATTCAATGTGATAATGTAAAGTTCTGATTATGGTGTTCTCATAGATCAGGGGTGGCCAACCAGTCAGAGACCAAAAGTCAAAAAATATCTATAGGTACCAGACAGAGCTAACTTTACGTTTTATATGTGTGTGCATATATATTAACCCAGTATAAACATGCATGTACATACCATGCACACTTACATTGAAAATATATCATCATTTACAACATCTCACTAGCAAAAAAGATATCCAACATTGCCAAAATGTTCAGAATAATCATCAAACCAGCATAGCTCTTCACTGTACAGCTCTTACCTCACTACTGTGTCCAGCGAAGGAGGTATCGAAGAGCTACTAATAGTCTCTTCATAATAACTCACGCTGCCACTACATCCACAATCATTCAGACCTCTTAAAATAAACCTCTGACCTCTTTATATGCCCATCGGATCTCCAAACATGTGATCAGACCTCTCCACATTCCCACATGCACAACAGTTCTCTCTAAATTCCCATCCGTCCTTTCCACCTGCTATCAGGTCTCTCCACATGCTACTTACAGGCACATCAGTCTTCCCACATGTCATCACACCTCTCCATATGCCCCAGAAATGTCTGTCAATTTTTTCCCACATGCCCATCAGACCTCCCCACATGCACCTTACATGCCCATCAAACCTCCCCACATGTACCTCTTCACATGTCCATCAGACCTCCCCACATGTACCTTACATGCCCATCATTCCCCCCCACATGTTCCTTACATGCCCTTCAGACCTCTCCACATGTCCCATACATGCTGATCAGACCTAACCACATGTACCTTACATGCACATCAGACCTCTCCACATGTCCCTTACATGCACATCTGACCTCTCCACATGCCCATCAGACCTCCCCACATATCTCTTACATGCCCATCAGACCTCTTCACATGTTCCTCTTCACATGTCCATCAGACCTCCCCACATGTACCTTACATGCCCATCATTCCCCCCCACATGTTCCTTACATGCCCATCAGACCTCTCCACATGTCCCTTACATGCTGATCAGACCTCCTCACATGTACCTTACATGCCCATCAGACCTCCTCACATATCTCTTACATGCCTATCAGACCTCTTCACATGTCCCTTACATGCCCATCAGACTTCCTCACATGTATCTTACATACGCATCAGACCTCCCCACATATCCCTTAAATGCCGATAAGACCTTTCCACATGTCCCTTACATGCCAATAAGACCTCCCCACATATCCCTTACATGCGCATCAGACCTCCCCACATGTACCTTATATGCCAATAAGACCTCCCCACATGTCCCTTACATGCCCATCAGACTTCCCCACATGTCATTATACCTCTCCACATGCAAATCAGACATTCCAATATGCAACCAGTTTTCACCACATGCTCTTTACATTCCATCAGACCTCCGTACATTCCCCTTATATGGCAACACACCTCTCCACATTCCCCTCATATGCCTATTCGCCTCGCCACATGGCATTAGATCTTAAAAGATAGATATGCAATAGTGTATTTATAACCACGAAAACCGATATGTGAACTGCGGATAGTTTATAACCTTTTTAATATAACAATTCATTAAAAATATACAAAACATAATAAAACATAATTTTTGCTGTTTGAATCACATAAATAAAACATACAACATATTCAGCAGCAGTTGCACATCCCCAAAAAACACTATATATTATTATATTCTAATCTTTTCTATTTTCAGAACCTGGCCATTTTGGAAGGGTCATTCAGTGAAATCTATATTTAAAAATGGCTATTCGTGAGAGTCAGCACGCAGCTGCACACCTGAAAAAAAAGCTATATATTCTGATCTTTTCTATTTTTCAATACTAATCCATTTTGGGGCAATAAATCTGTCATGATCTTAGCCTTGCAAAGTAAATTTAAAAACACTACAATGTTTTCTACAATAAACTATTTCTTACCAGCGCTTCTCTTATCTACTGTTAACATATTCCACACAATTCCTTCTACTTTCTCAGTCCCCTCTTTTGATTAAAAATTTAATCTATATCCTCTAAACTATACCCTGCCTGTAGTCCTGTTTCGCTGCTGTTTAGACCCAACTTCACAATATGATTCCCTAAAGGTTTTACATAATGGAATCTTATAGATTCATTCAAGCCTAGTGGCCGTACCAAATGGAATCTCATCTTAACTGTGGATTTCATGGGGAAGGAAAAAGGAAAGGGAGGGAGAAAATACACAGTGCGCTCAGCAAGTTTATATGTCACTTATTTCACAATAGGAAGGATTGTCCATTGTGCTGCATATTTTCATAAGGATAGGTTTCAGTAGTGAGCATGTGGAATCCAAGGAAAAGGTTCTTGATTTCTGCACTGATCACAGATGGCAGTAGTGCTGAAAATTCCACAAAGGGCACACTCATCAGGTGGGTTGTACTGTACAGCGGTTAAGAAAGGTGTAGTAGCCTTAATATTTCTGAAGAGAAACACAGCTTTAATACACTTGTTGATGAGTCAAATCGTCAGATTTATATATAAAGATTTATATATATATAGATTTATATATATAGATTTATATATATATATATATATATATATATATGTACCATAAGGATTAGTAGGATTAGTCCTTGAATTACAAAATGTATCAGACCTCCTCCTATAACCTTGAACCAATTGGCCGGATTCAGCTACAAGGACCATCCTTCTAGAAAAGCATCTCCAGTGTGCTCCTTTGAAAATGTATATTTCATGTCTCTTATTTCTTGTAAGTGATCATCAAGTATGTTCTCTGGGTCATCTGTTTCATTAAAGGAGAAGGTGCAACACTGGGCTCGAAACTGAGTGTTTAGGGTTAATCAGTACCCTCTGTCAGGTAATCCAATATTAACCATTTTCTTGTGTAAATGTAATTATGTGTTGGGTTTTTGTTAGTGGGGCTCTGGAACCATCTGATACACCTTTCTTCGGGAGGGTGTCCACAATACTCACAAATACATTTCTGTATTGGGGGTAAAACCCTACAGTCATGGGTTTGTCTTTTCTTTTTATGTTTGAGTGGATCTTTCATATTGTAATTTTTCTCATTATGTATCTCATTATGTATCTCATTTCTCATTATGTAATGATCTCTATACTACTATTGACATGAGTCTTTTTCTTCCAGACCTGGCTTTCTTTTGTGAATGATAAGCACCTACAGCCCACAAAAAAAGAAAATAACTTGCAGTCAATATACCTCCCACTAATATCATTGAATACCACTCTCTGGTATTCCTTGGACCTTTAAGTAAATTGTATTTATACATTTTACTCAGACTCCCCTTTTCTGAAGATCTTGCAGTGCGAAGAGTGTATCCAGGTATCTCTTCCGTGCACCTTCACTGACATGGGATTCATCAATAAGATCTGGTATGGTCCTTCGAACCTGGGTTCAAGAGCTTTTCTCACATATTTCTTTATAACAACCCAATCTCCAGGTTTCTACCGATGAGTGTTAGGATCCTGGTTTGGATCAAGAATGGAAGAGAATACCTTGTGGTGGATGTTAGTCAAATGTTTCCTGTTTCTGCATTTTCAATTTTAATGTACTATTCAGCCTTTCTACCTGCCCACTACTTTGGGGGTGTGTAGTGCTGATGTGATATCCACTTCTTCTAGAATCTGCTGTTATGCCTTGGCCATAAAATGGGTACCTCTGTCACTCTTGAGCACTTCCGGAACCCCCATATCGACATACTACATCTGACATCAGTTTCTTTGCCATGGCTTTGGAGGTTACTGTTCTACAAAGCCACACCTCCGGCCAGTAACTAAATAGGTCAGTGCACCCTAGGGCATACTCATAGCCAGCTACTTTTGAAGCTACTGTATGAAGTCAATCTGTAGCTTTTTAAAAGTGTACAGAGGCTGTGGGGTACTTTTGGGTGGGAATTTTACAGTCCTACCAGGATTGTGTAAAGCACATATCACACATCCAGATACAGATACTTGTGCAAGTTGTACAAATCCAGGAGCCACCCAGTTTTTTGCCAGGTCCTTTACCATGGTGTCCTTGGACACATTGATCTTTCCATGTAGGGCTTGTGACATCACTGGGTACAGTGCCTTTGGCAAACAATAGTGTTCCTGCAGCTGCCATTCAATTCCTTGTTCCTCTGCCCCAGCCTTTTCCAGGCCTGTTTGTCAACATTTGGGGCTTGTTCTTGAAATTTTATGAGCGTCTCTAAGTCTGGGATTGGGGTTAGGGCCACAATATTTATGTTCACAGGGTTCAGTGGTATTACAGCAGCTTGCTTTGCAGCGGCATATGATAGGACATTACCTTTGGCTTCTGAGGTCTGCTCTCGAGTGTGTGCCCTGAGGTCTGCTCTCGAGTGTGTGCCCTGAGGTCTGCTCTCGAGTGTGTGCCTGTACTTTTATCACCGCTAGTTGCTTAGGCAGTTTGAGAGCAGCAAACAGTGACCTAATGAGTTCTGCACATCCTCTGTATGTCCTAACACCATGGGGGCTGGGAGTTTTTTTTCCATCAGTAGTGCAGCTGCCACTACTGATTTAACACATGTTGGTGCTGCCCTGATTACAGGGTCTAACTGCATAGAGTAATATGCTAAGGGTCTTTCTTTCCCTCCATGTGCTTGTGTGATCACTCCCTGGGCATGTTCCTATGTTTCATGACAAATCAGATTAAACAACGTGTTATAATCTTGCAAAACCATTGCTGGTGCTGAGGTTACATCAGCTTTCAGTTGGTTAAATATTTGTTCCTGCTCAGGGGAAAGTGTAAATAGCTTTCTATCCTCCAGAAGTGCTAATGCAGGAGCACGGATAATAGCTCATAAAGTCTTAACTCTTTTTCTATATCATGTAAATCTTTCTAGTGTTTACTTATGTTTGTTGTGTCTGTGGACTCACATAACCCAAAACATATTGCAACCTTCTACTCATTGAGAGTTGGATAAATTCTATCTGGATTACCTAAAGGGTCTCTCTGTGTAGCTGGGAGGTGTGTTGGTTCTGTGAAAACAGCCCAAGATTTGCCTGTAAATTGGTTAAACAGCTAGCAGAATTTTACAGCTACCAAGAATTTTGGAGCATACCAATAGGCCATAATCAATTGAACCATAGCAGTCTTTGATAAGTGTGTTAAACCACGACTAAGTTGTGCCAAAACAGGGTACAAACTTTATTTTTGGTGCTACAAGCTTACCATAATTACTGCATCACAAAGCTATGTTGTCTGGTTCACATCCTCCCTGCTTGCTAGCTGGAGACCTTCTGTGAAGAACAAACTTTTTTGCATAGAGATTAACATTTGTTCATTTGGAATTCCAGTAACAGTCATTAATTTACATTTTTGTTCTGCTATCCCTTTTTCTGCTGCTGACTTTACTACTTTGTCAACTTTGGTATTAAACAATTCCCTAATCAGTGTGTGTGTTGTTGTATGTTCATTGTGCTTTGATGTATGTAACTGTCACGAAATCTGGTGAAATTTAGAGAGTCCTGTGTATCTGCCAGTAACTGATGCTTAAACTGGGGCGCGGAGTCTAACGGTAGGTGGTATTCACCATATCCCTAGGAGAGGGTATGGGCTTTGCAGTACCTATTACCACAGGTCACGGTTCCCAGCAGTAGAGATGGCAGAACAATCGATGGAGCCTAATGTGGCAGGAACGCTATGATGCTAGGACTAGCTCCAGGAGAAATATGAAAGCTACTAATAGTAGCTTAGCAGATTCATCAATGGAAAGTCAGAGTAACGACATGAAACACTGGCACATCGGCAGTTCAGTAGAAACAATAACAATGTGGAATTTAGCTGATCCGTTAAATGGTAACTCAGAGCGACAGCAGATGAATTCTGGTACAGCGGCAGTTTAATGGAAACAATATCAATGAAGAACTTAGCTGATCCGTTATATGGTAACTCAGAGCAACAGCAGATGAATTACTGGTACAGCGGCAGTTCAGTAGAAATAACGATGAATAACTTAGCTGATCCGTTAAGATGGTAACTCAGAGCAACAGCAGATGAATTACTGGTACAGCGACAGTTCAGTATAAATAATGATGAAGAACTTAGCTGATCCGTTGAGATGGTAACTCAGAGCAACAGCAGATGAATTACTGGTACAGCGACAGGTCAATAGAAACATTAACGATGAAGAACTTAGCTGATCCATTGAGATGGTAACTCAGAGCAACAGCAGATGAATTACTGGTACAGCGGTAGTTCAGTATGGTAACTCAGAGCAGCAGGTGTGAGGAGTTCCTAACGAGGCTGGAGTTCCCGTAGAGAAGCGCTGAAGACGAGTCAACCAAGCCGAGCATGAAACATAGAACACCGCTGCAGAGGACCGTCAATGTAGAAGTTCTAGCAGAGACACGGAAGAGATCCTAAGGCTGACTTGGAAGAGTAATGCACTGCAGCTACATGTAAGTTTACGAAGGAAGCCCAATCCTGATTAGAGTGAGTAACTCGAAGAACAGGCATCCAACAGCAGGAACTAGAAGGTTTAAATAGCGCTACAAAATACCACGGCCAATGAGAACGGATGGGAGTTCATAAAGGTGAGTGGTGGCTGACACACGCACAGAACAAACCACCAGGTGAAGACTAATAGCAAAACACTTAGTTCAGGATGCCATGTTCACCGCTTATGAGATAGAGGTAACAAAGCCGGGATCCTTCCATGGGGCCGGCGTGCGATAGTAACACGCTTGTCAGTATCAGTGTGTGTCCACCCCTATCACTGTGTTTTTCTGTGTAGCTTTACTGTTACGCTATGCTTTCCATGCCATGAATAAGTGATTTCCTCAAAAGGGCAGTCCCTAATCTCACTAACAGGGAATGTCAGAGTGACGTGACCTGGTTGCATGCTCAAAGTCACTCCTATTTCATCCTCATCTAACACAGCCCACTTGAATGACTCTGATGTCTCTTCCTGTATTTCAATAATTCCATCACACACAGCCCTCTCAAAAGGTTTCAGGCATTCAGCCATTTTAAAGGCAACACTGTCTCTCTCACAAATCAGAGTACTCTCGTTAGATACCTTGCATTGTGTCTGCAAATCACTAAGCACTTTCTCAACAGAATCTCCCATTACCAAACATTCACGCATATTTTCAGATTCTGTGTTTTCCCCATCAAAGTATAAATGTATCCACTTGAACAAGTGGCATTAAACCTTGACCAACAAATTTTCCAAAGAACAACAAATAATATGCAAAACATACCTTAAACAAAACAAATAAAAAGTTTCCTCTGATTGGCTTTTATGGCTGAGACACAGCGACACACAGACCAGGCAGGACTGCAGAAAGACACAGAGGCACAGCAAAAACTACTCACCACGTGGATTCATTCCGTGGGTCACAGTATACTGACCATCTCGCTTTTGGGAGATTCCAACGAAATGTCATTTCCAACCTATACTATACATGGATTGAAGATGAGCTACATACACAAAGGAATTCTTTATGCATGTATTGATCGATCAATTGATCAATTAGAGAACAGGGAGAACACAACATCTCTTGTGTGTATAGAAACTACTCTGTTTATTACAATCAAGGTTGCACATTCTTATAGCACTCAGAAACTATTTCTAGCTTGCAAATGATATAACACCTGGCATCATATGTCTAAAATAATTGGGGCAATAAATCTGTTATGATTTTAGTCTTGCAAAGTAAATTTCAAAACACTACAAATGACAATGTTATCTATAATAAGCTATTTCTTGTCAGTGCTTCTCTTATTTAGTATTAACATATTCCACACATCTCCTGGAACATTGGCACATACTCATTATTTTTCTTAAGACTTATACATTTATAGAAATCTTAAAGGCACAATATACATTATTAAATGATTTATAAATCCTAATTTCTCAATGGACAGAGGCATCAGTAGATATTTAGATGAGTAGTTACCAAATTGTAAAGTGCTACCTAAATTGCTGTACAAATAAATGAGCATTCTGAGAGACGAAGGTGGTCTGCTGTTAAGAGCGATTACCTGTCCTCGTTCCAGCACTCTCAGCTGCACTTCCGGGTTTGTGGTGAGAAGCTCACGTGACTTCCCTCCCCGTTGGAACACATCATGTGAACTCGTGGCGGGGAATCTGAAATAAAAGGAGGATCTGACATCATACCTGTGTCAGATCAACAGGTTAATTCTCCTGACTCAGTCCTTGTGTTTCCGGAGTCCTGTGTGGCTGATTGTTCTGGCGTTTCTGTCTTGGCTCCCTGGATAGCTGCATCTCCGCTGTCTAATCCGGAGTATCGCTGCCAACTGACCTGTGTACCGAACTGGCTTGTATACCACACCACGCTTCTGTCTAATCCTGAGTACCGCTGCCATCTGACCTGGGTACCGAACCGGCTTGTATACCACACCACGCTCCTGTCTAATCCTGAGTACCGCTGCCATCTGACCTGTGTACCGAACCGGCTTGTATACCACACCACGCTCCTGTCTAATCCTGGGTACCGCTGCCATCTGACTTGTGGACCGAACCGGCTTGTGTACCAGACCATTTTCCTGTCTAATCCTGAGTGCCGCAGCCATCTGACCCATGTACCGAACCGGCTTGTATACCAGACTACTCCTGTCTACTCCTGAGTGCTCTGTACACCTAACCAGATTGCATCTAGCCTCTCCGCCTGCTCTGTCCAGATTGTCATCTACTACCCTCCAGTGAATACCACAGCACTCTCAAGGTACCCTATTACTTCTCCTATTGTATTGTCAGTTTTACCTATTCCGCTCACGTCTAGGGACCAAACCAAGGACAGCGACCTGCAGTTTTCTAGCAGCTAAGTCCATCCCACCTTGCGGTGGTTCTTGGTGAAATCCAGGGGGCTGTTAGACTCTGCGCCTTGCTAGGTCTGCTACCGGTTCCAGCTCATATGCTTTTACTACATTCAGTTAAGTCCTGGGGCCATCCAAATACCTGTGCGTGCGTCCAACTTTATGGGAAAGGTGACTGCTATAGGTGCAAATCTCTCCTGCTATTTCTAAAAACTTATGACAGTTACTAAGAAGCTGTAACATCGTAAAGTATTATATCCTGGGACCAGTAGTGTAATAGCAATCTGATTTTCTATTGTTTGGTTTTGCTATTAGTAGTTAGCTGACTCCGCCACCATTTTTGTTTAAATAAAAACTGTTACCTTTTGCCAAATTTACATTGGTGTTCGTGTGGTTATTTATTTTTTAAGATATAGTAATAGTCTGAACATACCAAGGAGGTTTGGGTGCAATGATAGAGAGCTATCAATACTATGGAGTTTATTATTTTCTTAATTGAATCAGAGAAAGCAAATGTAATGATGGCAAGTTACAAAATCCTTCATTAAGATAGCTTGCTGCAGAGTGTGGGCAAAATTGGCGAAATTAGGGACTGTAGTGAAGGCATCATTTGAAAATAGACTGGAAATAAATGTTGATGCTATAAATATTTACCTACTTTTCGCAATTTTTAATTAAATCCAGATCCAAAACCAAAACCTCTTGTGATTTTTTGCAAACATGAACGTGATTTAGAACCAACACCAGTTCCAAATCAACACACATCTCAACAAAACACATACCGAATGAAAGCAAATATAAAATCATATATACAACATTATACAAAATACATTGCACTTATATTAATACAACTTGGGAAAATGAGAGGTAGAGATAGGGGTATGTTATTTTTTTTTTTTTTGATCCAGTATATAGCACCACCAGCAAGTACATCAAGCATGATCATTTTTATCTGCATAGACAATTGGAAGCCAAACTAGCATCAGGAATTTCCAACTAGATGCAATACATAAATGCACAGCTGTATAGCTAAAGGTCAGAATATACTGTTAATTCTGAGATCAAGCCATATCTAAGCCACTAATGAAAGTCTAAGTCAGTCACAGTATGCTGAGTCTAAGAGCAAGAACAAAATTGGCTAAAAAAAAAATCACCTAATCCCTTATATGTGAACCATGGAAAATCTATTTATCTTACATCTCCAAATAGTAGAACACATACTCATACTCCCTTGCACCGACAACCAGTGATTACCCAGGTAAAACAGCTGGAGAATCTTGGAGAGGTGCAGTGATTTGCAAGTTATCAGACATAAGATGACAAGGCACAACAAAGACAGGAATGTGAAGTTTATAATGGAAATCTGCAGTCACATTGTACTGTGTTATATAGGTTACACACAAGGAGGAGAGCTCCATTGCTCCATTGCTAATTGTCATTGCTGAAATAGAAATACTAGGACTGGCAGGCTTGGTCTTCTGAATTTGCAGTAAGTGTACGGTGTTATATAGGTTACACACAAAGAGGAGAGCTACATTGCTCAATTGCTAATTGTCATTGCTTAAATAGAAATACTAGGGCTGGCTGTCTTGGTCTTCCGAATTTGCAGTCAAATTGTACAGTGTTATATAGGTTACACACAAAGAGTAGAGCTCCATTGCTCCATTGCTAATTGTCATTGCTGAAATAGAAATACTAGAGCTGGCAGGCTTGGTCTTCTGAATTTGCAGTCAAATTGTATGGTGTTATCAAAATGGATTCCCAGCAGTACACAGAAGAGCAGGAGCACCAAGCAGCTGCTGGCACCAGTCATGATGATAGTAATCCATCTACGTCATCTGGTAAAGCCTATGTTAAAATGCATAACGTTGTAAGTCAGGGAAACAAAAATGTAAAAAAACACCTTTCATCTTGGTGAAGAAAAAAGTTATCTGCAGAAAAAAAAAAAATTGACAACATGCCATTCTACACATGCAGTGGCAAGGAAAGAATGAGGCCTTCGCCTTTCTCTATGAGTGCTAGTTCTGCATCTGTCACCGGGGCATCTTCTTGTAAGGTCAGTCATGACCAATCAAGACCTTGTCATTCGGACTCCAAAAGTGGTGTCCAAATACTTTTACGTGTAAAAGCCGAGCTGGAAGAAAACAGTAAGACATTAGAGGAAAATGTATGTTCAGATTCAGAAATTACACAAATTCCTGAAGAGAGTCTATCCACGAGTGCTATGTGTAATCCTAACCATTCTGATAGTGTACCCATAAAGAAGGCCCCTTTCAACATTTCTGCACAGGTGTGCATGAACAGCCCAAGTGTAGTCGGTGATACACAAATTGAAGATTCCACTTTGGAATTGGAACAGGATGAGGGGGATATTTGTGTAGCCGACGAGGGCGCTAATGAGGATGTTGATGAGAATGATGTTGTTTGTGTAAGTCTTGTACCGGTGGAAGCAGTTCTTGCACGTGATAAAAAGAAGGCCACTGTCATGCCTGGACATAAGACCAAAAAAATCTACCTCTTATGTGTGGAATTGTTTTTACCCAAATCCTGACAACAGTTTTCTAGCCATTTGTAGCTGTTGGGAAAATCAGAAACTTATGCTAAAAAAATAACAATCAGTCCATCATCAGCTAGAGCCCGACACCTGCAATCTACACCCACAACACCGTCTTCATCAATATCCTCAGTAGCGATTGGAGATAGTCCTGCATCCAAGTCGGTAAGTCTAGATGACTCCTCCACTATCCTGGATTCCTCAGAAGAATTCTTGAGCATTAGTCCCACTGCTGCTGCTGCTGCTGGGGGTGAATCTTCATCCCGGAAGCAGACCAAGAAGAAGACTATTAGTAGTTTACAACAATTGACTGTTATACAATCCTTTGCAAGAAGAAGCAAGTATGAAAGATGTCATCCAGTCGCAAAAGCGGATCACAGACGCCATGGCGACTATGCTAGTATTAGATCTGAGACCAATATTCACTATTAATACAGCTGGTTTTAGACAGTTACTTGAGGTCTTGTGTCTCCGTTACCAAATTCCATCACGACACCAGAGATGCTGTCTCTGGCCCAAAAAATATCTGGACATTTTTGGCATTCGGCAAAAGCATGTAGGAGATCGCAGCAGCTACAAGAGCAATTTAATTTGCCCTGCCACCAACTGAAGCAAGAGGTGGCGACAAGGTGGACAGCGAAAAGTCATCCAAGCTTACGCCACAAGCCATGACATTACTAAAGCGCAGTGGAGAATACTTTGCGTGCTGTGCAAGGTGCTGAAACCATTCGCAGTAGTCACTTGTGAAGTGAGTTCAGACACTGCTAGCTTGAGTCAAGCGATTCCCTTAATTAGACTTTTAGAAAAGCAGCTTGAGAAACTAAAGGAGGAGATTAAACAAAGCAATTATGCTAAGTATGTCGAACTTGTAGATGAAGTACTTTATTCGCTTCGCCAGGATCCAAGAGTTATCAAAATCTTGAAATCGGGTCACTACATTTTGGTGACTGTGCTTGATCCACGGTTTAAGGGCTATGTCTTCTCTTTGTTTCCAACTGACCCAGATCTGAAGAGATGCAAGGAGCTCCTGGTGAGCAAGATGACAGCTCTAGTGTTACCTGACAGGGCGGCGTCTCCTCCTTCAGTTTCTCACTCAACTGCTGCTAGGAAAAAACTTAGCTTTTCCAAGAGACCCAGGGATGATGCAGATGACTCAACACAACATTTTGACATCTGGTCTGGTCTAAAAGAATTGACCAAAAAACTTGACACCTCTGCCGTAACTCCACCTGATTATACTATCAACACCCAAAGGATGGTGGATGATTATTTTCACGGCAGCATAGAAATGGACACATCAGACAGACCCTTTACATACTGGGAGGAAAAAAAGGGAATTTGGAGACCCATGTACCAACTCGTTTTGTACTGCCTAAGCTGCCCACCCTCCAGTGTGTACTCGGAAAGAGTTTTCAGCACAGCCGAGAACCTTGTCAGTGATCGGCGTAGGAGGCTACTTCCTCAAAATGTGGAAAAGATGATGTTCATAAAAATGAACTTCAAATTCCACGAGGAAGGCTTTTCCCGCCAATTACATCAAAATACCGAGACTTCTGTAAATAGTGGATTCCATCGGTGATGAATTAATAGTGTGTGAGGAGTATGTACAAACTGATGAGGGTGAGGATGAGGATGATGACAACAACATCTTGCAACAGTAGAGTTTATTAATAGCACTGTTACCTTAGGTGCCTTAAGGCCATTGTTACCTTGTTTGGTGGGGGCCCAAACAAACAAAGCACTTCAGCCACAAGGAGTGGCACTTTTTGTGGCTGAAGTGCTTGTTTTTTTAAAGTGTGCATGTCCTTTTTAAGATCCAACATAAGGGTGGGTAGGAGGGCCCAAGGTCAATTCCATCTTGCAAACTTTTCCTTTCAGCTACCGCTACCGTGTGTCAATGTTACCTACATATGCTATATACTGTTGTGTGCTTAGCAAAAATCTTAGACACCCATTGATGATGCAGATGACTCAGCACAACATCTTTACATCTGGTCTTGTCTACTGTAAAAGAATTGACCAGAATTAGTGACACCTCTGCTGTAACTTCCCCTGATCCTACTATCAACTATCAACATCCAAAGAATGATGGAGGATTATTTTTTATTTTCTTGAACGGTATAAAGACAACAGTTTTATTAACAAAGAACAACATTGCTTGCAGAAGTGAGGTAAGCATGGATGTCTAAATAGACGTGTATATGCATTACCTTCCACTTTGCTGCTGTTTCATGGAGTGTTTGTAATATGCATTTTACGTCAAAGGTACCTAACTATATTTTCATTTTGTGGGAATTGGGGCTGATTTGGAGCTCAGTGATGGGAATTACAATAGCTCTTTTTAGTGCATTGTGTGACACCCTGGATTGGTCTGGTTCTGATAAAAGCACGCATTCCGGGGGGGGGGGGGTCAGTGCTTTTTGCCATAGTTATCCAAGAAACGGGTGGAGTGATCACATGAACGATAACTGGTTTCATGATCCAAAGACAATTCCATCTTGCACCACTTTTCTAGATGTACTAGGAACTGCCGTGTGTTTGAGTCATTGCTCTGTCGCTTAGCATCCAGCCAGCTTGCTGCAGTCTTTGAAAGTTTATGAAAATAATATTGTGACCTGTGAGTTGGTCAAAATTGACTGTAAATGATTTGAAATTAGTGGTATTGAGGTTAAAAATAATGTAGGGGGGGAAAGCAAAAATATGTGATTTTAGGGGAAAAAAAATAGGGATTTTAGAAAAAAATAGGGATCCTGTTAGGCTGCTGGTCTGATCGCCAACCCACAGAAGTAGATGGCATAGGTTTTCACCTATAGCAGCCGCCTTTCCCTTAGAGTTTGTTGCGCTCACCAGTACTCAGATACCGCCAGGACTTAGCTCCAGATCTAGTGTGGGTTGGTAATGCAGACAACAGCGGCAGGCCAGGAAACTGGGTAGAAAGCAGTGGATAGTCAAATGGTAGTCGAGGTCAAGGGTCAAAGGCAAGCAGGATAGTCAATAAACATGCCAAAGGTCGGTTTCACAGGCAAGGTAGCAGAATCCAAGGTACAGGACAAAAGGGTCAGGGTCATGAGCAAACAGGCAGAGTCCAAAGTCCAGGCAGGGGTCATACACAGAAAATCCAACAGAGTATCCACAGGACAGGGTACAGCAAACAGGAGCAGGTTAGCAAGACTGGGTCAGAAACGCTATAACCGGCAGTGAGGCTCAGTCATCACTGCATTAAATACATAGAGCTACCAATCAGGGCTAAGCCCTGTAACAATACACATGGCTGGATTAATTGATCAAAGCCACATTAATCAGCCCACAGACTGGAGAGATTTCATTGCCTGTCCTGTTTGCCGGGGCGCGATGTGCAAGGAATCGGCGTCCAGCCGTTGTCTTGGCAACGGTTGGACCAGCTGGCGGAAGTGACGTCCCGGTCACTAAGGAGACGGCTGGAACGCTCAGCGGGGTAAGAGATGAGTCGCGGCGGTGCCCATGGCCGCCGGGCTCCTAACAGATCCAAAACACGAAGTTAATCCAGATCCAAAACCAAAACTAAAACCAGAACACAACAGAGGTCAGTGAACATCTCTAATTTTTACCCTAATTGTTACATTGTGAAAAACTGGCATGGTGAACAGGATAGCTACAGAGATAAAAGCGAGGGATTGGCATACAAGTCCTTGTCCAACGGCGTAAAGGAGATGGAGATCATACCAGAGGGAAGTTTCACCTTTTCTTCTTGCGAGAGCTACTCGGAACGGGAGCCTGAACTAATTGGGTGAACTGTATCAAGTGGCAACTCGGGCTGAACCGAATTAACTGGCAGCTCGGGCTGAACTGAATTATGTGGCAACTCGGGCTGAACCGGACTAGGTGGCAACTCTGGCTGAACCGAACTAGGAGGCAACTCAGGCTGAACCATCAGAAATGTTTCTGGAGAGGACGGAAGGGACAGGGCACTCTCTGGAGCGGGCTGTAGTGGAAGCGCCCTCTTGGAAGCAGGCTGTAGGAGCAGCACCCTCTCAGAAGCAGGCTTGATAAGCAGCACTCTCTTGGAAGCATGCTGGACGTGCAAAACCCTCTCGGAAGCAGGCAGTAAGGGCAGTACCCCCTCTGGAGCAGACTGTAAGGACA
This sequence comes from Mixophyes fleayi, assembly GCF_038048845.1. Lineage (NCBI taxonomy): Eukaryota > Metazoa > Chordata > Amphibia > Anura > Limnodynastidae > Mixophyes > Mixophyes fleayi. Next base: position 315,179,214 of record NC_134402.1, read on the forward strand.
GCGCCCCCTCTGCAGCAGACTGTAAGGACAGCGCCTCCACTGGAGCAGATTATAAGGGCAGCGCCCCTTCTAGGACAGGCTATAAGGCCAGCGCCCCCTCAGGAGCAGGCTGTAAGGGAAGTGCCCCCTCCCCCTCTGAAGCAGGCTGTAAGGGCAGTGTCATCTCAGAAGTAGACAATATCTCTGGAATGGAGACAGAAACTGGATACTCAGGACTGGTGACAGAGACTGGCAGCTCGGAACTGGAGACAGAGGCTGGCAGCTTGGCACTGGAGGCAGAGCCTGGAGGCTCGAGATCATAGGCAGAGGCTGAAGACTCAAGACCGGAGGCAGAGACGGAAGATTCGAGACCATATGCAGAAGGTGGAGACTCAGAACAGGAGGCAGAGGCTGGAGATTCGGAACAGAAGGCAGAGGCTGGTACCTCGGAACTGGAGGCAGAGGCTGGCACCTGAGGAATGGAGTCAGAGGATGGCACATCAGAATTAGAGGCAGAGGATGGATCCCCGGAACTGGTTGGCAACTCAGAACTGAAGGCAGACGCTGGCGACTTGGAACTGGAGGCAGAGGCTGACACCTCAGAACTGGAGGCATTCAATATATCAGGATCAAAGCTACAAACGGTAGTAAAAAAAAATTCCACACAATTAGCAGTTATTTTTGTCCACTTTTCACAAGACACCATTGCTTTCTCACCAAATTTCTTACTTATAATGTATATTGCAGACCTTTGTTGTTTTACCATATAATCATCCTGTTTTAATATGGCCCCCTGTCATGCTTGCCTGACTCCCATAATCTGTAGTCCTTCAGAATGCATGGGTAGGTTTAAGAAAATACCAAATTATAACCAATACAGATCACACACAACTGCACATCCACTGGGGTGGGACGTTTCTAAAGTAAAGTCCTCTCACTTTTCCCACTGGAACGCTTTCTTCCAGTGAGGATTCGCAGTTCTCGTCTGGACTTTATATATATGTTCTTAAATCGATTAGCTAGACGATACAATTTACCGTCCGTGTTTAGTACCAGTACAAAACAATTTCCACCATAGACAGAATTATCCGCGTTGCGTGATTGTATAAACTAAACTCTTTGCTACACCCCACATATATATATACAGGCTCACAAACACACTTTGTTAGTAAAATTTCCTATGGCTGGCAACTTTATTTCCTAGATACGTTTAACAAATTACTATTTTATTACAAAAGATATCAACATTACTTATATTTCTCTATGCATAAATCTGTGGCAGTAGGAACCCCTCTAGCCGATACAGCACAACCCGGAGTCTGCTCTGCCAGTCAGGTGTTCACTGAAGCCCCTAGTGGTGGGGACAGACTTGGCCGCAGACTAGCAGAGGGTCGTGAAGTGCGTACCGGCTGGGGAGAACCAGTAAAGCGGAGTGAAGTCCAGGTACAGGTCAAGGGCCGGCAGCAGACAGCAAATCCAATAAACAAAGCCGAGGTCAAGGGTCACGAGCAAACAGGAAAGTCGGTAAACACACCAGAGGTCGGGGTCACAAGAAACACAGGCAGGGTCCAAATCCAGGCAAGGGGTTATACACAGGCAATCCAGCAGAGTATCCACAGTACAGGGACAAAGGGCAGAGCAGGTTAGCAAACTGGTAACATAAAGTTATAACCGGCAGTGAGGCTGCAGACCTCACTGCCTTAAATAGTACCAAGAGCCAATCAAGACAGAGGAGGATAGGGCTGACAATCAGGCTCAGGAGGCTGCTAATTAATTACTAGCTAGAACTAGCATAGATAATAACACAAACCAGAAAGCATGTCTAAAAATATAAATGAACCAGTTTAAATCATATGAGAGCTCCCCCTGGAGTTGGAGGATGTCCCTACACCCTCCTACATCTATGCCACAAGGATAAAAACAGAGCACAGAAAGTAAAGCACGTGGCCGGCTGCTAGTTCACACCAGGAGGCAGCGTACCGCCGCGGCTCGTGACAGTACCCCCCCCTTGAGGAGGCGTTAAGGAACCCCGACACCCAGGTTTCTTAGGAAATTTTTTAAAGAACTCCTACAGATGTCTTGTAGCATTAAGTTGTCTTTGCGGAACCCAGGAGCGCTCTTCCAAACCGCGATTCCTCCACTGTACGAGGAAGTGCACCTGACCCTGCACCTTCTTAAAATCGAGAATCTTCTGAATTATATATTTTTGAGGTTTGTTCCGATTCTGTACATGCGAACTTGGAAGCTGGTATTGATTTGGGTATAGCACAGGTTTAAGCAGGGAGCAATGGAATGTGTTGGGGATCCTCAGTGAACCAGGAATTTTCAAACTGAAAGCTACAGCATTAATCTGCTTGATAATGGGGAAAGGATCGATGAATTTAGGCCCCAGTTTCCTGCACGGCTGTCTGAGCCTAATATTGCTTGTAGAAAGCCACACCTTCTGGCCCACTTTGAGGGAGCAGGTAGGCGATCCGATTTTTTTTTTGCATAAAATGAGGCTCGTCTCATTGATGACTGCACTTTTTTCCAGATGACCTTGAGATCCCTGGCTGTGGATCGAATTTCCGGAATACCAGCGGACTTGAGAAAGCACAAGGAATTGGATCTGGGATGAAAAACAAAATTGCAGTAGAATGGAGAGATTTGAGTAGATGCATGACACGAATTATTGTAGGCAAACTCTGCCCAGGGTAACAAGGAGGACCAGTTGTCGTGAAATTCTGAAGTGTAACAGAGTAGGAACTGCTCTAAGGACTGGTTAACCCTTTCAGTTTGCCCATTAGACTGAGGGTGGTATGCAGATGAAAGACTAATCTTGATGCCAAGAAGGGTACAGAAGGATTTCCAGAATTGTGCTATGAAGTGGGAACCACGATCAGAAACAATGTCAGTAGGAAGTCCATGGAGGCAAAATATATGCTGGATGAACAGGACAACCAGATCTCGAGCACTAGGGAGCCTGATCAGTGGTATGAAATGTGATATTTTACTGAAGCGGTCTACTACCACCCATATGGTGTTGTGACCTGCGGAGAGTGGCAGATCAACTATAAAGTCCATGGACAAGTGTGTCCAGGGTTTTGCAGGAATGGGCATAGGAACCAACTGGCCTACAGGACGATTCCTGGGGACTTTATACCTGGCACAAACCTCACAAGAGAGGACATGACTTTTGACGTCAGCAGACAATGATGGCCACCATACAGTGCGGGAGAGGATTTCCAATGTTTTATAAATTCCAGGATGTCCAGCAGTCTGACTATCATGTGCTTCAGCAAGGACCGCTTTCCTTAAATGAACTGGGACAAATAATCATCCTACCGGAGTATTATCAGGCGCTAATCTTTGAAACCTTTGAAGCGTGATGCTCAGGCCTTGGGTTAACCCAGCATGGACTATGGAAAAGGGAATGATTGGCTCCGGATCTGTAACATGATGTGCCAAGAAGCTTCTAGACAGAGCATCTGCCTGGACATTTCTAGAACCTGGTCGGTGTGTGATCACAAAATTGAAACGGGTGAAGAATAGCGACCAACGGGCCGGTCTAGGATTCAGGCGTTTGGCTGACTGTATGTATTGTAGGTTTTTGTGATCCGTTATAACAGAAATTAGATGTGTAGCGCCTTCGAGCCAATGTCGCCACTCCTCAAAGGCCCATTTAATCGCCAATAGTTCCCGGTTCCCACATCAGGGCCGTCTTTCCCATTGGGCACGCTGGGCAGGTGCCCGGGGGCCCTGCAGTCCAGGGGGGCCCTCTGGAGGCAGGAAAAAAAAACCCTGCAAAAAAAGAAGAAAATACTTACCGTGCTGTCAGCTGGCGATCCGGCTCCCTCCCTGGTCTCCTCCTCCGTCGTGCTGGCAGTGCATGTCGGGCGTGATGTCATCACGCCCGCCCGACATCCATTGCGGAGCGCGACGGAGGAGGAGACCAGGGAGGGAGCCAGATCGCCAGCTGACAGCACGGTAAGTATTTTCTTCTTTTTTTGCAGGGTTTTTTTTTTCTGCCTCCGGAGGGCCCCCCTGGGCTGCAGGGCCCATATATATAATCATTTTTTATTTTTTTTCGTATATATAGGGGACCCGGTGTACTGCTGTGCCCGGGGGCCCAAGAGGTTCTTAAGAGGGCCCTGGCCCACATCATAGTTGGCCTCTGCTGAAGAGAACTTACGGGAAAAGTAGGCACATGGATGCAAGCGATGAGTATGAGGGTCCTTTTGAGATAAGATGGCACCAGCACCGATGTCGGAGGCATCAACTTCAAGAAGGTACTTCGGGATCTGGGTGTCTAAGGACCTGGGCAGATACAAAAGCTTTTTTTAAAGTTTCAAATGCAGTTACTGCTTGGGGCGACCAATTAGTTGGATCCATCCCTTTGCGGGTCTTGGCGACAATAGGAGCCACAATGTCAGCAAAGCCACGAATGAACCTCCTATAATAATTGGCAAAGCCCAGAAACCTCTGCACCGCCTTGAGATTTTTAGGTTGCACCCAATCCAGGATAGCTTGGACCTTGGTTGGATCCATGGAGAATCCCTCAGAAGAGATTACGTATCCCAGGAATGATACCTTCTGCACCTCAAACTCACATTTTTCTAGTTTGGCGTACAGGTGGTGTTCTCGTAGTTTCTGAAGAACTTGTTTGACGTGACCCCGATGCACAGGTAACGATTTAGAGTATATGAGAATGTCGTCTAAATAGACAACCACGAAGTGGTCAAGGAATTCACGAAGAACTTTGTTAATTAAATCTTGGAACACTGCAGGTGTGTTGCTAAGACCAAACGGCATGACCAGGTATTCATAATGGCCAGAATGTGTGTTGAACGTCGTCTTCCATTCATCTCCTTCTTTGATACGTATGAGGTTATAGGCTCCACGAAGATCGATTTTAGTGAAGACAGTAGCGCCTCTTAGTTGATCGAACAATACAGAGATGAGAGGAAGGGGATAGGTGTTCTTGACTGTGATAAGATTTAATCCTCTGTAGTCAATACAGGGTCTTAGTCCTCCATCTTTTTTGGATACAAAAAAGCATCCAGCACCCACTGGAGATTTAGATGGCCTGATAAAGCCTTTCTCCAAATTCTCATCAATATATTCCTGCATGGATTTGGTCTCTGGACCAGAGAGAGAGTACAAGCGTCCCTTGGGCAATTTGGAACCAGGAATAAGCTCGATAGCACAGTCAAAGTCTCGATGAGGTGGTAAAGTGTTAGCAGCCTTTTTGGAGAACACATCCCAGTACTCATGATATTGTGAGGGAAGTTGCTCCGGAATAGACTGAATCACTCGCAGAGTCAGAGTCAAGCAAGACTGTGTACAATAAGAGCTCCACTGGACAATTTCTCCTTTCGCCCAATCCACGACAGGGTTATGACGGGAAAGCCAAGGGTGGCCCAGGATCAATGGAACTGACGGACAATCGATAAGTAAGAAGGTCATTGACTCTGAATGGAGAGCTCCAATGTTCAGTTGCAGTAACGGGGTCTCCAAAGTAATCTTGCCACCAGGCAATGGACTCCCATCTAAGCCACAAACGGTAATGGCAGATTTAAGCTTCACAGTCGGAATTCCCGCGGAGCGGGCAAACCCGATGTCGAGGAAGTTGCCTGCAGCTCCACTATCAATGAAGGCCGACAGGGCCACGGAACTGGCACTGAAAGTGACTTGCGCGGGAATCAGGACAGCATTCTTTTGGGAAACAGCTTGCAGACCTAATTGGACCTTTCCCAGACATGCTCCTTTTCCAGGTTTGTAAGGGCAAGAGCAGGAGAAATGGCCTTTATTACCACAATAAAGACATAGGCCTTGTGACCGTCTCCTGTCTCTTTCGTCAGGAGAGAGGCGATACACCCCTGACTGCATAGGCTCCTCCTCCTCCGTGGGAACCAGGATAAATGCAGATGAAAAGGAGGATGCCTCTTTCTCTGTCTTCCTCTCCTTGAATCTCCTGTCAATTTTAATGGCGAGTTGCATAAGGCTTTCCAACGAGGTGGGGGAAGGATACTGCACAAGTGAATCTTTGATCTGCTCCGACAGTCCTAGGCGAAACTGGCTGCGTAACGCTGGATCATTCCATTCACTGTCAGGCGACCATCTGCGGCATTCAGCGCAGTATTCTTCTGCAGGACGTCGTCCTTGCTTTAGAGCCCGTAGATGAGCCTCTGCGGAGGCAACTCGGTCAGGGTCATCATAGAGGAGACCCAATGCGTTAAAGAAGGCTTCCAAAGATTGCAAGAAAGGACTAGACTGTGGCAGGGTGAAGGCCCAAGACTGGGGGTCACCCTGCAGAAGGGAGATGACAATGCCAACTCTCTGTTTTTCTGAACCGGAAGACCGAGGTTTCAGCCGAAAGTAGAGCTTGCAGCTTTCCTTAAAGTTCTGGAACAGGGCTCTATTTCCGGAGAATTGGTTTGGTAAATTTAACTTGGGTTCATTGGTGGAACCGGAATTGGCTAGTGTAGTCCGGGGGTCCTCCTCTTGGGCGGTCAAACCCTGAGACAATCCCCGGACCATCTGGTACAGGGTCTTAACATGACCCGCTAGGGCTTGAAAAGGAGACGATTTGGTTCCGCTTTCATCCATCCGAACTTCGTCTCCGGGAACGTCTGTTTTTGGCCGGTTATAATTTTAGGAACCCCTCTAGCCGATACAGCACAACCCGGAGTCTGCTATGCCAGTCAGGTGTTCACTGGAGCTCCTAGTGGTGGGGACAGACTTGGCCGCAGACTAACAGAGATTCGTAAAGTGCGTACCGGCTGGGGAGAACCCAGTAAAGCGGAGTGAAGTGCAGGCACGGGTCAAGGGCCGGCAGCAGACAGCAAATCCAATAAACAAAGCTGAGGTCAAGGGTCACGAGCAAACAGGAAAGTCAGTAAACACGCCAGAGGTCGGGGTCACAAGAAAAACAGGCAGGGTCCAAATCCAGGCAAGGGGTCATACACAGGTAATCCAGCAGAGTATCCACAGTACAGGGACAAAGGGCAGAGCAGGTCAGCAAACTGGTAACATGAAGCTATAACCGACAGTGAGGCTGCAGACCTCACTGCCTTAAATAGTACCAAGAGCCAATCAAGACAGAGGAGGACAGGGCTGACAATCAGGCTCAGGAGGCTGCTAATTAATTACTAGCTAGAACTAGCATAGGTAATAACACAAACCAGGAAGCATGTATAAAAATATAAATGAACCAGTTTAAATCATATGAGAGCTCCCCCTGGAGTTGGAGGATGTCCCTACACCCTCCTACATCTATGCCACAAGGATAAAAACAGAGCACAGAAAGTAAAGCACGTGGCCGGCTGCTAGTTCACGCCAGGAGGCAGCGTACCGCCGCGACTCGTGACAGTATAGAAACTTAATATGCACTAATAAAACAAACAAACAAACAAATGCTGTGCATAGCAATTGCAAAACAGGACTATGCAACAGAACATTACCTTCATCCCCAGATTCGCTTCAGCTCCTCCGGAGAGACTCACAAAGCAGGAATTCGGTTTATCAACACAACAGATAAAATTAAAAAGCATAGAATGATAAGCGCTCTTAGCTTCTTTGAGCGTCCACCCTTTGTTAAGAAATCAAAATCCGTATGTCTGCGAGTCCTGGAGTAGAGTGAAGACTGCTTCAGAGCCCCCCAACTTTTACGTCCGTAACTATCATTTAAAAGAAAGATTCTCAGATGTGATCACATGCGACTCCAAAGAACATAAGTTTTATTCGCAAATAGAATACAAGGCAAAGTTTGGTATGCATAAGCATGCGCCTGCTGGTACTAACACAAGCTTCTATCAGAATGCTCTGGGGTCCAAGGCCAGTACTGAACAATTTATACACTGTACAGTTGTAAGAAGTTTTGGTTTTGGTTTTGGATCTGGATTAACTTTGTGATTTGGTTTTGGCAAAAAACCACCCTTGTGTGTTTTGGTTTTGGATTTGTATTTTTTAGAAAAGTAGCTAAAATATGCTAAAATCACATAATTTTGCTCATTTTTTGTTCCTACATTATTATCAATTTCACTAATTTCAAGTCATTTGCAGTAAATTTTGACCACCTCACAGGTCACAATATTATTTTCATCCACTTTCAAACAAAGACTACAGCAGTTCTTGCCAGTGATAAGAAGGCCATTGTCATGCCTGGGCATACGACCAAAACATCCACCTCTTATGTGTGGATTTATTTTTACCCAAATCCTGACAACAGTTGTCTAGCCATTTGTAGCATTGTAAAACCACAGTCAGTAGTGGTAGGGACCTTAACCATAGAGGATCCTCATCCATGTTACCGCATTTGAAACGAGTTCATGGAAAGTTCTTAAGAAAATCAAAAACTTATGCTAAAAAAATAACAGCAAACAGTCCAGCATCAGCTACCTCCCTTCTCTCATCTAGATCTCAGCACCTGCAATCTACACTCACAACACCTTCATCATCAATATCCTCACAAGTGATCGGAATTAGTCCTGCATCCAAGTTGCTGATGCGAGATGACTCCTCCCCTATCCAGGACTCCTCAGAAAAATCCTTGAGCGTTAGGTGCTGCTCCTGCTGCTGGGGGTGGATCTTCAACCCAGAAGCAGACCAAGAAGAAAACTACTAGTAGTTTCCAACAATTGTCTATTAAACAATCCTTTGCAAGAGGAAGCAAGTATGAAAGCTGTCACCCAGCCGCAAAGCGGATCACAGACGCCATGGCGACTATGCTAGTATTTAGATCTGTGTCCAATATCCACTATTAATGCAACTGGTTTTAGACAGTTAATTGAGGTCTTGTGTCCCTGTTACCAAATTTCATCACTACACCATTTTACTAGACAAGCAATTCCTCACCTATACCAGGAGGTTACAAAAAAGAAAATCATTTTGATACAAAATGCCATTCTACCCACTTTACACTTAACCACAGATATGGGAACAAGCGGAACTGAGAAAACTAAAGATTATATGACTGCGACAGCCCACTGGGTTGGTAAATCGCCTTCAGCAGCAGTAAGAGCAGCAGCATCTAACAAACAACGCCAGATCTTTCAGAGGCAGGCTACTCTGTGTATTATCGGCTTCACTAGAAGGCATACTGCCAATAACCTGTTTGTGGGCAGCAAGGTGGCAGAGTGGTTAGCACTTCTGCCTCACATCACTGGGGTCATGAGTTGGATTCCCAACCATGGCCTTATCTGTGTGGAGTTTGTATGTTTTCCCCATGTTTGCATGGGTTTCCTTCAGGTGCTCCGGTTTCCTCCCACACTCCAAAAACATACTGGTAGGTTAATTAGCTGCTATTAAATTGCCCTTAGTCTCTCTCAATCTGTGTGTGTGCGTATGTTAGGGGATTTAGATTGTAAGCTCCAATGGGGCAAGGACTTGTGAATGAGTTCTCTGTACAGCGCTGTGTAATTAGTGGCGGTATATAAATAAACATGATGATGAAAATCTAAGGGATGTCATTGCAACATGGCTAATCCTGCTTGGACTCTCCTGAGGATATGTGATTTCTGATAATGCCACCAATATTGTTAGAGCATTACAGCAGGGGGAATTCCATCACATTCCCTGTTTTGCTCACACAATCAACTTGGTGGTACAGAACTTTTTAAAAAATGACAGTGACATGCAGGAGATGCTGTCTGTATCCCGAAATATTTAGGGTCATTTTCGGCATTCTGTAACAGCATGTAGGAGAATGCAGCAGCTACAAGAAGAATATAGTTTGAGGGGAATATACTTTAGTCCAGCGCAGTAGTCATCTCTGAAGAGAGTGCAGACACTGTTAGCTTGAGTCAAGTGATTCCCCTAATTAGACTTTTTGAGAAGCAGCTAGAGAAATTGAAGGAGGAAATGAAATACAGCAAATCCGCTAACTATATTGGAATTGTAGATTAAGTACTTAATTCGCTTTACCAGGATTCAAGCGTTATTGTCAGGCCGTAGGCCTATGGATGCTTGAAGTAGAGCAAAACACTAACCGGTATTAGCACTACTGACCTAATAGGTGCGGAGTCTAACGTACCCCTGGTGTTCGCCAGGGACCCCCGCAAGAAGGTTTGGACTTCGCTGCACAGGGCACGCAGGTCGCGGTCCTATCAGTCAGTCACCGGTGTAGTGTAGAAGGGTCAGACGGTCCGGGTCACAGCAATCAGGAATATCAGGTACCAAGGGAAATCCAAAGGAATAGTCGCCAAGCCGAGGTCACAGAACAAAATGGGTCACACAGATAATGGGATGGTCGTCTAGCCGCGGTCACAACAGGTAATCAGGAACAGCAGAACTCTCAGGAGATACTGGAGCACGGAAGCCAGGAACACAAGGTAGTGAACCTGTTACTCTGGCACCCTAATGGCGCCAGAGACAGGTTTAAATAGAGGCCAGGGTGACCTGATTGGCGGGTTGGAGGAGGCGGTACTCATGGGAGCAGCGGCGCCCCGTTGCCTAGGAACGGGACGGAGGACAGGGCGCATGCGCCCGAAGAACCCGGAAGTGGACTCCCGGACCGCCGACAGGAAGGTCAGACGTCCGTTCCCCGTCTGACAGGGGATCAGCGGGGACGGCGTCTAACAGTACCCCCTCCTCTCCTCTCTCTCGGAGAAGGATTAACTCTCTTCAGGAATTTAGCAAGAAGGTGAGGAGCATGAAGATCGGCCTCCGAGACCCAGGATCTCTCCTCAGGGCCGTAGCCCTTCCAGTGTACCAGATACTGAGGTTTGCGCTGGAAGAAACGTCTCTTCAAAATCCTCTCAACTTCGAATTCATCACCTAAAGAGGTCTTGACAGGCGGAGGGGAAACTGGTTCCTTGAAGAATTCGTTGAGAATTAGAGGCTTCAGCAAGGAAATATGAAATGTGCTATGGATCTTGAGGGAAGGAGGTAATGAAAGCTTGTAGGAAACAGGATTGATGACTTGTGATATAGCAAAAGGACCTATAAACTTAGGAGCCAATTTCATAGATGGAACTTGAAGTCGAAAGTTGCGAGTGGCCAATCAAACACGGTCTCCCACCTTCAAGACTGGAGAATCTCTCCTATGACGATCGGCCGCTCTCTTCTGTCGTTGCACAGACGTAGAAAGTGCTGCTTTAGTCTGAGTCCAGATTTGAGAAAGGTCATGGATAAGAGTGTCGGCCGCCGGGATTTGTGAAGAGGGAGCTTCGGATAAGAGAGGAGGCGTGGGATGTCTGCCATAGATAATGAAGAATGGCGATCGACCTGAGGAGGAATGTAGGAGATTGTTGGGGGCGAATTCGGCCCAATACAGAAGCTCACTCCAGGAAGTTTGATGATCAGAAGCAAAGCACCGCAGGAAACATTCTAAGTCCTGATTCACTCGTTCTGTTTGTCCATTCGTCTGAGGGTGGTATACGGAGGAGAATTTGAGTCTGACTCCAATCTTAGTACAAAAGGCTCTCCAGAACCTAGCGACAAATTGTACACCACGATCGGAGATGATCTCCTGAGGACATCCATGGAGACTAAAAATATTCTTTAAAAACAGATCTGCGAGTTTAGGGGCTGAAGGGAGACCTTTACAAGGAATAAAGTGAGACATCTTTGAAAAGCGATCTACCACAACCCAGATGGTATTATAGCCGTTGCTCAAAGGGAGATTGGTGATGAAGTCCATCGTGATGCTGGTCCAGGGAGAGTCAGGGATAGAAAGAGGAAGTAGAAGACCTGGAGGGCTTTGTCTTGGAACTTTATGGTGGGCACAAACACAACATGCTGATACAAATCTACGAACATCCGAAGCAAGCTTAGGCCACCAGTAGTATCTGGAAAGGAATTCCTTCGTTCTCTTGTAACCGGTATGACCAGCAAATTTGGACTTGTGTGCCCAGCATAGTAATTTAGGGCGGAGATGTGGTTCCACAAAAGAGCACCCAGGAGGGGGAGAGGTTGCTGAAGAATTGGTAATGGCCACTACCTGCATGGGATTCAGAATCATCTTGTTGTCTGGGAAGGCAAGAGAATCCTCATTATCAAAGGACCTGGATAGTGCATCGACTTTAGAGTTTTTGGAACCTGGACGAAAAGTAAGGATAAGTTGAAACCTGGAAAAGAAGAGAGACCAGCGAGCCTGACGGGGGTTAAGACATTGTGCCTCCTGGAGGTAAGTAAGATTCTTGTGGTCTGTCATCACGGTGACAGGATGTAAGGCACCCTCAAGCAGGTGGCGCCACTCCTCAAGTGCAATCTTGATGGCCAATAATTCCTTGTCACCAATTCCATAATTTAATTCACCACCGGAAGTTTTTTTAGACAAAAATCCACAGGTCTCCAAGATGCCCAAAGAAGATCTCTGGGACAGTACAGCTCCAATTCCTACCGATGAAGCGTCAACCTCAAGAAAAAACGGTCTCCCCTGGTCTGGCTGTTTGATTATAGAAGCCGAAAGGAATGCCTCCTTAAGAGTTTTAAAGACCAGTATAGCTTCGGTAGGCCATGGTTTGCAGCAGGCACCTTTGCGGGTTAAAGCTGTGATGGGGCAGATGATGGACGAAAATCCTTTAATGAAATGATGGTAATAGTTGGCAAAACCGATGAATCGCTGTGTAGCTTTGAGGCCAGTGGGTAGTGGCCAGTTGATAATGGCCTCTACTTTTTTGGGATCCATTTGAAGACCGGTGCCGGAAACTATATAACCCAGAAAAGGGACTTGGGAACATTTAAAAAGACATTTCTCCAGTTTACAATATAACGAATATCTTCTGAGGCCAGAGAGAACAGTCTTAACATGAAGGCGATGAGAGGATATATCAGATGAGAATATTAAAATATCGTCCAGGTAGACAATCATGAACTGATACAGAAGATCCCTGAAGATCTCGTTGACAAAATCTTGAAAGACTGCCGGAGCGTTGCATAACCCAAAAGGCATCACTAGATACTCGTAGTGCCCGTCACGGGTGTTAAATGCCGCTTTCCACTCGTTGCCTTTCCGAATGCGTATCAAGTTGTAGGCCCCTCCGAGATCCAATTTGGAGAAGATCTTGGCACCCCGGATCCGATCGAACAACTCTGTGAATAAGGGGAGAGGGTAACAATTCTTGATGGTAATGGCATTAAGGCGGTGGTAGTCTATGCAAGGTCTTAATGAACCGTCTTTCTTTTTACAAAAAAGAATCCAGCTCCTGTGGGAAAGGTAGACTTTCTGATGAATCCTCTTTGAAGGTTGTCTGAGATATACAGGGACATAGCCTTCATCTCTGGAAGAGCCAGTGGATAGACTCTACCCTTGGGAATAGTTTTGCCGGGTATCAGCTTGATGGGACAATCCCATGCACGATGTGGAGGGAGACTCTCTGCAGCAGTTTTGCTGAAGACATCGAGGAAGTCTAGGTACGGCTCCGGTAGTTTGACCTGGGAGTCAAGAGAGAGACAAGGAAGGCGGGTGGGTGGAAGTACTTTCGAGAGACACCGGTTGAAACATGAAGTACCCCAGGAAGTTACTTGAGCGTGAAACCAATCAAATTGTGGTGAATGCATTCTGAGCCAGGGTAGCCCTAAGATGATAGAGTTAACGGACTGCGGAATGACCAGGAACTGAATCCACTCTTGGTGAAGAACCCCTACCTGCAACTGGACTGGAGCGGTGATGTAGGTGATGGAACCATTCCTGACACGGTTACCGTCAACTGCAGTAAGGACCAATGGTTGCGGCAATGGAGAGCAGGGTATGCGAAGTTTGGACACCAGAGTAGCGGAGATGAAGTTCCCTGCGGATCCAGAATCCACAAATGCAGAACAATCCAGAGAAGCATCCGAAAACTTGAGGGTGACTGGCATCAGAAAGTTGGTATCTTTAGGAGGACAGGGAGAATGGAGACTGGATCCTAGGACAACCTCCCTTGTGTTGCCTAGGCGGTGGAGTTTCCCGGCTTCTTTGGACAGGAAGACAAAAGATGGCCGGGTTCTCTGCAATATAGACACAAACGGTTCTTAATCTGACGCTCCCTTTCATCCCGAGACAAGCGAGAGCGTCCAATTTGCATCGGCTCTTCGGCTGGAAGAACTGGAGATTGAAAGCGGGGAGCCAAGCGAACAGAACGGCGACCCTGGTTCCTCTCCGTAGAGCGCTCTTGATGACGAATGTCTACTTTGATACTAAGAAAGTCCAGGTCGTCAAGCTTGGAAGGAAGGTCTTGGGAGGCAAGAGCATCCTTGATAGGATCAGACAAGCCGTTGTCACTCACCGGACCGTGAGTGCCTCTGCGCTGGTGCGTGGTTCTCTAGCCTTCCTGCCGGCGCCTGTCCTGAGCCGCGGCCGTCCGCCATCTTGATGGACTGCGCATGCGCAGCATCCAAGAACTCTTATGACCTTTGCTTTTAATCTAATTGGTGGATCAGGCACCTCTCCCTATTTAAGGCACCTGTGCTCATTACATCGTTGCCTGATCTTGAGTCTCATTCCTTGTGAGTCTCTGAAGGTGTCTCCTGTGTTCTGCTCGTGTCTTCAGTTTCCTGCTGATTACCTGCTCTACTCATCGGTGGTTCCCATACCCGCTACTGACTCCTGTGTCCTGCTCGTGTCTTCAGCTTCCTGCTGATTATCTGCTCTACTCCTCGGTGGATCCCATGCCCGCTACTGACTTCTGTATCCTGCTCATGTCCTCAACTGTCTGCTGGATTACCTGCTCCGCTCATCAGCGGTTCTCATACCCGCTACTGACTCTTGTATCCTGCTCGTGTCCTCAGCTGCTCTGCTCACCTGCGATTCCCATACCTGCTTCAGCCATTCAGCGCTCCTGCTGTGCCTGCATATCCTCGTGGACAAGCTTCTCTACTCATCAGCGGTATGCTTACTTGTTATTGACTATCAACTGTTACCTTGCATATCCGCTTAGGACAAGCTTCTCTACTCAGCAGCGGTATCCATAACCGCTATAGACTATTAGCTGATACGCTGCATATCCGCTTTGTACAAGCCTCTCTACTCAGCAGCGGTATACATACCGCCATAGACTATTAGCTATAGCGCTGCATATCTGTTTGGAATAGTTCCTCTGTGATTTTATTGTCTTCATACAGTTATTGACTCTTTTCATTCCTCCACTTATCCGCACCTGGATAAGGCCTCACCTACTCGCAGTGATACAACTTGCTATCCGCAGACCACCGACGCCTCCTCTATCTACCTGCACCTGGACAAGCCTTCTCATCACAGCAGTGGTACAACTTGCTATACGCAGACCACTGACTTCCCGCTACCTACCTGCACCTGGACAAGTTTTCCCATCACAGCAGTGGTACAACTTGCTATCCGCAGACCACTGACTCTCCCCTTACCTTCCTTCACCTGCTCACATCCACCCTGCTCTCCGTGGTTGAAACCTGCCTTCCACTATAGCTGCAAGTCGCTGACTCATCTACCAGTATAGCTGCAAGTCACTGACTATCATCAATTCCATTGGCATCCTCTCTCCATCTGCTGTTATATATGTTCCACTATTCACCCTGCTGCCAGAGGACCGCTGTGCAAACTCCGCCCCTCTGGTAAGCATAGTCAACTGGTGAATCCTGGGCAGAACCGTCCTGGGAGCCACAGCCAACTTGTCCACGTTAGATGTTATGAGTGGGTATTGGCAAGTACAAGTAGCCCCGGGAGACAGAGAGAAGACGGACTTCTCAATACCCATGTGCCTCTTCGAGTTTGAACGCATATCTTGCAGTCCAACCAATGCTCCTGACACCTTCCAGTGTGTTGTGAAACACTGCTTAGGAATTTGTCACGGTTCAAAAACAAGTGCAGCTCGGGAGCCAGGAATGAGGTGGAAACACACGAAGTTTATTGCTGAATACTGAATATACAGGAATATGCAGGAATAAATACCGGGTAGATGGCTGATGAAGGTAAGTGGTAATATGGAGAGATCCAGGCAGCATAAAACCAAAAGCACAGCAGAGGAAAGGAACAACAATAACCAGCAATGACTGCTGGGAGAGACAGGTATAAATGGAACAAACCCAGGTGCATGAAAAAAATGAGTGAGGCAGTGTTAACTCTTAAGGAACTAGGAGCACAACAGGCACGATAGCAGCACCTCTGGTGATCAGAGGTACTGCTGCTAACACATAAAATGAACAGAATGATAAAGTCTGAAAGTCCAGGAGGCAGGAGCTGCCAGGCAAAGCAGTATGCTGCAGGCAGATCGTGACAGTACCCCCTCCCTTAAGGGCGGATTCCAGACACCCAAATTACCACCAATGTCTGAATTCATCGGAATCATAGTCCAGAATGGGGGGCCCGGCAGAAAAGCCCTCGTCCATGGGCGGAGAGGCAAAGGAGACCATGCCAGATGGAAGCTGAAGCACTGCAGAACCTCTTTTCTTTTTACGTCCTCCCCTTTTACGGGACTTCCTCGGGATTGGGACCCGAGCCAACTGGAAGGAGCACAACAGTATCTCCTGGCCAGGAGAGATAGGTGGTATTGCTGACAATGCAGAGGCCCCGCAAGATGGCATAGTGGGAGGAGTTACAAACTTGCTGATTACTGCCTCAGTAAAGGATTGTAAGTCCGATTAGATGGGATGATCCATCTCAATAAATGGGTTTGCCCATTCCAAAGCCTCTCCCCAAAAATGGGATATTAGGAATAGTACCTGTCTCTTAGGGCTACTAACAAGGCTTGGTACGGAGGGGAGCTGTGAAGCAAAAAACCTCAGAAGGGCACTAAATTGAGAAGGATGCCCCTCAAAGAAAGGTGATGTTTCAGACTTGGCACCCTCGGTAACAGATGGTTCGGTACTTGGCAGCCGGCTTGGCAGCAGGCCCGGACTGGGCGGCAGGCTTGGCAGCAGGCCCGGACTGGGCGGCAGGCTTGGCAACAGGCCCAGACTGGGCGGCAGGCTTGGCAGCAGGCCTGGACTGGGCGGCAGGCTTGGCAGGGACAGCAATGAGAGAAGCTTCAGGGCAGACAACACTGTGAGAAGCCTCGGGGAAGACAGCACTGTGAGAAGCCTCGGGGCAGACAGCACTGTGAGAAGCCTCGGGGCAGACAGCACTGTGAGAAGCCTCGGGGCAGACAGCACTGTGAGAAGCCTTGGGGTATGCAGCACTGTGAGAAGCCACGGGGCAGACAGCACTGTGAGAAGCCACAGAGCAGACAGCGCTGTGAGAAGCCTCAAAGCAGACAGCACCAAGTGGTAACTCGGGCTGAACCGCATAGAGTGACAATTCGGGCTGAACCGCATAGAGTGACAATTCGGGCTGAACCGCATAGAGTGACAACTCGGGCTGAACCACATGGACAGGCAACTCGGGCTGAACCGCATGGACAGGCAACTCGGGCTGACCCGCATGGACAGGCAACTCGGGCTGAACCGCATGGACAGGCATCTCGGGCTGAACCGCATGGACAGGTAACTCGGGCTGAACCGCATAGACAGGCAACTGTCAATGATTCTGTGGGCAAAGTAGAGTCTGATTCATTAAGGAAAGTAAAAAGAAGTGTAAATTTGAACTTTGGCAAAAACATGTTGCATTACAGGGTAAATTTAAAATGTGTGGACAAATTTATATATGGGGTAGGGCCAGAGCCGTAACTTAGAAATCTAGCTCCTGGGGCGAGAAAGACAAATGCCGCCCCCCTAGCCCTCAATTTTAACCAAATGAACCTAAAATATTCCAAAATTGCATCCCCCTTCAACATTGGGCCCTGGGCGGTTGCCCCTGTCACACACCCCTAATTACGGCCCTGGGTAGGGCATGTCCTAGATCAACTTAAATTTCATGCTGTGCAGTAAATAGACTTTTCTGTTGGAAAAAGTAGATTTAGACAATCATTAAGCACTAATGACAATTTTAAAATAATTTGCATCCGATTTTTCTCTTTCTTGTGAATGAGTATGCTGTGCCCTTAATTTTAGACTATAGGGGCCCCCTGTTGCAAGTGCCACCTGTCCACCCAAATCCTTAATCCAACGCTTCCTGAAATGCGTTGCTGCTGACCTCTGGTACAGTCAGTAAGCACATACCCTGACAAAACTTAGCTAAAGGTCTACAACTAACCAAAGTTTTAACAGAACTCAACAGGGTAAATGAATCAATCTGCATATTCTGCATGTCTTCGATATTCTGCAACTTTGCAGGGCAGTTTTTAAAAGGTTTTAAATCTGCCGTGCAAAGTTTCAGAATATCGTTGACTTGCACAATGCACAGATTGAACATTTACCCCAAGAAGTCAATTTCTGATATAAAAAGCAACAAGTCATTTCATAAACAATTATATATAACTCTCAACAAGAAGAGTTATCTCCTTTTTGTCTAAGCTGGGTTGTCAACCCCCTATTACTCTTCCCCCCCCCCCCCCAAATCACCTCTGTATAGTTGTAATCTTGTCTACCCATTTCTGAAAAAAATATAAGAAATCCTTACTCAGGGATTAAGTACACATGAAATCTAATATTTCCACCACTTCCTCACATAACTAGACAGGGTTCTGTCCTTTATAAAGCATGACAGCCCAGTCTGAAAGGAAGCTCTGCAAAACCTCTGTTAGGCCTAGCGCTGCTAAATAGGCCTGAACATCCAGACTCTTATTACAAAATAAAGCATTTAATGCTGTATTCCTGCTTTTTTTGCACCTGTTGTTGTGAACCTGTTTGATGTGATTTCGATTGCTGTGCATTTCTGTTGCTGTGTGTTTGTTTCACTTCTGGTAATAAAATGCACAAGCTTGGAAATTCCTTCCCTCCACACCACTTACTCAATAGTGTGTGCTACAAGTTTGTGTTAGAAAGGGATTGTGTCTAGTCCTGGTGGCCAGGTTAAAAAACTTCAGCAGTTCCAGATAGAGCATATGGATTGGCGGACACAGCATCTGCTTCTATTGCTTTAGCACATACTTGTCAACTTTTCCTCGTTGGCTTCAGGGAGATCCCGGGGGAGGTGGGGCACGGGGGCTGGGTTTGAAGAATCACATCTTTTGGGCGCTGCACCCTAAACGATTGTCTCCCAGAAATGCAGGAGTCTCCCGAACATTCCGCGAGAGTAGGCAACTATGCGTTAAAGAAAAGCAGCTAATGAATCTCTACAGACTGAAGTGTCTTTTACATATCTGTCTCCATTACTGAAGTCATGTTGTCTTACCTGTCAGTCTTTGATTATTGGTCTCCATGAAAATGGCCACCTCCATAGACATCAATACATTTTGACACAATTTTTGAACTGTGTCATCATGCCACAGATGGCGAAGCCAACCACGTCTTGTACTGGCTCAGCATCAGGGAGAATTCCAGACTCTTCGGGGAGTGAGGGAGATCAGCCCTATTTCAGGGAGTCTCCCTGACATTCAGGGAGAATTGGCAAGTATGCTTTAGCAGGAGCCGGCAGCTCATCAGGTATATATATGACAAATCTGAGTAGGTACAGCCTCATTGATTCGGTCCTCCCAGCTGCCTATTACTGCTCTCATATCCAAAATGAGGGAGGGTAAAGATAATATCTGTGCAAAATTCGCAATTATATATTTAACTCTTAACCAGGCTGATATTAAGTAAACGTTGACAACCTTACACCACTATGAATGTTTACCTTAATGTGCTATAATTATTGCTCTGATCCTTATATTTTGGTTCAGTCAAAGAGCACACGCAGTGGGCTATTCTCTTTTCTAAATGTTATTTTGTTTCATGCTTTTAGACTGATCTGAAGACAATTAAATAAACTTACAGCAATGATTATGAATTTATAGTTAAAAAGCCTCTTTTATGACTTAGTATAGAGGAATAACCATGTTGTTGTATGGAAAGAGAGACAATGTATAGGAATAAAGAAAAAAGAATTTGGATTGAAAATGTCTTGGCCACCATTATAAAGTCATACCCACCACATTTCCTACTCCGACCCCAGTCAGTATGCATTAAGGCACATTGCCCTAATCTGAATCTTACATATACAGTCATGTTCTCCTCATTATTTTACAAATCACATAACTGCCTGGATAAATAATTTTTCCTCTGGGATAGGTCCCCTTGTGTTGCTGGACAACATAACAGTCCTGTGACTACTATGGCTATAGTTATAGTTACTGTCCACCTCCCTTGTATGTCCTTGACATGTCTATTGCTTGATTCTGTGTGAGTCCCTACAGTGTTACTCACACTCATTCGTGCTGCTAATGTGTAACTGCTTCATCTATTTGTGATTCTGTCTAGTGTATTAGTTATGTCTTATCTGTATCTGTACAATTGCCTGGTGCTATGGAATCTATAACACCCTATAATAAATAAATAATAATGATAATAATAATAGTTATGTCCTTGAATGACGTATCAAACCTCTCTAATCAATAACAATCACTCATGATATGTCCAGAATTGTTCAAAGCAAAACAGATATTTTTGTGCCAAGATTATGTGTTGTGTCAAGCCATTATTTACAGGAGTTATGGGAATCAAGAGACAATGAAGAGTTATAATTAGCCCTGAAGCACTGTCACTCCCTTTAATTATGAGGCAAAAGCCAGTGTATAAAAGATCTTCCTGATAGGAGAAGGTCGAATAGTCACTGGGACGTCAATGGGACGGGTGAGGATAATGTAACTTAATGGCAATATTTATTATATTTGTAAAATCATCCAAGCAGTTGTTTATTATTATAGAAAACAAATATTATTTCAAAAAAAGTTGTGATTATATATTTATAAATATAGTTATATATCTTTCACAGTGAAATATTCTGCACAGTTGATTTTTAAGAATATATCTGATATTTTCAATATTTACTGTGATTTCCATGGCTGTTTTGGATATCTGCAACGTGATGACAGTGTTCATCAACTCTCTCATCATTGCTGCCAATCTCATAGACAGTGTCAATGGTAAGAGCTTCAGTCCATTCAAATTCATTGTAGTGACTTTATCTGTAGCCAATGTTTTATTTCAACTGATCATATTGATTAATGATTATATGAGTTTCCTGGACGGTGATGCAGTCTACATTATATTCAGTCATTATATTCAGTCATTATATTCAGTCATGCTCATTCTTCCAATCCTCTCCTTAATTAATGGTAACAGACTGTCCAAAGCCCTGAAATTAGCTATTGTAATATTTGTGCATGGTTACATTGTGTAATACAAGGTAGCCATTCAGGGCCTGATTCATCAAGGAGCGCAAATGCCGATACATGCCATATTTTGCATTAAATTGCTCTGTGCATGCCCAGAAACAAACTATACGCCAGAGAACACAAGTAAATCCAATTTATCTTCAAGCGCAAAGGACCCTTACTACAGCCTATGATACTCAGCAGCGGAACGGGGAGGGGACTGTGCGTGTGCACGTAGTCAATGTACAGTAAGGTAGTGCCAAGCTTGAGCGCACACAGCAGCGTCCGATTCAAGCTTTGGGCACCTATAAGGTACGTATTTCTTGTATCACTTGCACCAGCTACAAGTCTGGTATAAGTGCCGATTACTAGCGATGAGAGTCACGTATACATGCTAGAACATGTTATTGCAATCAGCAGCAACTGTCAAAATGCATTTTATGTACAGTAGACATTCATAACATCCTAATAAATGTATTTTATACGGGTGGAGGAAATAACTTTTTATGTTTTAGCATAAATTACTATTTTATTAACAGATGACATTAATAGTTTTTTTTTTCTTCTGTGTGTTCTTTTTGGATTTTATATTCCACGCTCCCTGTTGAATATGGTGTGTATGCATCAGTAAAATACGTTCGTTTTGTGTGCCTTAATGAATCAGGCCCTCAATGTGGTAATAGTTAATATCTCTGACTCAACGATCAGTATCTACTACTACTATACAGGTAAAAGTTACTGTATATTTCAGGAATTTTCCAACCATTAAATTGAAAATAAATATAAAGAGAAAATTTGGTATGGTACAAGTTCTAAGTTTAATGCAACAAGTGTAAATTAGAGGACCTGCAACTCTCCATTAAATTCATACAGAGAAAGACAAGAAAACCAATAAAAGAAATCGGTGTCTGGTTTCTCCTTATGGATTGGAAATAAATCCACTAATATTTATTTACATATACTCTGTGGGGCATAGTCAATTGACGGCGGGATCGCCGAAAATCCCGCGCTCAAAAATATTACCGTTAATAGGGAGCTGCGAGCTGAAATCCAGCGAGTAAATTACCATATTAACAGTTTTCCCGCGCAGGATTACCATTATAACGGTAATATTTTTTGAGCGCGGGATTTTCAGCGATCCCGCCGTCAATTGAATATGCCCCACAGTATGAAACATATTATTTACACGTCTGCTTTGGAAATCGTTTTCAAGTCTGTCAATTTTATAAAAGTCTAACATAGTCTTTAAAGCCATTATTGAGGCATTTTGTTGATGAACATAGGATAAAGTGCTGTGTAATTATAGATTCACCAGTTTCAATGTCATTTTTGTTCTAATATAAAAGGCAGCCTTTCAATGACTTTTGGGCATTATGGTTGAACAATCCAAATACATACATATAGTAATGAGATCAATGATAAATTGTATAATAATATTCAACAAACTGTTGAAAAGAAAAGTACAAGTTAAAGGGCAATTGTAAAATTACAAATTCAAATATTTGAAGTACTACATTGTATACAAATTGATATTTTTGTTATTTGTATGCAAGTTCTTAACTGTAAACATAAATAGTGACCACATTTTGCTTTTATTACATGGTGATGATAGTATAGTAAAGGTAGTTATACAGTTATCACGAAAACCTGAGCAAATAGGCTAGAATTTGAGTATCTGCCATTTGTAGTTTGTGCGCTTGTGACTTTGGAATTACTAGCTATGTGTAGTGACATATACATATATATACATAGATAAACATGTGCTTAAGCAGCTGTTTCCCCGTGTTACAAGATTGATCAGATGCCACATTCATATTAGAGTGCAGTTCAGAGAGTTGGATAAATCAGGAGAAAAACAGCAATAATCCTGCGCTGAGCAAAAAAGAGTGTAGGAGATCACAGAAGCAGCTGAACCAGATAAAGGGCTGATTGTTGAACCCTTATATCATACAAAACCAAAACCAAAACCAAAAAGCACCTGACAGCGCTATATGATCTTACAAATCTATTTAGATAAAATGAATGATTTTATTGATATAACATACATTCAATACACATTATTTGAGACCGGTCTCTTTTTACATACTATAAAAATGAATAAAATAAAATATTAACAAACCAAAATTCTCATTGAAAAATGGCCACAGATGAATTGAGAACTATGTGAGAAATCACATAAAGACTATCGCAATCATCGAAATAGAACTATTAAGAATCTCAATCTTTGTTGATAAAATATCATATATTTAAGCTTGTGATAGTAAAAAGCAGAGATCTCAGAATAATAAATAATCATTTTGCATATTAGCAATAGTGATAGATATATCAAGCCACTCCGTTTCAATGAGAATTTTGGTTTGTTAATATTCTATTTTATTTTTTATAGTATGTAAAAAGAGACCGGTCTCAAATAAAGTGTATTAAATGTATGTTATATCAATAAAATCATTCATTTTATCTAAATAGATTTTTAAGATCATATAGCGCTGTCAGGTGCTTTTTTGGTTTTGTATAAATCAGGAAGCAGTTTTACCATAAACATGTATATAGGTGTAAAAAACGTTCAACGTTCATGTAAAAGGAAGACCGCTTTATTTAGCAATAGATGGGATTAACTAAACAGAATACCATTGTTTCTACCTTATTTACTTAACCTGAGATATCTTTCTTATTTGTCTGCCAATATGTTGTGTGAATACTATGTGTGTTCGGAAGACTTTCCTTCTAATGGATTTATAGTTTAAAGAATTATATTCCCCAGATTATGTGAGTAAATAAAATTATATATTACAGGCATGTGAATACCCACTGTTCAAATTCTCCATTTACTGTATTTTATGTACAGTGGAGGGTTTATAAACTCTTTTAGTCCACTCCACCCCAACCCTAATGGTTATTCTGAATTTATTTTGTCCCTAAGAACTATCACTCCCTTTTGTATTATTTCTTTTTATTTTTTTTGTATAGGTATATTACATATGTATAAATTTGGTATATATTCATCTATGAACACAATTAGCTGAATGGAAACTTGTAAAAATTGTCTTTAACCATTTTTACCTCTCCCTGTCTCAAAACAGGAGTAAATGGAAAAACGTACATTTCCTTTTAATTGCTGGTACAGGAAATCATTGATATATTTTGTTCCTGGGGCAGTGTCATATCTTTCACAGTGATATATTGTACACAGTTGACTTTATTCAGCCATTTACGATTGTCTCTGATGCTTCCTGTATTTATTCTGGTTTCCATGATTGTTTTGGGCATCAGCACGGTTATGGTGGTATTCACCAACTCATTTATCATTGTTGTCAACCTGTTAGACAAAGTCAAGGGTAAGAAACTCAGCTCAACTGACCTCATTGTGGTAACGCTATGTGCATCCAACATTTTCTTTCAGTTTATCATGTTGTTTAATGATTATATGAGTTTCCTGGATGGTGATGTTTACTTCACTAATGAAGTCTACATTATATGCACTGTCATGCTCATGCTTCCCACCTTCTCCAGCTTCTGGTTCACAGTTTGTCTGTCCATCAATTACTACTTGCAGATTGTAATATCGACTCATCCATTGTTAATCCGACTGAAGCTTGGTTCTTCCCAGTTGGTTCCACAGCTCATAATGGCCTCAATTTTTATATCATTGGCGACTGGTCTACCTGCAGCCTGGAATTTCCACAAGGAACCCCAAAATTTTAACATGTCAAGTGATCAGAGTGCGGAAATATCTGTTCCTAGCCTAAATGTTGTATATCTACTACCGAGTACCCTCATCAGTTGCTCCCTTCCATTAATTTTAGTAGGAATTGCCAATGGACTAATTATCAAGTCACTTGTGACCCACAGTCACAGATCAGACCTAAACTCAAACGGAGATCTCAGTGCTCGGGCAGAAGGTCGGGTGCGGGCAGCAAGAACTATAAGCTGCCTTCTCTTCCTCTACATATCCTTTTATATATCAGAGATCCTTGTCTTTATAGAGATCTTCCCCCAAAGTAGCCCAGGTTTTTGCATCTGCTTAATGGTAATGTATAGCTATTCCCCAGCACAATCAATTGTCCTAATTTTTGGGAGCCCCAAACTAAAACAAGTGTCATTACATTTAATCCGTTATATAGGAGGCCTCAAGAAAACAAAGTCTAGAACTCCAACAGTCTTGTTTATCGAGGTGAAAATGAAGAAAACAGTGAATTTACCAGTAGAGTGAACAATACACATTTACAATGCAGTGTGTAAGAGCTGAATCCATTCCAAATCAGTGATTGAAATTGCAACATATCACAAGAAGACTTCCATGTCACAATGTTGGTTATTGAGATTTTGTTAAACCTTATGATATTTGCAAAGTACGTTTATGAAATGAAAATAGTTTTCCATTGCTGAGATGATTTCTTAGATTGCCACCAATCAGCCAGGGGTGGGCTGGACCTGTTCGGGCCGTCCGGCCATCCTCCTGACCCCCCCCCCGTGGATGGAGTAATATCTTAATTTAACCGGCGGCCGCATCACTTGTCACGCGATGCGGCCACGTCAGCGCACAGGAACCACATCCCGTGACTCACGATGCGGGCGCGTCATAATAACACGGCCGTATCGCGTGTCACGTGATGCAGCCGCCTGTGCACCCCCTGGGCTGAAACCTGCCAGCCCGCACCTGCAGGCAGCATCTTTTAAGTGGGTAGAAAATGTAAGTCCATGCACGTTGCAATATTGGCAGGGGCTTTGAGTGATTGGCTAGATATCACAGCATCTGTCGCCTAAAGCCCACATAATTTAATCATATTGGATCACTATTGGGCATGACCTTAAATGAAGTTCATCTTCTAACCACATTTAAAGACCCCAATGTGCAGGGGCGGGCTGGACCGGGGGGCAGGGGGGCACCCTGGCCGCTCAGTCTAGCGGCTGTTCGGGCTGTTCGCCTCCCCCCGTTCCCCGCTGTGGATGTAATAATTTGTCTTATGTTACCGTCAGCGCACAGGCGGCCGCATCACGTGACTCGCGATGCGGCCGCATCGCGTGTCACGTGATGCGGCCACCTGTGCGCCCCCCGGGCTGGTACCTCCCAGCCCACGGCTGCCAATGTGCACTAGGAGTGATTGACTACTTGTTTCAAGTGCCTCATCCAAATTGACCCATGTGTGTATAACCCACTTTGGAGAAGAAAACATTACCGAAATCTCTAAACACATTCAAGTTTTCAAAAAAATACAAACATAAACAAAGTTATATGTGTTTTAAATTAGACAGTCAAATATACCATCAGCATAACTGATGAAAGGGAAAATTGAGTTACTCTCTATGCTTTACATTGCCCAGGTTACAAGGTCTCTCACTGTTGAGTAGACTATATAATTGTTGGGGGAGAATCCAATTGGCCACGATGTTCTGAGGAACATAACAGCTGTGCATTTTTACTGTTTATACGGTAAAAATATCTGCTCATTTTTGCTTGCACCTCTGTAGGGCGCGAGCAAAAATGAGAAATATTTCTGTGAAAAAGAAAATGCGTGATGTGTCTCACGGCCGTTTTGGAGACGCGTTGCGCAGATTTTTTTAGAATTGAATCTCTCTGAAAAAATTTAAAGTATATGTTTTTCGGTTGATTTCAGTGTTTATTGATGAATCCGGAACTGAAAATGAAAACTGTATCAAAACATAGATATATGTAATAAATATTTCTTATGAAAAGAGATGTATTATTTTCTTATTTATTATCAAGAAATTAGTTTTCACATCATTCGTATCTAAAAACCAGACGCAGAAAAATAAATAACTATTATAATTCAGGTCTCTACAGCGCACATAACAATAGACTACAGTTAAAGTGAGCTGTAATATGTAAGATCTTTTTGTGAAGTGAATTATTTGAATGTGATGCTGTATAGTTAAGATTATGGTGTTCTCGTAGATGGACTAATTGGTGATATCCATGTGGTGCAATCCTAGAATAAAAAAAACAAAAAATATGATGGAACAATATTAAAATATCTAAAATATTAAGAGGACCTAATATATAAGCACACATTGAGTACTGAATAATTGCAGTCTTTTTTAAAAAAAATGTATAATGCGTCACACCCCCTCAGATTTCACATAGGACCAATAGTTGTAATTAAACTACAATTAGGAAACAAGATCTGTTACAATAGAGATGACAATCTAGACAGGAAATTTAAAGAGGTTTTGAGCCTGAGCTCCTTTTTAAATGCAATCTTTAAGTCCTGCTCCTCCAGGATGTATTCAATTTTGAAGTGGATGGGGATAAACCAATCTGTAGTCAATCAGATCACCCAAATGCTCGCAGCAGCAGGAGATAAAGCTGGTCTTGTATGAGGCAATGACCTGTCCACTAATGTGATTATGTTAGCGAAGACATGCATGTGCATGTGACATGGGCATGTTAGGACGTGAGGAGGGGAATGGAGGCAAGCAGGATGCCATTGGTTAAGAGTTGGATAGTGGAAAGGGCAGAATTCCCAATTAATAATGAAGAAATGGAGAGCAATTTTTATTATTGTAATTACAATTTTATTATATTTAATTATATAGCGCCATCATATTATGCAGTGTTGTCAGGGCTGCCAAGAAGAATTCAGGGCCCGGGTACAACAAATTCATGGGGCCCCCCTCATATTCAAGTAAGCCCCAAAATTTTTTTGCGCCGCCTTACGGCGGCGCAAAACAATTTAGGTGTATGGTCATACATTCAGGGGCGTGGCTAGCCAAACGGCGGTGCAAAAATTTTGGGAGGTGTGGTCATGCATTTGGGGCGTGGCAAACGTGCCATTGGGGCGTGGCTAACATAAAAACCACTAGGCTCTCAATTCGCCGGAGCGTCACATATGTTCAAGCACTCCTGACTTTCAGGACATCTACCACCACAGTGTAGTATACAAACAATGCAGTGTGTACACAAACAGTTCAGTCTTGGCCTACACCTTACATTGGGCACAACATTCACCAAAAATTGGTATTGTCCCTACTAGAATCACAACATTTCACACACTGTGCTGCTCTCTCCTACCTGTTCTTCTCACTTTCTCCACCTGTGGCTGCTGGTTTCTTTAGTTGTGGCTTGTCCGGATCCAGGAATGTTGAAGGACCTATTTTGAAAAAAAAATGGCTACATTTAGAAAATTACAGCCAGCCCCGGCCTTAAATCAATAGCACTCACGATTAATAATTAGGCCTTCCTCCAGCCCCAACATTAAAATAATAGTATTCACATTTAATAAATAAACCTATTTCACTTCCTGCAAACAGCCCCAGCAATACCTATTTCCCGCAACCATCACTGCCATTAAATAATTCATAGTCACATTTAATAAATAGACCTCATTCTCCCTAAACTCATCCCAAGATTCAATAGCCCCCAAACCACCCCATCTTAAATTAATAGTCCCTACTATTAAATTGCCTCACCATCACCCTACAAACAAAATAGCGCCCATTAATTAGCCGCCACCTACCTCACACACACTACATTGCAACAAGCCCCCTGTGCCATCACACACATTACTGTGCCCCTTCATCACAACTACACTGTACCCCCTTATGCTCACACTGCGACCTCCATGCTGCTTTTCCCCCTTCTTTTTTACTTTGTGCCTCTCTCCCACTTTTTTTATTCCTCTGTTCCTCTCTCCCACTTTTTTTTCCTCCTCTGTTCCTCTCTCCCACTTTTTTTTCCTCCTCTGTTCCTCTCTCCCACTTTTTTTTCCTCCTCTGTTCCTCTCTCCCCACTTTTTTTCCCTCCTCTGTTCCTCTCTCCCCAATTTTTTTTTATTCCTCTGTGGCTCTCTCCTTTTTTTCCTCCTCTGTTCCTCTCTCCCACTTTTTTTCCCTCCTCTGTTCCTCTCTCCCCAATTTTTTTTTATTCCCCTGTGGCTCTCTCCTTTTTTTCCTCCTCTGTTCCTCTCTCCCACTTTTTTTTTATTCCCCTGTGGCTCCCTCCTTTTTTTCCTCCTCTGTTCCTCTCTCCCACTTTTTTTTTATTCCCCTGTGGCTCTCTCCTTTTTTTCCTCCTCTGTTCCTCTCTCCCACTTTTTTTTTATTACTCTGTGGCTCTCTCCTTTTTTTCCTCCTCTGTTTCTCTGTCCCCTTTCTTTATAGTACTGTCCCTCCCTGTTTTCCTCCCCTAGCCTCTCCGTTTCTTTACTTACCTTTTGTCAACTTCTTTCTTTTCTTTTCTGCTCTTCTGTCTCCTCTTCTGTCTTCTTTCTTCCTGCTGGCTGCGGCGCTCCTCACTGACTGACAGGCGTGACTTGATGACGTCACGCCCGGCAGTCAGTGTGAATGGAGGAGAGGAGGGACACGGCGCCGCGCGATCACGTGAGTATTTTTTTTTTTTTAATTAATTTCTTCTTACAGCTCCCAAGAAACCCAAGACCACCCCCCCGCGGGAAAAAAAATAAAAAAAGTTAAAAAAAAAAAAGCGCAAGAGAGAAAAATAAAATAAAAAAATAAATAAATTTAATTATCAGCGAGGGCCCGGCCCGGGCCCCCTGGCATGGCCGGGCCCGGGTAAACTGTACCCGCTCCCCCCCCCTCTCGGCGGCCCTGAGTGTTGTACAGATAACATTTAATCATATTCATCTGTCCCTGTCCTGTTGGAGGAAACCAATGCAAATACAGAAAGAACATACAAACTCCACACAGATAAGGTTCTGGTTAGAATTGAACTCATGATCCCAGCACTGTAAGGCAGCAATGCTAACCACTTCTATCAAGGTCATGCAGAAAAACTGTGGGCCAAATGCACCTATGTATGAAACAAACTTTTTAACCATATCTTGTTTTACCAGTACTCGAGGAGGGATTTGAAGGACTGTGTCCTATGTTTCTTGTTTTTAAAAATGTATGTCTTTAGTGAAGATTTGACAGAAAGCAAAATGTATACATGATAAAAACAAGCATAAAATCATATATACAACATTATACAAAATACATTGTACTTAATATTGTATTAATACAACTAGTGAAAAAGTGAGGGAGGGATGGGGATATGCTATTTATTTTTGATCCAGTATATAGCACCACCAGCAAGTCCATCACTCATGATCATTTTTACTGCATGGAGAATTGGAAACCAAATTAACATTAGAGAGTAAATGTATCAAGCTGAGAGTTTACTAGCGGGTTTAAAAAACCAATCAGATTCTAGCTATCATTTCTTTAGTACATTCTACAAAATGCTATATAGAATCTGATTGGTTACTATAGGCACATCTCCACTTTTCAAACCCGCCGGAAATCTCTCAGCTTGATACATTTACCCCCAGGTATCTTCATCTAGATGCAATACATAAATGCTCAGCTATATAAAAAAAAGGTTAGAAAATAATGTTAGCTCTGAGATCGAACCATAACTAAGCCACTAATAAAAGATTAAGTCAGTCACAATATGCAGAGGATGTCTGTGAGCAAGAACAAAGTTGGCTAAAAATTCATCTAATCCCTTATATGTGAACCATGGAAAATCTATTTTTTGTGGATCTCCAAATAGTAGCAGAAATACTTATACCCCCTTGTACTTACAAGCAATGATTACCCAGGTATAACAGCTGGAGAATCTTGGAGAGGTGCAGTGATGTGCAAGTTATCAGACATAAGATGACAAGACACAACAAAAACAGGAATGCGAAGGTTACAATAGTGATAGGATAATTACCTTCTGGATCACTCTTATTTTTATACATGAGGGTAGCCTTTAAAGGATAGCGGGAGCTTTCATCAATGTTGTCAGACTGAATACAACCCTGAGCACTGATCGTGAAACCTATATATATTGTATATACATAAACAGCTAATGAGCAATACCCATCTAAAGTGGATATACCGAAGAATGCAGAACACATTTTTATTTTGTATCTTCAGATATGACCTAATATAATTTTTTTTCCCTGATACTTAAACTCAATTGTTTTCATTACTCTACTCAGCTTCATCAAGTTTTATTTCAATTTATCAAACTTCTACATATTTGGATTGATTTTACTTTACCATGTCTATTATAATGAACTCCAAACTCTCCCATGAACCATTCCTGCATCAATGTTATTCCACATCTTAACCTCTGCAGTCATTCAGCATATTAACCTATTGCAAAAGAGTCATTTTGTTTGCCAAAATGAAATCAGTAGGAGGCCAAGGCTATTTTCATAAAAGATACCCGAGGATTCATATGGTCTTATTTAGTAAGTGTGAAACTGCTCAGATGCAGTGTGAGAGCTACTATGGTAATGTCATGTGCCTTGATTTGCACAGGTGCACTTAGATTTACAGCAAAGTGCATTGGTTTATGGAGCATAATGATTGTTTACACAGAAGCAGAACTGTGCATCAGCCAATGGGAAGCGAGTGTGCTCCAGGCTAAGTACGGGGTAATGGGCCTGTTTTTGAGAGGTAGTGCAAAAGTGAAATTTAATTTGTGTAGCAAGACAATTAAAATTGGATAAAGGAGTGGAGAGAGTGCATTTTTATGGGAATGTCTTGCTTTGCTGAAGGGCACATAACCATACACACTATGCAAAAACACTTCAATTTTGCACAAGCTCGGAGCTGGCAGACATTGGATCTTATTTAGCCCTTTTAATAGCTGCATATTGTGATATTCAGTGACACTTTGAAATGTTTATTTCCATGTGTACTTTGTCCAACGGGAAAAAAGTTGAAACATGGACCTGAGAGTCCTAACCACGGCCCCTCACTCTCATGATTAAGTTGATCCATTAATGAGGCTAAATTAAGCAGCATTTTAGGAGAAAAGCAAGTAACCCAAGTCCTAAATTTGAATGAACTCTACGTTTTGACTGTAGATCAGTGCTCAAAGTGGGTCGTTATGTTTCAGTATGACATACAGGCACTTCATCTCCCCACTTCCTTTCAAGGTGCACACATGCCATGCTTAAAATTTGCAGACACTGCTGTCTCAGGATTAGGTCCTTTGATGGGTGGTGGCCGGGGGAGTTGCTGGGAGGTTGCAAGGAGTAAGCGCTATAGTAGGGCTTTGGACTGACAGAAACACAGAAAGGGAAAAAGAGGAGTGTACAACTCAGGGTGCCCCACCCACCAGCCAGCCAACCAGCCTGCCCACCAGCTTACTTGGGCTGACTAGAGGAAGAAAAAGCAGAGGAGTGCATAGATGGAGACCACTGGCAGATACTGTCTTCTTTAAGGTAAAATTTCATGTTCTATACAGTAATTGGTCCATGATTCTGGCTGTTTTACACCAATCTCTCTAACATGCAGGTGGTCCTTCAGTCAGCAGTGACACTTGCATCATTTCACTTCCCTTTATAGTACTCCCATCACAATTGGTGTTAAAAAAGCGTGTACTAATGTTACTTAGAGGTCCTAGACTGTAAAGTGGCTAATCAGGGATATGATGATCACTGTGTCCTAAGCAGCAGCACTCTAATAAAAGCAGATAACTAGTTTTCTTTTTATTTGACTGCCTCAGCTGGTGTCAGGACCCTATATTTAGTAAGGATGAGCGGGCTCGGATTCCGCTAATCCGAGCCCACCCGAACAGTGCGGATCCGACGGGATCCGAGCACTGTTCGGGAACTTCCGGTCGCCAAACGAATCCAAACCGAGGCATCCAAGTCTTGCGTTGGAGTTTGCGAGACTCGGATGTCATAAATACTCACCTTGCGGCCGCCATCTTCATTTCGCCTGACATCAGGGAAGAGGGAGGGTGTGTAGGGTAGTGGTGCTCTGTCCTTGTGTCCAGTGCTCTGTCCTTGCTGAGTCCAGTGGTGCATCAGTCCAGTGCTCTGTCCTTGCTGAGTCCAGTGGTGCATCAGTCCAGTGCTCTGTCCTTGCTGAGTCCAGTGGTGCATCAGTCCAGTGCTCTGTCCTTGCTGAGTCCAGTGGTGCTTCAGTCCAGTGCTCTGTCCTTGCTGAGTCCAGTGGTGCATCAGTCCAGTGCTCTGTCCTTGCTGAGTCCAGTGGTGCATCAGTCCAGTGCTCTGTCCTTGCTGAGTACAGTGGTGCTTTTGTCCTGTGCTTTGTTCTGCTAAGTGCATAGTTATTTTAAAAGTATTAAAAAATCTTAAAAAAAAAATAAAAAAAATTATATAAAAATCATTTTAAGAAAATCTAAATATTTTTTTTAAAAAAGTATAAAAAAAAATCTTGCAGTCCAGAAACATTAATACTGCAATCTATAAAAAAATGTTCACTGTTCTTGCAGTCCAGAAACATTAATACTGCAATATATAAAAAATTGTTCACTGTTCTTGCAGTCCAGAAACATTAATACTGCAATCTATTAAAAATTGTTCACTGTTCTTGTAGTCCAGAAACATTAATACTGCAATCTATTAAAAATTGTTCACTGTTCTTTCTTGCAGTCCAGAAACATTAATACTGCAATCTATAAAAAATTGTTCACTGTCTTGCAGTCCAGAAACATTAATACTGCAATATATAAAAAATTGTTCACTGTTCTTGCAGTCCAGAAACATTACTACTGCAATCTATTAAAAATTGTTCACTGTTCTTGCAGTCCAGAAACATTAATACTACAATCTATTAAAAATTGTTCACTGTTACAGCAGTATTTAAAAAATAGTACTGTAATACAACGTGTGCTGCATATAATGGAGTATCAAAATTTGGAGGATAAAGTAGGGAAAGATCAAGACCCACTTCCTTCTAATGCTGAACCAGCTGCCACTATTCATAACATAGACGATGAAATGCCATCAACGTCGTCTGACAAGGCCGATGCCCAATCTCCTAGTAGAGGGCATGTAAAATCCAAAAACCCAAAAATCACAAAAATTACCAAAAAAAGGAAATTAATAACATCTGAGGAGAAACGAAAACTTGTCAATATGCCATTTACGACACGGAGTGGCAAGGAACGGCCCGTGTTCAGGACTAGTGGTTCAGCTTCACCCAAGGATCTAAGCCCTCCTCCTCCCCCCACTCTAAAAAATTTAAGGGAGTTATGCTGTCAGCAACAACTCTGCCTTCTAAACACATGACATCACAAATACCCAAGGTGAGTCCAAGGGTGTTGGTGGTTGCGAAGCCTGACCTTCCCAACACTGTACGGGAAGAGGTGGCTCCTTCCACCATTTGCAGCACGCCCTCTGCATATGCTGGAAGGATCACCCACAGTTCAGTTTCAGATTTGGCTAATGAAGGTGTGAATGTTGTACACTGGGAGAAGGATATTGATGTAGCTGGCACTGAGGAGGAACTTGACGAGGAGGATGCTGATGTGGTTATCTTAAATGAGGCACCAAGGGGGGAATCAGTTGTTGTCCATGGAATGAAAAAGCCCATCGTCATGCCTGGTCAAAAGACCGAAAAATCCACCTCTTCGGTCTGGAGTTATTTTTATCCCAATCCGGACAACAAATGTATGGCCCTATGTAGCTTATGTAAAGCTCAAATAAGCAGGGGTAAGGATCTTGGCCACCTAGGGACATCCTCCCTTATACGTCACCTGAATAACCTTCATAGTTCAGTGATTAGTTCAGGAACTGGGGCTAGGACCGTCATCAGTCCAAGGACACCTAAATCCCTTGGTCCTGTTGGATACACACCACCAACACCCTCCTCGTCAACTTCCTCCACGATCTCCATCAGATTTAGTCCTGCAGGCCATGTCACCAGCCAGACTGAGTCCTCTTCAATCCGGGATTCATCCGAGGAATCCTGCAGCGGTACGCCTATACTGCCACTGCTGCTGTTGCTGCTGGTAGTCGGTCATCTTCCCAGAGGGGAAGTCGTAAGACCGCTACGTCTTTCACCAAACAATTGACCGTCCAACAGTCGTTTGCCATGAGCACCAAGTACGACACTAGTCATCCTATGGCAAAGCGGATAACTGCGTCAATAACAGCAATGTTGGTGTTAGACGTGCGTCCGGTGTCCGCCATCAGTGGAGTGGGATTTAGACGGTTGATGGAGGTATTGTGTCCCCGGTACCAAATCCCGTCGAGATTCCACTTCACTAGGCAGGCGATACCCGGGATGTACAGAGAAGTACGAACAAGTGTCCTCAGTGCTCTGAAATATGCGGTTGTACCCACTGTCCACTTAACGAAGGAGATGTCGACAAGTGGTTCAGGGCAAACGAAGGACTATATGACTGTGACAGCCCACTGGGTAGATGCATCGCCTTCCGCAGCAACAACAGCAGCTGCATCAGTAGCAGCATCTCCACAACGGCTGCTCGTGCCAAGGCAGGCAACGTTGTGTATCACAGGTTTTAATAAGAGGCACAACGCTGACAACCTCTTCGAGAAACTGAGGGAAATAATCACGCAGTGGCTTACCCCACTTAGAGTCACCTGGGGATTTGTGGTGTCAGACAACGCCAGTAACATTGTGCGGGCATTACATATGGGCAATTTCCAGCACATCCCATGTTTTGCCCACACCGTTAATTTGGTGGTGCAGCATTACCTGAAGAGGGACAGGGGTGTGTAGGAGATGCTTGCGGTGGCCTGCAAAATTGCTGGACACTTTTGGCATTCTGCCAGTGCCTACCGCAGACTCGAGCAACATCAAAAAAGTCTGAACCTGCCCTGCCATCACCTCAAACAAGAGGTTGTGACGTGCTGGAACTCCACCCTCTATATGCTGCAGAGGATGGAGGAGCAGCAAAAGGCCATTCAAGCCTACACAGCCACCTACGACATAGGCAAAGGAGTGGGGATGCGCCTGAGTCAAGCGCAGTGGAGACTGATTTCCGTGTTGTGCAAGGTTCTCCAGCCGTTTGAAATTGCCACACGAGAAGTCAGTTCCGGCACTGCCACCTTGAGTCAGGTGATTCCCTTGAACAGGCTGTTGCAGAAGCAGCTGGAGAAAGTGAGGGAGGAGCTGTTAAAGCATTGCGATTCAACAAAGCATGTAGCTCTTGTGGATAAAGCCCTTCGTACGCTTTGCCAGGATCCGAGGGTGGTCACTCTTTTAAAGTCAGAGGAATACATTCTGGCCACCGTGCTCGATCCTCGGTTTAAAGCATATGTTGTGTCTCTGTTTCCAGCGGACACAAGTCTACAGCGGTGCAAAGACCTGCTGGTCAGGAGATTGTCCTCTGAAGAGGACCGTGACATACCAACAGCTCCACCTTCATTTTCTTCCCCCGCTGGCAGGGATGCTGAGAACATCTGGTTCGGAGTGAAGGACCTGCCAACCATTGCAGACATGTCTACTGTCGCTGCATTGGATGCTGTCACAATTGAAAAAATGGTGGAGGATTATTTTGCTGACACCATCCAAATAGAC
Organism: Mixophyes fleayi; assembly: GCF_038048845.1. Classification (NCBI taxonomy): domain Eukaryota; kingdom Metazoa; phylum Chordata; class Amphibia; order Anura; family Limnodynastidae; genus Mixophyes; species Mixophyes fleayi. Next base: position 315,215,498 of record NC_134402.1, read on the forward strand.
ATGTCAGACAGTCCATATTGTTACTGGCAGGAAAAAAAAGCAGTTTGGAAGGCCCTGTACAAACTGGCTCTATTTTACCTGAGTTGTCCCCCCTCCAGTGTGTACTCGGAAAGAGTTTTTAGTGCAGCGGGGAACCTGGTCAGTGAGCGGCCAAGGAGGTTGCTTACTAAAAACGTTGAAAAAATTATGTTTATAAAAATGAATTATCAATTCCTCAATGAAGTACAGCACTGGCCTCCAGATACTACAGAGGGACCTGTGGTTGTGGAGTCCAGCGGGGACGAATTGATAATGTGTGAGAATGAGGAAGTACACACTGAAGGGGGAGAGGAATCAGAGGATGAGGATGAGGACGACATCTTGCCTCAGTAGAGCCTGTTTAGTTTGTACAGGGAGAGATGAATAGCTTTTTTGGTGTGGGGGCCCAAGCAAACCAATCATTTCAGCCACAGTTGTTTGGTAGGCCCTGTCGCTGAAATGATTGGTTTGTTGAAGTGTGCATGTCCTATTTCAACAACATAAGGGTGGGTGGGAGTACCCAAGGACGATTCCATCTTGCACCTTTTTTTTTTCTTTGCCAGCTCGTTTTGTGGGGGTCCAAACAAACTAATCATTTCAGCCACAGTTTGGTAGGCCCTTTCGCTGAAATGATTGGTTTGTTAAAGTGCGCATGTCCTATTTCAACAACATCAGGGTGAGTGGGAGGGCCCAAGGACAATTCCATCTTGCAACTCTTTTTTTGGCATTATGTGACCGTCCAACAGTCGTTTGCCATGAGCACGAAGTACGACAGTAGTCATCCTATGGCAAAGCGGATAACTGCGGCCTTAACAGCTATGTTGGTGTTAGACGTGCATCCGGTGTCCGCCATCTGTGCAGTGGAATTCAGACAATTTGAAGGATGTATTGTGGCCCCGGTACCAAATTGGGTACTGGGGCCACTCCACTTCGCAGTCCAGAAAGCTTCATATCAGATATTAAACTACGTTCACTGTTCCTGCCAAATAAAAAAAGAATGAAAATGCCCTGTCATCAACGAAAACAAGAGGTAGTGACGCGCTAGAACTCCACCCTCTATATGCTGCAGAGGATGTAGGAGCAGCCATCTGTGCAGTGGAATTCAGACTAGTTGGAGGAGGTATTGTGGCCCCGGTACCAAATTGGGTACCGGGGCCCCTCCACTACGCAGTCCAGAAAGCTTCATATCAGATATTAAAGTAATTAAATTACGTTCACTGTTCCTGCTACATCAAAAAAGCATGAACATGCCCTGCCATCAACAAAAATAAGAGGTAGTGACGCGCTTGAACTCCACCCTCTATATGCTGCAGAGGATGGAGGAGCAGAAAAAGGCCATTCAAGCCTACACAGCCACCTACGATGGGCCACGTGTTTGTGCCGCCCACTTGTGTCGCTAAGCTTAGACATCCAGCTACCTCGGTGCAACGTTTTAGACTAAAAACAATATTGTGAGGTGTGAGGTGTTCTGAATAGACTGGAAATTAGTGGAAATGATTGTTATTGAATGTTATTGAGGTTAATAATAGCGTAGGAGTGACAAAAAACTGAATTTTAGCACTTTTTATGCTTTTTTAAAAATAAATCAGAACCCAAAACCCTAAATCAGAACCAAAACCTTTCGTCAGGTGTTTTGGCAAAACAAATCAGAACCCATAACCTCAAGCTACTCAGAACCCAAAACCCAAAACCCAAAACACTAAAAGTGGCCGGTGCACACCCTTAATATTTAGTCTATCTCACCTCCACCCTGGCTGCTTGTATAAAAATAATCTGTGAAAGCCTAAAACATGTATTATATAGTCTTGATTCAGAAATTCAATTTGCAATATAGGAGCAGGGACAAGTATAGGTAGATGTGAGCAAGGCTGGCAAGAGGAATTCAGGGCCCCGGTACAACAACTTCATGGGGCCCCCTTACAGGTGTGCATATTGAAAAAGGTTGGGAGTGGGTGTGGTCATAGAATTGGGGACCTGGCTATGCATCATTGGGACATGGCTGGTGGGGAAAAGCGCTAGGCCCTGAATTCACCGGAGCGTGACATATGTCCAAGTACTCCTGACTTTCAAGACATCTAGCACCACAGTGTAGTACAGAAATAATGCACTGTGTACACAGAGAGTTCACAGTCTTGGCCTGAACCTTACATTGGGCAGAACACTCACCAAAAATTGACATTCTCCCACTAGAATCTCAACATTTCACACACTCTCCTGCTCTCTCCTACCTGTTCTTTTCACTTCCCCCATGTGGCCGAAGGTTTCTTTAGTTGCGGCTTGTCTGGCTCCTGGAATGTTGGGGGACCCTATTTGGAAAAAAAGGCTACATTTAGAAAATTACAACCAGCCCCACCTTTAAATCAATAGCACCCATGATTAATAATTAGGCCTTCCTCCAGATCCAACATTAAAATAATAGTATTCCCATTACCCCACAAACAAAATAGCAACCATAAATTAGCCACCACCTACCTCACACACACTACACTGTCAAAAGCTCCCTGTGCCATCACATACACATTACTGTGCCCCTTCATCATCACCACACTATGCACCCTTATGATCGCACTGCGCCCTCTATGCTGCCTTTGCCCCTTTCTTCATCCCCCTGTGCCATGCTGCCTTTGCCCCTTTCTTCATTCCCCTGTGCCATGCTGCCTTTGCCCTCCTTTCTTCACCCCCCTGTGCCATGCTGCCTTTGCACCCCTTTCTTCATCCCCCTGTGCCATGCTCCCTTTGCACCCCCTTTCTTCATCCCCCTGTGCCATGCTGCCTTTGACCCCCTTTCTTCATCCCCCTGTGCCATGCTGCCTTTGCCCCCCTTTCTTCATCCCCCTGTGCCATGCTCCCTTTGCACCCCCTTTCTTCATCCCCCTGTGCCATTCTCCCTTTGCACCCCCTTTCTTCATCCCCCTGTGCCATGCTGCCTTTGACCCCCTTTCTTCATCCCCCTGTGCCATGTTGCCTTTGACCCCCTTTCTTCACCCCCCTGTGCCATGCTGCCTTTGCCCTCCTTCTTCAACCCCCTGTGTCATGCTGCCTTTGTCCCCCCTTTCTTCAACCCCCTGTGTCATGCTGCCTTTGTCCCCCCTTTCTTCAACCCCCTGTGCCATGCTGCCTTTGTGCCCCCCTTTCCTCAACCCCCATGCCTCTCTGCGTTTCTCCTCTTTCACTTACCTCTGTATTGCTTTCTTTCATCTTTATTTTCTTTTCTTCTCTCTTCTGTCTTCATCTGTGCACGGCTCTTCACTGAATGTCATCACGCCCGACATTCATTGCAAACAGAGAGGGGAAGAGGGACGCCGGCGCCGCGATCATGTGAGTATTTGTATACACACATGATCGCGGCGGCGGGCACCGCGGGTAATTAGTAACCGTCCCCCCCTCTCGGCAGCCCTGGATGTGAGCAGTAGGTAAGTATAGGAGTGAGAGAAACAGGAGGTAAATAAGGGGGTGAGATGAGCAGGGGATGAGGCAGAGATGCAGGAGGTTACCTTGGATGAAGATCAGGTCACATGGGGAGAGTGGACAGAGAAAGGAAACTGATAAGGAGACACAAGGAAGATGTAGGCACATGGGAGACTAGAGATGCTCACTGACCCCCGTGAAGTGGTTTTGGTTTTGGATCTGGAATAACTTCATGTTTTGGTTTTGTTTTTGGCAAAACCACACTCGTGTGTTCTGGATTTGGTTTTGGATTTGTATTTTTTTAGAAAAATTGCTAAAATATGCTAAAATCACATAATTTTGCTCTTTTTTTGATCCTGCATTATTATTAACCTTACTAACACTAATTTCAAGTCATTTTCAGTCAATTTTGACCACCTCACAGGTCACATTATTATTTTCATACACTTTCGGACAAATACTGCAGCAACCTGGCTGGATGCTAAGCGACAGAGCAATGACTCAAAGCACATCTAGGACACATTGGCACACAGCAGTGGCAGAAAAGTGGTGCAAGATAGAATTGTCCTTGGGCCCTGGATGTTGGATCTTTAAAAGGACATGCACACTATAACAAACCAAGCAGTTCAGCCACAAAAGTGCCACTTCTTGTGGCTGAAGTGATTGGTTTGTTTGGGCCCCACAAAACAAGGTAACAATGGCCTTAAGCCACCTAAGGTAACAGTGCTGTTAATTAACTCTACTGTGGTAAGATGTTGTTGTCATCATCCTCATCCTGTTGCAATTCCAAAGTGGCATCCTCAATTGGTGTATCACCGGCTACACTTGGGCTGTTCAGGCACACATCTGCAGAAATGCTGAAAGGGTCCTTCTTTATGGGTACACTATCAGAATGGACACAATTACACATAGCACTCGTGGATGGACTCTCCTCAGGGATTGGTGTCATTTCTGAATCTGAAAATACAGGTTTCCTCTATTCCCTTACTGTTTTCTTTCAGCTCGGCTTTTACACGTAAAAGTATTTGTGCACCACTTTTGGAGTCCGAATGATAAGGTTTTGCTTGGTCACGACTGACCTTACAAGAAGATGCCTCAGTAACAGTTTCAGATCTCGCACTCATAGAGAAAGGCGAAGGCCTCATTCTTTCTTTGCCATTGAGTGTGTAGAATGGCATGTTGGCAATTTTATTTTTTTCTGCAGATAACTTTGCCTGGATTAAAACTCTTTTTTCTTGACCAAGGTAAAAGGTGATTTTTTTTACATTTTTGTTTGTCTGACTTAAAAATACTATGTACTTTTACATAGGCTTTACCAGATGACGTACAGGGATTACTGTCATCATGACTGGTGGCAGCAGCTGCTTGGTGCTCCTGCTCTTCTGTGTACTGCTGTGAATCCATTTTGATAACACTGTACACTTTGACTGCAAATTCAGAAGAAAAGCCTGCAAGGCCTAGTATTTGTATTTCAGCAATGACAATTAAGAATGGAGCTCTCCTTTTTGTGTGTTACCTATATAATACAGTAGAATTTGACTGCAGAATTACACCAACCCTGACAGCACTAGTATTTGAATTTTTCTGCAATGAGAATTAGCAATGAAACTCTCCTGAATGTCACTGTATACTTTCTTGAACACTGCTACCACCTCCTCTTTCAATTCTATCTTTTTGGCTGACCAACTACTCTACACATTGTGCTACCCCTTCTGTGTCTCTCTTTCAAATGACGCTAGATTGTTGTGCAGGGCGGTATTTATAGATTTCAAAACTCGCGAGATCCGACGACGTAACAAAGACATTTTGCCTCGTTTTCGATTCCGAAAAAGCACGAAAGTTCCAAGCAGTTTGGGTGTGTTCGGTTCTTGAGGAACCGAGCCTGAGCATCTCTTCTTCTGACAGGTGTTTCATAGATCATTTAACTTATATGTAGAAAACATTTATTTCTTTTACATACATGGGGGCTCATGATGAGTTAGCTGCACATCCATTTGCTTAATGTGAAATATGGAAATTTGTACTGTGCATTCATCAAAATGCATATTTAACACTTGTGCTTTCATATAATTCCAAACTGAGGCAGAACCACAAGATACATGTATTCCTATCAATAGCCCATACTTGCCTACTTACCCGGAAGAGTAGGAATTCTCCTGGATTGTTGAGGAGGCGGGGCTTAATAATGCATTTGTGTTATTAAGCCCTGCACCTGCTATGCAATGCCGTGAATTTCAGCATTTCATAGCAGGTGGTGGGGCCATGGTGACACAATGGCATCACCACCCCCCCTCCTGCAGTGGTCACATGACTTCTCCTCCGGAAGATCCCGGAGGAGAGAATTTAAAAGTAGGCAAGTATGTAAAAGCCATATTACTTGCGGGTGCCTAAGGGCTGATGCAAATACATTTTGACATTGATGACATTTGTCTGCACTAGCTGCTTCTGATTGGCTGATTGCAGATTCATCTGTGATGCTGATAGGTGCTTTCTTCATTGTTCGTGTCCATATTATATGATTTTTCAGGTGTATTTTAAAAGGAAGTTTTTGCTACTTTCATACAAAGAGAAAAAGGAAGATTATACCTGCTGTATTATAGAGGGTCTTCTAATTGAAATGAAAGTTAATAATAAATGCATTTTTCAAAACAAATGTTAAAAAACTTTTATTGTGCTCATGGCATGATTGGGTACATCTGAGTTTAAGTATGCCTGATGTAAACCTAGCACCTGCTTGCCTTCCATGCCACGTTAATACATGTTAGGTAAAAACTAACACAGCCTTAATTTAAATTCCGGCTTTCCTCCCCCACTAATGTTTATGTTCCCACATTTTCAAAACTCAGCCCCACTTGGGTCACAACAGTCTTTGTCACTCATCTCGTTTTCATTAAAATCAGAACTGTATAGCAGTACGGAGGCTAATGCGGGTGAAGATGTGAAGGGGGCTGGTACACCCGCGCCTTTCTCTCCTACTCGCTTATCCTCAAGCACACGCCTAAGGATGGCTCATTGTCTTCAGCCTTTACCATGAGAAAAAGTCAAGTTTAAAACCTGACTACACTTTTTCTTTCATGTTTACTTTTTACTTTGGAGAACAAATATTCTCTTATATTTTACAATTAATTTCAGTATATATGTCTCCCTGTCACAAAAATTTTGCACTCCCCCCCCCCAAAAGCCGGGATCCCTAGGCTGCAGACTAGTCAGCCTACACAGCTATTGGATAATCAGACCTTGTCTGGCGCATAGAGCGTCGGACTGGCCCATTGGGACACCAGGGAAATCCCCAGTGGGCATGAATGCCCTCTGCTGAATAGCTCCTGCTCTGCAAATTTAAAAACAATGTGTGAGAGCAGGGGTCTCGGGCTCTCTGCACATTGAGCGTTGCGACTGTCAATGACGTTGTAGCTCTGCTGCTGGGAGGAGGAGTTACCGGCCTGACGAACTGAAGAAAAGCATGGATGCAGGAGCCAGATGACAGGTTAGTCATGTTCAACAGAGTTGCCCTCGTAGAATCCAGGGGGTTCAGGGGGGGAGTACTTACACTACAAACTATACACAATATTATTTGGGGTGGTGAGCTAACACTATACTACACAGTATTGTTGAGGGGGGAAGGGGGTGCTAACACTACTTTACACACTATTATTGGGGGGAGTACTAACACTACTCTACACACTATTATTGGGGGGGAGTACTAAGAATATACACTATTATTGGGGGGGGAATACTAACACTACTCTACACACTATTATTAGGGTGGGGGAGTATTAACACTATAGTACACTATACACTATTATTGGGGTGGGGGTTCTAGCACGACACACTAAACACAATATTATTTGGTGGGGTGAGCTAACACTACACAGTATATATGTAATTATTTGGGGGGGAGAACTAACACTACACTACAAGCTATTATTAGGGGGTGATATACTAATACTACACAGTATTATTCTGAAGGGAGAACTAACACTACACTACATGCTATTATTTGGGGGGGGGAAAGAACTAACACTACACTACAAGCTATTATTAGGGGGGGGTGATATACTAATACTGCACATTATTATTCTGGAGGGAGAACTAACACTACACTACATGCTATTATTTGGGGAGAAGTACTAGCACCACATGCTATTATTTGTAGGGAAGTGCTAATACTACATTACACGCTATTATTGAGGGGAATACTAACACTATACGCTATTATTCCTAGAGAAGTACTAACACTACACTACACGCTATTATTTGTAGGGAAGTGCTAATACTGCACTACACGCTATTATTGAGGGGAATACTAACACTATACGCTATTATTTGGGGGGAAGAAGTAACACTACACTACACGCTATTATTGGGGGGAGTACTAACACTACACTACACACTATTATTTGGGGGAAAGTATTAACACTAGATTACACACTATTATTTGGGGAAAGTATTAACACTAGATTACACGCTATTATTGTGGGGAATACTAACACTACACGCTATTATTTGGGTGGAAGTAGTAACACTACACTACATGCTATTATTGGGGGGAAGTACTAACACTACTCTACATGCTATTATTTGGGGGAAAGTACTAACACTGCACTACACACTATTATTGGGGTGGGGAAGTAGTAACACTTCACGCTATTATTGGGGGGCTAACACTACACTACACACTATTATTGGGGGGGGCGATGTTGGACTGGCCCACCAGAGTACTGGGTGCGCCCCACTTTATGAGAGTACCACTCTGTACCCTAGTGTCTGCTAACCTATCAGGATGTTTTTGGACTATGGGAGACAATACATACTCTACACAGATAGGGCCTTAGTGCTGTGAGACATTATGTTCATGATGAGATGTGTGGCCCCATTATTTTTGTTGAAAGTAGCCTCTGTTGTGTCCTCCCACTTCACTGCAGAGGAACCAGCAAGCAGTGGAAAAAAATTGTACTTCTATTCATGTAATGTGAATACTAATTATATCATTTCAGGGCTACTTTGGGGAGGGGCATTGGGCTTATTTATTAAAAGTGATTACTATTAATTTAATGTCAAGTCATGATTGGGAAAGAGGCCTATTTATTAAAAGTGGTGTTAACATCAGGCTCCTTTGGGGGAGGGAGGCCTAGAGGGATCACTCATTGCTAGACTTTCCATAATTCTATCCTTTTGCAAAAGAGTGCCCCAATATTCCAGGATCCAGACTAACAGCTGAGCTTAGGGCACAAGCAGCAGCCGGGAGTGAAAACCTCAAAAACTGGTAAGAGAGAGCAGATAAGTCACTGACACTGCCAGAAGGAAAAGAAAATCACTCAGGTGAGTAATTGGGGCAATGATTCTTATTTTCTCCCCCGCCCCTTCTAGTTACTGACCATGCTATTTGGTGACTTGTATGCCCCTTTAGCAGAGCTTGCACTGTTTTGTGGGCCCTTACCATTGCTTTCCCTCAATGGTTTCTGCATGCCCCAGTCCAACACTGGTTGGCCACACCCTCTCTTGTGGGCCCCTACCCTTGCAGTCCCTCTGTGGGCCCTTCACACCCCAGTCCGACACTGGGCGCATATGTTACTGGTGCAGAGTGGAAATATAGGCCGTTTTTACTTGTAGATTTGTAGATTGCTAGCGAAAAAGCACAGGGATATGTATCATTGTGTGCTCCCACTTGCATTCACTAGCTGTGAAAATGGTAACTTCCATTACAAAATGTTGAGGCTAGGGGAGGAATGGTGGGTCAGGTAGCCTATCTGAGCCAAGGATTATACAACATATATTTTGTTCCACATACATACAAGGTTCTCTAATGTACCTCTTTAGCACACTTAGGTCAACCACCTGGCTGTAGCTCACACTCTCTCCCTTTAGGATCCAGTAGGTGAACAGCAAACAGGGGTCTCGGCACATGCAGGATAAATAGCAGTAAACATTCTTAAAGTGCAGGTTTGGCAATGTCCAGTTACCAGTTTTAAAATGAATGAGCACCAGGTTATCTCATCTAACATCTTTCTATAGCACAGTTTAGTTACACAGGCAGTAGGTTTACTTAACAGAAGAGATGATGATCTTGCTTAGTGGGACTGTTATTCTATGTCCCTCATCTCTTGGTCTAAACACAATTGCATTCATACCAGCATATTCATGTGTCCAGATATCAGGTAGTATCAAATGCAGCCTCTAACCTACTGGACTTCTTTTAGAGCAAGCACAGACACTGACACTACTCAATTCACATGCACATTCAGAACAGGTCGCAACACTCCTGGCACTTTGAAACATCATAGCCCTCTATCTCTCTCTCTCTCTCTCTCTCTCTCCAACTCAGACACTGTCGGGTACCAACAGTACTTGAGTAGCTAAGTGCTTAAGTAGCATCACTTCATTAGGTGATTAGATGACATTTAAATGGCTATACACATGGTACCAAATTGTCAAGGAAAATAGTTATGCCAGCACCACAGTTCCACAGTCCTGCATGCTGATTCATCTATAACAATCTTCTGCTCCTCAATGAGAAATGCATGGCTATCAACTTTCAGTCCATGTCATACTTCACAACAATCCTCTGCTCCTAGAAAAAGAAAAACAGTACAGCAAAATCCTTCCATTCTTACTTTAATGAGAATTTTCTGCTCCATGAGCAGTCTAGAAATTCTCTCCTTAAAAGTTAATAGGTGTTCCTCAGAGGTCTGCTGACTTGACTAGTAGATGTCACAATTTTAGTGGATATAGTGGATTCACTTTCGCCAATCTGAATTAGAGCTGGCAGTAACAGCGGCAACAGCGTCTAATGATCCCCTGGTTTTCCCCACAAGGAGATTTGGGCTCTGCTGCTGGTGGGTTCACCGATCGCGGCCCTTTGCAGTGCCTCCAGGTATAACAAGTCGGTATCAACAGCAAGAAGGGTAGGGTCAACGTAGCCAGGACTGGTACACAAACGGACTGCAGGGTGCCAAATCAGCAAACCGAAGCAGTGTCAGAACAAGCTGTGTCAGCAGCAATCAGGAGTAAGAGTGTGGCACAGGGTTCTGCACCTGGAGTGGAGGGAGGAATAGAGGGAGCATGCCGGACAGCGGGTTTAAAAGGTAACAGCCAGACACCGATGTGTGACAGTACACCAGTGGGCCACAAACATATGAACACAAAGTCATGCAAGGCACAGTGTCAGGCACCGTCTACGCACCTACACTTGGTGCAGGAGACGGACGACTGCATCTTCTCGACAGGCACGTCCCATTGCCTAACAGCGGGATGCTCCTTGTTCCTTGCATGCAATGCGTGTGCATGCTCTGTTCAGTCGTGTCCCGTATCTCTGCTCACCTGTCAGAGGTCAGTATGTCTGACCGCCAATACTCCATCATCCAGTTAGGATGCACCTTATGGTTCATAGAGCACCCTCTGACACATGTTGGGTGCCACAGTATTGGTTCACTCCTGCTCCAGCACTTCCTGAACTTCTGATCCTGTGTTCTTCGGTTCTGACTCGGCTTCCTGTTACTATTCTTCTGTGTTTCGTTTTGGTACCTCACTGTCCAGCTGGTTTGACTATTTGGCTTGACCTGACTTCTCTCTGGAACCTCCCTGAGTACCGCACCACTCATTTGGCTTTGACCAGGACTGCCTGACTACACCTGTCTGCTACTATCGCTACATTGGTGACTGTCTTGGAGAACCACGACCTTCGTACCCTCTGCAGCTAAGCCCAAACTCCCTTGCGGGGGTCCCTGGTGAATACTGGGGTACGTTAGAAATTCTGTGACACACAGGACCCTTGTCTGCCCATCACTCCCCCTTGTTCCTTTTACAAAGAGCTGCTGGCTCACAGCCCAAGTCCCCTTGTGGTAGAAGACAAATAAAACTTTTATCATAAGCTATGACCATATATAAAGTCTAATAAAAAGGCCTTGTTTCCAGTGTGATCTGACGGCCCCCCCCCCCCCCCAAAAAAAAAATCTAGAGATTTCCCAGATGTTGCAAATATCCATACTTTTCCAGAATATAAAATAAAATGAAAGCCCACATGTTCTTGGAGTGGCAATGGAATGTTGGCTTCATTTGGCCATGTTAGTGTTCAAACAGTACCTCATGGTTTAGAACGCCGCAGCATTGGAATCAGATCAACATCTCTAGAAGATCATCCACAATTTCATCATGGACCCAAGAATACCTATGGTCTTCTACTTCATCAAATACCCACTATGAGGCTGCAGTATAGCGGACACCCCAGGACCTTAACACAACACCCACATAATATATTAATGCACCATTTCCTTTGCTATATTTAGGGAAAGCAGCTTATTTTTATTGGCATCCCAGGTGGAATTTTAAATACCACAAAGTCCTCATCCCCTGCGGGGATCTATGATGGATAGTCTCATGTGGATTAATGCTTTCGTCTCTTCCTCTTAGCCTAGGGATGTCTGTCTCTTTCATTTTTGTCACCTACTCCACCACTGCAATTTGGAAGTCTGGTGCAGTATCCCAGAGGGAGTTAGATATAGACCCCTTGGGTTGATTTTCCAAACCCAGCTCTTGCTGGCTCATCTTCAACAGGCAGGTGGGTGCTCCAACCATGAAGCCCCTCAACCCACAGTTAAGTTTCCTCCTTTTTCCTTGCAGCAGTACTGGGGGTCATCAATTCAAGGTTGCTCTGCTGGCACCAAATTCCCAAGCTTGGTGGCTCACTAGACTCACTACAGCTGCAAATACTGCTTTCCCTTACGCTGCACTTCTATCAGTCCTCTGAAAGAGCAGTAGGACGACATTTATCGATTTTTGCTTTGGGGACAATGCAAGCTTTGCTTTTAACGGGAGCTGATTCTTGCCAAGCTCTGCACATATCTTAAGCTTTTGCAACACCTCCCCTTTGCTTCTTAGAGTAGTGTTAGAAATGGTTAGCACTTTCTAGGCTGGTTTTGGTGATCTTCTCCCTGGAACTGCTTGTCTTATATCCATATATTTTTATGTGGGGTCCACACTACCATTCCAGTCTATTGTCTCTTCCGCCCCCTTTCTACAAGGGAGGTGTGGCCAGAACTTTTCTCTCCCACTTTTTAACACTTTGATCCTGCAGACTCTTTCCATCCACCTCTCATGTCACAAGGGGTGTGACATTTGCTCAATCCCATCTCAGGGGGAATTACACTTGTAATCTGTGAGCAATGCAACAAAGGTAATGATTTGTGATTTTTCTACATGAAAGAATTTATAGATCCAATGTTTATCTTTTTCAGGGGCTGTCTGTATTTTGATCCCATATTCCCTATATGGGGTCCTAACCTGTATGGATATAGAACTCTAGTGTCTCCTAAAAGTGTCCAGGTCCAGGAGTCCGAACCAACTCTTTGCTTCAAGAAACCTCTGCTCTATTCCAGAGCTGCTCCTGGAAGTATTTCTACATCTCCTAGAATCACTTTATTTGGCTTTATTGAATAGGTCTGGATGGACTGATTCTTCTTGTCCTGTATGATGCTGTAGCTCCCTGCACATAAATAACACTGGTAGGCTCACAGCTGCAATTAATGGAAGTGCTTGTGTGTGACAACGGTGGTGGCAGCAAGTACAACTGACAACTCCATTGTCAAAGGTAGGAACATGACTGTCTATAAGGTTGTAGCCGATGCTCCCTGTTTCTTGTGACCACTGCAACCACTGTTGCTGTGTCACTGCTAGATAAAATTATATACCTTCCAAAAATATAAATGACTATAAACATATTAGAAGGTCCACATTACCATGGCCATGGGCCACTATCTTCCACTAGCCTCAGGCCAAAAGTTATAAGCCATCCCTTGAGTCATCCAATAGTTTTCCTATTTACTGGTTCCTAATAGGTAATTCCTTTTTCAGGTAACTGGAATTTTTATCCACACACTCTATAAGAGTCACAGGAGGGTTTTCTTTGACAGGTTACACTGTATATAATGTCTCTACTTGGGCATAATGGCTTTGCAAGCTCATACATGGCTTCATCACTGTTTGTTATTTATCTATTATGCTTGCATTATACTGCTTAGCTATCGTGCAAAAAATAACGACAAGATTTAAAGTCCATAGCTGCTGCTGAGAAATGTCAGGCTATTATTTGCTGGCCTTATGGGAAACAATGTGAAATCAAAAAATATAATTAGCCCAAGAGACTAAAACACCCTTTAATTACAAGAGGACACTTTCCATATAAAAAGTCTCCCATTAGTAAAGTGTAAACATTGATCAGTTTTCGACAGACACAGACAGGGTGAGTATAACCATTTCATAGGATATTAAATATCACCGAAATATGAACTGACTTAGACAACAAGTGCAGTATGAGAATGCTAAATAAGCTGGAATGGAACATTGAAGTGTTTTGTATTACAAGATGCAGACACATACAATGAGATAGGTGCTTCTGCTTCATTTTCTAAACTAAAAACGTAATTACTATGTAAAAAGAACTACAGAGTGCTTTGTGCACAATAGATCAATACAAAAATCATGCATAAAGCACATCAAAATTTCATAGACAGGTTACAATTATAATGAATTTACTAGCCAAGGAAAACTTTTTAAAGCTATTAAAGGCATTGTATTAATAAACAGGTTTATTGCAAATTTAAAGGGTAATGGGGGAGAAATTAACATGTGGATTTTGGTCTGAAAGAAAAACAAAAAGGGCATTTTTGTGAGCTTTGTATATAAACAAGCAATTCATAGTTGCTTACATTTGAATAGTCCTTCAGAGATATTTTGCTGTTAGGCAGAGTTATGTAAGCATGTCACATGCAAGTCATACACAGAAATGTCTAGACGCATTTTGAGAAGCCTTCTTCTATTCTTGATTTGGATTTCTGGAGCGCCATTTTTCTTGTTTAAACCTACACAAATTAGATATAAATGCACTTCAACAATTTATCAAAGTAAATTAATGTCTGTAAAAAGATTTGCAGCCTTCATATTATTTTCCTAATCATTTGACAAAAATACATACATAAATTATGAATTCTTAACACGTTGCTTTATTCAAATTAGAAATTTATATAACTGTATATATAAATATGTTACTGAATTATTATACCCTCCATAAGAGGATCAGCAATTATTGCAGGAATTCCTAGTTCTCAAGGTGATGGTGGGTGTTAAGTTTTCTAAAATATAACAAAATAAAACTTGTCATCTTGGGTCAATTTCTATCTTCAGTCAATTAATTCACAAATTTCTGACTCAAAAAAACCACTTTATTTTATAATGTAAATAAAATATTTTTATCAAAAAATGTGTTATTAACATTACTTTTTTTTAACCAACCTTTGTATAGTTTGATTTGTGATTAACGAAACAGTAAAAATCAGATGAACACTGATGTGTTGAAAAGGGTCATTCTTGTGCTCTTGGGACACTTTTATTATTGTATGTACCCTTCCACATATCTACACCTGCTCACAAGGTGCCTCAAGTCAAAGACAGTCACTATTCTTAAATCTCACTGAAACGCTTGTTGGAAGCTGTAAATGTTATCTTAAGAGGCATTTATTTATTCTCTTTATATTGATAGATTTTTACAGGGGAATTGCAGTATCCGCGAGAACATCTAACGTCGCGGCAGAGATTTGACAGAAATCTCTGCTCATTTTTCCCCACACTCCATAGAGGGAAAATGAACATAGATTTCTACCGTAATTGCCGGCAATGTGTGCGGTGCGATGTCCGTGCGCCACATCGCCGGCATTTGAACCTCCCCCTTAGACTTGTATTCGCCTTTTTTAGATTTATTTTCTATACCTCTAGAATGAAAACATTTTGCTCTTTTATTAGGTGAAAGTGAGTGCAAAACACTTAATGCTACTGTACAAGTATATATTTATTGACTGTGCATGATTCAAATAAAGTATATGGTTATTTACCATGACAAACACAAATTAAACCTTCATGTCAGAACAAAACACTAACTAACTTTTGTAACTTAATTTTCTGTTCAGTCTGAGTCTTATAGTTTATTACTTCTCTTCTCTTTCTCTCTCCCTCTCTCCCTCGTTACCTCTTTTTCTTTCTTTCTCTGACTCTCTTTATTTCTAAAGCAGGACATTACTGTCAGACGGCTGTTCCCTTCTACGGATTATCTCTGATGCTTCCTACGTTTCTTGTACTTTCCATGACTATTTTGGGTGTCAGCACATTGATGGGGTTATTCACCAACACAATCATCATTGCAGTGAATGTCATAGACAAAGTCAAGGGTAAGACCCTCAGTCCCTCAGACCTGATCCTGGTGACAATGGGTGTATCAAATGTAATATTTCAGTTCATAATGCTGGCAAATGATTTTCTCAGTTTACTTGAGAGTACCCTCTACTTCTCCAAAGAGGTATATCTTATATTCTCCGTTGTGCTCAATATGCCTATCTTCTCCAGCTTCTGGTTCACTGCATGTCTATCCATCAACTACTATTTCCAGATTGTCATATTCACTCACCCATTCCTTATCCGTATCAAACAAGCAGTCTTCCGCTTTATTCCACAGCTGCTCATGGCCTCCATATTTGTATCACTGGGTACATGCCTCCCTGTAATCTGGTACACAATCATATATGATAATGATTTTAACATGACAAGTAATGAGACTGTAGAAATCTCTTATCCGGAACTGAATATGCTGTATCTGATCATCAGTAACCTCATCAGTTGTTCCCTTCCATTAGTTTTGGCAGGAATTGCCAATGGACTGATCATTAGGTCACTTGTGACCCACACCCTCAAGTCAGACAGAAATGAAAAGGGAGATCTCAGTGCTCGGGCAGAAGGACGGATAAGAGCAGCGAGGACAATAAGCTGCCTTCTCTTTATTTATATATCTTTCTACATATCAGAAATACTAATGTTTACTGATGCCTTCCCACCAAGTAGCCCTGGATTATGTGCCTGTTTGATTGTAATTTACAGTTATTCTCCAGCACAGTCAATTGTTCTTATTTTTGGGAGCCCCAAACTGAAACAAGCCGCTGTCAAAATAATTCGCCGTATAGGAGGTTTTAATGAGGAAAAGTCAAAAACACCAACTGTCCTGTTTATCAAGCTCAACATTAAAAAGACAGTAGATTCGCCAGCAAAATGAATGTTGTTGGGTTGCAGTGTTTAAAATTCCATCTGAAGACTAATGGATGGTGATCAAACTATAGGCTCATGGTCTATATCTATGTTTCGCCATTAAGGTTGGTACAGGTACCAAGCAAACTTCTGTGTTACTTCTCTCTAGCAAAGTCAGTCAGGCAGATGTAACTGGCTATGTGGAAGCCAGATCTGCACTGCATTTTACCTCTTGCAGGAACAACGTTTCTATCACTGCACATTTCCCATAATAATCTGGATCCACAAGAACCACCTTTCGATTTTAATTTTAGAATTAATTAATAATGTTATATATCTTCTGGTGAATAAAGGTTTTGCATCATTTTTATTAAATTACTTCATATTTTGTCCATTCATATATTTTGGGGTTCACGTCTTAAGGGATGTACAGTTTAAAATAAAATTACTACCTCTGAAATATACATACATTATATTGGAGGCAATTAATAAAGCGGATACACGTAAGTTAATATTTGATTTAACAGTAGTAGAGCTGGAGGATAGGGACGAGCTCACAGCAAAGGAAGTCATCACAATTACAGATCTTTCATAGCATAATGGTTTATAATGTTCCTTAAAAAATACAACTCAACTGTACACTTTATGTATGTATGAATCAATAGGCTACATACTCATGAATCTTCATTGAACACTCAATAAGAATGCTTCCACCGGGTCTAAGTGATGGATATGTTGTTTAAAAAAAGCAAGACGTCTTGGAGATGTCTCAGAATACTATAGGTACATTTTATTAGAAAATAAGACAAGTTTAAACTAAATTAATAGCAGATAGATGGAAACACACTTCCTAAATGAAACATAAACAATAAAGTGGAAGAGCAGGGTTCACTGATCTGGTAATTTATACATGGTAAGCTGCTTCTGATGGAATGTAAAATTCTGAATTTGTTTTTCCAAATATTTTAAAAAAATACAATTAAAATATGACATGATATAAATCTATAAAATGTAAAACGTTCATAAACTTTTGTAAAACAAATATGTTTTTACAGATATTTGACTATAAGGGACATTTCTAAGAAAAACAAAACAAACAAAGACCTAGATAGTTATGCCTGTCTATTACTGCTGATTAACGGTTTATGGTTTCTAATATATTATGTTCACATTTAGAGTGTACTTTTCTATACTGTATTGACTACTGATCTGTGTTTTTTCACTTATTCCTGCTATTTCCTCTCAGTAGACCTGCAGGAAATAAAGCAGAATTCAGTAACAGTCATATGGTGGAAATTATACCCCACTCCTAATACAGCAAGAGTTTCTCGTAAGCACTAAATATTCCTTGAAAACTCATGTTTTTAGACAAGCTTATCAAATTCCTGAACCATCTTCTTAACCTCTCTAGGCTGTTCTACCTAAGTACCATTGCACTATACAGTTCATTCAAAACTCTAAAGATTTAGAATGCAGTGTGGCCTTTTTCTCATGTACTGATGTGAGCTATTTGTACAATACATTGTATTGACAACAGTGCAATACATGAAAAACATATAAAAACTGTATGATTGAAACATATATTTAATTACCACACTTAACTGACATATTGTATAGAAAACATATTCATAAAAAACAAAAACAAAATTATGTGGTAGGTTCTGTTGGTGTCTGCACCAAATAATTGGCTTAATTACAGTATAAACATCTAAATGAAAGATGTTCATTTTAACTGCTACTGCATTATAAAAAAAACTGCTGCTTTTGTATTTTTTTTTTTATTATTATTCTCACCTGATTCATTGCCTGAGTCAAGCGCACTGGAGAATGATTTCCGTGTTGTGCAAGGTTCTGCAGCCATTTGAACTTGCCACACGAGAAGTCAGTTCCGACACTGCCAGCTTGAGTCAGGTGATTCCCCTGATCAGGCTTTGCAGAAGCAGCTGGAGAAAGTGAGGGAGGAGCTGGTACACCATTGCGATTCCACCAAGCATGTAGCTCTTGTGGATGAAGCCCTTCGTACGCTTTGCCAGGATCCGAGGGTGGTCAGTCTTTTAAAGTCAGAGGAATACATTCTGGCCACCGTTCTTGATCCTCGGTTTAAAGCGTATGTTGTGTCTCTGTTTCCGGCGGACACAAGTCTACAGCGGTGCAAAGACCTGCTGGTCAGAAGATTGTCCTCTGAAGAGGACCTTGACATGCCATCAGATCCACCTTCATTTTCATTACTGTTTGTCTAGTTCCAAAAAAGAGGAACTTCCATTTCTATTGCTACCTCCTTTCTTTCTGTATTTCCTGTGTCCTGTGGTCTGTTCTGCTAAGGGCATTGATATTTCCAAGTTATCCAAAAGTTCTAAAAAAACAAATTTAAATTTATAAAAAAATTTATAAAAAATTAATTTAAAAAAAAAAAAAAAAAATTCCAAAAATAATTGGAAAAAAATATTACAAAATGTTAACAAATCTAGCTTGTACTGCTATTTAAAAGTCTAACTACGATCATTCACTGTTGCTGTACCCAAAAATAATAGGTACTGCTATTAAAGTACAGTCCAGTGGTACTCTCCTGTGCCACAGATAATTTGTAAAAGCTTTGCCGAGTGTGTGTAGTTATGTATCACAGGTTTTAAGAAGAGGCACAACACTGACAACCTGTTAGAGAAACTGAGGGAAATAATCTCTCTGTGGCTCACCCCACTTAGACTCTCCTGGGGATTCGAATAACTGCCATTTCTAGTACTACCTTCTTTCTTTCTCTATTTAAAAGAAACTAAATAACTGCCATTTCTAGTACTACCTTCTTTCTATCTCTATTTAAAAAAAACAAAAAACTGTCATTTCTATTACTAGGTTAATTGTTTGTGCAGTCACAAAAAAGAGGAACTGCGCCCTTAACTGCTATGTTGGTTTTAGACGTCCATCCGGTGTCCGCCATCTGTGCACTGGAATTCAGACCAGCTGAGGGTTTTATTATTATATTGTGGCCCCAGTACCAAATTGGGTACCGGGGCCACTCCACTACGCAGTCCAGATACTTGTTTGGTGGAATTCAGAACAATTGTTTTTTTTTTATTATATTGTGGGGGCCACTCCACTACGCAGTCCAGATACTTGTTTGGTGGAATTTAGAACAATTGGTGTTTTTTTATTATATTGTGGGGACCACTCCACTACGCAGTCCAGATACTTTTTTGGTGGAATTCAGACCAGTTGAGGGTTTTTTTATTATATTGTGGGGACCACTCCACTACGCAGTCCAGATACTTTTTTAGTGGAATTCAGACCAGTTGAGGTTTTTTTTATTATATTGTGGGGACCACTCCACTACGCAGTCCAGATACTTTTTTGGTGGAATTGAGACCAGTTGAGGGTGATATATTGTGGCCCCGGTACCAAATTGGGTACCGGGACCACTCCATTATGCAGTCCAGAAAGCTACCTCGGTGAAACGTTTTGGACTAAAAACAATATTGTGAGGTGTGAGGGTGTTCAGAATAGATTGAAAATTAGTGGAAATGATTGTTATTGAATGTTATTGAGGTTAATAATAGCGTAGGAGTGAAAATAAGCCCAAAATCTTGATTTTGGAACTTTTTATGCTTTTTTCAAAATAAATCCGAATCCAAAACCTTAAATCCGAACCAAAACCTTTCGACAAGTGTTTTGCGAAACAAATCCGAACCCAAAACATCAAGCAAATCCGAATCCAAAACACAAAACACGAGACACCAAAAGTGGCCGGTGCACATCCCTACTTTATATAGAGCCAAACCAGTCTCCACCCCTGCCATAAATTCAAATAAGCACTAGAAATTCTGTGCCAATCCTAGTGGATGTTTGAGCAGAGTGACCAGTCTGGTGAAGGGGAAAAAACTACCCTGAACCCACCAATGAGGACTAGATTTGACTAGGACAATGGGCAATGTCTTTATGAGCATGGCCAGTGTATTTGTTCCAAGTCTTTCAAAGAAGGAAGAGGTGTACTCATTCCAAATGGAGAGCGTAAAATACAGAGATATTACATATTAATGACGACCTGTAAAATGTGGACAGGGTTGTAAAGTGGACAGTCAAAATGTCAACATAAATCAGTAGATTTAAAGCAGCAATACATGAAAAGAACAAAAAACTGCCAAGATATGTTAAAAAAACAAGGGTTTACCCTCCCCTTAAAAAAACAGCTTAGCCGACCCTAATTCTGCCAGGCTAGGCTGGTTCTAGGGGACTAGGGGACAAAAAGAGTGGGGTGCCCCCCGATTTTACTATTCGCAGCACTAGTTTTCCCACCCTGGTGGAACTATAACAAGGAAACCCGCAGTATGGGGTTCCCCTGCAATATTCCCAAACCTGATCTCCATAATGCGGACCCAACCACCCTAGGGAGATCGGGCCCACACAAAAAAATGTGGACACCCGCAGAAGTACCCAGCCCATTGCTGATAGCACTAGGGCTCTTCCCACACCCCTGGTGCGGGGTAATAGTAATGATTTAAAAGTATAAAAGCATTTTGTCCCTGGTGCACTACAGGTTCCAGCATGCTCAGGGTGCTGGGACTTGTAGTGCACCAAGGAAAAATGTAAATGAAGCAGACACCAATGTAAAAATTATTTTAATTAAAATAAAAACACCCCTACACTACCCACATTCACGCTCACCTGCATCCAAGGTCCATCTGTAATAAATCCAAGATCCTTGGCAAAATAAGAAAAGCTTGAACCATGATGCAAGACTAGCTCCTAGGAGCTCTGTCACAAAATGTGCTTTTAACGACAGTAGTCATATCCAGGGCTGCCAAGAGGAATTCAGGGCCCTGGTACTTCATGGGCCCCCTCTCATAGTTGAGAATGTAAAAAAAAGTGCTAGTGGGTGTGTTCATACAATTGGGGGCGTGGCTATGCCTCATTGGATAGCCCACCCACCAAAGTGGTAGGCCACCATTCTACAGAAAAAATCCTGCACTGTTGTATACACCATTGAACAGTCACCAAAAATTGGGATTGGCCCACTAGAATCACAACATTTCACAGACTCTCCTGCTCTCTCCTACCTGTTCTTGTCACATTCACCAACTGTGGCTGTAGGTTTCTTTAGTGGCGGCTTGTCTGGATCCTGGAATGTTGAAGGCCCTATATGGAAAAAAAAATGGGTACATTTAGAAAATTACAACCAGCCCCGGCGTAAAATCCATAGCACCGACAATTAATAATTAGGCTTTTCTCCAGCCCCAACATTAAAATAATAGTATTCACATTTAATAAATAAACCTATTTCCCTCCCTCCAAACAGCCCCAGCAATAAATTAATAGTATTTACATTTCAGAAATATACCTATTTCCTCGCAACCCTCACTGCCATTAAATAATTCATAGTCACAATTATTGAAAAGAGACCTCATTCTCCCCAAACTCACCCCCACATTCAATAGCCCCCAAACCACCCAATCTTAAAATAGTTCCCACTCTTAAATTGCCCCACCATCACCCCACAAGCAAAATTGCAGCCATTTATTAGCCACCACCTACCTCACACTACATTGCCACAAGTCCTGTAGAAGAAAGATATACCGACGCACCAGGTAATCATATACCCAGTCTATTATTATTTGTATATATCGTCAATTTAGCTGGGTTGGTGCACCCTGACATGTGAAACTAGTATTCGCACATAAAGGTAGAGAGAAAGGAAAACATGTCTAGTAGGGGCACTCTTGATTATTTGTTAATATAAAACATACTTTTTATTGGTTCATTTAAAAACTGTGTTAAAGTCCCAAATTAGTACCATAGTACCACTAGTAGCGAAATAAAACCAAAAATAATAAACTAATTACTCGAGTTGAAATAAACTGAAAACAAATATAAATTTAAAATTGGCAGAACTAACTGCCTTGCCTCGCTGTGTTTATAATGTATATTTCCCTAGTTATACTGTATATGGGTAACTATGATCCTCATGCTGCCCTATTTAATGATATTATAAACCAATTTATGGGAGAAATACTTCCCTTAGAAACAGGGGGAGTGTATATTATCCTGTCTAGGTATATAGGTTGTCATAGTTTCTAGTGCAATAGCGTATTATATCTTCCAGATTAAATTTATTCTTAATAAGATTAGTTACTCAATATATTGGAGTATATAACCAACTGGATATTGATCTTAACCATGTGGAGTTATATCAAGACACTAGTCAGATTATCAATATATCTATTGCGTCTTTAATAGGATATTCAGCTTGCTAGGTTGACTATCTTAAGGAATATTGTTTGCAGCGTGTCCTATTATTTATTATTTCACATTGGTAGGATTATATTCTCCTTACCATTTATGGATCAATATATTAGTGTTATCAAGTTGTCTGCTAGTAGCTGTTATTCAATATCCTATTCAGATCTATACCTGAATCCCTGTTATATAGTTCTCATATATGAGGTCTGAGTAATAAACCCTATTGCCTACATTTATGTTTGCTCCCTTAGGCTTAATATATCTCCCAAACCCTGTTCTTATAGCAGCAGCATTGATCACAGTTATAAACAACACAGTGAGGCGAACGCAAGTCCCCTGTGCCATCACACATAATACTGTGCCCCTTCATCACCACGTTGTGCCCCCTTATGATCACACTGAGCCCTCCTCGCTGCTATTCCCCCTTCACCTGGCCCCCGCCATCACACTGTGCCATGCTGTTCCCCCCTCTCCTTCATCACACTGTGTCATATCACCCCCCCTCTCCTTCATCACTGTGCCATGCTGCTCCCCTCCAATTCTCCTTCATCACTGTGCCATTCTGCCCCCTTCTCCTTTATCACTGTGCCATCATGACCCCCCTCTCTTTCATCACTGTGCCATCCTATCCCCCCTCTCTTTCATCACAGTGCCATACTGCCCCCTCTCCATCACTGTATCATCCTGTCCCCCCTCTCCATCACAGTGCCATCCTGCCCCTCCTCTCCACCACTGTGCCATGCTGGTCCCCCCTCTCCTTCATCACTCAGTGCCTTTCTGCTGTTCCCCCCTTTTTTTCTCACACTGTGCCTTTCTCTTA
The DNA here is from genome assembly GCF_038048845.1 of Mixophyes fleayi. Taxonomy (NCBI): domain Eukaryota; kingdom Metazoa; phylum Chordata; class Amphibia; order Anura; family Limnodynastidae; genus Mixophyes; species Mixophyes fleayi. The sequence continues at coordinate 315,239,031 of NC_134402.1, forward strand.
CCCCCTTTTTCATCATACTGTGCCTCTCTCCCTCCCTTTTTCATCACACTGTGCCTCTCCCCCTCCCTTTTTCATCATACTGTGCCTCTCCCCCCTTTTTCATCATACTGTGCCTCTCCCCCCCTTTTTCATCATACTGTGCCTTTCTCCCCCACTTTTTCCTCATACTGTACCTCTCTCCCCCACTTTTTCCTCATACTGTGCATTTCTCCTCCACTTTGTGCTTTTCTGCTTTCTTCCCTTTGCCTCCGTTCTTTTACTTACTTTGTATTAGCTTCTTTCATCTGTTTTCTTTTCTTCTGTCTTCTCTCTTCTTCCTTCTTTCTTGGTCCTCTCTGCGCCGCTCCTCACTGAATGTCGGGCGTGACATTCAGTGTGAACAGAGCATAGAGGGAGGAGAAGGGACGCCGGAGCCGCGAAATCGTCAATATATGTATTTTTTTTCATTTTTTGCAGTTATCATGGTGATACTTTCCTTTCACATCCTGGATCAAAGGTGTTACACAGTAGCATCACAATACCATCAGTTCTACAAAGCCAAGCTATTGACATACTACCTTAGAAATCAATATATTTTTCACATTTGCAATACTATACACCCTGTTTAAAATATATCCATGAATAATGCATGGGTTTAAAATAGAACTGGGGTTCTGGGGGACAACATGGCTAAAAAGAGTCCAAACTTTGTGAGAAATTAAGCGCCTCAAAAGTTGGCGTCTAATTAACCCCTCATTTACCCTTAACGTCACTTAATGTCACTTATTCAGTGTTTTTCCTTAAGCAGTGGCGCTCTCATGCTGACTGCCAGCTACTGACACGATGCTGCATCAGCCATCAGCCTCTTGCCTTTGAAGCTGCCGGCTGCTGCTCCTCCATGTTGGTAATGGGCACAAGCATACACTTAGGGGGAAGATTTCAGTTGCCTGGAAACCCCCCTCCTCTGAGATAATGAGATATACCCAAAATCAAACCTGCACACAACCGGATTCAATAATATATTAAGTTCAACGCAATTATTTTATTTTTAGCCCGAAGTTTCGCACATCAGTGTGACTTGCTACTCCTCACTTAGTTGTGAAAAATAGAAAGCTGTATCATCATTAATTCACTAGTTATGCTTTCCATAGTCCAGAGAGCCTGCAGCACGTAGTTGAATACATAAAGAGAAAATTGACTGTCATGCAATGCATTAGTAGAAGTTTATTGGGTTTACCCTATATGGGAAAGCATGCAGGGTCTGAATCATTAAGGAACGTAAATGCCATTACGTGCCATATTTTGCATGCCCATAAACGAACTATACGCCAGTGAACACAAGTACTGTGTTCACTGGCGTATAGTACTGAGAACTCCTCTTACCAATCCCAGGTCACCGGTATTATGGCCGCTCCCACCTGATTCAAGGAGAAACCAGAGTTTTTATAGATTCTGGTCCCCCAAATAAAGCTCACATAGCCAGCACAGGCTAAGCTCCAACCCCTAGCATGCACCCTATATGTGTGAGGCACTAGCCTCACTATGCTAAAACATCCCCCCTGATGACCTCACCTAACAACATAATTCAATATGCATTACACCAGCACAGTGATATTGGAGTCTGTGATTTGCTTATCACAAATCATAAAGAATATGCGCAACGACCATTAGAACAAAGTGGAGACACAAACGATAAAGTGTTTGGTATTATGGTTTGCTTTAAGTCTTAAGAAATTTTCATAGACCACACCATAATCGTCATTGAGATAACAATACTACCAAGTTCCATTTTTGTGTGATATGTGTAAAAATCTTAAAGCGCTCAATTCCAGGTCAAATTCCAGAACAAATTTAAAACACAAAACAACAGCAAAAACAAATCAAAAGAAAAAAACATACAATAATAAAAAAGTCTGTGTGCATATGTAATGTGTACATATATGCACATATACATAACTGTAATAGTGATCCACCTTGATTGATAATAAACCAATATGCCCACAATTGATCAATGAATGGGCATAAGATGTTTCAAACTCCCATTGTCCTATAGATTTTAAGTTTGCGAGCAGGGTTCTCTTACCTTTCTGTCTGTATGTATTACCCAGTATTGTCTTATTAATGTTTGTTCCCAATTGTAAAGTGCTACGGAATTTGCTGGCGCTATATAAATAAATGTTGATTATGATGATGATGATGATAAGAGGATTGATATAGATTAAGAATCAGTATCAGGTAAGACCAAACTGCATGGTAAGGGTCACTTACAGGCAATGTAGCTGTGGTAATGTTCCTGTTATCAGAGTAGATATTCTAATCCGTTCCCTCTTCAAATGCGATAATCCCTGATGACTTGCTGGATGAAGGACTTCAGACACGGGACTCAACCCTCCTCCGTTCAATGCAAGCACCTATGTAATAGGAGTGTTCTCCCGCAGACAACTCCTCTCTGTCCAGAAGTGATGCCCCAATAAAGAAGCCAATTGGAGTGGTCAGTAGAAATCAACTTTATTGAGCAACAAACATAGTAGTACTTACATATGAACAGGGCATTGCAGCCCCAATACAAGACAGGTACAACAGCATATAAAATAGAAGAATTGATGTCAAAGCGATGTCACTCAACGCGTTTTATTCCTAAACAGAACTTTATCAAGAGTAAACCTGTTCAAATATGTTCATACTTTTATATGTGACTGCAGTGAACCCATTGCTTTAACACTATGATAGGTGAAAGAACAGTAGCTGGAGTCCACTGTCCCTCTCGCACAATTTCAATGATAATATATTAACCCCTTCATACTCCAAAATCAAATTCAGGTTTCTCCCATATAATAATAATCTGAGATCCATCAATATGAATGCATGTATATGATAATCACCACAAGTAATTGCTACTTATACAAAAACAATGCATGGGAGAAACTAATGACTACTATTAAAAATGTGCTCCTAAGGTTAAAAGTAAAAAAAAATACAAAATATAAAATATAATTACATAAACATACAGAAGTATAAATGAAAAATAAACTAAATGAAATACATATAAATATACTCATAAAGATATACATATAAATACTAAAAACAATCTCTCTTAAAATGTACCCATATATGCCCCAATCAAATAAAGGGATATAGAATATAAAAACATATAGAAACATATGGCACACACCTTATAACAAATGACTATAAAGTATCATAAATAATTCCATATTCTATTATATTGGATTAATGTATTAAACCAATTAAATTAATAAGAGCACCCTAATATTAGAGATGAGCGGGCTCGGATTGCGCTAATCCGAGCCCACCCGAACAGTGTGGATCCGACGGGATCCGAGCACTGTTCGGGTATTTCTGGCGGAAAAACGAACTAAAAATGAGGCTCTGACATCCAAGTCTCGCGTCGGATCTCTCAAGACTTGGATCGCATAAATTCCCCACTCAGGTCTGGCAGCAGCTGAACATGTGACAGGATCAGTGAATGGTAACCTGACATTATCTGCCACTTCCGGTTGTGCACATCCGGTTCTGGACATCCAAGCAAGCGTGCGCTCCACGGTTTGGCGTGTACGCCGCCAACAGAATTATTGCATCAGTTTTACACACTGGACCTCTTCTATCTCTAAAGACTATTATCTGATCCTATCCTGTATCACAGCTTTTCTTCTGCCAATAGTGCACCCTGCACTCCACAATTAGGTTTTATATGTGAACTTTGACAATAGATAATGTTTGTACGAGATGTGCATTCTGTAACTTATGCTTAATATTGATGTTGTCTACCCATGTTTTTATCAAACCCTTGATAAAGGTTTTTTCCCTTATACATTAGGGTCATATTTTAGTTTCCAATTTATTTTACATCCACGATTTAGATTCAAGCGCAGAATATTCTGTATTCACTTATGCCTCCAGGCTGGACTATCCTGGTATTCCGCTGCTGAACCTAATATAGCCCGTAGTGCGCTATCCGCTTGACAAATATTGGTAACCTGACATTACACTGCACATATTCTGTCAGTGGTGGTACAACCACAATGTGCTGGGGACGGGGCAGCTGTCCATCCTCTAAGTGTAACAATGTGATCATCTGGACAGACGGCAGCCGGGTGACCTGGAGGAAATCTGACAGATACCAGTTATTGGGGAACATATCACAGGGGGACGTGTCCCTGACCATCACTGGGATGACTGAGGAGGATGAAGGAACGTACTGCTGCCGGGTGGAGATCCCAGGATGGTTCAAAGACCAAACAAATGATATAAATGTGAAGCTACGAGAAAGTTAGAAACCCTTTTTTATTTTCTTAAAACAACATTTTACAACTTCCGGTGGGCGGGGCATCTAGCATGGCCGCATCTTAACCCTGCTCTGTGTGAGGATTTTTTATCCAGGACCATCTGTGGTGTTTCACAGCATAAAATTATTATCCCCTGGACCTGCTGGGGCTAGAAAACGTGAGGATCAAATATAGGATTAATATCCTACACAGACACCCTTATTTTCCCCGGAGTCCAGCTCCATCTGTGAGCTAAGCGGGTTTTCCCGCCACACTACTTGAAAGCAATCAGCCGAAATTGCAGATATACTGCACCTGGCGTGGAAGCCTCCACTTAACTGGCTGTCTCTGCGGTCACTCTTGCAGCTGAAATTGCTTCTCTCTCTGCAAACTTTGGTTTGGCAACAGTGGAGTTTCTGTGCGAGAGCCAGGGGTGCTGCTGATTGATTTGTACGCCCGGGAGCTTGTGTGTGGGAGCACACTTGTAGGACAGCAAACCCTCGTGTGGAGTCTTTACTGTGCACACTTTCCAGGTACTGTTTCTCAAGCAGGCAGCTAAGATAGAACTGAGGAGAGGCGACCAACAGCAGCCTGTCACCTCTTAATTTATTACTGATCCTGTGTAAACGAGTCTCCGTCTAACAGCAGCCCGGCAAGTATTTACTTTGTGTTATCTCCCTTGTCTAATTGATGACCCAGGGACACGCTGCAAGGAGGGAATTTGAGATGTGAACTGTCTTGCTATCTTCAGAGTGTTGACAGCTTTCTATAATATAAGATCCTCTGTATAGTTGCTGTGCTGGGAGCCCTGTTACAGGGTATGCTGGGTTTCTAATCCTATCTTTAGGAATATCACCTTTGATCCCACTAGCGAGACTGTAAGAGGCACACTCCAAAGGAATATCTCTGCTATTTGCACTGCATCACTGACTGACCAATCTCAAGTGCATTCTAGATAACCATTTATACAAGACACTTAAAACACCTACAAGGATCAGTTTTTTTCTCTTTTGACAGCTATCTGGCACTACTGGAATTGATTGTATTCATTGCAGTCCTGCAGTGTCCACACCTGATAGTATAACTTTGGGAGACATATACTGAACAACAAAATATCTTTGGAAAAGTTGTCTGTGCAACATAGCCACTTGGAGGAACCTTTACATTTCTACAGTCAACTGTATACCTGGTTGGACTTAAATATAGATAAATAATCCAAAGTGAAAGATTTACCATTGAACGCTGGTTGTCAGACCATTCACGTTTGATACCCTGTCTTGCTGATCAGCCTGACAACATATTTTGCAAGTCATACTGGGATAACACGTCGTGACTGAGAACCCATTATTTCATTTATTTGATTGTATTTGTGGCTATTACATAACCTCAGCACTCACATTGAAAAACAAAAAACAAAAACAAAACAAAAAAAAATTGTACACCCTTCTCTGAATAGATCAGTATTACTCACTAGATTGCAACTATTTCACTTTTCACTTGGTGTGTTGTCGTAACGCCGCCATCTAGTAGCCTGATTATATTATTACCTAATAACTGATCTCTATAACACATTGTATTTGTATTCAATATTTCATATCCCTTATAGGAATTGTCGCCTTAGACTCTTACCTTAATTCACCCTAATAGACACGTGTTTTGTATTACTTGAGCCTGCTCACGTATCCGTCACTCACTATTGCTCACTCATACTAACCTTGTGGTAGTATACACTCTTGTGCCTAGTGGATGCTCAGTCTTATGCTAAATAGAATGTAGTTGCTGTACTTATTTTTCTCCTTTGGGAAGATATTGTACCTTTTCAATATGATAGCCTGATATTCAAAATCTACTAGGCTCCTCTCCCCCTTCCGTTTTACCCTTGCACTGGCAGTTTGTATGCCTGATGGACAGATTTTTACATAAGCAAAAGCTGGTGGTCTCCAATTCTCAATCAAACATGGGTAAACCTAAAGTACAGATTACTCGCACTGCCCCCCCTCATCTCCAGCTAAAAAATCTGGCGATCCACCTATTGACACGCCAATGGCAGATTCTATTCACACCTCACCCTCTATCTCTGCAGTCGAATTCTCTGCTATGTTTATGCCCCAATTAGAGAAAAGGTTTGAGGACCTGCATAATTTGATTGACAATACTATGACTGCGATTGCTGCAAATACTAATCGTATTGCTGAGGTTGAACAGAGAGTTGGTGGTGTGGAGGATAATATGATTACTGTTCAAAGCACAATAGAGAAGCAGGCCAAATCCCTACAAATTTTAACTGATAAAGTAGATGATTTGGAGAACAGAAACCGGCGTAATAATCTTCGCTTCATAGGCATACCGGAATCTGTCAAAGGACCACACCTGGTCCAATTCCTTAGTGTTGCCCTTCCAATGGCTCTAGCACTGGAGCAATCCATGGATAAACCTCAGATTGAGAGGGCTCACAGGATAGGGCAAGAACGTGAAGGGGAACGATCTAGGCCTAGGCCAGTTATTGCTCGGTTTTTGGACTACCGTGCCAAAGACACCATCTTGGGAGCATACAAAAAGAGCCGGGGGTTGGTAGTGGAGGGCCATAAGATACTTATCTTTCAAGATTTTTCAGTACTTGTTTCCCAAAAGCGAAAAGAATTTGCATCAGTATGTAAACACTTGATTGATAACAACAAACGTTTTGCCCTTTTATACCCGGCCAAACTTAAGGTGACCGAGAACGGCCAAACTATGTTTTTTGATGACCCGGTTGAAGCAACACGCTACTTTCTCCCAGCCCCGTCCTCGCATAACTCACCGGGTAGGGAAAGACGGTCACCAACTCGTTGACATTATCGCTCTATGAGATTTTGATATTTTATTTAACTATGTTCAGGATATATTCCTGATTTGCTCAGGTATTTCATGTTATAATATATATCCACAGTTTATTATGTCTTCCCGACATTCAATAAGTTCAAAATTTACTTGTTAATTGTTTTCTTGGTACATCCCGACTCTTGGTCTGGGATCTACCTTTGTTTATGGTTGGATAAGGAAAAAAGAAAATGTGGTTTGAGGAATGTTTGGACATGTTTGCTTATTTTATTATTGTTTCATCCGAGGTCAAACTCAAGAATGAATCGGAACCGACACTGGAGAGGCCGGGGTCAACTTTCTACTTTGCGCTCACCCTTAATCTGGATGTGGAAACTCCATTCCACTAGACCGCGGCCAATTGTGAGTACCTTGCCCCTGGTTGGGGGGACGAGCTAGCCATGTCACACCCACAACATATTAACACACCCGCTCCATCTACACCACCGTCCCTTAAAATCCTCTCTTGGAATGTTGATGGTTTAAATACTCCTGTTAAGAGGAAGAAAGTTCTCTTACATATGAAGCGCTTTGGACCAGACATCATCTTCTTACAAGAGACTCATTTGAGGATGGGGGATGATTCGACCCTACGGGATTCATGGTTGCATGATTGTATCTCTGCACCATACAAAAACAAATCTAGAGGGGTGGCTGTTTTGTTGAGAAGGAAGTTGCCATATAGTATCTTGGACACAGTTATTGACCCTGACGGTCGTTACATTCTATTGGACATCCAAATTTGTGACCATAAATATACACTCCTTAATATATACGCTCCAAACGATCACCAGAGAGAATTCTTCCAAAATATATCACAAATATTAGCCTCACGTGAAACACATAACTTGATAGTTGGAGGGGATTTTAATGTTATTGATGATCCTTCCTTAGATAGACAACCGTCCCTCTCCGACACTAATCGAGTGAATCTACATGTCTTACCTAGGTTTAAGATCACACATAGCCTAACAGACCCCTGGAGACTTTTAAATCCTACAGATAGATCATTTACCTTTCACTCTGGGGTTCATAACTCTTTTTCTCGATTAGACTATGTCCTGATAGCGGACCATCTTGTAGCTGAGGTCATGAAGACAGACTTAGGCAATATTGTAGTCTCTGATCATGCACCAGTACATTTGTCTTTGCGTCTCCCGGTGGTGGGCCCTGGAACTGCCTCGTGGAAATTCCCCTCATATTTATATACTTCTGAACATTTTAATCAGTATCTTCGCAGCCAGTGGTTGGAATATGTTGACAACAATATTGAACATTTAGATAATCCTGTCCTATTCTGGGAGACGTCTAAGGCAGTTTTAAGAGGCATTATTATGTCTTATACAGCAAATAAAAGAAAAGAGGCCGCTACTCGTTACCACTCTCTAGCCCAACAGGTGAGATTATGCTTTGACTCATTTACATCTAACCCTCAAGAAGTTTCTCAGGCCAATTACAAATTAGCAAAACAAGCCTTGGATGGCTTCCTCTCGGTTCAAGCTCAATCAAAGCTCGACTACACTAAAAATAAGTACTACCGTTGGGGCAATAAAACTGGAAAACTTTTAGCTAATATTTCTAAAATGACCAAACGTAGAAACCATATAGTAGCTATACAAACATCTACTAATACCCCCTTACTACGAACATCTGCTGAAATTGCAGAAGCTTTTGTTGATTACTACAGAGATCTTTACTCTGACATTCCACCAGATAACAACCTGATAGACAGACTACTAGACGAGGCAAACTTACCTGTTCTATCTGATTCTCAGAGGGAACTCTTGGATGCGGATATAAGCCCTCAAGAAGTGTTTGAGGTAATATCAAAGCTTAAACTTCACAAGGCTCCTGGGCCAGATGGATTTACAGGAGAATATTACAAATTATTAAAAATTGAAATCACGCCCATCCTCCTTGATTTATACAAAACGATTCATCGTTCACATCCCACCTATTCTACATTTAATAGGGCATTTACATCCCTCATTCCTAAGCCGGACACTGACCCCAAACTATTAGCCTCATATCGCCCCATCACATTGTTGAATTTAGATTTCAAAATTTTGTCAAAAATCATGGCAAACAGACTTCAAAGCATTATACCCTCGTTACTGACGGAACATCAATTAGGCTTTGTTCATGGCAGGCACTCGGTTAAGGGAATTCGCTCAGCTATTGCTGCCATAGCGGCTTCCAAAGGTATGAGTATTACCAATAATGTGCTGGTCAGCCTAGACGCCCATAAAGCCTTCGACACTGTATCTTGGCCCTTTATGTACACAATTTTGCAGAGGCGTGGGTTTGGAAGGGACTTTATTGATTTGATCAAATACTTCTATAATAAACCAATAACTTCCCTTCTAATTAACACACTTCAAGGGGCTCCCATAGAAATGCACAGAGGGACCAGACAGGGTTGCCCTTTATCCCCATTATTGTTTAATTTATCATTAGATCCAATGTTAAGGGTTCTTCAAAATTGGCCAGTCATGCAAGGGATCCAAATTGGTGATGAGAGTATCCGTATTACGGCATTTGCAGATGATCTTTTATTATACGTGTCCAACCCTGAGGCCGCTCTGATTCCCCTGATGTCGAAGATTGAGGAGTTTGGATCTGTCTCTGGATTCAGGGTCAATTTCAATAAATCAACTGTTTTCTCTCTGGGCATGGATAGACATAAACCCAATTGGGCATCTAACACTCCCTTGAAGTGGGAGATGAATTATATATCCTACTTGGGGGTCTTCCTTCCTCGTAATCTAGCCACTCTTTATACACTCAACATAAGACGTATAATCGAATCTATAAAGATAGAGATAAAAGGGTGGGAGAATCTCAATATTTCATATCTGGGTAGAGCGAATCTCTTGAAGGTGTCCTTCCCCAAATTGCTATATCCTCTACAAACATTACCCTTACTTCTCACAAAATCAGATGAACATTTATTGAATTGCCTATTCCGCACGTTCATTTGGAGGAAAAAACGTCCCCGTATCCCGTTTATCAAACTACAACAGTCATCTTCCAATGGAGGCATCAACTTTCCCAATATAGTTCTGTATAGTTACGCTGCACATTTACGGTACTTGAGAGATTGGATATCACAAACTAGTATATATACCAATTTGGCATTGGAAAAACAATTTATACCTTCTATGCATATAAAGTCCTTTCTTCACATTCATGACCAGGAAATATCGATAGAATTATTAGATAACCCACTGGTGATGTCTGTGAGAAAGATTTGGCACATTCTTCGACATAAATTTCATTTAAATCCTTACAAATCTGTACACCTTCCTTTTGTTGGTAATCCTGATTTTCAGGATGGCATGGCGGCTCGTCCCTTTAAGACATGGGAACAACAGGGTCTATACTCTGCGGGTCAATTGATGAATAAATCAACCAAGAAACCATTGCGTTATGCCCAAGCTAGTGAAAAATTTCCATTTCTAGGCCCTTGCGGGATGACATTTCTCCAAGCCCAACATTATGTCAAGAGCCTAATTGTTTTTTTCTCAGACATAGATTGGGATAACCCATTAGACAATATACTACTCTCTAAATCCCCCAAACAAAAAGCTATTTCAATTCATTATAGACTCCTGAGAAACAACATAGACTATTCTACTATACGCTCGGGCCTTGCTCAATGGTTATTGACATTCCCGCACTTAACTAATGAAATTTTGCTTAAAAACTTAAACATCTCGATCAGATTACTCCCAGCCTCTACATATGTAGAAATGTTCCTCAACATATTTCACAGGGGATATATATCTCCACATCGCAGATTGGCTATGGGTCTGTCAGATAATGATAGGTGTCCTAAATGTGGGATGGGAGGGGCAGACTTGTTTCATTGTTTCTGGGGATGTCCGGTTATTAGAGGGTTCTGGATACGTGTGTGGAGGTTTGCTACCGCTGATCTTGTAAATTATCTCCCTTTCACACCAGACTGGGCTATATTGGGCATTCTCCCACCAAATGCCCGCACATCCAGAGGTGGCAGACGTATGCTGCTGATTATTTCGGCAGTGGCAAGAAAATGCATCCTCCACATGTGGATCCAGAGCACATCCCCCACACTGGACCTCTTTAAAGAAAAATTGTTCTTTGCCATGAAAATGGACTGGTTGGAAGCCTCCCTCCAAAAAACAAAATACACAGGGAGATTTTTTGACACTTGGGAGAGCTTTGTTGGCACTTTGTCAGTCCCGCTGAGAGAACAAATACAAAAATGTTTTCAACATACCCTTTGGTATGAAACTAGAATATTCATGCAAGACCCACCTATCTTTCTGGACTAGGAGAGTGCTTGTGTTGCCCCGGTCTCTCCAGGCTTTTGTACCTTATGTGTGATATCATATTTCTAGTTCACTTGAGTGACTCACAGATGATGTTTTTCCTCATACTATGTGTCATGGTTCATGATTATTAAGTATAAACATATCTTTGTTCTAATTTATTTACTGATGTGTACATGTTTGACATTCTTCAATAAAGAAATATAAAAAAAACAACAACATTTTACACAAACAGGTTATAAAAGCAATGTCATTTTAGCACTACATTTAAAGGAGGTAAATTTACTAAAAGGAAAGCATTTGTGAAATCCAAATCCTAACCATAACACTGCTCTTGTAAGATTGTAGGGAAGCTTTAAACACAGATCTGTAATCTCTTTATATGTGATTTTAGGGCTCATTCGCACATATACACTTGTCATGTTCAATTCATGGCTTAATAAACACAAAAATCACATTAAAAACAAGACAGAACTACAGATACACAATGATCTGTTTGGACATGTTAAATTTACCTGAACTGTGATGAGTCTATCCCGAACCTGACTTGTGTGATGACACACTTTATTATGGATCTGACTGCTGAGTTCATTTACGTGGTGATAAAAGCTAGGTATTTCAGTGAATATTTGGGAGTATCTTGTATGGAGAAAACTATTTGGTTAGCTTCTCGGCATGAAGTGTAGTGACATTGTTTATCCATAAAGTATGTGTTCCATATTTTACTGGCCATGCCCCTGTGTGCATATTTGTACAGATTATCTGCGTTACCTAGGAGACTGCAAGCAAGGCACTGATCCTGCCGTATAAGTCCAATGGTACTGCTGTTTAAGTCCACTGATCCTGCCAAGTGTTTGCGCCTCCCACTTGTGTCGCTTAGCTTAGTCATCCAGCTACCTCGGTGCAACCTTTTGGCCTAAAAACAATATTGTGAGGTGTGAGGTGTTCAGAATAGACTGGAAATGAGTGGAAATGAATGTTATTGAGGTTAACAATAGTATAGGAGTGAAAAAAAACAAAAAAAATGGATTTTAGCACTTTTTATGCTTTTTTAAAAAAAAATCAGAACCCAAAACCCAAAATCAGAACCAAAACATTTCGTGGGGTGTTTTGGCAAAACAAATCAGAAGCCAAAACCTCAAGCTAATCAGAACCCAAAACCCAAAACACCACAAGTGGCCGGTGCACACCCTTACCTAATATACCTTATGTTGTTCTGAAATACAACAAAAGCTTTTTCTGTTGATTTGTTTTTGCTGTTGTTTTGTTTTTTAAATTTGTTCTGGAATTTGTTCTGGAATGGAGCGCTTTTTTTACATATTGAACTTTAGGAATTGGGATATTTTCCCTTATTAGCGGCTCGTTCTAGATTAAGAGTGAGTTTCTGGATCGAAGCACTACCCTTTATTAATTTTTGTGTGATATGTGTAGTTGACTTGATTGGTCTGTATTAGGAAATAGATAACTGACTGCAAATCCTTACCTGGGAACTGGAAGCTGAAACACATTAAAACTGAAATCTTCTTGTTTCTGGGTCACAGAGAATTTGTGGGGTGGCAATGGGCACAACCCCAGCTGAGCCACATTAAAGGCTGGGAAAAGCAATGGCATGGACCTGCAGCCTGGTGGGGTTGGCGTGGTCACATACCCTAGGGCAGCACATGTACCCTGGTGGAGGGGGATGAAGAAGCAGCAGATCCAGGGCCCTAACTTACACTCTCAGTATCTACTACTCTCTCAGGACACATATCTGGATTAAGGCTCTAGGGGGCCTGAGGCACTTAAGATGGGGGGCCCTATGTTGTAATATGGCTATGATTTTAGACAAATATAAAGGCAATACTGTGTACCCCACTGTTAGGTGCACATAGCTCTCCATTCACGAGCAGAGCAGTATGAAGTATCAGACCAAATCCTGACTAAGTGGGACAGTCACCCAAATTGGGGACTGTCCTATCAGATTCAGGACAGTTGGCAGATGCATTAGCCCAATTCCTAATGCGTTTCGTTATACATATAACGTCATCAGAGAGTGATAGATAATGTTTATATCTGTGATACATCTATTGGAAAAGTTCTGATAAGATCTTTGTTTTATCTCCTTTATGGGTTAAGAACTATTTCAATAAAACCAATTTAAAACAACTTTTTTAGACTACAGAGCATTTTCCGGTTTCTTTACTAGTGATGATATCTACGTGCAATATATTCAGCTAATTGCAAAATAATATCTAAAGCTGTTGATATTTCCAAGCATTTTTGTCAGATAATGTCCTTAACACATTATTATACATTGGGCAGCACTGTGGTTGGGCTTAGTGGTTAGCACTTCTGCCTCACAGCACTGGGGTCCTGAGTTTGATTCTCAACCATGGCCTTATCTGTGTGGAGTTTGTATGTTCTCCCTGTGTTTGCGTGGGTTTGCTCTGGTTGCTCTGGTTTTCTTCTACACTCCAAAAACATACTAGTAGGTAATTGGCTGCTATCAAGATTGATCCTAGTCTCTATCTGTGTATGTTAGGGAATTTAGACCGTAAGCTCCAATGGGGAAGGGACTGATGTGAATGAGGTCAGCGCTGTGGAATTAGTGGCGTTATAAAAATAGCTGATGATGATGATTATAATAACATGGTTAAAAACATAGTTTAGAATGCTTACATATTACTTGCATGTTTTTTTAATTATTCACGGTTTCTGATACCTACATTATAAATGTTATATTGTTAGTTAAAATTAGCAGTTGCTATTAATTAGTGTATATTTTTAGGTTTGTTATTAATAAATTTGATTTGTGATGTGATCACAAGTATCACAGTTACACACCTGATTTTAATAATAAAACTCTTTATAGAAACAGATTGGAAGGTGGGCTGGAAGTATTTTTTGTGGCATTATTCCAATTCTTGAATGTAGGAGGTTATAGGCAGGCGTGGGTGTGTGTAAATATTTAATGTTCTTATTTGGAGGTTAGCAAAACTCTTGTTCTCCAGCTGCCGCCTATTATACTATTAGTAATCTAAGAGTCCATTTTGCTCTGTGTGATTATGGATCTGACTGTTTTGGGTAGAGAAAGACACCAAAAAAGGCATAATAAATTGTCAAAGGAAAAACTGAAAGGTTTAAGAAAATGTGAAACAAATGAACAGCGGAAATGAAATAATTGAATTAAATTAACACATAAAGCTACACAGCACCACAAGACTTTTGCGGATCGTCACTGAAGACCTACTGCTCTATTAAGAATAAGGGACCAAGTATGGCTGTCTACTAAGGACTTGAAACTAAAAGTTCAGTCTATGAAGATGGCTCCACATTTCATTGGTCCCTATACCATCACATAGGTCATCAATCCTGTCTGCGTCAAACTAAAGCTACCTGCTTCTTTACGATGCCACACCTTCCATGTATCATTACTTCGACCGCTGGTGCTTAGCAAATTCTTTCTACCTCCATCTCGCCCCCCTCCGGTTCAATCTTCCTCAGGAACGGAGTTTGAGATCAGCCGAATCCTGGATTCCCGTGTTCGCTATGGCCAGCAGCAATTCCTTGTTCATTGGAGTGGATTTGGTCCTGAGGAGAGATCTTGGGAGGACAAACTGTATCTCCATACCCCCTTCTACTCAAAACTTTTCTTTAACAGGGAGGAGGGTATACTGTCAGGCCCTGTCCCGCGATCTTTCTGGGTCGGTCGCCTGTACTGACTCTCAGCGCGTCTAGTTGCCTAGCAACCAGACGCATCAATTCCGGCTGCCCAGCCACTGCACACACGCGCGGGACGCTGTTATCCCTTTTGGTGCTAGCTATGACAACGCCACTGTGCTCTGCTCCCATTGGTCCACCAATCTATTTAAAGCACTTCCTGGCCCTTCACCTGTGCCAGAATATCAGGTCTCTACCTGCCTCCAGCATTCCCAGTGTTCCAGTATATGCCTGTTCCTGAATCTTCCTGCCTGCCTGTGACCCTTTTGACCCGGACCTTTTGACTACCCCTTTTGGATCTCCCTGTTGCATTGCGCCTCCAGAACGTTACCGACCCGGCTTGTCTCACCATCCCTCCGGATATTCCTTGTGTACCTTCATTGCCAGCACAGTTACCGACCCGGCTTGTCTGACAACTCTTCTCTCGTGCCTCGCTATCTGACTCGTGGAAGGACCGCGTCCTGCATGTCTCCTGGACATGGAGTGTCTGCGCGGTGGTTGGATACTCCCAGTGAGGCGATGGTGTGTTGGCGGGACATCATTCACATCACCCGGGATCGGGTAAGTCCCCTGCAATCCGGCACCAATTAGGAGTGGAGCATTACCCTGTTCGGAACATATTGACTCTTTCATCACTGCAGCCTACCGGCTTATGCTACATAGTATTTGAGTAATCCACTCACGGATACACCCACTGCTATTTGATACATTTACTGATGAGAAGCTGGATGATATTTCCCAGCCACTATATCTACACCATCGCTGAATGGAGTACTGCACCACATGATTGGTGACACTCCTTACCCGGCTGTTGTTTATCTGCACCAGCAAGAAACTGCTATATGCATATTTGCGAGACACGTACGGAACGATATTTATCGGTGTAGTTTCTATATATTGACATCGATTCCACATTATTGGGATCTATTATCTCTATTATTGATGTTAAAGATGCATGACCTTTACCTGTTTTGCCTGTGGCAATTGAACTCTCCACAATTGGAGCTCACATACTGATACATATGTTTCGTTCATCTATGACATATGCCACTCAACAGGTATACATCTGTACATCGCAACTTTACGTATTGAACTATATGTTGCTACTTCGATACAGAACAATTGTTTCATATTGGCGTTTGTTATTGTCGGATTGAAATCAAAGACTACGACCTTTATCCATATCCTTTGTGGTGATTGAACTCTCTACTTTTAGAGTCTACACATTGGTTTGTCCTAACCAGCATTATTATTGATTTATGACTACTACTATCAAACAGGTTTAGCAACTTATTGTCTATTTTCATTGAACTATAGTTTGAATTTAATATCGAACTTTTTACCCACTTGCACCAATAAAGTGGTTTTCCTACATCTTCACTATTTGTTATTTTGGCGCCACGAGATTTTCCAATACCTTCTATGTATGTCATTTAGAGGGCGTGAGCCTACCCCTCTGTTTTATCTTGAGGCAGCCTATCGTCCATATACACTTCAAGAAAGCGCAGGCCCCAATCCATCTCCATATTGATGGAGTTATACACTGGCATACTAAATTCTTAGCATTATCTAATATATAAAAGTAAAAACCTAGCGGCATGTGTTAGTGTGTGTGTGTGTGTGTGTGGAAAAAAAACAATTTTCTCAGAAAGGACTCATCAAATTGACCTGAAATTTGGTATACTGACATTATTTGACAAAAAAAATAGAATAGTGAAGTCAGTTAACTTCCATCATCCCCCCTTCCCCCGTGGGAGGGGTAGTAAAGGCTAAATTTATGAGTTGAGGGGTCAAACTCATTTTCGTGAGGTTATTTTACCTCATGAACACACATTAAAAAGGGCGCTTGCGTCGGGAAGTAACGCTCTTCCCCTGAGGAGGCCTGGGCTTGCCCAAATGCATGACAAGAACCTTTTTAAGACCTTAAGTAGCTTGATTTGACTAGAATGCATGAGTATCATGCACGGGTTAACTTGTAAATAAATATATATATATATATATATATATATATATATAAAAATCCCTATGTATATGGCTGGCTCACATAGAAATAACATATTGTAGGACTTTATTTTAATTAGGAGTGCAGTGCACCTCTGTATATCATTGCAAATGTTATTATCTTTCTATATTGGCATATGTGGAAATGTTTTGACTTCTGCGACAGTATGCCATGTTTGGGTCTTGCAACTGCCATCACTGCGTGACCAGAAAGTCTGTTGAGCCTGAAAGACAGGAGTAGATAATTATACTAGCTGGTAGACTCCCTATGCAAGTGATCACAGATGAATGTGAATGTTGCAAGTGAAATTGCATTCAAAGCAAGATTAAAGAAATCTTATATCCTGATGATAAATATTCAATAGAAAACCTCAGACGTAGTGGTGCCGCTAGGAGCAATGTAAAAAGGTGTTAAACCCTTCCAGACTGTTTTATGTGCAGGCTTCATGAAGCACCTGGATTGGTTAGAGGGGCAAGAGGCTGGATTACCTCCTGCCAGGGTATCTGTGTAAATCTGTATAAAAAGTGTACTGTTTGTATTGGTATTATACCATCTGTACTTTCTGGATATTACTAGTACATCAAACTAGTATGTAACTGTATTTTTTAGGACTTCCTGAGCTAAGAAATGTCAATGCTTAAGCAACCTGTTTTGATGCCTACTTACCTGCTGCAATTCCTGTAACCTACAGATTAGACCCAATCTAATCCGCTATGTGGCTGTTCTGAAGTAGGAACCCAGCGCCTAGTACCAACACTCTGGTGCCATTTTAACAGAATATTATCTAATTATCTCATAGAATTTTCAAATTTAAATATTTTGCTGTTTCAGTTCAATATGGGGATGAGACATGATCATTATTCCATTTTTTAATTTATATCAATAAAGTGTAATGCATATTTTATATAATATAGTATAAATTACTTAAATCATTGAGTGCCCAACACACACACATTTGCTTTCTCTGGCTCTGTTCTGGAACTCAATATATGTGTGGGTGCACCAGTGCCGGATTAACCCGAGGTCTAACTGGACTACCGCCCAGAGGCCTCCAGGAGGCCCTTGAAAGTGCTCAGCAGCATTATTTATCTGGACGGGGGCACCCCGGCCCAAACAATGCTGCTGAGCCGGTCACTGTAGTCCATCCATGGCGCTCAGTAATCTCCTTACTGAGAAGATCTTGTGAAAGTGTCACGAGATCTCCTCAGCAAGGAGCTTACAGCGTGCCGCGGAAGCACTACAGTGACAGGAGATGGAGGTAAGCACTTGGGGGGGTTGGCGAGCGGCTAACAGGGGGGGCCTCACGGGGGAATGTAGGCCCCCTTAGCACAGGGGTCTCAATTCCCTTAATCTGGCCTTGGGGTGCGCCTCCCTGTATGAAGAAGAACTAGGTATATTAGTACCAGTTTACTTAAATTAATAAGGGATTCATGATTTATCTTAGTGCAGTGTTAGCATTTACAATTGTATATGTGTGTAATTAACAACTTATTTTAATATCTCTCAGTACATATGTTATGATGATACTGAATGAGTTAATGATTTTGAGGAGGGGCTAATTAATTATGAGGGGTATGGTATTGTGTAGCAGTCACAAAATGCCATTTCTATTACATGGTGGTCACTATGATGCTTTCTATATTGTATGGCAGTTACTAAGTTGTTCTCTGTATTGTATAGTGGTTACTAGTTTGCTCTCTGCATTGTATGGCGGTCACTTGGATGCACTCATATTGTACATCAGTTACTAAGACGCTCCCTGTATAGTACTTATAAAGATGCTCTCTGTATTGTATATCAGTTACCAGGATGCCATCTCTATTGTATACCGGTCACTAGGATGCCGTCTGTATAGTATGGCAAGCACAGTATACTCTCTGTATTGTATATCTATCACTAATAATGGCCACATTAGCATGTAGAGCAGTATAAAACTGCTTTGTCTTACAATATATTTTGTCTGTTAGGGCCGCCTACCATTGCATGTTTTATTAGTCTCACCTACCACTGATGTGTCTAGGGATAACTGTGTGCTAACCCCACCTACTTTTGTGTTGACACCGCCTACCGTTGAATTGGTCCAGCCTATGCAAGGCCACTCTCAGAATTCTTTCCAGGGCCACTTTAAGTTGCCAGTCTGCCCTTGGTAGGGGGGCAAATGCATCAAGTGTAAATCAAGTTTACATTTGAAAGTTACATTTCTGTACAAAATTACTTAACCACATGGTGGCGTTTAAGAAACTTGCAACATTATTTCTGATGAGATGAGTTCCCAGTGGGCTTAACCTTTATTGCACAATGACACATGCATTTTCATGTGCCACACATATTATTCTGCAATATTAGCAATAGCATAATGACTGTATATAATCCAATCTATATTAAATTAATAACACAACCAGGACTGCATCATCTCAAAGCTAAACAAAACTTATGGAAAAGGTCAATTATAGTATGCAGTATGCCCAATTATGCCACTCTAATTTTAGCAGTACTTATGGGAACTTGGATTTAATTAAACTCAATTATTTTAATTATCCCCAAGGTATAAACAGTCCCTTTATTTTCAGGGTAACATTTCAATATAAAAGGCTTTCACATTATGAAAATGGGTTAAGCATAAGATCAGAGACGTAGTAATGGTGAGTATAGTGAATATTTCATAGGATAATAACTATCACTCACAAAATAGATTTATTTTAATTTCAGGTTCAGCAAATACATTCAGCTAATAAACTAGGGACATGTTTTAGTTTACACCATCCATTTTTATTCACCTTTGTTCATTAAATCCCAATTGTAAAGTACTACGGAATTTGCTGGCGTTATATAAATAAATGATGATAACAATTAGCAAATGATTCATGGCTGCAATTATATAAATTTCTGGAAACAAAAAAGGTATTTCTGTTTTCTTTCTTATCAGTTTAAACATAATATGATTTGATGTAAGCTGTTTATACAAGTTAGAAGGAAAATAAATGAAAATGTTATCTGTGTTTATTAGTGCAGCTTATTCTACAGTATAATAAACTAGTAATGTTTTGCAAAACAATAAATGCAAGCTCATAGCTGTTAAAGAATGAGCACAGGAGCTATAATAAAGCCTAGTATTTGAGTGGGAGATATACAGGATGACTGTAACAGGACTAAGGTTGGGGTTCTCGGCACGATGAGAGATTTGGGTGCCCCTATGAAACAAAGCAGCATTCCCCAGATTGCAGCAGATGTAAAGCCTAATACATTTTACAATGAATGCATTATATTAAAGACCTCAATTTTTAATATTAGAAATATTACAATCAGTGACTTCGTAATGTATTGCATGCATTGTTACACATTGATATAATATGCATTGTCTCTTGACTGATTGGATTATATTTGTACAAATGTTGTCTCCCTGCTATATGAACAGAAATGAAATGAAGATACTAATACAGGGGATGTTTGGTTTATTTTACACTTAATAATAATAATAATAATAATAATAATAATAATTATACATCACAGTATTTTACAATTGGGAACAAACACAGTAATAAAGTAAGACTGGGTATTAACAAACAGACACTGAGGTGCAGGCTCACAAGTTTACAATCTATAGTTAAATAGGAATTTGGTATATAAGGTTAGTATTAGATATTCAGTAAGGCAAAAAAGTGAGTAACTTTTCTTCTGGGCAAAAAAAACATGTTACAATGCAAGGGGTGCAAATTAGTTTATTATTTTGCACATAAGTTAAACACTGGCTGATTTTTCATGTAAGACACAAATACTTGATAGTTTTATTTTTACACTGAAATTTAAAGTTGATCTAGGACATGCTCTACCCTAATTATAAATCTGTCCTCACATTTTGAATATACTTCCCCCTCCAATGCAACATGGTTTTGCTAAGGTGCAAAGTTACTCATTTTGTTTTGCTTTCCTTTCCTTAATGAAACAGGTCCAATATGCCTATAATGTTGGAACCTTTTTGTCCTTTTTCTGTTGTATACAATGGCTGCCACCATCTAGATTTAGCCTTGTCAGAGTACTGTGTCTAAGGGCTAGATTTACTAAACTGCGGGTTTGGAAAAGTGGAGACACCAACCAGATTCTAGCTTTCATTTAGTTAGTGTATTCTACAAAATGACAGCTAGAATCTGATTGATTGCTATAGGTAACATCTTCACTTTTTCAAACCCACAGTTTAGTAAATATACCCCTCAGTGTTAATTTGATCTTAGGGCTAGAATTAGCACAAAGTGTGCAAATGTGTGAGCTAATTCCACTGCCAAAAAATCACCATAAAAACCCTGTTCTCTGTCTTGCAACCATTCCAGTCTTATTTTTCTTTACTGTTGTAAGCTTATGCAATCTATTCGTCACTAAAAAGGTGTATGCAGACAAAATAATGAGGATTACAACATTCTCTGAAATTTCTGCATTGCTTCTATATTAATAAAGAACATTGTTGGAATCTTTTTTTTTTTCAGAGAACACGTTTAAGAATTTGACAGTGCCATATTTCTGATATTTTAATCTACTGAGACCTGTGTGGTTATCTCTGATGCTTCCAATATTTATTCTGGCTTCCATGGTTATATTGGGCACCAGCACAGTAATAGGGGTGTTCACCAACACTCTCATTATTGCTGTGAACATCATAGACAAAGTGAAGGGTAAGGCTCTCAGCTCCTCTGACCTCATATTGGTTACGATGAGTATGTCCAATGTTTTATTTCAGTTCATAATGCTGGCTAATGATTTCCTGAGCTTCCTGGAGAGTGATCTCTATTTCTCTGATGAGATCTATACGCTATTCACTGTCATGTTAAACCTTCCCATCTACTCCAGCTTCTGGTTCACTGTTTGCCTCTCCATCAACTACTGTTTGCAGATTGTCATATTCACCAATCCACTTCTAATCCAAATGAAGTTTACAGTCTCCCAGTTGGTTCCACTGCTTCTTATGGCCTCTGTTCTCATGGCAATGGCTACTGGCATTCCCGCTGCCTGGAATTTGTACAGAGATCCTGGAAATTTAAATACGTCAAGTAATCAGAGTGTGGAATTCTCAGTTCCTAAATTGAATGTTGCATATCTGCTCCCTTGTAATCTTCTCAGCTGTTCTCTTCCTTTAATCCTAGTAGGAATCGCAGATGGAGTGATCATCAACTCCCTAGTGACTCACAATTCAGACAGAAATGCAAATGGAGAGCTCAGCCCACGAGCACACGGACGGATGCGGGCAGCTAGGACAATAAGTTGCCTTCTTATCCTATACATATCCTTCTATATATCAGAAATTCTAATGTTTATAGATGCCTTCCCTCCCAGCAGTCCTGGCTTCTGTATTTGTTTAATAGTAATTTATATTTATTCTCCTGCACAGTCTATTGTTCTTATTTTTGGAAGCCCTAAACTGAAACAAGTCTATTGCAATTTATTCAGTGGTGTACATGGTTTTAAAAAAGAAAAAACCAAAAAATCAACTGTCTTATTCATCAAGTGCAACCTTTAAAAAAAAAAGTGCACTTGCCAGCAGATTGAATGTGTATGAAAGACTGATAAAAATAAAAATTACTAATTACTAATCATTTTAAAATGTCAATATTTACCAGCTTTCCTTTGTAAAACTAACCACTTTCCTATTAATTACTCATGAGATAGTGGCCATAAACTGTCTCATGTGGTGCCAACCCTTAATTAGAAAGGTTTTCCATATACAGCTCCTTCCCATGTGTAAGTTTTCCAGGCAGCAGCAACTGGATCATTTAAAGTTGGTGGAGCAACCTTACAGGAACCATAGATGTTGGACCTTCCCTGTTCTACTAGCCTTGTCCAAGGGTGAATCGCACATGTTCCTTGACTTGATGGACTTTTCAATGATGCAAATTTGATTCTCCATTTGTCTAAAAAGTGTCCTCAGCCTTGCTAATGTCATCTGGTTAATTATCATGATTTATAATGGCATGTAAGAGGAGAAGGCAAAGTCAACTTGGGCATGTACTGTATAAAAGGTGCAATAAATGGACACAACATTTCTAAAGAAAAAATCAGTGGGTTTAGAAATATTGCAAATGGTTAAACCAAAGGTGTTGTTAAATGAAATATATAATTGGCATTTGAACCTTTTTGATGCAAGTTGTAAATAATCTTACTCAAAAGCTAAACTATGCTACAAATACTCCTTTCTGTTGTAATCTGGTAAAAGTAAACATAACTTTAAAGATAATGAAGCCTATTTAAATGTAAAGATTATTTGTTTAAATCAGGTTAAATATATGTTTTTCAATCTTTACATGAACATATGTCCATTAATTATTACAATTATTATTATTTTCTTTTTATTTGCTTTATTCCTAATCCAGAATAATAGGTTTTCACTTTACGGAGAGACCATGGTTTCTTTAATTTATTGAAATCCATATCAGTAACACAGTAAAGTTTCGACTAACATCCAGTTTTCTCGAATTCTGAATCTGTAATGATGGGACATTATGCTCTTTGTGTAAATCTGGTCTTAAATAAAAAAAATTAGACAGCGCTGAAAAATGATTCCAGAGTAGTGAATCTCCCTCGATAATTTATCTGAGTGATAAGTTAAATAACTATCCAGGGCAATATGGAGTACAGTACAACGTTTTAATACACAATAAAAATCACATTCTTCAATATCAAAAAGGTATATAAAACTTCAGAAATGAACAGTAAAGAGATGTATACATTAATTGGAAACCATTATTCGTTACACTAAGTGCAACGCCAATAGAACTATAGGTTGTAAGGACCATCGATCATATTAACAATTGACCACTAGTGAAAACCGTGATGGTCAGTAATAGATGTAAAATGAATCTCTTTGAATTTATAGGCATAGACAGATCTTAGCTAGTTCCCATTTCCAGAGAAAAGCGTTTGGAATATCATAATTCTACTGTAGATATTTGAGATTAATATATTAACTCCTCCACAAGACAAATAACTTTCCAGATAAAATACATTTGATAGCCGCAGATAAAGCAAATGTAATGAACGGAGCTTAGGGGATATTTCTAGAGGTTCAGTCAAGTATGTAATGTAGCAGGAGAAACCCCCCGCAGTTACTCCGATATCTCTCCTCCAGATAGCTGACACTTTGTGTCTAATGAGGTATACACGTAGCCATCCAAACAAATAAAACTACTGAAGCCACGGAGATTTGCCAGTAATTGAGATGGATCGGGAGAAATTAGCAAAATATGCACTCACAGTCTCTCTGATGTTGCTCCACACAGACCACAAACTCACGCTGGCTCTCCGCTGGCTCTCCGATTCACGTTTGGCTATAATGAGCTCCTAATGATGTTGCAGGTGCGCACCTGTGTAGATTCCATGTAACAGAAAACCGGCTGACAAGAGTTCCTGTTGTAGCTAGTCTAATCCGTTCGGAAGACAGTAAATAGGTGTAAAATAGGTGTAGAATCAGATGAATTGTAGGCAACGCGTTTCGTCCACCACCTGTGGACTTTCTCAAGCCTCTTAAACTTCCATGTCTCTGATTCCTTAAATGCATCTCTGATTCCGATCTCATTGGATATCACACATTCATTGCCTAATTAGGCTTAATGGTAATGGTACATTCAATAATACAGTGAGACCATACATGTGCATATATAATATAAAATAAAATAAAATAGTACCAATTCTCATACGCTTCTTTTAACAGTGCCAATCGTTAAATTCAATCGTCTCATTGAGGCCTTCAGGATACATAGTTTGCAATCTGAAAATCCACATAGCCTCACTCCGGCACAGTTTGCTATATCTATCACCCCCCCTAAAAATACACTCTATTTTCTCTAATCCTATAAGGGTGATATGAGATGGATCACTGTTATGCTTCTCAGATCTTCTAATCTCAAAAATAGAAAAGAAAGATAAAAGGAGAGTTTGGGGACAGAATAATTCATTATGTTTTGTCTCAAAATTTAATAGTAAATCCATGACTATCAAGAAGATTATCGGGGATAATTTCAGGTTTCTAAAGCAAGATAATATCCTGCGGGCCTTGATAGGAGAGAGACCTAATATTGTATTTAAAAAGAATCGTAATTTAAAGAATTTTTTGGCTCCTAGTTTCTTTAAACCTGAAATGAAGTTAAACATAGAACCATCTTGTATACCATCAAAACCTGGAGGTTGCTTCAGGTGTAATAAGAAAGTTTGCCTTACGTGCAAATATATTGTCAATGGGGCAAAAGAAGTTATATCCACCACTAACAAGACAGAATATAAAATCACACAATTTATTAACTGTGAAACAGTTTATGTGGTTTACGTGTTGAAGTGCCTGTGTGGTCTTCAATACGTGGGAAGGACCACTCGCCCATTAAAAAATAGATTTAGAGAGCATCGTTTAAATATCATTAAAGGAGTTTTGACACATGGGGTTTCCAAACACTTCGCTGAGAAGCATAACAGTGATCCATCCCATATCACCCTTATAGGATTAGAGAAAATAGAGTGTACTTTTAGGGGGGGTGATAGATATAGCAAACTGTGCCGGAGTGAGGCTATGTGGATTTTCAGATTGCAAACTATGTATCCTGAAGGCCTCAATGAGACGATTGAATTTAACGATTGGCACTGTTAAAAGAAGCGTATGAGAAGTGGTACTATTTTATTTTATTTTATATTATATATGCACATGTATGGTCTCACTGTATTATTGAATGTATTTTTTAGGTATTTATCCTAATATCCAGGGCAATAGAAAATGATGCAGAATTCCCTCATGAGTTATTTATTTATTTGTTTTTTATGTATTATTTTTTTATGTATTATTCCTTTGGATATATATGTGCATGTTGTGTTTATATATATATATATATATATATATATATATATATATATATATAGTTTATTATAGAAAGAGATGAAAAGATAAAAACTCTATATAAATATAAAATACAAAATACAAAAAATACAAACAAAAAATAAACAACAAAAAAGAATAGAGATTACTTCATGATACTCACCGAAGGGGAGTGCTACCATTAAGCCTAATTAGGCAATGAATGTGTGATATCCAATGAGATCGGAATCAGAGATGCATTTAAGGAATCAGAGACATGGAAGTTTAAGAGGCTTGAGAAAGTCCACAGGTGGTGGACGAAACGCGTTGCCTACAATTCATCTGATTCTACACCTATTTTACACCTATTTACTGTCTTCCAAACGGATTAGACTATCTACAACAGGAACTCTTGTCAGCCGGTTTTCTGTTACATGGAATCTACACAGGTGCGCACCTGCAACATCATTAGGAGCTCATTATAGCCAAACGTGAATCGGAGAGCCAGCGGAGAGCCAGCGTGAGTTTGTGGTCTGTGTGGAGCGACATCAGAGAGACTGTGAGTGCATATTTTGCTAATTTCTCCCGATCCATCTCAATTACTGGCAAATCTCCGTGGTTTCAGTAGTTTTATTTGTTTGGATGGCTACGTGTATACCTCATTAGACACAAAGTGTCAGCTATCTGGAGGAGAGATATCGGAGTAACTGCGGGGGGTTTCTCCTGCTACATTACACACTTGACTGAACCTCTAGAAATATCCCCTAAGCTCCGTTCATTACATTTGCTTTATCTACGGCTATCAAATGTATTTTATCTGGAACGTTATTTGTCTTGTGGAGGAGTTAATATATTAATCTCAAATATCTACAGTAGAATTATGATATTCCAAACGCTTTTCTCTGGAAATGGGAACTAGCTAAGATCTGTCTATGCCTATAAATTCAAAGAGATTTATTTTACATCTCTTACTGACCATCACAGTTTTCACTAGTGGTCAATTGTTAATATGATCGATGGTCCTTACAACCTATATTAGTTCTATTGGCGTTGCACTTAGTGTAACGAATAATGGTTTCCAATTAATGTATACATCTCTCTACTGTTCATTTCTGAAGTTTTATATACCTTTTTGATACTGAAGAATGTGATTTTTATTGTGTATTAAAACGTTGTACTATACTCCATATTGCCCTGGATAGTTATTTAACTTATCACTCAGATAAATTATCGAGGGAGATTCACTACTCTGGAATCATTTTTCAGCGCTGTCTAATTTTTTTTTATTTGATATCCTCTGTTTTGGGATGTGACACCATCCTTATACAGCTGCGTTATCTGATTCCATTGAGTGTTTTTCAATTTTTAAATGAAATTTTCTTAGCGCCAGGTGACTTTTTTGTTAAATCTGGTCTTACACACATCACTTATTTTCTTATCTATGAATAAATTATCACATTTATGTATAATTTCCTCAAAATACAACTGAGAAATGTTTTACAATCTTATCACTTTTAATTAATCCAAAACAAAGTACTTGTTTCACATACATAATAGTTATATCCGGCTAAACGGAAATGCACTATCAGTACTAAGGATGAGCGCACTAGGATTCCTGGAATCCGAGCCCCCCCGAACATTGCGGATCCGAATCAGATCCGAGCACTGTCCGGGTATTCCCGCCGATTCCGAAACTTAAAACGAGGCTCTGAGTCATAATCCCGCTGTCGGATCTCGCGATACTCGGAACCTTTAAATTCCCCGCTTGCCGCCGCCATCTTCACTCTGGCATTGATCAGGGAAGAGGGAGGGTGTGTTAGGTGGTCCTCTGTCCTGCTATTTCTCGTGCTGTGCTGTGCTGTGCTGTGCTGTGCTGTGCTCTGTCCTGCTGAGTCCAGTGGTGGCTTTGGCAGTGCTCTGTCCTGCTGAGTCCAGTGGTGCATCAGTCCAGTGCTCTGTCCTTGCTGAGTCCAGCGGTGCGTTTTGTCCTGTGCTTTGTTCTGCAAAGTGCATATTTCTTTCAAAAGTATTAAAAATTCTTCCATAAAAAGAAAAAAAAAAAGAAAAATTCTACAAAAATCCTTTTAAATTAATATAAAAAAAAATCAAAAAAGTCCTTCCTGAGTCCAGTGGTGCATCAGTCCAGTGCTGTGTCCTTGCTGAGTCCAGTGGTGCATCAGTCCAGTGCTCTGTCCTTGCTGAGTCCAGTGGTGCATCAGTCCAGTGCTCTGTCCTTGCTGAGTCCAGCGGTGCTTTTGTCCTGTGCTTTGTTTTGCTAAGTGCATCTTTATTTTAAAAGTATTAAAAAATCTTCCCAAAAAATTATAATTCGACAAAAATCCTTTAAAAAAAATATAAAAAAATATTCTAAAAAGTCTAATACTGCAATCTATTAAAAATTGTTCACTGTTCTTGCAGTATTTAAAAAATAGTACTGTAATACAACGTGTGCTGCATATAATGGAGTACCAAAATTTGTAGGGAAAGACCAAGACACACTTCCTCCTAATGCTGGAGCTGCTGCCACTAGTCATGACATAGACGATGAAATGCCATCAACGTCGTCTGCCAAGGCCGATGCCCAATCTCCTAGGAGAGGGCATGTAAAATCCAAAAAGCAAAAGTTCACTACAATTAGTAAAAAAAGAAAATTGAAAACATCTGAGGAGAAACGTAAACTTGCCAATATGCCCTTTACGACACGGTGTGGCAAGGAAGGGCTTAGGCCCTGGCCCGTGTTCAGCACTAGTGGTTCAGCTTCACCCAAGGATCTAAGCCCTCCTCCTCCCCCCCCCCCTCCAAAAAATTTAAAAGAGTTATGCTGTCAGCAACAACACAGCAAACAACTCTGCCTTCTAAACAGATGACATCACAAATCCCCAAGGCGAGTCCAAGGGTGTTGGTGGTTGCGAAGCCTGACCTTCCCATCACTGTACGGGAAGAGGTGACTCCATCTACCATTTGCAGCACACCCTCTGCATATGCTGGAAGGATGACCCACAGTGTCGCTCCAGATTTGGATAATCAAGGTGTCAAGGAGGCTATTGATGTAGGTGGCGTTGTGGAGGAACTTAATGAGGAGGATGCTAATGTGGTTATTTTAAATGAGGCACCAGGGGGGAAAAAGTGGATGTCCATGGGATGAAAAAGCCCATCGTTGTGCCTGGTCAGAAGACCAAGAAATGCACCTCTTCTGTCTGGAGTTATTTATATCCCAATCCGGATAACAAATGTCTGGCCATATGTAGCTTATGTAAAGCTCAAATAAGCAGGGGTAAGGATCTTGGCCACCTAGGGACATCCTCCCTTATACGTCACCTGAATAACCTTCATAGTTCAGTGGTTAGTTCAGGAACTGGGGCTAGGACCGTCATCAGTCCAGGGACACCTAAATCCCTTGGTCCTGTTGGATACACACCAGCAACACCCTCCTCGTCAACTTCCTCCACGATCTCCATCAGATTTAGTCCTGCAGGCCATGTCACCAGCTAGACTGAGTCCTCTTCAATACGGGATTCATCTGAGGAATCCTGCAGCGGTACGCCTACTACTGCCGCTGCTGCTGTTGCTGCTGGTAGTCGGTCATCTTCCCAGAGGGGAAGTCGCAAGAATGCTACGTCTTTCACCAAACAGTTGACTGCCCAACAATCGCTTGCCATGAGCACCAAGTACGACACTAGTCATCCTATGGCAAAGCGGATAACTGCGTCAATAACAGCAATGTTGGTGTTAGACGTGCATCTGGTGTCCGCCATCAGTGGAGTGGGATTTAGACGGTTGATGGAGGTATTGTGTCCCCGGTACCAAATCCCGTCTAGATTCCACTTCACTAGGCAGGCGATACCCGGGATGCACAGAGAAGTACGAAAAAGTGTCCTTAGTGCTCTGAAAAATTTGGTTGTACCCACTGTCCACTTAACCACGGATATGTGGAAAAGTGGTTGAGGGCAAACTAAGGACTATATGACTGTGACAGCCCACTTGGTAGATGCATTGCCTTCCGCAGCAACAGCAGCAGCAGCATCAGTAGCAGCATCTCCGAAACGCCTGCTCGTGCCAAGGCAGGCAACATTGTGTATCACAGGTTTTAATAAGAGGCACAACGCTGACAACCTCTTAGAGAAACTGAGGGAAATCATCTCACAGTGGCTTACCCCACTTAGACTCTCCTGGGGATTTGTGGTGTCAGACAACGCCAGTAACATTGTGCGGGCATTACATATGGGCAATTTCCAGCACGTCCCATGTTTTGCCCACACCGTTAATTTGGTGGTGCAGCATTACCTGAAGAGTGACAGGGGTGTGCAGGAGATGCTTGCGGTGGCCCGCAAAATTGCTGGACACTTTAGGCATTCTGCCAGTGCCTACCGCAGACTCGAGATACATCAAAAAAGTCTGAACCTGCCCTGCCATCACCTCAAACAAGAGGTTGTGACGCGCTGGAACTCCACCCTCTATATGCTGCAGAGGATGGAGGAGCAGCAAAAGGCCATTCAAGCCTATACAGCCACCTACGACATAGGAAAAGGAGTGGGGATGCGCCTGAGTCAAGCGCACTGGAGACTTATTTCCGTGTTGTGCAAGGTTCTGCAGCCGTTTGAACTTGCCACTCGAGAAGTCAGTTCCGACACTGCCAGCTTGAGTCAGGTGATTCCACTGATCAGGCTGTTGCAGAAGCAGCTGGAGAAAGTGAGGGAGGAGCTGGTTAACCATTGCGATTCAACAAAGCATGTAGCTCTTGTTGATGAAGCCCTTCGTACGCTTTGCCAGGATCCGAGGGTGGTCACTCTTTTAAAGTCAGAGGAATACATTATATCCACCGTGCTGGATCCTCGGTTTAAAGCGTATGTTGTGTCTCTGTTTCCGGCGGACACAAGTCTTCAGCGGTGCAAGGACCTGCTGGTCAGGAAATTGTCCTCTGAAGAGGACCGTGACATGCCACCAGCTCCTCCATCAGTTTCTTCCACACCTGTGGCTGCGAGGAAAAAGCTCAGTTTTCCTCAAAGACCCACTGGTGGGGATGCTGAGAACATCTGGTCTGAACTGAAGGACCTGCCAACCATTGCAGACATGTCTACTCTCACTGCATTTGATGCTGTCACAATTGAAAAAATGGTGGAGGATTACTTTGCTGACACCATCAAAATAGACATGTCAGACAGTCCATATTGTTACTGGCAGAAAAAAAAGGCAGTTTGGAAGCCCTTGTACAAACTGGCTCTATTTTACCTGAGTTGTCCCCCCTCCAGTGTTTACTCTGAAAGAGTTTTTAGTGCAGCGGAGAACCTGGTCAGTGAGTGGCGAAGGAGGTTGCTTCCTCAGAACGTTGAAAAAATGATGTTCATAAAAAATGAATTATCAAGTCCTCAATCAAGCACAGCAGTGCCCTCAAGATAATACAGAGGGACCTGTGGTTGTGGAGTCCAGCGGGGACGAATTGATAATGTGTGAGGATGAGGAAGTACACACTGAAGGGGGCCAGGAATCAGAGGATGAGGATGAGGATGAGGATGACATCTTGCCTCAGTAGAGCCAGTTTAGTTTGTACAGGGAGAGATGAATAGCTTTGTTTGTGTGGGGGCCCAAACAAACCAATCACTTCAGCCACAGTTTTTAATATTTTCCTTCTATATGTAGTTCCCAAAAAGAGGAACTGCCACTTCTATTGAATACTTTAATTGTATATGTAGTTCCCAAAAAGAGGAACTGCCACTTCTATTGAATACTTTAATTGTATATGTAGTCCCAAAAAGAGGAACTGCCACTTCTATTTAATACTTTAATTGTATATGTAGTTCCCAAAAAGAGGAACTGCCACTTCTATTGAATACTTTAATTGTATATGTAGTTCCCAAAAAGAGGAACTGCCACTTCTATTTAATACTTTAATTGTATATGTAGTTCCCAAAAAGAGGAACTGCCACTTCTATTTAATACTTTAATTATATATGTAGTTCCCAAAAGAGGAACTGCTACTTCTATTTAATACTTTAATTGCATATGTAGTTCCCAAAAAGAGGAACTGCCATTTCTATTACTACTTTCTTTCTTTCTTTCTGTATTTCCAAAAAAGAGGAACTGCCATTTCTATTGCTACGTATTTTTTTTTCGTAGCTCCAAAAAAAAATAACTGCGGCCTTAACTGCTATGTTGGTGTTAGACGTTCATCCGGTGTCCGCCATCTGTGCAGTGGTATTCAGACCAGTTGAGGGTTTTATATTGTGGCCCCGGTACCAAATTGGGTACCGGGGCCACTCCACTACGCAGTCCAGATAGATGCGTATCAGATATTAAACTACATTCAATGTTGGGGCCAAATCCAAAATTAATTAAAATGACCTGTCATCGTCAAAAACAAGAGGTTTTGACGCGTTAGAACTACACCCTGTATATGCTGCAGAGGATGTAGGATCAGCCATCTGTAGAGTGAAAATCTGACCAGTTAAGGTTTTTTTATTGTGGCCCCGGTACCAAATTGTGCACCGGGGCCACTACACTACGCAGTCCAGATAGCTGTGCAGTGGAATTGAGACCAGTTTTTATTTTTTTATTGTGGCCCCGGTACCAAATTGTGTACGGGGGCCACTACACTACGCAGTCCAGATAGCTGTGCAGTGGAATTGAGACCAGTTTTTATTTTTTTATTGTGGTCCCGGTACCAAATTGTGTACCGGGGCCACTACACTACGCAGTCCAGATAGCTGTGCAGTGGAATTGAGACCAGTTTTTAATTTTTTATTGTGGCCCCGGTACCAAATTGTGTACGGGGGCCACTACACTACGCAGTCCAGATAGCTGTGCAGTGGAATTGAGACCAGTTTATGTTTTTTTATTGTGGCCTCTGTACCAAATTGTGTACCGGGGCCACTACACTACGCAGTCCAGATAGCTGTGCAGTGGAATTGAGACCAGTTTTTAATTTTTTATTGTGGCCCCGGTACCAAATTGTGTACCGGGGCCAGTACACTACGCAGTCCAGATAGCTGTTCAGTGGAATTGAGACCAGTTTTTAATTTTTTATTGTGGCCCCGGTACCAAATTGTGTATCGGGGCCACTACACTACGCAGTCCAGATAGCTGTGCAGTGGAATTGAGACCAGTTTATGTTTTTTTATTGTGGCCCCGGTACCAAATTGTGTACCGGGGCCACTACACTACGCAGTCCAGATAGCTGTGCAGTGGAATTGAGACCAGTTTTTAATTTTTTATTGTGGCCCCGGTACCAAATTGTGCACCGGGGCCACTACACTACGCAGTCCAGATAGCTGTGCAGTGGAATTGAGACCAGTTTTTAATTTTTTATTGTGGCCCCGGTACCAAATTGTGCACCGGGGCCACTACACTACGCAGTCCAGATAGCTGTGCAGTGGAATTGAGACCAGTTTTTAATTTTTTATTGTGGCCCCGGTACCAAATTGTGTACCGGGGCCACTACACTACGCAGTCCAGATAGCTGTGCAGTGGAATTGAGACCAGTTTATGTTTATTTATTGTGGCCCCGGTACCAAATTGGGTACCGGGGACACTCCACTACGCAGTCCAGAAAGCTACCTCGATCCAACGATTTGGACTAAAAACAATATTGGGAAGTGTGAGGTGTTCCAAATACACTGGAAATTAGTGGAAATGATTGTTATTGAATGGTATTGAGGTTAATAATAGCGTATGAGTGAAAAACCAACAAAAAACTAGATTTCAGCACTTTTTATGCTTTTTAAAAATAAATCAGAACCCAAAACCATAAATCAGAACCAAAACCTTTCGTCAGGTGTTTTGGCAAAACAAATCAAAACCCAAAACCTCAAGCTAATCAGAACCCAAAACACTAAAAGTGCCCGGTGCACACCCTTAATCAGTACATGTGCAGTAGTTGTAGTACTGGCAGAATTTAATGGCACGATTACTATATACACACTTCAATCAGCTTTAAGCTTTTGGCTAACATTTTACACAGAATATGTTCATATTATTGACTGCTTTTATTTGATTGTAAGTAATTCATTGTCACCCACTGACTCAGTGTTCACTTCATTTTGATATCCAACACTAAAACTAAATTTGCTTTCATTGTTAACATCTTTGTATACAAATTACAAGCATAAATGATTATAAAAAAATAATATGAGATTTCCTCATTTATTCGTTTATTATAGAGCATGGAGAGAGCAGGAGACAGTGTAGGAGAGAGTTTTTGTTTTAAGGAGTGTGGAAAGTGAGATTTGTGGGGGGGAGAGTGGGGTTGTCTTAGTTGATCTAGTTAACCTTGTTTCTTTTATTGTCTGTGTATTAATTAATTCTTTTTTTGGTGAGTGTTGTTGTTTGGTGTTTACTGTATTTCCTCAGTCCTTGGTTTGTGAGTCCTATTTGATTTTTGGTTTCCCCTCTGTGTTTGTCTGTCAGGATGGTGAGAGGAAGGAGAGGTGAGGAGGCTAGGGACAGTGGGGAGGAGGAGAGAGGGGAGCTAGGAGGTGAGGAGGAGCAGGAGGACAAGGCAGGCCCTTCTGTGGGCAAAATTAAGTCCAGGCACAATGTGCGATTTAGTTTTGAAGAGAATTGTGCCCTAATACACAATTTAGTCCCAGTGTATGAATGCAATTTGGGCACTCTAGCTGCTAAGACCGCTTTTGCTAGAAAAAAAGCAGCTGTGGTCACAAATATGTGACGTAGTGAATGCGATGGGCCCCATTAAGCGTTCTATAGAAAACTGCCGCAAAAGAATCTCTGACATCAAAAGGAGAGTGAAGGAGAAGGTGGCAGAGGAGAGAAGATCAGCTGCAGGGACTGTTGGTGGGCTTGCTCTGGTAATGAGCTACATGTCGTATGAGGAGGAGTTTGAACAGCTCATCCCTATTGAGCTCCTCGAGGCCATAAACGTTCGGGACAATAACTGACCTGTGTCAGAACCTAAGGTTGGTGAGTACTGTATAATGGTGCAAATGTTTATCCTAAACAGTAATCCTGCAGCATGTACATGTTTGTTTTTTCTCCAAGTTGCAAATAGAAGTCTGAACATTTGTAAGATTTTTTCCTTTGGGTTTTTTGCACATATAATGTCAAACATTTCAAATTTTTCTATACACAACCTCTAGCCAAAAGCAGACATCACCAGCATTGCTATAAAACATGCGATTGTAACGAAAAACATCTGTAACTGCTTTAGTCCCGATAATGGTTATTAATAGGTCTTTTTTCTTTTTTTCTATGGAACATCACAAGGTGCAATGAAGGCCAATGTTGAGGCCACAGACGTGGAATG
Source organism: Mixophyes fleayi (assembly GCF_038048845.1). NCBI lineage: Eukaryota > Metazoa > Chordata > Amphibia > Anura > Limnodynastidae > Mixophyes > Mixophyes fleayi. The sequence goes on from NC_134402.1 coordinate 315,274,243, forward strand.
TGGGGAGGTCATCACCTTAGAGACTGTGCTATCATTCCCTGAAGTTAAGAAGTCTGTGCGGGCTGCACCCACATCCAGCCCACCAACTTCAACACTCACCCAAAGGATTCCGATGTCTGCAGAATATGCAGCACAATCAGCAACAGATGTACACTTCCTTGGAAAGGATTGATGCCAGCCTTATCCAGGTGAACACTGGACAAGGTAATCTGACTGGGGCTGTTTGTGAACTGTCCGGACATTAGTTATTGGTGTGTGGCCAATTATTGGCGCAGTTACCCTCTTCATCAGTTACCAGCACCGTAAGCAGTACCTCAAGCCGGTCATTGCCAAGTACTCCAGTGCGTAGCCGTGGGAGGATCAGGGGTGGCAGACAGGCATTCAGCAGTTGGGCCAAGCCTCCTGAGCCTGTAGCCAAGAAAAATAAATAAACATGTTCATGTTTTTGGTTATGCACTTACAGCAAAGTGCATTTTTTCCTTTATGCACAACAGAAAAATGACATCTGCAGATTGTGTTTCGTGTTTTGTTTTATATTTACTTAGAAAATAAACAATATCTTTATGCACAGTGGTTTGAACACAGTTGATTGTCCTTAAGATGTTTAGATGAGTAATCTGGGTAAACTGATATTGCTTTTATCTTCCAATAATGCATAAATGGTTACTGAAAAAAAATACACATTTCCTTAAAATGGGGTTATTGGTTTATCACAATTAGTCCTATTTTTATGATGCTGATAATTATGTTTCTACAAGAATAGGTAAGAAGAAAAAAAAGAAATGTTACTGGTAATTACAATACAATTCCACTTACTTAAAAACCATTCTCACCTGAAAAATAAGTCTGGATGATCCTCTCTGACCTGCCCCCATCCCCCCTTTATTATGCACATCAACTACTGAAATGAGCTCACCTGCTTGGTTACTGTATATTGCTAATGTTACACAGCCAGGGCTGCCAAGAGGAATTCAGGGCCCTGGTACAACAACTTCATGGGGCCCCCCTTATAGTTGAGTATGTAACAAAAAGTTTGTGTGGGTGTGGTCATACTTTGGTGCATGGCTATGTATCATTGGGGCGTAGCTGGCAGGTGAAAAGTGGGCACCCTCCTACACAAAAACCCCTACATTGTTGTGTATACCATTGACCCGCTTGCCAGAGCGTGACATATGTCCCAGCACTCCTGACTTTCAGGACATCTAGCACCATAGTGTAGTATAGAAAGAATGCAGTGTGTACATAAAGACTTCACAGTCTTGGCCTGCACCTTAGATTGGGCAGAACAGTCACCAAAAAATTGGATTGTCTAACTAAAATCACAACATTACACAGACTGTCCTACCTGTTCTTCTCACTTTCACCACCTGTGGCTGCTGCTTTCTTTAGTTGTGGCTTGTCTGGATCCTGGAATGTTGGGGTCCCTATTTGGAAAAAAAATGGGTACTTTTAGAAAATTACAACCAACCCCAGCATTAAATCAATACCACCCACGAGTAATAATTAGGCCTTCCTCCAGCACCATTAAAATAATAGTATTCCCACTTAATACATAAAACTATTTCCCGCCCTGCAAACAGCCCCAGCAATAAATTATTAGTATTTACATTTCAGAAATATACCTATTTCCCACAACCATTACTGCCATTAAATAATTCATACTCACATTTAAAAAAGAGACCTCATTCTCCCCAAACTCACCCCCACATGCAATAGTCCCCAAACCACCCCATCTTAAATTAATAGTCACCACTATTAAATTGCCCCACCATCACCCCACAAACAAAATAGCACCCATTAATTAGCCACCACCTACATCAAACACACTACATTGTCACAAGCCCCCTGTGCCATCACATACACATTACTGTGTTCCTTCATCACAACCATGCTGTGCCCCCTGGTGATCACTCTGCGCCCTCCATGCTGCTTTTCCCCCCTTCTTCATCATACTGTGCCTCCCCTCCCCCTTCTTCATCACACTGTGCCTCTCTCCCCCCCTTCTTCATCACACTGTGCCTCCCCTCCCCCTTCTTCATCACACTGTGCCTCTCTCCCCCTTATTTACCACTCTGTACCTCTCTATCACCCCTTTATCACACTCTGTGCCTCTCTCTCACCCCTTTATCACACTCTGTGACTCTCTCTCACCCCTTTATCACACTCTGTGCCTCTCTCTCACCCCTTTATCACACTCTATGACTATCTCTCACTCCTTTATCACACTATGTGCCTCTTCGCTCCTTTACTTACCTTCTATTAGCTTCTTAATCTCTTCTCCTCTTTCTTCTCTCTTCTGTCTTTCTTCTTGCTTGGTCTTCTCTGCGCTGCTCCTCATTGAATGTTGGGCGTGACTTGATGGCGTCATCTTCAAATTCCTCACCCTTAGCCCTTTCTAACTTCACTGCTCCCTATGTCTCAAACCTCAGCTCCATTAATACTCCATTTTGCCCTCTTCGATCTGCCAACAACTGACACCTCACCTCCCTTCTGGTAACCATGTCCAATCTTGAACCACATTCAAGATTTCTCCTGTGCCCGTCTTCTCTGAAACGATTCCACTGTCTAAGCTCTCCCCTGCCCTCCTTATCCTGCCTCCTTATGTGCCTTCTTCACTAACTTAAAGTATTCCTCACCCTTATTCTTATTCTTATCCTCCCCACATTGTACCACCCACATTTGTTTATCCCTCCTGTCAGATTTCCAGTTTCCTTACACTGACTCACCACTATGTATCTCCTGTTTGTCAACTCCCTCCCTTTAGATTGTAAGCGCTCACGAGCAGGGCCATCTTCCCTCATGTCCTCCTCATGTTACCTTTGCATTCGGCATGCCAGCTTCATTTCGTACCTTGTCACTGGGCTTCTGCCCTTGATTTCCACATCTCCCTTGCCTTTCCAGCTTAATCACTGGCTTTGATCCTGTTAGTTGAGTCCACACTCCTGGGCACAGGGTCAGCTTGCTCTAGTTCATTCCCCCACCTCTTCTCCTCCCCTTATCTAATTTCTAAGTGTTCTGGGATTCCCTTATTGCCCTGTGTGTCTGTTCATAGCTGTGTTGAGGTTTTAACTATAGTGTGACTATTGTCCTTTAATACTATGTTCTGTTTTGTTCTATGCTCTCTGTACATTGCTGTGTACCCTTTGTAGCACTTATAAATAAATAAAGAATAATAACAATAGTAATGTTATCAACGATAACAGTGACCAGTCAGCAATACAGTTCTTGATAATGCTGTCTATGCAAAAAGTAGTTGGTTGGTAGTTGTGTCATCTCCCAGCAAATTCACAGTACATTAAGCGGCCTTCTTAAGTTGAGTAAGGTAATAAACCATTTTACTTATCTACTGCTTATTAGCGTATGACTCATCCTCCAAAGATTTTGATTTAATTAATTGCGCTGAAGCTGATGTCACACTCGTTCAGACTGTAGCTCTTCTTAATTACACTGTTACCTTTCAATCTCTCCATAGATTACCAGAGTATACACTTTCATGTCATGTAGCTCTAGTCTCCCATAATATCCTATCAAAGTCCTTCTTTGACAGATCCCCTCTCTCAACTGACTTCTCCTTCTTTTTAGTTGGTTCTCTCGATTGGCTGACTGGGCTCATGCCCACTCACTGCGTTCTCTGTTTCTCTGTTTCCTTTTTGTTTCCCGGCAAGATCCCCCGCAGCAACAACCTGGCACTCGCACACATGGGGCACTTTGCGGGGTCTACAGTAGTGTAACAAATTTCATCTGTTTCTCTCATACTTATTAGAGTGCTGTCACGGGCACTAGGAGTCTTGCCCAGGATTTCACCAGATGACTGGGCTTACCAGAGTAGTGAAGCTCACACAACGGTCCTCTGGTAGCGGGGTGACTAGCGGAACAAATACCACAGCAGATGGAGAGAGAATGCCAATGAATAATAGGAAAGTCAGTGACTTGCAGCAATCTTTGGTCAAAGAATCAGCGACTAGCTGATATAATAGAAAGGCAGATTTGAACACGGAGATCAGGATGGACGTGAGTAGATGCAGGTAGGTAACGGGGAAGTCAGTGGTCTGCGTATAGCAAGTTGTACCACTGCTTATAGTGAGAAGACTTGTCTAGGTGCAGGTAGGTAGCGGGGAAGTCAGTGGTCTGCGTATAGCAAGTTGTACCACTGCTTAATAGGTGAGGATGTGTACAAGTGTTGATGAGTGGAAGCATACAAAGATAATAGGATGCAGACACTGAGAGCACAGAGGAACTTGATCCCAATAGGTATGCAGCGTATCCAGCAAAGTCTATATAACGGTATGTGTGGCGCTGCTTACTAGAGACTTGCTCAGCACAGATATGCAGGCCAATAATGGTTAGTCAATCACAGTTATGCATATAACGACTGAGTAGTACGGTTAATTCCAAACAGGTATGCAGCGTAACAATAACAGTCTATAGCGGGTATGGATACCACTGTTGAGTGTGGAAACTTGTCCTAGAGGATATGCAGAGTAAACGGAGAAAGTCAATAACAGATAGGCATACCGCTATTCAGTAGAACAGTCTGTCCACAGGGAGATGCAGGAACTGCAGAGACGCTAGACGGCAGAGACGAGTGTAGAAACCACAGGTGAGTAGATCCGGTAATCAGAGTCCAGCTGAGGACACAAGCAGGAAACAGGAGACTGTAGCAGGTATGGAAACCAGCGATGAGTAGCACAGGGAATCCACAGGAACTGAAGACACTAGTAGTACACAGGAGATAGTAGCGGGTATGGAAACCAGCGATGAGTAGATCAGGAATCAGCAGGAAACTGAAGACACTAGTAGAACACAGGGAACACCTTCAGAGACTCACAGGGAATGAGACTCCAAGATCAGGCAATGAGGTAATGCACACAGGTGCCTTAAATAGGGAGTTGCCTGATCAACCAATTTGGATTTAAAGCAACAGTCACAAGAATTCTTGGGAGCTGCGCATGCGCAGACCATTAGGATGGCGGATGGCCGCGGTTCAGGATAGGTGCCGGCAGGAAGGCTAGGGAGCCACGCACCAGCGCAGAGGCACTCATGGTCCGGTGAGTGACAAGTGCAAGATGGTATGTGCATGGTCGTCACCACTGCTTGTTTCAGCCATTTAGTTTGTCATTTTGTGGTTTACAGTAGAGATGGGCGGGTCCGGTTCTCCGAGAACCGAACCCACCCGAACTTTGGGTATCCGAGTACCGAGCTGAGCAGCTCGGTACTCTCCCGCCCATTCCGAATCCAAATCGAGGCCGAACGTCATTGTGACGTTGTCGGATCTCGGGACTCGGTTCTCGCGATACTTCAACTTTATAAATACACGCCTCCACAGCAATCCATCGCCATTTGACAGAGGGAGAGAGCAGGGTGTAGTCATAGGCTAATTAGAGCAGGGACAGAGAATACAATATTGTTCTTGCAATTGCTCTAACCAAAATCGCTAGTGCAGAGAGGAGGATAGAGGTTTATTATTTTTTCTTCATATTTGGCACTCCCCAGCGCTTTTAGGGTGTCCCCCATAATTGTGCATTAATATTTCTGGCTGTCAAAAGTCATATCTGTCAGCAGTATCTACTAAATAATTTGTAGCACACCTCAGTGCTTTTGGGGTGTCCTTCCTAATTGTGCATTAATATTTCTGGCTGTCAAAAGTCATATCTGTCAGCAGTATCTACTAAATAATTTTTAGCACTCCTCAGTGTTTTTGGGGTGTCCTCCCTAATTGTGCATTAATATTTCTGGCTGTCAAAAGTCATATCTGTCAGCAGTATCTACTAAATAATTTTTAGCACTCCTCAGTGTTTTTGGGGTGTCCTCCCTAATTGTGCATTAATATTTCTGGCTGTCAAAAGTCATATCTGTCAGCAGTATCTACTAAATAATTTTTAGCACTCCTCAGTGTTTTTGGGGTGTCCTCCCTAATTGTGCATTAATATTTCTGGCTGTCAAAAGTCATATCTGTCAGCAGTATCTACTAAATAATTTTTAACACTCCTCAGTGTTTTTGGGGTGTCCTCCCTAATTGTGCATTAATATTTCTGACTGTCAAAAGTCATATCTGTCAGCAGTATCTACTAAATAATTTTTAGCACTCCTCAGTGTTTTTGGGGTGTCCTCCCTAATTGTGCATTAATATTTCTGGCTGTCAAAAGTCATATCTGTCAGCAGTATCTACTAAATAATTTTTAGCACTCCTCAGTGTTTTTGGGGTGTCCTCCCTAATTGTGCATTAATATTTCTGGCTGTCAAAAGTCATATCTGTCAGCAGTATCTACTAAATAATTTTTAGCACTCCTCAGTGTTTTTGGGGTGTCCTCCCTAATTGTGCATTAATATTTCTGGCTGTCAAAAGTCATATCTGTCAGCAGTATCTACTAAATAATTTTTAGCACTCCTCAGTGCTTTTGGGGTGTCCTCCCTAATTGTGCATTAATATTTCTGGCTGTCAAAAGTCATATCTGTCAGCAGTATCTACTAAATAATTTTTAGCACTCCTCAGTGCTTTTGGGGTGTCCTCCCTAATTGTGCATTAATATTTCTGGCTGTCAAAAGTCATAATTGTCAGCAGAATCTACTAAATAATTTTTAGCACTCCTCAGTGCTTTTGGGGTGTCCTCCCTAATTGTGCATTAATATTTCTGGCTGTCAAAAGTCATAACTGTCAGCAGAATCTACTAAATAATTTTTAGCACTCCTCAGTGCTTTTGGGGTGTCCTCCCTAATTGTGCATTAATATTTCTGGCTGTCAAAAGTCATAACTGTCAGCAGAATCTACTAAATAATTTTTAGCACTCCTCAGTGCTTTTGGGGTGTCCTCCCTAATTGTGCATTAATATTTCTGGCTGTCAAAAGTCATAACTGTCAGCAGAATCTACTAAATAATTTTTAGCACTCCTCAGTGCTTTTGGGGTGTCCTCCCTAATTGTGCATTAATATTTCTGGCTGTCAAAAGTCATAACTGTCAGCAGAATCTACTAAATAATTTTTAGCACTCCTCAGTGCTTTTGGGGTGTCCTCCCTAATTGTGCATTAATATTTCTGGCTGTCAAAAGTCATATCTGTCAGCAGTATCTACTAAATAATTTTTAGCACTCCTCAGTGTTTTTGGGGTGTCCTCCCTAATTGTGCATTAATATTTCTGGTTGTCAAAAGTCATAACTGTCAGCAGAATCTACTAAATAATTTTTAGCACTCCCCAGTGGTTTGCGCTCAGAATGGATTCAAAGCAGTCCACATATGATCTAAATGAGCAACCAGGTTCTGTCACCAGTCCTGATGTTAGTGTTCCCAGTACGTCATCTGGCCAAGGCGATGTCAATCAACAGAGTGTTTTCAAATTAGTGCAAAAAACAAAAACCAAAAAAAAATTTACTGTATTGAAGCGAAAAAGAAGTGTAACTGAGCAAAAGTTAAGTGACGATAAAAAAAAAATTGCAAGCATGCCATTCTACACACGCAGTGGCAAAGAGAGAATGAGGCCTTCACCTTTGGCTATTAGTGGCAGATCCCAAAAAGTTACCCAGCCTACAATTGGTGCACAACTACTGTTACGCGTCAAAGCCGAGCTGCAAGATAACAGTGAGGCATTACAGGAGAATATTTGCTCTGATTCACAAATGACAACAATCCCTGTGGAGAGTCCATCCAACAGTGGGATGTCTAATCGTGAGCATTCTGCTGATGTGTGCCTTAATAGCCCGAGTGTAGCCGGTGATACCCAAATTGAGGATGCCACTTTGGAATTAGAAGAGGATGAGGGGGAGATTTGTGTAGGCGACGAGGGCGCTAATGAGGATGTTGATGAGGATGAGGTTGTTTGTGTAAGTCCTGCACCAGTGGCAGCAGTTCTGGCACGTGACAAGAAAAAGGCCATTGTCATGCCTGGGCATAAAACAAAAAAATCCACTTCTTATGTGTGGAATTATTTCTACCCAAATCCAGACAACAATTGTATAGCCATTTGTAGTGTATGTGAAGCCACAGTCAGTCGAGCGAGGGACCTTAACCATCTTGGAACCTCGTCTATGTTACGCCATTTAACGAGAGTTCATGGCAAAGTGTTGGGAAAAGCTGAAAGTTCTTCCCAAAAGAATACAAGCACTCCCTCATCAGCTAAGACCCTCCGCTCACCGACATACCGACGGCTACAAAATACACCCACCACACCATCCTCATCAATATCCTCAGTAGCGCTCGGAGTTAGCCCGGCATCCCACTTAAGGCTGGATGACTCCGGCACTATTATTGATTCCTCTGAAGAAAGCGTTAGTCCTGTTGCTGCTGTTGCTGCTGCTGGGGGTGAATCGTCATCCCAGAGGCAGGTGAATAAAATGAGCAGTCCTACATTTCAGCAATTAACTGTGAAACAATCATTTGCGAGGGGAAGCAAATATGACAGCAGTCACCCAGTCGCCAAGCGAATCACAGACGCCATGGCTGCAATGTTAGTGTTAGATCTGCGTCCAATCTCCACAATAAACGCAGCTGGTTTTTCACAGTTAATTGAGGTTTTGTGTCCGCGTTACAGAATTCCATCGCGACACCATTTCTCCCGTAAAGCTATTCCACAACTATACCAAAAAGTGTGTAAAAATGTAGAGATTGCGCTGAAAAATGCCATTCTGCCCACTGTTCACTTAACCACAGATATGTGGACAAGTGGAAGTGGCCAAACCAAAGACTATATGACTGTGACAGCCCACTGGGTTGGTCATTCACCTTCACCAGCAGGAACAGCAGCAGCATGTACACCACTACGTAACATTTGTCACAGGCAGGCCACTCTTTGTATCACCGGCTTCACTAACAGGCAAACGGCTGACAATTTGTTACGCAAACTGAGAGATGTGATTGATGCATGGCTTATACCACTCGGACTCTCCCCAGGGTATGTCATTTCAGATAACGCCAACAATATAGTGCGAGCATTACAGCTGGGTGATTTCCAACATATTCCCTGTTTTGCTCACACCATCAACTTGGTGGTGCAGAGCTTCCTACGAAATAACCGTGAGGTGCAGGAGATGCTTTCGGTGGCCCGTAAAATTTCAGGCCATTTCAGGCATTCAGCCACAGCATGTAGGAGATTACAGCAGCTCCAAGAGCAGTTTAACTTGCCCTGCCACCAACTTAAGCAAGAGGTGGTAACTCGGTGGAATTCCACCCTGTACATGCTTCAGAGGATGGAGGAACAGCGCAAAGCCATCCAAGCATATTGCACAAGTCATGACATTGGGAAAGGAGGGGGGATGTATTTCACTCTTGCACAGTGGGGAATCCTTTCAGTGCTGTGCAAGGTGCTGAAACTATTTGAAGTTGTGACATGTGAGGTCAGTGCTGACTCTGCTAGTTTGAGCCAAGTCATTCCTTTAATTAGACTATTGGAAAAGCAGCTTGAGAAAATGAAGGAGGAGCTGAAAGCAAGCAATTCAGCAAAGTATGTTGGCCTTGTCGATCAAGTACTTAATTCGCTTCACAATGATCCTCGAGTTATTAAGATCTTGAACTCGGATCAGTACGTTTTGGCCACTGTGCTTGATCCAAGGTTTAAAACCTACATTGAGTCTTTACTTGTAAATGAGCGAGATGTGAACTTTTGCAAGGAGCTATTGCTCAGCAAGTTGGCCGCTGAACTGGGCCTCGGCTTGACGACGTGTCCTCCTTCACTTTCTCAAGCTGTTGCTCGTAAAAAATTAAATTTCCAAAAAAGAAGCAGGGAAGACACAGGGGGCAGACGAGAATAATTTAACATCTGGGCTGGTTTGAAGGATTTTTCAAAAAAATGTGTCACTTTGCCCATAACTCCATCCAATATGAGTATAAACATGCAAAGGATGGTGGAGGATTACTTTCAAGAGGTAGTTGATATGGAAATGTCAGACAGTCCCTTTCCTTACTGGGAAGAAAAGCAGGCCATTTGGAAACCCATGTACAAACTTGCTTTGCAATACCTAAGCTGCCCACCCTCCAGTGTGTACTCTGAACGAGTGTTCAGCACAGCAGGAAACTTAGTCAGTGATCGCCGTAGAAGGTTACTTCCCAAAAATGTGGAGAAAATAATGTTTATAAAAATGAACTACATCTTCCACGAGGAAGGCCTTCACCATCCAAGACATCCAAGCACTGACTGTTCTCTAATGGCGGATTCAAGCGGCGATGAATTGATAGTCTGTGATGATGACGTACACACTGATGAGGGTGAGGATTAAGCTGAAGATGATGCCGATAACATCTTTTTAAAACTTTCTATGTAAGTGTAGGGTGCAATCTACCCCCAAAGAGGAAAGGGACTTGTGGCATTTCCATATCACATACCATCTTGAAAGGCTGCTGTTAGGGCAATTTATCCTTAAGGGTAGGGTGTCATAGACAGAGTGACCCTAAACTGGCTTTGTCCATTTTTCATAATATTGTACAGTCTATAATGGCTGAATTTTTGGGTATTTTATACAAGTGGAGGGGGGCCTAGAGAGACAGAAACCAAACTGGCTTTTTCCATGTCAATTAATATTGTACAGTCTATAATGGCTGAATTTTTTGGTATTTTATACAAGTGGAGGGGGGCCTAGAGAGACAGAGTGACCCCAAACTGTCTTTCTCCATGTCAATTAATATTGTACAGTCTATAATGGCTGAATTTTTTAGTATTTTATACAAGTGGAGGGGGGCCTAGAGAGACAGAAACCAAACTGGCTTTCTCCATGTCAATTAATATTGTACAGTCTATAATGGCTGAATTTTTTGGTATTTTATACAAGTGGAGGGGGGCCTTGAGAGACAGAAACCAAACTGGCTTTCTCCATGTCAATTAATATTGTACAGTCTATAATGGCTGAATTTTTTGGTATTTTATACAAGTGGAGGGGGGCCTTGAAAGACAGAAACCAAACTGGCTTTCTCCATGTCAATTAATATTGTACAGTCTATAATGGCTGAATTTTTTGGTATTTTATACAAGTGGAGGGGGGCCTTGAGAGACAGAAACCAAACTGGTTTTTCCATTTCTTTACATATTTAACTATAAGTGTAGGGTGTAATATACATTCAAAGACGATGGCTGCATTGCCAATATGCATAGATGGAGAGGAAGACAATCTGTTTTGTGTGTAGAATAGGCCTACCAACGAAGAATTAAACTGTTTTTTTGGATGATTTATTACCTCAACAATTAGATTACTTGTCTCTAAAACAGTTGGAGCACTAAATTGGGTTAATTTAGGCCCAAAAACATGGATTTTCCCAAAAAATAGCAAAACAAAACCAAACAAAACCAAAACCAAAACCAAAACACGCAATGGCGGTTTTGCAAAACCAAAACCAAAACCAAAACACGACGGTAATCCAGATCCAAAACCGAATCCAAAACCAAAACACGGGGGTCAGTGACCATCTCTAGTTTACAGTAACATATTACAAATGACAGAAAAGTAACATATGCAGATATAAAATATTATGGGCCTCATGGGCGTCCAAAAAAAATAATTATTTGTGTATGCAGAGCTGCATGTATCCTAAGAAATGGGCAACTCGACATACTACAGTAAATGCCTCTGCTGCATGAAGATATTTTTAAAGCATATCATTCAAGCATTGTGAAATGCATGTATTGTATTCCCAATCAGATCTTTTACTTGTGTACAGGTGTGATACAGCTCTTTGGCATAATTATCTAACAACTAGATTAGTGAGTAATTTGTTGGTTAGATATTGATGACCAAATTGCATTAGACCAGTTGTTCGGATGCCAGGGTATAAATTTGAGCCTTCACTTTCTGGTTCAACAATGACCCTACAAACATGTTGATGGCGGTAATCATTTAGCCTTGCTTTCTGCAATACACGTTAATATTTGCTATAATGAGGGCGATTTTGATTTTTCTATTCAAAATAATCTTAGTGTAGAGCCCACGCAAAGTACAATGACACCTGAGCAGATTATGGGCCTGATTCATCAAGGAAAACAAAACTAAATAATATGCATTTGTTTAAAAACGCACTTATATCGACCATATTCAAGGTAGACTGTATGCAGGTAATACGTTCATTGATAAATATGGGAGTCTCACTTATGTGACATAAAATTGAATGCATGTATCCTTGCTTTTGTGTTTGCTCCTCTATGTGACCTACAAGCAAAGGCACCTTAGTGCACTACATGACACCTTTTTACTCCTTATTGACACAGGAATGTACAGTCTTGCAAATCCTTCATCAATCTCATTCACATTATTATTCCTAAACACTCCTGTTTCATGACCATTTCTGCATAATAACCTTTTTATACGCATTACTACACCAACCTGTACATATTCCATGATATGCAAATAACCCCTTTACAGTTTAATCTTAATCATAGTAGTACTTTTTTGAAAAAATTAAACACACCCACAAAGGTTTTTTTTAAAGAATCAACTTAAAATGAACACATTTAACATGTAACAAAATTATAAATATTTTTTTCAGAATCTCTAGATATTTATATAAGCAAATATTTTTTATTGAAGTTTTCAAGATTAGAAAGTGCAATCAAAACAATAAACAACTCTGCCTTGTGAATGTGATGTTCATGGCCAACCGCGTCATTCACTAGAGCAACCCATCAATCAAACGTGAGGTCATCAGCAGCCATCCATTTTCTAGTTATAGTAACCTTGGTGAGGGTCAACACATATATTACATACTGGGAGGATGATCTACCAAAGAAAAGATCAAGAGAGGGCCTAAAGAGACTTTTTTTGGGAACAATACAGGGCTCTAAATCCTTGTTGACTGAATACACACCCCCATCGCCGCTAAGAAACTCCCGATCCACGGACAAGACCAAAAGAGATGCGAGAAATCAGCTGAACCCACACCACATTTGGGTCAGTTAGCATCTTGTTTCCTACCCAATTTAAATTGCCTCATAGTAAACTCTGTGCAATAGGTGCAACTAGATCTGGTGAAACCTGATGTATGAAGTAGCAATTTTGGCACTACCAAACATAGTCACGAATCCTCCTCATCAAGGGGACCTAAATCAACTTCCCATCTAGCTTTGAGGGCAAGCAAATTCCCCTGTAACATAGTGGGAAAAAGGGTGGCAGATAGCACAGAAATCATTTTTTACAGGAGCCCAAATCCACATAGGGCAGTTTTAAGAAAAGTAAGACAGATTTGGGAGCAACATTTTAAAATTAAGCTTGAAGCACATTCCGTTGCTGTAATTAGCCATAAAATAACTGGTTCAGAAGCCAAAATTGTGAGACTTGTTCAAAGGATTTCAAGTAGGAATCAGAGTAGAGCTGGCCAACCGACCAAACCCCATTTCTAAGCCATGTGGATTCAGTCCCCAGCTTGAGCATTACACCCAACCTAGAATTTCCCCATATGGGTGTCTCCAAATCTCAACCCCCATAAATCCACAGATTCATGCACCAGGTTCCAAGCCAGCATCGCCTGTCTAAGAAGGGGGTCTGTACCCTTAGAGACACTGGTCCCCAGAAGGACCTGCATCTGAGAGTTGGAGACTGCCCATGTAAGAATCTGCAAAGCGCACCGCCTGTGTCATTCCCAAACCATCCCTTAAAGTGTGACAACTGGGCTGCTAGATTATATACATATATATATATATATATATATATATATATATATATATATATATATATATATATATTGCTCTGTATCCATTTCTAAACCGGCCACCTTCTTTCAATATTGCCAAACACATAAATGTTGTGCAAGGCATGGGGATGCCAAAACCCAAAACTTTTATAAATAGTACAGGTTTAATATTTCCAATCTGGCATTGCAAATTGTTTTATGTGTAAAAAAATTATTATTGCTGTGTAGTGGTCTGAGATTATTGTGTGACCTTTAGGCCCATTACATTTATATCTATTTGTATGTATGCAGCGGTATTTTAAACGTTTTTTTGCCAGTATACATTGCAACTTTCTTCACTTTGAACATTTCACACAAGCGGCAAGACTTCAAACATCGTCTAAAGGACAAACTAAGAGACCCCTGCAGGCCTGCCAAGGGACCCATAAAGTCCTTAGGCCTCAGTCCCCTAGAGCGCACTATTGCAGAGATGATCATTTGGTGCAAGGTGTGGGGCACAACAATCACCTCCAGCTAAATTTTATATCAGAATGCATGCATTAATGATTCAAATTACTGTAATGTTGTGACTAAAGAAATATAATCACCCCACCAACGATCTAAATATGCTGTGTTTTAGAAATGAATCTCCACTTTCCTTGTTATAAATGAGATTGTCAATTTGTCAGCAAAAGCCCCACCAAAGCCTAGCGCCCTACCCTTAGGTAGTGTATTCAATAATACTAAGTTATACATGAATGGATAGGTTAAATTGCCATCAAGCCAAAGATATTCAGTTTGCACTTTATGCATATTGTCCAATCATTTGGTGTTAGATTTACTCTGCATGATCCTACATAAACACACAAAACCAAAAATATATATATTTCACATGTGAACAGAGTAATGTGTGTAATGAAATCTACTGATGTTATATATGTTACACAAACATACATGCTTATGATGTTAATTTTTTCTTCAACTATTTTATCAGGAGATGCAGCAGAGCAGAGTGAGGTGGAAGAGGAGATCACAGAGGACGACATCCATGACGGGGCGAAGGAACAGCAGCCCCAGGGTGAAGAAGCTGGTGGTAGTGGGCAGCGCTCTAAGTTAGATGAATTCTTTGAGACCATGTGTCACGGCAATATAAATTTAGAGCAAAAGATGGATCAAATTCACAATGCACTCACCATGGTACATTCCACATGGGAGCAATTAGCTGATACAATTGTTGGTCATCTCCAGAATCTACCTCCTATCCCTGTGACACCTTTTGTCCCTCCTGTTCCATGCCCTCTTTTGCGCCTCCACCTGTGCCACATTTTCTCCTCCTGTCCCTGTGCCACCTTATACCCATCCTTCCCCTGTGCCACCTTATGCCCACACTTCCCCTGTGCCCCCTTATGCCCATACTTCCCCTGTGCCACCTTATGCCCACACTTCCCCTGTGCCACCTTATGCCCACACTTCCCCTGTGCCACCTTATGCCCATACTCCCCCTGTGCCACCTTATGCCCACACTTCCTCTGTGCCACCTTATACCCATACTTCCCCTGTGCCACCTTATGCCCACACTTCCCTGTGCCACCTTATGCCCATTCTTCCCCTGTGCCACCTTATGCCCACACTTCCTCTGTGCCACCTTATGCCCATACTTCCCCTGTGCCAACTTATGCCCATCCTTCCCCTGTGCCACATTATGCCCACACTTCCCCTGTGCCACTTTATGCCCATCCTTCCCCTGTGCCACCTTATGCCCATCCTTCCCCTGTGCCACTGTGTGCCCCTCTCAGTAAGTAACCCCCTTAACAGGCTCAGTTCCTCCCATCTGAAGGAGCAACAGTTCCCCCGCAGTCACTACCATATTGTGCTTACCTGTACAAAGAAGCAATAGTGCAAAATTACATTAATTCATGTATACAGTATAATATCTTCCAGCTGCCTGAATCTGTTGCTATGAGGCTCAATATTGAGGTTCGTACATTCTCCATTTTTACAGCCATATTTAACCAACACAGTTTTTTTATTAGCTTATTTAACTGGTACATTAACTAACTTAATGAGGAATTCATTTTCGCCTGGATAAAGCTAATTTTTAAGCCCTATGATGTTCCTTTGAAGGCCAGAAATTGCAAAATGTCATGGGTTTATTATTAGAAGTGCAAATCTAATTTGAGAACTGGAGAACCAAACTTTTAATCATATTTCCCTAATGTTGGATGTCTGGCAAGCTATTATTTGTAGGCGTTATGGGAATCTACCTTTACTGAAACCTACAATTAGCCCTAGAGCAGTGATTCCTCCCCTCCGTAATTATATAACAACAGGCATATAAATGAAATGCTCTATTAAAATCCAGAACAGTAATAGAGATCTATTAGATATCATAAAAGTGGGAAAATACTTCAGTATTAGAGACACTGAACTGTCTATGTGATCACTAAAGGCAGCTTTTAACTTAAAGCAATATAACCTTTTACAGCACTTTTTGCAATTCTCATAAAAACTATACCAATTCCATACAACTTTTTTCTGATGTTTCACAGCAAAACTTCCACAGGTGGTACAGTACCTTTCAATGATGCCACCCAGAGGCCCCAAAAATACCTGTTTAATTCTCAAGTGGATCAATCGGTGAGTTTATTTGCCCAATCTTATTAAATGTGCATATTACAGCTGCATTGTAAGAAAAGAGATTTGACTTATTCTGAAAAAACTATTATATATTGTAACTGTTTTAATTCAATAGATGATCCGGCTTTTTCTTTCAGTTTTCACTTTGGTTGTACACCTTGATTTGTGCATGTCTATTCAGATTTGTACAAAAATGCTTAGGTATACAGAGCAAGATGGAAACATTAGCGGGGGGCGGGGGGGGGGGTTGCAAAAGTAGAAGGATTTGGTTGGAATGTGGGGATTCATTAGTTGGTGCACTTGTGCATCTTATTCCACTGCTAAAACATGATTTTAGTTTGTACTTTTAATGGGATGCATCTTGTGCTTTCTAGTTACACTTCAGCAGAGAAGCACATTTCTAAGTGCACTCCACTGCAAATCAATGCTTCTAATACACAAAGTGCCACATTTAACAAAGACAGTCCGGATGTCCACTCAAAGTGTTAGAAGACTGGACTTGTGATGTGATGTTTAGACTTGTTCACATTTTTCCTACACCAGTAGTGTGTGGAGGCATCTCCCAAGAACTGAACGTATACATGTTCCTTGAAGTGTGTTGTGTAGACTATCTAGGCGCACTGGCACAAAACTGAAGCAATTTGAAGTATGCAACTAATACACTTTGTAAATGAGATCCAAAATGTTTTATGGGAAACCTTGTTTGCCTGTCATAGGAGAGAGCTGTACATTGCTTCAGTATGAAAAAGATGCCACACTTAGGGATAGATTTATCATTCCTTCTTAAAAGAAAAAGTGGAAGTGTTGTCTATAGAAACCAATCAGATTCTAGCTATCATTTCCTGATCTGATAGGCTGCTATGGGCAACATATCTGCATTTTCTTTTTATACGGCTTGATAAATCTACCCCTTAGTGTTTTAAAGCTAAAGTGCTTTCATTTGACAGGAAAAAAAACAAAATTCTAAAAAAAAAATTGTGTCATTACTAGGGATTAAATGTTTCCATATGCAGTTTCTGGCTGGCTGGCCCATGTGACTCTAATCTAATTTGTACAAAGATATTAGTGCTATATAGATTACCTAGGAATTATAGATGAAGACAAGACACATGTTCTTCTTTATTGAATGTCAAAATGGGGTCTAATTCCTTATTTAGATCTTACGTTACCCTTAATAATAGTAACATCACAGCAGTAACTGTACTGTGTGTATATGTTTGCATTTGCATTATTTGAAAATGAATATGTATTTGTTTAAAAAGAAAGAAGAAAGAAGCAGAACATGTTGGGAACATTTTAACTAGTAAATAATTACAAATACATTCACAATCAGCTTGCATTAAGTTCTCATGATGGTCAGGTGTCAGCTTTGTTTCACTGCTCCCAAAAAATAAAAGTAATCTTAAAGAATGTATAATTTTCATATATTTCTGTAGATAATATATTGCACAATTACATTTATATTTATTTTATTGGGTTACAGGTTTTTCACTCCTCCATTCTGAATAGTTTACCATATTTCATTGTACTGGCAAAAATAATGTGTGGTATGTTACAACCATAAGGTCCACACCATTATTTTCCAAGCCTCTCCTTGATCAGTGAGCGTTTTCTCCTCATGTGCTTTAAAGCCCATGTCTGCCTATTGTATAAAGATGGTGGATGGCCGTTGAAGGGTTTAAAAAAAATGACCCCATATATAAAAATATAACACAAAAAATATATTTTCATTGAAGTCTCTATTAAGATTTTTGATAGATATTTTGAAATCATACAATACTGACTTGCGTACATATTAGATGTTTGTGAATTAGGCCCCTAACATGAGCAAGAAGCTTTAACCTTCTTTATTTCATTATACAAACTCGTGAAATTCTACAGACGTTTGTGAATATTACAAGTGGTCCATGTAAGCTTTGCATTTTTATATAATGTTTCATCTCCCTTTTCTCTCTTTTACTTTTAGATTTTGTTTCTGATGGGCATATTAATGAACAAACAATAATTTCACTTTCTACTGGCTGATTTCTTAGTGGTATGTTCAAGATCATCTCATGCTCAATCTTACATGAGAAGCCAATGCCTCCTGCTTTTATTGTCGCTTCCATGACTGTTTTAGGAGTAAGCACCATAATGGGAGTGTTCACCAACTTGTTCATTGTTACTGTGAATTTTGTACACAAGATCAACGGTAGGAAGCTCAACCCATCTGACCTCATCTTGGTGACCCTCAGTGCATTCAATGTTTTCTTCCAGTTCATAATGCTGATTAATGATTATGTGAGCTTCCTTAACCGTGATCTCTACAACTCAGGTGATATCTATACTTTATTTACCGTTCTGCTGATTCTGCCTATATTTTCCAGTTTCTGGTTCACGGTTTGTCTCTCTGTCTACTACTACCTGCAGATTGTTATGTTCAGTCATCTATTTCTAATTCGACTTAAACTGGGAGTTTCTCGGCTGATACCAAGGTTGCTGATGGCTTCAGTTTTTACTTCGTTAGCTAATGGTCTGCCGGCTGCCTGGTATCGGCACAAAGACCATCTCAGTTTAAACATCTCAAGCAATCAAGATTTGGAAACCACTATTCTAAAAGTAAATGTTGTTTATATGCTTCCCAGTACCATTATCAGTTGTTCTCTTCCATTGGCTCTCATTGGAATTGCTAATGGCATGATTATTAAATCATTAGTTATGTACAGCCACAAGGAGGACAGGAAAGCAAATGGAAACCTTAACCCTCGAGCAGAGGCTCGTCTCCGTGCAGCCAGGACCATTGGATGCCTCCTTATTCTTTATTTTATGTTCTATTTATCTGAGGTTCTCCTCTTTATAGATACTTTCCCCAGGAACAGCCCTGGATTCTGTGCCTGTCTGATGATAATTTACATCTATCCTCCTGCACAGTCAATTGTTCTGATCCTTGGAAGTCCCAAACTTAAACAAATCTCTCTTACTTTGCTAAAATGTTTATTCTGTAAACAACAGCCTAAAACGCTAGAGGTCTTATTCATCACGCTCCAACCTCATCAGGTTGTCCACATCACAGTGGAGTGAGCTGTATGAAGATTTTGATACTATTATGAAAATAAAGAGCCTTGAGGTTCTACAAATCCCTTACATTTTGTGGGAGGTTCTATATACTAAATTTAACTCCTCTGTTTTGCCCACACTGACCCATATAACCAATGATGTGAAAGACTAAGCAACAACAGGACGATTGACCTAAGTGCATCGTCAGGTAGGTATGGAGCGCATGCTACCACCACACATCCATGCAAAGAGGGGTTTTATGAATGGTGAAAGGATAAATTACATATGTTTTTAATTTTTTAATTTTTTTTATAGTAAGATTGAAAGAAATGATGTTTCTTAAGGGTATTGGCGTGCAATATTTTATTTGCCATGTCTTAGCAAAGAGATTTATGCAAATACGAGTTATGATTGGAAGGTTTTTTTTTTTTATTGTCTTTTAGAGAGAGAAGCAAGATTGTTTTAGCAATACTGGATGAACGAACTGAAATGTTCATTAACAAAATGAAAAGTTTTCATTAAAATTCTGTTGACAGCTATTAGTTATAGATGATTACCATAAGCTGACAACAAGAGATGCATGTTAAAGAAATTATAAATATATGTTATAAGTTTATTCTTCTCAAGCAAAATCAACTTGTTACACGTGAGATCTGTCAAATATGCTCAAATTACACTGCAGTTTTGTTTGGTTACAAAAAATAGAGCCATCTGCTTCTTAACTGTGGATTGTCATATTGTTATCTCAAGGGCGGTGAAGTCTGCAGCATTGTATATGTTTCTCTTCTACAATACCTACAAATCAAATCTAACAATATAAACTAAATAAGTCTATACGAGTGGCTTATTGCCATCCTGAAAATATATAGTGCCTTTTACAGTATTATATGAATTAATAGAACTACTTTAGCACTGTTACAAACCTAAGTTCCATTAAAATGCTGATTTTCTGTGGCAGTTCTTTTAGAAACATAGTTACATTGTTTAAAGTGCTGTACACTATATTTGATCTTATAGCACAACTTGTTCAAACAAGAAAAAATGCAAATATTTTAATATATAGCAGCTGTTATTATGTCTAAAAATATTGCTTCAGTGTCCACACAGTCTATTTTATGTCTTTGTCTGTTGTTGATGTCCAGTCTTGTTTTATAACAAATTGTAAAGTGCCGTTGAGTATGCTGGCTCTATATAAATAAATGTTATTAAATAAATAAATGTTATGCAGATCATATGCTGTCTATAACTGTAGACAGCTCTGGAAATAATAGAACTAGTTATCAAAATAAAATTAAAAATGATCACTGTCCTGAGATGGCAGTAACACAACCGGTAACAACACAGGACTTGTTAAATGGGCTTCTCCATGCAAAAGCCTTCAAATAATACCGCCATCAGGGGTTATATAGCAGTGTTTTCGCTGGAGGGAACCCTTTGTTAGTTTATAGTGAAGCAAGTAAAGGCCCTTTTGCCAGCAAAAACACTAATTTTCAATAGGGCTTTTCACTTTCTAGAAAATTGACTCTTTAGTGCATGCAAAATCTTTCATGAGGAATCCATGAGCAGCAGTGTCTTAAAACACCATTATCTTGTTTTGAACTTGATGAGTTGAGCTTGATGAATAAGACCCACAGGGGTTTATTTACTAAAATGCGAGTTTGAAAAGTGGAGATTTTGACTATAGCAACCAATCAGATTCTGGCTGTCATTTATTTAGTATATACTACAAAATGATAGCTAGAATCTGATTGGTTGCTATAGGCAACATCTCCACTTTTTTCAAACCCGCAGTTTAGTAAATCTAGCCCAAAGTGTAACAAAATTGGACTATTCTCAGAAATGATTAAAATAAAAAAAAGTTACCTGGCTTTATATTTTTTAAGTTGATTATAGGATTGTATTTGCTTTTTAGAATGTTACTTGATTATAATGAGCCATTAAATTAATCAACAAGGTGTATCTTTCACACCTCTTTCCAAAAATCAATTAGTTGTATGTACAGAAGGAGTTAAATAATTGAACTTGTGAATGTATATTTTTAATTCATTATTGTGCTTTGTATTATGCAAAAAGAAGGAAAATTGAAGTCTTAATTACATATATGTTTACACTTGCATTTTTTCATTGTAGAGTAGAAATAAGGGATGTTGGTTTAAAATGATTAATTATTAAATATTTGCATTGTCTATTTAATCGACTCTAATATTAACTTTGATTTACGGGTTCCAGTTAATCTGGGGTCCTAGAAAAAGGACCAGACATACATTTTGATTAAATGTAAAAGACAATGTTTTTGAATCCAAATCTTCTCATAACAATTGCAGGGCTCTTCAAGGGCAAACTTTATCATGTATCTGAATTATTAACAAACGTATTGGTAATATAAGAGCAGTGATTTGCAAACTTATACATTCAAGGGACTTATGAATATGATTTGCTGTTTAATAAAGAAATCAAGAAAATGTGTATTAAAAAAGAAATTTGTTATTTTATGTCTAATGCTTAATTTACATTAACTATTTTATCGCCTACTTCGGTCATTTTAAGTGGTTATTTGCCTGCTTATTTCTAACTTTTTTAGTGCCTAGTAATACTATGTAATACCCCATTCATACTGCACCAAAAACCTGGGTTTTTGACGGGGCAAGCCCAGATGACCCGGGTCGAGGTGCAGTATGAATGGTGTCTAATTCCCAGGTCCGACCCGGATCGCCTTCACTATGAATGGTGAGACCCATGTTTTTCAACCCGGGTCTCACCAAACACAAATATAAAGTTGAAAAAAACAACACATCACAAGAGGAGCCAATCGGAGCTGCTCTTGTGATGTTGCCATGGAGACCCGGGCAGACTCATGTTCAGTATGAACAGGGTCTACCCGGGAATTTCTCTCTGTGGGATCCTCTGTCCCCCAGCAATATCCCGGGTTCATATACCCAGGATATTGCTGGGCCGGCAGTATGAATGCAGTATAAGTTAAAACAATACATTTAATCAAAGAAGGAGACACATAGATCATCACCATTTATTGATATAGTACCACCAATTCTGCAGAATATTTGTCATTCACATCAGTCTTAGGGGCGTATTCAATTGTCAGCGTTAACGCTGAAAAATGAGCGCCCGAAAAATATTACCGTTTATACAGTAATATTGCGCGCGAAAACCGTTAATACGGTAGTTTACTCGCGGAATTTCAGCTCGCAGCTCAGGGAGCAGCGTGCTGAAATTCTGCGAGTAATTACTGTATTAACGCTAAGATTTTTCGAGCGCTCGTTTGTTAGCGTTAACGCTAACAATTGAATACGCCCCTTAGAGTTGAAATTCCCTAACACACACACACTAGTGGTAATTTTTTTTAGCAGCCATTTAATCTACCAGTATTTTTTGGGAGTGTGGGAGGAAACCGGTGCACCTGGAGTAAACCCACACAAACACGGGGAGAACATACAAACTCCACACAGATAAGGCCCTGTGTGGGAACCGAACTCAAGACAACAGGGCTGTGAGACAGAAGTGTTAACCATTTAGCCACCATATTATATCATAACATAGCAGCAGACATTTTAAACAAGTGTTACAAGCTTTAACAAATAAATCTGACAATAATGTAGAAAAAAGCTGGGAGTCGCAGGTAAAGACTTAGAATGCCGCATGTGGACTATGCGCCACCTATTGCCTATTACTGGGTTAGAGCTATCTTAAGACTAGGGGTGTGCACCGGCTACTTTTGGTGTTTTGGATTTTGGGTTCTGATTAGCTTGAGGTTTTGGGTTCTGATTTGTTTTGCCAAAACACCCCACGAAAGGTTTTGGTTCTGATTTTGGGTTTTGGGTTCTGATTTTTTTTTTTAAAAAAGCATAAAAAGTGCTAAAATCCATATATTTGTTTTTTTTTCACTCCTACACTATAATTAATGCCAATGGGCATGAACTGATTCATACTCATTAGATCACTAACTCCCAGAGGTAAGCAGGGAATCTATGAGAGTCTCTATCTGCCTGTAAAGCCAAGGACTGAAAAGTAAGAACTTCAAACTGTGTACCCCATCTACTAGCTCAGCATTACCCAAAGTAATGCTCTTTGTATCACCTGCTTGTCCAGCTTTTAACTTCTTACCAATAATGACACCTCATTGTCAGGCTAGAACATCACATGGTTATTGACAGGTTCCGATCCCCATAGCTCTACTGCCACTGTCAGAGTAAACACCTATAACAGTACTGCGCTACAAGCCAAGTTTGGTTTATACACTCTTCAGCCCACTATATTTAATGCAAGGCAGGGGGTGGACCATCAAAATTTGGCCAAACAACTGAGAAATATTGTCACACTCTGTGCCTAAAATTGTCAGTGCCTTAGCCTTAGCCAACAAGTTGCCCGGCTGCTAATGACTCTTCAAATCCCTAGCAATGCTTGCAATTGAGCAAACTTATAGTCACAAACTGAAGACTCACTGGGTCTATAAACGGTAGGAAAGACATATCCCCTTCACCACCCCCCCCCCCCCCGTTTCTTTCTTTCTTAAATCATATGTTGATGGTATCTATTTCCCATATAATTCATGGTCAATTATATTGTAGGCTGACTAATCTGTAGTGAAGTGAGTCGGAATATCCTCATAAGAGCCACGGTTCTTTATTCAGAACTATGCCCAATGGCAGACTTCCAAACCAGTTATCAGTAGACTGTCCAGAAGCGCTGCACTCAAATATTTTTCTAATGCCTCCTGTACCTTTTTGTTCCAGTGCTGAGTACAACCCCCCCTTCAACTCCATTCCACTTAGGTTATAATAAATCCTCTAACAAAACCTTTCCACCGAACCAATATCATGCCCTGATCTGAGCCCGACTGAAGATGGCGGCCGCAAAGCGGGGAATTTATGCAATCCAAGTCTCGCGAGATCCGACACCGGGTTTGGACGTCATAGCCTCATTTTAATTTTTTTTGCCGGCGGAAATACCCGAACAGTGCTCGGATCCCGTCGGATCCGTACTGTTCGGGTGGGCTCGGATTAGCGCAATCCGAGCCGGCTCATCCCTACTTAAGACATGTTTATTATTTTATTATATTTTGATTAATAAAATAATTTTCTTGATTTCTGGTCTGGTGTCTGATCTCTGAGGGTGGGGTACAATATTACAATTACGAAAATGCCAACAGCAATAACAATAACAGTGAAATTCTGACACAATTAAATAGCGACAAGAGGGAAATACCGAACGTTATAAACAGTGACACTCCATTAATTCTGACACCTGAAATACCTATATGTGAGAAATGCTGACACAACAAAATGCTGAAAATGTCAACAGACACACTGCCGGCATTAAGGGGGCGACGTGAGTGAGTCACTGGCTGTATAATGTAAAAAAACAGAGGAATAAAAAAAAACCAGCATGGGGTTCACCCCTATAAACACTATTAACCTTTAGCGCTGCCAGCAAAATCGAGAAAAAAATGTGTGTGGTCCCCAATTTCACTTCAATCAGCACTAGGCAAAGAAGCCAGGTTGGGTGGCACTATAGCAGGGGACACTAGGCAGGGATCCCCCTCCCCTAATGACAACCAGCCCCAGGCTGTTCAGTACTGGGATGGATTCCCTAGGGATTGGGGTCTGCAAAAAAATTGTGTGTCCCCTCTGGGAATACCCAGCCCAGTGTTGAAAGCACTAGGGCTCTTCCTACACCCTGGGTCGGTCTGTGTGTAGGGTAATAAAGTGAAAAATATAGAACTGAAAAGTATAAAACACCATTGTGGAACTACAAGTACCAGACAGCCTGGGCTGCCATTCGTGAAATGCTGGTGCTTGTATAACTAAAAGCATCAGCATACCCATGGCAGGCAGGGCATAGTGGCACTTGAAGAACCACAAGTGCCACTATGCCCTGACACCCAGGGCTACCAAGAGGAATTCAGGGCCCCGGTACAACAAATTCATGGGGCCCCCCTTATAGTCGAGTATGCTAAATAATTTTGTGCCGCCTTACAGCGGCGCAAAAAATTTCGGAGGTGCGGTCATGCATTTGGGGGCGCGGAAAATGCACCATTGGGGCGTGGCTAACACATCAAAATCACTAGGCTCTCAATTCGCCGGAGCGTCACATATGTCCAAGCACTCCTGACTTTCAGGATATCTAGCACCATAGTGTAGTATAGAAAGAATGCAGTGTGTACACAAAGAGTTCAGTCTTGGCCTGCACCTTACATTGGGCACAACACTCACCAAAAATTGCCATTATCCCTACTAGAATCACAACATTTCACATACTGTCCTGCTCACTCCTACCTGTTCTTCTCACTTTCACCACCTGTGGCTGCAGGTTTCTTTAGTTGCGGCTTGTCTGGATCCTGGAATGCTGGGGGCCCTATTTGGAAATAAATGGCTACATTTCGATAATTCCAAACAACCCTGGCGTTAAATCAATACCACCCACGGATAATAATTAGGCCTTCCTCCAGATCCAACATTACAATAATTTGCCCCTTCATCATTGCCATGCCTTATGATCACACTGCGCCCTCCATGCTGCTTTTGTCCCCTTCACCTGGCTCCCCTTCATCACACTATACTATGCTGCTCCCCCCTTTATCAATCCCACTGTGTCATGCCTCCCCTTTTTAACCCCACTGTGCCATGCTGCCCCCATTTTTTAACCCCACTGTGCCATGCTGCCCTTATTTTTTAACCCCACTGTGCCATGCTGCCCCCCTGTTTTTTAACCCCACTGTGCCATGCTGCCCTTATTTTTTAACCCCACTGTGCCATGCTGCCCCCCTGTTTTTTAACCCCACTGTGCCATGCTGCCCCGTTTTTTAACCCCGCTGTGTCATCCTGCCTCCCCTTTTTTTAACCCCTCTGTGCCATCCCCCCCCCTCATTTTTTACCCCCACTGTGCCATTCCCCCCCATTTTTTAACCTCTCTGTGCCATGCTGCCCCCGTTTTTTAACCCCACTGTGACATGCTCCCCCCTGTTTTTTAACCCCACTGTGCCATCCTGCCCCCCTGTACCATGCCACCCCCCAACCCCCGTTTTCCTCCCTTTACTTACCTTTTCCTTTTCTTCTCTCCTTTTTCTTGGTCCTCTCTGCTCCATTCAGACTGAATGCTGGGCATGACATGATGACGTCACACCCGGCATTCAGGAGCAGAGAGGAGGGATGCCAGCGCCGCGATCACGTGAGTATGTTTATTTTTTTAACTACCCTGCTCCCCCCACCAATGACCGAGTCCCCCCCCTCGGCTGCCCTGCTGACACCCAGGGCTTGCTGAGCCATGTGATACCACTAAGTAAAATGTTAAATAAAACAGAGCACCCTCTTTCACACCCTATTACTTTAATAAATATAATAAAACCCTTAAAATAAAACACAACTCCCTCTTTAAACCACATAGGTTTATTAAAAACAAACAAAAAAAATACTTACCATCAGATGTCTTCACCTGTCCTTCTAAACTTGCAATCCAACTATAATATTCCCAATGGTCCTGTAGCTGTCCAAAAACATTATGTTCCAAAAGTCATAGGAAAATGCTCTTTGGTCAAACGACCCCATATTGTATTCAAAAGTCCTTGGAAAATCTTCTGGTCTTCAGTTCAAAGGACCCCAATATAAGTCAACAGGAACAGGCTTGACAAAAAAAAAGTAGAAGAGCACATAACCGTACTATGGTCTGCTATGGTGGAAGTGGAAAAGGCTTTGTTCCCCTCCACACAGTAAGAAATGCCCTAAAAACACACCTTATAAATGCACCAGAACCAAAACTTGATTTAATTTCAATAATCTTGATTCACAACATGAAATCTGATTTTTCCCCTACTCTGCATAACCAGGTATAATGGTTCACCCACTCTGTACTTTGCTAAGAATACCCTCAATCTGGCCAAGTCATTGCATGGGCCGGTACAAATGTCTGCCATTTTGCAACCTTGCTCTGCAAACACAAGTACCTTGGCAAAAATCCTGAAACATCACCACAAATCTAGGCCTGTGATGATATCAAAGAGGATTTGCACTATTACTACAGTTTAAATTGTGTTCTATGGGTGGAATTCGATTCCCCGTGATGTGCTGCAAGTACCTCCAGAATGGTTACAAAGTCACTCCAAGGCGTTATGACAATAGAAGTGCACAACAAAAATCCATAATCTTCAGGCACCGTAGTACCCAGTAATGGCCATACTCGATCTCTGTCTCTGATAAGATAGTCAAGGACAACACTGGGATTTTACAAAAAGTAGTTACAGGGGCACTGACTTGGAGATTTAAACTACCCTGCACGAGACATTCCCTTACATTAATCAAAAAAATATTGATTGATATACAGGTACTCTTTTCTTCACACGTTCTATCTAGAGGATCAAATAATTATTTGCTGGATTTGAAGCAATTGAAGATGAGAAATCAGCTTTTATTCAAAAGGGGATTGTTGTAAAATCTGAAGACAGTGAATGGCTTCCAGAAAAGCTTCAACATTTTGCCATACCAAATTTAACCAACTTGCTCTTCAGAATAATGATTTCCACTGAACAATATCTCTGAAGAAATGCTTCAGAAATCAGTAAGCACAGCAAAGCCCCACAAAAGAGCAAAAGATAGTTGCTGCAGTCCATGTCTGGGGATTCTGAGTAGAGCTGTATATGAATAGCATGTAGATGCAGACGAGAAAACAGGAGCCCGGACATATATAAGCAGAGCCAAGAACCAACAGACTTCTATGATGCAATTCAGTTATCAGGATACAAATAAATGCAGAACAAGAACTAACAGGTGCTAGGTCAAGAACAAATAGAACACAGATACAGGAACCAAGAAGCTAGCATGTTATACTCTATCACTGGCAATGAGTGCATAACAGGTGAGGGCTTAAATAGTGGAGTCTTCCAAACAGCGCACAGAGAAGACACAGCTGAAGTGCATAGCAGATATGAGTATCCAACAGGATGCAAGACAGATTTAACAGTAACAATATCATTGCCTTTAATATACCAATGATGCATTTAAATAGGATATATTTTTATCCAGAACTTGTAAAAAAAAATGTGCTGCTCTGCATAGTCTCTGAAACAAAAATAGCAATATTGCCCTACTGTCATTTTTTTTTTACCACAGAATCGCAATAATATCATTAAATTGTCCACCTGTTGAGTGGATAGGCCAAAGCCCCTAATTTAATCCACCACCGACATCTAAATCATACAGAGGAGGTGTCAGTTAACATGCAAGCTCGGACCTGTTGGCGGGACCTGTTTCACAGTCCACAAAGGTGTCTCTGAAAAATGAGCTAGGAGAACAGTCAAACTAGTGCTGAGAGTGTAATGACCTCTCTTCCTCTAAGGAAATCCTTGCCATGTAAGGCTGCAGGAAGTGGCACAAGAATTTGAACTAGTACACTGTCATGTCCACTATGGTTTAGAGTCGCTATCACAATCCGGAAAAGCAATGTAACCGGCATTGCTGGACCTGGACCGAAGCAGACATGACAGTACCCCTCCATAAGTGTGGACACAGAACACCCTAAAAAGGTTTGTTGGAGATTTTTTAAATAGAAAAGCTTCAAAAGTCGGAAGCATGTAAAGCAGCTGCTTTAACCCAGGTGCATTCTTCTGGATCATAACCTCCTCCCAATCAGCAAGAACTGTAAATTGCCTCTGGGTATGCAAGAATCAAAAATTAGTTTAATCTCATATTCCTGTTGATTTTATATTACAAGGAGAGGTGGAGGTTTGTTGCAAGTAGAGAATTGATTAAAGACAAAGGCTTTTAAAAGAGAGACATAAAACACATTGTGCAAGTGTAGGGTATGCGCTAACACCAATATAGAGGCTAATGGATTGATGATTTCTAAAATCTTGAAGGGGCCAATGAATCTCGGTGCAAATTTCATGCTAAGAACACAAAGGCGGATATTGACATTAGATAACCAAACTTTGTCTGCAGCATTTAGATGGGGCACAGAAAGTCTTATCAGCTGAGGTTTTATAGCAAGATGATGTTTTGATTCAATTCTGACTGAACTCTAACTGAAAAGTAGTGAATCTACTGCTGGTACTTCTGAAGATGGAACATTAGTCAAGGTAGGTAACTTAGGATGACATCTGTAGTGAACAAAAAATCATTATTATGGACAAACTCTGGAAGTAGTTCCACCCAGTTGTCTTGATTGCCCGAAACATACATTCTAAGAAATGTTTCAATCTCTTGATTAGTTCTTTAATTTAACCCATTTGATTCGGGGTGATGGGCAAAGGAAAAATTAAGCTTAATGCCTATGTTCTTACAAAAGGCTCTTGAAAATTTGAATACAAATTGGGAACCACAATCAGACACACAGTCTTGGGGACACCCATGTAAATTAAAAACCTCTTTCATGCAGAGGGCAGCTAAGGTGGAAGCAGAAGGTAAGCTCTTAAGGGGCACAAAATGAGCTGCCCTAGAAAAACTATCCGTAGTGACCCAAATAACTGTGCAGCTACTAGATGGAGGTAAGTCAGTGATAAAATCCATTGATAAATGGGTCCACGAACGGTCTGGAACTGGCAAGGGGATGAGTGGACCAAAAGGCTTTTAATAAGGTACCTTGTGCTGGGCGCAAATGTAGCATGTGGACATGAATCTCTCTTCATCCAGATGGAGGGTTGGCCACCAATAGTATCGAGCGATATCGTCTCAACTTTTTTTAATACAAGAAAAATGAGAGACATTGGCCCAATGAAGTAACTTAATACGCATTTTTTGTAAAATGAAGATTTTGCCTGGAGGATATTTGGAGGATGAGGAAGGTGTAACTGCTAGGACACATTTAGGATCCAGGATGAACTTCCGTTGCTAAAGATTCCCTATCAGAGTAATCAATGACCATCTTGTCTGACGGGGGTTTAAACACAGTGCAGACAGCAAATAGATAAGGTTATTATGGTCTGTAAAATGGTTACTGGAAATTGCACCTCTCCAAATGGTGTCTCCATTCTTATAGAGACAATTTAATGGCTTACATGTTCACAATGATTCTTAAGATCTTGAGAAAAAATAAGTATATTGTCCAAATATATTACCACAAAATGATAAAGAACAGTGTCAAAAGCCTTACTAAAGTCTAGATAAGCTACATCTACAGCCGCTCCCCCCTTGATCTATTGACGGGATGACTAAAGTAATAGGTCAAAGGTGAGGGGGTCTTAGATGTAGCTTGTCTATACTTTAGTAAGGCTTTTGATAGTGTCCCACATCGCAGACTGTTAAATAAACTTGAGGTCTTGGGGTAGAATTCTATGATGGTTGAATGGATGCATGATAGAAAACATAGAGTTGTAGAAAAAAGAGTACATTCACAGGAGGGAAAGGTTACCAGTGGAGTACCCCAGGGATCCGTACTTGGACCAGTGCTTTTTAATATCTTTATTGATGACATTGCAAATGGTATTGAAGGTATGTCTTTTTACAGATGACACAAAGATATGCAACAAAGTAGACAACCCAGGAGGGGTAAAATAAATGATTGATGATATAGGTAGACTAGAAGAATGGTCAAGAGTGTGGCATCTACAGTTTGATGCCAAAAAATGCTAAATCATGCACTTGAGTCTCAAAAACCCGAAGGCTAAATATAGTGTTAATAGCACTATATTGGAAACTACTGAGGAGGAAAGGGATCTAGGCATCACTATTTCAGGTGACTTAATGGAAGATAAGCAATGTAACAAAGCAAAGAGAAAGGCAAGTCAGATACTTGGTTTCATAGGGAGAGCAACATGATAAAAACTTTCAAATATATTAAGGGTTTTAACAATGTACAGGAGGGAAACAGTCTACAAAGGAAGAGAAGTATTAGGATACGAGGACATGCACTGAAACTGGAGGGAAGTAGGTTTAGAGTAAATTTGAGGAAAAAATTACTTCACAGAAAGGGTAGTGGATAAGTGGAATAGCCTCCCATCAGAGGTGGTAGAGGCTAATACAGTAGAGAAATTTAATAATGTTTGGTATAGACATAAGGATATCCTTACAAAGAACTAAGGATCAAATAGTGTTTAAGGTTTCCATAGGTTAAAAAATGGCCAGACTAGATGGGCCAAGTGGCTCTTATCTGCCGTCAAATTCTTTCTTTATATGTTTCTATGTTTCTATCTCTAAAAATGTAATTACTAAAACAATGAAATACTATGAGGTCAATGCACAGGTTAAATGGCATAACAAAGTATTCAAAGTGACTGTCACAAGTATTAAAAACAGTTTTCCATTCATCCCCACTTTTGATACAAATCAAATTGTTTGCTCCTTGGAGATCCAGCTTAGAAAAAATAGTAATTCCCTTTATACGGTCTAAGGGGGGAATTCAATTGGCCTGTTACTGTAAAAAGTAATGTGGCCTGCGTACTATTACCATTATTACGGTAATAGTGCACTTAAATACCGTTATTACAGTAGTTTCAACGCTGGCTTTTTGCTCGCTGCAGTATGCCAGTTAAGTATAGGAGAGTGCAGACAGAGCCATAAGAGTCCCAAGACTACCTGACTGATAGCCTTAGGAATAACGAAAAAAAGATATGTGTTAGGATTCTGCTTCTGTTATCTGTTTCTGTTGCAGTTTCCCTGTGTGTGAGAGCTGTTTGCTTTCAATTAGGCTGAGCTGCATTTCAGGTGTAGACCCATTGTTAATAATTAATTTTATTAAACCTATATGTAGGATCAACATTTACTAATATTAAGCAACCATGATCTGCAGTAATCAGTCTGAGTGATATTTATAACACAACGATCATTTTACCATACATTTGAATCTCCATTTGACAAAGTCAGCATCAGTAAATAACGATACAACAATAATAGAGATTGGACAGCATGATCAATTGATACCACAGTATTAGTAATATATATAGTAGCGGGGCATAGCAAATCAATTTTGCTATTTTAAATCACATTTGTTTCACTGTATTGTTTTTATATTTCGCTATTACAACTTGGAGGGACTATAATTGTATTTTAAGTATAACTAATAAAGAATTGGATATTTTATTAATAAGAAGATCGCTGAGTGCCTCCATAAGCACATTTCCTCTTTGCTTTTCTCTTTTCTGCATTTCAGGTGTGTTACCTGTATTATCCTAATTGGTTACCTGCATTATTCAAGACTGTCCTGACACTCCATCTTTATCAGTGATAGCATTTTCCATCTAGTGATAGTGTCTTGGTTTCTGTGCTGTATTATCCTGTATCTGCTCTCTGTTTCTGATCCCTGGCTACATTTGACTACGATGCTGGTTCTGATCCCTGGCTACGTCTGAATATGATTGTGGTTCTGATTCCTGGCTCTGTCTGACCATTTGTGTTCCTGTTACCTAGGGAGAAAATAGTGACTGTGCTCTTATTTGGAGCAATGATAGTCACATTTCTTTTACAATTGACTGTCAATATTTATTCAAGTGTTTATTCAAGTGTTTGTACTTTTACTCAGAGATATACCACTACCTCTTGTGACAACAGCTGCCATTTGGTATATTTTAGGGGTACTGTCCTCTTGGCAGGTATAGAGTGGTGTTTTACACTAGTACCCCACAATATCCCATCTATAGAGGCAGTTTATTTTTCTTCTGTTCCTGTTACCTGCCTGGCTGCCAAATACTCAGTGCCCTATTTCTGGATGAGGGGGTGGTTTCCTGAGAAAGCCACGACAGCAGGTACCATTACCAGTTATTCAACACATTCTGTTTGCTGACAGCTGATGGTACATCTCTCTGGTGTTCAGCTACTCCACATCTGTTCTGGCCTGTATCCTGACAATCAGTTGTGCAGCTCCACTCAATCCAATTGGAGTGGTGTGGTTTTGCATTGACTTTTGTACTGCTTCTAGAGCTGTAGTGGCCAGTTGTTCTGAGGGACTCTGGGTCTGTCTCAGAATACTTTGGATACTCTGGACTTTATTCATCATCATCATCATCATCATCACCATTTATTTATATAGCACCACTAATTCTGCAGTGCTGTACAGAGAACTCATTCACATCAGTCCCTGCCCCATTGGAGCTTACAGTCTAAATCCCCTAACATACACACACACAGACACAGACAGAGAGAAACTAAGGGCAATTTGTTAGCAGCCAATTAACCAAATAAGTACATTGTGACATTCCGCTGTAACACGTCTGCTGATTTGGGTTAATCTCCTGTTCTGATATTGGGACTTTCTGTATTCTACATTTTTGTCTGTTGATTAGATCCATCTGCATATGATTCTGAACTTGATAATCTGCATATGATTCTTAAACTGAGAAATCTGTGTTAAAGTTGGATTTATAATAATACAATTTATTGTGTGCAACCTGATTTGCAATAATATTATATATATTATTGTTAATATACATATGGTATGTGAGAAATTGCATATATTTGATCTCAAAATATCTGCTGAACAAGAAAGAAGATCCGTGAAACAAAGACGATTCACTTCTGTGTTGTAAACTGCTCATGTGACCTCTGTGATTACGTCATTTTGTTTACACACACACACACACCCTTGTTAAAAATTAATAAATTGGCCTGCAACCAAACCTGTGTCAATCTCTCTGCCAAGAAATCATGGGTTGCAGGTAGTATTGAAACTGTGCTGTAACTGAAAATGTAACCAGTAAAATTATATTTGCAACATGATCTACAATTGAAATGGACAATATACATTTATTCTAGAAAATTAATTCAACATCTGCATATGATTCTGAACCTGATAGTCTGCATTTGATATCCTGCATCTGATACTCTGCATATACTGTTTGTTGCTGATCAATTGTGTTATAAAATAAAGACTATAATTTTTAGTCAAACACCTTGCAGTTCCTGCTGCTAACCTAACAATGTGACTTCTTTATGCAAGGCTCCAACCTGTAGAGGTAATGGAGATGTGCAATCTCGAATGATGCCTCCAGAAATCTTGCTACCATCAATAGCAATGAGAGAAATCGGACGTTCAAGTGGAAAAATGTAGAGATAGCAAGTTTGGCAACAATGGAAGCTGAAATAAAATTGAATGTGGCATCTGAATCCAGAGAGACAGGAAGGGAAATTGCACCAGTGGAATGATGCAAAGAAATCAGGGTAACAAAGGCAGAGTTAGACGGGTATAAAGAAAAATGATTAGAACAACCTAACATGGCTTCTACAGAACCCATTAGGACATAAATTATTTTTAAATCTTTTCTCCCTCTACTCAGGAGAGACGAGATTGACCCAATTGCATAGGTTCCTAAGGAGGGGTAACCAGGGTTTGGAAGCGGGAGCTAGTCAAAAGGCAGGAATTGCTCCTTATCCTGGGCTCGTTCTCTGAAACATATGTTCACTTTATTGCTGAGATTAATGACCTCCTCAAGTGAGGAAGGAAGTTCCTGGGAGGCTAATTCACTTAGATAAAATCAGACAATCCCTTCCAAAAGGTAGCAACCAAAGCCACATTAAGACATCAATTGGAGCTCTGAAGCCATCGTCCTGAATTGAATAGCATACTGGCCCAAATACTTTGTCCCTTGGCGGATGCGCAGTATGCCTGGAGCAGCGTCAGATACTTTACCAGGTTCATCAAAGATCTTCTTAAAGGTGCCCAAGAAACAGTGGGTAGGTGCGATCCTATAAGCGTGATGTCCAAGCAAGGACTTGTCCAGACAGAAGACAAATTATGTAGGAGACTTTGTTTTTTTTTTAAGGAAAATTTCCTGAGAGAAGCCCAAGTTGGAAAATCCTCTGCACAACTTAGGGTCCCCATTAAATTTAAGGGGATTAGGTATGCAAATTTGAGAGGTTACTGTAGGAGGGGCAACTGGTTTAGAAGATGGCAGAGGAATGCACTTAACAGGCCAAGTGTTTTGCAGAGTATCCCGATGAGTAGGTAGGCCTTGCAGGAAGTTCATTACCGTAAGTAATCTTTTTTCACCTCCTACTTCTCAACTCTGCTCATTAGATGTTGCAGGAGGTCCTTAGGAGAGGGATTGTCAGATGAATCCATATTTTTCGACTCAGAGCAAACTGTCACAACAATTACCTGACCGCAACTTTAGGGGTGGGATTTTCAAAATTGAAACTGCAATTTAAACCTGCTCTGAACACCATTTCAGTGTCAGAGCAACAGGTTTCTTACTATAGCGTGTAGATCCTTTGTTCCTTTATTTTCCCTTCCTTCATTTTCCTTGGCTTTCCTGGTTTGAATTTGGCTTGTTACCTGACTACTCTTTGTAATCTCAATTGGCACTTCATTTGACCGCTCATGTACCAGATCTTGGATTGTTGACAACTCTATTAGTTTCTTTCATACCACTGCATCATGCCAGAAGGAAGATCAGTGGGCAGTGACCTGCAAGCCTCCGGCAGTGAAGCCCATACCACCTTGCGGAAGTTCCTGGTAAATTCCGGGGGGCTCGTTAGACTCCACACCTTTGTGCTGCTAGAGCTAATTATGGCTGATATATTGGAATTCACCTGTAACAGGTACTTGTCATGACATACACAGGGCCAATGAAGGACAGTTTTGGCCCCATGAAAGCCAATGCTGTGCATGGAGTGTAGGGGCTGTTACCACGCAGAGCAATAGGAAGCTGCAAGCTTTCTGCTGTTGGTCAACACAGTCAGTTTTGTAGCCCACATAACTAGGGCAGATGGGGCCACAGCCATGGACCCCCCTCTACTGCATTGGGCCAAGGGTGGTCACCCCATCCACCCCTGTTATAATCCATCACTATTCAGACACTTCCGTTCATCTAGATCACATTCAGTACACTATTCTCTTATCTACTCACCTACTCCCTTCAAAAGATTTTGCAATTGCTTTTATATTGTCATGCTAAGCAATGTGCTTTCCCATACAAATGGTCATAACAGTACAAAAATAGGTTCATTACAAAATGACAATTGATCTGTGGGACAGTATTTTTGCAGCTTTTTAAATCACCTTAATGTTTTGTACTGAAGGGCGTTTCCCTTTTTTAGCCTACCCCCTATTCCATTCCTTTAGGTTTCTGGGTCTGCTACCACGCCCTTTTTTGTTATGGTGAACTGATTGGGCCTGAGTCATTAAGGAGAGCAAGGCAAAAAAAAGGAGTAAATTTGATCCTGGACAAACCATGTTACAATGCAAGGGGTGCAAACTAGTTTATTTTGCACATAAAGAAAATACTGGCTTTTTTGTCATGTAGCACACAAATACTTGATAACTTTATTTTTACACTGAAAGTTGATCTAGGACACGCCCCATCCCAAATTTGTCCCCATATTTTACATTGACCTCTCCCCCTCCAATGCAACATAATTTTGCCAAGGTGCAACTTCTTCTTTTTTTTTGCTTTACTTTCCTTAATGACTCAGGTCCATTGTGTCATTTCTATGGGCTGTATGAGAATTAACTGATGATGAATGGTTTTTCACTTATATTTGATGTAAGTGTTGCAAAATTTTAAATATTCGAGAAAAAAATAGTTTCTAAGCATGATTTACATTTATTTTATCATTTATTTTATCTGATTATATCACTGTGACATTTAAATATAGTAAGAAATATCAATGTTTAATTAATAAAAGATAAACTGCCTAGGGAGGCATCACAAGGGAAAATAAAAGTTCAGCTGGAATCTTACGCTTATCCTTAAGGACAAGGATCAATGCTTAGAATAGTTCCAAGCTATCATTTGCTGATGCTATGACAATTATGGGGAATTCAACACATATAATTAGCCGTAGGTCACAGGCACTCCTCTCAGTTACTGGGAGACATATATTAACATATATAAATGTATATGTGTGTGCATGTTTGTGTAGAATGTTTGAACATGAAAAGCAGATTCAGAACCTCTCAGGAACTTCAAACAGAGGTGAGGACTATTTGCTACCAATGTCAGAGTCTTCTGTTTCATAACTCATCATCATCATGATCCTCATCATCATTTATTTATATAGCGGCAGCAAATTCCGTAGCGCTTTACAATTGGGAACAAACATTAATAAAACAATACTGGGTAATTCATAGAGAGGTAAGAGAACCCTGCTCGCAAGCTTACAATCTATGGGACAATGAGAGTTTGAAACACATGGGCAACTCGCAGTCAAAACAAAAACCTTAATTTATAGTGATACCATTATAAGATTATGAATTTGCGCAGGAATTCCCAAAGTCAAGTTTTGTATAATACAATACAGATGTGAGTCTTATTTCTAATTTAATGTTCCTAATCCCTCCCTTTGGCCCCAAATTTCTCTTTTTCTGTTCATGTTTTCGATCTTTATGGTCTATTATATGGGGCTTTATCATTCCTAAATTCCAATCAATCTGTTATATTGTGTGATTAGTGCTTTTCTGGTATTTTAAAATTGTCAGCTTTGTTTGTATTTAGTTTGTGTTTGGATGTCTGTTTTGATACTATTATGTGGGTAAATGTGCGTTTACAACAGACTGTTGACTCAGGAGGTTAGTATTTCTTCAAACATCCAAACTGTTGATATGGTACTACACTGTACTCCCATGAAAGCTCGAGAGCTGGGAAAAAAGTATGGAAAGAACGCTTCCTAATGTACAATAGGTTGCAGCTTTTTTATATAAAGTTGGATTAAACACACAAATCAAAGCATATAAAATCATACTTAGCTGTTCCTGAACTCCAATTAATTATTTCCCTGTTCTCATTGTGCTGCTATCCCTGTTGTCCCTGCTGGAAATGTGTTAGTTCAGCTCTGGATGAACCAGGGCAGAGGGTGAGATCAATGGTTGTGTCCTCACGTTAAGCCAGTACAATATTGCATCCAGTTCAGGCCAAACTATTAATTTTACTAACTACCTTGGGATACTACAATATCTGGTTGCCTATTCTCTTTGTCACTTTATTTTATTAATCTCTGACTCTAGAAGTTGGGGTACTGGAGGAAGGGCAACCAAAACAAAAGAAGGACTTACTTTTATATTCAGAAATAATTTAGATGCGAGTGATAAATAAAAATCATTTATTGCCTGTTTGTATATACATGTACATGGCCTTTCGAAGTAGGGGTGTATACAGTGGTATGCCATACCGCCACTTCTCCCACTGCTTTGATTGTAAAACTATCAAATTCCATTCACTTACATTGCTATTACATTTTCCCTATCGCCACTTCTAAATTTCCACTTCGATCACTGCCTTTAACCCCAACACTGTTCTTTATCAATGGTTTTAACTGAATGTTAAAGCTTTCAGTGCTCAATACCTTGGAAGCTTCCAGTTTGTTCATCTCACTTCCAAGTCTGCAAAATCATGTAGGTGTCTCCTTCTATACATTAAAATACATTGGTTTTTCCTGCAGTATAAGCACAAATATGTTTCATCCTAAAGTGCTTGGGATGTGTGAAAGGATCAAGGAAGTTATAAAAAGGGTTAATATAGTCAGCTGGTAAATTTACACTGGATGAGTGCTGAAGTTGAAGAAATGTAATATTTGTACACAAAATGCCTTAGAGTTACACTTAAATGCATTTGTGTATTGCAACTTTGCATTTTTCATGTTGTCCTGCACATGTGCACAACTCAGTCCTGTATTTTCAGTTGGACTTACAGCTCATTGTGCTTTGAGAGGCAGTCGAGGGTGGTCACATGCAAGACCAATACAGTACAGTAAGTGTGTGTGAGGTTCGAAGACATGAGCATTCAGTTCTCAGAACTCACTATATGTTTCCTTTGCCGAATGAAACATATATCAGATTCAGTCTCAGTCAGCCATGTAAGTATAGTAAATACATTTTTGCTGTGTACCTTGTTAATCAAGAGGCAGAATATTCATTTAAAATTAAATAAATATCACAACATAAATATTTTTGCTGAAAGGATTCAACTTTTCCAATGTTTCTTTTCAGCTGTACAACTTCCGATCTGCACTGTTTTAAAGAACATCTCTTATTCTAGTGCAATCCATGACATCTGTTTTTGTTCTTGCGTCTATGGCTATCTTGGGAGTTACCACCATTTTTGGAGTCTTCACAAACTGTGTCATTGTGTCAGTGAATCTTGCTGACAAGGCAAAAGGGAAGAGCCTAATTCTGGTGACGCTTGGTCTGTCAAACATTATATTCCAATTTGTCATGACTGCAAATGACTTTCTGAGCCTCCTGAGGAGTGAACTGTACTACTCGGATGGGGTGTACGCTACTTTTAATGCCTTGCTGTTTCTTCCTATATACGCCAGCTTTTGGTTCACAGTTTGCCTTTGTGTCTACTACTGTTTACAGATAGTCATATTCACCAATCCTATACTAGTACGTGTCAAATTGGGAATCCCCAAGCTGGTACCATGCTTCCTCGTGGCTGCAGTTCTTACCTCCGTTGCTATTAGTGTTCCAGCAATATGGAGCACATACAGAGAGGTCCCACAGGGTGGCATACCCATCAACCAGAGTTTAGAAAGTGACATACCAAAGCTGAGCATTACATACTTGCTACCCAGCAATATTATAGGATGCTCAATTCCCCTGGTTCTTGTGGGGATTTCCAATGGTCTTATTCTTAAATCACTTTTGTCCAACAGCAAAACACTTGAGAAGAGCAATGCCTCTAGTCCACGGACAGATGCTAGAGAGAGAGCAGCCAAGACTGTTGGTGGTCTCTTGGTCCTCTACATGTCCTTCTACATCTCAGAAATCATAATGTTTGTGGATTTATTTCCTCCCAGCAGCCTAGGATTTTGTATTTGTTTGATGGTCATTTACATCTACTCCCCCGCACAGTCTGTCATTCTTATTCTGGGTAGTCCCAGATTAAAGAAAGCAATGCAGAGTTTGCTCCAAATGCCCCTGTGTTGGAACAGTAAGCAAGAGAATACACCAAGGATTCTTTTTATAAAACTCAACGCTCTGGATCATTAAATAAACAAAATATTCCTTCAAACATTTGCTTTGTTTGTTAATCTACACGCAGCACCTTATTTTTCAGAACGTTTGTGTCTACTATTATAAGCTGTAGCTGTTTTATCACTTGTTATGTAAAATGTATGATAATAAATTTTGAAAATGTTTGAATGGTATCACTGAGCAATACTTTGGAATCATGGATATATCTGAGACCAGAGCTGATGCAAGCCCAGGGGGCTGCCCAAGGCCTCCCCCCTCCCCCTCTTGGAAGTGACATCAATATCCTTACTAATTCTTAAATTGTCAGGTGGGAGGTAGGCCAGCATCCTTAGCTTCTCAGGTGTGTGTGACTTTCTGTGACATCATAGCCACGTACCACCCTCCCAGTATAAAACTGGCATGGAGGAGCAGGAGCCAGCAGTTCTGCTAAGCTACTCCTATTACTCCAGCAAGAGATAGACAGGATTTATTTTCTGTATAATGAGAGTAAGTTATGAGTAAAAAAATGTAAAACCACAGAGCTCATAGATTTTCGGGGATGGCATGGTGGCGTCTGAGGAGATATAAAAGTTTTAACCTGCTGACGGAAGGATCAAGGCGCTCCTTGCCTTAAACAACAATTTCCACTGAAGTGCAGAAACAAGATTTAATTTTGCAGGATGGGACTATTTATTTGACATAGAGGGATGTAGAGGGGGCATTACACATAGACCCTTTGTTCCCACAAAAGGCCTGCAATTCTCCACTACCACTGAGGACCACTAGACCAGGTTTCGTCCCTCCAGAAAGGAAACACATTTGTAATTCCACTTCGAGCAATGTATTAAAAAAGACACAAAAGTGACACATAAATAGAGTCCCGATATCTCCTCAGTCTTTTGATTTATTTAGAGTAGATTTATCTAATAGTGAGAAATGAAGTAGCAATCATGGACCTCCGCCATCTTGAAACAGACAACCTAGAGATGATTACCAGAGTTGCTTACAGACATTTTCACAAGCTGTCTGTAATATTAGAATTAGGGTGCGAGGAAACGAGTTTGATAACACCTTAACCAGCCTGTCCCTCGTTTCTCACATAATGTGAGTTATAGCAAGTACTTTTTATAGCCCTTGTTTTTGCTCCCCAGCTGAACAGAGTACAACTGCAGTGTCTAATTACATGTGGATAAGGGGACATTGTAGCTCATTATAAATATGTATCTTGGTTATTGTATATTGTTAATGTGGCAGTGAGGTTGTTATTCATTGTCTTTAAAGTGAAGCCAGGGGGGTTATGGGTAGGGATCAGGTTGAAAGATACTGATGAGGGGGAAGGTTAATTTGTATCCATTGTTCTCACAAGACTACTCCAGACGTTTGGTCTACAATCTGGCAGGTGGTTCTGTGGAAGTACAGCTCATCTCCACTCCCCTCTCCAACCCCCCTAGTTCAGGACTCACTAATGTTTAACAAGGAGAGGCCCAGGGGTTTGCTCAGAGAGAGGAAAGTACTGTGGAAATTTGACCCTAGATATAAGCAGCCACTCCAGGGGGGAGGTGATATTAATTCAGAGATTTGATTGATGGGAGGTGCAGTGTAGCTGGTATTGAGTTTTCGTTCTCTACCAATGGACTACAACTGCAGCTAAGAGAAGAACTCCATCGGTCTTTAAGTCAGGACATCCAGATAAGCTAGTGGGGTAAGGGACAGATGATGTGGTAAACCTGCCTGGCATTTATTTACTGTGTGTTCATAATAATTTAATGATTGTTTTTTATTACAATAAATGTATTGCTTTACTTTCTAACTACATTTGCCTGAGTGACTAATAAGAACCTTATAAGGTACTGGGTAGACTTCTCTGGCCTAGGAATGCACCCGTGGATAGCCAGCCAGAGTGAAGTGGGTAGAATTTGGCCAGAAAACCCGGTATCTTCTCATAGAGTGAAACAACAGAGCAACATCCATACTGAGGCAAGTAATATTAAGAGGGAAAGATACACACTAGAGCTGCATTGTCCATTAGGCGCTCTAGGCCCCTGCCTAGGGCCATCTGGGTACTAAGTGCGTGGATTACCTTAGCCCCTTTATGTGTGTTTTTTGTTGACAAAAGGAGGGGAAGAAGGGGGCTCACACCAGTATCTTGCATAGAGCCAATGGCGTCTTAATCAGGCTGTGACACTACGTAGACATCACTTTCATTAAGCTCAATAACATTTTACCTGCAGAGCGACCAATGCTATACCATCCTGGAACAACATGTTTGATAAGGCATTCTTCTAAGTTGTAGAAAAAGAAATATACTTAAATGTGAGCAGATGTAGACATACAGATCAGGGCCCTCTTAACAACTTCTTGGGCCCCCGGGCACAGCAGTGCCCCAGGGCCCCTATATGCACATGTATATATATAAAAAAAAAAATAATAATATATATATGGGCCCTGCAGCCCAGGGAGGCCCCTCAGAGGCAGCAAAAAAAAAAAAAAAAAAACCTGGAAAAAAAAAAGACAATACTTACCTTGCGGTCAGCTGGCGATCCGGCTCCCTCCATGGTCTCCTACTCCGTTTAGATAACCCTATTAATGCCTATCATAAGCTCAAAAACTGGGAAATTCTTATTTGACTAAGGGAGGATAATATGTAAGGAATACAATAACTTTTGTATACTCTTGTCAAGAATGTAAAAGAAAAATCACAAAATGTATACACATAGGCCCTGGTGCAGTGTTGTGGACAAAATGGATGTAAAATTGTAACAGATTCTGGATACTATATTACTAATCTTGATTAGCACTGGCTTACCTGAGGTGCGGAGTCTAACGATCTCCCCGGTGTTCACCAAGAACCGCCGCAAGGCGGGGTGGGCTTCGCTGCCAGGAGTCGCAGGTCGCGGTCCCCAGGTTCGCCTCAAGATGTAGTACAGCGGAGTGAAGCGGTGGTAGCGGAGTCAACAAGCCGGTTCGGTACACAGGAATGGAGTCAGGCAGAATCAGAAGGCAACTCGGAGTCAACAAGCCAGGTTCGGTACACGGGTCACAAGAATAGGAGAATGGTCAGCAAGCCGGGTTGGGGACACAGGGATAGGAGAGCCAGGGAAGTCAAACAGGCAGAGATCAGCACACAGGAGACACTGGAAACTGGAAGACACTGCAATCCACGAAGAGCAGGAGCCAGGAACAGGTAAGTGTTGCTCTGACACTCAGCGAGTGTCAGAGTGAGGTTTTTATACTGAAGGGGATTCAAAATCCCCGCCTCTAGGGTTGGTCATGTGACCGCCTCCGGGTGCGGTCACATGGTCCTGAATGCGGAAGTGCGGCTGGACGGAGCGGCGGGGATCAGGTAAGTCCGTGACAGTACCCCCTGCCATAAAGATGGACTCCGAACACCTAATAGGGTTTCAAAGGAAATTTTTTATGGAAGGATTTAAGTAGACGGGGAGCATGTAGGTCAATGGCTCTTACCCATGAGCGCTCCTCAGGGCCGTAACCCTTCCAATCTACCAAGAACTGTATGGCACCTTGAACTTTACGAGAATTTAGGATAGTTTTAATCTCGTATTCAACTTGATCCCGATCCACAACAGGAGGAGGAGTTCTGGATGAGGGTGAGAATCTGTTGGTTACCATCGGTTTTAACAAGGAGACATGGAAGACATTGGGTATGCGTAAAGAGGGAGGCAGACTCAATCTAAAGGCTACGGGATTAATAATCTTAGATATAGCAAATGGGCCAATAAACTTGGGAGCAAATTTTTTACTGGGAACCTTTAAACGAATGTTCTGGGTGGATAGCCATACCCTGTCACCAACTGCAAAACTTGGAGTCATTCTTCTCCTTTTATCGTAGAATTTTTTGGAACGAGTAGTTGCTTGCTTTAAGTTTGTCTTGGTTTGTTCCCAAATATCAGAGAAGTTACGAAACAGAGAGTCCACTGCTGGAACTTCAGAAGATGAGACTTGAGAGAAGGTGGGTAGTCTAGGATGGCAGCCATACAGAACAAAAAAGGGGGAGTTAGAGATGGCCTCATGAAAATGGTTGTTATGGGCGAACTCGGCCCAAGGGAGAAGGTCCACCCAGTTGTCTTGGTTACTAGAGATAAATATTCTTAGAAACTTCTCTAATTCTTGGTTGGTTCTCTCAGTAGCCCCATTGGACTGGGGATGATATGCGGAAAAAAAATTCAAGTATAATCCGGGATTTATTGCAAAAAGACCGCCAAAATTTTGATATGAATTGTGATCCCCTATCGGAGACAATATGTTGAGGACAGCCATGGAGGCGAAATATTTCTTTAATAAAAATATCGGCTAAGGAGGAGGAAGAAGGAAGGCCTTTGAGAGCAATAAAGTGGGCTGTTTTAGAGAAGCGATCCGTGACCACAAGCACTACAGTACAGGATTTGGAAGGGGGAAGGTCTGTGATAAAATCCATGGAGATCTGTGACCAA
This sequence comes from Mixophyes fleayi, assembly GCF_038048845.1. NCBI lineage: Eukaryota > Metazoa > Chordata > Amphibia > Anura > Limnodynastidae > Mixophyes > Mixophyes fleayi. The sequence continues at coordinate 315,318,768 of NC_134402.1, forward strand.
GGGTAATCAGGAATGGGTAATGGGAGCAAGCATCCATAAGGCTTCTTCCTAGAGGTCTTGTGTTGAGCACATTTGGAACAAGCAGCAACAAATCTCTTCACATCCTCCAGCAAGGAAGGCCACCAGTAGCTTCGGGACAATAAGTCCCAGGTTTTGCGAATGCCGGCATGCCCAGAGAAGAGTGAGTGATGAGCCCAGTGAAGGAGCCGGGTGCGTAGATGTGGCAAGATGAATGTTTTGCCTGGAGGACAACCCTTTTTCAGGTGTGTAGCTGCCAATACTTGACATGGATTTACAATGAATTTCTTATCTTCCGCGGATTCCATGTCAGCTGGATCAAAAGAGCGAGATAAGGCGTCAGCCTTCGTATTCTTAGATCCCGAGTGAAAAGTGATGTTGAAATCAAAGCGTGAGAAGAATAAGGACCACCTTGCTTGTCGAGGGTTTAGACATCGAGCAGTGCGTAAGTAAAGCAAATTCTTATGGTCGGTATATATGGTGATAGGGAATTGCGCTCCTTCTAGTAAATGTCTCCATTCGGAGAGAGCCAACTTGATGGCCAGGAGCTCTTTGTCGCCAATCCCATAATTCCTCTCAGCAGGTAAAAAGCGACGGGAAAAGAATCTGCAGGGATGAAGTTTTGCAGAAGGACCTCGCTGTGATAGTACGGCTCCTGTGCCAACAGAAGAGGCATCTACCTCCAGGACAAAAGGACGAGAACAATCTGGCTGTAGAAGAATGGGTGCAGATGAAAAGAGAGACTTTAAATATATAAAGGCTTGGATAGCCTCAGAGGACCAAATACCAGCATCAGCAGATTTGCGGGTCAATGCTGTGATGGGAGCCACGAGAGAGGAGTACCCCTTCATAAATTGACGATAATAGTTGGAGAATCCTAGGAAGCGTTGAGTGGCCTTAAGGCCCGAAGGTTGTGGCCAGTCAAGTATGGCTTTCAATTTTGTGGGATCCATCTGTAGACCGGTGCCCGAAAATAATATATCCCAGGAAGGGAATTTGTCTCTGCTCGAAGGTGCATTTCTCCAATTTGCAAAATAACTGATTTTTCCGGATACGAGAGAGGACCTCCAATACATGAGTACGATGAGATGCTAGATCTTGAGAAAAGATGAGAATGTCGTCCAAGTAGATGACTACAGATTGGTACAAGAGGTCTTGAAACAGCTCATTCATAAAGCTCTGAAATATGGCTGGGGCATTGCATAGCCCGAAAGGCATGACCAGATATTCAAAGTGGCCGTCTCGGGTGTTAAACGCCGTCTTCCATTCATCCCCCTCCTTAATGCGTATAAGGTTATACGCTCCTCTGAGGTCAAGTTTAGAAAAGATGGTGGCACCCTTAATCCGGTCAAATAATTCAGAAATCAGTGGCAGTGGATACCGATTTTTAACGGTAATGGCGTTCAGGCCTCTGTAATCAATGCAAGGGCGGAGGCCCCCATCTTTCTTTTTTACGAAGAAGCCAGCCCCAGCTGGGGAGGCAGACTTGCGGATGAAGCCCCTGTTTAGATTTTCTTGGATGTACTCCTCCATAGCCTTAGACTCCGGGAGGGAAAGGGGGTAAACACGGCCCCTGGGAATGGGTTTACCAGGTATCAGATCAATGCCACAGTCCCAGATTCTGTGAGGGGGAAGTCTAGTGGCCTCTTGTTGACAAAAAACATCAGAGAAGGTTAGGTATGGCTCAGGCAGGAGAGTCACAGGAAATTCTTGGGAACATCTGGGACTATTCGGAGGAACCACTCTCTGTAGGCAGCGAGAGAAGCAGGACTGTCCCCAGGACAATATGTGACCAGATTTCCAGTCCAAGGTGGGAGAGTGGACACGAAGCCAAGGAAGTCCTAGGATGACTGGGTTGGTAGATCTCTGTATTACTAGGAAAGAAATCTTCTCCCGATGAAGTGCTCCTATCTGAAGTAGAAGAGGAATAGTGCATACCAGGATGGACCCCTCAGGGATTCTTCCCCCCATCAATGGCCATCAGAGAGATGGGTTGTTCCAAGGCTTGTGTGGGAATAGCGAATTGTTTAACTACTGTGGCAGAAATGAAATTTCCTGCGGCTCCGGAATCTAGAAGAGCCGACTGCGGGAAGGTCTTTTGTCCTAACTGAAGGGAAATGGGAATAGACAGGCAATCATTACTATTGGGAACTGACTGACACTGAGAAAAGAGGCCCAACGATACAGCTCCAGAACTCGTTAGGCCCTGTCGTTTCCCGAGCGTTTGGGACAAGAACTCAGAAGATGGCCACTCTCTCCACAATATAAACACAACTTGTTCCGAAATCTCCTCTCCCTCTCTTCGGCTGATAGGCGGGTCCTCCCAAGTTGCATGGGCTCTTCAGGGGGAAGAACAGGGGTTTGGAAGTTGGGGGCCAAGCGAATCATACTACGCCGCGACTGTTCCTTCTCGGAATTACGTTCCTTGAAACGCAAATCAATTTTGACACAGAGGGAGATAATGTCGTCCAAAGACGTAGGGAGTTCCTGGGATACCAACTCATCTTTGATTCGGTCTGAAAGGCCCTGCCAGAATGTAGCTACTAGGGCCTCATCGTTCCAGCGAAGTTCAGAGGCCATGGTTCTGAAGTGGACCGCATACTGCCCCACAGACTGGTTTCCCTGGCGAAGATGTAGTAAGCCGGAAGCGGCATTGGACACCCTTCCTGGCTCATCAAATATTTTCTTGAAGGTGGACAAGAAGAGGTTGAAGTTATGTAGAATGGGGTCGTCCCTCTCCCATAAGGGGGAAGCCCATGCTAAAGCTTGACCGGACAATAACGAAATCACATAGGCCACTTTCGTTTTTCCGGAGGGGAAGTTCCCAGGTAGAAGCTCGAATTGTATGGAGCATTGATTTAAAAATCCCCTGCAATTTTTAGGGTCTCCATCGAACTTGGGTGGGTTAGGTAACCGTAGCTGCGAGGAAGAGGCTGCTGCTGCGGCCTGAGGTACAGGGGCCACTGCCGGCCCAGGTGATCCACCAGCCGCTAGGGTGTTCTGGACAACATCCAACCGAGTGCATAGACTATTGAGGAATTTTAAAAGTTGCTCTTGGTTAGCTTCTTGCTTATCCATCCTTCCTACTAAATGCTCCAACAGATCTTTAGCTGTGGTATCCATGGTCAGAGCAAACTGTAACAGATTCTGGATACTATATTACTAATCTAGATTAGCACTGGCTTACCTGAGTTGCGGAGTCTAACGATCTCCCCGGTGTTCACCAAGAACCGCCGCAAGGCGGGGTGGGCTTCGCTGCCAGGAGTCGCAGGTCGCGGTCCCCAGGTTCGCCTCAAGATGTAGTACAGCGGAGTGAAGCGGTGGTAGCGGAGTCAACAAGCCGGTTCGGTACACAGGAATGGAGTCAGGCAGAATCAGAAGGCAACTCGGAGTCAACAAGCCAGGTTCGGTACACGGGTCACAAGAATAGGAGAATGGTCAGCAAGCCGGGTCGGTACACAGGGATAGGAGAGCCAGGGAAGTCAAACAGGCAGAGATCAGCACACAGGAGACACTGGAAACTGGAAGACACTGCAATCCACGAAGAGCAGGAGCCAGGAACAGGTAAGTGTTGCTCTGACACTCAGCGAGTGTCAGAGTGAGGTTTTTATACTGAAGGGGATTCAAAATCCCCGCCTCTAGGGTTGGTCATGTGACCGCCTCCGGGTGCGGTCACATGGTCCTGAATGCGGAAGTGCGGCTGGACGGAGCGGCGGGGATCAGGTAAGTCCGTGACAAAAATTAGCTACAAAATAGGTCATGCAAAAAGAGCATATTTCCGTCCATATGTAGAGCCATACACATCTACAGATGCGTCCGGCTCCACATCTGCACTACATGCACCTGGTTTACACCAACTCATCATAATTAGTGTGTATTTGCACCTGGCCTCTAGCAAAATATACACCTCCTAACAGGCATGTATGTGTGTTTCTGCAGGTCTGCAGGAGCCGCATTTGGGTGAACCCGCCCTGACTGTACTTAACCCACATCAGACTGCTCTTTCCCTCCCCCATCCCACTTATCCAGTTGTAAGGGGGAGCAAGTGCTTGTTACGCACAAGTCTGCATTGGCACATGTTCTCTTTGTTAACATGCGCAGTGTTGCTTTGTATGTTTCTCCCCTCGAATACAGATAAAAAATCTGAGACAAAAATACAAACTAATAGTACTCCATCTTTAAAAATGTATAAAAGTGTGTATATAGTATAATAGGTACTATTCGCTCAGGTGCTTTTTTTGCATTTTCTGTGCACCAAAGGATGTCTCCACATAAATGTAACTTTTTTCCTGTTTGGTATGTAGCAAAGCGGAAATACCCTTTAAAAAGTACTGATGTGCCTAGCCATAAACTTTGTAAGGTAAATGTATTTATAAAATCCCATCTTTGTTTGGTCTGATTGGTGCTTAAATTAACCATTTGACATTTTAAACATCATAATGGGGATGACAGCTATCAGGTGCATGTCACGACTTACCCGTCCTCGCTCCAGCTCTGTCTTGCGGTGCCGCTGCCCCGAACTTCCGAGTGGCGGCTCACGTGACGGCAGTCTGGGGCAGGAGTTTCAATCCGCAAAGGGTAATCTGCGCTCTTACACTCACTCAGAGCAACATTGTTGCCAGCTCTTACCCCTGGTTGTGATTCCTGTGTCTTGCCAGCTTCTTCCTTTGGGAAACCCACCTGTGTACCGAACCTCTGCCTGATTGACCTCGCTTCTGTTAAAACTCCAGTGTACCGAACCTCTGCCTGATTGGCCATGCTTCTGATTACTCTCCAGTGTACTGAACCTCTGCCTGATTGACCACGCTTCTGATTACTCTCCAGTGTACCAAACCTCTGCCTGATTGACTACACTTCTGATTACTCTCCAGTGTACCGAACCTCTGCATGATTGACCACGCTTCTGATTACTCTCCAGTGTACCGAACCTCTGTCTGATTGACTACGCTTCTGATTACTATCCAGTGTACCGAATCTCTGTCTGATTGACCACGCTTCTGATTACTCTCCAGTGTACCGAACCTCTGCCTGATTGACTACGCTTCTGATTACTCTCCAGTGTACCGAACCTCTGTCTGATTGACCCCGCTTCTGATTACTGTCCAGTGTACCGAACCTTGGCCTGTAGACCTCGCTCCTGCTTACTCACCTGTATACCTCGCTGACAGTGATCTCCACTGTACTACTCTCTGGGGCACCCTAGAGGACCGCGCCCTGCAGCAAAGTCCATCCTGCATTGCAGCGGTTCTTGGTGAATACTGGGGAATCCATTAAATTCCGCAACTCTAGGTCTGCCAGCGTCAATCAGGGTACGTATTAAGGTCCTCTGCTCCTGATCGTATCAGTGCACTTTAGGACCAGGAATAATTTCATTTGGCTCTTAATTCTGTTTATATAATTCGATCGCGCCATAGTGCTTCAACATTGTAACAGAAAATCCCAGTGATGTCACTAGAGATTTCCTCCAGGGCAGCAGGCCTGGGTTCTTGCTTGGCAGATATTGCTATTAGACCCATGCAGACATGCATAATAAAGGAACTGGAATTGGAATTACTAAGAAATCCAGTATGCATTGGATCTGCAAGTAATAAAAATAGAGAAGACCTTTTGCTTTCAATATGTAAATGTAATCATGGGTAAAAGATGGGAAAGTATATGTTCTTGTGATTTTTGTCTGGTTTTCCCTAGCTAATGGATGTAAAATAAAAAGTTATCTATTCCAATATGAAGAGAAACCACTATATGTCTAGAACAAAAATATATACATTTGCTTGTGTAGAATGAAAAATGTAAACTAATGCAGCTCAGAAAAATGATATGGGATTATTATTATTATTATTATTATTATTATCATAGAATTGTAAGGCACCACAGTGCTCCACAGTGCCGTACAGCAGGGAAATCAGTACATACATAAAACAGGGATATACAAGGTAGACAAAATAAGCGCAGACATGAAAACAAAGGGTATGGAGGACTCTGCTCATCAGAGAGCTTACATCATAAGTGGAACAGGGCACAGATGAAAAAAGAGGAGAGGCTCAGAGTGGAGATTGGGACAGTTGTGAGAGTGCATTAGTGTGAATAGTGTCATTGAGGATAAGGTCACCTCTAAAAAAGAGATGGGTTATAGAGGTTTAGATTAAATACATTTCAAGTCTCTTTTGTGCCTCCAGCTTCCTGATTAACCCATAAGGTCTATGTTATATAATAGAAGTTTTAAATGTAAACCTGTCTCAAACATCAGTTTTTTAAACAGTATTTGAAATTACTTTTAAAGGCCAAGACACAGATTAAATAAATAAAATGTAGAATAAACATTGTACACGCGTGTTTCCTTAAATGACCACCTTAATACCAAGAATGTCTGTGTCGCAGTTTAAGATGACCTCATTTTTACATGGCGGCATGCTCATTGGCCGCAATTGTTTGCAGGAGGTATACCATACTTACCAACTTTGAAGATTTGTTTTCCAGGAGCCTATCATGGGAGGTGGGTGTGAAGGGGGCGGGGCTCCAAAATGCACCTCATTTTGGACCCGCCCCGTGATGTCATGATGCAAAACGCGTCATTTGACAGCTGGGGGCGGGGCCAAACGATTCCCGGGGAATCGCAGCGTTTGGGAGCTAATTCTGCCCACTTCACTAGGAAGTGGGGCACTTCCTAGTGAAGTGGGCAGAATTCGGGAGATTGCCACACTCACCCGGGAGTCTCTCGCAAAATGCGGGAGTCTCCCGGACATTCCGGGAGAGTTGGCAAGTATGAGGTATACCAAGCAGTCGATGTGACCTCAAGGTAGGAAACCTGAAAATCTGAGTTCTCTTATTGGGGAAAGTGCTGTCGGATTTTGGGGGGGGTCAATAATTACTACCCAACCCTTTTAACTAGGCTATCAGAGAGGTGCTGTCAAAGAAGCGTCCGCGGCAGTGCTGTATTGTAGTACAATACAGCACCGCCGTGGACGCTTCTTTGACAGCGCCGCGGCTTCTGTACAGTACAGTGCTGCTGTGTAGGGGCAATGTTTAGCGCCCGTTCGTTCACGGAGGGGAGGGGTTTCTGGAGAACCAGAACCCCCCTGCGTGCGCCCCTGCACTACTGTGTGGCATAATATGAACTGGGGGCACTTCCATTTGGCATAATATGAACTGGGGGCACTATTGTGTGGCATAATATAAATTGGGGACACTACTGTATTACATAATATGAACCTGGGTCACTTCTATTTGGCATAATATGAACTGGGGGCACTACTGTGACATAATATGAATTTAGGCCACTGTTGTTTAGTATAATATAAATTGGGGGCACTTCTATTTTACACAACATGAACATGATTTCAGACAATGTCTTATGGTGGAATAAGTAGAAAATGGGGCCATTTTAAATCTTATTACACTACTGTGTGGCATAACATGAAACGAGGGCACTACTGTGGCATAATCTGAACTGGGGAACTACTGTGGCATAATCTGAACTGGGGCACTATTGTGTGGCATATGATCTGGGGGCACTTCTAGACACCCTCCCACCTAGGAGATACTAGACACACCCCTCTGTTGGCGAGCTGTGACACAGACTATGCCTCTCTAGGTTTGCCTGGGTGCACATCCTAATGAAATGTGCTGTGCACGCCTATGATGAAGGTGTAGTGGTTTATTCATTGGTACATGCTGGAATCTTGGTCACTAACATATCAAATCTCTATACCTCTCAGATCACAGTTTCACCTGAGAATAATTCCTGGAAGTGTATACATCACCTCATGACATTTCTGCATCAACTAATGTCTATACTAACTCGAAATCCCTGGAGAATAGTGCAATAGATGAATAATTAATATAAATGTGCTCATGTGTGAGATGTAATGTAATAAGTGTATTAAAAACTCACCTAATTTCAATAACCCATATATAATCCCCATTGATTTGTGATAAAAAATATGCATACTCTCAGCAGAAATACTAAGTACATGTTATTTACAGCAACAGGCCATTAAGGATTCATAAGTGGTAATTACATCAATTAGGTCTGGCACCTGAAATATTCTTTTTAATTGGAGGAAATGTGGTGTGGGACATTTATATATTGGTATAATAAAACAATGCTTCACAGTTATCCCTATTGTATGTGAGAATTTCTGTAAGACCAGACCTGCAGATCAGGGTAATGTATACATGTCCTTTGTCACCATCCTTAATCATGAAGGATATGGAACTATCTTTTATTCATAGAGTACATACTTTGCACATAGAGCACCAAAAATGACAGCATAATGCAATCATGGATAACAACAATACTACCTGAATAATGAGAGTTCTTCAACCCATTATGGTATATACATTATTGTTAAAATACACTTTTTTACATAGAATCCTCACCGCACATGATCATAACACAATTCATTTGTATTTTAAATACGCTTATTTAATGAGCCTTAACTTACATAGTATAGATACCGAGAAATTAAGTAAGAGTAGAGAACATGGTAAATGGTACTGTTGAAATAATTAATATTAAAAAGTAGAGATGTTTATTAGTGACAGTTGGAAGCCATGTATTTTTTTACAGTTATGAATAAAAAGTTAAAGTTCAGGTCTTAAATTTTCACCTGAGCGAATAATACCTATTATACTATATACAAACTTTTATACATTTTTAAAGATGGAGTACTATTTCAAAAAAACAATTCTCATTTTTGCAACTCAGTCCAGTGCACATGCAAGCAAAGTAAATGAAAAGCTCTGCATAGATAATTTTTACCATAAATACATAATCATATAGGTATGACACTATTGTAAGATTTAAAATTGCCCCATTTTTTGGCAGCCATAAAGTCATTCTACTTTTTCCACCATAAAACATTGTCTGAAAACAATGTAAGTGGTATGTCTGATAACTAAATCATGTTAAAAATAAGTATAAATAAAAATATACACACGTCTATATATATCCGTGTCTAATACATTATTAATTTGTTACCAGATATAAGATATATTTTTTAGATGTTTGCTTATATTATTATTGGATTCACTGCTATTAATTGTACGTCTTTAAATTAAGTAATGGTATTTTTCTCCCTAGCAGTGTGTTGTTTCAGTATACTCTTCCACTACCATCAGCTTACAAATCAATGTGGACAACAGGATGACATCTGGTCACTATCAGGGTCCAACTGGTCAAGACCTTGGACAGCGGATAATCTTTCTGCTTGTGGTGTTCCTGCTTTTTCCAGATAAAACTGAGAAAGACTCAGCAGAAATCAGCCTCTATAAGAGTAACTCACAGGAAAGACTGACACTCCAGCAGCAGCAACACAGATTTAAATACAGCCACCCTCCATCAGATTCCCTGCGTCATAGGTGAGCTTCCTCAAATTCTAATGTGATTGACATGCACATGTCACGACAAACATTACTGGAAATGTCAGTACAATGTGAATTTATTGAACAGCAACCTTCTCAGCTTTTGCTGCTCAATGTAGGTTATAACTATAAGGCCATCACGTGCCTAATATAGCCCTGTGGAAGTTTGTGAGGTCAATTGACTAGGGCCTTGAGTAGCTTCTTGTAGTCAGTCTTCATCACATTTTCATCTGGGATGTGTTCAGTTTTGAAGTTAGGTGGGGAAAATACATTTTAGCTAATCAGATTATCAGAATGATCACGGCTGCACAGATTATCTCGTGAGACAAGTGTTCTCATTTGACCTATCCATTGGTGTGATTATGTTAATGAGGACAGGACTGCACATCACAGAGTCAGTGTCGCAATATGAGTAGGAGAATGGAGGCAAGCCAGAGGACACAGACTGAGAGTTATATAGTGGAAGGAGCAGAGTTTCCCAACAGCACAGAGTAGTAACAAACTGGCTCTAAAATCCAACTTGTGTTTTATTGATAGAGAAGGCATTGTCCTGGGGTAAAGTACTGAAGGACATTGATACAGTTATTAGATGACTGTTAGTCAACTTTGTTTTTTCACCACTATCACCAACATAATTTATACAAGATCTTTCTCTTCTACGTATAGTTTGTTAGACAATTAATAGTAAAATGTAGAGCTGATACCAAAATCTAACATAACTTTAAAATGCACAAAGAGTTACATCAAATGTCTCCTGAAAAAAATGTGTTTTTTTAAGCACATATCACATAATAACGTCATTGTTGTGATCAAACCCAGCAGATAATCTCCAGCTGATATCTACATTGTTGACCAGTGTTATGTAATTACAGGTCACCACTTATTGACACAGTTTGGTTTTACGTCACTCTGAAATCAAATCACGTAGAACTGAGCGTTACCTGGAATCTGATCTCAAGCTCCTCACTTTCCGTTTCCCCATCGAGGAAGAACTATATAGAGAAATATCATCAGCTGGAGTGTGAATTTTCACATATTTATGTGTTCAGTGGAGATGTACCAAAACCATTATTTTATATAACTATTGTAATAAATTTGCTATATCAACATAGACAGATAAGAGTAGGTCCTGAAAACTACAATGATTATTTAGCTTTCATTTTCTCTTCAGTTTTTCTCCATTACTTCATAGAGCATTATGTTGAAGAAAGTAAATGAAATGTTCACATTGAAAAGAGAAGGAGAAAAAAATGAAACTGCTCAAGGACAAGTAATGTTGCCTACCTTTGTCATTGTCTCAATTTCTGTTTTGGTTATAAGCACTTTGGTGGGGTTTATCAGCAATTCACTTATCATTATGGCAGTTGGAATGGACAGAGCTAAGGGTAGGAATATTAACCCAAGAGAGCTGATACTTTTCACTCTAGGTCTATTTAACATAGCCTTTCAATGCACCATGGTGGCCAATGATAGTCTTCTTTTTCTTTGGAGTGACCTGTATTTCTCAGACAATGTTTATACCATCTTCTCCATTCTTCTGCTCTTTACAATCTTCTCCAGCTTCTGGTTTACATTCTGCCTTTGCGGGTTTTACTATGTAATGCTTGTAACATTTGGCCAAACATTCTTCAGGTGTCTCAAGCAAAGTATCTCTGAAGTCGTCCCCTGGGTGTTGTTCTTCTCTGTGCTGCTGTCACTTGTCATCAGTGTACCGGTTGCATGGAACATTAATAAAGAGGACTACTCTGGTCAATTAAATGACAATGTCACTGATAACTTCACAATACAATATGGCATACCACACATGAATCTTGAATACTTGCTGTTCACTAGTATAATTGGTTGTTGTATTCCTCTCATCTTGGTTGCCTTTGCCAATGTCCTTATTATAAAGTCTCTCTGTGACCATGCAACACAATTGAAAAGAAGTATAGGAGGAATAAGTGTACAAAGTTTGGAGGCAAGTGTATCTGCTGCCCGTACTGTCACCTCCCTTCTTCTGCTATATATCAGTTTTTATGTTTCTGAAACTTTGTTGATCATGGATGTCTTGAAAGTGGACAGTCCTTGGATCTCAGTGTGCTTGGTGATTGTTTATAGTTATGCTCCTGTACAATCATTTATAATCATCTTTGGCAGTCCAAATCTCAGGGATATGATCAAGAGAATGTTACATCCTTGTAAACTTACTGAGAGCCTGCTATTAAAGTAATTTTATTGTTTTCCAATAAGCATTGTCTATGCGATTTGTGTGGTTCCAAAGCACAAGCAATTTATTTAGCAAAAGCAAAAGTTTAGCAGTTCAATAAAAAAGTACAGTACTGCCGATACCTTATATATACATACATGTGCTGCACTCTTTGCTGGATCCAGCTAGACAGTCCTTAAGTCCAGAAGACTGTGGTCAGTGTGACTGTTTAGCTGGTTCCAGTGAGCTGTATATATACATTTAGTGATACAGTGAAGACAATAAAGGTGAAGTTTCCATAGGTTCAGGCTCCAGTAAGTAAAAACATGACATGCTTCCCGTGACCCGAACTTAAAATATCACTAAAGTGTACATATAACCTTATACACTATAAACCAAATAACATCTGCTCATAAACGACTGTGGAGTGGAACCATTATAAATATGAAATATATATACATGTGAATGTGAAAGTGCAAGTGTGCCAGTGTATGAGTGCTTGCTTTATCGTGCGATTGCGTCATAACACGTAACACGTGGCGTACTGATCGCAATCGCACGGTAAAACAATATTAATCAACATACTTTCTTTCATCCAATTATACGACTTTGACACTGCCTTCAGGTGTCATAGAAGATTCAAACTCCTCAATTTCATGCCCAAACATGTCACTTTCTATAAACATTAAAGACCTTAGAGAAACCGATAAACAGGGCACACTCTTAGAGCTCATAAGTGTCCCACTTTTCCTGAGATATTCCCAGTTTTTACCATCGGAAAGCTTAAACTGGAATGTCAATTTTACAGATGTCAATTGATTAATTTAATGAGAGTAGATTTATATAATGCGTTTTATAACTAAACATATATTTTTATTTTCAAGTAAACTTCATGCTTCAAATATATATAGGCTATCACTTTACACATAGTCTATTATTAAAATTGAAATGCCATCATTGCAAATTTGAGCAAATTACCAGAAATAAAAAAATCACCTTCCTCATTTGGACAATGATATGCTTTTACAGTAATATATTTGCACAAACTTGAAACATTGAATAATATTGATCCTTTGTAGTTTTGTCTAGCAATGAGATATATTGTAATGTATTATTTTGTAATACTCTTAGAGATATGGTGACAAATATTATCAATCAGCTCTTATGTAATGAACTGACACTCTTGTGTTTATGATGTACGGATGAGGCAGTGGCATGTGCGGATGTTGTTAGCAAATATGTTCTTTTAAGCTCTTAGGCCAAACTGTTCTAAAACATACATTCCAAAACTATCTCACTTCTGTCTAGTTAATTTAACAGGCCAATTACTACATTTGACATATGTGTGAAGTCCTCATTCAACCAGACTGTATGGAGCCCACGTGACCTGGTCATTCAACTCAACCCCTAAATGGATTCATATGTCCAATTTGGCCTTGCCATGTGTGGCTAAATTGATCATAGATTTGGGCATTCAGCTATCGATTCAGACAGGTGAATGAATGGCAACATGAATGGGGAGTTTAGCTGTTCAGGTGTTGTTGATCTACATAACTCAGCTTATTGTGATTGAAGAGAGATAGATAGATAGATAGATAGATAGATAGATAGATAGATAGATAGATAGATAGATAGATAGATAGATACAAATCCTAAAATAGAGGGACTCTTATTCCTCCGACAGTCTATCTGCAAAGATAAGAAAGCCGACAGTATTGTTTTGTCTATTTTTAATTTATCCAACTAGTGAGCAAATAAACCCCCATAAGTGAGGAACAAACAAATCAATCATGTCACACATGCATATTACTAATACATGACACTAATTAATACAGCCTACAAAGACACACAAGCAAAGAAACAGCCAAACAACAGGGAAATGGTGAGAAAAGCTTGGTAAAACAAAACAATATATGTCACTATCTGGGAACAGTGTGGGGCTACGGAAAATACACAATATCCAAATGTGTTTCAAGACACTCTGGATGTACAATGTAAATGCAAGCATTTATTTTTATCTTCCCATTAAAAATAAACATGATCAAATGTATTTTTAAGTGTAAATGAAATGTATATGTCTTATATTTTGATTAACCCTAAGCGATGGTGCTCACTTTAATTAGATGTTGTTATATCTTGTTGGATTCCCCATACATGGTATCAGTTGACCCTCTCCCTATCCTCCCAAATGACTAATGGTAAATAATGCTCCATCATACACGGGTATAGTATATTTAATTCAAATGTTCATTTGAACTTAAGAAATCAAAAGTCACAACTATATAAATAGATCAAAGGTAACAAGAATGTAACTAAACTGTCAAAGTATTACTTTCCCATTTCATTATAGACAGCTGATGCTCCTCCCAAATATTGTTTTTTTCTCTTTTTTCCCTTTTTAATAGTAATTGGTGTAATATGGCAGACTGTGATGTCTAAGAAGTAAACTGTTCCAAATTCAATTAAGCATTTTCCACAGAATCATATGAATATATTAAGCTTGATTCCACTGATTAAATGTGTCTTGTTGTGACATTACTATCACATATTTTAATAACTGTTAACAAATGTGATCCTATATCTGAATGCTGTAGTGGGTAGGAAACTGATCCTTAAACACTGCTCAGAGCTTAGGATTTGACTGATCATTACCTTTTTAACCCAAACTTGACTACACTGGAATCCTTGGATATTATGTAAAAAAATTAATTTTTTTATTTTATTATGGCTACAATATTCCTTCTACATTTTTTAAAACATTTGATATAATTGTGTACCTAAGCTAAACATAATTTTTGATGTTATCCCATAGTATACCCCTAGATTGCAATGGTGACTGCTTATAACCCAGTTCACAGCTTCAAGTCAGATTTTATAGATTTCCAACAAATTTTTTGCATTTGAAATAACAAAAGACACATATGTGATAATATAATCAAGCACAGGATAAGTGTCCATCATGTTAGTGTATCATTTATTTTTTAACCATTGTAAATGTAGCTAAAAGACAGTCTTAAAAATATTATACACAAGGTAGATTCGGAGCACATTAAAAGTAGGGTTAGTTCAGTCATTTTAGCTGCAAACTGATTGTGACTTGATGACTTTAGGGGAGTTTTCTGCTATGCTTTTACTTGCTTTACATTATACATCACACATTTGCTTTGCAGACAAATTGAATCAGTAAAAAAAATGTTAACTTTAAATACAACCGTCATTTTAGAATTCAAAATGTTGGGCTTTCCAGAAATAACCAAGAAAAGGATATTATTATTTCTGTTATAATATTTCATATATATAAATACTTTATTTGGCCACCTGCTGATATTCATGATAACAAAGCTGGATTCTAGCTTTCAAATTCCAACGTATTTCTTCTTAGGTTACTTGTCTGTAGTTGATACCTGTTATATCTCTGTTACTGTGCCACAAATGTTAGTCATTTTGGTATCACATCGTAATAGTATTTCCTGTGAGGCCTGTGTTGCACAGTTGTACTCTGTAGTCCTCCTGGAGGGGGCTGAATGTATTCTTCTAGTTATTTTAGCTTATGATCGCTATGCAGCAATCTGCCACCCCTTACACTATAATATTATCATGAGCAGGGGAGTGTTACAAAATGTTTTTTGGGGGTGCTATTGTGGAGTGTATTTACAGTCAACTCTCCACACTGCTTTAATCAGTAGCCTGTCCTTCTGTGATGTCATTAATAACTTGTTTAGTGACATTCCGCCACTACTAAAACTGTCATGCATAAATACTTATCTAAACGAGATAATACTCATTGCGGTGAGCGGAGTATTTGTTGGACGTGGACCACTTTTGTTTATCTCCATCTCTTATATTTACATTGTACTTACTATCTTTAAAATAACATCTGAAACAGGAAGACGGAAGAAGTTTTCTACCTGTGCTGCTCATTTAATTGTAGTTAGCATATTCTATGGAAGAGGAAGCTTTACTTATGTATGGCCCAAGTCTAGTTACTCATTGGAAAGTGATAAGTTGGTGTCTGTTATCTACAATGTGGCCACACCTTTGTTGAATCCAATTGTCTACAGTCTCAGGAATAGTGATATGAAAAGGACTCTGATGAATGGGTTTAAGGCTAGGTGCACACTGAAGTATTTTCCAACCAACTTGTTATCTCAAACGATTGTATCTATGACTGAAGGTCCGATCAGTCTGGCAATTCATGCATACACACTGACACGATTTACCTTCAGATCTGTGCTTTTCATTTGGTCCTCTAATCTTCAGAGAATGACAGCACAATATTCATTCATTCATTCTTGTCACATTGTCACATTGATTAAAACACATTGATATAGCTATACACATGTCCTATCAAATTTCGTTAGCTTCTGTGACTCCGACACAAAACATTCTGTGTCAGAACGAACAAATTATTGCTGTATTCCTTCTACAGCACTCTCTACATTTATTCACCAGGACATTCATTGCTAGCATCGGCTGAAACGAGCCTGACTCTATAAACCCTATGGGGATCGTGAGCATGAGTGCATACACACTACATGATCGTTAGGTGATTGGTCGGAAAATATTAAACAGTACGACCAACCAAATGAGCCGACAATTGACACTTTGAAACAACTTTCGACCATCGTGTCTCTATACACACTAACCCGACTTCCGACCGAATGGCTGATTTGTCCAATTATTGGACAAAAATGCTCAAGTGTGTACCTATCTTAAGAGATACACATTTATATAGCACATCAGAAGATACAACAGAAAGGGCTATTCATCTAGAACCTCTGACACTTAGGAAATTGAAATTGAATTGTTTCCAGTTTTATAATTGTTTGCAATCCTGTTTTGATAGATGTCTGTGCGGTTTTATAAAATATCTGCACAGCAACACTTTTCATGTTCTTTATTTTGTCTCATAGCAAGATACTGGATTAACACCAATTGTTGATTTAAGTAATCCTAAATTAATTAACATGATTCCCAATTCACACATCTCAACAATTTAGGCCTTGCCCCTGACCCACGAAGGCCACCTTCCTGATGGGACATGAGAGAAAAGTCTTGACAAAGGGGTCCTTATCCTAAACTTTAGGATAAGGACCCCTTTGTCAAGACTTTTCTCTCATGAGGACCTAAAGCATTGCCATTCATTTTGTGTTCACTTAAATAAAATAAGTGAAAACACCAGTTTGGTGTGCCCCAATTGTGCTGTCTTCATTTCCATGATCAACCTAGACCACACCTCCAAAGGTACTTGACTGCACCCCAGAATTGCAAAGATTTTCCTCATATTGGTGCAGAAAATTGATGAAAATTTTACATTTGTAGGGTATGTCCAAATGGTACAACAGGACGCAGTTCAGTAGGTGCTGACTGCTTGTGACTCCAATTCAGGAGGAAAGTCCTAGAGACCTTAATTTGACAGGTATCCCTACAACACTCTCTACATATATTATAGGCCCTGGACACCCCACACTCAGGTATGATATATTCTCCCCCTTCTCACAGTAACTATTCTTCTGATAATACCTCTCTTGAATTAAACAACCTATTATTCACAATCTATTCTTCACTTTGACTGGGGGCTTAGATAATACCCAATCCTTTATAGTTTATATGCAAGCTTAACACTCCTTCTATTTTTGAACACCATCCTCTCAGTTCTAAATTCAACTTAGAAATACTGTGGGTATGGTTGAATTGCTGTAACAGTGGAGGCTATAATCTAGGTGTGAGGTTGGGGGCTAATTTATAATATCTTCCATAGTCCTGATTGTACTTTGCTTGTTTTATCTCTATATTACATTTTGTATGTATATATTTAATAATTATGTTTAACTTACTCAATATTGTAAGATGCTTAAAGACAAATATAAATTGTGAAAATAAAATGTGAAACAATTTAATGACATTTACAATTGGAAGTAGTTTAAATGAATGCTTCCCTATAACACCATTGTTTATTTTATTAGACAATTATATATTAAGTTTAAATACTTTTCTAACATATGTAACTGAAATTATTGTCATCTGATTTCAAGTATATGTTAATTTAGCTAATTTGCTCACAGTAACAAATACCATTTTGGTTATTAGCAAAGAAAATTAAATATGTCATACTAGACTGTTAGCTCTAATGAGCAGGGCCCTCTCTACCTTCTGTTTCACGTTTGCACCCTCTTCTGCAACCTAATATGCAGTTGTTCTGTTTTTATGTGTCTCATTTTACATGATTTGTAACACTGACTGCCCGGCGTTGCAATTTTTTGTGGCAGCCTACCATCCCACCACCACCTTCTAGACTAGCTCTCTAGCTCCTCTTTTATTCCCTTATACTTACCCTCCATCCCTACTCTTACCCTCCATTCCTCTATTTCTTATTTGCCTCCTCTATTATTCCTTCGTTCTTCTTTCCTCTTTCTTCCACCACCTCTTTCACTCTACCATGTCTCCCTGCTCACATCCCATACCCATACTCTCCCACTGCCCTATTTTGCATTCCTATACACAGTACACCCTTGCGCACCTGTATCTCTGCCAACCCTCCCCACTTTCCACTCTTCCTTTCTCCTGTGCCCTCTGGAACGCCAGATCTGCCTGCAATAAACTGTCTTAAAAACACAAACTCTTTTTATCCAACTCTCTTAACCTCCTCGCCATTATTGAAACTTGGCTCTCCAATTCAGACACTGCTTCCTCTGCTGCTCTCTCCTATGAGTGCCTCTACTTCACCCACTCCACCAGACCTGGTGACCATTCAGAAGGTGCGGTGGGCATCCTCCTATCCCCCAATTGTACTTTTCGAGTCATTCCTCCTGAACTCTTCCTTTCTTTCTCCTCCTTTGAAGTCCACTCTATCCGTCTCTTCTATCCCATCCATCTCCGTGTCTCTGTTATCTACCGTCACCCTGGTCCCACTGCTCAGTTCCTGGACAATTTTGCAGCCTGGCTTTCCCACTACCTTTCCTCTGACCTCCCCTGCATCATCTTAGGCGACTTCAACATCCCAATCGACAGCCCCACTGACTCTGCTTCCATCAAACTACTGCCCTTTCTTCCTTCCTTGGCCTCTCACAATGGACCTCTACCCCCACCCACTGTCTCGGTCACTCCCTTGACTCCTGTACCCCTCCCCACATCCAAATCAACCCATACTAGATGCAACCTAGATGCTGTTGATCCTGCTATTCTCTCTTTTTCTCTCAAAACTCTCCTCTCCGCTCTATGCACCCTGGCCTGCCCAAACTAGACGGCCTTCCTCTATAACCATACCCTCCCCACTGTATTGATGCTGTCGTCCCCGCCTCTCCTGTCCATCTTCGCTGCACCAAACCCCAACCATGACACTCCAAATTTACTGCTTCCTCCAAAAGTGCACTCGTACAGCTGAACACCACTGGAGGAAATCTCGTTCCCCGACTGACTTCCTGCACCTCAAGTTTATCCTCATATCTTACATTTACGTCCTCTCCCTTGCTAAGCAATCCTTCTTGAAATTCCTCATCTCTTCCCAGTCCTCCAATCCCCGCTGCCTTTTTGCCACTTTCCTCCCTGCCAAATCCAGGGGCAATTTCTCCCTACTTATCCTCCTTTCATTCTTCATGTAGGAATCTCGCTGGGTTCTGTTCTGGGCCCTTTGTTCTTTTTTCTGTACACCTTCTCCATGGGTGAACTCATCTGTTCCTTTGACCTCCAATACCACCTCTATGCTGATAACACTCAACACTACCTCTCATCTCCTAATCTCTCACCCTCCCTCCTCTCTCGGGTGTCTGCTTGCCTCTCTGCCATCTCCTCCTGGATGTCCTCAAGATTTCTTAAATGCAACATAGCCAAAACCAAACTCATTGTCTTCCCTCCATCTAGAATCTCCTCCGCCTCCGACCTCTCTATCACTGTTGACACTACCACTATCTCTTCTGCTCCCCAACTCCGCTGCCTGGGTGTCATTCTTGACTCCTCTCTCTCCTTTGCCCCCACAATCATTTTCTTGCCAATCCTGACGCTTTCAGTTATGCAACATTGCTCGCATCTGGCCCCTCCTGTCCTAGGATGTCACAAAATCTCTCATCCACCATCTGATCATCTCTCGTTTGGACTACTGTAACTTCTCCTTACTGGCCTCTCATCTCGCTCCTCTTCGATCTATACTCAATGCCGCAATACATGATGTCAGTTTGAGCTGTTTGGTCCTGTGAAGTTATCTGGTGCAAGTAAATTAAGAGTGAATACTACATAGGCTTAAAAAGCATAAGAAATGTGTATAATTGGAAATATTTGGTCTCACATGTAGTGTCGGTATCCTGTTCCATTGTGTGGTGTGCAGGGCTGCCGAGAGGGGGAAGGGGAGCGGGTACTAATTACCCAGGCCCGGGCATGCCAGCATAAAAAATTTTTGTAATTTTTTTTTTTTCCAAAAGTTAATTTTTTTTCTTGCGTTTTCTTTTGTTTGTTTTTTGCAGCGGGGTGGGCGAGGCTCGGTTGTTGGTGGAGGAGCAGGGTAGTTAAAAACAAACAAACACTCACGTGATCGCGGTGCCGAAGTCCCTCCTCTCTGCTCCATTCAGACTGAATGCTGGGCGTGACGTCATCATGTCACGCCCAGCATTCAGTCTGAATGGAGCAGAGAGGACCAAGAAAGAATAGAGAAGAAAAGGAAAAGGTAAGTAAAGGGAGGAAAACAGGGGGGGGATGCCACTGAAGGGTTACAAAATGGGGGAGGGGCATGGCACAGAGGGGTTAAAAAACGGGAGGGGGCATGGCACAGAGAGGTTAAAAAACAAGGGAGGGGGCATGGCACAGAGGGGTTAAAAAAGGGGAAGGGCAGCATGACGCAGAGGGGTTACAAAACGGGGGGGGGTGCATGGCACAGAGGGGTTAAAAAACAAGGGGGAGCATTTCACAGAGGGGTTAAAAAATGGGGGGGCAGCATGACACAGAGGGGTTAAAAAATGGGGGGGTACATGGCACAGAGGGGTTAAAAAATGGGGGGGCAGCATGACACAGAGGGGTTAAAAAATGGGGGTATACATGGCACAGAGGGGTTAAAAAACGAGGGCGGGGCATGGCACAGTGGGGTTAAAAAACGGGGGGTAGCATGGCACAGTGGGGTTAAAAAACGGGGGCAGCATGGCACAGTGGGGTTAAAAAACAGGGGGGATCATGTCACAGTGGGGTTAAAAAACAGGGGGGATCATGTCACAGTGGGGTTAAAAAACGGGGGGGCTGCATGGCACAGTGTGGTTAAAAAACAGGGGGGATCATGTCACAGTGGGGTTAAAAAACAGGGGGGCAGCATGGCACAGTGTGGTTTAAAAATGGGGCAGCATGGCACAGTGGAGTTACAAAACAGGGGGGATCATGTCACAGTGTGGTTAAAAAACGGGGGCTGCATGGCACAGTGGGGTTTAAAAATGGAGGCAGCATGGCACAGTGAGGTTAAAAAATGGGGGGCAGCATGGCACAGTGGGGTTAAAAAATGGGGGCAGCAAGGCACAGTGGGGTTAAAAAGGGGGGGAGGCATGGCACCGTGGGATTGAAAAAGGGGGGGAGCAGCATAGTATAGTGTGATGAAGGGGAGCCAGGTGAAGGGGACAAAAGCAGCATGGATGGCGCAGTGTGATCATAAGGCATGGCGATGATGAAGAGGCACATTATTGTAATGTTGGAGCTGGAGAAAGGCCTAATTATTAATTGTGGGTGGTATTCATTTAACGCCAGGGTTGTTTGGAATTATCTAAATGTAGCCATTTTTTCCCAAATAGGGCCCCCAGCATTCCAGGATCCAGACAAGCTAAAGAAACCTGCAGCCACAGGTGGTGAAAGTGAGAAGAACAGGTAGGAGAGAGCAGGACAATATGTGAAATGTTGTGATTCTAGTAGGGACAATGCCAATTGTTGGTGAGTGTTGTGCCCAATGTAAGGTGCAGGCCAAGACTGAACTCTTTGTGTAAAGCCACGCCCCAATGGCGCATTTTTCACGCCTCCAAATGAATGACCACAGCTCCGAAAAATTTTGCGGCGCATTTTTTTTTAGCATACTTGACTATAAGGGGGGCCCCATGAATTTGTTGTTCCGGGGCCCTGAATACCTCTTGGCAGCCCTGGTGGTGTGTTTAATTCAGAGACATGACACCTCCCAGACTAACAGATTAAAACAGCATGTCACGATAACAGCTATAGGATGGCACCAAATGGGGGCTTCAAAGAGGACAGTGCTGTGATCATTATAAGTTCGGTTCTCATGATTTCATAAATGTCACTAAAATACACATCAAAGCCATATTGTTCCTAACCCTAACCCACCGCAGCAACCCGCACCACAACTCAACTGGCCAGCTTCTCATCCCCTTGATGCCGACCCAGCGGGGGACACGCACAACAACATGAGACTGCTCCAACTGCTGGCAGAATATTTTATATTGGTGATTCCTTCCAAACGTCCAGCAAGACGACTAGGATCAGGCACCAGCTCACACCTAGTCGGGAACAAGCCGGAGCTCCTGTAACACACAGGAACCTCACTACTGGACTGGTCACTGGTTAAACTCCAAACCACTGGCGACATTGGCCTCCTTACACTCAGAGTTGGACAGGACTGCTGAGACCTGTGAAATCCTCTTGACCACCGCCCCTGGGTGCCTGTCCTACAAGCTTCCTCTTTACTAAAGATAAAGATATCTGCTGCTTTGCATCTCCTATCGGTTTACTGAGCGCTCCCCATAACAATGTATGGGGAGTGCTCAGTAACGCTATTTAACAATGAATGTAATTAACTTTTCAAATATGATAATGTACGTCAGCTGAAGCTGGCGTACATTATCATTAATGAAAAGTTTCAGTGCTGTCAGCTCTGCCCCGTTCATCGCATGCTGCTTCAGAACCGAAGAGGCAGTGGTAAGTATGATTTCCACTTCACAGGAACAGCAGTTTTTCGGAACTGCTGTTCCTGTGTTGCTTTTTTGATAAATATGAGAAATAGTTCAATCCCTATCAATGCGATAAGGATTGAAAACTATTTTTCATATTCTGCAAGTTTTGATAAATGTGCCCCATTGTCCTTTCAAGAATAACCGGCTGCATACGTTTCTCCCCATTACACCTGTCAGTCACAAGTGGTGGTATTTCCTCGCTGATTTCCGGGAATGCTCATCGGACTGTCTGCGTCCGGAATGGGACTGACCCTTTTTGCCCCCTCTCTCCCTGAGATCTTGGACACCTACTTTCAACAACTTCATGTTCCATCAGAGACGGTACAGCGACCACTTGTCCTTCACACTGAACTGCTCCATTCTCTTCAGTCGTCCAAGAACACTGGATGGTTGGCTCCATATTCATTGCACATTAAATAGCTTGGCGTGCATGGCTCTACAAACCGTCAGACAACTATCCTTTGATACCTGAGAGAGACACCGACATCCGAATTACTATTACTCCCTTCATGACTGGACAATCTCAATCTATTTTACCAGAAGTTCTGTCACTATCAGGTCATATTGAAGCTCTCTTTTAAACTGTATAATCGACTAATGGTGATGCATTCCTAACACTGCATATAAGGTTAAATAATCTCTGCTTTACTGTTATTGGTGTTTGCATGATTGTAGCTCCATGAGCTGTGTTTATATGTAAACAAGAAATTGGTTACTCAATCCACCAGATAACTAACTACACTACAGACTAACTTCCTTATAAGTTTATCTAAATTGTTCAATTGCTTAAAAAGAAACCCATTCCACACAAAACTATATTACCCTTTGTATCCAACATTATAGAATCTGTATCCCGATATTTTTTTGTTGCTCCCACAATTGTGATTTCACAAAGTGATCTGCACCATACTCTATTGAACTTCTGAGATTTGTAGTTGCATAATAGGCTATCTTTTCCACCTGGTACCAGTACCGCTCATCTCTTTCCACAACCCTATACTTTACACAAAAATGTAAAATCCACGTTCTTATCTCTCCCTCCTACTCTTCTTGTTACAGGTGAAAGAGTTAATCTAGATAGCTCAGTCACAGTAGCCCGAGATTTGTGTTTTGTAATTTTGTAACAAATCCACAACCAAACATACAGCCAGTCGGGATAAGCAAACTAAAACAAATAAACCTAAATCCGGGAAAAAATAGACCTGCCCCCTCTACAGACTCTCCACAGGAGAGGTGGAAGAGCTGGACCAGACACTACCTTTGACTTTTTTCCCTGCCCCGAATGCAGATACAGCCCAAGACATACTCAATATTTTACTACCTATCTTAGACAGAAAAATTTGAGGCTTTACAAACCTCACTAAACACCCCCATAGCCAAAATTCTAAAAATACGGGTAGAATATATCTACGCTCAAACACACTAGCGATGTTGAAAATGGTATGTTAACTTTACAAAATAATTTGGAGAGTAATTTCTGACAATTTCCCAACTGCAAGAAAAGATTGAAGATTTGGAAAACCGTAGCCTCAGAAATAATCTTCGGTTTATTGGTAGTCCAGAATCAATAAAATGTCTTGAATTGTTTTCTTTTCTTAGCCTGGATCTAATGGTGGCCTTGAGCCTACATGATGAGATTGAATCCCCGCGTATTGAACATGCTCATTGCTTGGGCCCGGTCAGGGGAAACACTGCATCTAGACCCCGTCCTGTTCTGGCGAGACTTCTAGATTTCAAGGATAAAGAAAAAAGCCTAACAACCTATAGATGTCTAAAAAACTTGGTGGTCAATGACAGCAGCATACTGATCTTTCATTATTATTCGGTCATGCTCACGCAAAAACGCAAAGAATTCACACCATTCATTCCAGAGATCCCTGGTTATTAGGTTTGGTTAGGTAAATTATAGAAAATGGTTTGAGGTTTGTAAATTGCTATGCAAGAAGTGATTTGACCACACCAAATAAACACAATTCGCAGCTGCAAAGCTGGGCCAATTGCTAGCCCCTAATCAAAAACAAACACAGATCAAAAAGAAAAATCAGCGCTGAATAGTAATATATAGGTGTGGCCTTAACTAGAAAAATCAAAGGAAGCCATGGCAGGATGCATAAAACCAGAGATAATAGTATATAATAAAATATATTTTTAATGTCTCAATAAATATAATACATAGGCCCCATAAATTGGTAATTGAAACCAAACATTTAAAAAACACTGGGACTAAAAGTTGCATAAATGAAATCACAAATGGTGTCTATAAACGGACTAAATTGATGAGATAATTAAGTAAGTTGTATAATTTACTTCCTATGCAAGTCCTAAGCTAGTGACATTCCATCAGGATCTGGACGTGGAATACCATTAATATACCAGCATTACTTTGGTTGCTATGTATCTTCCAATTTATAGGTTAATTTGCTGGATATCTTGGGAGGGATTTTATTGTTATTTTTATTATATTTTAATATGAACTACCATATATTTATTAGTTACATGGACATATGATGAATCTGATCAAGGAGTTTTACTGTCAACTTTGACAAATCGACAGTGCTCTATCTTAATGATAAAATTATACCTCCTCATTGGGCAAAGGATATAGCACTTAATTGGGATAGATCTACCATACCATACCTAGGCATTCACCTACCAAAAGATATTCACTCACTCTATTACCTAAATATCTCTAAGGCGATAATGGAGACCGAACGGGAGTTGTATGGGTGGGATCATCTGTGTCTTACAGCGGTAGAATAAATCTAATTAAGATGATTACATTTTCTAGATTACATTTTCTAGACTTCTATATCCCCTCCAAGTTTGCCCCACGCATTCAGATACAGCCAGAATAGACTCGGCTTTTCGCCGCTTCATCTGGAATTCCAAAAAGTCCTGCATAAGCCTGATAAAACTACAGAAAACTAGAACGCAAGGACGTCTCAATCTACCGAATGTCACTTGTTATAATCGGTTAGCTAAAATGAGACACCTCAGGGACTGCTTACACAACACCTAGACCTCTACATCACTCATTTGGTAAATTTTGTTTCTCTGACCCCGGAATGGGCCATCTTCGGGATTTCTCCTATGTAATTTAAGATGGGAAAAAGATGCAGAAAATTATTATTAGCAATCTCGGCAGCTGCCAGAAAAAGCATACTCCAGGACTGGGCCCAGACTGCCCCCTCCGGTATTTTTGCCTTTTCATAGAAAAGCTATATATATTCCACATGGACTGGATTGAAACTACTCTACAAAAGGAGTTCAAGGTGGAGCATTTCTTTGCAATTTGTGAGAGCCTGATAGACATCAATCCCCACAATCTTAGAACACAACTTTGGCTTTCACCATACATCTTATTGAGGATATGCGCTAGGGATCCCCCAAAAACACTTCCCTCTCCTCACTTAACTGGCTGAGGTGACCCCCCTTTTTCCTACATTTCCCACAGTGCTGCAATAATTGATTGAAATCACCTCTATATTTCTCTTATTAGGTCCTATTGTTACAATGCTTGATTACTGTGAACACTTACTCTTATCATGTGATTGTATAATATTTAAATATGTACACTCTATGTAATGGACATGTTATTTTTCTTTTCTAATGGATCTGCCTCATGTAACCTTGCCTGATCTTTGTATATTGGACTGCTTGTATTATGTTGTTTTGCAAATAGAACCTCAATAAAAACTGTCACTAAATTGAGAAAAACTATTTTACTTATCTTTGGTTTGGACCTGGTGCAGACCTGCCTCTATCACTAGTCTGTTACTGGATATCAACATAATAACGGTAAAGAACAAGACTCAATGATGGACTTCCGACCCTTCTTTATCTACTCATAGTAATTCTAATCTACATCAATTACATTCAGTTGTGCAGTACAAAAATAAATATAATTAGCGATAAAAAGTTTTACACAAAATACACTATTTGCAGCTAGCGCTTATACACACAGCCAAAGGTGGACCTACTATAGTAGCAGGGGATGCAGCTGCTACAGGGCCCACAAATAGAGGGACCTCCAAGCGTATATGTGTTTTTCAGTTGAAGAACTGAAGCTGTGTGTGAGATCACTGTTCCTCAGCCATCCAAATGTGAACAGGAACTAGGCAAATCATGTACATGGGGACACTTACAACATTTTGCTTTGGGGCCAACAAATGTCTAGTTACTCCCCTGCACACAGCTCAACAAAGTAATGACACAATGTGAACAGTAAAATCTATTACAGGAAATTAACCCTTGCTGGCAGAGAAACACAAAAGTCAGCCTCTAGCCTTACACCTTTCCAATGCCATATTTGGAGCCATCATTTATCTGACGACAAATGCATTTGTAATTTTGTCAATAAAAATTGCATGTTCTTGGTATACATTAACAAATCTAAGCTACATTGATCTATGGTCGCTTGGGGCTTTTCTTTGACCTCTCAGGAGTCTCTATAAATTAGGCTACTGACATGAATAACTATAATTTCCAATGCCCTGTATTTTTTTCACACAGGGGAAGCACAAGTAATAATTAAATCAACTCTGTTAAACACCTGAAGCTTCCCCTTTAATTACAGGTTGACATGGCCTAACTACTTAAAATGTATGTAAGTAAGGTAACATGCCAGACATCCTTGTGACATGACACACTGAGGAACCTCCATGCCATTCTACACATGATCAGACTTTGGCATCCAGAATTCATGCAATTTATAAGCTCACGATAAGGCACACCTTTTAAATGTGTATCTGTTTACACACAGATGTACAAACCTTGTCCCCAGTCTTCAAAGAGAAACAGTTCTGTTTTAAGTAAGTATATGCAATTGTTTGCTAATGGAAGTTTGTAACTCTCAAAAATGTTTGAAATCAGTTAGCACTGGAACTCAGATGTGACATAGGGAATTTCTTCCTACATAACACTACAATTTAAATACATTTATTTTTATTATGCTTTTATCTCTACATTTCTATGTTCTACAAATGTTATTTTCACTGGGTGGATTTAATGTTTGTATTAACTTGCTATTTGATTTTTTATGAAACTGAACTCATCCTTTAAGTTATGAAATGAAGCTAGCATTCTAAAGCTCAGACAGCTAGTATAAATTATTATCAGACACAGGTCAAAACTTCAATTAACAACATGTTGAAAATTTGAACAAAGAGCATAGTTTTATATGTTGGCACATTGAGACATAACACAAAAATGTATGTCGTTTTGTAACAGTTTTATCTAGCATATATACATTGTCCAGTAATGCCTTTTCTGTAAACTCTCTAATACCGAAATCTAAAAAGTACATTTACTGTATGTTAACATGTTCCCTATATACAATAAATACAAGGAAATAGAGTTCAGCCCCGTAGTAAAGTCTGTTTGTGAGAATACCATGTGCAGTTTAAAAGTAGTTTGTAATGGCAACAGCCCCCATTCTTTCTTTCAAGAGAGAACGAGAGAGCAGCTGTCTCTACTGGTCCCCTCCATACTTCTTTGGCATATGCATTAAGTGGGAACTACCCAACTAGATACATAGACGTATGATAAGGATAATCCACTGTTATATAACATATTTTCACAAAACAGACGTTACTATGGTACAGCCCTTCCATTTTCCTTTCCTATGTTTATTTTGAGGAATCCAGATCCAGTAGTCTACTGATTATTTGATATAGTAAATATTTATCTTCTGAATGTAACATATTGAGAGAACTATTATCTCTCACGTCAACTGTAATAATTTATGCAAACCATAAGTAAAGTGCAATATCTATTAATGATTTTCAAGTTCATGGGCTATTCCTTTGAATTATAACAGTTTTGAATTTATTTTTGTTGCATACCCCTATATGTAATACCTGAACACCAGGTGCTGTAAACCATTGCATCAAGTATTTAATGCACATTGCTGTTAAACAATCTGTTTGGTAATGTCCTATATGTATACGTCTTTCTTGCAGCTTACCTCTTCATCTGTCTGCATGTGTTGGGCTGACGCGTGATCTGCATGTATGAAAAGAGGCATGACATCGGATCGCCATCTTAACCCTTTTAGCAAATTCTGTGGACTGTGGATTTGTCAGATGCTATCAGCGTTTGTGATACTTATTGTTGCTGTTGAGAAAGACCCATTGCAAAGCACTTTACTCAGAAATAAAATCCTCTACCTAAGAAATGAAACATTGTCAGGCTTTGTAAGACCTGGTTATGGATGTGTCAACAATGTCTTTTACCTAAAGTGAGTTGATATTAACCATTTCATAAAGCAGTAGATGATATATAAACACACTACAACATGCAAGTAAATAAAACAATATAGTATAACAATATAGTTAGACTGATAGCAATTTGCAGTTTTAGGATTAGTGCAATGTGTATTAATTCAAATACATTTTAATGCTGATCCAAATAAAAGTATATATTAGAATATGCATAATATTTGTAGTTTTTACATGATAAAATAAATAATACAAGTGTAGAAAGACAAACATTAGACATTTCAAAAAGTATTTACTGCTTGTTTTGTCTGAGAAAATCTAAGATCGCATCCATTCTCTTTGTGGTTAATTTCTTGAAAGAAAAATAATTGGAGTTCAGCTACAATATTATATTCTGTTAATCTTAAACAGTTTATATAATTTAAAATGAACATGGATACATTAGGAGACATGACCTCTGTGTAATTACAGGACACTACATCATTATAGAGTCTTATTTTATTTATCTCTGGAAGAAAAACTACTTTTATTCAACATCAATGTCAGACCAACCCATGGCTCACATATTTCTGATTCCTACGCTAAACAAGAGCTTTTAGACCATCATATTCTAGGAACACAATTTCAAGAAACATCACTGGGATCAGAGCTAACTGAAAGGTTATCTCCACATTACTTTTCTCTTCTGGTTACCGAAGATTGGCCAAAAAGTTCACATTGCTTTATTGTAATTGCGATTTTCCTCTATAGATTCAAACTGGTAAGTGATCATCGGGCCTATTTATTAAACATGTGCATAGGGAGGCAATACGTATATTTATTTCTTTTTGCTGCTTAATTTTCTTTA
Source organism: Mixophyes fleayi (assembly GCF_038048845.1). Classification (NCBI taxonomy): domain Eukaryota; kingdom Metazoa; phylum Chordata; class Amphibia; order Anura; family Limnodynastidae; genus Mixophyes; species Mixophyes fleayi. Next base: position 315,348,327 of record NC_134402.1, read on the forward strand.
TAACTAACTTTATTTTATCTATCTAATTTATCCAGAGCAATAACCATTACTTATCAATCTGGAGTGCCCAGTCTGCTCTACTGAGCATACGACTACAGCAAAAATACAGTATATATAAATATATACATAAAATATATATATATATATATATATATATATATATATACACACATACATACACATTTTATATATATATATATATATATATATATATATATATATATATATATATACGTATCTATACACGTGTATATACATATATATATATATATACACATATATGTATAGACACATACATATACACATATATATTTATATATATATATATATATATATATATATATATATATATATATTAGTTGGACATTTTTTATATTTTTGTTCTCTCTCCCCAGATAGTTATATTTAAATAATATTTAATATTACATAAATGAAACTTCACTGGGGACAGTGAAGATGCATTCAAATATATCCCTAGTAGAAACAAAATGTATTTACTCAATTAATATTTTTTTTTCAATTTCCCTTTCTGGTAGCGAAATCCTGAATTGGTGTCAGCAGAAAAATTATTGTGATGGCACCATGATACATGATATATAAGTTACCCCATGCAAAGCTCAGCTTTGATAAGGTCCAGCATGAATCTCATAAGGTGCTTCCACTAGGTTCATGCAGTCTGGTCAGCAGTGCCCTCTTACTTTAGATAGCATATAGGTGGCTGATTACAAGATGTCAGAAGTCAACTGGCCCAATGAGATTTCCTATAGTAAAACTTATTGCAAAACTTCAGTTGTAAAAATAGTTTTATGACTTATCGTGCAGGACACAGCCATTATAGATAGCTGCCTCTGCCTGCCTTCATGTTGTATTATGGGCTATTCAATGCTGCTTGCCACTAAGCAAATTGTTGTCAGCACTGCCTTTGTTGGATATTTTGAGCTTCCTTTTTCAATATGTCTTTCTACTGTCTATGCATGAATCTCATATATGCAACAAATGAAATATGTGTTAGGGTGTGAGACAGGCGTATATCAGTAGCATAGACTGACTAGCTAACATTACTAGCACAAATGTCTACTGCTAAGGTCCCTCAGACATTTCATGTAGGGTTCATATAATTAATAAACTGGCGGACAGGGATGACTTCTGTAGGTAAATGTTCAGAGAAAATGTCTTAACAAGCTATCATAATGTTAAACTCTGTTGTCGACAGAGATAATAGTGGGCTTGTTCAGGGTCATTGAGGTCTATACCATAGGATGAGCAATCATAACCTAATAAGCTCCGAGCGAAACGCGAGTCAGCATCTCGCTCCACTCTGTCCCACTTACTTATCCTGCAATCGCTCCCCAGATTATTATAGGAAGGGTTTATCACTTACTTTTTCTCTGCCATTGATACAAATGTTCATATGTAATTGGCATAATCAAGGGAGAGTAGGAAGTGGAAATAACTTTTCTAACGATTTTGAAAGAGACGAGATTAATACATCAAGTTAACAGTCTACTTTGAGAGTTTCCATGGACAGATTTATTGAAAGGAACAAAAAAGGTACATGATACATGCTTTACATGAATATAATCGAGAACAGCGTATGCAATGAACAGTAATTTTACTTCCCTGAATGTGAAGTATTGGTTGGGAAATTTGAAAAATGATCCCCAGTAACACTGATGGAGCTCCAAAACATAAAAAAATTGTTCTGACTTGGGAACACTATCTATTTACATGTTTTTACTCAACTGTACAAGTACTCCAAGTATTTCACTTTCATTTGTATTTGCTTTCATAAAGCAAACTGTCAGAATTGCATTTTGGTGAATGTTGCTCTTGATACTTTATTTTGTATCAACCCATATTTCACAATGTATATTACTTCAGATGTCCTAACTGTTCCATTTATTATCCAGCAGGTAGCTGCATCTGCCGTAGAAGTACATTTGCTGAACTGGAAAATTAAAAAGGCAGAAGGTCAACACATAATGCTGCCCTCATTTGTAATTCTCTCGCTTACTGCTTTGGTTATTAGCACTGTGATTGGCTTTTTTACCAATTTATTTATAATTGTGGCCCACGGAATGGACAGAGCTAATGGTAGAAATATTAACCCAAGAGAATTAATACTTTTCACACTGGGTCTTTTTAATATTGCCTACCAATTCATCACGGCAGCCAATGACTCTGTGCTATACCTTTGGAGTGACCTATATTTTTCTGACAATGTTTATACCATCTTCTCCATTTTTCTTCTCTTCACAATCTTCTCCAGCTTCTGGTTTACATTCTGCCTTTGTGGGTTCTATTATGTAATGCTTGTTACATTTGATCAAACATTCTTTATGCGTCTCAAGCAAAGCATCTCTGAAATCGTCCCCTGGGTGTTGCTGTCCTCTGTGTTGCTGTCACTCATTATCAGTGTCCCGGTTGCATGGAATATTAAAAAAGAGGAGTACCCTGGTCAAGTAGATGTAAATGTCACTGACAACTCCACAATACAATACAGTACGCCACATATGAGTCTTCAATACCTGCTGGTCACCAGTATAATTGGTTGCTGTATTCCTCTCATTCTGGTTGCCTTTGCCAATGTTCTTATTATAAAGTCCCTTTGTGTCCATGCAAAACATCTTGGGAAGAACACGGGTGGAATGAGTGTACAAAGTGTGGATGCGAGTGTATCTGCTGCCCGTACTGTCACCTCCCTTCTTCTGCTATATATCAGTTTTTATGTTTCACAGATACTACTCATCATGGCTGTATTTGATTTTGAAAGTATATGGTTTTCTGTCTGTTTGGTAGTTATATATGCCTACTCCCCATTACAGTCAATCATTTTAATTCTTGGAAGTCCAAAACTCAAAAGTACATTAGTAAGGTTTGTAGGCTCTTTCGCATGTAGAACAATCAGGCCTCCAAAGGAGAACCTAAATGTAATAAGTGACAAATAACTTGTATTTTCAGGTATTCAACTGGTATAATTATATTTGTCTAAAAATTCATTAACAGAATGGAGTCAAAAATTGGAGACCTACTATGGGGAGAGATGGGAATAGTTTGTTTTTTTATGTTGGGTGAAAATCAAATTCAAGTATAAATGTGAATACCTTGAGTTACTAAATCTTCTGAGTGCTTGTTGCTGACATTTTTACATTTGAAATCAGTTCACATGGCAAATTTCTTCTGTGATTTTGGAGTCCATAACAAAACAAGCAATAATGCAGCTCAGTACACAATATATCAATATATCTGATAGTACACACTATCCAATCATGACATGTAAAAAGATAGTTTCATTGTCTTTTTTGAAATCTAAATGAAGGTCTAAAGAGGGTACATTTTGAAAACTCGTAAAAAGTTAACTTTTACCTAAAAGGGGGAAGGAGGGTGTCCAAATTTGCAAATAGGTTTAAGTAGTTACAACCACAAGATTCAATGGGCACACAAGACCATATGTACAAACTGTACAATGCATTATCTATAAAAGAGGTGTAATTATGAAAACTAGGAGCAAAGTCACTAAATAAAACACAAAAAAAGGCAAAAGGCAGTGTGTGTGATATTTTTACCTTTACAACCCACCCCTTCCAGCATTTGCATGGTGGCCCTGTGCAATACCCATTACCCCCACCCCCCACCCCCGCACAACTTGAGTGAATGTGGCTATTGACCTAGCAGGGGTGGTTACTCGCAGAACTGTTTAAAAAATGTTATCTTAGACTTATATTTAAATAAATGTATAGGGAGGTCCAAAGCAGCAAGGACAGTGTTGCTTACCTGTAATGCTGTGTTGAAAGTCACAGCAAGCAGTAACTTAATAGGCACAAGTCCAGTGTTAGATTCAGGGGGAGATTCACCAGTTCACGGGCCCCCGTCATTACATTAAAGTGTACTGCTCCCTCCTTCTCACTGACTGTCGGGTGCGTCATGATCATCACATTCCAACGCTGTCAGTGAGAAGCCGCTGCCAGAAGAGAAGGCAGAAGAAAAGTAGTCATAGGAAGGTAAGCAAAGAATGAAGAACAGCATGATGAAGGGGCACATTGTGATGAAGGGAGGGAAGTTTGATGATGGGAAACAGTGTGATGAAGGGGACACATTGTGATGAAGGGGACGCATTGTGATGAAGGTGGAACAGTGTGATGAAGGGAAACAGTATGATGAAAGGGCACAGTGTGATTAAGGGGGAACCATATGATGAAGGGGGAACAATGTGATGAAGGAGCACAGTGTAATGAAAGGGGGACATGTGTGAGGCTGAAGGGGATCAATGATGGAGGAGGAGCACTGTGATTATGAAGGGAGTGCAGTGTGAATAAGGAGAGGAACAGTGTGATAGATGGTTTCTATTTAACAAAATTGAATTTTACAAAATAAAATCCTGATTGAAGATGATGATTGCATGTTAATATCCACTGTGACAATATAAATAAGATTGTAAATAAGTGCAACCCTCACCAACATATATTCAAGGCAGCTATTTTATGAGCGAATACTGCAGCCTATCTGTTTATGACATGAAGTGACATATTTTAGTGATTTCCCTTGCCTTCAACAGCTTTTATTATTATTATTATTATTATTATTATTATTATTAATTTTTATTTATAGGGTACCACTAGGTGTTCGTAGTGCTGTACAGGGACAGACGAAATTACAATACGAGGAGAGACAGCATAGTACAGTAAACAATAAGCACAGTAACTCCGAGAGCTCAAAGCACAGCTAGGGGCGGGGGAGGGGAAGGTCCGCATGCGACGGAGCCCAAGAAGGAGGGCACGGATGACAGGGAGACCCCCAGGGGGGAGAGGAGGGAGCGAGAGGGGACGGGGGGAAGAGGGTCCAAGAGGAGAAGGGCAAGGTAGCTGGAGAGCAGAGTTAAAAGTGGTGAAGACAGAGGAGAGGTGACCCTGCTCAAAGGAGCGTACAATATAAGGGGTGTGGTAGACAGACAGGGAGACACGGGGGAGAGGGAGAGAAGGAGGACCGGAGAATAAGGATAAGGGAAGGAGAATGAAGGGGAAGAAGCAGAAGAAAAGGTAGGAAATTAAGTGGGAGACTGGAAGGCTTTAAGAAAAAAATGGGTTTTTAAAGCCCGTTTGAAACTGGACAGATTAGGGGAAGTTCTGATGGAGGGAGGGAGCTTGTTCCAGTGGAGGGGGGCAGCGCGGGCGAAGTCTTGGATACGCGCATGGGAGGAGGTGATCAGGGGGGAAGAGAGGCAACGGTCATTGGCAGATTGGAGATGGCGGGATGGGGCATGAATAGAGAGGAGGGTGGAGATGTAGGGGGCAGTGGAGGGGTGCAGTGGAGTTGGTGAGGGCCTTGTATGTAAGAGTGAGGAGCTTGAAGAGGATTCTGTAGGGGAAGGGGAGCCAGTGAAGGGATTGGTAGAGGGGGGAGACAGACGAGGAGCGGCGAGAAAGGAAGATAAGACATTTGGTGGCATCTTGGGAGAGGAAGGGCCGGATGCGAGCGATGTTACGCAGCTGGAAGCGGCAGGATTTAGCAAGAGAGAGAATGTGGGGGCCAAAGGAGAGAGAGGAGTCGAGGATGACACCGAGGCAGCGAAGTTGGGGGACAGGGGAGATAGAGGTGTTGTCGACAGTGATATAGAGGTCAGAAGGGGGCGAGGTGTGAGCGAGAGGATAGACTATGAGTTCAGTTTTGGCAATTTGAGTTTGAGGAATCGGGAGGACATCCAGGAGGAGATGGCAGAGAGGCAGGCGGGCACCCTAGAGAGGAGGGAGGGAGAAAGATCAGGAGAGGAGAGGTATAGTTGGGTGTCGTCGGTGTAGAGGTGGTAGTTGAGGCCGTAGGAGCTGATGAGTTCACCCAGGGAAGAGGTGTATAAAGAGAAGAGTAAGGGTCCCAGAACAGAGCCCTGAGGGACCCCGACTGGAAGAGTGGACATGGGGAGAGAGACCCAGAGGTGGTGACAGAGAAGGAACGGCCAGCAAGGTAAGAGGTGAACCAGGACAAGACTGAGCCGGAGAGGCCAAAGGAGTGGAGGGTGTGGAGGAGGAGGGGGTGGTCGACGGTGTCGAAGGCTGCAGAGAGATCAAGGAGGATGAGAAGGGAGAAGTTTCCCCTGGTTTTAGCAGAGAGGAGATCATTGGTGACTTTAGCCAGGGCAGTTTCAGTGGAGTGAAGGGGGCGGAAAATAGACTGGAGAGGATCGAGGAGGGAATGTTTAGAAAGGTAGGAGAGGCGGCTGCAGACAAGCCTTTCGAGAATTTTGGAGGCAAAGGGAAGGAGAGATATGGGGCGATAGTTGGAGAGAGAAGTGGGGTCAAGATTAGGTTTCTTAAGAATGGGGGACACGAGAGCATGTTTGAAGGAGATGGGGAAGATGCCGGTGGAGAGGGAGAGATTAAAGAGGTGGGCGAGGTGGGAGCAGGTGGTGGGGGAAAGGGAGCGAAGAAGGTGGGAGGGGATGGGATCCAGGGGACAGGTAGAGGAAGGGGAGGATGAAATGAGAGAGTGGACTTCCACGCCCGTGGTGGGGAGGAAGGAGTAGAGGGGAAGATGGCTGAGGGGGGAGGATGGAGGAGTGGGGGGTGGACGAGAGAGAGGAGGAGGAGATTTCAAGTCGGATGGCCTCAATTTTAGAGGAGAAAAAGGAGGTGAAGTTGGAGGCAGTCAGGAAGGAGGGGGTGGGTGGAGGGGGTGGGGCCAGGAGAGTGCTGAAGGTGGCAAAGAGGCGGCGGGGGTTAGAGGATTGGGACGAGATGAGGGATTTAAAGAGAGATTGTTTAGCGAGTGAGAGGGCAGAGCTGTAGGATGAAAGGATGAATTTAAAGTGGAGGAAGTTAGCCAGGGAGCGGGATTTTCTCCAGTGACGTTCAGCGTTACGGGAGCATTTTTGGAGGAAGCAGGTAAATTTGGAGTGCCAGGGTTGGGGTTTGGAGCAGCGAGGGTGGACGAAGTGGGCAGGTGCGACCGCATCCAGAGCAGAGGTGAGGGTGAGATTGTAGAGGGAGACCGCTTGGTTGGGGCAGGCCAGGGAGGAAAGGGGAGAGAGGAGGGTATCAAAAGAGGAGGACAGAGAGGCCGGGTCAAGAGCGTCGAGATTGCGTATGGACAGAGAAGGTTTGGGCGGGGGGGGGAAGCAGGAGAAGAGGAGAGAGAGAAGGAGAGGAGATAGTGATCGGATAGAGGAAAGGGAGAGATAGAGAAGTCAGAGAGACTACATAGGTAGGAGAAGACAAGATCAAGGGAGTGACCAAGGCAGTGGGTAGAGGAGGAGGTCCATTGGGTAAGACCAAGGGAGGAAGAGAGGGTGATCAGTTTGCTGGAAGCTGGGTCGGTGGGATTGTCCATGGGGAAGCTAAAGTCGCAGCGGATGATGGAGGGGAGGTCGGAGGAGAGGTGGTGAGGAAGCCAGGCAGCAAAGTTGTCAAGGAAGAGGGAGGTGGGGCCAGGTGGGCAGTAGATGACAGTGACACGGAGATGGATGTGGTAGAAGAGGCGGATGGAGTGGGCTTCAAAGGAGGAGAAGGAGAGGGAGGGTTCAGGGGGAATGACACGAAAAGTGCAGGTGTAGGATAGGAGGAAGCCCACCCCACTGCCTGGGAGGGCTCCAGGTCTGGCAGAGTGGGTGAAGGAGAGGCCACCATAGGAGAGGGCGGCGGGGGAGGTGGTGTCAGAATCGGAGAGCCAGGTTTCAGTAATGGCAAGAAGGTTAAGGGAGTTGGATAAAAAGAGGTCGTGGATAGCAGTCAGTTTGTTTTGCGGACTGATCTAGCATTCCAGAGGGCACATGAGAAAGGGGGAGAGGAGAGGGGGAGATGGGGATGAGGTTAGCAAGATGGGCAGTGCGCAGGTGAGGGCGGGGAGGAGCGGGAGAGGTAGGGCGGGGGGAGAGTATGGGTATGGAACAAGAGCGGGGAGGCATAGTTGGGAGAGAGAGTGGGGGTGTGACAAAAGAAAGGACTGAGAAGGACAATGGAATGGAGCAAGAACAAAAGGCAGAGCCAATAGGCAGAGGCAAAAACAATGTAAAGTGCCGTAAGATTAATTAAAATGGAGATGAGTTAAAATGCAATTAAGAAGAGGAAAATACAATACAATCAGATAAAATAAAATTGAAAAGGAAATAAGGTTAGAATGGACTAAGGTAAAATTAGGATGAAAAGCACAAGGTAGTAGAAATAATGGATGGCTGCAGAGAGCCTGTACCAGGAGGAACAGAGTAATTAGCACCGAGGTGAGGGCAGCAATGGGGACTGAAATGGACCAGAGCGGTTAAGTTAACAAGGACTGACAGAGCAGAATATAAAATATGAATGCAGTAGAATACTGTGCAGAAGCTTACAATAAAGTGCAGATGAATGAAATAAATAAATAAAAAAAGCTTCTCTGCTCTTCCTTTGCCTGCACCAGTCTCTCTGATTTTCCCTTGATATAATTATACTATATTGGTAATTACATCACTAGCAATATATTTGTATTATGGTGTCCCCTTTATCATATTTTTCTGGAACTGCACCTGTACGGGTCCGACGGTGAGTCTTGATGCCCAATACCTTGATTCTGCCACAGTCAAAACTCATGAGGCTGCAGGCAAGAGTGGCAAGTTGTGGCCCGATTAACTCAACGAAACACAAAGTAAAATATATTTCTGAAAGAAAAATTGTACTTTTATTAGACATTGACCTTTATATAGAAGTTAGTCAGTTCTCCCCCCTTTACTCCTCTTATGTCAAGACAGTTCTTGACAAATATTTAGAATCGCAGAGCCAGTCTAAAAATATAAAAGTCAGCCAAATTTTAAAACACTTTTTATATACACATAGCCCCATCCCCTTTATACACAGCTTATCCCTCTCAAATACATTATATTCCTTTCAATCCACATCATAACCCTTATCTATTCCCTTCTATCTCTATCAGGGCCGGATTAACCTGAGGTCTAACTGGGCTATAGCCCAGGGGCCTCGGGCATCCAGGGGGCCCTTCAAAGTCCGCAGCAGCATTATTGATCGGTCCGGGGGCGGGTGCGCCCCCAGCCCGATCAATGCCGCTGAGCACTGTCAGTCCAGTCCTCCGTCCCCGGCGCTCAGTACTCTGCTTACTGAGGAGATCTCGCGAGTGAACTCTCGCGAGATCTCCTCAGTAAGGAGCATACAGCGCGCCGGGGACGAAGGACTGGACTGAAAGGTTAGCGCTTTGGGGGGGCCCTCACGGGGGATGGGGGCGGCGGGCGGCTCACAACGGGGGCCTCACGGGGGAATGGAGGCGCCCTTAGCCCAGGGGCCTCCATTCCCTTAATCCGGCCCTGATCTCTATCTCATTCCTCTACTTCATCTTACTCTTCTATCCCCCTCAAACCCACTGTCCATGCTTTATATAATTCCTGAAAAACATTCTACACCCTCCTCAGCAGCATCATTGCCCACTCAATCCACTTTTCCATCTTATTGTCTCCCTCATCATCCTCCCCTCCTCATAATCCCGTCAACATGACTATTTTATCCCCCTCACTAACATACTGCACCCATCTTCTCCCCTTCATACTGTGCAAGCACAGCAGGTTCTCCCCTCCATGTTTTTCCACTCCCAAGGTCCTCACTTCCTTCTTCCATAGTTTTCTCACTTTTCCCCTTCACATGACTGTGGGAACTCCAAAGTGCGGGGCTTCAGTTGAAGCAAGGGGCATAGATTTTGACTCAAATATAAAGAAAGTTTTGTTTAATTATTATTTCTATGTAGTCCAATAAAAAAAATGTTTCAGTCATTTCAATTTGTATTTATTGGATGTGCTAATATGAAATTTGCTTCATGAAAGGCACAGTTGGGGGAGATAAATCTGAAACACCCACATATGAGAGAAGGTCTTTCCTGGAAACATAACAAGAACAATGGTGGTGTTTCAAATTGGTTGTTTTGCCGCAGCCACATTTTTATAGAAATATATTTCTTTATAAATCCATTTGATAAATCAGATGGGAAAACTTTGAACAGTAACCCCTAGTCAAATGCTTCCTCTTCCCCTCCTCCCCACCCCAACCCACTCCTCCCCTCCGGCCTCCCCTGATTCCCACTGGCTGTTGGGCATGATATCATTTTCATGTACCAACTGTGTCAGTGAGGAGTTGCAGTGGGAGGAGATGGCTGCCGGCAGATGAGAAGACAGGAGCCAGGTAAGTAGATTTGTATTTATGCAGGGGGACAGAGTGCAGAAAGGGGGACAGAGAGCCTGCAGAAAGCTGGACAGAGAGCATACAGAAAGGGGGACAGAGAACGTGCAGAAAACATGACAGAGAGCCTGCAGAAAGGGGGACAGAGAGCCTGAGAAATGGGGTGCAGAGAGGAGGACAGAGAGCGTGCAGAGAAGGGGAGAGCAAGGAGAAAGGGGGATAGAGTGTGTTCTGAGGGGGACAGCGTGCAGAAAGGGGAACAGAGAGTGTTCTGAGGGGGACAGCGTGCAGAAAGGGGGACAGAGAGTGTTCTGAGCATGCAGAAAGGGGGAGAGTGTTCTGAATGGGATAGAGTGTGTTCTGAGGGGGACAGAGTGTGTTCTGAGGGGGACAGCGTGCAGAAAGGGGAACAGAGAGTGTTCTGAGGGGGGCAGCGTGCAGAAAGGGGGACAGAGTCTATTCTGAGGGGGACAGAGTGTGTTCTGATGGGGACAGCATGCAGAAGGGGGGACAGAGAGTGTTCTGAGGGGGACCACGTGCAGAAAGGGGGACAGCGTGCAGAAAGGCGGACAGAGTGTGTTCTGAGAGGTACAGCGTGCAGTAAGGAAGACAGAGTGTGTTCTGCGGGAGACAGAGTGTGTTCTGAGGGGGACAGCATGCAGAGAGGGGGAGAGCGAGTGTTCTGAGAGGGACAGCGTGCAGAAAGGGGGACACCGTGTGTTCTGAGCATGCAGAAAGGGGGAGAGTGTTCTGAAGGGGACAGAGTGTGTTCTGAGGGGGACAGTGTGCAAAAAGGGGGACAGAGTGTGTTCTGAGGGGGACAGCGTACAGAAAGGGGGACAGTGTGCAGAAAGGGGTACAGTGTGCAGAAAGGGGGACAGTATGTTCTGAGAGGGACATGTGCAGAAAGGAGGACAGAGTGTGTTCTGCAGGAGACAGAGTGTGTTCTGAGGGGGACAGTGTGCAAAAAGGGGGACAGAGTGTGTTCTGAGGGGGACAGCGTACAGAAAGGGGGACAGTATGCAGAAAGGGGTACAGTGTGCAGAAAGGGGCACAGTGTGTTCTGAGAGGGACAGCGTGCAGAAAGGAGGACAGAGTGTTTCTGCGGGAGACAGAGTGTGCTCTGAGGGGGACAGCGTACAGAAAGGAGGACAGAGTGTGTTCTGAGGGGGACAGCGTACAGAAAGGAGGATAGATTGTGTTCTGAGGGGAACAACATGCAGAAAGGGGGACATTTTTATTTATATTGTTTTAGCATAACAATAGAAAAGGACAACAGTGGAGGGGACAATTAACAAAGCCACAATCCTATGTCAACTGAGGATATACTAAACATTAATACAAGGAAAGCAGGACAGTAAAAAAGGCTATTCTTACCAATACGTCCTGGAGAAAAAACAGGGCAATTTAACCAAGTGTCACAAGTATGGCAGAGAACATAATATTAAGTTTATATATATGTAATGATTCACTTATCAATTTGAAATGATTGAGGGGGGAAAGCACTCCCGGGTTATAACAATACAATATCCTCTGCTAGCCTCAAATAAAAGTACTGGGTTAAAAAAAAGCATTAAGCGCTTCACCTCCCACACTATTCATATGCATAGTCAGATGGAAATGAATGATACTTGACTATAATGTTTTTGCTAATCTAAAAATCACAGTCCTGTGTTGGTTGTCATCCTCAGGTCCATAATCAATATATAGTTCCCAATGTATTTAAATTTCACAGTTCATTCAATGCTTCCCAAGGAATTTCAAATAGCACTTTGCACAGACAATATGGGCATAGTTATACAAAGCAGTGGGTGTGGCATTATTTGGGGTGTGTTTCTGTACACAAGATCAATTTTAAGAACACATGAACCTAGCAATCTCTTGCCATGACCAGCATATTGTGACCACAATGTCCAACATGAATATGTTCCTGATGGTATACAGTACAAAATATATACACCAGCCACAACAGTGTCCAGTATAGTGAACTGTGGCCAGTAGAGTGTGCAACTCCAATTGTGTCCAATACAGTATACATTATCCCCAGCACACTATACAAACTTCACTATGTCTAGCAGTAAGATGTTCCGTAATATGATGCCCAGGAGTGCCCAGCAGACATTCAATGCTCAATCCATGTCTCCTCCTTCCTTGCCCCCCTCCCTTCACCTGTGTCCTAGTTCTCCTGGCAGGTAAGTAGAACCTAGTTGTTCATCTTCATTACATGAGGTGTGGCACTTAACAGTACAAGGGCACTGGTACAATTTACACAAACCCCCATACATCTATAAATAAATCTGCTTGCATTTTGGTGCTGGTATGTTGCCATGGCCAAGTGTTCTTATGGAGGATATGTGACATGTACTTTCACAATACTGATCACGTGCACCAAGTTAAACTTAGCTCAACTGGAGCAGAGGCTTTTTTAAAAAAAAGTATGTTAGAAAAATATAACTTTGTTTGTCCCTTATTAAAATATTAAGCAATCAAAATGGTTTCAACTGTAAATGTCACTGTGAAGCAAACATCAATCAAATATTGCTTAACAATGGTATGTACCATCAAACCTGATTGCTCCACTTTTTAAACTATTTTATTTATGATGTTTCAGCGTAAAAATAGAAAAGAACAACATACCCTTAGTGGAGGGGAAAATAAACAAAGCCATAAACCTATGTCAACTAAGGAGGACATACTAAACATTAATATATAGACAGCTGGGCAATACCAAGGCTTTTCTTACCAACATGTCCTGGAGAGAAAGCAGGGCAATTTAACAAAGCGTTACAAGTATGGTAGAAAACATAATATAAGTTTATATATAGGTCATGATTCATTTATCAATTTAAAATTATTAAGGGGGGGGGCAAGCACTCCCGGGTCATTACAAAACAACAACCTCTGCTAGCCTCAAATAAAAGTACTGGGTTCAAAAAAGCACTAAGCGCTTCACCTCCCTCCTCCCATCCATATGCATAGTCAGATGAAAATTAATGATACTTGGCTATGAGTTTGTTAATCTAGAAATCACAGTTCTGTGTTGGTTGTCATTCAATATATAGTTTCCAATGTATTTAAATTTCACAGCTCATGCAATGTTTCCAAGAAAGGTATAGTCTCTTCTTCAGTTCAAAACTTGTCTCTGCCACATCCACATAAAACATTTTGCACAGGAGCTCCCAATCTTTTTCCCATATGCATATTACTTTGAGAAAACCAAAAGATATCAGTATGAATTTGTTACCCATAGGTAGATGTTTCCAAATTCAAGGAAGAAAGGATACTCATGCTGGGAATAGGTGATGAGTAATTCTCTCAACTCTTCGAAGCCTTACCACGCGTGTGGGTAAGTGTGTGGATGTACAGATCTAATAGGCTGCTTGAACCTTTGTATAAAAAGAAGTTGTCATGCGGCGGTCTCCCGCGGTGTCTCCACGGGGCCGGCGTGCGCACCAGTTGCTCTCCCGCTCAGTCCCCGCCAGCCTGTCTTACCTGTTCAACTGCTGCGGCTGTCCTGACTCTTCTCCAGCGTTATCTCTGTCGGCTGGTCCTTCCGCTGTCAGCGGTTCTGCGCATGCGCAGAATCACCAGTCTTTTCTCCCCTTGCTATGCCTGACTATTGGCTGCCCTAATGAACAAGCCCAATATCTAGCCTCTCTACCCTTGAGTCTGGGCTGGTTCTTTCAGTCAGTTCCTACCTTCTGTTCTAGAAGCAGCTCCTGTTCTACTACATTCCTGGTTCCTGTGGGTTCCTATATTCAGTATCCTAGTGTTCCTGCTCTTCTGGGGTTCAACCCTGCAGACCATCACTACTAACCACTTTCTAAGTGGCAACGCTGCAGATCATCACTACTAACCATTCCCTAGTGGCACACTGTAGATCATCGCTACAAACCACTCTCTAGGTGGCAATGCTGCGGAACATTACTACAGACCACTCTCCCTAGTGTCAACGCTGCTAATCATTGTTACTTACTTGTAACTCTGAGGTTCATCGATGCAATCCACTCCCTAGTGGTAATTTCGCAGATCATGACCATACTCCATTTGTCAGTAGTAACAGCTACAGATCTCCAGTTGCTCTAACTCTTCTACATCTCCCGTGGTTTACTACCTGTCAAATCCTTTGCTCATTCTTTTGTGATTCGTTGGGAACTTCTCTAGGGGGTCGCGACCTGCAAGTGGAAGCCACAAAGTCCATATTCCCTTGCGGAAATCCCTGGCGAAGGCCTTTCACTTGTTAGACTCCGCGCCTCTAGCTGAAGTCACGCCAATCCCAGCTGAACTACCAGGATCTAGCTGTCCCTCGTTGATAACGGGACACAAGTATTTTATTTAACTTATGTTAGTGGAGCCTGAGACTCAACCACCTGCTCTCAGCTCTATGTATCCCAAATCTTAAAGTCTATTCTACATCCGCTATCAGGTGATGTGCTTTTCCTCCACCATTGCTGATTATACTAAATGGAAAAATATATAAATAAGTCTCATCAAACTGAGCACTTTGCTGCATTCAGAAGATTAGTTACAACAGGAGCCAGTGGTTCAGACTGTTCCAACTCTCAAACTGTTGTACGCCGCAAACACAAATCTACCAGAGCTGCTACAGTAGCGAAAATGAAACATTGTTGCAGGCCTGCTTGATGAGAAGCTAGCCGGCCCAAATAAATCAGCACTCACAACATCGCACTGAAGTAGAGCAACGAGTGTCAAATGTAGAAGATGAACTAAAATCAGCGAAGTGCACAATTGTGTCACGATCCGCCTGACAGCTCCTACCTTTTGGACTTTATTATTTGTATTTGTTCTTTTTATGTGTTTGCAGCAGTACCTCTGATGTCCAGAGGTGCTGCTATTGTGCATTTCTTGTGCTTTAAGGGTTAACTTTTCTGTTCTCCAATTATTCCATGCACCTGGGTGTGGTCTCTTTTTCCCTTTATATACCTGTTACTCCCAGCACACAGGGCTGGTTATTGTTGTCCCATCCTGTGATGTCATATCCTTGTTGCAACCTGTGGATTCTTCCTCCTGCCTTGCTCCTCTGGTTCATGCCTGCTTGGAACCTGTTCATACATCCTGCTTCCCTGCATTAGCTGTTTACCTGCTGGTTTCTGAACATTCTTATTATTTCCTGCATCAGCTTGCACCTGGTATTTACTACTGCTCTCGATTACCTGCTGTTTATACTTTTCTGCAAATAAACAGAGTGTTTTCACCATATTCGTGACTCCTAGCTGTACTCCTGTTGTAACCGTGACAGTATAACCAGCCTTGTGTGCTGGGAGTAACAGGTATATAAAGGGAAAAAGAGACCACACCCAGGTGCATGGAATAATTGGAGAACTGAAAAGTTAACCCTTAAAGCACAAGAAATGCACAATAGCAGCACCTCTGGACATCAGAGGTACTGCTGCAAACACATAAAAAGAACAAATACAAATAATAAAGTCCAAAAGGTAGGAGCTGCCAGGCGGATCGTGACAGTACTCCAAAGCTGTTTTGTAGGCTGAAGCTCAGGAACAGACTGGACGGGCAGCGCCCCCTCTGGAGCAGACTGGAAGGGCAGCGCCCCCTCTGGAGCAGACTGGAAGGGCAGCGCCCCCTCTGGAGAAGACTGTACCAGCAGCGCCCCCTCTGGAGAAGTCTTTAAGGGCAGCGTTGCAGGACTGTCCTGTCCGTAGACCACGTCAGCTTACTGAACCATCTGTTATTTCCTCTCCGAATTCCAAAATTGTTTATGCTCCACCATTTCTGTTCTCTGGGAAGAGACCCAATCTGCCAGCTCCAGCCGCCTGTCCTGAGGCGCCAGCTCCAGCCGCCTGTCCTGAGGCGCCAGCACCAGCCACCTGTGCCGAGGTCCCAGCCTCTGTCTCCTGTGTCGAGGTCCCAGCCTCTGTCTCCTGTGTCGAGGTCCCAGCCTCTGTCTCCTGTGTCGAGGTGCCAGCCTCTGTCTCCTGTGTCGAGGTGCCAGCCTCTGTCTCCTGTGTCGAGGTGCCAGCCTCTGTCTCCTGTGCCGAGGTGCCAGCCTCTGTCTCCTGTGCCGAGGTGCCAGCCTCTGTCTCCTGTGCCGAGATGCCAGCCTCTGTCTCCTGTGCCGAGGTGTCAGCATCTGCCTCCAGCTCTGAGGTCACATCATCTGCCTCCAGCTCTGAGGTCACATCATCTGCCTCCAGCTCTGAGGTCACATCATCTGCCTCCAGCTTGGGGCCTGCTGCCACTGTGTCCGGTCCTGAGTCTGCCGCCCAGTCCGGGCCTGCCCCCAAGTCTGCCACCCAGTCCGGGCCTGCCCCCAAGTCTGCCGCCCAGTCCGGGCCTGCCCCACGTCTGCCGCCCCCTGTCCGGGCCTGCCCCCAAGTCTGCCGCCCAGTCCGGGCCTGCCCCCAAGTCTGCCGCCCAGTCTGGGCCTGCCGCCAAGTCGTCTGCCAAGTCCCAGCCATCTGTTGCTGAGGGTGCTAACTCTGAGCCGTTGCCTTTCTTTGAGGGGCACATTTCCCAACTTTGTGCCCTTCTGAAATTTGCTGCCTCTTATATGCCCTCCATACCAGAGCTTGTTAACAGCCCTAAGGGACGGGTACTGTTCCTTATTTCATATTTTAAAGGAGAAGCTTTGGAATGGGCAAATCCATTTATTGAAATGGATCATTCCATACTATGGGACTTACAACTGTTTGTTGAGGCAGTAATCGAAAAGTTTTCTCCAACCCCTGCAGTGCCATCTTGCGGGGCCTCTACATTATCAGCAGTACCACCCATCTCACCTGGCCAAGTAATACCTTTGTGCTCCTCCCAGTTGGCGCAGATCCCAACTCCAAGGAAGGCCCGTAAGAGAGGAGGACGTAAAAAGAAAGGAGGTTCTACGGTGTTTCAACTTCCATCTGGCATGGTCTCCTTTGCCTCTCCACCCATGGACGAGGACTTTTCTGCCGGGCCCCCAATTCTGGACTATGATTCTGATGAATTCAGACATTGGTGGTAATTTGGGCGTCTGGAATCCGCCCTTAAGGGAGGGCGTACTGTCACGATCCGCCTGGCAGCTCCTACCTTTTGGACTTTATTATTTGTATTTGTTCTTTTTATGTGTTTGCAGCAGTACCTCTGATGTCCAGAGGTGCTGCTATTGTGCATTTCTTGTGCTTTAAGGGTTAACTTTTCTGTTCTCCAATTATTCCATGCACCTGGGTGTGGTCTCTTTTTCCCTTTATATACCTGTTACTCCCAGCACACAGGGCTGGTTCTTGTTGTCCCATCCTGTGATGTCATATCCTTGTTGCAACCTGTGGATTCTTCCTCCTGCCTTGCTCCTCTGGTTCATGCCTGCTTGGAACCTGTTCATACATCCTGCTTCCCTGCATTAGCTGTTTACCTGCTGGTTTCTGAACATTCTTATTATTTCCTGCATCAGCTTGCACCTGGTATTTACTACTGCTCTCGATTACCTGCTGTTTATACTTTTCTGCAAATAAACAGAGTGTTTTCACCATATTCGTGACTCCTAGCTGTACTCCTGTTGTAACCGTGACAAATTGAAGCTCAATCAAAGGCTACCCACTCTTTAACTTAAAAGGGGGACAATTTCGAAAACAGGTGCAGGGGCAACAACCTGAGAATTGTGGACATTCTTGAATCAATTAAAGGTCCAGAGATGACCACTCTTCTCACTACCTGGCTCTGCAGCAACTAGCCATGGACATGGCAGATAAGCTGCTAGGCATCGAGAGGGCACAGAAATGGCCCTGACAGACAAAAGGATTCCAACCGCACATGGTCGGTGATCATGAACTATGTAGACAAAGCTTAACTTCTGGATCATTACCGGAACTCCATCCATCGTTACTACAACAGTGACCATATGTTAATTTTCCAAGATTTTTTTAACACGCAGGGAATTCAGCCCTATCTGCAAATACCTATTGGACAACAAAATCAAATTCTCACTTCTCTGTCCTGCCAAACTAAAAATCCTCAGGGATAGAAATGCCACCATTTTTGATGAACCAGAAGCAGCTACAAAGCATCTTGCAGGGTTGGTCACTTAAAAAATGTCAACACAATCTTGATTAGGAACACTGACTATTCTCACTCTGTCCACCACGGAAGGCTTTTGTTGTCTAATGTCGGATGACAACAATGTCTGTTAGTCCACAGATGGACACTTAAATTTCTACTATGTTTTTCATATTATACTCACCTGATACCTCAGGTCCACACCTTCACTGGACACCCTTCTGCTGCTCGCTGGTCCTCCGCAGGATAGAGAACTCGTGCAAATAATTAGTCCTTGGGTAACTCTACCGCAACAAGATCCATAAATAAAGCTTCACATGGAAGGGCCCTACGTCAATCATTAAACACTATTTCCTGGAATGTAGAAAGCTTAAAACCCCCCAGTCAAGTGGAAAAAAGTCTGTGCACACCTAAAATGAATGAATACACACATTGTATTTCTCCAAGAAACACACTGAGAAACAAGTGAGGGAGGAGTGCTATGACACTTTTGGATAGGGGATTTCATCTCTGCCCCATTTGTTAAAAATTTGTTAAAAAAAATAAGCACTGCTATCTTATTTAATAACACACTCATATATACTGTTCAAAAGAAATGCATAGCCCTTGAAGGCAGATATATCATAGTGGATATATCTTTGGATAATATGAGATACACTTTGTTAAACCTATATGCCACCAACCATTCTAACTCATCCTTTTTTGCAGCTATACTACAAAGAGTTGTGAGCTAGAGAGGGCAGAACATGAACATCGGAGGAGACTTTAACATAGTCGGTGATCAATCCACGGATAGATCTGAGGTTAGTACTCCACAACACACTAATGAACCAAGTGGCATTACACTTCACTCCACAATTCTTTACTTGATAGACCATTGGCGCCTCCTAAACTCCCTCCAGAGGGAATATTCTCCCAGCACTTGTTTCCTAAACGTGAAACTGCTCTCATAAAAGACACAATCATATCGGATCATGCCCTAATAATTTTAACTCTAAAACTAGACATCCCTAGACATCATACATTAAACTGGAGGTTCCCGGCATATCTGAAGCGTTTATCCAATATCTCATCTGTTCCTGGTACAACTATGTAGATGATACTTTAGAACATGTCAACAGCACTACCAATTTTTTGGGACGCATCCAAGCATGCAATAGAGGGCCATCACATAATTTCTTATATACAACAACAAAACAGAGAATTCACAAACAAACTTTTTGGAGCTCAGCACTGTACTAACCACAGCTTACCAACAGTACAAACATCACAACACTGTCTAAAAGAAAGTACCTTCAAGACAAATGGATTTACGACACATTTCTCACAGAACTGGTCCAGAAACAATACAATTTCCAAAGAAATAAATACCACAGATGGGGGAATAAATCAGGAAGATTACTACCAGATCTTGTCAGCGGTCCAAAATATAAAACTTGGGTGCCACTCTTGAAAAATATAGACAATATGCAACTCCCACGGCCATCTGCGACATGTTCAGGCAATATTACCAAACATTATGTACCGCCAATATGACTTTGGAGTGGAATATTATAAGGCACTGGGAGAGGAATTTGTTCCCACATTGACAGTCCTGTACAGTCAAATTATTTTGGTGAAACACCACTCAAATTCTTATGGTGAAACACCACTGAGATAGTCCTCCTGAAGTCTGGCAAGTATCCTGCACACTTTACAACTCACGATATGTGTTATCCCGGCTAGCAGTTATCAAGAGATGGCCTTCAAAATTATTCATCAGGCTTATCTCTCCCCGAAGCAGAGACATTCTATTGGGAGTTAAGGGGTCAAAGGGGTCACACTGGCACCGGAGCCAGATAAGGAGTATTGACACACGCACCCAGGCAACAGGAAGGGGGGGGGGGGGGGGGGCGGGCAGGGAGGCACATCCCTCTTTCACACCTGGCGACTAAGAAGGCCAGTGAGAGACTTACTAGGAAAATCAAGTGGGGGAGGTTTAGAACTTACAGTGCAGGGACAGAAAGAGAAGGGATAGTATAGAGTGGAGATTTGCAGCAGCAGCCATCACTATTGCTGATCAAGAAAATCACAATTACTTGAATTGAAGCAGCAGACATGCCTGCAAATACCCAGGAACACACTGCAGGCAGCCATGCAACAAGGCAGAGGAACCCATCCAGGTGTTTGATTGAGGCAGCTGAGATTCAGGAATCCAGCCAGCCATGAGCATTACACAGCAATGACTATGGGTCACAAGCAGTGCAGCTACAGGCAGAGCAAAAGGTCAGAGAGCAGGCAAGAAGAAGCAAAGCAGCAAGGAAATTCCAGCTATCTTGTTGGAGGCAGAGGCAGGACAAGCCCAGCAAGAATCAGAAAATATCACAGACCAGCAGCACATGGTGAGTGAACTGACCCCCCTTCCCTAACCTACAAGGTCAAAGGGCTGAAGATGATGAGGAGTCGGGGTGAGAAGGCAGCTTAATGGGGAAACAGCTTGAGGGGCTTTGCAATACACCATCATCGCAGTGTTCATCTCAGGCTAACACGGCCACAGCTTCACCCACTAATGGGGGCCATATTTCGCAGGCATGGGAGCGAGTGGACACAGTCTCAATAACGTCATCGGGACCCCGGGATCTTGAGTATTCATTGCCCCAACGAAATTACAGCCACCTAGCTATGGTCCACCGCAAACAATAGAGAGCATAGTGGGTAAACTACCCACCGCCTCCAGTTCTAGGACAGTAAGGATTGGGGCCCTACACTGGATTAGGATATCAGCCTGCTCCATACCCTTATTATCATCCCCCACAGTTCTCCTCACCCCCATGGCGCAGATACCAGCGAGAGAAAGGGCGCAGCCAAGATCGCCAAACGTACAGGCATAGAAGTCCGGAGCAGAGGCATCAGCGGCATGGTATTCGTGGACTGGCAAGGGAGCAAAGTCGGCACAACTCATCTCAGGGAAATAAATCACGGGCATCATCTAGGCATCAAGAAAAAAGATTGCATCAAGAAAGAAGATCGCATCACACCAGACATCAGCGCACATCGCAACGAGATAGGAGCTCACACAGGGTGACTGCAGGTGCCAGGTCCAGCACCACAGCAAGAGAAGGACATCGCCATGTCCACGCCAATCCCAGCAAGACTCCAGCAGCTTGACATCGTTCACCAGGTGCCACATCCAGCCCGGTCACGGTACAACAGCAGCAGCAGCTGATGCCAAGGCCAATGCAGCAAAATACAAGACCTCTGTCGCCTCTACCAACACAAAGATGAGCGGGGAGTGGTTGAGGATGGTGAGAAAGAGCGTAGGTTGTCCGGTTCTTGGTTAAATGCAGTTAGAGGACAGTTGGGGCAGGCTTCCGAGCATAACACTGCAGCGTTCGAGCAGGACAGGGTATCATTAGGATCCGATCTGGGAGCAATTGCAGCTCATTTGTCAAAACAAATGAGGAAGGACATTGAAAAAGGCACATTTATTGATATGTACAGCTTGACAGAAGCAGGGCTAAAAGGAAAAAGGAGACGTTATTGAGAAAAGTTTAGCGCAGGCTGATGCGTATAAAACTATGGATAATTGGCTGAGTGTGATGTTCGTTTACATAGGCTGTGACTTAGAGGCTTTACCAGGGATGACTATGAGTATGGTAAAATACACAAATTTTATCCACTCAGTCTATAGGAAGTTCAGGGGACCGTCTGAAGGGACATAGTGAGGCTACGGAAAGAGGGGATCCATCAGCAAAGCCTGGGGTGGGGAGGCCAAGTTTACAAGGCAAGAAAGACTTAAGTGTGGGGCAATCAACAAGGCTCAGTGTACAAGGGCGCAATGCAGGTTCAGGGACGTGTGTATTTTTTTGCGGAGGAAACCACTCTGCAAAAGAGTGCGCAAGGAAAGAAGGAGGCCATCCGGCTGCCTTATCCAGCGCAAGTGGGCCTAGCAAAGGAAACTAGCCCAATAAGACTGGACAGGATGCAGGTGTTGCTGGCCAGGTATCCTAAGTTAATTTATGAGGGATTTAAGGAAGGGTTTAAACTTCCGGTTAGTAGGTCAGTTCCCCAAAGGATAGAGAGTAAAAACCTAAAGTCCATCAGAGCACACTCAACAGTGGTAAAAGAAAAAATTGTCAAGGAAATGATCTTGGACCGAATTGCTGGCCCATATGTGGAGCCCCCCATAAAGGATTTGGTTTTCTTCCCCTAGGCTTGGTACCTAAGAAGGCAACAGGGAAGTTCAGGCTCATCCATCATTTGTCCTTCCCAGAAGGAGTGTCAGTTAACAACGCACTTGACAGTGAGCAGTGTTCGGTCCAATATCAGTCATTTGACAGTGCAATCAAATAGGTTAGAGCACAAGGCAGGGGTGCATTTATGGCAAAGCTGGACATAGAATCAGCTATCTGGCTCTTGCCATTACACCCGGACAGTTTTAAGCTGATGAGTTTCCATTTTGACAGCAAATTTTTCATTGATAAATGTTTACCGATGGGCTGCGCAATATCATGCTCGTACTTTGAGGTTTTTAGTTCCTTTCTGCAATGGTGTTTTGAAACCCGTACTGAGTCAAAATTTGTATCGTATTACTTAGACAATTTTTTGTTAGTCCTGCAAAGACAGAGCAGTGTGGCCACTTCTTGGGTAAGATCCAGTGCATTTTTAGGGAATTCGGTGTCCCTATTGCTCAAATAAAAACTGATTGCCCAAAGCCAATCGTATCTTACCTAGGAATCGAAATTAAGACTGACAGGTTAGAGTGCAGGCTCCCAGCTGAAAAGATAGCAAGGCTCAGCGAGATGGTTGGCAGGTACATAGAAGCTAGGAAGATCACGCTAAAACAGATGCAGTCATTGCTGGGGTTGCTGAACTTACGTAATACCGATGGGCCGCATATTTAAGAGAAGTCTCAAGAGAGCTACAGCAGGCGTATAAAAAGAATCACCACAGGATTCGCATTAGCAGGGAGATCAGAGAGGACCTGTTGGCATGGGACTGTTTCCTACACGAGTTTAATGGGGTGCGTTTATGTCCCACAACAGAGCAGCCTAACCTGCAGCTGTTCACAGATGCAGCAGGGGCAATATGTTTTGAATCATATATGCGGGGGAATGGTGCGCAAAATCGTGGCCAGACAAGTGGGCCGTTAGCTCTCTCACCAAGAACCTAGCTGCACTGGAACTGTTTCCAATAGTGGTGGCGTTAGAGATTCGGGGAAAAGGGTTAGAGAACAGGCACATCAGATTCTGGTACGACAACCTGGGGGTGGTGCACGCCAGTAACAATCAGTCAGCATCATCTCCTCCCAGTTATTAGGCTGCTTAGGTGGTTAGTTGCAAGGTGCCTGCATCAGTACATTACATTCAGGACAAAGCATGTCCAGGACGATACCATAGATGATACGCTCTCGCGACAGAAGTGGAAGGTCTTCAGGGAGGTTGCTCCTCATGCTAAGCAGGTAGGCTTACCATGTCCTTCCTATCTAATGTAGATTGTCAACCCAGTCTAGGCAAGCTGGTGGCGAAGTCGTTGGCCCAAAAAACATGGAGAACTTATAGTGCAACATTATTATTATTATTATTTTTTTTTTTTATTTATAGGGCGCCACTAGCTATCCGTAGCGCCGTACAGGGACAGACAGAAACACGATACAGGGTGAGACAGCACGGTACAGTTAACAAAAAGCACAGTAACTCCGAAGCTCAATGTACAGCAAGATGAGAGGTGAGAGCCCCAAGCGGGGTAGAGAGAGGGGTAGAAGGGCAGGAGGACCTCGTGGAAGAGACAAGGAACTGAAGAGCAGAGTTAAGGTGGTGGAGAACAGAAGGAGAGAAGGCCCTGCTCGAAGGAGCGTACAATCTAAGGGGAGGGTAGGACGGACAGAGACGCAATGGTAGGAGGAGGGAATGGGGAGAACAGAGGCAGATACGGAGAGGGGGGAAGAGGAGAATGAAAAGGAGGGAGGTAAGAGGGGGACAGGAGGGAGGGCAGGAGTGGGAGGGGAGTAGGGGGAGACTGGGAGGAGGTCAATTACGTGAGGGACTGGAGGGCTTTAAGGAAGAGGTGGGTTTTTAAGGCCCGTTTAAAGCTGGACAGGTTGGGGGAAGTTGTGATGGAGCGGGGGAGCTGGTTCCAGTGGAGGGGGGCAGCGCGGGAGAAGTCTTGGATGCGAGCATGGGAGGAGGTAATCAGGGGGGAAGAGAGGCGGCGGTCGTTAGCCGAGCGCAAAGGGCGGGATAAGCGTGAATGGAGATTAGGTTGGAGATGTAGGGAGCAGTGGAGTTGGAGAGGGCCTTGAAAGTAAGAGTGAGGAGCTTGAACACGATTCTGTAGGGGATGGGGAGCCAGTGGAGGGATTGGTAGAGGGGGGAGACAGAAGAGGAGCGGCGAGAAAGGAAAATGAACCGAGCGGCAGCATTGAGTATGGAGCGAAGTGGAGCGAGATGAGAGCGGGGGGAGGCCAGTAAGGAGGAGGTTACAGTAGTCCAAGCGGGAGATAACAAGAGAGTGGACAAGAGCTTTAGTGGCATCTTGGGAGAGGAAGGGCCGAATGCGTGCGATTTTGCGCAGCTGGAAGCGGCAGGATTAAGCGAGAGAGAGAATATGAGAGGCAAAGGAGAGAGAAGAGTCAAGGGTGACGCCGAGGCAGCGAAGTTGTGGAACAGGGGAAATAGAGGAGTTGAGAACGGTGATAGAAAGGTCGGAAAGGGAGGGGGAGATGGGATAGATGGCAGCAGTTTAAGGCCAGAAGATCATCAGAGAGTAATGAAACCCTACAGATATTATTGCCATTCCTAGGTGAGCTAAACACTACCAGGGCTTCGAAGGCCGGTGTTAGCAACATACTAGCCGGCATTGCCCTTTTCTTAAGGCTGAGGGGAGAAGAAGATACAACCAAAGCATTCGTAGAGCGTACAATAATTAGAGGCTGGGCCAGAAACGAGACTCGGAACCTGGATCCCTGGGAACCAGTGACAGCAGAGAGACTGAGGGAGTTAGTAGGGATAGCACCCACAGTATGCAGGGACGAACGGGAAACAACACTTTTTACTACTGCATTCATTTTGGCATACAGTGGGGCTGTCAGTGTCAGCAAATTGATCGCACAATCTAATAAATCACTCAGGTCAGGCTTTTTGCGTAAGAATGTGGTAGTGTCCTATAACACAGTGTTGTGTAAAATTCACAGGTCCAAGAGGGACCACTTAGGAAAAGGTGGGTGGGTCCAGATGTGGCGCCAGGCGGATTCGGCGCATTGCCCTGTGGCTGCAGTGAAGCAATATCTCGTTCAAGGCCGGAGGGCGGGGAAGTCTTCCTGTGTACAGGGTTGCATCCCCTTTAACAAGGTTCCAGTTCACAGCGGTTTTTAAGAGATACGTGCAAACCTTAGGTTGAGATGTAGATTCGTAATACACTCATTTAGGATAGTCACGGCAACATCAGCAGCTGTTGAGGGGCGATCTGTAGATTATATCAAAAGGCTGGGTGGCTGGAGGTCAGACAGTTACAAATCTTATCTCAGGGTGGCAAAGCGGAACATCGGATCCGCCCCTGATGTACGTGAATGAAAAGTTGGTACCCTTATATCCACCACACTCAGCAGAGCTCATTTGGTGGTTTTCTGCTTTTTTTTCTGCCACCTCACTCATACAGTCTCAATCTCTTCACAGCCAACCATGGTAGGAGGCGAATATGGATCATTGGACACTCCTATGTCTATTGGGCAGCAAACCAGGCTTCAACTAGGCCATATGGCCAATGGCTAGGAAGCCACTCACTGTTAGTTGGCTGGGAAAAAGAGGGATGGTATGGTGGGACTCTTCACAAAGGAGTTGCTAGAGGCAGTAGAAAAGGGTAGCCAACCTGATGTGATAGTTTTATACCTCGGGGGCAATGACTTATTATTATTATTATCATTTATTTTTAGGCGCCACAAGGTATCCGCAGCGCCGCATACAGTACTAACAGTAGACTATACAGGGTGAAACCATATAGAACAATGGACAAAAAGTACCAATACTTCAGAAGCTCCGGCCAGTCATATGCAGTAAAGCGGAAGAACGGAAGAACAGGTATGGAGACAGGAGGGGAGGGGGCCCTGCTCATACAAGCTTACATCCTAAGGGAGGGTAAACAGACCAGGCACAAGAGGAGCCAGTTGAGGCAAGAGGAGAGAAGGGAGGACGAGCAAAAGGGAGGAGATGGGGGTTAAGTAGATGGTTGGTAGGCTTTGAGGAAGAGGTGAGTTTTGAGTGCACGTTTGAAGGAGCACAGAGTAGGAGAGAGGCGGATGGAGCGAGGGAGGTCATTCCAGTGAAGAGGGGCTGCACGGGAAAAGTCTTGGATTCTGGAGTGGGAAGAGGTGATAAGAGTGGAGGAGAGGCGGCGGTCGTTGGCCGAGCGCAGGGAGCGGGCAGGAGTGTAAATGGAGAGTAGGTTAGAGATATAAGGGGCAGTAGAGTTGGAGAGAGCCTTGTAAGTGGTGGTGAGGAGTTTGAAAAGGATTCTGTAGGGGAAGGGGAGCCAGTGTAAGGCAAGGCAGAGAGGGGAGGCAGAGGAGGAGCGGCGTGAGAGGAAGATGAGTCTTGCAGCCGCACTGAGTATAGAGCGGAGGGGGGAGAGACAGGAGTGGGGGAGGCCAGTGAGGAGGAGGTTACAATAATCGAGGCGGGAGATGATGAGTGCGTGGATGATAGTTTTGGTGGCATCCTGAGATAGAAAAGGACGGATGCGGGCGATGTTGCGTAGTTGGAAGCGACAGGCTTGGGCAAGGGATTGAATGTGGGGGGCAAAAGAGAGAGAGGAGTCAAGGGTAACACCCAGACAGCGAAGTTGGGTGACAGAGGAGATGGTGGTGTTATTGACGACAATAGAGAAGTCATGGTGGGATGGGAGTCTGGGCAGAGGAAAGACAATAAGTTCAGTTTTAAAGATATTGATTTTGAGAAAGCGCTCGGACATCCAGGAGGAGATGGCGGAGAGGCAATCTGATACCCGAGCGAGGAGGGTGGAGGAAAGATCAGGAGAGGAGATATAGAGTTGAATGTCGTCAGCATAAAGGTGATACTGAAGACCGAAGGAGGAGATGAGAGCACCAAGGGAGGAAGTGTAGAGGGAAAAGAGTAGAGAGCCAAGAACAGAGCCCTGCGGGACTCCTACGGGCAGAGGGTAGGG
Source organism: Mixophyes fleayi (assembly GCF_038048845.1). NCBI lineage: Eukaryota > Metazoa > Chordata > Amphibia > Anura > Limnodynastidae > Mixophyes > Mixophyes fleayi. The sequence goes on from NC_134402.1 coordinate 315,375,626, forward strand.
GGAGGAGGAAGAACCAGACGTGGATACAGAGAAGGAGCGATTAGCGAGGTATGAGGCGAACCAGGCATGGACAGAACCAGAGAGGCCGAGAGAGAGAAGAGTTTGCAGCAGGAGGGGGTGGTCCACGGTGTCAAAGGCTGCAGAGAGGTCAAGGAGGATGAGTACGGAGAAGTGACCCTTGGATTTGGCTGATAGGAGATCATTAGTAACCTTGGCCAGGGCAGTTTCGGTAGAATGGAGGGGGCGGTAGCCAGATTGGAGAGGGTCGAGGAGGGAATTGTCCGTGAGGTGCCTGGTTAGGCGGCTGCAGACAATACGCTCAAGTAATTTGGAGGCATAGGGGAGAAGAGAGATAGGGTGATAATTAGCAAGAGAGGTGGGGTCAAGACTGGGTTTTTTGAGGATAGGAGAGATAAGAGCGTGTTTAAAAGAGGAGGGTACTACACCAGAGGAGAGTGATAGGTTGAAAAGGTGTGCTAGGTAAGAGCAGGCCGTTGGAGAGAGAGAGCGAAGGGGGTGGGAGGGGATGGGATCAAAAGGGCAGGTAGAGGGTGGAGAGGAAAGAATAAGGGAGCGAACTTCTTCACCGGTTGTAGGGCTGAAGGAACACCAGAGTTGGTTGATGAGGGGAGGGGAAGCGATGAGGGTGGTGGGAGAAGAGGAGGAGATGTTCAGTCTGATGGCCTCAATCTTGGAAGAGAAGAAAGTGGCGAAGTCAGAAGCGGAGAGGGAAGGCGGGACAGAGGGGGGGGGCAGGGGAGAGGAGGGAGCTGAAGGTGGCAAAGAGGCGGCGGGGATTGGAGGACTGAGAAGAAATGAGGGACTTAAAGAAGGATTGTTTAGCGAGGGAGAGGGCAGAGGAGAAAGAAGAGAGTATGAATTTAAAGTGGAGGAAGTCAGCCAGAGAGCGAGATTTCCTCCAGAGGCGTTCAGCAGTGCGAGAGCATCTTTGGAGGAAGCGGGTGAGTTTTGAGTGCCAGGGCTGGGGAATAATGAGCCGTCGGCGGATAAAAGAGGCCGGGGCAACAGCGTCCAGACTTGTGAAAGAAATCTTTAGATTTAGAACGAGGTATCTGGCAACATTTGGTGTGAATGAAAGACTGCTGGGGTGCCATTACATTAGTATGGTCAAATATCATCCCAATGCTGTCCTGGAGAGGTGCAAGGAAGGGGGCAGACATTGACAGAGCTCGTAAGAGGTCGAATTCAGCTATAAGTAAACTCATTTCCGTGTACAGCGGCATCAGCATAGAGCATAAAGACATTAGCACGAAATGCACAGGTTTGCATAGGAGAGACGGGGTACACCTGTCAGAGGTAGTGCTGGACTTGTTCAATAACGCGACACAGGAAGCATTGGAGGTGTTGGGCAGTTTGTGTCACAGCATGGTGGGGGCTTCGGCCTCATGAAAAGTTCACGAAGGCCTCGTGTGGCAGGGGCAATCAGCGCGGAAGGTATAGCTATGGGGGGAGCCAGCAGCGGTGCATAATCACCATGGAAAGGCGACCGTCTGCCCAACTCCAGCTTCAACAGTTGGGCCTCTACAGGAGCATGCAAAGGGAAAAGAGGGTGTGTGGGCACAAAATGCGGCCAGAACACGCCCCCAAAAATGTTGAGAAATTGGTAAAAGGAAAAAGAACCTTGCACACTGCTTTCCCTACATAAGTTGTTGATTTTAAATAAAACTGTGACCATTATAATATATCCTCTCTTACACCTGACAGCAAATGTACAAAATGCAATTCTAGAGAGACAGATCTATTCCACTGAATGTGCTTTTGTAATACATGGTAGGTATCATCCAATGCCTGTGCACCAGTGTTAAAACTGACTATCTGAATTTGCTTTTATAACTGCTTGTTTGATTAAGAATTTTATTGCTAGACTGTGCAGTGAGTGGGGGCTGATTGATGTCACTGATTAGATGTGGTTAACTATATATAATCAGTGTCCTATGCTGCATTAGCTAGTGTGTCTAGTCCTAGGTATAAATGTATGAAAGAGCGATTTCTGCAAGTCGCCGTAAATCGGCGACTTTGCAGGGAAAATTTAAAAAAAGTCGCCAATTTCCAGCAACTTGCAGAAATCGCTCTTTCATACATTTACCCCCTAGTGTTGTTAGTTACAATCGTACTAGAATTATATAGCTTAATTTGAAGTTATTCCAATACTACTACTACAGAAGGTCATAATCCTACAGAACGGAGGTGCTTTTTGCTATTTGATATTTAATTTATAGTTTGCCTAATAATTTATGACTGTCTTTGTAATGTGCTATTAGTGGGGGTTTATTCACTTATTAAACAGACAAAGGCTGTGACAGCCAGTGTGTATTTGTTACAAGTGTATACACCATTTTGTATAACAAAGCAAAAAATACACAAGACTTGAACAATTGGAGGACAGGAGGGAAACATTCTTCCAGAAAACACAGCTACATGAGGACAACATTCAGCATTCAATTGCAACTCCATATTTTACACCTAATGTTTCCATTCTTCTCTGGCTGCAAGCATCACATCTCAAGAACTTTGTTTTGAACTCTGAACTTATTTCCTTTGTAACGGAGTCTGAACTGGATTTAGAGTAGACCTTGGCCCTCTCTCCTATTTCATGACTTTGTAAGGTCTCAATTACTACATCACTTACACCTTATTACTCTCCATTCAACACTTCCTCCCACTCCCTCACATGGCTTCCCACATCAATACGCTATACTACAGACATAAGCCTATCCCCTCTATCCACTGTCGCCCCCCCTTCACCACATATCACCCTGTCCCCCCTAAACATCCAATCCTGCCAACCTTATTCCCATTACTTACCTTCCCCTGTCCTGCACACACTGGAATAAAATATCTGTCTACAACAAACTCACTCCCACTCATGACCACTTCCTTTCCTATTCCTTTGGTCTCCTGGCCCTTACAGTAATGTGGATCTCCCCTTCTGATATTGTTTCCCCTGCTGCACTCTTCCACATGGGTCTCTCCTTCTCCCCAGCACAGGGACCAAGGAGGTGTTGTAGGTGTCCTACTGTCTCCTGGCTACACCTTTAGTGTTATTACCGGTGAACCCTCCCCCTCCTTCTCCTCCTTTGAAGTTCTCTTCATCCGCCTTTTCTCCCCTCTTCACCTTCGTGTTGCTGTCATCTATCGCCCCCTGGCCCTACATCTCAATTTCTTGATAACTTTGCTTCCTGGCTTTCCCATTTCCTCTATACTGATCTTCCCACTATCATCATTGGGGATTTTAACATCCCTACCAACCCTCCTATTACTATTGCTCCCTCTAAACTCCAAGCTTTCATTTCCTCCTATGACCTCTCCCAATGGACAACGACCCCCCCCCCCATGATCGTCACTACCTGGCCGTAGTGTTCTCCCATCTTTGTGACATCTCCAACTTCTCCAATTCTATCTTCCCCCTCTCAGACCAGAATCTCCTTTCCTTTAGCTTCTCTTTACCCCTTGACCTCCCTCTCTCACCCAAAGTCACTCGCACACTGTGTATTGACCCCCATCTTCCATCCTCCCTCGAACCATTACTTGCTCTCATTTCTTCCCTATCATGCCCCAATGCTGCTGCCTTTCTTTGCAAAACCACACTCTCTGTTGCCCTTCATATTGCAGCCCCAGCCTCCCCCCTTCGTCCCTGCCAATCTAAACCCCAAGTGTGGCACTCCCTACATACTCGTCTCCTCCAAAAGTGCTCCTGCTCCTCTGAACGCCAATGGAGGAAATCCTGCTCCTTTGCTGACTTCATCCACTTTAAATTCAAATTTTCTTTCCTCAACTCCACGCTTTCTAATAAACCCAGACACTTCTTTGCTACCATTAATAATCTACTGTGTCCTCCCCACCTCCACTCTCGCATTACATAGCATTACTCACACTCATCTGTGCTAATTATATGTATTACCTCATCTATTTGTTACTTGCTTCTGTATCCAGCGCTACGGAATCTTTGGCACCTTATAAATAAATAATAATAATAATAATTGTCTTTGGGAATGTCCGCATATACATTTATTCTGGGAAACTCTAACTAGATACGGCACTCGCACTCAGGCATCACATTGACCAGTACACAAATGGCGATTTTTGGATACCTAGCTGACCAACCCACAATACCTAAAATTTTCAAAAAAAATTACTCTTAAACCTTGGCACAGTTGGACATAAACCTATATTGCAGCAATGGATACACAACACCCAACCAATGTTAGAGATGGCAACTACCATACTTTTGCTTCTTTGTAATCTGGATTGGCTAGAGACAACATTTAACAAAGAGCTTTCAACACCAGCACCTTTCCAATGCTGGAGGAAATTTATTCAGACATTGCCACTGACAACCAAACAAGCCATGCAAAAGAGATTCCAACACAATGTCTGGTATTCATTTCAACTTCTACTGGAGCAACCCCGTATTGTCTTTTAGTTTCTTTTATGCTGTTTTTTTTTTTAAAGAGGGGGGAGAAATGCAACCAAATATGCTTATGACCATATACCTCTCATACACTACAGTGTTCTCCCCAGAAAATGTTGCTAGCCGGGTGCAATTAAGAAGTAGCCAGGTGGGGGAAGTTGTAATTGTTTGCAATAATATTGAAATATTTTTGAGGTTATTGCGCACACCAGTCAGCACTGGTCAGACTGGTGATCAGTGGTCTAACACACTTTGCTGGCTGTAGTGCTCACATAGTGCCTGTTCTAATAGGAGAAACAATGGTTTATTATATTATAATAGCACTCTGTTAGGCTCCGAGAGCCTGAGGGCAAGTAAAAACAGCCATGTGGGCACCCAGGAAATAGGTGCAGGCAGGGGTGAATTGGGAGCTTAAAGCAGCCCTGGAAAGAATTCTAAAAGTGGCCTCATGTAGGCTGGACCAAATAAATGATAGACGGGGCAAATACAAAATTAGGCATGGTTAGCAAACCATTACCCCTAGTCACATCGGTGGTAGACAAGGCCAATGCAACACGCAATGGTAGAGTCACAAAAACGGCAAGTATTTTATGGACTTCTATACAAGGCAGACATTTTAGGAACCTATATACAATACAGGAAGCATTTCATTGACTGATATACAATACAGTGTGCATCCCAGTTAGCCATATACAATACTAGAGAGCATCCCAGAGACTGATATACAATACGGCGTGCATCCTACTGACTGCTATACAATACAGAGAGCATCCCAGTGACCACTGTACAATACAGATAGCATCCTGCTAATCGCCGTACAATAGAGCATAAAATTAATGTTAATTTATTGAAGTGACTGCCATACAATACAGTGAATGATATACAGTACAGAGAGCATCCAAGTGACCTCCATAAAATACAGTTTACATATACACCAAGTAAAGGGGTCAGTGACTAAGATGTCAGTATATTCATGTATACCCTGAGAAGGGTCTTGGTCATTGACATGTTTATTAGCATCAGTGACTCAGAGCTCGGTAAACATACTGATCAGGGTGTTGTAGGAAGACATCACCCTCAACTCAAAAACTTACTTGATGCTGTGCAGATGCTGACGTCCATATTGGCCTGACACAGCCGTTTCTTCTTGAAGCCTAATTACACAGTGGCACTGGCGGAGGCCCCATTATTGCTGAGGGTCAGGCATTAACTAAGGAACCTGTGAGGTAGTTCTCCACTGGAGAATTTTCCTTCTTGGCTGCTGAACAGGAGGATGAAAAGGGGAATCTGCAGCTTGGAGATTCCTCTGTGAGGGAAGGGATGGTCCTCTGGTGCAGGAATTTGGAGAAAGTGAAAGCCAGGGAGTGGCTGGTGTAAGGAGGGTTGGGGCTGGAGAGATGTTTCTATGCAGTGCCTCTTGGTAGATCTTCAGCAGAGCCAAGCAGGGTTCTCAGCCAGTTTCTCAGCACTCATCCTGCATCTCACAGCTGCTTCTCTCTCCAACAGCTCTGAGCACATCTCTCTCTCTCTTTGTTGTTCTGTCTCTCAGTCTGCTTCTCTCACAGGGGTCTCCCTTTCTCTCAGCCTTCCTCAGCTGCCAGTCTCTCTCAACATGTCTTTCTCACAGCTGTCTCTCTAAGCTCTCAGCCTGTCTCTCTCGGCCTGTTTCTCTCATAGCTGCTCTCTCGGTTATTTTAATACTGGGTTGGTTTGGGTGTTTTTAGTTGAATGTGGGAATAAATTGTGGTAGAAGACCTGTTTATGAAATGTAAATGCTATTAATTTAATGTTAGGGGGAAATATGCCTATTTATTAAATGTGAATAATATTAATTTGATCTAGGGAAGGAGGCCTGCTTATTAAACATGGGTACTTTGATTTAATGTCATTACTGTTAGGAACTCCCAAGTCAGTACAGTGAAACTCGGGAACTACTCAGAAGGCCAGGTGTTCGCTGGAGCCCCTAGTGGTGGGGACAGACTGGGCTGCAGGCCGACTGAGGGTCGAGTAGCGTATACTGACTTAAAGGAGTTTCCCAGAAGTGGAGTGATTGGTGAACTGTAGTAAAAGAGGAATCCAAGGTCCAAAGGTCACAGGCACAGAAGCAATATCCAAGGGCAAGCAAAAGGGTCAAACTCACAGGCAGAGAAGCGAAATCCGAATTCCAGGCAAAAAGGTCAGGGTCAGAAGAGAAGGGTCAAAGGTCCAATAACAAGCAGGGGTCAAACACGGGTGGTCAAATCTACGGTAACAGGAACCTAAATGGATAGCACAAGCAGGCAGCAGGACTGAGGACAGAACGCTATAACCGGCAATGAGGCAGCAGACCTCATTGCCTTAAATACATAGTTGGCCCAATCAAAACTTACATGCACCCCTGCAGACTTAACGAGAACATAGTACCAGACCAATCAGGGCTAATCCCTGATAGGTGCACCCAGATGCAGGCTAATGCCTGTAACTATTCCCCTAATTAGCCCACAGGCTGTGTCCACTTTTGCGCATGCGCCCGGCTTCCAACAGCGCCGGGACGCAGCGCTATGTAACAGGCGTCCGGCCGTTGCCTTGGCAACGGCCGGGTAGGAAGGGGAAGTGACGTCCCGGTCGTCATGGTGACGGCCGGGACACTGGAGCAGGTAGGAAGCGAGCCGCGGCGGCTGTGAGTACCGCCGCGGCTCGTGACAGTACCCCCCCCTTGAGGAGGGGTTAAGGAACCCCGACATCCAGGTTTAGTGGGAAACTTCCTAAAAAATTCCTTAATGAGTCTTCCAGCGTGCAGACGTCTCTGCGGTATCCAAGATCTCTCCTCAGGGCCGTAACCCTTCCAATGAACGAGGAATTGGACTTGACCCTGAACCCTCCTAGAATCAAGGATTCCTTCAATAACATATTCGTGGTCCCCGTTCACCATCAGAGGCCTGGGCCTGTTAGAGAGGGACCGATTAAACTTGCTGGGAGCAGCGACTTTCTTTAGAAGTGAACAATGAAAGGTCGCAGGTATTTTCAAGGAAGTGGGTAGTTTCAATCTAAATGCCACTGGATTAATTTTCCTCTCAATTGGAAACGGTCCGATGTATCGGGGCCCCAGCTTCCTACAGGGTTGCCGCAACTTGATGTTCCGTGTGGATAACCAAACATGATCCCCCACTTTCAATGAACAGGGTCTACGGTGACGGTCAGCAAAGATCTTGGATTTTCGGGAAGCTTGACCTAGTGCAGCGTGCACCTTTTTCCAAATGGACCTTAGCCTGGCCGTAAAAGCAGGCGTTCCGGAATCTCCACAGGGAACAGTAGTAGAAAAAGAATTGGATTTTGGGTGAAACCCGAAGTTGCAGAAAAACGGGGATGTGTGAATAGTAGAATGGCAAGAATTATTGTACGCAAATTCTGCCCAGGGCAGGAGAGAGGACCAATTGTCGTGAAATTTAGACACATAAATGCGCAAAAACTGTTCCAGAGCTTGGTTCGTCCTCTCTGTCTGTCCATTCGACTGAGGATGATATGCTGAAGACAGACTGATAGAGATCCCGATGGACTTACAAAAGGCTTTCCAAAACCGGGCAATAAACTGGGATCCTCGATCTGATACTATATCTTCAGGAGTCCCATGAAGACGAAAAATATGCGTCAAAAACAAGGTGGCCAGGGTCCTGGCATCCGGTAGCTTGGGCAAAGATATAAAATGTGCCATCTTACTGAACCGATCGACCACTACCAGGATGGTGTTATGTCCTGCGGATACTGGTAGGTCAACAATGAAATCCATCGACAGATGGGTCCAAGGTCTGCTCGGTGCCGGCAAAGGTAACAATAGCCCAGAAGGACGGTTCCTATCGGTCTTGTTTTTAGCACACTCAGGACAAGCCCGAACATAATTCTCCACATCGTTTGACAAGGTGGGCCACCACAACCAACGAGAAAGAACCTCAATAGTCCTACGGATTCCCGGATGGCCAGCAGAGCAGTTGTTGTGGCCTTCAATGAGAACAGATTTCCTTAAATGGACGGGGACAAATAATTTGTTGACCGGTGTCTGAACTGGAGCGATTCTCTGGAAGCGCCGGATGGTTGCTCCTAGATCCTGGGTGAGACCAAGATGAACAGCAGTTGTAGGAACAATAGACAATGGTTCCGGAGACTGAGGATGATGGGCCAAAAAACTTCGGGACAAGGAATCGGCCTTAGTATTTTTTGAACCTGGACGGTATGTAATAATAAATTTGAATCTGGTGAAAAATAGGGCCCAGCGGGCCTGCCTAGGATTTAGAGTTTTAGCGGTCTGAATGTATTGGAGGTTTTTATGGTCCGTGAAGATGGTGATGGTATGGGTAGCTCCCTCTAACCAATGCCGCCATTCCTCCAGTGCCAACTTAATGGCCAACAATTCACGATTGCCGACATCATAATTACATTCGGCCGCTAGAAATTTTTTAGAAAAGAAAGCACAAGGATGTAATTTTTTGCTCCTTGGGTCTTTTTGAGAAAGGATAGCGCCAGCACCGATATCAGAAGCGTCCACCTCTACAATGAATGGAAGTTCCGGATCAGGATGTCTCAGCACTGGAGCAGAAATGAACGCGGCTTTGAGTGCCAAGAAACTCGCCAATGCCTCCGAAGGCCACTTCGCTGGGTTAGCTCCCTTCCGAGTGAGAGCAGTGATAGGAGCTACTAATGAGGAAAAAGAGTCAATGAACCTACGATAATAATTCGCGAATCCGAGGAACCTCTGAATCGCCTTCAGATTAGTCGGGAGGACCCAATCCTGGATTGCTTGAACTTTGGCAGGGTCCATGGCGAATCCTGTTGAGGAGATGATATATCCCAGGAATGACACGGTGCCCACCTCAAATTCACATTTTTCCCTTTTTGCATAAAGGTGATGTTCCCGCAATTTCAGCAGAACTTGTCGAACATGCTGACGGTGCTGAAGTAAAGACTCTGAGTAGATTAAAATATCATCCAGATACACAACTACCGTTTTACCCAGGAACTCTCGTAAAACGTCGTTGATCAGGTCCTGGAACACCGCCGGGGCGTTGCATAACCCGAATGGCATCACGAGATATTCATAATGTCCCGACTGGGTATTGAAGGCAGTCTTCCATTCATCCCCTTTCCTGATTCGAATAAGATTGTACGCCCCTCTGAGGTCAATCTTCGAGAATATAGTGGCAGATTTTAATTGATCAAACAAGACCGAGATCAATGGTAACGGATACATATTCTTAATAGTGATGTTATTCAGTCCACGGAAATCGATGCACGGTCTAAGACTGCCGTCTTTTTTTGACACGAAGAAACAACCTGCTCCTACGGGAGATTTAGAAGGACGTATGAATCCTTTTTTCAGGTTTTCCTCCACATATAGCTCCATGGCCTGAGTTTCTGGAATGGACAGGGAGTATAACCGCCCTTTGGGCAACTTGGAACCCGGGACTAAATCAATGGCGCAGTCATACTCCCGATGAGGTGGAATGGACTCAGCTTTTCTTTTGCAGAACACATCAGAGAAGTCCTGGTAGGGTACCGGCAACAAGTCTGGACTAGGCTGTAAGATTCTAAGCGGCAGGTTCAAGCAAGACGTGGAACACTCGGGACTCCAACGAGTAATCTCTCCACTTTCCCAGTTGATAAGGGGATTGTGACTGCGAAGCCAGGGATACCCCAATATCAAAGGAGCAGAGGGACAACTAATGAGATAGAAGGAGAGCTCCTCTGTATGGAGAACTCCTACAGTCAACCGAACCATTGGAGTCCTAGCGAGAATCCGTCCCCCAGGCAAGGGGTTACCATCCAAACCACACGTGGTGATGCTTGATCCTAGCCTGATATGCGGAATATCAAGCGTCTGAGCCAAATGTATATCCAGGAAATTACCAGCCGCACCACTGTCAAGAAAAGCTTTCAGGTCCATGGATCTCCCACGGAAAGTTAAACGTCCAGGGACTAATAAAGAATTTTCTGAAGAGGTAATCTGAAAACCCAAGCGCACCTCTTCACCTGCACTTAGGCTTTGGAGTTTCCCGGTTTATTGGGACATGAGCGAACTAAGTGGCCTGTCTGACCACAATACATACACAGGCCTAGTGAGCGTCTTCTGGAGCGCTCCTCCGGAGGCAAGCGGTAAGCGCCCAATTGCATGGGTTCAGAGGAATCGGGCAGAGTGTTGTTGTTGGAGCTAGTGAAAACGTCCATTGGAACAGAGGACTCCCGTTCAGCCTTCCTCTCTCTGATCCGACGATCAATTTTTATGACAAGTTGCATCAGGTTCTCCAGCGTGTCAGATATCGGATACTGGACTAAGGAGTCCTTAATTTGCTCGGTAAGTCCTAAGCGGAATTGACTTCGCAATGCGGGGTCGTTCCAAGCGCTATCCGTGGACCATCGCCGAAACTCCGCACAATACTCTTCCGCTGAGCGACGTCCCTGCCTTAGCGTACGGAGATGGGCCTCAGCTGAGGCTACCCTGTCCGGGTCATCATATAATAACCCCAACGCTTGAAAAAAGGCATCCACAGACTGTAAGGCTGGACTTGTGGAAGGCAAGGAGAAGGCCCAAGACTGAGGGTCGCCCTGGAGTAATGAGATGATGATCCCTACCCTCTGTTGTTCGGAACCAGAGGAACGTGGTTTCAGACGAAAGTACAACTTGCAGCTCTCTTTGAAATTACGGAAAGCTGGCCTGCTTCCAGAGAATCGGTCAGGCAAATTCATCTTAGGCTCCGATGTGTCACCAGCGGGAACTTGCTGGGGCTGCCGGCCTCTGGAAGCCTCTTCTTGGACTGCCAGGCGCTGGGATAAAGCCTGCACCACTTGAGAAACCGCCTGTATCTGGTTAGCCAGAATCTGGGCTGGGGACAGATTCGACTCCTCTCCGTCCATGGCCGTACGATACCAATCTTCCTGGCCGGTTATAATGTTAGGAACTCCCAAGTCAGTACAGTGAAACTCGGGAACTACTCAGAAGGCCAGGTGTTCGCTGGAGCCCCTAGTGGTGGGGACAGACTGGGCTGCAGGCCGACTGAGGGTCGAGTAGCGTATACTGACTTAAAGGAGTTTCCCAGAAGTGGAGTGATTGGTGAACTGTAGTAAAAGAGGAATCCAAGGTCCAAAGGTCACAGGCACAGAAGCAATATCCAAGGGCAAGCAAAAGGGTCAAACTCACAGGCAGAGAAGCGAAATCCGAATTCCAGGCAAAAAGGTCAGGGTCAGAAGAGAAGGGTCAAAGGTCCAATAACAAGCAGGGGTCAAACACGGGTGGTCAAATCTACGGTAACAGGAACCTAAATGGATAGCACAAGCAGGCAGCAGGACTGAGGACAGAACGCTATAACCGGCAATGAGGCAGCAGACCTCATTGCCTTAAATACATAGTTGGCCCAATCAAAACTTACATGCACCCCTGCAGACTTAACGAGAACATAGTACCAGACCAATCAGGGCTAATCCCTGATAGGTGCACCCAGATGCAGGCTAATGCCTGTAACTATTCCCCTAATTAGCCCACAGGCTGTGTCCACTTTTGCGCATGCGCCCGGCTTCTAACAGCACCGGGACGCAGCGCTATGTAACAGGCGTCCGGCCGTTGCCTTGGCAACGGCCGGGTAGGAAGGGGAAGTGACGTCCCGGTCGTCATGGTGACGGCCGGGACACTGGAGCAGGTAGGAAGCGAGCCGCGGCGGCTGTGAGTACCGCCGCGGCTCGTGACAATTACTAGTTAAAGGAGGGAGGACTGGAGTATACACTAGTTGCTTTACTTTCTTTGAGGTTAATAATAACTCTCTCTTTTCCAAACAGGTCTCCAACTAGAACCAGCCATGCAGCAAGTGAGGTAAAGATTCCAGCAACAACACCAGGTAGTCAAAGCTCCAAGAACAGGTTCAAGAGAGCAGCACAGGGTTGGAGAATGGTCTAGTGTTTGTATAGGGCTAGGCAGGCCCCCACAGTAGTATGGCTACTTCTCCTCCGGCAGCGTGCACCGTTGGTAGGCAGCATCTACTCCCACCAGGACCGGACTGGGACTAAAATCAGCCCTGGCATTTAAAGTACACAGGCCCACCTCAGTTACAGTAGAAAAGAAACTTTGTTCCGCTGCACATCGGCGGCGCCGAAGAAGGCGTGACCACATTGTGTAGTTGGTGTGATCAACATGGGGCATTGATACATACATTATAATAAACCATTACATTTATCACGCCCTCCTAGCCACATCACGCTATCCTCCCAGGAACATTATGACACCCCCAGCCCACTCTACTTATCTATGCTTCTGGTGCTGCTGACATTCATAAGGGTGGGAACTTCCTGTAGAGTGAGCAGGGAAGCTCTTTGTCTCACGAGATTACAAAATCTTGTGATACTTAGAGCTCCACGGCTTGCTCTGCAGGCTGTCTCCTTTCTAGGAACTGGGAGCAGCTATCAGTTCCCTTCCACTAACAAGAGGTGGATTAAGGCTCAGGGGCCCTGGGTATTTAAGACCTCAGGGCCTCTATTATGTAACATGGTTATCATTTTAGATAAATACACAGGCACTACTGTTAGAAGCACACAGCTCTGCCTTCACAAACAGTACATTGTGAAGCGGGACATACCTCCCAACTGTCCTTGCAGTCGGACCAAATCCTGACTAAGTGAGACAGTCACCCAAATTCAGGACTGCCCCACCAGATTCAGGACTGTCCTGCTACCTGACTTGGTCACTTTCACCACTTGTAGCAACTGGTTTCTTTAGCTCAGTTCATTCTTGTATTAATTCGGGAATATTGGATGCCCTATTTTAAAAATAAAATGGGTACATGAGATTTAGAAAACTCCAACCAGCCCTGGTGTTAAAACAATAGCATTCGCGTTTTATAATTAGGCCTCCCTCCAGTCCCCACAATAATAATATTCACATTTAATAAGTAGACCTATTTCCCTCCAACCAGCCCCAACATTAAATTAACAGCATACCCATTTACTCAAAACATATTTCCCTCCCTCCAAACAGTCCCAGCAATAAATTAAATAGCATTAAAGTTTAATAAATAAAGCCATTTTGCACAACCATCTCTGGCAAAAATTCATATTCACATATAATAAATAGCCATCCTCCCCAAAATCAGTCTCATGTTCAATCAATAGCCCTAAACCACCCCAGCATTAAATTAAAGGTTCCTTCACCTCATCTTAAATAATTAGCCCCCACCTACACTCCACCACTAAATTGCCTACCTCCCACACTATATTAAGTAGAGATGCTCACTGACACCCGTGTTTTGGTTTTGGATCTGGATTACCGTTGTGTTTTGGTTTTGCCAAACCGCCCTTGCGTGTTTTGGTTTTGTTTTGCAATTTGTTCTATTCTATTTTGACCACCTCCTAGGTCACAATATGATTTTCATATATTTTCAAAGAAAAATTGCTGCAGTTCTTGCCAGTGATAAAAAAAAAAACGCCATTGTCATGCCTGGGCATAAGACCAAAAATCCACAACTTAAGTGTGGAATTATTTTTACACAAATTCTGACAACAGTTGTCTAGCCATTTGTAGCGTTTTTAAAGCCACACTCAGTAGAGGTAGGGAGCTACAGAAGTTTAACGTGTGAAATAAAACAAAGTAAATGTGCTAGCTATATTTTAATTGTAGATTAAATACTTAATTTGATTTGCAAGGATCCAAGAGCTATCTCCTTCAGTTTCTCTGGCAACTGCTTGTTGTACAAAAAATTGCTTTCCCAAGACACCCAGGGCTAAATGTATCAAACTGAGAGTTTGAAAAGTGGACATGTTGCCTATAGCAACCAATCAGGTTCTAGCTATCATTTTGTAGAATGTACTAAATAAATGATAACTAGAATCTGATTGGTTTTTCAAACCCGCCGGAAAAATCTCAGCTTGATACATTTACCCCCCAGTGGTGATGCAGATGATTCCGCACAACATTTTGATATTTGCTCTGCTGTAAAAGAATTGCCCAAAAATCGTGACAGCTCTGGCCTAAAATCAACTACTAATTCCATTAAGGCCATTATCGGCAATTACATCATAGTACACAGACTTCTATTATGGCGGGATGAATTAGTATTGTTTGAGAAAGATTAGCACTGAACCCTGCCACCTATCCTGTTTCTGAGTGAGCTATGGTACAATAAAATGTAACTGCAGATTTAGACCAAGACTGTCAGCCCTATTATTTCTATTTCAGCAATTACAATTAGCAATGGAGCAATGGAGCTCTTCTCTTTGGGTGTTACCTATATAACGCAGTAGAATTTGCCTGCAAATTCTATAGACAAGCCTGCTTGTCTTCCTCTTCATCAATGACTCTTAGCAATTAGAGATGAGCGGGCTCGGATATCTGAAATCCGAGCCCACCCGAACATTGCCGATCCGAGTCGGATCCGAGACAGATCCGGGTATTGGCGCCAAATTCAAATATGAAACTGAGGCTCTGACTCATAATCCCGTTGTCGGATCTCGCGATACTCGGATCCTATAAATTCCCCGCTAGTCGCCGCCATCTTCACTCGGGCATTGATCAGGGTAGAGGGAGGGTGTGTTAGGTGGTCCTCTGTCCTGGTAGATCTCGTGCTGTGCTGTTTAGTTCTGTGCTGTGCTGTGCTGTGCTGTGCTGTGCTGTGCTGTGCTGTGCTGTGCTGTGCTGTGTTCTGCAGTATCAGTCCAGTGGTGCTGTGTGCTGTGCTCTGTCCTTCTGAGGTCAGTGGTGCTGCTGGGTCCAGTGCTGTGTCCTGTTCAGTCCAGTGGTGCTGTGTCCTGTGCTCTGTGCTTCTAAGGGCATAGTTATTTCCCCAATATTCCCCTGTGTTTAAAAAAATAAAAAAAAGTTATTTAAAAAAATACCAAAAACTAATTTAATTTTTTTTAATTACCACAAAATTTGCACAACCAATCCTGCAGTATAAGCCCATTGGTACTGCAATATTACCAAGTTCACACATTCAGCAGTAAAAGTCCAGTGGTACTGCAATATTACAAAGTTTACACATTCTGCAGTATCAGTCCAGTGGTGCTGTGTCCTGTGCTCTGTCCTGCTGAGTTCCGTAGTGCTGCTGGGTCCTGTGCCGTGTCCTGTTCAGTCCAGTGGTGCTGTGTCCTGTGCTCTGTGCTTCTAAGGGCATAGTTATTTCCCCATTATTCCCAAGTTTTTAAAAAATAAAAAAAAAGTAAAAAAAAAATTACAATTAAAAATTAAAAAAAAAAAATATATAATTATAACCAAATTTGCAAAACCAATCCAGCAGTATAAGTCCATTGGTACTGCAATATTACAAAGTTCACACATTCTGCAGTATCAGTCCAGTGGTGCTGTGTCCTGTGCTCTGTCCTGCTGAGTTCCGTAGTGCTGCTGGGTCCTGTGCCGTGTCCTGTTCAGTCCAGTGGTGCTGTGTCCTGTGCTCTGTGCTTCTAAGGGCATAGTTATTTCCCCATTATTCCCAAGTTTTTAAAAAATAAAAAAAAAGTAAAAAAAAATAAAAAATTTAAAAAAAAAAAATATATAATAATTATTATAACCAAATTTGCAAAACCAATACAGCAGTATAAGTCCATTGGTACTGCAATATTACCAAGTTCACACATTCTGCAGTATCTTGTGCTACATATAATGGAGACCAAAAATTTGGAGGATAAAGTAGGGAAAGATCAAGACCCACTTCCTCCTAATGCTGAAGCTGCTGCCACTAGTCATGACATAGACGATGAAATGCCATCAACGTCGTCTTCCAAGCCCGATGCCCAATCTCGTAGTACCGGGCATGTAAAATCCAAAAAGCCCAAGTTAAGAAAAAGTAGCAAAAAGAGAAACTTAAAATCATCTGAGGAGAAACGTAAAGTTGCCAATATGCCATTTACGACACGGAGTGGCAAGGAACGGCTTAGGCCCTGGCCCGTGTTCATGACTAGTGGTTCAGCTTCACCCACGGATCTTAGCCCTCCTCCTCCTCCCCCCCCTACAAAAAATTGAAGAGAGTTATGCTGTCAGCAACAAAACAGCAAACAACTCTGCCTTCTAAAGAGAAATTATCACAAATCCACAAGGCGAGTCCAAGGGTGTTGGTGGTTGTCAAGCCTGACCTTCCCATCACTGTACGGGAAGAGGTGGCTCGGGAGGAGGCTATTGATGATGTAGCTGGCGCTGTGGAGGAACTTGATGATGAGGATGGTGATGTGGTTATTGTACATGAGGCACCAGGGGGGGAAACAGCTGATGTCCATGGGATGAAAAAGCCCATCGTCATGCCTGGTCAGAAGACCAAAAAATGCACCTCTTCGGTCTGGAGTTATTTTTATCCAAATCCAGACAACCAATGTATGGCCATATGTAGCTTATGTAAAGCTCAAATAAGCAGGGGTAAGGATCTTGCCCACCTAGGAACATCCTCCCTTATACGTCACCTGAATAACCTTCATAGTTCAGTGGTTAGTTCAGGAACTGGGGCTAGGACCCTCATCGGTACAGGGACACCTAAATCCCGTGGTCCAGTTGGATACACACCAGCAACACCCTCCTCGTCAACTTCCTCCACAATCTCCATCAGATTCAGTCCTGCAGCCCAAGTCAGCAGCCAGACTGAGTCCTCCTCAATACGGGATTCATCCGAGGAATCCTGCAGCGGTACGCCTACTACTGCCACTGCTGCTGTTGCTGCTGTTAGTCGGTCATCTTCCCAGAGGGGAAGTCGTAAGACCGCTAAGTCTTTCACAAAACAATTGACCGTCCAACAGTCGTTTGCCATGACCACAAAATACGATAGTAGTCACCCTATTGCAAAGCGTATAACTGCGGCTGTAACTGCAATGTTGGTGTTAGACGTGCGCCCGGTGTCCGCCATCAGTGGAGTGGGATTTAGAGGGTTGATGGAGGTATTGTGTCCCCGGTACCAAATCCCCTCGAGATTCCACTTCACTAGGCAGGCGATACCAAAAATGTACAGAGAAGTACGATCAAGTGTCCTCAGTGCTCTAAAAAATGCGGTTGTACCCACTGTCCACTTAACCACGGACATGTGGACAAGTGGTTCTGGGCAAACGAAGGACTATATGACTGTGACAGCCCACTGGGTAGATGCATCCCCTTCCGCAGCAACAGCAACAGCTGCATCAGTAGCAGCAACTACAAAATGGCGGCTCGTGCAAAGGCAGGCAACATTGTGCATTACAGGCTTTAATAAGAGGCACAATGCTGACAACATATTAGAGAAAATGAGGGAAATTATCTCCCAGTGGCTTACCCCACTTAGACTCTCATGGGGATTTGTGGTGTCAGACAATGCCAGTAACATTGTGCGGGCATTAAATATGGGCAATTTCCAGCACGTCCCATGTTTTGCCCACACCATTAATTTGGTGGTGCAGCATTACCTCAAGAGTGACAGGGGTGTGCAGGAGATGCTTGCGGTGGCGCGCAAAATTGCTGGACACTTTCGGCATTCAGCCAGTGCCTACCGCAGACTAGAGGCACATCAAAAAAGCATGAACCTGCCCTGCCATCACCTCAAACAAGAGGTTGTGACGCGCTGGAACTCCACCCTCTATATGCTGCAGAGGATGGAGGAGCAGCAAAAGGCCATTCAGGCCTACACAGCCACCTACGACATAGGCAAAGGAGTGGGGATGCGCCTGAGTCAAGCGCAGTGGAGACTGATTTCCGTGTTGTGCAAGGTTCTGCAGCCATTTGAACTTGCCACACGAGAAGTCAGTTCCGACACTGCCAGCTTGAGTCAGGTCATTCCCCTGATCAGGCTGTTGCAGAAGCAGCTGGAGAAAGTGAGGGAGGAGCTGATAAGCCATTGCGATTACACCAAGCATGTAGCTCTTGTGGATGTAGCCCTTCGTACGCTTTGCCAGGATCCGAGGGTGGTCACTCTTTTAAAGTCAGAGGAATACATTCTGGCCACCGTGCTCGATCCTCGGTTTAAAGCGTATGTTGTGTCTCTGTTTCCGGCGGACACAAGTCTACAGCGGTGCAAAGACCTGCTGGTCAGGAGATTGTCCTCTGAAGAGGACCGTGACATGCCAACAGCTCCACCCTCATTTTCTTACACATCTATGGCTGCGAGGAAAAAGCTCAGTTTTCCCAAAAGAGGCGCTGGCGGGGATGCTGATAACATCTGGTCCGGACTGAAGGACCTGCCAACCATTGCAGACATGTCTACTCTCGCTGCATTGGATGCTGTCACAATAGAAAAAATTGTGGATGATTACTTTGCTGACACCATCCAAGTAGACATGTCAGACAGTCCATATTGTTACTGGCAGGAAAAAAAGGCAGTTTGGAAGCCCCTGTACAAACTGGCTCTATTTTACCTGAGTTGTCCCCCCTCCAGTGTGTACTCGGAAAGAGTTTTTAGTGCAGCGGGGAACCTGGTCAGTGAGCGGCGAAGGAGGTTGCTTCCTCAGAACGTTGAAAAAATGATGTTTATAAAAATGAATAATCAATTCCTCAATGAAGTACAGCACTGCCCTCCAGACAGTACAGAGGGACGTGTGGTTGTGGAGTCCAGCGGGGACGAATTGATAATGTGTGATGAGGAGGAGGTACACACTGTAGGGGGAGAGGAATCAGAGGTTGAGGATGAGGACGACATCTTGCCTCAGTAGAGCCTGTTTAGTCTGTACAGGGAGAGATGAATAGCTTTTTTTGGTGTGGGGGCCCAAACAAACCAATCATTTCAGCCAAAGTTGTTTGGTAGGCCCTGTCGCTGAAATGATTGGTTTGTTAAAGTGTGCATGTCCTATTTCAACAACATAAAGGTGGGTGTGAGGGCCCAAGGACAATTCCATCTTGGACCTTTTTTTTTTGCATTATATGACCAATCAACAGTCGTTTGCCATGTTCAAAAAGTAAAACCAAATTTAAAAAAATACAAGAAATTAAACCAAAAGTAAAATGCCGTGTCATAATTTAAAACAAGAGGTATTGACGTGCTCTAAAACTACTGTATTGTTGTTTATATTTTATAAACACTACACTTGAAAGCTTGAGTCTTTCAATAAAAAAGTAACTGTTCATTGCACGACTATGTGCAACAGGGACAGTTTTTTGGGTTTACAAAGTCAAACAATAACACTTCGACCCTGTCTGTCTGGGATCTCAATGACGAATTGTCTGTACCATGTTTGGAGGAGGTATTGTGGCCCCGGTATCAAATTGGGTACCGGGGCCACCCCACTATGCAGTCCAGATACTTGTTTGGTGGAATTCTGACACGTGGAGGGTTTTTTAATTATATAGTGGCCTCGGTACCAAATTGTGTACCGGGGCCACCACACTACGCAGTCCAGATACTTGTTTGGTGGAATTCAGACCAGTTGAGGGTTTTATTATTATTATATTGTGTGGACCACTCTATCTATAGTATACCACACTACAACTCTATATACCACTCTATTTCATACTTTAATTCTATTTCATACTTTAATTCTATTTCATACTTTAATTCTATTTCATACTTTAATTCTATTACTAATTACCATAAAGAGGAACAAAATAAACCAATTTTACCAAAAGTATAATATGATACTTGTTTGGTGGAATTCTGACACGTGGAGGGTTTTTTAATTATATTGTGGCCTCGGTACCAAATTGTGTACCGGGGCCACCACACTACGCAGTCTAGATAGATAGATGCGTATCATAGATAAAGTACATTCAGTGGTGTGGGGCAAATTGAAAAATATTCAAAATGCACTGACATTATCAAAAACAAGAGGTTGTCACACGCTAAAACTCCAACATGTATATGATGGAGAGGATGGAGGAGCAGCCGTATGTGTAGTGTAATGCAGACCTGTTGAAGGTTTTTTATATATTTTATTGTGGTGCCCAGTGCCCACTCCTCTACGCAGTCCAGGTACATTTATTGGTGCGATTCATAAAAGTTCAGGGTTTTTAAGATATTGTGGTGACCCACTCCTCTACGCAGTCCAGGTACATTTATTGGTGCGATTCATAAAAGTTCAGGGTTTTTAATATATTGTGGTGACCCACTCCTCTACGCAGTCCAGGTACATTTATTGGTGCGATTCATAAAAGTTCAGGGTTTTTAAGATATTGTGGTGACCCACTCCTCTACGCAGTCCAGGTACATTTATTGGTGCGAATCATAAAAGTTCAGGGTTTTTAATATATATTGTGGTGACCCACTCCTCTACGCAGTCCAGGTACATTTATTGGTGCGATTCATAAAAGTTCAGGGTTTTTAATATATTGTGGTGACCCACTCCTCTACGCAGTCCAGGTACATTTATTGGTGCGATTCATAAAAGTTCAGGGTTTTTAAGATATTGTGGTGACCCACTCCTCTACGCAGTCCAGGTACATTTATTGGTGCGAATCATAAAAGTTCAGGGCTTTTAATATATATTGTGGTGACCCACTCCTCTACGCAGTCCAGGTACATTTATTGGTGCGATTCATACAAGTTCAGGGTTTTTAAGATATTGTGGTGACCCACTCCTCTACGCAGTCCAGGTACATTTATTGGTGCGATTCATAAAAGTTCAGGGTTTTTAATATATTGTGGTGACCCACTCCTCTACGCAGTCCAGGTACATTTATTGGTGCGAATCATAAAAGTTCAGGGTTTTTAATATATATTGTGGTGACCCACTCCTCTACGCAGTCCAGGTACATTTATTGGTGCGATTCATAAAAGTTCAGGGTTTTTAAGATATTGTGGTGACCCACTCCTCTACGCAGTCCAGGTACATTTATTGGTGCGATTCATAAAAGTTCAGGGTTTTTAATATATTGTGGTGACCCACTCCTCTACGCAGTCCAGGTACATTTATTGGTGCGATTCATAAAAGTTCAGGGTTTTTAATATATTGTGGTGACCCACTCCTCTACGCAGTCCAGGTACATTTATTGGTGCGAATCATAAAAGTTCAGGGTTTTTAATATATATTGTGGTGACCCACTCCTCTACGCAGTCCAGGTACATTTATTGGTGCGATTCATAAAAGTTCAGGGTTTTTAAGATATTGTGGTGACCCACTCCTCTACGCAGTCCAGGTACATTTATTGGTGCGATTCATAAAAGTTCAGGGTTTTTAATATATTGTGGTGACCCACTCCTCTACGCAGTCCAGGTACATTTATTGGTGCGAATCATAAAAGTTCAGGGTTTTTAATATATATTGTGGTGACCCACTCCTCTACGCAGTCCAGGTACATTTATTGGTGCGATTCATAAAAGTTCAGGGTTTTTAAGATATTGTGGTGACCCACTCCTCTACGCAGTCCAGGTACATTTATTGGTGCGATTCATAAAAGTTCAGGGTTTTTAATATATTGTGGTGACCCACTCCTCTACGCAGTCCAGGTACATTTATTGGTGCGATTCATAAAAGTTCAGGGTTTTTAATATATTGTGGTGACCCACTCCTCTACGCAGTCCAGGTACATTTATTGGTGCGATTCATAAAAGTTCAGGGTTTTTAATATATATTGTGGTGACCCACTCCTCTACGCAGTCCAGGTACATTTATTGGTGCGATTCATAAAAGTTCAGGGTTTTTAATATATATTGTGGTGACCCACTCCTCTACGCAGTCCAGGTACATTTATTGGTGCGATTCATAAAAGTTCAGGGTTTTTAATATATTGTGGTGACCCACTCCTCTACGCAGTCCAGGTACATTTATTGGTGCGATTCATAAAAGTTCAGGGTTTTTAATATATTGTGGTGACCCACTCCTCTACGCAGTCCAGGTACATTTATTGGTGCGATTCATAAAAGTTCTGGGTTTTTAAGATATTGTGGTGACCCACTCCTCTACGCAGTCCAGGTACATTTATTGGTGCGATTCATAAAAGTTCAGGGTTTTTAATATATTGTGGTGACCCACTCCTCTACGCAGTCCAGGTACATTTATTGGTGCGATTCATAAAAGTTCAGGGTTTTTAATATATTGTGGTGACCCACTCCTCTACGCAGTCCAGGTACATTTATTGGTGCGATTCATAAAAGTTCAGGGTTTTTAATATATATTGTGGTGACCCACTCCTCTACGCAGTCCAGGTACATTTATTGGTGCGATTCATAAAAGTTCAGGGTTTTTAATATATATTGTGGTGACCCACTCCTCTACGCAGTCCAGGTACATTTATTGGTGCGATTCATAAAAGTTCAGGGTTTTTAATATATTGTGGTGACCCACTCCTCTACGCAGTCCAGGTACATTTATTGGTGCGATTCATAAAAGTTCAGGGTTTTTAATATATTGTGGTGACCCACTCCTCTACGCAGTCCAGGTACATTTATTGGTGCGATTCATAAAAGTTCTGGGTTTTTAAGATATTGTGGTGACCCACTCCTCTACGCAGTCCAGGTACATTTATTGGTGCGAATCATAAAAGTTCAGGGTTTTTAATATATATTGTGGTGACCCACTCCTCTACGCAGTCCAGGTACATTTATTGGTGCGAATCATAAAAGTTCAGGGTTTTTAATATATATTGTGGTGACCCACTCCTCTAGGCAGTCCAGGTACATTTATTGGTGCGATTCATAAAAGTTCTGGGTTTTTAAGATATTGTGGTGACCCACTCCTCTACGCAGTCCAGGTACATTTATTGGTGCGATTCATAAAAGTTCAGGGTTTTTAAGATATATTGTGGTGACCCACTCCTCTACGCAGTCCAGGTACATTTATTGGTGCGATTCATAAAAGTTCAGCATTTTTAATATATATTGTGGTGACCCACTCCTCTACGCAGTCCAGAAAGATACCTTGTTGCAACGTTTTGGACTAATAACTATATTGTGAGGTGTTCAGAATACACTGTAAATTAGTGGAAATGCTTGTTATTGAATGTTATTGAGGTTAATAATAGCCTAGGAGTGAAAATAAGCCCAAAAACTTGATTTTTAAACTTTTTATGTTTTTTTGCAAAAAAATCCGAATCCAAAACCTTAAATCCGAACCGAGACCTTTCGTCAAGTGTTTTGCGAGACAAATCCGAACCTCAAAAATAACGAAAATCCGGATCCAAAACACAAAACACGAGACCTCAAAAGTCGCCGGTGCACATCCCTATTAGCAATTGAGCACTCGTCTTTGGGTGTATATCACACCCAAACATTATTAGTGCAAATTAGGAAAAATACAGTTTAATCCCTGTTAGGCCCTCCATTATCCTTTGCATGTTAATAGTAGGATTGGTTGGAGTTATGGACAAGGTCACACATTTTTATGTCAAATCCTTCAAACCAGCCCAGATGTCAAACTGTTGTGGTCTGCCACCTGCGTCATACCTGCTTGTGTATGGAAAGTGCAAATTGGTGCCAGAACCTCACGTGCCAGAACTGCTGCCACTGGTGCAGGACTTACACAACCAACCGCTTCCTCATCAGCGCCCTCGTCGGCTACCCAAATCTCCCCCTCATCCTCTTCTAATTCCAAAGTGTCATCCTCACTTGGTGTATCTCCGGCTATACTCGGGCTGTTCAGGCACACATCAGCAGAACTGCTGAAAGGGCTCTTCTTTATGGGTACATTATCAGAATGCTCACGATTAGACATACCACTGGACTCTCCACAGGGATTGGTGTCATTTCTGATTCTGAGCATACATTATCCTCTAATGCCTTACTGTTTTCTTGCAGCTCGGCTTTCACACGTAACAGTTGTGCACCACTTTTACACTCCAAATTACTTGGTCTTGTTTGGTCACGAGTGACCGTACAAGAAGAAGGCTCGGTAACATTTTTTGATCTCCCACTAATAGAGAAAGGCGAAGGCCTCATTCTTTCATTGCCACTGCGTGTGTAGAATGACATGTTGGCAATTTTTTTTTATTGGCACTTAACTTTTCCTCAGTTACACTTCTTTTTCGCTTCAACACGGTAAAAAAAATTTGGGTGTGTGTTTTTTTCCCTGATCTAAAAAGACTATGTACTTTTACATTGCCTTTACCAGATGACGTACTGGGAACACTACCATCAGGACTGGTGACAGAACCTGGTTGCTGATTCTGCTCATATGTGGACTGCTTTGAATCCATTTTAATGAGCCCAAACCACTTGTAGTGCCAAAAATTGTATAGATACTGCTGATAAATATCACTTTTGACAGCCAGAAAAATTAGTGTTTCACACTGGGGAATATGGGACACCCCAAAGCACTTGTAGTGCAATTTTTTTTTAGAAATACCGCTGACAAATATCACTTTTGACAGCCAGAAAAATTGTTTCACAATGGGGAATATGGGACACCCCAAAGCACTTGTAGTGCAAATTTTTTTTAGAAATACTGCTGACAAATATGACTTTTGACAGCCAGAAAAATTAGTCTAAAACACTGGGGAATATGGGAGACCCCACGATGACGTTTTGCCTCGATTTCGATTCCGAATGGGCGGGAGAGTCGGCTCGATACTCGGATAGGCGAAATTCGGATGGATTCGGATCTCGGGGAACCGAGCCCGCCCATCTCTAATATTAAGATACTCACTTCCCTCACATATTATATTAAAATACTGCGCGAGCACACACATGCACACTATATGAACATGGCCAAACATGCACACTATATGAACATGGGGCCACACACACGCACACTAAAGCAACATGGGGCCACACATGCACACTAAAGCAACATGGGGCCACACATGCACACTATAGCAACATGGGGCCACACATGAACACTATAGCAACATGGGGCCACACATGCACACTATAGCAACATGGGGCCACACATGCACACTATAGCAACATGGGGCCACAAACGCACACTATAGCAACACAGACACACACTATAGCCACACACAGACATATACTACAATCACACAGACATACACTATAACACTTACCTTGTTACATCCTTCCTGTATGCTGGTCAGCGAACGGAGAGTCAGTGACTGCCACCTATGCAAGTAATCACATAGGACGGCACCTGGTATGTGGTGCCTTCCCAAGTAATTACTTACATGGGTGGCAGTCACTGACTCTCCGTCCGCCGAGCAGCGCGCAGAGTGCTGCTGCTCGGCGGACATGGGGACCGGCCCATCTGACCATCGCCCCTTCTGGCATTTGCCAGAAGTGCCAGATGGCCAGTCCGGCCCTGACTCCCACCAAGATTGGGGCAGTGGAGTGCCTGTGGTCTCTCCTGTTCATGGCACTAAAATTTCTAGGTCTGGCTCTGCTGGCGCTAGCAGTACTAAATGTCACTATGTCAGGGTGACCCCACGCTACTAGTGCAGTGCCACCAGTCCTGGCTGGTATAGACTAGTGCTGGTTTTCGCAATTTCAGCAGCACTTGGGCTGGTTTGGCTTTTTTGGGGTGTGGGGGTCCTTCCTTGTGCGCTCTGTTAAACTACATATTTAAATGGTTGCAAATTACACATAAATTTCGTTCAATTGCCAGAGTATTAGGTAAAACAAACACAGCTATGTACAACAAATCAACGGAGCATGCATAACGCCATTATAGAAATATTGCTGTCCAAAAGGTTTACTTTGCCATCACAATGGTACTCAAAGTGATGGGAGTGAGAAAATACTAATGTGACTTTAACATAAGAGGACTCAGTATGATTTATGACCCATGTCTCTTTCAATGTCTGACATTACAATTCAAGGATCACTAGGACAATGTTCATGACATCCTAAAACACCACTAACTGCAGAGATAAAGGAAGAATATCAGAGTACACCATATGTAACTATACACGTTACTTTTATACAACACACACAGAATATTCCAGCAGCAGCCAACCAGACTGACGCATTATCAGCCCGTCTTCCTCCTAGCCACGCCCCGTGAGTAAAGCTGACTGGGTTACCACGACAACGGAGGACCTTTCTGGAAACCTGGAGAAGCCGCTGTGACGCCGGAGAGCAGGTTAGAGAAAGTTCTGGTACAGAGAGGGCGTGGCCACAGACTCTATATATAATGAGTGAGTCGTCTGCTCTCTCTGAGTGTGAGACAGCGGCGCTTGGTGGTGAGGAGAGAACAGGCGGTGCCGCAATATAGTATTACGGGACCAGCCGAAGACGCTATAGTCAGGGCTTATTCTAAGGGGATATTCGTTGTGTCCTTGGGGACTTCATATAATTGCTGTCATTAGCGAGGAGTTCTCGACTTCTTCACGCTATCATAGAAGACTCAGGTCAGTTTTGGGGCAGGGGGTGCGGTACAGGCCACCTAGTAATCCTGATGGCCTGTAACAACATAAGGCAAGATCAGCGCAGTCAGCCCTGGGATAACGCGGGTGTTGGAACTACAAAGACCAGCATGCCGTGTCTGACAGTCCGGGTATTTTGGGACTTTTAATTTCCTAACAGCGAGAGAGTCAGCATTACAAAGCTGCAAACTTGTATACACTGCAGTCTATGAGGTTACAGTTCTGTGTAATTGATATGTAGGCATTAGATCATGTAGCTTAAATATTTTTAAACCTTGCCCCAACACACACTGACCACATAATACCAATACCAAATTACATATTTTCTCAGTGTTAAAATGGGCACAACCTTGTACTACTATCCCATTTCATTTACTTACATTCTCATGACATTTTCCATACCATCACTTCTAAATTTCTACTTCAATCACTAAATATCTTGCACTCTTTCTCTCTCATGCTCTTTGGCTCGCTCACGATCATTCGCTCGCTCTTTCTCTTTCCATATGTGGTCTCTCCTGTCCAGGACATATAGAACTTTCTCTTGGTAGCTCATTACAGCAAATATGGTATTTTTATGGACACTAAAATAAGAAAAGTATAACTGTAACATGGTCCTCCCTGTAGTTTTTCACACAAATACAGCTCCAAATATCCACCCCAAAATTTAATTGACTAGTTCTCCTGAGTCAAGGTACTCTAATTATGTGTATTATATACAAGGTTACAGTTACAGGGCCCAATAAGGTGTACATCTTAGTTTGATGCCAACCTCTTTGTGGTGTATACCACTAATGCACAACTTGCAGTATGTGATATTAGAAACTGGTGTAAACTGACTTACCGGTTTATTTGGGGTGAGAGGGATCTTCATTTTATCTGTCATTTACACATTTATTTCTTTGTGGGCGTGCAGGAGCTTGTAGCAAGGGGCTCTGATGGGTCTTTCCTTCACACATGTAAGTAAATTGCTCTTAGATCCAGGTTACTGTGGATCTTTTAGTAGCACATAGGGATTCCAGAGCATGCCATCATCACCAGGTTATCTAGTATTGTGCCATCTCTAAATATGTAAGTGCTTACATTCAGCCCGCTTTGTTCTCTTTGAATGCTGTGTGTTGATAATTGAAGGAGTAAGAACTAAATCAATCTGCTCCAGACATTTTTGTCTTGAGCTGACACTGACAATGGTGACACATGCTCTTGACAGTGTAAATTTACATTGAGTGAGCGATATAAAACCTATAAATTTAGCATTGTCAGTTGTAAATCAGTTAAACATATTGGGATGAGGTAGGTGTTTCATGAGCAAAGAAGAACCCATGGTTGCTGGGATGACTGTAATATACATACAATACACCATCTCTTTACCCATATGTGTTTCCACAGCTGTAATGCTTAATTTTAGATTCTGTTTCCATACAGGGACAGGTGTTTATGCCTGGGTCTCCTCTTTATGTAACTTTTTTATGTTTTCAGTGTGTCCCTGAGGACCAATAAGCAGCTTGCAAAACTTACTTATTTTTGATGCAGTGAGTGAATGTTGAAGTCTTGCATGCTGTTTACTGACTGGTATGTTGTCACCATTTTCAGCAGCTACAATGGTAAAGGAGACTGCATTCTACGATACCCTTTGTGTAAAACCAAGTGCCACTCCCGATGAGATCAAAAAGGCATACCGGAAGTTGGCTCTGAAATATCACCCTGACAAAAATCCTAATGAAGGGGAAAAGGTATGTGGACATAAATGGTTTTGCATAGATATACACCAATCATCCACAACAGTAAAACCACCTGCCTAATATTGTGTAGGTCCCTCTTGTGCTGCCAAAACAGCTCTGACCCATCAAGGCATGGACTGCGCAAGACCTCTGAAGGTGTCCTGTGATATTTGGCAGCAAGATGTTAGTTGCAGATCCTTTAAGTCTTGTAAGGTGGGGCCACCATGGCTCAGTTTTGTTTTTTCAGCACATCCACAGATGCTTGATTGAATTGAGATCTGGGGAATTTGGAGGCCAAGTCAACACCCTGAATTTTGTCATGTTCCTCAAACCATTCCTGAACAATTTTTGCAGGGTGCAATTAGCCTGCTGAAAAAGGCCACTGGCATCAGGGAATACGGTTTCCTTTAAGGGTTGTATTTGGTCTGCAACAATGTGTTGGGTAAGTGGTACGTTCAAAGTAACATGAATGCAAGGACAAAAGGTTACCCAGCAGAACATTGCCCAGAGCATCACACTACCTCCACCAGCTTGCCGCTTTTTTATAGTGCTCCTGGTGCCATCTCTTCCCCAGGTAAATGACTCCCACGCACCCAGCTGTCCACATGATGTAAAAGAGAACATGATTAATCAAGCTAGTCCACTTCTGGCTTGTGTCCATTGTAGGCGCTGTCGGCAGTGGACAGGGGTCAGCATGGGCACCCTGACCAGTCTGCGGCTACGCAGCCCCATATGCAGCAAGCTGAAATGCACTGTGTGTTCTGACACCTTTCTATCACAGAAAGTTTTATCATGTGGTATACTCACAAGAATAAGATTGGTCCCCAAAGCACTCCAGTCCAAACATAATCATCAAATCACTTTTATTAACATATTAAAACACTAATCGATTTATTATACTGGTCTTTAAAGGCAAAAATATTAAAATCGGGATAAGTGGAAAAAGTATAAAACTAAAATTAAAAAACATAAACGTGATGTGGGAGCTGGTATATTGTGTCTTCTCTTCAAACTGTTTACAGTATCTTTAATACTTATTGATAACCACGTGAAAATGTATCCCTATGCATGTTCTAAATGAAATTTATCCAACACGTAATATCTTGAATTTGCCTTACTATTAATATTAAACACACGTGTTTCCTCCTACATATATAAGAAATATGTACATGATAACCATATCCATGTAATGGGGGATTTAGGGGAGATCCTTGTGTATGGATGGTCCTAGAGATAATAAATCTCAGTTATAATCACCAATAAGATGTAGGCAATTATAATCTTGTCAGGCAATATTAAATACTTTCAATCAAACCAAAGAGTTGTTTATAACATTTATTATACTTTCCAATGATTGCTTAGTGTAACATGGCACTGTTTTGAAATAAATTAATTCTCTACTAAGTCAAATACGCCTATAAGACACTCGGAACCATACTGCATTAGGGTATCTTCAATATTCACTGTATTATTCTAAGGTATATGATCCTCCAAGATGTTCCTATAAATAGCTAAATGATATATGATATGATGCTCGAATGCAGTGCAGCACTGTTGGATCTGATATCCATAAGTGCCCCTGCTAGTGTTAGCCTAAAAGCAAATGCTATGTTTAGATCCTGAAGGCAATACGGTCCCCTAATATGGCAAGAGATGGTCTAATGATTTCCCTTCACTTTTCCCTTGCCTGACACCCCCCCCCCCCCATTTAGCTGCAGTAGATGCAGCTAAATGCCACTTGCCGGCCCCTTGCAGCTTTCGGGTCTATGAAGTCACAGGCACGTACACCCAGGTGGTAGAAACGTGTTTAATAATAAAGCAAATTTTTGAGATGTGATACGTATTGGATAAATTTAATTTCCAACATGCATAGAGATACATTTTCAAGTGGATATCAAGAGGTATTAAATATACTGTAAACAGTTTGAAAAGACAACACAATATACCAGCTCTCACAGCAGATTTGTTTTATTCATTTTATTTTTCTTATACTTATTTCACTTGTCTTGATTTTAATATTTTCACCTTTAAAGACTAATATAATCAATTGATTTTTTTTAATAAAAGTGATTTTATAATGTTTCGACTGGAGTGCCTGGGAGACAAACCTTAATCTTGTGTGTATACCACATGATGACAAAACTTTCTGTATGTATGAACAGTGGTTGGGAGAGCACCCTCTCATCATATTTGTTGTATATGTGATTTTTGTGAGGAGTCCAATCTTGAGCGGACCTATCGCTATCACAGCTAGCATTAACTCTTTCAGCAATTTGTGCTATAGTGGCTCTTCTGTAGGATTAGACCAGATCAGGGTAGCCTTTGCTCCCCACTATGTCAATGGTTTTAATGCTGTGGCTGATCGGTGTATATTCTTGGGTTCTTAAACAATTTAATGGCTGCTTTTATGTGTTGGATTTTATTTATTTTTGTTGTACCACTAAATATTGGTAAAAATTGAGGGAATAATATTGAGGACTTGTGCAACACAGGAAATCATGATTTGTAAAGGGTATATTAGTTCTACATGCTCAGAAGATTAGTGGAGAATTTATAATGGCAATCCACCCAACATATATCTTGGTCAAACTTTGAGCGTTACCACATATAGCATTAGATCTCCTGATTTGGTAATAGATTAAAGGACACAGCCACCATTTATTTTTTATTTATTTTTTTATTTTTTTTCCCCATTTGAGGCAAACACATTGATGCTTTTTATATGGCTCTAGGGAATTGATGCCAGTTGCAAAATGATCATGTATTTGGTTTGTTCGTATTAAAGATGTTTGATCAATACAAAGTATATTACTGGATTCTAGATATACCTGCAAAGCTGTCCAGATGTCACATAGCATGTATACAACTAATATTTTCAGTGCCCTTATAACTTCTATTAAATTACACTTTTTTTTTTTTTTTTTTTTTTCCCCCCAGTTTAAGCTAATCTCTCAGGCATATGAAGTGCTGTATGATCCTAAAAAGAGAGACCTCTATGACCAGGGTGGGGAACAAGCAATTAAGGAAGGGGGACCAAGTGGAGGAAACTTCTCTTCTCCCATGGACCTATTTGACATGTTCTTTGGTGGCGGTGGTCGCATGAACAGAGAAAAGAGAGGTAGTTTTAAACTCCAGTACATTATTACGCAATTCTCATACTAAGTTACTGTCCTGTAACTTCTCAGGCATGTGTATTATGCTGGTATTACACAAAACCAATGACATTGTTCTTAATAATGGTTGTATGATTGCTTTCTTAAGATCCCATAACTTTCTTCCTTCTGCTTTGTAAATGCCCTTCGAAGACAATTCATTTGGCTCAAAATCTGTCTTCATTAGGTAAGAATGTGGTCCACCAGTTGTCTGTATCTTTAGAAGAGCTATACAATGGAAAAAGCCGGAAGCTGGCACTACAGAAAAATTTAATCTGTAACAAGTGTGAAGGTAAGGCATGTTACCTATCTGTTTGTTGCCATCTCTTGTAGAAGACAGCAAAGTTATCAGCTGTCAGCAATATCTAGTTTTCTAATGAAGTGGCTGATAAGTAATCAATAGAATTAATCTAGCAGTAATTACTATTTTGTATATTACATATTACAATTTCGGTTATAAAGTTTTGTTTTTTTTGTTTTTCCTATGAGTAGAGTCTGTATTTTGTGGTTTATGTTGTGTTACCGTATCCCATGGACAGCTTCAGTCATTGTTCTTGGCTTTATGCTCACTAAGTAGAAGTAGGATTTAGTTAATTTCTCTTGTGTGTGAAATACAATCTGTTCCAAAAAAAAGACACTTGTTTTTGTGATTTTGGCTTTAATCAAATCCTAGTTGTTCATATTATCATGGATTTGTAAGGCGCCACAGTGTTCCACAGCGCCGTACAGTAGGATAAACAATACATGCACAAAACAGGGATATACATGGTAGGCAAAATAAATGCAGACATAAAAACAAAGGGTATGAAGGACCCTGCTCATTAAAGAGCTTACATTCTAAATGGAAGAGGGCACAGCTGAAACAAGAGGAGCTAGTGTGACTTAGAGTGGAGATGGGGATAATTGTTATGGTGCATTAGTGTGAATAGTGTTATCAATGATAAGGTCACCTCAAAAAAAAAAAAGAGATGGGTTTTCAAAGAGCTTCTAAAGATTTGAAGGCTGTGGGAAAGTCTGAGCGTGGTAGGGAATTTCATAAGTGGGGAGCAGCACAGGAGAAATCTTGTAGGTGGGAGTGAGAGGTGGTTATCGGAGACGAGACAAGGTTAAGGTCAGAGGTAGATCTAAGAGAGTGGGAGGAATAGTATTTTGATTTGAGATTTGAGATGTATGCAGGGGTAGTGATGTTGATGGCTTTGTAGGCAAGAACTTTATTCTAGAGGACATGGAGCCAGTGTAGGGATTTGCAAAGTGGTGCAACAGATGTGGAGCGGTGAGAGCAAGATCAGTCTTGCAGCAGCATTTAGGATGGATTGAAGTGTGGATGTATGGGTTTCAGAAACTCCAGATGGCAGGAGGTTGCAATAGTCAAGACGGGAGATGATGAGAGAATGGATAAGAGTTTTTGTAGCATGTTGAGTAAGAAAAGGGCGTATTCCGGCAATGTTTTTAAGGTGGAGTCGACATGACTGGGAGAGAGTCCGGATGTGAGGAATAAAGCAGGGGGCGGAGTCAAGTGTGGCACCGAGGAAGTGGGCTTGGGAGACTGAGGAAATTGTGGTGCTATTGACAGTGAGGGAGATTTGAGGTCAGGTAGTGACTCTGGCAGGAGGGAAGATAATAAGCTCTGTTTTAGACATGTTGAGCTTTAAGTAGCTTTGGGGTCAACCATGTGGAGATAGTACAGAAGGAGAGGTCAGGGGAAGAGATATAGATTTGGGTGTCATCAGTGTAGAGGTGGCATTGAAGGCCAAATGAATGAATTGGTGCTCCAAGAGAAGAGGTGTACAATGAAAAAAGTAAAGGGCCAAGAACAGAGCCTTGTTGGGACCCCATGGGATGGGAGGAGGTTCCAGAGGTAGAAACACTAAAGGAGCACTTCACTAGATAGGAAGTGAACCAGGAAAAAACTGTCACGAAGGCCAATGGAGTGAAGTGTGTAGGAGAAGAGGGTGGTCAACAGTATCAAAAGCAACAGAGAGGTCCAGGAGAATAAGTATGGAGGCATTGCCCTTGGATTTTGCAGTAAGTAAATCATTGGTCACTTTTGTGAGAGCAGTTTCGGTGGAATGTTGGGGGTGGAAGCCTGATTGCAGAGTTGAGAATGGAATGAGAGGAGAGAAAGGGAGACTGGCGTTTATACACTAATCGCTCAAGTAGTTTGGAGGCAAAGGGGAGGAGAGAAATAGGGTGGTAGTTGGAGCAAGAGGCTGGATCGAGAGATGGTTTCTTTAGAATTGGTGAAATTGAGCGCATGTTTAAAGGAGGATGGAAATGTGCCAGTGGAAAGAGACCGGTTGAAGAGGTGAGTTAGAGGTAGGCATGCAGTGGAGGAGAGGAAGCGGAGTAGTTGGAAGGGAATAGGGTCACGTGGGCAGGTTGTAGGGTGAGATGATGAATCTCTCCAGTAACTGAAGACTAAGTCTCTTCACT
Source organism: Mixophyes fleayi (assembly GCF_038048845.1). Lineage (NCBI taxonomy): Eukaryota > Metazoa > Chordata > Amphibia > Anura > Limnodynastidae > Mixophyes > Mixophyes fleayi. The sequence goes on from NC_134402.1 coordinate 315,409,496, forward strand.
CATTTTAAGGGTGGATTGGGGAGTGTAGGTAAAGGTGGGTAGAGTGGAATCTGGCATGAGGAAATATCTTGTCGAATGGTGTCAATTTTGTCTGAAATAGGTGGCAAAATCATGGGCGAGGAGGAGGTGCTGGTGGGCAGAGAATTGAGTTGAAGGTGGCAAAGGCAACGTGGGTTAGACTGGGTGGTTGGTATTAGAGATTTAAAGAATGTTTGTTTGGCAATTGAAAGGGCAGTGCTGTAAGATGAAAGGATGAATTTATAGTGGAGGAAATCGGAATAGAAACGAGATTTCTGCAGTGCAGGAGCACTTTGCAGATAGCGGGTCTGTTTGTTGTGCCATGGCTGGGGTTTGGATCGTCAGACTATATGTTGTAGCTGGAGCTGTATTATCTATGGCTGAAGTGAGTTTTGTTATAGAAAGAGGCAGCCTGATTAGGACAGGACAATGCAGTCCTTGGAGAAAATGGTGGTTTTAGTGAAAACGAGAAGTGAATTGTGTTGAGTACTTAAAGGTTCGTTGTGTACGTGTGTATTTGGGTGCAGGGGGAAGGGCATGTGGTAAGGTGAGGCTGAAGGAAAGGAGGTTGTGGCTGTTGAGTGGAAAGGCTAAATTGGAGAAACTAGAGATGGAGCAGCAGCGGGAGAAGTCAAGGAAGTGCGACTCAGTGGGTGGGAGGTGAGGTCCATTGGGAGAGACCAAAAGAGGAAGTAAGTGACAGAAGTTTAGTGACAGAAGACAGTGGAATTATCAATGGGAATGTTGAAATCTCCTAGTATGGGTGTAGGCAGGTCAAAGGATAGAAATTACGTGAGCCAGGCCGTAAAGTTGCAGCACAAAGGTGGAGAAGATAAAAAAGACGGATAGTGTGAACTTCAAAGGAAGAGAATGAGAGGGAGGGTTCAGAGGGTATGACTTTAAAGGTGCAGCTTGGAGAGAGTAGAATGCCTACGCCACCACCTTGTCTGTTTCAAGGTCTGGGAGTATGGCTGAGGGAGAGTCCCCCATAGGAGAGAGCTGCAGGGAAAGTAGTGTCAGAGGAGGTGAGCCAAGTTTATGTAATGGCCAGGAGGTTGAGGGATTTAGAAATGAGTAGATCATGGATGGATGTAAGTTTGTTACAAACAGATCTGGCATTCCATCGTACACAGGAGAAGGGAAGAGAGGGTAGTGGAGATATGTGGTTAAGGTTGGTGGGATTGGAAGTACGGGATGGATGGAAAGGTTTGGGGTGCAGTAAGGAGCGTGAGCAGATAATGGGATTGTACGAGGCCCAGGGTTAGGCGAGATATCACCAGCAGCCATGAGAAGGAGCAGGGTGAGAAAGGACATGTGAGGAGGATTTGTGGGTGTGAGGTTTATTTCTGTTTATGTAGGCTGGTGAGTGTGGTGGGTGCTGGAGACAAAACAGTTCATGTGTACAGACTAGCGAGGAGGTAAGTAGTGAAGGGGAAATCATAATAGGGGAGGGAGAAATAGAATGATGGAGAAAGGAGTTTGAAGAGAAGTGTGGTGATGGTGAATAGGAAAGAATGTAAATTGAGTAGGTGCATGAAGGAAAGAGGTGAGAAATGTGAATGAATGTGTATTAGCTGGAGTAGGTAATAAGAGTGGAAAGGAACAATTCCTCCAAATGGTGCAGGTGGGGTTAATAGAGTAGACCGTTTCTTTAGCTTTGACAGGACAAATTCCAGGATACTGACAGTTGGGTGAAGAGGGTCCAGCTGCCAAATGGATATGGCAATAGCAATCACAATTGAGCTCAGTGAGTCACTGAACAGATGTTGAAACAGCAATGACAGTTGAGTCTGTGGGTTCCACAGCTGGATAGAGATGGTAGTTCTATAGAAACTCTGTGAACCTCATTAAGTCAGATGTTCTTGTATGGGAACTTGAACCACTAGTTTTTGGCTTACACATGACTGCTACTGAACAGAGTTGTTAGTGGAATTTGTCCTATCATTAAGTGGTGGGCACAGATTGGCTCCACTTATTTCCTGTCCTTCCTACTTTATCTGCCCGATGCTTCCTCTCTAGCTTTTTGAGGACCGTTCAATTTGGTGTATGTCTCGCAGTCCGGAGACACATCGCTGCGGAATTATTTCTCAAATCTCTGCTCAAGTTCCCTTGCATCCCCAAGAAATGTGAGCCGAAAATGAGTAGAGATCCTGTACTGTGTTGCTCAGCAATGTGTCGCTGACAATCACTGCAATGTCCAGCAGCACATCATTTCCCCCTTTGTCTCTGTTTCTATTTAAACAAGACCATAATAGTAACGAATGTTTACATCTAAGACTTTTCTGTTTCAGACACAGGAATGTGTTTAATGTTTAATAATTGTAGGTTAAACATCTGATTAGCAGAAGATTTTGCATATTTTTGGTCCTAATTTAACAGCAGTTGTCTACGTCTGCTTCTGATGGATGTCTGGCCTACTCATGGATTCTGTTTTGTTAGGTCATGGGGGTAAGAAAGGAGCAATGGGGAAATGTGCAACCTGCAAGGGTCGTGGTGTCCAGATTCATATACAGCAGATTGGGCCAGGGATGGTCCAGCAGATTCAGACTATGTGCTCTGATTGCAGCGGGGAGGGTGAGCGCATCAACCCCAAAGATCGCTGCAAGCAGTGTAATGGCAAGAAGGTTATACGTGAGAAGAAAATCCTGGAGATCCACATCAAGAAAGGTAAGTTTGAAGAAAAACACACAAAATTAAGTGACTTGCTATGTGAAAATAATCCTTTATATTTGCAGTGGGGATTTTGAAGTCCTGCAGGTACATCATTTAAAATCTAAAAAAAACTACTTCTAATCTTTCCAGGCATGAAAGATGGACAGAAAATTGTTATGCATGGGGAAGGTGACCAGGAACCAGATCTAGAGCCAGGAGATGTGGTTATTGTGTTGGATCAGAAGGACCATGAAGTATTTCAAAGGCAAGATGACAACTTGGTTATGAAGATGGAGATTCCATTAGTGGAGGCTTTGTGTGGGTTCAAGAGGACAATAAAGACATTAGACGGCAGAATTCTCCAAATTGCATTAGTTCCGGGTATGTAGCCAGCTGCCTGCCTATTGCTATAAGTAGGGATCAAGATTTTGCACTTTATATGCCTTTAACATACTGGATTACAAAGGTTGATGTTTTGTCCATTTCAGGTGAAGTGATAAAGCATGGACATCTGAAATGCATCCAGAATGAAGGAATGCCCTTACAAAGAGACCCCTTTGAGAAAGGTCTTTTAATCATTCAGTTTTTGGTAAGACTTGCTGTTTTTTGTATTAGTCCTGGTTTTCTGATCAGACTATTTACACTTTGCCTCTCTGTGACTTCAGATTAAAGTTATATAAAAAAAAAGCATAAATTTAACATGACCGAAGAAAAACAACTTTTGTTTTTATTTAAGCTTATCCAATCCATAATAAAATCTTAAACCAGTCACTGAAATAATCATTTTACATCAGGTCATCAAAGGTTCACAAGATTTACCTGTATTCAACTTGGAAACAGCATGATAATGGTCTGTTCCAGTTTGTTCCCAGCACTTTTTTCAGTTGCTATAGTCTAGGAATTATAACTTGATTGGTAAATTCTTACAGCACTTCTCTAATTCAGCCCCAGCTAACTGTCAATGGGAAAGAAAGTGGTGATGAGAGAAGGGTATAGAAATTGAACATTGCCACAAACCGCAAATGGGCCATGTTGCTAGGTCTGTAAATGAGAACACTGACCTATAAGCGCAGCTTTTTCTCAATGAATGTTTTGGGCTTTTCTTCTTTATTAGTATGATTTTTAAATTATGTTTTAATTTTCTTTTTAGGTTGCTTTCCCTGCCGACCACTGGCTTGAACCAGCCAAGCTCCCACTTTTGGAGGCTTTGCTTCCACCCAGAGAAGAAATAATGATCGCTGATGACATGGATGAGGTTGAGCTTGTTGAATTTGACCTCAAAGAGCAAAGCAGACGATCCAGAGGGGAAGCATATCTTGAGGATGAAAGGCCGAGAGGAGGGGTTCAGTGCCAAACATCTTGAGCTGCTACAGAGTTTGACTGTATAAATTACTATGTACTGTTTGTTTTGGCCTATGTCTGCTAAGAACATGTTTCAGTAGTGGATCTGGAGGTGTTCCACAGAGGTTATTTTATTATACCCAAACATGTATGTTTTCAGTTATTACCCCTACAAGGTAAAGGCATTTTAATATAACTTCAGAAGCCCAACTTGCAAATTATTTTCTATTTTTGCATGTATTTGTTATTTAAATATTCAGAGTTTTTTTTAATAAATGCAAAAAATACAGGTGTATTTTGAAAAAAATAATTTAACCTCTTATAATATATTTGACTCAATCATTGCTTACAACCAGATAAATCATCTTGACAAGACACTACCACCACAGCTTTGCTACTTTACACCCCATTGTGGCAGTGCCCATCTTTTGGTAGATCCGCTCTAGGCCTGTGGATATCTGAAATGTAGTGGGACTATTGGCAGATATAAAATGTATTAATTTCATTATGTCACCCACTTTATTATTCCATGTGTACGATGTTGACGATATAGTGGCCACGTGGAATGGTGACTAATTTATATAAAATGACTGATAATATTCCACACACTTCCAAACGGTCTGTTGTGTACTATTATTATTCAAGTTGGTTGATTTTTTTTTTTTTTTTTTTTTTTTGCCAAATAGTGATATTTATGGAAAAGTGTAGCATAACTTCTACATTGACAGAAAAATTATAAAATGTTGCACATCACTTATATAAACATGGTGCAAATGAGACAAAACTAGTGATATGTTATGTGGCTAGCAAACCACATCTTATGGAGGTTATTAGAACTACCCTGCCATGTTCTGAATGTAGATGGATGTATTCACATTTATCCTTTAAACAAACTACATCATGATGAAAAATTCAGTATGCACAGAAAGCTTGTGTACCATAAGTTTTACAGTCAGTGCTTGTAACTATTCTAAATGACTGTTTGGTAAAGCCAATCCTAAGCACTTAATGATTGCAAGGTAAGATTAGGCCTTATATACACTTTAAATGTGTGGTGCATTGTGATGAGATGCTCTGTAAATGCATAGAAAATGGCTCCTCTTGGGTTTGGTTATAAGGTGGTCATCTTCAGAGGAGTAGTTGTGTGTACAGAGAATGTTCATGAAAGACAGCAATGAGCCTATTGCTTTCAATGCACAATTCGAAAGTGTGTAAGCGTAACACAAGACCCATTTAATGTCCATGTGTGTGATAACTTAAGCTCAAAACACAGGAAATGGCTGACGCTGCACAAGCAGTCCGCGTGCTTAGGTCAAACAACCATTTCTAGCTCCGTTTTTTTCACAATCTAGCAGATATGTAGCTATCTCCATCATGCCACAGATATTATTTTGTCCTTGTAGGAGGCTGTGGAAACAAGGCAAAAATGTTGATCCCAAAAAAAAACACCTTGTAACTTTCATGAATGTACAATACTCTATTTACTAGAGCCTACCCTACTCCCAACTACACTGATGCACCCACTACTGTTAGTTTCCAGTGAGCATCACTCGCTTAACTTTGGCTTCTTAATTGTAAGATTTATCACAAATAGGGCTCTCCCTACCCTTTTATTTTGGTCTGCCGTCCATATTTTATACATTCTTGGCTTTCCCCATGTACAGTGCTGCAGAGCCCTACAGGTCAAGTAATACCTCCACCTCTGAACACCCCATCCTTGCTTACAGTCGGGTATAATCTATTACCAGAAGTGCGCTTAATATACAGCCAAACCTTCATTTTACATTTTTTTTAAAAAAAAACACCAGGATAATTAGAGGGAAAGTAGTAAAAGTCTAGCATTTAAGGCAATGTGCAGTGTAGATCCTGGTAAATAGGCAATAATAAATATAGTGAGTTTAGTTGTTTGTGTTTGTTTTTTTTATAATCTGACTACAGGCTGTAACCTAGAACTACAACTTTCTACCTCCCGCCTGTCCCGATTCTGAAAGGACTGTCTTAACAGATCAGGACATCCGTCCCAATTGCAGGGAAGTTGGGAGATGGGATTCTGCCACAATGCCGTGTGGCATGGAAAGGGAAAATGGATAGAAATTCATGATACAGATTTTTTAATTTTTTTATACAACAAAAGGTTGCTGCCGGTGATCATGCTGCTATTGCCAGTGGTAAGATTTGCAGCCTTTTATGCAAAAGTATAGGAAACCTTTTTTAACAAGGATTGACTTTTAGTTCTACTGCACACTCCAGCTGAAGCGTGCACATATCTATTCTCTGAATGGTGCAACGAAGGAGTGAAATAATCCTTAGACCTCCAGACCAGTATTGCCCAGCTGCCTCAAGCATACATGTGTTATTATTTTTTTAAGAATTGTGACAATGGATTTTCTCATGATAAAAATAATCGTCCTTATCACGGGAGAAAGGGAGTTATTGTGTAATGTTCGTTTTGTTGCTACTAATAAACATTGTCCAATGTTATTGTGGCTCAAACGCACAAAGAGATTTAATAGCATAAGATAGCAGGATTTACAACAAGCCATGATGAATCATAAAAGGTATAACAATAAACAGGAAAGTATAAAACCGAATACATTACAATTTTGCAAGTGTGTCCTGGGCCCAGGTCCATGTTCAGCCTTATAGTTGGGAAGGGTGAGATTTAACAATTGCCCAGTACTTGCTTATATGCAGTTTAAATTAACATAATCAGTGATGATGTCACGGATATACATAGATAATACTAAAAAAAGTCTTCATTAGTCCAAGGTTAACAATGTTCCAGTAGACTGCTGGTCGCAGATCAGTTAATTTGAATTTCTCACAAAGGAGGGACAACTCGCTCCCAACTGTTGCCTACGTGTCTTCCCGACGAATAGCCAGTTTAAACTTTAAACTGACCCATAAACAAAGTACTTTTGAGTTTTAATATCATTGCTTATAACTTGCGATCGCTACTCTGTCGAAACTAGGTTAATGCTAGTTAAATAAGCTTTAATATGAGACCAAACGCTTTACCTTTTAGATGACCTGAACCATAAATACCTTTACTAAAATATCTGTATAAATAATCTCTAATACATTTTACTGATAAATAAATGTGGATTGAAAGCTTAATAAATGTGTGCTATTTACAAGTGTAAGTGTAAATGTGTGTGTTCCTAATCCGTGCGATTGCGTCAATACACATGGTGTACTAATCGCAATTGCACAATAAAACAATATTAATCAATTTAGTTTACTTCATCCAATTATTTGACTTCAATTGGTAAATAGGCCTCTTAAACTGTAAACTCTAATGGGACAGGGGCTGATTGATGGAAATTATTAAATATTTTTTATTAAGCGCTGTATCATTTGCTGGCTCTATATAAATAATGTCTATGGTAGCCAACTTGGTTAATATCTCATCTAATTGAGCATTCATAATCTCTGGATCCCTTATACTGACTATCCTTATAACACAAAGAACTTGTCCTATGACTTCATTATTAATGAGATGTTTTGGATAGAAACTGTCTGCCAAAAGCAGTGTGACTGTCACGGTTGGCTTACAGGAAATTGATCCCTAGGCTCTGCTGAAAATGGCTAAGCCCACCCACAGGCACGGAGTCTAACAGACTGGTGGTTTTCACCAGGAACCCCCGCAAGGAGGTATGGTCTTAGCTGCACCAAGTCTGCAGGTCGCGGCCCCGTGAGTGAGTGTACAGCAGAACGATGTGGGGGAGCCAGGTGAAGTGGATGGAGGCAACGGAGTCCACAGATGAGTGGTATAAATACAGGCATAACAAGAATATAGGCTGATGGTCAGCAGCCAATGAGTCACTAGGAGAATAGGTGCTCTGTGGTATACAACGAGAGGACAGAGGCTGTCACTATGAAGTACTCTGCAGATGGTAATGGAAGTACTGGAGCGGCAATAGTTCAACACAGCCAGAGACTGAGAGCAAGCTGGAGTAGTGGAGGTAACCCGTGGTAACAGCTGAGGAGTCACAGATGTAGTAGCGGCTCTGAGTGGTAGCGATGAGAGAACCGGAGCTGTCACAATGAAGTACACTGGATATGGTAAGATAGGTAGTGGAACAGCGATGGTTTAGCACAGATCACGAACTGAGAGCAGACTGGAGAACAGGCACCAGAACCACAGGCTGCAGGAAGTGAGCTTGAAGAACAGGCATCAGACAGGTGAATCCAGGCGGTTTAAATAGTGCTGCAGAAGTGCTTAGCCAATGAAAAAGAGGGAGGAGGTCCTGAAGTGCAAGAGGTTTGCACCTGCATAGATCTGAATATAGCTGAATGAATAAACTGGAGAATGTCTGATGCTGGGACATGGCAGTTTCCAGATAAAAATACTGCAGGTAACGAGACAGGTACTATCTGTGGGACCGGAGCGTTACAGTGACCTACCCTTCTTAACACCCAATACTATTCTACCCAATTACCTCCCATCTACACACGTCACAGAAAATTTTCATTTATTCTGTTTCTATACTCAAACAATATACTTTCTGCAAAACTAACATTGCCGTGTGACTGGACTATGTTGCCCCACAATAACTGTTCCATTGCTGTCTGGCAGGGCTAATATGCAATCTGTGGCACTTAATTTCATGTATGAAACTCCTATTTTCCATTAGATTATAAGATTGCTAGCAGGGCCCAGTTACTTCTATGTTTGTCTGTTATTGCCCAGTCTTGATTGGATCCTCTGCACTCACCAAAGACATTATTTAGGTTATTTTAGCTTCAAGCCGTACTCCGTATTAAAAATGGAATATTATTTCCACATGTTGCAATACAGGTTAAGCTGACCAATTTATGCCAAAGTCTTCACATGAAGAAAACTAAAATCGGGTCTGTTGCTATGGGTTTAGTGTAGAAAATTTGCACCTTTACAGTAGAGGGCTGGCAAATTTCAGCCCAAGGGGAAAGACTTGACTCAGCACCCTATTAGTAAAATTTTAAAGGTAAATAAATGCAGGTGGCCTAGTGACCCGGCCCAAAGTAGCCCACTATGGGACAAGCCCCAGAGGTGCCCCCCTTCCCCTATTTGTGGATGTTTATAAATAATCTTCACTGGGTTTAAATATATACAGATCTGTCAATCTGAGTTTAAATGTACTAAAACGGTGCTTAGATGTTTTCAATCAGGAATATACTAAAAACATCACAGTTACTAACAGGCTCGTTGGTCTAGGGGTATGATTCTCGCTTTGGGTGCGAGAGGTCCCGGGTTCAAATCCCGGACGAGCCCAATTTTTTTCGTTTGGGATTTGTCTAGCTTTTGCTTTTTTCTTCATTTTCCATGTGTAAAATATATCTGGTGAAGAAAAACTATCACAATGACATAGATAATATTAAGTGTGAGATACAGTGACGTTTACAGTAAATAAAAATACATATTTACTTTATTCTATAATCTATATTAACATATGGTCAATTTTCATACGTAAACTATATTTAAGCACAAAATTCAAAAGCCCTGTTGTCTGCTCCGTCCCTTCCATTTTGTGGTAAGTACACGGTCTCTGTATAGGTAATCATGTTGTGATCATTTCCTGCCACAAAACTCAGGTCCTGGTTTTTTTCTTTCGAAAACCAGACCAGACGGAAATACCCCTCGATGTGACTCGCCCACTTCAGTTTAAGATGTGACCAAAATGCCCAGTCCCCCACATCACAGCCGTCACATCTGTGACCGCGATACAGCTAGCGAGGGCGCCTTCATGTTTCCTCGATACTGCTAGCAGAGGATGCAAATCTATTGCGGTGCATGTGATTGGTTTATTATAAGGTGAGAACTGAAAAATAACACGTTACAATGATTATATCTTTATAGTCTGTTACATTGCAAACACTTCTATTTGATTATTCTTACCATCATGTAGGTGAAATCAATTTAATTAGTCCCAACCTCCTGTCCTATTGTACGGTATCAAACACCTATCTGACAATACACAGCATATGTCACTCCTAAGCTGCACAGAGGTTTTACCCCAAATACACCATGCAGGCAACGCTGCCTTCTACTCAGTTGTTTTGAAATCACCACTGAATAGTTTCAACTCATTTTCACAAAATTTGAATTATACAAAAAGAGGACACTACAAATGCGAGCATTCATTAAAATATATCGAGCACAGTAAACTTGACACACAAGGCTGTGCAATGACTATATATATATATATATATATATATATAGATATATATATATATATATATATATATATATATATATATATATATATATATATATATAGATATATATATATAGATATAGTCACACACACATATCTTGTCTTCACAGTTTGAGCATTGTGTGCTGTATATTTGGTGTTGGTGGTAATTCCAGATTTCTAAAAGGCGACTCCTTAGTCCTTGCCTATATGCTATATGGTATAAAGGGGACTGTCACTTAAAAGTCCTGAAAGTACTCTTCCAGCAATTGGACATCATTGGTAGGTTGCCCAAACAGGTGCTCCCTTCGAAGACAAGCTATAGTGCCTTGATATTACCAGGAGTCAGAAACACCACACTCCTCAGAAAGACCAGGGGCTATATTTACTAAACTGTGGGTTTGAAAAAGTGGAGATGTTGCCTATAGCAACCAATCAGATTTTAGCTACCATTTTGTAGAATGCACTAAATAAATGACAGCTATAATCTGGTTGCTATAGGCAACATCTCCACTTTTTAAAAGTAGTTTAGAAAATATCCCCCCAGGACCTGTTCATGGGCTAATCCTCAAAACCTAATAGGTTTCTCCATACCTTAATTAATTTGTTACTCCTTTGACTATCACTTTTTTAGATATCTCTATAATTTTCATCTACTATTTGAATAGACCTATGTAGCCAACAATGCTGTCTGTAGGCTCTTTATTCAGTACAGCTGCTGGTTCACAGCAGCATGGAAACAATGACATTAGTTGGCAGTTTCACAGGGCTCCTGTTGGTAATCTCATTCATTTTAATGTGCTATATATGTGGAATTTCATCATTGTGCTTAACTCCAATGTAATATATTTTTACATATCGCTAATTATAATGAAATAGGGTAACCCAAGGAACCCCATGGCTAGGGGGTCTGCCAAACACAATAAATGGTTTTGATACTAACAGAGGAGATAGTTGCTGCAGACCTCAAGTCAGAATGGCCAAGGAGGTAAGTATATTTAATAAAATAATTATCATTACATAAAAAGGGTTGTCGGGAAGGGTAAAAATGAAGTATGGTGGAGAAAACCATTAAGGCGCAATTGGCACCAATGCTTAATTTCATTTAATCTATTTGGGCTCAAGAGAAAACTGAGCATGGCGCAAACTAGTAGTATATAAAGTGTCAAATAGGTGTTCCCATGTCTGTAGTAGACTGGGGATCATAGACTAATGTCACAATAACTGAGAGACAGCACCCATAGTTTAGCAAGTAAAGAGTCTTCACTAGGGATGTTCACTGACCCCTGTGTTTTGGTTTTGGTTTTGGATGTGTATTAACTTTGTGTTTTGGTTTTGGCAAAATTGCCCTCATGTTTTTTGGTTTTGGTTTTGGAACAATATTTTTTTGCAAAGATTGCTAAAAAATGCTAAAATCACATAATTTGGCTCTTTTTTTTGTTCCTACATTATTATTAACCTCAATAACATTAATTTCCAGTCATTTTCACTCAACTTTGACCACCTCACAGGTCACAATATTATTTTATCCAGTTCTGGCCAAAGACTGCAGCAAGCTGGCTGATTACTAAGGGACAGAGCAACGGCACAAACACATGCAGTTGATAGCACATGTATGAAGCTTTGCCACACAGCAGTGGCAGAAAAGAAACGCGGTGCAAGATGGAACTGTCTTTTGGCCCTCCCATCATCCTTATGTTGGATATTAAGAAGGACATTTATAGTTTAACAAACCAAGCACTTAGCAACAGGGATTGCCACCTTTGTGGCTGAAATGCTTGGTTATTTGGGCCCCCACAAAAAAGCTACCAATGGGCTCAATGCAGCTAAGCTAACAGTGCTGTAAATGAACTGTAAGACTGCAGCGAGCTGGCTGGTTACCAAGCGACAAAGTAATGGCACAAACACACAGCATTTTATAGCGCATGTATGAAACATTGTCACACAGCAGTGGTGCAAAATGGAATTGTCCTTGGGCTCTCCCATCCACCCTTATGTTGGATTGACATAATATGATTGATGGGCAACAGACTAAACAAGGTTATAAAGTTGATAATATAATGACGCCAACAGTATTATTAGGACAACATTTGAAAGGTAGACAGTATTTATTAGGTTGAAAATTCAAATGTAGACAGTATTATCCATAACTCTAACCCTGTCCTTATCTCTAGACCTGTCCCTAACCCTGTCCCTATCCCTATCTTTAGACCTGTCCCTCACCCTCATCCTCACCCTCCCAGTATGTAAAGGGACTGTCTGACGTGTCTGTTTGTCTGCTATCATTAAAATAAACCTCCACCATTCTTTGGATGTTGATAGTAGGATCAGGTGGAGTTACGGCAGAGGTGTCACAAATTTTGGGGAATTCTTTTAGACCAGGCCAAATGTCAAAATGTTGTGCTGACTCATCTGCATCACCACTAGGTCTCTTGGCAAAGCTAAGTTTTTTCCTAGCAGTAGTTGCCTGAGAAAATGAAGGAGGAGACGTCGTTGTGTCATGTATCACTTGAGCTGTCAACTCGCTCACCAGGAGCTCATTGCATCTCTTGACATCTGGGTCAGTTGGAAATAAAGAGAAGAAATAACTCTTAAAAATCTAGGATCAAGCAAAGTTGGCAAAATATAGTGATCCAATTTCAAGATGTTGCTAACTCTTGGATCCTGTTGAATAAAGTACTTGATCTACAAGTCCAAAATACTTAGCGGAATTGCTTTGTTTCATCTCCTTCTTCAATTTCTCAAGCTGCTTTTCCAAAAATCTAATTAGCGGAATCCCTTGACTCAAGCTAGCAACGTCTGAACTCACTTCACTGGGGACTACTTCAAATGGTTTCTTTGCACAACACAGAAAGTATTTACCACTGTGCTGGACTAAAGTACATTCCCCCTCCTTTCCCAATGTCATGACAAGAACACTGCTACCCCTTTTGTTTCTGTTTGAGTAATGGCACAGAGTAATGACACTGGAGACTGGAGAGTGACAAGATAAGAACACTGCTACCCCTCATGTTACTGTGTGAACAATGGCACTGAAGACTGAACAGTGACAAGAACTCTGCTACCCCTCCTGTTTCTGTTTGAGCAATGGCACAGGGCAATAGCACTGGAGAGTGACAAGAACACTGTTACCCTTGTTTCTGTGTGAGCAATGGCACTGAGCAATGGCACTGGAGAGTGATAAGATCACTGCTACCCCTCCTGTTTCTGTGTGACCAATGGCACTGGGCAATGGCACATGAGACAGGAGAGTGACAAGAACACTGCTACTCCTCCTGTTTCTCTGTGAGCAATGGCACAGAGCAATGGCACCGGAGACTGGAAAATGACAAGAGCACTGCTACTCCTTCTGTTTTTGTGTGAACAATGGCACTAGAGACTGTAGAGTGACAAGAACACTGCTACCCCTCCTGTTTCTGTGTGAGCAATGATACAGAACAATGGCACTGGAGAGTGACAAGAACACTGCTACTCCTCCTGTTTCTGTGTGAGCAATGGTATGTGAGACTGGAGAGTGACAAGATCACTGCTATCCCACCTGTTTCTGTGTGAGCAATGGCACTGGAGAGTGACAAGAAAGCTGATACTTCTGCTGTTTCTGTTTGACCAATGGCGCAGAACAATGGCACTGGAGAGTGATAAGAACTCTGCTACTCCTCCTGTTTCTGTGTGAACAATGGCACTGGAGACTGGAGAGTGACAAGAACCCTGCTACCCCTCTGTGTCTGTGTGAGCAGTGGCGCTCGATCTCCTGGGGACGGAGGTACTTATGGAATCCAAAACTCGAGAGATCTGACAACATGTCAATAATGTTTTGCCTCAATGTCAATTCCGAGAAACCGGCTTGGCTTGGTACTCAGATTTGCATTGTTCAGAGGGATTCGATTTTTAGAAAACTTTAAGATCACTGCTACCCCTCCTGTTTCTGTGTGAACAATGGCACTGGAGACTGGAGAGTGACAAGATCACTGCTACCCCTCCTGTTTCTGTGTGACCAATGGCACTGAGCAATGGCACATGAGACTGGAGAGTGACAAGAACACTGCTACTCCTCCTGTTTCTCTGTGAGCAATGGCACAGAGCAATGGCACTGGAGACTGGAAAGTGACAAGAGCACTGCTACTCCTCCTGTTTCTGTGTGAACAATGGCACTGGAGACTGGAGAGTGACAAGAACACTGCTACCCCTCTTGTTTCTGTGTGAGCAATGGCACTGGAGAGTGACAAGAACACTGCTACACCTCCTGTTTCTGTTACACCAATGGCACTGAGGAATGGCACTGGAGACTGGAGAGTGACAAGAACACTGCTACCCCTCCTGTTTCTGTGTGAGCAATGGCACAGAGCAATGGTACTGGAGACTGGAGAGTGATAAGAAAGCTGCTACTTCTCCTGTTTCTGTGTGAGAAATGGCACTGGAGAATGATAAGAACACTGCTACCCTTCCTGTTTCTTTGTGAGCAATGGCACTCGAGACTGGAGAGTGACAAGAACAAGAACCCTGCTACCCCTCTGTGTCTGTGTGAGCAGTGGCACTCGATCTCCTGGGGACGGAGGTAGTTATGGAATCCAAAACTCGAGAGATCTGACAACACGTCAATAACGTTTTGCCTCAATGTCAATTCTGAGAAACCGGCTCGGCTTGGTACTCAGATTTGCATTGTTCAGAGGGACTCGATTTTTAGAAAACCAAGCCTGCGCATCTCTAATCTCCACACTCTATCAAAATCATCTGTCCTTAGTCAGATATATCCACAGAAAGAATGAGAGCTTGACACTACCAAAAGGTAATGAAAGGGGACACAATGTCAATACGGAAAATGCATCAGAGTCTCGGCTGAGTCATGGGGATCCCCCCTATAGAAAGAGAAAAATACATAAATCCTGAAATACAATAAACTAAACACATTCTATCTAGATAATTGATACTGACCTCTGATTGGCAGGGTCAACAAGGCATAGCACAAAGTGATAGGACTATGCAAGAACACATTATATTGCTATATAGTATAATGGTAAGTAAAACATATTAAATTAGAAAGGTATTTTAAATACCTGGAATGCCTCAAAGGTGATTTTATGTTACATTTGCCAAAATTGTCCCAGAGAGGAGTTCTAGAGGGCAGGTGTAAAAGGGGATCTGATGACACAATTGCCTTGTCATGGCCCTTCCATATAATGCTGCTAATTGGGGCATTACACTACATTAAGTGGGTCGCAACAAATCACATCATCAATAACCCATCTGGGAGGGTGCTCTGCTCCCTGGGAGATCTCTACGAAGTGCTCACTATCTCTATTTTACATTTTTATGGGGTTTACAAGATGCATGATGATAATGATGGGTGGAATAGATAGCAATACTAGAAAACTTTATACTATTTAGTTAGGTATGTAAATAAAACGTATTACTTGTGCAACTAATACAGTACATATCACAAATGTCTTTAGCCTTAAAGTATGAGATACTTTCGGTTATAAATTGTTTTTGAGGTAGAATGTCTACAAGTGCATAATTTACCAATACTTGATTAGTCACAGTTTTTTTTTTCTTTATGGTAAACCAGCAACCTGACCAAAGCACAGGCTTCTTGGAAACTGACAGAAAGGTTGTCTCACTCTACTTCATATATATACTGTATATATAAATACACTACAACCTTCTTTTTTCACTTTTCTCCTGATTGCAATTGATAATGAGTTTAATTATATTATTTGTTGTAGCTTGTCTTGTCCTCTATGGAGCTGCAGGTAAGTTTTACTATCCTTATGCAAAATATATTTACAACTATGGGAGGCTTATTAGACGAAATGTGTTTGTACCTTTTTTTTAACATTGTTTGCATTTAAGCATTTTCGACTTGTTTACTCAGCTAGGTTAAGTTCTTCCAGCTCCCCCATGCCCACACTGGATGCTAACAGGTGTGCAACTGTAATCATCGACACACAGCAAATGCCCCAAAAGTATAGGCATGTACTATAAGTGTACAAAGTTATTGCATTTGCAAGCATTTAACAGGATAATTCATATTTGCATAAATATATAAACAAAATCTAACATCGAAACAAAATACATTAATGGGTTTTTTTTTAACTCAGAATAAGTTTTATTACATTTTCCAGAGAAGAATGTATATACAAACAGTAACAGTTCAAATGACAGGTAAATGCATCAGATATCAAACACAAATACACATTGAACAAAAAAGACAAAGACAAGGGTAATTACAATCTACATTAAATGTTTTTCATAAAATGTAAAAATGAATCTTTCTACGTATCTCATTTTCTAAGTCCGAAAAAGTTTCTAGATGTTAATAATGATCAAATTCCCCATTAATTTAACCAGTTATTTAAATGTATTAAATGTGTATAATTAAAACATAATAGAAATAATTGTATTATAATTATTTCCAGCTATTAAGTTATATTAAAGTTTATTATGTCCTATGTTTGTATAGAGTGTAATATAATTTATTAGGATCACATTTAAAGTGTAATAGAAATGTTTAATGCTCACGACCAGTGGTTTTGTCATGTTGGGTTGGTATAGTGCTGTACATGTATATAAACTGTAATAGATTTGTATTATGCTCAAGGTCAGTGGTCATTTGAAGTTTTATAGCTGTACTATCCTATAGCTCTAGTAGAATTGTATTATGATGATGTCTAGTGGTCAATTTATGCTGGGTGGGATTGTGGATGTATATCTATACATAGTGTAATATAATTGTATCATTACCAGTTCCAGTGATCATGTCATGATGTCATGGTTGGCCAATTGACCACTGTCTGCAGATTATTCCACACACATTTCAAAGAAATTCATCAAAACAATGATAAAATGTCACCTGAAATTGTTTCAAATGTTGGCAATTATTTGTATATCTATATGTGTATGTAATCAAGCACTTTCTACTTCTGTTTGGTGATGTCCATTTACAAAAAAGAAAAGAAATTGCTATGTAAGAAAAATCTGAGTGTTCCCACAAATCCTTAAAAATAATAACAATGTGTCAGGCGCCATCTTGCTCTGCTCTCGTTGCCTAGCAACGGGACACACTTCCGGTCATGGGCTGGCTCGCTGCGCGCTCATGCGCAGTTACTGTCGTGTTGCTAGACAACGGGACACTCTTCTGTGGCTTCCTCTCAGCGGTCAGCTGTGTTCTGACCGCTGAATCAGATCTCTCTCCTCCCTATATAAGGAACACTGGTTCACACCAGCTCCAGCACTTCCTGTATACTCCTGCCTCCTGTGTTTGCTTAATTTTGGCTTGTTCCCTGGTTCATTCTTCTGGATTCCGATTTGGTTCTGCACAGCGTTTGGTTTTCACCTTCTGCTTGTTCCTGATGCCTCTTCTGATTATCCCTGTGTACTGCACTACTGTTTGACTTTGACCCGTATCGTTTGACAATTCCTGTTCTACTTCCCAATCCCAACTTGGAGAACTGTGTCCTGCGCATCCCATTCAGCAAAATCCATATCTCCTTGCGGGAGTCCATGGCAAAGACCAGGGGGTGCGTTAGACTCCGTGTCTCCCTGCTTAGTTGCGAAAATACCAGTCAGTGGCTCCTACGTTATTAATAACCGTGACACAATGGTCACAAAGTCACAAATGACATACTTACCAACTTCACAATTTCATGGTTTGGTACCATATCTCAATCTCCCTGGGTGTTAAGGGAGTTTCTCATGGTGTACTCCCTATTACTGTTTCTTCTTCATTTTGGAAACCTACCAGCCTATTGTAAGAGTCACGTCTACTGTGATGCCATTCCGCTTCCACATCCTCATACGCCCCTATGCTCTGCTTTTAATTAAGGATGGGGTAGGGAAGGAAGGGTGGAACAATGTATACCAATGAGAGTGCTCCTAAATACCCGATAGGTCATCAGTGCTCCCAAATATTATTATTATGATTATCCTTTATTTATAAAGCGCCATACAGAATACAAACAGTAGAGCATACAGGAGAAAACAGTACAGAACAATAAAAGAATAATATCAAGACTCCAAGAGCTCCAGCCATAGCTAATAAAGTGAAATTGGAGCAGAAGAATAGTTATAGAGACAGACGGGAGGGAAGAGGGCTCTGCTCTTAAGAGTTTACATCCTAAAGGGAGAGCAATTAGACTACAGGCAAAATGGGGATTCAGTGGAGGGGATCTAGCACAAGAGGAGTGAGATAGAAGGGTCAGAGGAAGAGAGAGGTGAAAAAAATCAAGCATGGAGAGATGGTTAGGTGGATGGCTGGTAGGCTTTAAGGAACAGACGAGTTTGAAGGTGCACAGATTAGGGGACAATCGGATAGAGTGTGGGAGGTCGTTGCAATGGAGGAGGGCAGTCTGGGAGAAATCTTGGATTCTGGAGTGGGATGAGGTGTTCAGAGTGGAGGAAAGGCGACGGTCATTGGCCAAACACGGAACGGGAGGGAGTGTGGATGGAGAGGAGGTTGGAGATATATGGAGCAGTGGAGTGGAAAAGGACCTTGTTGGTGAGGGTGAGGAGTTTAAAAATGATTCTGTAAGGGAACGGGAGCTATTGTAAGGCAAGGCAGAGAGGGGAGGCAGAAGAAGAGCTGCGTGAAAGGAAGATAAGCCTCGCAGCCGCATTGAGTATAGAACTAAGGGAGACGAGGTGGTAGTGGGGGAGGCCAGTGGGCCACCAGTGCTCCCAAATACCGGATAGGTCATTAGTGCTCCAAAATACCGGATAGACCATCAGTGCTCCAAATGCCCTATAGGCCATCAGTGCTCCCAAATATCGGATAGGCCATCAATGCTCCTAAATACAGGATAGGCCATCAGTGCTCCCAATTACCGGATAGGCCATCAGTGCTTCAAATACTGTATAGGCCATCAGTGCTCCCAAATACCGTATAGGCCATCAGTGCTCCCAAATACCGTATAGGCCATCAGTGCTCCCAAATACCGTATAGGCCATCAGTGCTCCCAAATACCGTATAGGCCATCAGTGCTCCCAAATACCGGATAGGCTATCAGTGCTCTTAAATACTGGACCTGGGTATGGAAGGAGCAACAGAAGATTATATTACCTAGTCTCATATGCCTCCATATATACTATATGTGGGTAGGTGAAACTGTGTGTGGCTATATACTGATATGTGAGGTTGTATGAAGGTATTTTGGCAATATGGGGCATATTGGCTATCTGTTCTCATGTGAGTATATATGGCAGAATACTGCCTATGCAGTAACTTATGGGAGTTTACTGCCTTTGTGCTGACATATTGCCTATATGTTGGTATGTAAGGCTATACATACTAGTCGCTGACTTTAGTGGAAAAGCATGTGAAGGAAGATAATTTGTTCATTAAAAAGGCTGTTACTTTACCACCAGTAAATCACTGGTATTGACAGTTGATGGAGTAGATTTCAGTACTACAGACTGATATTTCATTGGTTGTGACCTATCACACTTATCACAGCACTGACACTGCTCTACAGGATATGTTACACTGCATGGTTCCTACAGCTATCGGAAGTACAGGTGTATGCATTTGTAACGTATTAATTCTAAAAGATGATTCACTTGTGATTGTACAAGAAGATCTGGAAAATATGTCCTGCTAGAGGAGATGAGAAACATTGGTCTACAGTATGTCTAATTCATTTTCATCATGTTCCCACATTGTGGACTATACTTTATTACTTCTCTGAGTATTTTGACCAATATGCTTTGTTGTGTCACCCTAAAATAGATGGCATTGTGGGTGGAAAAGAAGCTCAGCCTCATTCAATGCCTTATATGGCATTTGTGAAAATTAACACTAAAGGAAAGACATTTGAGAGATGTGGAGGAATCCTGATAAGAAATGAATTTGTTTTGACAGCAGCTCACTGTTCTGGCAGGTAAGTATGTGAAATAATGGAAGCATTGGATTTTGTGTTTATAGAATATAGCAAATACATAGTGTGGTCTGTCTGCTCTATGAAGTAAAGCTGTTGCACATTTCTGACTATGTAGGGGCTTAGTCATTTGAGAAATTAGTATGTTCATCAGTATATCTAGCATTCTATTTAACAAAGCTAGCATGCCAAACAGGATGGCTAGCATACCTATCATGGCCACTGCCCTGTTCCATGTCACTGCTGGCATTGAGCATGGGCCTGACATGGTTCTGGCAGGGAAGACATAGCACTAACTGGTATGCATTTAACAAACTGAACATGCTTTCTAACCCCTCCACTTCCATTTGGAATGTGGAATTTCTTTTCTGTAACAGGCTTTAAATTACCTGTATTTAATAAAAGAAGATCTGGTTCTCCTAGAAAATATTTTGGTACTTAGTAATTATATGAGTACCACATGGAAAAACCACCAGGTTCTCCAAAGGCTTGGTGGAGTTTAAATCCCAGTTTCCTTTACTTGTCACTACATCACCTTGTCTCCCTGTGACCCAAGCACCAAAAAACAAAACCTAAACCAAGGAAGAATTCTCTTTTCAAACTGTATGCACTGTATAGAACATTTTCAATGGAAATTGAAGAATGTTGTTTTGAATGGTCTGCACTTTGAAAATATTTAACTTTTTCCTAGTACAAATTAATATGGGTGCATTTTATCACTAGGTGTAATTGTGCCATTGTTTTCTGTGTGTTTACAGAAATATGAGCGTGGTGTTGGGAGCTCATGACATTACAGCTAGAGAACATTTCACGCAGGATCTAAAAGTCTGTAATGCAATTCCGCATCCGAATGTTAAAAATAACGTACACATGCATGACATCATGTTACTAAAGGTATGTGCATTCAGATGGAAGGGCCAATACCGCTAGTTTTTCTCTTTTCTGTTATTAAAGTATCCTACATTTATTATGCCCTGTTATTAAACATTGGTTTGCTGTAAGTACTTTTTTTTATTGCCTACAGTTTATCTGTTTATGTCACCGTTTTCGTTTTTCATAGAAACTGTGAGGATACAAGGTTAATCTTTAAGTCTTGTGCTACACCAACTGTTTGGTTACTCCAGAGGCAGCCTTATGTAATAGTCTGGCACACCCAGTACCCTGTGTGGGTACAAAATCACCTGGCTAATAGTGGGTAAAGTAAAGATACCTTATTCAAACACAGCACACAGGATTATAGCACTTTACCAAACATTACCAGTGGGTTCACCGCACCAAACACAACATACAACACCATCTTAAAGAAGCTATAGTCCCCATCTCCCAGAACACTGGTACTGTTGCACAATTTTTGCTCCTCTACCAATGTCTCTCCACTTTCGGCAAGATCAAAAAGTAACATGCTTCATGTAGGCCTACACAAACAAATCACCAACATGATCCACGACCAATCCGACAGGAGCTGCAACCCCTAGTCAAGTCAATGGGGCGAAACAATGGTGTGTCTGAATGTTTACAATGCTGTACAACAGGTGCCCACTTTACTAGATATTAGAGCTGCTATCTGGGCATCTTGAGCTGCCCCCAAAATTAACATGTTATGGTATTTTTGGGTGATTGCAAGCTATGGACCGGCTACCACTTCCAGCACAATATGACCGACTACTAGGAAGGGATGTCCCATAAAGTTCTGTGCCAGCGCTCGGCGCTAACAATCTGGACGCCTCCTGTTGGCTGGGTACTAGTGATCTCAAGTGACAGTAGCACCTTTAGGGGGAATATTAAACACTGTAGCAGTGCTTATAGACCCCACCCAATGACATTTAAGAACTGGGTAAAGCAGTGTCAATTATGAACTGGGTAACGTTATAACACACTAATATGCACACATATAAAATATACACCTGCAGACAACAAGTAATGATGAGAGGGGATGTTAGGTGGGCTTTACCTTTATTTTCAAGCAGCCTGTAACTCTGCTTTCACCATATACATGACCTCTGGATATTAAGTCCTATGTAGACAATAATAGTAATGACATATTTTTAGCTTGGAACAATTGTGCAACAATGACCATTGCTACAATGAAATCAATAATTTATGCATTAAGGAACCATTGTGAGTTTTTCTTTTTGATCCTACAAACTATTTTGTTGTCTGATTTGCCTCAGCTGGTTTGTATACAACAGCTAACTGTCAATACAACGGAAGAAGAACAATTAGGGGAAGGTCGACAAATGCAAAACTAGTAAAATATTGCATACTTATATAGATCCAAAGCTATACAAACTGTAAATCCACAAGATTCTTTTTAAAATTGCCTCCTCAATACATAGAACACTGCTAATAACATGCCTACTAATATATTCACACTTCTTAAAAAAGATTTATCAGATCTTATAATTTCATAATGTTTCTCATTGTCTCTAATAATCCCCTAGTTCACTTGTCAGCAAACATTCCTTCGAGTGAGATGATGTTCCTCTAGGCAGCCCCTCATTGAAGGTCCATTAGACCATATATATATGCTGCTCTGATATGAAAATGCATGCTGTTACATACTAGAACTTAGGATGTTTGTGCCCTCTTACCTGAATCTGTTACTAAATTCTGGTGCTTATCTCTTAGAAACATTGTCAAAATATGTCCCCTCCTCTTTCAATTCACTGTTCTAATAATACAGGACTTTAATTAATCTGCAGGTTTAATTACTGTAACTTGTCTGGTACCCTGACAAATTTTTTCCACTAGAGTCTTACTATCTAATTTCCGCTTTTTTTTTTAAAACTCCTTCCTCTGTTGTTCTACTGAACACTCTTCTTTATAAAAATAGAATTTGGTCATCTCCTCTAAGGTTTACATTCTTCTTTTCATTTTTATACATCATTTATTTTTTTCTCTGTCTACTATCATGATTATGTTAAATTCTTTTATCCACCCTGTAAAGCCAACCACATATAAAGGCATTGATTTCTGATCGATACTCATTTCTTTGCTACGTATGCACAACAATAAAGATGAGTGGATCTCTGAAGAGCCGATTTGCCAAAGCATTCAGTCTTTTAATTACACTTTTCCTATGTTGGTATTTCAAATCTTTTAGATTTGGATAATTCAAAACATGAAATTTCCAAATCAACATGTTTATGAATAGCTAGAAGCAGCTTTCCCACTGCATTGAGAGACAAATGCTAATTTCAAAATAATTGATACTTGTCACGGTTTTGGAGGTTTGGATTCTTGATCTGTCCAATTTAGCACTAATTCCAGCAAGGCCCGGAACAGATGGTGTTCACCAGGGACCACTTCAAGGTGGTTTGGTCTTAGCTGGGTCTGGGAGTACCAGGCGTGACCCATAGAGAAATTCAAAGAGATGAATCTGTCTGAGAACAACAGATTTAACACTGGGGTGGTGGAGAATACACAGGAGGTGTAATAGTCTGCGAACAGCAGATTTACCACTGGAATGGTGGAGCGTACACAGGAGGAGTAATAGTCTGCAGGCAAAAGGTTTACCACTGGAATGGTGGAGCGTTCACAGGAGGTGTAATCAGTGCTGCCGAGAGGTGGGGGGGTGGGTACTAATTATCCGGGCCTGGGCATGTCAGGGAGCTCGGCCCGGGCCCTAGCGCCGACAATTTTTTTTTTAATACTTTAATACTCGGTCGTTGGTGGGGAGAGCAGGGTAGTTAAAAAACAAACAAACCATACTCACGTGATCGCGGCACCGGCGTCCCTCCTCTCTGCTCCTCTGTGCTCCATTGCTCTAGACTGACTGAATGCCGGGTGTGACGTCATCATGTCACGCCCAGCATTCAGTCAGTCTGGAGCAATGGAGCAAAGAGGAGCAGAGAAGACCAAGAAAGAAGAGAGAAGAAAAGGTAAGTGAAGGGAGGAAAATGGAGGGGGGGCACAGAGGGGTTAGAAAACGAGGGGGGGGGCACAGAGGAGTTAAAAAATGAGGGGGGCACAGAGGGGTTAAAAAAACGAGGGACAAGCAGCATGGCACAGGGGGATGAAGAAAAGAGGGACAAAGACAGCATGGCACAGGGGGATGAAGATAGGGGCAAAGGCAGCATGGAGGGCGCAGTGTGATCATAATAAGTAATGTGTGTGTGATGGCACAGGGAGCTTTTGGCAATGTAGTGTGTGTGAGGTAGATGGTGGCTAATTAATGGCTGCTATTTTGTTTGCGGGGTAATGGGAATACTATTTTAATGTTGGGGCTGGAGGAAGGCCTAATTATTAATCATGGATGCTATTGATTTAACGGTGGGACTGGCTGTAATTTTCTAAATGTAGCCCTTTTTTTCCCCAAATAGGTCCTCCAACATTCCAGGATCCAGACAAGCCGCAACTAAAGAAACCAGCAGCCACATGTGGTAAAAGTGAGAAGAACAGGTAGGACAGAGCAGCATAGTGTGTGAAATGTTGTGATTCTAGTAGGGACAATGCCAATGTTTGGTGAGTGTTTGGTGAGCCCAGTGGGCGCAGGCCAAGACTGAACTCTTTCTGTACACACTGCGTTCTTCCTATACTACACAAGGGTGCTAGATGTCCTGAAAGTCAGGAGTGTTTGGACAAATGTCACGCTCCAGGGAATTCAGGACCTAGTGATTTTGTTGTGCTAGCCACGCCCCAATGGTGCATTGCCACTCCCCCAATTGTGTGACCACACCCCTGAAAAATTTTGAACCGCCGCCAGGAGCCGCAATTTTTTTTCGGTTACTCAAATATATGGGGGGGGCCCCATCAATTTGTTGTACCGGGGCCCTGAATTCCTCTTGGCAGCCCTGGGTGTAATAGTCTGCGGACAGCAGGTTACCACTGGAATGGTGGAGTGTTCACAGGAGATGTAATAGTCTGCGGACAGACGGTTACCACTGGAATGGTGGAGTGTTCACAGGAGAAGTAATAGTTTGCGGACAGTTGAAGAATCCCAGGAGAGGCAGAAATCCAGCAGGAGATACGGGAGCCACATCTGGAACCAAGGAAGGTAACTAAAAGAACAGGCACTGAGCAGCTGGAGGAAGTGCCTTTTAAAGTTTGGAGCCAAATTAGCCAGTCAATGAGAAAGCAGCAGAGGAAATGCGGATTGGGTCTGCGCATGCGTAGACTCCGAAAAGAAGATGGCAGACAGCCGGGACAGAGCTCGGCGGTCAGCGGGGGGCAGGTAAGTGTGCCCGGTGCGTGACAATCCTTTCTAGGCATACCATTTTCCTTTATGATAAAAACTAACTAAATTACTGCCTTTCTCATAATGTAATATAATATCATTTTTTTTAAAGTATCTGTATATAGGCCCAATATATTTTATGCTAGTTATAAAAAGTGTATGAGGAAGTTACTATAGATTCATCTGTACAAGTATAATGATGTGCTTCAGTGAAGAAAAGGTAAAAATGGATTAAACATAAAAAATATATTTAAAAAAATGTATTCAAGAATATTATTGACACATAGCATTAATTCACAGTATTTAATCTCCACAAAATGAAACAACATTACTTTGGTGTTTGAACAATCTTTGCTTTTCGTTTGAGTATATGAGTTTAGCTGGCTTGGTGGAATGGGTGGTAACGGCAAAAAGGGCTCCTGAAGGTAGAACGAAGAAGTATAGGAGTTACCCTGGGCAGAGAAAGGTTCTGAGGAGGCAGAAATGGGCAATTGCTCTTTTTTCTCAACAGTGACCAGGGTCGTTTCTACCAAAAGGCCAAATGAAATGTAAATGCAAGCTTTGTAAAAGAAACTACTAGCCAATATTCTTTTCTATTTTTGTTTTTCTGACATGTATTATTTATTTATTTTTCTTGTTTGTTTGTTTTTCATATTTGGACACTCATCACAGCTGGAGAGAAGTGCAGTGCTAAATCGATATGTTTTACCGTTACCAATCGGTAGCATCGGCACTGTGAAACCTGGAAGTAATTGCAGTGTTGCAGGCTGGGGTGAACTTAATGAGTATAATAATAATCTTTCTCCAGTTCTACGTGAAGTTAATCTAATAGTGGTTTCAAAGCAAAAATGCTCTGAGCATTACAAAAAGATTGATGTCACAGGATTCATCTGTGCTGGAGACCCCCAGCAGGAGAAGTACTCTTCCAATGTGAGTGTTTTTTTTTCCTTTAACTTACAGAACATGTACAGTACATTAAGCTTCTTAGAAGAAAGTGATATAGAGATGAAGCCTAATGGTGAGCAATCTGTAGAGCAATTCTATTTATTTTAAATTAAAAAATAATAAGAGGTTATATATACTTTAATGTTCATACCTACTTGCCAACTTCTTAACCACGCATGCTCATTTATGCACCTCATCGGGCACTCAGTAACATAACTTTTTTGGTTGTTCTAATATCCTACTAAGATCCATTTACCAACTCTGCCCTAACCTTGGACATTCATTGAACTCCACCAGCCTTGACCATTGCTCTGTCTCTAACCTTGTCTGTGCCTGCTGAATTGTATCCTTACCCTGCTTTGTTTGACTATGATTACCTCCTCCTCTGTTTTCTGACCTTTTTGGACCTGAATAATGAGCACCAATTATCATTTCAGAAGTCTTAGGGTCAACAGAGTAGTGTTGAGTACATTTATATCTATGGGAAGAGGCTACTATACGTCAAAAGCAAGAGTAGCCTGGTGTCAGTGTTCATGATAGAATGTGATGGTGTGACATTACATATGCACACAGTTCCTCCAAAATGTATATGTGTATAGAAAAAAGTCCAGAACAAAAGCTTTCCTATATAGACAAGGTATGGGCAAAGCAGTGGTTAAAAAATATAATAAATAATAATTATACAGTAAAGCAATTGAAGGTAGTTGTGAATAATTTAATCTAATATACTTATGTTTAGCTGGGGCCAATAGCATCATAATTAGTAATAGTTTATAGAACTTTTTACAGGTCACATCCCTTTCCGGCTGTAGATCAGCACTACCTAACAAAAAATGGCACTGTTGGTGGGCATTCTATAAGAACTATTATCATTTAAAAGACCAATAGCGGCAATTTTCTAACACAATAAAAAGGTGTTAATGTGCTGTGTTCCACAGCAACCAATCAGCAATAAGCTTAATTAGTATAGTTATATAATGAAAGCAAATGTCTGATTGGCTGCTTTGAGGTATTGAATATTTGCAGCATGTTAGTAAATCACCTCCATGTAAGATCATACACTAGGGTGTCACTAGTATAGTAGCAGGGGATACGGATACAATGGTGCCCACAGCTGGGGGAAGGGGACACTCCCCTGCCAAAGCCTTGTGTATATTTATGGGGGCCCTTACATAATTTGCTATGGAGTGAAGTGGCTAGATACACCAAATCTGACATCGGGACAGGTGAGCGATGTCACATCACATTTGGGGTGTGGCCTAGTGCTAGGCTGTCTGTACTCCCCTCTCTTCCCGTCCAAACCCCTTCATAGCTGTGCGTACCAGTGTGCGCGGCACCCATTCACCGTAGCTCTGCCATGCAGAGCAGCAGTGAATGATACATACCTCACAAATTTCCCACCCACGTGACAAATCTGTCCCGATCAGGATAGTGGGAAAGAGCCCTCAAATCGGGACTGCCACCTGCAAAGGGACCGGTGGGAGATATGAATACACCCCTGACTATAGAAGCATACCATGGACATGCAGAGTAGACATAATTAATAGATTACAAGGGGCCCATTCATTATTTTTGCCTCATTGAGGTGAAAAAGATCATTATCATAGTGATCAAAAATTACCTTCCAACAAAATTTATCAAAAAAACAAATTGAGGCAGCTGAGTGTTAGTCATCTGCTCCAGTGATACTGACGGGGAATGGTAAGAGTTACTCATCACTTCTCTGGACCAGTTGTTGTGCATATGAATGATGCACGGGGCAGATTTTAGCTTTAATTTCCACTGCTATTAAAAACTTAAAGAAACATTTTTTTTCTTTAAAAACAAAAAAAAAAGCGTTTATACATATATAGACTTAATAAATTCTTTTTTTCAGTGCTTTCCTTATGTTACCTTCAGATTACATTCACTTTTCTGGAAAAACCAATTATAGCTGCAAAAATCAAATCCATTTTGCTGCTTTAAATGCAATATTTTCGTCTCCACATAGAGATGACTACTTATTGTTCCTACCATCATTATTGTTGTTATTATTATCATTCCTACTGCATTACTACCAAATGAACCTACTTTTTCCAAGCTAATCTATAATGTTCCTTTCTGCCAGGGTGATTCCGGGGGCCCTTTGTTTTGTGGCAAGCATCTTTGTGGTATTGTACATGGCGGGTCCAAAGATGACAACTCTATCAAATTGTTCACCAAAGTCTCACCCTACGTAAAGTGGATCCAAAAGGAGATGTCAAAAGCAAAATGCAAGAAGCAATATATATAAAAGCACATTTTCTAAATTGTCCAGAGAGAGAGAAACGAACGTGAAAACTTTGCTTATCCAGGCAGAGTTTATGATTGTTGTCATTTATGTGTTTTTCATTAGGTGATCCGTGCCTTGTACAAAAACATAATAGAAAAATGCTTACGTGACTTGTAATCCCACTAGTATAAATGTTGAGGATATCGGTATTGAAAACATTAATGAACATGTTCAGGGATAAGATACAGGATGAGTTATTTTATATATGTTATGTAACATCAATGCACTGGACACTTATCTATAATAAACATCTGTTTAGGCAATGTACATTTTTTATTCAGTATTCAACAATTGTCGCACTATAACACCTAACATGTGCTGTGGAACTGTGGACAGAATAATGAGACTGGTTAAAAGGTATCAATAAGATGTGTGCATTCAGAGGTTTTTCATGCACTGGGAAAAGACTGAAAGTACAGGAATCACTGATCCCTGTGAAGGAACACACACACATTCTAACATTTCGGGTTGTTGTTCACTTCCACTGACAGTCATCATATAAAGGGGCTCTAACACATACTAAATGATTTAGTGCTGTGAAATACATTGCACAGAGAAACCCAGAGTTTAGCTGAAGTTGGAAATAAGTACAGGACTGTTAAACTAATGTGAACTTATTAGGAGTTTAGGGATATGCGGTGTACATAACTGAAATGCCACAAAATAATTATATATAATTGATCTAAAAAACGGCAAATGTCCACAAGCTTCACATATTTTGGTCATAGTTCACATCAATAGTAACTGTTAACCCCCTAGTGTGAGGAGACCCTAAACACTGTCCCCTGAGGACTGTCTAATACGTATGCCTAGGCACCTATTAATGAGTAACATACCTACATTCAGTCATACTCGCCAGCTTGTAGTTTTTCCTCTCTAGGAGAACCCAGAGGGGAGGGGAGATGGCAAGTGTGGGAGGGGGCGTAGTTCGGCCCTCTCTTGTGATTTGCTGCATTCCTCTGCAGGGGCGGGACAGATCCGGCTCACCCAAGATCCGAGAGGATGCCTGAAATTTAGGAGCCTACCAGACATTCTGGAAGAGTAGGTAAGTATGCATTCAGTGAACAACAAGCTACTTAGGAAAGTATTTGAGCTTCAATTCTAGAAGATGTTCTAGTTGCTGGACTGTGTTGTTCTCTTCTACCTGTTACTGCAGCATTTACAACCTGCTGGATTCTTGTCTGGATCTTGGAATGTCAGGGCCTGTTTGGAAAATGTATAGATAGGTGAATTCTGAAAAGCTGAGCAATAAGTATTTCTGTCAGTGGTGTGGGTGGAGCTGGTCCGTCTGTTAGTGGTGTGGTGATTTAGGGTTCTGGCCGCCTTAGGCTAATACACCCATAGCTCCTCCCTCCTCTCCACCCACCACCAATGTATATGCATATAGGAATACTCCTGAATATTGTTGAAAATGTGCAAAAATTGTAATATAATGCTACATGTTACTAAACCTTGAATGATTAGGATCTTTAGTTCATACACAACACTCCATTATGGCCACAAAAACTACCCCATAGCACAGGCATATATAGGTAATATATGAACATTTGTGGCCAAAGAGCTATAATCAAATACAAACATCTACAAGCCCCATCTGACTAGTTTCTGGCATTCTAGTGAACAGAGAGGCCACAGGGAACATCCTTGTACATGCCACACAATACAGAGATCATGCCCTTTTCCTTACCTCTCACCTGCAGCCCACCCCCTCCCCCCACATGCAGCCGTTTTCCTTAGCTCTTCTGTGGCTATCTGCTCCTCCTGCAGCCAATTTTCTTACATCATCCCCTGCAGCGATCTCCCCCAGACTCACTTACCTCAGTCACAGCAGTCTTCCTTTTCTACATGACAGTCAGTCTAGCAGCAAATCTGATGCTGTTAGCTGCCTATCAGTGCGGGACGGAGAGTACTTAGTCAAGTCTCGTGAGATGTGGTAAAATTCGCAAGACCAGACTAAGAGAACCTCACCTACATTAACAGGCAGCTAACAGCATCAAATTTGCTGTTAGGCTGCCTGTCTGCATAGTGACTGTCGGGACCGCACCCCTGTCAGTTGTGTGGGCGAAGCGGGCCTGGCTGTCAGTACTGTGGATAGACATGAAGAGAAGCTGGGATCATCGACGAGCAGCGAGCCCACTGGGGTCTCCCGGCGGCCCCTTACTGGAATACTCCACGTATCCTTCTGATGGCGGCCCTGGCAAGGGTGAGACCAAAATTTACTTTCCCCTATGCCCCTTTCAGCTCCTAATAAAAAATCTATTTATTTTTTTTAACTTTTATGTTAAATTTTAAGAGAAGAAAGTTCATTGTAAATGCAAATCAAGAGGGGAAAAGTGATATGATACAGCAAACATAGTGGAATTTTACCCTAAACACATAAAATGTGTTGTCAATTGGACCCTGCATTTCCCGTGAACCTTCCAGCAGCTAACTTTAGTGGCAGCCATCACAGTATTCACTGATGGATACACAAGTTAATGACAACACATGTGAGAGCTGCACATTATGTGACAGTGCACAATTGATCCTGAACAATAGCATGTCAGTATCAGTGAATAGTTTATGCAATGAAAACAGCAGTGCCAGCATCAATTAATTCTGCCACAACTAAGCTTGGACAATAACCAAAAATATCCCCATGATAACAATATTGAGAAATATATTGCAATAAATATTCATTGAGTATATAAAATATATATAATACACTCACAGGTCTTCAATAAAAAGTGAGGTTAAATCCACAAAAGTGTCAAGCAGTGTGTGCAGAAATGGGCCGGAGAGTGTTTGGGAAATAATTTGGTCATGTTGTGGGGCGGGGTTTGAGCATATTGGGGGCATGACTTATGGTGTCCCGATTCTCCATGTCTCTGTGTTGGGAGGTATGTTACACAAAGCTTGTAAAATCAATACTCATCAGGGTTTTCCGATCCCCAAAGCAGCCCATCGTACCACCAACAAGTCTAGTAGTGCTCACTTTTAATGTAGAGCCTAATATTTTGCCACTCACCACGCCCAAACCAGAGAGTTACAGCTTGTGGCCAAGGCCTCGCCAGAAGCCAGCTATTAGATTTGGTCCACATCACATTCTGCCCTCTGGTCACCAACCTGGGAGCAGTCAGAGCATCAGTATGCCGTATTCCTGATCAACACAAGCTATACAGGTCTGGTGAGCCAAGAAGGGAACTTCTCCCAGCCAATGTGCAGACTTCTTCCTGACAACGGCTCGCACAGAAGATCCTGCGGCCTAGTCTGCATTACACCACAAGACCTACTTGATCTTCCCCTATAGAACGGCTCGACGAAAGATAAATCACATCGGCGGAGAGAGCATTCTCTCCGCAACATAGCCTCTCTCACGATTAGGAGATCAATCTGCTGTTTACCCAGAAATGCAAATGGGAGGTCTATACCAGCAAGGCAGCATCAACAAACCTGCAAGTAAAAAATCCCAGCAGGCCTACCAGTTCAAGCAGCATATAAGGTGCACATCAGCGATTTTTAGCCTGGAAAAAAAGTCCTTTAACAAACCGGAGTTAGGCCTTTTCTATTTTCTGAGATATAATCAACATACTTTACTTAATATTACCTACAACTAACTTCTGCAATAAAACCATTTTCTCAAGAACACAAGACTTGACAAACAACTCATAAAAGTTAATATGTGCTGCCCTCTAGTGGTTGTCCAAGAGAACTGCAGAATAATTTGTTAAGTCTTTAGGAAAATGTTCCTGATAAAATCCATCAGAGGGCCTATATCTGACAACATTCTAGTTTAGCATGTCTTAAAGCTCTATAGTGAATTTCAAGCTAAAAGTTCAAAAAACTCATGTATACTATCGGTCCTCCCTGTCTACCCAAAACAATACTATGAAATGGGCCCATGCACGAGTGGCTACTCGTCTACTTCCTGATCTATCTCAACAAGATCAAACAGTTCGCCAAGATACCATCTCAACACTGGAAATTGATGGTCCTGTCACTCTTTGTTTCATCCAACTTTTACTAACATCTAAACCCTGACATAACTTCTGAATTCAGAGTGACAGTAAATAAAATGATGGTATTAGGCGTACGCACTAGCCACATCAAAAATGAAAGGAAGAATAAGTCACATCACACAATGACTTAATTTCTAGAAAAACTATTTCTGTTTCAACCTCTGTTCAAGTTGTTGAATCTTTCCCATCCAACCCCACCCACTGCTTATCTTCCACACAAGGATATCTCACCACATCTCTAATTATTAACATAACTGTACGTCTGGGAACAACCACCCTAATCTTACTTTATATTTAATCATGGTCTCTTTTGTCTCAATTAATGCTAAAGTATTAAACTCCCCAAATAACTGTAAACTTGTCATCAAATTCCTTGCCTCCAAAAAGGTAGACATAATTGCTATAAAAAAACAAAACATTTCTGATCCACTCCCCTCTCAAATTCACTAATCACAAAAACCCACCGGATACTCATTGAACGGCCCTCTCAAACAAAATGATATCGCCATATTAATTAGTGCTATTTGCCCCTTCACATTAGAGAAGAAGTAGTTGATAACTATGTTTGGTACTTATTTCTAGTTGGTAAACTTGGTAATAAATATATTACTGTAGTATAATTCTATGCTCCTAACTCTAAAAAAAAAATCAATTTTCTTAAGAAAAAACGCTTGGAAATTAAAAAATTAGGGCTGGAGCTCCTGACACTAAACTAGGTAGATCTTCCTCTGCAAAGTCACCCCCAACACTAAGCTTAGTTTATAAAGTGCCTTCAACAGACTCTTGCTGAGTTTGACCTTTGTGATGCCTAGAGAGCTAAACACACCAATACCAAAGACTTTACATTTTTCTCTCAGATCCTTAATTCATATTCCCGTATTTTTACTTCTATCACATAAAAGGCCTTGCCAACACATTTAAAAAATATGTATCCTCCCTACAACATGATATGACCATGCCCCTCTGATATGGAGCTGGGATCTCTAAACTAACACTACCCCCTTAGATCATGGAGACTAGATGAGTACTTACTGACATCTACGGAGGGGAAATAGGTCATGTAAGAGGCCTTCAACACTTACTTACAAATCAGGGGCCATAAGTTAAATACTGACTGTTTTTTTGTGTAGCACACAAATATCAACCTTAAATTTCAGTGTACAAATAAGCTATCAAGTATTTGTGTGCTACATGAAAAAACAGTCAGTATTTAACTTATGTGCAAAACAGAATACTAATTTGCACTCCTTGCATTGTAACATGGTTTTGTCCAGGAGACTGAAATAAGAAGTTTCTTGAGTTAAGGTCCTTAATGAATCAGGCCCCAGATCTCTAGAAGATACCTCAGTATTCACTCATTTGTGTCCACTTAGGGCAGTTATGAGATGTGCAGCAATTCAAATAGCTGCTAGAATTAAGAAAACAAACAAACAGGTGGAAAACTACTTAGAAAACTAAATAATAACCTGAAAACCGAGCACAGAAAATCTTTATAATCTTAAATTCAAAACAGATCTTGTAGAATGAAGGAAAAAAATACAATACCTAGATTTAGAGAGCTATAGCTTGCCTCAACCAAAAATAATATACTCTGGGAAACAGAGTAAATAGATCGCAAGTCCGTAAGTTAAAGGGTAAGAATGTAATAAACAGGGTGGAAACTTAATTAATAAACAGGGTAAAATCTCAAATCTCTTAGATATTGCAAATCAGTTTGCATCATACTATTAGAGACTGTATAACTGTTATGGCTGACGGCAAGTGTCATAAACTTGTACAACAGGTCACAGAGGTCTTCGCCTATAGCAGCCGCCTTTCCTGTAGAGCTGAACGTGCCCCCAGGTCTTAAGCTCAAAGTAGTACAAGTTTATAACCCTACCGCAGCGCAGGGAGGGCCAGGTGGAAGAATAGCAAAGTCCAAACGGGTCGAGGTCAAGGGGTACAGCGGGCAGCGGTGGTGAAGTCCAGGCAAAAGGTCAGGGCTGGCGGCAAACAACGAATCCAGGTAACAGGCAGAGAGCAAGGTCACAGGCAATATAGCATAGTCAAGTGCACGGTCCAAGGTCATACACGGCAAGATCAATCCAAAGTCAGAGAAGAGGAACAGAGCAGGGAGCAGGTAAGTATGCACAGAGCAGGAACTATAACCGGCAGTGAGGCCCAGTCCTCACTGCCTTAAATACTATGATGGACAAATCAGAAAAGAGGAGGACAGGGCTGACAATCAGCCTCATGAGGCTGCTTAATTAATTACTAGCTGGGAACTAGCATAGGTCATATCACAAACCAGGAACATGTATAAATGACAAATAGAATCATACGAGAGCTCCCCCTGGAGTTGGAGGATGCCCCCCAGCCCAAGGTCTGACTCAATCAGGGATTCATGTATTGGTATATACACCATAAGCTTGGACTATTTACAGACGACGTCCTGCTGTTTGTAACTAGCCCCTAGACCTCACTACTGGCCCTCACTGAAGTCCTTCAGGAGTTGTCAGAGGTGCCCCTCAATAAACGCAACACATCTAAATTGGAAGCCTTTGGGGACCCCGCTGGACTTACGCCAATCACTTAAAATAAGTTTAAATATAACTGGCAAATTTATCCTTAAGCTACATAGTAATACCAATTCCATTGAACCAGCAAGACGTCATATATTGTGCCCCTACAAGGAATGCTTTTTTCTCTGGTGTTGTTTATAGCATTGACTTATTCCAGGGAGTATCATTTGCCTATCTAGAAGATGTAGAACCATAGTAAAAATAAAACATTTAATATTGGGCTTATAACTACTTACCTTGGTGTGGATTTCAGTTTTGAAAAGAGATGTCTCTATACACTTCCAGCCTCTTGATACTGTGATTGAATGCATACTGTCCTTCTCTGAGACACTCATTTAGAGCCAGAATGTAAAAGTAGAAGCCTTTATCATTTAAAATTAAATGACAATAAATGGTGACTTACAATCATGCAAAAACACAATAGCAGAATGCATACCTTCCAACTGTCCTGATTTCAGGACTTTTGTCCTGATTCAGTGACAGTTGGAATATTCACCTATCAGACACAACATTTAAACAACATAATTTTATGTAGGTCCCCCTTGTGTAGCCAAAACAGCTCTGACCCATCGAGTCATGGACTCCACAAGACCTCTGAAGGTGTCCTGTGGTATCTGGCACCAACACGCTAGCAGCAGATCCTTAAAGTCCTGTAAGTTGCGAGGTGGGGCCTCCATGGCTCAGACTTGTTTTTTCCAGGACATCCCACAGATGCTCGGTCGTATTGAGATCTCGGTAATTTGGAGGCCAAGTTAACACCTTCAACTCTTTGTCAGGTTGCTCGAACCATTCCTAAACAATTTTTACATTGTAGCAGGGTGCATTATCCTGTTGAAAGAGGCCACTGCCATCAGAGAATACTATTGCCATGAAGGGGTGGCTGTCATAATTCCAACATTGGAAATGTCGGGTTGACAATGTCGATAGTGTATAGCTGGCGGACCTGATACCAATGCACTTTTAATGTCGACAATGTGATTGGCGACTTTGTGAATGTTGCCAATAACACTATCGATATTGTCAACCTGTCAGCAGAATGGAAATGTCTGCATTTAGCCTGCCGACATGTTAAGTGCCGTCCTTTCCAATGTCGGAATTAGGTAACCTGCCCGTACACATGATGTAAAAGAAAACATGATTCATCAGATTAGGCTACCTTTTTTCTATTGCTCCATTGTCCAGGTTTGGTGCTCATGTGCCCATTGTAGATGCTTTCGGCGGTGGACAGGAGACAGCATGGGCATTCTGACCGGTCTGTGGCTGTGCAGCCCCATACGCAGCAAGCTGCGATGCACTGTGCTTTCTGACACCTTTCTATCATAAGTGGTGTAAATTTTCTGCTGTATGTTATAATCATTAAGGAGTCAAGTGGCAATTAGACCACCTCAAGTTTAACTTATCAGATATCATAGAATCGTTATAATAGATCCATGTAACTGCAGGTCATCTATACAATTGACTCTTGATTATATCTGCAGGTTTGCCAAATTTAAACCTCCATACCATATGGTCTATGCAATAAGACCATATAGGTATAATATTAGTGTGCATCCAGATCATTTTAATCACATTTCTATCTATGAGCACAATTTTATTTTATATTTCGCTTTTTATATACGTCAATAAAAGTTACGTTTTAAAGATGGTATTAAAACTTGTTTAACTAAGTGGTTAAGTTTAGAGGATTGAGTGCACCCAATCAAAAGAAACTTCTGTCCTTTTGCCTTTCAACCTTTCTATCATAGCCAGCGTTAACTTTTCCAGAAATTTGTGCTACAGTAGCTCTACAGTTGGATTGGACCAGACGGGCTAGCTCCCCGTTATGAGCCTTGGGAGCCAATGAACCTGTCGAGGAGGACAGGGCTGACCTCAGGAGGCTACTAATTAATTACTAGCTCGGCGGTTCCCAAACTGTGCGCCAGGGCTTCCAGGGGTGCCGCGGCGCTGTCTCAGGGGTGCCGCGGGCCAGCCATAAAAAAACAAACAGAAACACTTACCAATCCGCCGGGCGCCGGGACCCTGCATCCTCCTCTCTCCCGCAGCTGTCAGCTGTCAGCTGCGTGAGAGAGGAGGATGCTGGGTCCCGGCGCCGCGCGGATTGGTAAGTGTTTCTGTTTGGCTTTTTATGGCTGGCGCGCGGCAGAGGAGGCAAAGTGAGAGGGGGCAGAGGAGGACAGAGGAGAGTGACAGCATGACAGGAGAGGGACAGAGGAGAGTGACAGCGTGACAGGAGGGGGACAGAGGAGAGTGACAGCGTGACAGGAGGGGGACAGAGGAGAGTCACAGCGTGACAGGAGGGGGACAGAGGAGCTGGGACAGCGTGGCAGAGGGCAGAGGAGCTGGGACAGCGTGGCAGAGGAGGGGGACAGAGGAGCTGGGACAGCGTGGCAGAGGAGGGGGACAGAGGAGCTGGGACAGCGTGACAGGAGAGGGACAGAGGAGCTGGGACAGCGTGACAGACAGGAGGGGGACAGAGGAGCTGGGACAGCGTGACAGAGGGCAGAGTCGCTGGGACAGCGTGACAGAGGGCAGAGGAGCTGGGGCAGCGTGACAGAGGGCAGAGGAGCTGGGACAGCGTGGCAGAGGAGCTGGGACAGCGTGACAGAGGGCAGAGGAGCTGGGACAGCGTGACAGAGGGCAGAGGAGGGAGACAGAGGGCAGAGGAGCTGGGACAGCGTGACAGAGGGCAGAGGAGGGGGACAGCATGAGAGGGCAGAGGAGGGGGGCAGAGGTGTTGGGACAGCGTGGCAGAGGAGGGGGACAGCGTGACAGAGGGCAGAGGAGCTGGGACAGCGTGACAGAGGGCAGAGGAGGGGGACAGTATGAGAGGGCAGAGGAGGGGGACAGAGGGCAGATGAGCTGGGACAGCTTGACAGAGGGCAGAGGAGCTGGAAAAGCGTGACAGAGGGCAGAGGAGGGGGACAGCGTGACAGAGGCAGAGGAGGGGGACAGCATGGCAGATGAGCTGGGACAGTGTGACAAAGGGCAGAGGAGGAGGACAGCGTGAGAGCGGCAGTGGAGGGGAACAGCGTGACAGGAGGGAGACAGCGTGACAGAGAGCAGAGGAGGGGGGACAGCGTGACAGAGGGCAGAGGAGGGGGGGCAGCGTGACAGAGGGCAGAGGGGGCAGCGTGAGAGAGGGAAGAGTGCCTGGATGCAGAGGGGCATTTTTGCATACAACTAAATAAGCATTTCTGTCCTGACCTAAATACTTATTACAACCCAACTACTTCTAAAACAGGACTGCTCGGTAATTATTTTGGAGGGGTGCCTTAAAAAAATTATGGAGACTCTAAGGGTGCCGCGAACTGCAAAAGTTTGGGAACCACTGTACTAGCTTATATAATATCATAAACCAGGCACATGTATAAGTATATAAATGAAAAAATTAAAATCATACGAGAGCTCCCCCTGGAGTTGGAGGATGTCCCGACACCCTCCTACTCTATGCCACAAAGATAACCCCAAAAGAATAATAACAGTGCATTGTAACTAATGCACGTGCCCGGCTGCTAGATCTCGACCAGGATGAGGTGTACCGCCGCAACTCGTGAAATCGACAGCATCATATCCAATCTGTTTCTGCCTCCGTGTAGCCCCTGGGACTGGTGAGCACATTATCATTGCAGGAGTGAATAAACACTTGCTTTATTTTGCAATCTTTCTGTAGCTGTAACAGTTGCTGACAATTTAATATATATTTGCAATGACCCCAAAGG
Source organism: Mixophyes fleayi (assembly GCF_038048845.1). Lineage (NCBI taxonomy): Eukaryota > Metazoa > Chordata > Amphibia > Anura > Limnodynastidae > Mixophyes > Mixophyes fleayi. The sequence goes on from NC_134402.1 coordinate 315,448,262, forward strand.
TCAATATTTACTTATTGGAGGAAACTAATTCAAAAATGTATAACTCAAGAAATACAAGAAAATAATTACAAAAACGTACATCTTCCCTTCTAATCCATGCAATTTTCCCCAAGCTAAACTTTTATTTTATTTTTTGCAAAAACTTTTTTATTGAAGAAAAAGAAACAGAAGGAGCAACATGTTATACAGTGTAACAAAAGTAATATCATACATTGTACAAGTGATTCAATGCTGCTACAAAATAACAGTTCTACGCATGTACAAAAAAAAGAAAGTCAGAAATAAAAAGTTCTAATAACCTCTGTAGCAATTAAAGAGGTCCCAGGATAAAAAAAATAATGTCAAGATGCCTCTGCAATGTCAGAGGTGCGGGATAAACAGGTTTATAGTATGATAATATAACAAAACAACACAAAGTATGGGGTGTGGGGGAAGGGGGAGGTAAAGAGGTATCACATGGGCCAGGGACCTAATAACTGGAGATGTTGGGTGTATATAGGTTAAACTATATTAAGGGGGGTTCAGGCAGTTATTGTAGTTTGTACCGTAGTGAATAACAGCTATTTAGACAAGCTGGTATATTTCTCGGTTTATTTGAATTCTAACCATCTGATCCAAATGGCACAGAGATCTTCAAACCTATCTGAGGAGGAGAGGATTATGTCATCCATATTCCTGTAAAACTCAAGTCTTGAGAACCACCACTCTTTTAGTGTTGATAGAGAGGTGGATCTCAAATTAATTGGAATCTTTGCATTTGCAGCACGCTTTAAATGTTTCAATAGGTATTTTTTGTATCAGGTGGCTGGTAAAGTAGTCTAAACTTGTTCTAAATGAAAATAAACTGCACTTATTGGACCTCATTTAGAGTCGGACGCAAAGTCCGTTTTAGGCGCATCCAACAAAAAAACACTATCATGCATGTGCAGAAAGCACCAAATCCCCCTTCATCTTGGACACTTGCGCCTAAAACAGACTTTGCGTCCGACTCTAAATGAGGTCCATTATGTTTTAAATAAGCAAAAGAAAAAAGGTAGTACATTTTAGTACATTTTTCTTGGCATGCACTAATAGAAGGAAAATAATTATTAATAAAATCATATAAGGAGGGAGGCACAGCCAAACACTAATAGCGTTAGGACACAAACCAGCATAACTCAGCTAAGAGGTATGAGACACTTCATGTGTGTGTGTGTGCATATATGTGTATGTATGTATATATATATATATATATATATATATATATATATATATATATATGTATATACACAGAACTCTTTGGGGCGCTTTTTACCGATATTACGGTATCGGTAAAAAGTAACACAGATTTTTTGCTCGCACCTCTATGGGGTGCAACCAAGAATCAGCGTCACTTCTGTACAAAAAAAAATATGCGCGAGGTGTTTTGCGGCCGTTCCGGAAGCAACTCGGGCAGATTTTTTATTACTTGAATCTGTCCTCATAGATGCAAGAACAACTGTCAGTGCTTATACTTCCGATTGCAAATCTGAATGTATGTAGCAAAATATAAGTATGAGGTAATATTCCATATTTTAATCAAAATATGCTCTAAAAATATGAACTAATACCTCACTTTGCAAATAAAAAAAAAAAGAGTAAAATTTCTGACACAAAACAGCACGAAAACACTGGCAAGTATGTCTATGTACTAACAGTAAATATGCATGTTATCGTATGTCCACTAAACAGCAGCTCAGACTATAGTGATAGCTCAACGCAATTACCGCAAGATAATGTTATCTTAATACAATCCTTATACGCCCGTGTCGCCACGGATAATGGACAGAGCTCCTGACAAATCACAGCGGCCGTCTCGTTGTCTGACGTTGCTGTGATTGATGTGGTGGATAAGAGCTGCTCTGCCATTGGCTGGTTATGTTATACTGCGTAGTTGTTAATATACGGCGGACGGCTCGGTGCTGCAAGGCTGTTGTGTCTTCTCAGTCTCCCTTCACTACATGTGTAAAACTAGTTCACAATTATTCATACTGTGTAGCAGTAGGCAGTCTGCAAACTAATGCGTGTCTGCGTTGCTTGTAGAATAAACGCATATTGTACATATATTGTCTGGACCATTCATAGCAAGTAACAGGAAATTACTGGTGTTCTCTGAGGAAATGAAATAGTAAATGTGAAAGGAAATGCTGTAGTTAAATGTTTAGCTGGAAACTTGTACACCGACCTGTGAAAACCTTTATTCTTTATTGTATGGAGCCTTCAGTAGCACTAGTTTAATGAAGCTATTGTCCTAACATGGACTAAATTTATATAAATGTTACATTTGTGGATAAATCAGGTACTCTCCTTTATGCTTATAAGTATAAATATTCATATATTATTATTAGAGATGAGCGGGCTCGGATTCCGCTAATCCGAGCCCACCCAAACAGTGCGGATCCGAGCACTGTTCGGATATTTCCGGCGGGCAAAAAATTGAAAACGAGGCTCTGTCGTCCAAGTCTCGCGTCCAATCTCGCGAGGGGTGGGAGGGAGGGCCCAGAACAATTCCATCTTGTACCTCTTTTTTTGGCATTATGTGCTCAAGCTACCTCGGTGCAACCTTTTGGCCTAAAAACAATATTGTGAGGTGTTCTGAATAGACTGGAAATTAGTGGAAATGATTGTTATTGAATGTTATTAAGGTTAATAATAGCGTAGGAGTGAAAAAAAAAAAACACAAAACTGGTTTTTAGCACCTTTTTATGCTTTTTTAAAAAATAAATCAGAACCAAAACCTTTCGTCGGATGTTTTTGCAAAACAAATCACAACCCAAAACCTCAAGCTAATCAGAACCCAAAACCCAAAACACTAAAAGTGGCCGGTGCACACCCTTAATTATTATATATTAATATAAACCACCAATCTAGAGCCACACAGATCACTTAACAGAAACAAAATTTACTTCAATACAAGACCAAACATACTTTTTTAAATATATACAATTGCACATGGTTACACAGTGTTTTCATATCATTTGTGTATCCAGTGGACCCCCTTGTACCGAGATCCTAGAGGGATGCTGTGAGTGTCTCAGTTCTGAGTGGACCTCCAGACAATAACACTAGTTCCAGGTGGGCATATAGGACACAGCACTACCAGGATTCTGTCTGGGCCCCTTATTCCAATTTAATAGACGCCATGGTAGGGAAGAGGGGACTGGGCACTGGTGCTGTGTTGTGTGACAGGGAAGTGTTGGCAAGTGCGCCCAGCACCTCTTCTGTCGCAGACTGGCATACGGCTGCATATGGGCTTCAAGCAGTTCCTTTTGGCCTGCTGTATCCCCTGTTGCTATGTCACTCTGTGTAGCCCTAACCTAATATTTCTAGGTTGCAAGCATTCCTTTAAAAGCATTATTTTAACAAATTGCATTCATAGCCTATTCTGCATTTGAACCAGGAGCACAAAAAATAGGGGTTGACATAGTTATCTATTGTGTGCAGACAGGGCCCGATCAAGGGTACCAGCCGCCCTAGGCTTTTACCGCCGCAGCGCCCCCATCCCCTCGCTGCTAGCTGCCTGTCAGGACAGCCACGGGCGCTTCTTACTGTGGTCACGTGAGATGCGGAAGTCATGATCTCACGTGACCACAGTAAGAAGCTCCCGCGGTCGTCCTGACAGGCAGCTAGCAGCGATCGCTGCCAGACTGCCTGTCATGTAGTGACAGTCGGGCTGCCCCCTTTACACCAGGGGCGATCCCGATGATGCAGGCCCGGCGCTGCCTAAATTAAAAAAAAAAAAGACAGTGAAAAAAAATGAATCTCCGTGACGCTGCGCCCCCCAGGCTCCAGCGCCCCAGGCTGCAGCCTGGTCAGCCTATTGGCTTGTCAGGCCCTGTGTGCAGATATTAGATCACCTGTGCTTATATACCCATAAAGGGTACATTCTGACAGTTGTTCACTGGAAGATGCACACAACTTTAACACTTCAAAATAGTGAGCAAAGGTCACAATGACAAAAGATTTTAGACAAAAATAGAAACACAGAAAAAAAAATACAACATGCAATGTTCATAGTCTATCCTGCATTTATTATTACTGCAGTGAATACTACTTTGACATGCGTTCAAGCTGTTTTCATCTTCCATTATCATGCCAGCTCTTGTCTATAACTCAGCTTAGCATTGCAGAAGTTATTTTGTTCAAAACCTGGCCTTTAAGTCCTGGGATAGAAAACGAGGCATATATACAATGTGCAACTTTTTATTTTCTTCAAGATTTATTAAATTTTCTACTTGTTATGTTGGTTCAATTTTTAAATTATAGGTAACATATTTTCCAATAAAATGTTCTTGGTTGTAAAATATATAGCTCTACATGCATGTGTGAGTTGTTAACATTATTGTATAAAGTGGCATATATTACTTTGTGTCTTGCAGGTAATTCTGTCTAGCAGCTATGTCAGTATGTGATGATCTTTTACTATGCAACTTTCCCAAGTGCCGGGTAAAGTTATCTGGTCGTGCCTGGGTCACAGCTTGCTCACATATTTTCTGTGACCAGCATGGAAGTGGAGAATTCAGCCGATCCCCTGCTGTCTGCCCAGCCTGTAACAGTACACTCTCCAGTAAGCTGGATATTGTACGAACTGAGCTTAGCCCTTCAGAAGAACATAAAGCTATGATGCTGGCTGGTTTACGCCCGGAGATTGTTTTAGATGTCTGCTCTCGTGCATTGGTATTCTGGACCTATCAGGTAAGAAGTAAAGAGCAGAAGGCCAAACCTACAATATCAACAATTACATTTTGTCTGCTTAGAATCTAGGACAACCATAAGCTAATATTGTTTGAAAGTATATGTTTTCAGCCTTTGTACACATTGATGTTTTTTCTTGGTGTGCAATAGAGAATGAAAACAGATCGGAGCATGAAAAAATTATATTTGCATAATTTTTCATTTCCCAGTGGTACATACATGCCAAAAAATATTGTCATTGTGGACTTTACTCTCGCTTCTTAAAAGTCTTCACCTGTAAGAGATGTAATTCTCTCTTTGATGACCTTCTCCATGGTGTATTTTATTACCTCTACTTTCTATTTTGTTATTGGCAGTCTCAGCTGACTATCTACATGGACAGCCAGTCACAAAACATTAAGGACTGGGTCAATGCTATAAACTGCACCATGGAGATGGTAGTCAAAGAACAACTTGTGCCTGTTTCAAGGAATGAGTAAGATGGATGGATTCCACATCAAATCGACAGAGGGTTTCAAACTGAACATTTCAGATTGTAATTAAATTTGGTATAATAAATGCTACCATGGGTGTAAAGAAAACCCCCAAATCTTAGGCTGATATGTACACTGGTTTTGAATTTATATGCCTTTAAAGCTGCAATTTTTTTAGTGCATTTGTAGCTCACCTAATTGAGCTAGAGACTTGGGCAAGGTCTCATTTTTATGGGCTTTTATATGATATATAATACAACAGTATGTTTCAATAAAAAATGAAATTGTAAAATTTTCAAAATCAAAATTTTGATTTTCTCAAAAAGCCATATTTTTTAATTTTTGAAAAACATTTAAAAAATTGTTCATACTGTTGTTATTAAATCTACAAAGTTATATTTTGGGATCATCTGCTACAAGAGCTTTCATTGTGGACTGTTTGTTAAAATAATGAAAATGAGAACTATCTAGGCCTGTTCGTTACTTTTAATTTAAGTCACTTAACAATTGCTTTGATATATATTATGTACAATGACACAGTGGGCTAGATTTACTAAACTGCGGGTTTGGAAAAATGGAGATGTTGCCTATAGCAACCAATCAGATTCTAGCTGTCATTTATTTAGTGCACTCTACAAAATGACAGCTAGAATCTGATTGGTTGCTATAGGCAACATCTCCACTTTTTCAAACTCGCAGATTAGTAAATATACCCCAGTATGTTAATAGTGACATATTTTTTTTTAATTGTGTTTATTGGAAGATTTCTATAACACAAACAAAAATTAAAACAAAAACAAAACAAAGCAAAAAAACCAACTGACATATGTTATGTTAACAAGCATTTGCTAATCTAATCAATGAATTGACATATTAAACAAAAGAAAAAAATAGAAAAGCGCACATCTCCTTTACCAAGAGAATTATACCATCACAAATCAATCTTATTTAAAAGATATTTATTCTTATTAAAAAATATATATTGTTTTCATAAAAAAACATATACCATAACAATTTATACACTAAAAAATAGTCCAATTATTTTTCGGGATAAAGCGTGCTTTGTTGTTCAAATAATGTCACTCTATACCTACAGTGCACTTGTAGGGAACCATATGATTGAAATGAGGTTCAAACTTCATTAATTTGTTACTCACACACACAAAAAGGATTTAAACAATATTGTCTCCTTGGATCCTCGTTAAATAATATTGTCTCCTTGGATCCACTTTAGACTCTAATAGCTCACAGGAACTTTGTTTCATTGGAACTGAAGAACAAGGTTATCCGTTTTCCAGGGGTGAGTTTAAAAACTTGACATACTCCAGCAACAGCTTATTTCGCTATCAACTGCAGGGGCCTCTATTCTCTTAGTAGCTTGTTAGGATATAGTTCCAGATATAGTAGCAATATAACACATATGTGACAAACTTGTTCCCAATGTAGAGAAAATAAATGGTAATGGATCCACAGTAAAGTACTTTCCTCTCCTCCTCAGTTGATCATGTTATTTGTACATGCTATTCTTACAACAATATCTGACTAGTTTCTCCACCTTAGCATGTGGTTTCAATTGACATATTAGTTATCCAGGTTAAAAATATAGCAGCAAGTAAGGTAAATGGTTAACTATAGGATATAAACAATTATTAATGAAAGCGCTAACATAATAGCAGTTGTTCCAATACAGTGATTTGAAACATATTGTGACAGGATGGACTGCCTATGCCACCCTGTCTTTTGTGTTGCTGGGGACCAGTTGGGCTTGCCTTGCCACCATCCCCTTTCATTCTCCCAAATGCACCCTCTAACCACAGCGGGAGGGGCTTAAGCTGCTGCCACCACTGGACTCCTTAGCACATCCAGAACCACATCCTTTTAGGTAACTGTCATTGCTAGTGTACCCCTTCTCTGGGCACCCCTGACCTCTTCCTGTAGATCAGGGTTGCTGTAGATGGTTTCCCCGCTGGCCTAACACACTGGCCAGAGCTGCTGGGTAGCGGGCAGAGCAGTGGTACTAGATCAGGCCTGTCCAACCTGCGGCCCTCCAGGTGTTGTGAAACTACAAACCCCAGCATGCTTTGCCAGTAGACAACCTGTTGATAGCTGGAAGGGCATGCTGGGACTTGTAGTTTCTCAACATCTGGAGGGCCGCAGGTTGGACAGGCCTGTACTAGATGCTGGGTCCAAACCTCAGACAGCCGGATAAAGGATTAGAGTTGGGTACTCCACTGTAATTAAACACTCTGCTTTTTCAAATGCGACACAGATGGTTCAGGGTTGGGTGCGTTTAAATGAGTGGCCTTGGGGGTTTCTTCAGTAATTAAAGCCCACCCTTTAGAGTTTCTTCACTAATTAAAGCCCACCCAAACTTGTCCCTGTAAAAGGCGGGCCTGTTCAACACAATTGAAGTATCTTTCCACATGGAGTATTTTTCCACTTAAGTTAACACGCCTGCGCGGAAGTGGGAGCAGGCGATGTCTGTAGAATCTCGTCCCCAAACACACCTGAAGGGGAACGTGCATTCCTCTAATGAAGTGAACTGGAAAAAATATTGTTTTTTTTTATTTTCTCAGATGTATAGTGCCTCAATAAATACAATTTTCATGAATCACTCAAAAATGAAAGCTCTTGTACCAGATGATCCCATCATGATCCCAAATTAAAACTTTGGAGATTTATTATCAACAGTATGAATAATTTTTGAGATGTTTTGAAAAAATTAGAAAATATGGCTTTTTGAGAAGACCCTCGCCCAACTCTCTAGCTCAATTAGGTGAGCTACAAATGCAATTTAAAAAAATGTTAAAAGCAAATGTTTTGTTAAAAAATTGCAGCTTTAAAGGCATATAGCTTCAAAACCAGTGTATATATCAGCCAAAGATTTGACGTTTTTATTGATACCCATGGCAGCATTTATTATACCAAATTTAATTTAAATTAGAGACGGTAAGTTAGAATTTTTTCTAAAATTGTGTTGATTTGATGTGGAAAAACCGGAATGTAAGAATTATAGTATGAGCTTGTGTTCTCACCTTAAGTCTTGCAATCCAGGAAAAAAAAACGTTTGAATACTTATTTGTGCTTATACAGTGTTTTGAGAAGTTGTTCAGCCCCCATCCCCTTTTTCACACAGGCTGTAATTATTTTTTAGAATACATTTTTTTATTTGTGAGTCACAGATTCTTCTTCACAGAAACAACCTCCCCATCCTAAAAAAGAGAGCAGATAGTAAGCCAAAAAGTCAAAGACAAAATTCATCTGGAGTTTCAGATTTTTGGCAGAGGATAGTAGGCTTTTGTCATGTACACCATGTTTGCATCAATCCTGAGAAGATTGCCAGTCCTTGCTGCTGAAAAGCATCCCCATAACATGATGCTGCCACTTCCATACTTTATGGTGGGGTTGGTGTGGCTTGTGTGCAGAGCTTTGTTTGTACCATACATACCTCTTAGTATTCAGCCCAAAATGTTTCACTTTAATATTGTCAAACCACTATCTTTTTCAAATCCTTTTTTTAGCAAGGTTAAACATTTTTTATGAGACATGGCTTTTTCCTTGTCAGCCTTCCATAGAGAAGACCTTTTTTTGTGAAATGCTTTGTAGACTGGCTGTCCCATTGCAGGCTTCTGTAGTTTGTTTGCCTCAAAGCTTTTCTGATATGTTTCCTTCTTATCCGGCAACTATGTTTAGCTGGATGGTCTGATCTTGGCTGTTGCTGTAGTTTCATACTTTCTCCATTTCTGTACAATGGCCTGAACTGAGCTACGAGGGATGTTTAGTGCCTCTGTAGTGGTCCTTCTCAAGTTTGAGCCTCTCTATAATCATATTTTTGACTTGTTTGGGATGCTATTTTGTCTTAATTTTTTAGGCTCCAAACTTAAAACACCTCACAAGGTTTAGTACTATTGTTTTCTTCACCAATATTTTTTATTAAACCATGTGTAAATACACAAAGCAACCAGAAGATATTACACATGAAGATTACTGTATACAGCAGAGAAAACATTATCAGCATCAAGTGTCACTTTAACAACAGTGAACTGTGTTGAAATAGTATGACAGAAATGGCCTGGAATGGCCATGTGATATAGATATCAGTAACAAGAAAAAAAAAGGAAAATAAAATATGAAACCTAGAACGTGCGGGAGCTATAGTACTGTTTGTAAATGTCACCTTTGCCATGTGTTAAACCCGAAAGTAGGAGCTTAGTAAGGCAAATAAATGGCTGAGAAGTTGGTGCAGTATGGAGGGTTTGGGTGTTTTGGAGAGCTGGGGAGATTTCGGGGCAGCACGATGGCTAAGTTAACACTTTTGCCTTACAGCACTGGGGTCATGAGTTCAATTCCCGACCATGGCCTTATCTGTGAGGAGTTTTTATGTTCTCCCCATGTTTGTGTGGGTTTCCTCCGGGTGCTCCGGTTTCCTCCCACACTCCAAAAACATACTGGTAGGTTAATTGGCTGCTAACAAATTGACCCTAGTCTGTGTGTCTCTGTCTGTGTGTCTCTGTATGTCTCTGTCTGTGTCTGTTTGTGTGTGTGTTAGGGAATTTAGACTGTATGCCCCAATGGGACAGGGACTGATGTGAGTCAGTTCTCTGTACAGTGCTGCAGAATTAGTAGCTCTATATAAACAAATGATAATAATAATAATAATATTTTCTCTCAGGCTCAATAGGGAGGGTGCAACTCTGCTGAGTTAGATGATGCAGTGGCGCACGCAGGGGGGGTTTCTGAGTCTCCAGAACCCCCCCCCCCTTCGCTAACTAAGTGGCCGCCATAGCGGCACTATCCTATACAGCAGCCGCGCGCTGTCAAAGAAGCGTCCGCGGCGGTGCTGTATTGTATACAGCACCGCCGCGGACACTTCTTTGACAGCGCCGCGGCTGCTGTGTAGGACAGCGCTGCCAATACGGAGCTTAGTGGCAAAGAACAGCACTGCAAGATGCCAGTCACAGCCTCAAGCCCTGTGCATTGGCTTTAAAAATCCCACTCACCGATTCTCTGGCATTAATAAGACCTGATACCACAAGGGTGGTATCCTGTATTTCAGTCACCATTTGCATGACCCATAGCTGCAGGCTGCAGTGCTTTTGTCTCTGCTGTGACTTGACTGCAACAAAACACATGTCAGCAAGTCATAATTTTCCTAAACAATCCTAAAAATATGGTGTGTTTGGGTAGAAATTCTGAAACCCAGAATAGTTCTAACCCTTCTAGTTTCTTTTCCCAGTAAAAATTGAGTGGCAGGACAACTTTCACCTACCTCTTTTGCCCGCCCATCTTTTTGGCGTATACAATTCCCATTATCACGGTATCAAATAACTGAGGCCTACTTACTGGTATTTGCGCAATTAACAGGGAGACGCAGAGTCTAAACGTGCCCCTGGTCTTCGCCAGGGTCCCCCTCAAGGAAGTTTGAAGTTAGCTGCAGAGACACGCAGGTCGCGGCCCTTCAAGTTAGCCAGCAGTGAAGTAATAGGTGAAATAGCGTAGTCAAGCAATTTGAGGTCATGTTGTGCTGGAAGCGAGATACAATAGGATCAGGAAGAAGCGTAGTCAGGAAGCCAGAGGTCAAACCAGGAATGCAGTAAACAACAAAGAGAAATCCACAAGGAAGGTCAGGGAAAGCCGAGTCAGAAGCCAATGAGTCAGTCTGGATGCTGGGAAGCACAAGAAAACGCTGGAGCAGAAGAGACATAAAGACCTTGATACTCTGGCACCAGAAGGGCGCCAGGGTCTCCCTTAAATAGATGCAGCAGTAATCCCATTGGTAGCAGTGGATGTCCAGTGAGCAGCTGACCGACAAACAGCGTCTCGTTTTCCTAGCAACGAAGACGCGCGCCACCACGCATGCGACCGGAAGTGGAAAGACGTCATCTGTCTCGTTGCTAGGCAATGAGACGTGCCAGGCAGGCAGGGAAGCAGGCGTCCGTCCCTGGCACTGAGCGAATGTGCGGGGACGGTGCCTGACAGTACCACCCCCCTCTCTTCTTGAGGCTGAATCTTTAAGAAAACGAGCCAATAGTCGCGGGACGTTGATATCTTCCTCATAAACCCACAATCTTTCTTCAGGACCATAGCCTTTCTAATGGACAAGGTATTGATGGCGACCATGAATCTAACGAGTGTCCAGAATATGACTAATTTCAAATTCATTGTCAGAGGTAGAAATGGCAGTAGGCAGAGGACAAGAACTAGAAAATTTGTTGAGTACCAGGGGTTTGAGTAGTGATATATGAAAGGTATTATGAATCTTAAGAGAGGGGGGAAGACAGAGTCTGTAGGTCACAAGGTTGATGACTTGGATAATAGAGAAAGGACCGATAAATCTGGGAGCCAATTTCAAAGATGGTACTCGGAGTCTGAGATTCTTGGTGGAAAGCCATACCTTGTCTCCAGTTTGCAGAATAGGATCAAACCTACAATGATGGTCAGCAGCACGCTTGAATTGTTGAACAGATTTTACTAGAAGTAGAAGCCCAGATATGAGACCAATCATGAACCAAAGAGTTGGCAGCCGAAACAAGGTAAGTAGGAGAGGAATCAAAATCAGGTACAATGGGATGAGTTCCGAACACTGTAAAGAATGGAGAGGAACCGGAGGAGTCATGGACGTGGTAATTAGGGGCGATCTAAGCCCAGGATAGTAGATTGCACCAGTCTGAGTGATTCCCAGAAGAAAAACAACAAATAAATAACTCCAAATCTTGATTAACACATTCCATTTGGCCGTTGGTCTGAGGATGATATCCAGATGAAAATTTCATGCCAATTCCCAACCCGAAATAATTTCCTGCGGGCAACAATGCAGATGAAAGATCTCCCTAATAAAGATTTGAGCCAGTTTAGGTGCAGAAGGGAGTCCTTTTAATGGAACAAAGTGAATCATTTTTGAAAACCTGTCCACAACTACCCAGATGGTATTAAATCCGTTACTGAGAGGCAGGTCGGTGACAAAATCCATCGAAATACTAAGCCAAGTACGTTCTGGAACAGGAAGTGGCATAAGTAACTCGGCAGTAGAACGTCCAGCTGTCTTATTCCGTGCACAGATTTCACAGGAGGCTACATATTCCTGAACATCGGCACGCATGGTGGGCCACCAGAAAAGCAGAGAAAGAAACGCCAAGGTCTTCTATACCCCGACATGCCCAGCAATCTTAGTATCATGGCCCCAACGGAGTGCTTTGATACATAAAGGAGGGTCCAGGTAAGAGCAACGAACCGGAAGAGTTCTGGGAGAGGTCCTAGTCAAGGTGACAATACTAGAAATCTCAAACATAGGTGGAGACACAGGAGGAAAAGATAACTCAGAGTCGTCAAAGGAACGAGATAGAGCATCCGCCCGGAGATTCTTGGAGCCAGATAAATAGGTGAGCTTGAGATCAATTCTAGAGATGAAGGATGACCATCTGGCCTGGCGTGGATTGAGACAACGGGCATCTCTAAGGTAAATAAGATTTTTGTGATCCATGAGGATAGTTACAGGATAGTGCGCACCCTCCAGAAAGTGACGCCATTCTTCTAAGGCCAGCTTGATCGCCAGTATCTTTTTATTTCTGATCCCGTAATTGTGTTCAGCAGGAGCAAACTTCCAAGAGAAGAATCTGCTGGGGCGGAGATCCCCAGAGACCGATTCTTGAGAAAGTACAGCACCAACACCTACAGAGGAGGCATCCACCTCCACAAAAAAGGATTTGTCCTTATCAGGCTGAATAAGAACTGGAGCCAAGATTAAAGCATTCTTTAAAATCTCAAAAGCAACAACCGCCTCAGGTGGCCACCATCTAGGGTTGGTGGATTTCCGGGTAAGGGCAGTAATAGGAGCGATGAGAATAGAATTTTTTTTTATAAACTGCCTATAGTAATTCTAAAATCCTATAAATCATTGGACCGATTTCAGGCCCTTAGGTTGTGGCCAATTGGTGATAGCAAACACCTTTTCAGGGTCCATTTGAGACCCAGACCCCGAGACCAGATACCCTAAAAAAGGAATCTGAGTGACCTCAAAAACATATTTCTCCAAATTGCAAAATAGTTGATTTTGCCGGAGACTAGAGAGTACTTCTATAACATGAGACCGATGGGTAGAAAAATCAGTGGAGAAAATTAGGATATCATCCAAATAAATAACCACAAATTTATATAGAAGGTCTTGGAAGATTTTGTTTAGAAATTATTGGAATACCGCCAGGGATTAGGCATTACCACATTATTCAAAGTGACCTTCACGAGTACAAAGAGCGGTTTTCCATTCGTCTTCTTCCTTAATACGGATCAAATTATACGCCCCTCGTAAATCCAGCTTAGAATTTTTTGGGGAGCCATTGATCCGCTCAAACAATTCAGTAATAAGGGGGAGGTGGTAACTATTCTTGATGGTAATCATATTCAATTGACGGAAATCCATGCAAGGACGGAGAGATCCGTCTTTCTTTTTTACAAAAAAGAATCTGGCCCCAGCTGGGGAAGACGCCTTCTTAATAAATCCTCGCTGCAGGTTCTCCGAGATGTACTGAGACACAGCCTGGTTTTCAGGAAGAGAGAGAGGATAAATCCTGCCCTTAGGAATAGGTCGATCTGGAATGAGCTCGATAGAACAGTCCCAGGGTCTATGAGGAGGTAGTACCTCAGAAGCTGCTTTACAGAACACATCTTGAAAGGCAGCATAGGGGAAAGGAAGGGACAACTGAGGAGAGAGCATGTGGCACGAAAAGACTGTGGACAATAGGTCTCACGGAGGATAGACAACCTTTGTGGCATTGAGGATGCCAAGATGAGACCTGGGCTAACCCCCAATCAAATTGCGGCGCATGAACTCTAAGCCAGGGTAGCCCCAAGATGACCAAGTTTACAGATTTTGGGCGAACCAGGAATACACCCATTTTGCTCCCAGGTCAACCCGCCCATCCCCTTAATCTTGTGCCACATTCACTAGTAAGCATGCTTACCTTATATAGTGTGGGGAAAAAAGGGAGAGGGAGAAAAGAGCTATCCTTTTGTCTCTGTAGCTACCCCGTATCTCCTTACTGACCCTAACACATTTATCTTTCGTTGAGCTTATGTGGCCTTCAGTCCTCTTTCATGGAAAATGGGGGAGGAGTAGTAGGAGGGAATAGATATGAAAAGAAGGTACCTAAAATTAAAAGTTGTAGTGAAAATATCAAAAGTATTGTAACAAATAGTCTTACAAATTAACAGGTGAACTACAATTAATGATGTTGGAAGAGAATTATGATATAGTGAGTATAACTGGCTGATTGACAATCATGACTGGTCAGGTCTGAATTTGGAAAGATTTAACATGTTTAGGAAGGATAGAAACAATATAAAACACTTAAAGACCTGTTTAAGACCTGCCTAATGGGGGGGATGTATGTAATAATTATGGGTAGATACATGGAGAAAAATAAACCAGTAAAGTACTGATAGGGGTTTGTTACAAGCCATCTAACATAAATGATTGTACTGAAATTCAGTTATTATTACAAAGAGAAAAATATGGTACTTTTCATTGTTGATTTTAAGTGTCCGGCAATGAAAGTAGTGTTTCGGGTGGCTTAGTTGTTAACACTTCTGCCTCACAGCACTGGGGTCATGAGTTTGATTCCTGACCCTGGCCTTATCTGTGTGAAGTTTGTATATTCTCCCCGTGTTTGCGTGGGTTTCCTCCGGGTGCTCTGGTTTCCTCCCACACTTCAAAAACATACTAGTAGGTTAATTAGCTACAACAGCGCTGCGGAATTAGTGGCACTATATAAATAGCAGATGATGAAAAAATACAAATTTGTGTTTGTTATAAAAGAAAACTACCTCTCACAAGTGTTAGAAGAGACAACTAGAGAGGGAGCTGTACTGGGCTAGGTACTATCTAATAAACCAGATATCATATCTAGTGTACAGGTGAGGGGGCATTGAGGCAATAATGATCATACCACGGTAACCTTTGACTTAAATTAAAATGCTTTTAGTGGCAGTTTTTAATTAATTTCCAGAAGCTTTGTAGGCTTGGTAAGTGTATTTTTACAGACAAACACAGAAGCTAAGTGGGAATTTTTGGGAAAAACCTTTACATACTTTTGCAAATAGATACCATATGGCAACAAAATGTTTGTGTGTATGTGGGGGTGGGGGGTGGATTGTTCAGCATCGGGAGTGAATGTGCATTTACTGAGCTCCAATATTCACCGAAGCCTTTAAAGAGAGAAACCAGCCTGTAAAGTTTCATCTACTAGCAGAGACAAACTCCCAGGATGATAGTGGGAGACCCATTAGAGGGGAACAAAACTTATTGTGGCAGTCCTAGGCCATAATATCACAAACCCCTCCCCCAGTACTTCTCTTGTGCTCATCCCGCAAAACAAGCTTCTGCCACCACCACCAGGTTCCGACAGAGGGAGACAGCACCCAAGCCTCCATATCACCACGTAGTTCTTAGAAGCAAAGATAAAAGCTGAAAGACAATAGCTAAAAATAGCAGGCCTCATTCATTATCAAACACAAAAATAATGTAACGTGCATCAAATATACGCACGTCCATATGCAGCAAGGAGTGGCTGTGAAGACACGTCTGTTGATGAATACTGGTCTAGGTCCACTCTACTCTGATAGACAGGACACTGCAGGATACGTCCAATACATTTGTGGAATATAAAGTCACAAAAAAACACAGAAAAAAATAAAAACTATTCAATTACTGTCACCTGTTAATAATATAAAAACATAAAAAAAGAGGATTTTTATACTTACGATAAATCCATTTCTCTGATTTCTCTGAGCGGGTGGAGTGGGCAGCAATCCGATCTGGCACTGATCAGTTAGCACTGACATAAGCTTGCTTGATGGTTGAAGTAAGACATCTGGTAACAGTCTGTTTTGAAGGAGGCCATCCCCGTTTATGGGAATCAAATAAGACAAATAAGGAATCCGTGCGCCAACTTTGGGACGTCCTCTGGACATAAATGCGGAGAGCCTTGACCTCATCCAGGAACTCCATGGGGTGAGATCCTACAGATGCCGCCACCTCTTTGAATACTGGAACCACAATTTCCTCCTGATTTATATGAAAACCCGAAACCACTTTTGGTTGAAACTTGAAAGGAGGGTACCTTAGAGCGTACCGACCTTTCATCGTGAAAAATAAATGAAAGGGCCCCTAACTCCGACGCTCTGCGAGCCTATGCGATTGCAAGCAGGAACGCTACCTTCCACGTTAAGACCAAATAATGCTGCGCCAGAATACGGCAGTGTTTCTAGCAATTTTTTTTATTTTGTATCAGCGACCCAGATCCTTCTGGCTGCCACTGCAGAGGCAGATACAGAAGACGAATATGAAGCTACGTTTTGGACAGCCTCGTACAGGTATCCGGATGTCTCCTTAATGTGCAGGGCAAGGGAGAGCAGGTCCTTACCACTTGATTTTTCAGACCTGTCACCATGTATTGGATAGACACCCACATGGTCCACAGGTGCGGTACATTGTACTTGTTTTCATGTTTTTTCCTTTGTCAAATGTTTTTTCCCTCTTCTTATATTCCTGTGCATTCCTCATTATGTTCCTCTCCACTCTATTCTGTACTTCTCTCTTCTCTGCCACCACCAAACTCCTCCTGTCTTATGAAGACACTCTACCCAGATCCCCCCTAATCAACGACGACAGTTAATAATGTTTTAGGGAACCATTTTGCTTCAGGGCACCCCCTCAAAATATACTCCATTAATGCCAAAGGCTTAAATATTCCTGAAAAACGGTCACAGGCATTACATTCATTCTATTCAGATCGGGCTGATGTGATATTCATCCAAGAAACTCACTTCAAATTAGATTCAGCACCCCTTTTGCGGAATAAACATTACCCTCATGCTTTTTATAATAACCCTGAAGGAAAAACAAAGGGCGTCGCGGTTTTACTATCTAAGTCTCTACACATCTCGTATTTAACACACCACTTCTTTGACGAGGGCAGAGGTTTACTTGTGAAATGTAAGATATTTCATCAACAATTTACGTTTATCAATGTCTATGTACCAAACATTAACCAGGCGTCCTTTCTAGCAGCAACCCTGAACCATCTCGAACCACAATTGGAAGGTGTAGTGGTGTTTGGAGGTGATCTGAATTGGACCCTGGATCCGACTTTAGATACTTCGGTGGGAGCTCCAAGATATCCGGGTAGTATATATTGCAAGGTAAGGCGTACTTTCCATGACTTCCAGCTGGTAGACTCCCTGCGTTTTAAACACCCCCTAGACTGAGACTACAGCTTTTATTCACACCCCCACACAACATACTCCAGACTAGACTATCTTCTAGTTAGTCACAGACACCTTGACTTTATTCAACAGACAGACATCGACCAAATAACCTGGTCAGACCATGCCCTAGTGTCCCTTATTATGCATATTCCTTTTAATACCCCCAAACAATGGAAGTGGAGACTTAACGAGTCCCTTATGTATGACGCCTACTGCAGAGACCAAATAGGTGCCGCTATTGAAGATTATATCACTCATAACAATTCCGCTGAGATGTCTAAAGTTACCATCTAGGAGGCTCATAAATGTGTCTTACGAGGAAAGATCATCCAATTAGGATCAAAGGTCAAAAAAGAGATTTGGAAATTACGCATAAATCCTCTCTGGCCGGGGGAACGTTATGAGAATTGACGGATGCTAGGACTGCTCTTAATAAATTACTTTGTCACACTTCTGGTATCACAAACGAACCCAATAGCCAGGTATTTCTGAATTCAAAAGGATTTATTTTGGTATACAAATAAATCTCCAGTGTCCAACAAATAAAGTCCAAAGTAACAAGAGTATAAAGGTCTGGTGGAAGTATCAAGTACTTGTAGTCCAAATCACAAGGAGGCAAGGTTCTGTGGAAGCATCTGGTTCAGATACAAACACAATACTCGTGCAAAGGCTTCATAACAGGAAGTGCCTTTTCTAGGCCCAAACAGGAAATGGGATCCAAGATGGAATCTTCATGAGACAGTCCCGGCCATCTTGGATAAGGGCTATTGTAAGGGCAAGTTCATAACAGAGATCCAAGATGGAAACTTCATGATGCAATCACAGCCATCTTGAATGAGGGCAAAACTAAGGGCAAGTACATAACAGGATGCCCCCTTCTCAACGACGTCCTCTGGACGACTTAGGACCAGGCTTCCCAGGATGCTGTCGATGAAATGCTTTTACCAAAAGTGGGGCATGAACATCCTTTGCAGATTGCCAAGAGTCATCTTCTGGCCCATATCCCTGCCAACGTAGCAGATACTGTAATTGGTTTCGAAACATACGAGAGTCCAGGATCTTTTCGACAATAAATTCCTCATGCTCATCAACTTGAATTGGCTCAGGAGGAGGCAAAGAGCGACCAGGAAATGGATTCTTAACTGAAGGTTTTAGTAATGATACATGAAAAACAGGATGTACCTTCATGGAATCAGGAAGATCCAATCTAAAAGCCACTGAACTAATCTGTGCAATGATCTTATATGGACCAATAAACTTACTTCCCAACTTAGCAGATGGTACCTTCATTCTTAAATGTCTAGTTGACAACCATACTTCATCACCAATACTAAAAGTTGGAGCAGCCCTTCGTGATCTGTCAGCATCACGTTTATATCTTTCTTGAGCAGTTTTCAAAGTCTCTTTTAATAATTCAAGATTATTTTGCATAATAATCAGTCTATCTTCCACAGCAGGAATTGGAGAGTCACAAGGTAGATTGGGACAAATATTTGGATGATATCCTAGATTAGCATAGAAAGGGCTAAATCTTGTAGATGAATGTTGAGAGTTATTGTATGCAAACTCAGCCATGGGGAGGATATCAACCCAATCATCCTGTAGGTGACAAATATAACATCTGAGATATTGCTCAAGTGTTTGGTTTGTTCGCTCCGTTTGTCCATTTGACTGTGGATGAAATGCAGTGGACAAGTTCACCACAATGCCAAGGGATTTGCAAAACTGTTTCCAAAATCGTGATGTGAATTGAACGCCTCGGTCTGACACCACATCATTAGGAACGCCATGCAAACGAAAAACTTCTTTTATAAGTAAGTCGGCTGTTTCTTTTGCTGTAGGAGTACCCTGGCAGGGTATAAAGTGAGCCATCTTTGTCAGTCTGTCAATTACCACAATACAAACAGAGATTTTCTTGTCGTCATTGATCTCTTCTTTCAATAGAAATCTGTTTGCGAATGGTATCTATTTGCATTGGCTCAGACTCCTCAATTTGTTGTGTTGCAGGAGTTCCAGAGTAATTTGATATTGCTGGTTCTGGATAATTAGGACGAGTCCACATGGAACCCCATCTATCTTGTTTCCTCTCCATTTGACGAGCATCAATACGAATACAATGTTTAACAAAGGCTTCAAATTCAGTGGGTGCATCAGCTCTAGATAATTCATCTTTAATGAACTCAGATAACCCCTTTCGATAAACAGACAGCTTAGCTGCCGAATTCCAATCAGTGTCCAAAATCCATCTTCGGAAATCAGAGGTGTATTCAGCCACTGAACGTCTTCCCTGACGCATTTTTAATAAAACTGACTCAGCAGTAGGACTTCGATTTGGATCATCAAATATCTGGTTCATTGCATCCATAAAATTAGAAAGATTTTGTAATATGGGACTTTTTGCTTCTATCAAAGGAGAAGCCCATGCCAAGGCATCATCTTTCAACAATAAAAGAATACAACGTACTTTCTGTACATCAGTCAAAAAATAAGTAGGATGTAAATCAAAATGCATATTACATTGATTAATAAAACCTCTGTATTTTTTACGATCACCTGAGAATCGGGCCGGAGGTAGTGGGAGTGTGGGCTGATGTACCGCAGCTGAAGGTGCTACAGCATTAACTTCTTGAAGCTGCACCTGTAGTTCTGTAATAACTCCATTTTGTAGCGCTATTTGATCTTTGAGTTCATGAACATTTATTTGCAACTCCGTTACGTGTTGATTTTGCTGTTGAAAATTATTTGTACACTTTGTCTCCAGTTCTTGAAATTTTGCATGAAATTCCTGTAGTTGTCTTGATGCAGAATGCATGTGGAAACTCAGATCCGAAAGTCGCTGTAAAGCAGATGGTTCTGACCCGGCGGGCTCCGTCATTTTGGGTACGAGTATCCTGTCACACTTCTGGTATCACAAACGAACCCAATAGCCAGGTATTTCTGAATTCAAAAGGATTTTTTTTGGTATACAAATAAATCTCCAGTGTCCAACAAATAAAGTCCAAAGTAACAAGAGTATAAAGGTCTGGTGGAAGTATCAAGTACTTGTAGTCCAAATCACAAGGAGGCAAGGTTCTGTGGAAGCATCTGGTTCAGATACAAACACAATACTCGTGCAAAGGCTTCATAACAGGAAGTGCCTTTTCTAGGCCCAAACAGGAAATGGGATCCAAGATGGAATCTTCTTGAGACAGTCCCGGCCATCTTGGATAAGGGCTATTGTAAGGGCAAGTTCATAACAGAGATCCAAGATGGAAACTTCATGATGCAATCACGGCCATCTTGAATGAGGGCAAAACTAAGGGCAAGTACATAACATACTTGGTGACAGAATGAAATTGGCACATGACAGATGCAGATATAAATACTTTTAATGGGGAAACAAACCTGGCAAAAATGTTAGCTCAGGCATTAAGATTCCAATGTGCGGCCTCTTTTAAAACGGGAACAAATTAGAGCTTATCTCAAGAGATGCAATTTCCCTACACTTTCAGAACTGGATTGGGAGATGCTAGACTGACCTTTCACTATACAGGAACTAATAGAAGCCATTGCTTCCACACCAACTGGTAAAAGTCCAGGACTATATGGATTCACTATTAGCTACTATAAAATGTTCGGCCAGGTGTTAAATCCCCTCCTTCTATGGGCTATGAATGAGATTTCTGATAAGTCAGACTTCTCCCGACAGTTCCTCGAAGCACACATTACAATTATCCCTAAAGATGGAAAAGACCTCTCTTTGTGCTCCAGTTATCGTCCAATATCCCTATTAAAAGTAGATCTAAAAAATTTTGCGAAAATGACGGCAAACCACCTGAAAACCCTCCTACCGGACCTAATACATAGTGACCAAGTAGGTTTTGTCCCGGGCCGTGAGGCACGAGACAACACCACCAAGATTATTGACTTGATGCACCACAAAAAAGGAGGTCATTCTGATACCCTATTGTTATCCACTGACACTTGACAGGGTGGACTGGCAATTCCTACAAGGCGTTCTGGAGCACATGGGACTGGGTTCGATTTGTCTTCATAGAATCCCTTCCCTCTATAAGAACTCAACTGCGCGTATTAAGAGTAATGACTCTCTCTCTGACCCATTTTCCATTTACAATGGTACACGTCAGGGATGCCCGTTGTCCCCATTGATTTTTGTCTTATATATGGAGGCACTTGCCCAGGAAAAAATCCTGATATTTCTGGGGTGAGGGTGGGGACGACAGAGCACAAATTGGCTCTCTTCGCAGATGACCTATTAGCGACGATAACCAATCCCTTAATCTCACTACCCAATTTAATGCTTGAATTTGAGGACACTATCCAATTTTAAAATCAACTATACAAAATCTATGGTTCTGAACCTCTTCATCCCACCGCTCATTGCGGAAGGTCTTTAAAGCTCATTCCCCTTTACCTGGCATCCCTCTCAAATTAAATACCTGAGGGTACTGCTATCGGAAGACCTTAATCTTATACAAAGTTTATTTTGTCCCATTGATCCCCAAATTTCGAGTAGACTTTGGCCCCTGGCATTCTCAGGGCTTCTCATGGCTAGGGAGGATAAATATTATCAAAATGAATATGCTTCCAAAGAGCTTATACCTTCTCCAAACCCCCCCCGCCCCGATACATATTCCTCCCCGATTCTTCTTTTTTTCTCTGATTAAATCTACAAAGATTGGCACGCAAATTTGTTAGGGCTGGTAAGCCACCTTGGTTTTGTCATGACATTTTATATAGGTGGAAAACTCGGGGGCTTTCAGCTCCCTCACTTTGCTAAATATTATCAGGCGGTACTTCTAAACAGGGTGATGGAGTGGACTAGAACGACACCCTTTAAGCAGTGGATTCATATTCAAGAACATGCAATGGGGGTCTCCATAACTATATTTCCCTGGTTACCCAAACTCGCACACACTTCACATCCCACAATTGGGCCCACTCTTCAATGCTGGGCCAGACTCCGAACTTTAAAATTTATATCATCCCCACTATCGCCTCTTACTCCCCTGACTGACAATCCTGACTTTACACCTGGACTCACACCAGGGGCTGTTGAAACTTGGTACACAGACAAGACGCTTCAGAGTGGCCAGCTGGTGGTTAATGGACAAGTACATGCTTTCTCTCTCTTACAGGACAGACTAGGCCTATCTGTTTCAGAGTTTTGGTCATACCTGCAAATTAGAAACTATTTACAATCGAGAGATGTTATGGAGGGAGGAGTACGGGTCTTACCGGCTTTGAAGAGTTGTGTTGTGTCTCCACCGAACCCAAACATACCATCTCAAAGATATACCAAATACTCATTGTTAACTTATACTCCAAATTACCTGTTTATGGCAGTACTTGGGACAGAGAATTGAGGAGAGAAACCTCTGAACAATTTTGGCCCAAAGCTTTTCAATATACGATGGCGAACTCCTCTGGCCTCTCTGTGGTGGAGACGTGATACAGGGTCCTCTCCCGTTGGTACAGATGTCTTTCTCAACTTAGCAAAATGCACCCGGATGTCTCGGGGTCGTGTTGGAGATGTGGTTCTGGACAAGGAACCACCTTCCACATATGGTGGTCCTGCCCTGTGATAGTGACATTTTGGAGTAATTTGAAAACAGTTACAGTGAAAATTTTAGGCACCTCGGCTCCAGATGGAGCAGACCTCTGGTTATTTAGTATCTCAAATATATCAGTTTCTTAATAAAAAAAATCCTTACTTCGGCATCTATGTAATGCCGCCTTAGCAGTTGTCCCAGTCCACTGGCGGTCTCCTGTGCCCCCTGACATATGGGAGTGGTTTAAACCTTTATTGACCTATGGGGGACATATACTTCTCCAGCCAAAAGAAGGTCACTGAATACGCAGCAATATGGCTACGATGGCTTGAATTTAAAGAATCCACATCTTACCGAATAAGCACTAAAAACAATGAAATAAATAAATGAAAATAAAGAAAAATCAAGGAAAATACCTTACTAACATGCAAAGTAAGCCCAGCTGCTTTGGGCACTTAAGCTAAACTGAGAAGCTACAGGGGGTTGCAGAGGGGAGGGGTCTGTCAGTATGTTACAGTTAACAAGTTACCTAGTTAAGTGCCAGCTCCATGCTCCCCTCATACAATGCCTCGGTAGCAGTGTCCCCCAGATAAGATGAAGGAGAAAAAAGTGTTTTTTGAAAAAAAAAATCATGAAACACATTTATTAGGATGTAATTAATGTCTACTGTACATAAAATACATTATTATAGTTGCTCCTGATTGCAAACACATGTTCTAGCATGCATACTCAGCCATCAAGACTAGTGCTTGGCACTAGATCTCTAGCTGGTGCAAGTGATACTACTGAAAATCATATACCTCAGATATGGCCAAAGCTTGAATCGGACACTGCTGCGTGCATTCGTGCTTTGATGTTCTTGTACATTGACTACGTGCATCTGCTCATTCCCCTCCCCGTTCGACCCGTGAAATTGTAGAGTAGTTAGTATCCTTTGCGCTCGAAGATGAATTGAACTTTGCTGCTTTCTATGGCATATGGTCCGGTTCTGGGTATTACCAGGGTTACACTCTTTAATGAATTAGGCCCATCAAGTTTAAACCAAAAATGTTTTAATAGCACATAAAGGTTGGCACATACTTGATGGTATTGGGCCAGTAAGAATAAATTAGGAAAAGTAAAAAAGTAGTAAAAAAGTAAAGGAGATATTTTAAACATGTTTTTTTTTTTGTCTGTTTTTAAAAAGGAGGAAACCTGCCAGGAAATAGGTTGTGTGGCAGTAGCCTATGCACACCTTAAACATAACGGGCCTGATTCTTTAGTGGACGTATCTGTAAATTTGGTGCGTATTGTGTGCAAAACCTTACTGCGCTGTTAGGAACCCCTCCAGCAGGCACGACACAACCCGGAGTCTACTCTGCCAATCAGGTGTTCACTGGAGCCCCTGATGGTGGGGACAGACTGGGCTGCAGACTGACAGAGGGTCGTGAAGTGCGTACCGGCTGGGGAAAACCCAGGTAAGCGGAGTGGATTCCAAGCAGAGGTCAAGGGCAGGCAGCAGATAGCAGATCCGATAAACAAGCCGGGGTCAGGGGTCACGAGCAGACAGGATGGTCGGTATACAAGCCAGAGGTCTGGGTCACGAGAAACACAGGCAGGGTCCAAATCCAGGCAAGGGGTCATACACGGGTAGTCAATAGAATTTCCAAGACACAGGAACAAGGCACAGAGCTGGTCAGCAGACTGGAACAGAAGCTATAACCGGCAGTAAGGCTGCAGACCTCACTGCCTTAAGTACATGGTTAGACCAATCAGAGCCTAGCTCTGTAACCACAAACAGGTCCCTGTAATTAATTAAATCAGCACCTAAATAGCCTCCAGGCTATTACATAACCTTGCGCATGCGCCCGGCTGTCCCCTGTTGCCGGGACGCAGCGCTATACTGTGAGGCGTCCGGCCGTTGTCTTGACAACGGTCGGCGTTGTAAGGGAAGTGACGTCCCGGTCGTCATGGTGACGGCCGGGACGCTGGGGCAGACAGGAAGCCGCCGCGGCTCGTGACAGTACCCCCCCTTGAGGAGGGGTCGAGGGACCCCGACATCCAGGTTTCCCAGGGAATTTCTTAAAAAATTCCTTCAAATGCTTTGAAGCGTGCAGTCGTCTTCGCGGGACCCAGGACCGCTCCTCTAATCTGCGATTCTTCCACTGCACTAGGAAGTGCACCTGACCCTGCAACTTTTTAGAGTCGAGAATCCTCTGGATAATGTATTTAGGTGGTTTATTCATATTTCTCACAGGCAAATTTGGAGGCTGAGATTGGTTCGGGTATAGCACCGGCTTAAATAGAGAACAGTGAAAAGTGTTGGGGATCCTCAGTGAACCAGGAATCTTTAATCTGAAAGCTATCGGATTAATCTGCTTGATGATCAGGAACGGACCAATGAATTTAGGCCCCAGTTTCTTACAAGGCTGTCTAAGCCTAATATTCCGTGTCGAAAGCCACACTTTCTGGCCCACTTTGAATGAGCAGGTGGTACGGTGGCGGTCTGAAATTTTTTTAGAGAAAAATGAGGCTCGTTTTAAAGCGCACTGAACTTTCTTCCAGATACTTCTGAGATCTGAAGCTGTAGGACGTATCTCTGGAATACCAGCGGACCTGAGTGAATATAAATAATTAGACCTGGGATGGAAACCAAAATTACAGTAGAACGGAGATGTATGAGTGGATGAGTGACAGGAATTGTTGTACGCAAACTCTGCCCAGGGTAACAGAGAGGACCAGTTGTCGTGGAATTCAGTGGTGTATAATCGTAGAAACTGCTCCAGGGACTGATTAACCCTCTCCGTTTGGCCATTAGATTGAGGGTGGTATGCAGATGAAAGGCTGATTTTGATTCCAAGAATGGTACAGAACGACTTCCAGAACTGCGCAACAAACTGAGAACCACGATCTGAGACAATATCAACAGGAAGACCATGGAGTCTAAATATATGTTGGACAAAGAGAACCGCTAGATCTCTAGCGCTGGGAAGTCTGGTTAGCGGTATGAAATGGGACATTTTACTAAAACGATCTACAACCACCCATATGGTATTATGTCCTGCAGAGGATGGGAGATCAACGATGAAGTCCATTGAAAAGTGTGTCCAAGGTTTTGAGGGAATGTTCAACGGAACAAGCTGGCCTGAAGGAGAGTTCCTGAGAACCTTACTCCTTGCACAAGTCTCACAGGAGAGGACAAAGTCTCTGACATCCGCAGATAATGAAGGCCACCACACGGCACGAGAAAGAATTTCCAATGTTTTATGGATTCCGGGATGCCCGGCTGTCTTGTTGACATGTGCCTCAGAAAGGACCGCTTTTCTCAAGTGGACTGGAACAAACAGACGATTTCCTGGACTATTAGCAGGAGCTATCTTCTGGAATCTATGGAGCGTCACACTTAAATCCTGAGTTAGTCCAGCATGAATTTTAGAGGAAGGAATGATAGGTAGAGGATCAAAAACAGGAACATGATGTGACATAAAGCTCCTAGACAGAGCATCTGCCCGGACATTTTTAGAATCAGGTCTGTACGTATGTCACGGGCACTAGGAGTCTTTACCCAGGTATCACCAGATGATGGACTTACCAGAGCAGTATAGTTGGTAATATGGTACGCTGGTAGCGGGGTGACCACGGAACAGGAGACAGCAGATGGTAAGAGAATGCTCGAGAAAAGTCTATGACTAGCAGCACTGGTAATAGGTGGATAACTGTACACGAGGAACTCGATGGACAAGGAAACGTGAGGGTAGTCAGTGGTCTGCAGATAGCAAGTTGTACCACTGCTATAGTGAGGAGGAATGTCCAGGAGTAACGGGGAGGTGGTGAGAGTCAGCGGTCTGCGTATAGCAAGTTGTACCGCTGTCTAGGTGAAGGAATGGAATCCAGGTGAAGGTATCAGGGGAGTCAGTGGTCTGCGTTAGCAAGTTGTACCACTGCTATGTGAGAGGATACTTGAAACTGGTGTCACAGGGAACAGGAGACAGTGGTCTGCATCTAGCAAGTTGTACCACTGCAATATATATGTGAGGAGGAGCACGAGGAGATGAATGCAATGCAGAGTATACACGGGCACACAGAACTTGATCCCACGTTGATATGCACAATATAATAATAACTGAGCAGCACTGCACAAATATACAGAGTCACAATAACTATCCAGGCAAATAGGAAACACAGTCAAATGATAGCAATAGTCTCAGTGGATAGGAACTCCGGAGGAGAACAAACTCAGTCCAGCTAGATATGCAATACACAAGCACAGTCAATGAGAAGTATGCATACTGCGGTTCAGGAGAGCAGGCTGTCAGAGAGACGTGCAGGGATACCTGAGCGGCTGAAGGCCGGCAGGAGAAGAGACCACTGGAAGATGGAAGCGGTAACCAAGTTGGTGCAGCGCACGGTAGGTAGACCAGCAAGAACAAGGCAATACTCAGGAAGCAGTAGTATATGGAACTGGACACCTGGAGAACACGGGAGAGTTGAGGCGGTCTGATAACCAGTAGCTGAGATGAAAGCAGCAGAGCGCTGACCCGATGAAGACAGGCGAGTTGACACGAGCAGGAACATTGTAGAAGCAGGGAGACAGCGGATAGGAATCAGCTGGCTGCAGACACGATGAACACAGGAGAGTTGAGGTGAGCAGGACTCTGTAGAAGCACGGAAGCAGCGGATAGGAATCAGCTGGTGCAGTCACGATGAACACAGGAGAGTTGAAGTGAACAGGATACTGTAGAAGCACAGAGGCAGCGGATAGGAATCAGCTGGTGCAGTCACGATGAACACAGGAGAGTTGAAGTGAGCAGGATACTGTAGAAGCACGGAGGCAGCGGATAGGAATCAGCTGGTGCAGTCACGATGAACACAGGAGAGTTGAAGTGAACAGGATACTGTAGAAGCACAGAGGCAGTGGATAGGAATCAGCTGGTGCAGTCACGATGAACACAGGAGAGTTGAAGTGAGCAGGATACTGTAGAAGCACGGAGGCAGCGGATAGGAATCAGCTGGTGCAGTCACGATGAACACAGGAGAGTTGAAGTGGTCTGGAAACCACAAACGAACAACAGGAATCAGCAGGAGCTGAATACACGAGGAAACACAGGAACACCTTCAGAGGCTCATGGGGAATGAGACTCCAAGATCAGGCAACGAGGTATTGACCACAGGTGCTTTAAATAGGGAGTGTTGCCTGATCAGCCAATTAACTAAAAGCAACAGGTACTGAAGGTTTGAAAGGGCTGCACATGCGCAGACCCTCAGGATGGTGGACGGCCACGGTTCCTAAACACACGAGAAGCGGCACTCACAGTCCGGTGAGTGACAACGTAATTACGAAATTGAAGCGGGTAAAGAAGAGTGCCCAGCGGGCCTGTCTGGGATTCAACCGTTTTGCCGACTGGATGTACTGTAGATTCTTGTGGTCCGTAATCACAGAGACAACATGTACCGCTCCTTCCAGCCAGTGACGCCACTCCTCAAAGGCCCACTTAATAGCTAATAGCTCTCGGTTGCCCACGTCGTAATTCGCTTCAGCAGTAGAGAACTTACGAGAGAAGTATGCACATGGATGCAAACGGTGAGTGTGAGGATCCTTCTGAGTAAGGATAGCGCCAGCACCGGCATCGGAGGCATCCACTTCTAATACAAAAGGAAGATCAGGATTAGGATGACTAAGGACTTGAGCAGATACAAACGCTCTTTTTAGGGCTTCAAATGCAGTTACTGCCTGAGGAGGCCAATTAGTGGAATCCATCCCTTTCCGGGTAAGGGCGACTATAGGAGCCACTA
This sequence comes from Mixophyes fleayi, assembly GCF_038048845.1. Classification (NCBI taxonomy): domain Eukaryota; kingdom Metazoa; phylum Chordata; class Amphibia; order Anura; family Limnodynastidae; genus Mixophyes; species Mixophyes fleayi. The sequence goes on from NC_134402.1 coordinate 315,477,033, forward strand.
TATCAGAAAAACTGTGGATGAACCTTCTATAATAATTTGCGAAGCCCAAGAACCTCTGCAAGGCCTTGAGGTTGTTGGGTTGTACCCAGTCGAGAATGGCTTGGACTTTAGTTGGGTCCATGGAGAAGCCAGCAGGAGAGATGATGTATCCCAAAAATGACACCTTCTGTACCTTAAATTCGCATTTCTCCAACTTGGCGAAGAGATGGTGGTCTCTAAGTTTTTGGAGAACCTGCTTAACATGAGTCCGATGCAAGGACAGCGACTGAGAGTATATCAGGATGTCGTCCAAATAGACAACCACGAAGTGGTCAAGGAATTCACGGAGAACTTCATTAATCAGGTCTTGAAATACAGCAGGTGCATTACTGAGGCCAAATGGCATGACCAGATACTCGTAGTGGCCGGAGTGTGTATTAAATGCCGTCTTCCACTCATCTCCCTCTCGGATGCGGATGAGGTTGTATGCTCCACGGAGATCGATCTTGGTGAAGACGGTGGCACCTCTTAACTGATCGAATAAGACTGAGATGAGAGGGAGAGGATAGGTGTTCTTGACTGTAATTAAATTAAGGCCCCGGTAGTCAATGCAGGGCCTCAGTCCACCATCCTTTGCGACAAAGAAGCATCCGGCACCTACAGGAGATTTGGATGGCCTGACAAACCCCTTCTCAAGATTTTCCTCAATATAAGCTTGCATGGCCTTAGTCTCGGGACCAGAGAGAGAATACAAGCGCTCCTTAGGTAACTTGGAACCAGGAATCAGGTCAATAGCACAGTTGAAGTCTCGATGAGGTGGTAAGGTGTCTGCAGCCTTTTTGGAGAACACATCCCAGTACTCATGATTTTGTGAGGGAAGTTGCTCCGGAATAGACTGGATAACACGCAGAGGTAGAGTCAAGCAGGACTGTGTACAAAACAAGCTCCACTGGACAATTTCACCTTTTGCCCAATCCACAATGGGATTATGACGGGAAAGCCACGGATGGCCCAGAATCAGCGGGACTGACGGACAGTCGATGAGGAAAAGGGTTATTGCCTCGGAATGAAGAGCTCCTATGTTCAGTTGTAGTGATAGGGTCTCAAAAACGATTTTTCCTCCAGGCAATGGACTCCCATCTAGGCCACAAACTGTAATTGCAGAACGAAGCTTCACCATAGGAATCCCAGCAGAATGGGCAAACCCGATGTCGAGGAAGTTGCCTGCAGCTCCACTATCAATGAAGGCCGACAGGGCCACGGAACTGGCACTGAAAGCGAGTTGTGCGGGAATAAGGACAGCATTCTTTTGGGAAACAATTTGGAAGCCTAATTGAACCTTTTCCAGACATGCTCCTTTTTCAGGTTTATATGGACAGGAGCAGGAGAAGTGGCCTTTATTGCCACAATAAAGACATAGACCTTGTGACCGTCTCTTGTCTCTTTCCTCAGGAGGGAGACGAAACGCCCCCGGGTGCGTAGGCTTCTCAACAGCCGTGGAGGCCGGAATAAATGCAGATGAAAAAGAAGATGCCTCTTTCTCGGTCCTCCTCTCCTTGATTCTCCTGTCAATTTTAATAGCAAGCTGCATAAGGCTCTCCAATGAGGCGGGGGAAGGATACTGCACAAGTGAATCCTTAATCTCCTCTGACAGTCCTAGGCGAAACTGGCTGCGTAACGCTGGATCGTTCCACTCACTGTCAGGCAACCATCTGCGGAATTCAGCGCAGTATTCTTCTGCAGAACGTTGAGCTTGCTTTAAGGCCCGTAGATGAGCCTCAGCAGAGGCAGCTCGATCTGGATCATCATAAAGGAGGCCTAGTGCATTAAAGAACGTTTCCAACGATTGCATGACAGGACTCGACTGTGGTAGGGTGAAGGCCCAAGACTGGGGGTCACCCTGCAGGAGGGAGATGACAATTCCAATTTTCTGCTGTTCCGAACCAGAAGACCGAGGTTTCAGCCGAAAATAGAGCTTGCAGCTTTCTTTAAAATTACGGAACAGGGCCCTGGTTCCGGAGAACCGGTCCGGCAAATTCAACTTGGGTTCATTGGTGGAACCGGATATGGCTAGTGTAGTCCGGTGGTCCTCCTCTTGGACGGACAAACGCTGGGACAATCCCCAGACCAACTGGTACAGGGTTTCCACATGACTTGCCAGGGCTTGAAAAGAAGACAATTGGGTTCCGCTTTCATCCATCCCAACTTCGTCTCCGGAACATCTGTTTTTGGCCGGTTATAATGTTAGGAACCCCTCCAGCCGGCACGACACAACCCGGAGTCTACTCTGCCAATCAGGTGTTCACTGGAGCCCCTGATGGTGGGGACAGACTGGGCTGCAGAATGACAGAGGGTCGTGAAGTGCGTACCGGCTGGGGAGAACCCAGGTAAGCGGAGTGAATTCCAAGCAGAGGTCAAGGGCAGATAGCAGATCCGATAAACAAGCCGGGGTCAGGGGTCATGAGCAGACAGGATGGTCGGTATACAAGCCAGAGGTCAGGGTCACGAGAAACACAGGCAGGGTCCAAATCCAGGCAAGGGGTCATACACGGGTAGTCAATAGAATTTCCAAGACACAGGAACAAGGCACAGAGCTGGTCAGCAGACTGGAACAGAAGCTATAACCGGCAGTGAGGCTGCAGACCTCACTGCCTTAAGTACATGGTTAGACCAATCAGAGCCTAGCTCTCTAACCACACACAGGTCCCTGTAATTAATTAAATCAGCACCTAAATAGCCTCCAGGCTATTACATAACCTTGCGCATGCGCCCGGCTGTCCCCTGTTGCCGGGACGCAGCGCTATACTGTGAGGCGTCCGGCCGTTGTCTTGACAACGGTCGGCGTTGTAAGGGAAGTGACGTCCCGGTCGTCATGGTGACGGCCGGGACGCTGGGGCAGACAGGAAGCGAGCCGCGGCGGCTGTGAGTACCGCCGCGGCTCGTGACATGCGCATGGCCAGAAAGGGGCGTTACGTATGTAAAACAGTGAGAAACGTACGCAAAAGCAAGCAAAGGACATACTAAAACGAGCGCAGGGACCACTTATTACACTCTTTGTCTTTGTGAGTAAAAAGGGATGGGCGGACACCACTGGGACGTACAAAGGCGATTACCTCAGGATACGTCTGATTATTACTCAGCTGCATGCAACAGTTTAAGTAATACACAACGTAATACTTGCATCACCTTGGGGTCATGTCTAAGTCCACGGCAATATTTGCAGCTCTGCATATACACAGCTGCCGTTCTCATCATCTGATGTCACAACAGACCATACACCTGCATACACTTCTCTCATTACAAACCATTATAAAAGACTGGTTGATGCACACTAACTTTCTTTAATTGTTGTGAGTCTAGTGGAGTTCATGTAGTTTGATGGAGTTTGTTTGTGCCATATATATTGTATATTTTTTTGTCTTGAGAGGTATGTTTTCTCTTTGTCTTAGGCAATGTAAAATGTTGTTGGTTTTATTTTGTCTCCACTGTAGTTAATAATTTATGTGCCACACTAACACTGCTTCTCTATTTTTGAATGAAATGTCCCTGTTGAATAGTTTCTCACATGCCTCATTTTTTTTTTTTTTCGCTTTGGTCAGATGTATGTGTCTGTTGTCTGTTGTAAAAAAAAAACATAATCCACTTGCCTTAATGAAAAATAATTTTGTTTTTATAATTTGTCAGAAAACAAATAAAAAAATCCAAAAGACAATAAAAAAATAATACAATCAATACAAGTTACATAATTGTTTATTTGTTTTTTTGGATGGTGGTTGATTAGATTTTTTGCCCTGGCTTCAGGTCACCCGTGATGTGGAAGTCTTGGGAGAAGAAGCAGAGGTCATTGAGTCAGCAGGGTGTGACCGACGGTGTGCCAAAGGGGCTTGAGGGTAGACAGAAAGGTCTGAAGGGTGTGCCGAAGGTTGGGCAGGAGGGTAGGATGAAGTTTGGACAGGAGGTTAGGCCAGAGGTTGAGCAGGAGGGTAGGTCGGAGGTTGCAGGAGGGTAGGCCGGAGGTTGGGCAGGAGGGTAGGCCGGAGGTTGGGCGGGAGGGTAGGATGGAGGTTGGGTAGGAGGGTAGGATAGAGGTTGGGCAGAAGGATAGGCCAGAGGTTGGGCAGGAGGGTAGGTTAGAGGTTGGGCAGGAGGGGAAGGAGGCAGAAATATGGAAGGAGGGGATGGAGGAAGAGATGTGACAGGAGGAGCTGGAGGCAGAAATGTATGGGGTCAGATTGTTTGTTGGTGTTTGAGTAGTAGCAGGGGAAAGTGGAGGCTATAAATGGGGGAAAAGTGAACATGATGGGATTGAGGGACTGGGTTGGCTAAATGTGGCTGTCGGATGAGGGTGAGCATTTGAGGTAATGGTGAAGGAGTGAACATTTGTAGAGGAAGGTGTGAAGTGTGATGTTGGAACTGCAGGTCTAATAAGCATGAAAAAAGGTTGCGCATATCTGTGAGGGTGAAACTAATTGTTTGAAGGTTGGTGTCTAAATTGTGCTTGAAACGGATGAGGTTAGTGGAGATTTCATGGGCAGGGCTGCCAGGAGGAATTCAGGGCCCCGGTACAACAACTTAATGGGGCTCTCCCTATAGTTGAGCATGTAAAAAAATTTGAGCAGCGGCGCAAAAGTTGTACTGGGTGTGTTCATACAATTGGGGGCGTAGCTAGCAGGTAAAAAGTGCTACGTCACCCTCCTACAGAAAAAAAACCTGTATTGTTGTGTACACCATTGCCACAATGGTGCAGTGCCCGCTTGCCAGAGCGTGACATATGTCCCAGCATTCCTGACATTCTTGTAGTAAAAAAAGAATGCAGTGTGTCCATAAAAAGTTCACAGTCTTGGCCTGCCCCTTACATTGGGCAGAATGCTCACCAAAAATTGGGATTGTCCCACTAGAATCATAACATTTCACAGACTCTCCTGCTCTCTCCTACCTGTTCTTGTCACTTTCACCACCTGTAGCTGCTGCTTTCTTTAGTTGCGGCTTGTCTAGGTCCTGGAATGTTGGGGGCCCTATTTGGAAAAAAATGGGTACATTTAGAAAATTACAACCAGCCCCGGCGTTAAATCAATAGCACCCACGAGTAATAATTAGGCCTTCATCCAGCCCCAAAATTAAAATAATAGTATTCCCATTTAATAAATAAACCTATTTTCCTCCCTCCAAACAGCCCACAACCATCACTGCCATTAAATAATTTATAGTCACATTTAATAAAGAGACCTATGCCATCACGCACACACATTACCACAGCCCCCTGTGCCATCACGCACACACACATTACACCAAGCCCCCTGTGTCGTCACGCACACACACATTACCACAAGCCCCTTGTGCCATCACGCACACACATATTACCACAAGCCCCCTGTGCCATCACGCACACACATTACCACAAGCCCCCTGTACCATCACACACACAGATATTACCACAAGCCCCCTGTGCCATCACACATACATTACCACAAGCCCCCCGTGCCATCACACACACATTACTACAAGTCCCCCATGCCATCACACACACATTACTGTGCCCCCTTATGATCACACTGCACCCTCTATGTTGCTTTCCCCTCTTCACCTGGCCCCCCTTCATCACTCTGTTCCATGCTGCCCCCCTCTCCTTCATCACTGTGCCTTTCTCCCCCCCTCTCCTTCATCACTGTGCCATGCTGCTCCCCCCCACCTCTTCTCCATCACTGTGTCTTTCTCTCCCCAGCCTCTCCTTCATCACTGTGCCATGCTTCTTCCCTCCACTCTTCTCCTTCACTGTGCCTCTCTCTCCATCACTGTCCCTCTCTCCATCACTGTGCCTCTCTATTTGTTTTATTTTTTTTGTTAAATAGCCAGCTCCTCCCACCAATGAAGGAGGCGGAGCCACCCCAACACGCCGCACCCTCCGCCCTCCCCCTAGCCCCACTGCGCAAAAAATATTAATAAAATGTCTGCTGTGAGGGCCTGAGCCGGGCCCCCTGGCAGGGCCAGGCCTGAGTGATTTGTACCCGCCCCCCCTCTCTCGGCGGCCCTTCTGATAGGTATTGTCTCTAAATTCATCATTGTTTTTGTACAGGTGGTTGGCTAAGTGAGCGAGTGTCTGCTGCCGAACGACTTATTCCAAATCTCTTCCACATCATGAACAGCCCCCACCACAGTCCCCTGGTTGGTTTGTTCCTCCTCCTGCTCCTACGCTGTAAAAAATTTAAAAAGACAAATCTATAGTTAGTCACAATCTGAGCAACATGTACCCTATGGGAAACAATGGCAATAGTTAGCCAGACATGTAGATGTGTAATACTTTTGTAACATTACATCCTACTTTGGGGGACAAACGTAAAAGTTACACTGTATCAACCAGCATATAAGACTGGTGGGTGATCAAATAGGCATCATTTGGATTCTTAAATGATGTTTATATTCAAATAAAACATAAATGCTATACACTGTGGTCTGAATGTACAGTAGGATGTTGCGGGTGAAGTTGCAATTATTTGTTATGTATAGTTGAAATGTATCAATAAGCCACATACTATTAGTGGGGCTATTTTCTTAAAAGACAAAAAACAAATATCTGAAACAAATAATATATAGTTACCATGTATCTATTAGAATTAGGGGTTCTAATAGGGGTGGGCTGCAGCCTGTATCAATACGACCAACACCTTGGACGCACGCAACATCAATACATTCCAATGCCATGGTTTCCATGGAAGTGAGGTCGAGTTGAGGGGAGGGTCTGCCTCCAGTGCATTGACCGTGGACCCTCTGGTCCCTCACTTTATCTGTAAACCTTCGCTTAAAGTCATACCAGCTGTGCAATTTGAGGAAATATATTAATGTTTGACTATCTTGAAATGTATAAATTTGTTTAAAAATGTACTTTTATATATATATATATATATATATATATACACACAATCCAAAATATGTGTCTTGCACTTGTTGGATAATTGTAAGAAACGAACATGCACATTTTTAACAATCGACTTTCACACAAGAAAATAAAATAACACTTTAAACAATTTGACTTCCAACACAACAAAAAATATTAGCTTCTAAGTTCATATAATGTGTAATGTTAACAGTAACCTAACCTGTACAGTCATGGCCAAAAGTTTTGAGAATGACAAAAGTATTGGTTTTCACAAAGTTTGCTACTTCAGTGTTTTTAGGCCTTTTTTCAGATGTTGCTATGATATCCTGAAGGAAAATTACAAGCATTTCATAAGTGTCAAAGGCTTTCATTGACAATTACATTAAGTTTATGCAGAGTCAATATTTGCAGTGTTGACCCTTCTTTTTGAAGACCTCTGCAATTCCCCTGGCATGCTGTCAATCAACTTTTGGGACACATACTGGACTGATGGCCGCCCATTCTTGCCTAATCAATGCTTGGGGCTAGATTTACTAAGCTGCGGATTTGAAAAAGTGGGGATGTTGCCTAAAGCAACCAATCAGATTCTAACTTTCATTTATTTAGTACCTTCTACAAAATGATAGCTAGAATCTGATTGGTTGCTATAGGCAACATCCCCACTTTTTCAAACACGCGGCTTAGTAAATCTAGCCCTTGGAGTATGTCAGAATTTGTGGGTTTTTGTTTGTCCAGTTGCCTCTTGAGGATTGACCACAAGTTCTCAATGGGATTAAGGTCTGGGGAGTTTCCTGGCCATGGACTCAAAATTTTGATGTTTTGATCCCCGAGCTACTTGGTTATCACTTTTTGGATGATTGGGAGAAGTTGCTCTTGGAGGATGCTTTGGTACTATTCTTTATTCATGGCTGTGTTCTTAGGCAAAATTGTGAGTGAGCCCACTCCCTTAATGCTCACCTTTCCTTTTCTGGACAAATGTTTTTCCAGATGCCCCAAACAATCTGAAAGGGAATTCATCAGAGAAAATGACTTTACCCCAGTCCTCTGCAGTCCAATCCCTGTACCGTTTGCAGAATATCAGTCTGTCCCTGATGTTTTTCCTGGAGAGAAGTAGCTTCTTTGCTGGCCTTCTTGACACCAGTCCATCCTCCAAAAGTCTAAGCCTCACTGTGTGTGCAGATGTACTCACACCTGCCTGCTGCCATTCCCGAGCAGGCTCTGCACTGGTGGTGCTGAATCAACTGCCATTCCCGAGCAAGCTCTGCACTGGTGATGCTGAATCAACTTTAGGAGACAGTCCTGGTGCTTGCTGTAGGTTCTTGGGTGCCCTAAAGCCTTCTTCACAACTATTGAACCTCTCTCCTTGAAGTTCTTGATGATCCAGTAACCAAGAGGTGGAGTCTGTGGAAGAATGTAAGTATTTTCGTTAAACAATTTGCAACATTTTAATTAGTTTGGATGCCCAGTGTAGTCATCATAAAGCCTTGATTTATGTATGGAATTTACACTAGACCTAGTTACTCATTCCACAGGTTTCTAATATATGATAAGCCTAATAAGTAAGTGTTTGGTGGAAATTAACTCCCCCCAAGCCAAGCCACAACCTTTGCAGAGAGTTGCAACTTAAGTAACATTTGACACATCTGCTGATTCCAGCAAATGGGTATACAAAGTACACCCATAGAAGTAATATATATTGCCAAAATGACCTATGCGTACTAAGCTTTTTTAATTTTTTTTATAAACAGCCATATTTTGAACTCCACAACACAAGGGTCCAGTTCATTCATCCCTGCCATGGATTCCCACACCCCTGCCCCTGATACCAGCCTCCATTGCCCAGTTTCAAATTCCCCATCCCTACCTCTCCTTTTAAAAAAATATATAATTATAAAAAAAACAAATAAACATGTTACGTTAATTGAAAAATACTACTCCACATAATTAGTTTTCTATAAATTCATGTTTAGTTTCTGTTGTAAGTATCTAAAAAAGAAAAAAATTTGTATAAGTGTTTTATTTTTTCAAACAAATAACTGGAAATGGTTATTCATGAGCCATAAAGAAGAGACATTTTGAATATAAACTAATATCTATAGACATTTGTCCTTTTCTACAAGATATGAACTCTCACGCTTTTTAAGTAGCACTATTACTACAAGCACAATCATACTCCACGGCTGCGAAGGCATGCTGGGACCTGTAATTTCCCAAAGAAACATTTTAATACAATACAAGTATAAACATAATTTTTAAAGCAAAAAAATACACACATATTATTACTCACCTGCATGATAGTGTAATCCAAATAAGACAAAATAACTGTCCGATTATGAAAATCCATCTCCCTTGCAAAGTAAACTCTTTGTAAATACATTAATAATAATAAAAAAAAATTATTAAACATATACAAATGATAATAAATAGTTCAGTGCAGTAGACTTTAGTTGCGTTGTGTTCTGATTTATTTAGTTAACCTGCCTCCTTATTGAACAATCTTGAGATTACTGTACAGTTAATACAAAATATTACTATTAATAAATATTAGTATGATTATTCATTAATTCTTAATAATATATATTAATAAATATATATATAATGTAAAACAAAATAAAGTGGTATGAACTAAACAGTTCAGCACACTACACTCAGTATAATAATGGAAAAAAAAATCAACGCTGCGCAACTCCACGGAGGTGATCTATTTGTATACGGACATTTATTTGACTTCTCTGTTCTGTGAGTATGTACTCAGTGTTGACCTCGGCTTATATTTTCTGTGACTGGACGCAACTTTCAGTTATGTTGCTTTTTACGTTGTGTAAGTGACTTGCGACCAAATTAATCTTGGTACCTTTCTGCAGATCTGTTGCTTGATGAATCCGTGCGTATGTTTCTTGCGCTGGTGTGCGTATATTACATTACACAAGTTGCGCACAGAATACGTCCGCTAATGAATCAGGCCCAACTTGTCTAACATAGGAGGAGGTGCAGTTATGCCTAATTGAAATTAAGGAAGATAAAACACCTGGCCCAGAAGTGTTCAGTAATTGATAGATTATTATGACTTATATTTATGGACTCCCTCATAGCGGGTCAGTTCCACAAGATTAGTGGAAAGCAAATATGTTACCAATCTTAGATAAGAACAACCTTTTTGTATTCTCTCAGAGCAAGATTATAAAGGTTTAATGATATACAAGGCGGTATAGTAATGTTGAAAAATTTAAGTTAATCAGCAGACTTCAACTGAGCCAATGTGCCTGTCACTGAGGTTTGTTTATGTGCTAAACAAACACAAATTCAATATCTACAGATCCCAAACTCCTTCCATATATGCTTGTTGAATAGGTTTCATTCTGTACTCCCTAAGACTCCTAAAGTTCAAACTCAATGAGGAGTTGAGTATGAAGTGGAAAGGATAATCGACTCACGAATTCGTCATGGTCATCTTCAGTATCTTATCGATTGGAGGGATTACGACCTAGAAGAATGAGCCTGGATTAAAGCCACTGTATATGCTGCATGCCTGGTCCGTATCTTCCATGCAAAATTCCCTTTGAAGCCCAAGAGGTGTCCAGGGTTCACTCTCAAAAAGCGGGGTACCGGCTCTCGGGTCCTGTCACTTACCTCTCTGCTGTCTTTCCAATCTGTCCCTGCAGTCCTCAGACTGCTGGTTTCAGATCTCTCTGCAAGATGCTGCCCAGTCTGTCTCCACTCCAGAGATCCCTCCAGAATCAGGGTATGGGCGCTGCCATCTTTTATTCGGTTACATGATTCCTCTTAGCCAATCAGAGGATAGCAGCCTCCATTCCATATTTCAAAAGAACAATTTACAGCACTCATTAACAGGAAGATGATCAAACAAAATAAAACAATACGTACAAAAATGTGCTTGGCTATTAAAGAATGTTATAAAAATACAAAACTTATTATTATTTATTAATGGGATGTGTGCGCCTGTTGTGTACTAAACAACTTTTCGAACCTTGGAATCATCTTGGACACTGCCACCTTCATTTTCTGTTCAACATGAATTTTTGAACGGTACTTGCTTTTTTATTACAGCAACAGCCAAAAACCCAGCTTCATAAAGATATGTTGTTGCAAATGGAACTAGGATTCACTGTGCTTTAGCACTTAGCATCGAATATTCATCTTTAATGGATAAAAAACTCTTCAAGTCCCATGCTGCTAAATTTTACTTTTAAAGACTTGTCATAGGAGAGCTCAATGAGTTTTTCTTCTTCTGTAGAAGTGAATTCAGATGGGGCCTTAGTACTGACTGGGTTTTGGATCCATACAAATTTCTCCATATTCTCTGGAAAATATTTTTCAAACCAGTCACTGAGATTTGTTAGGTGGTGCTCAAAAATTTAGTTCATGTGTCAAGTAAACATCATTGGATGTTAAAAAAAGATGCAACAGTGGAAAACTATCTTCATTTAATTTTCTTTTCCATTGAAGCAGTTTTTTCCTAAAAGCTGATTCCTTCTCAGAAAGTTTAAGAATGTGTGTGTTGCTTCCCTGTAGTGAGAGATTCAATGCATTCAGTTTGTCAAAGAGATCACACAGGTATGCTTATTTGGACAAAAAAATCAGTATCCAAGTAATTATTGGCACACTCGTGTACTTCTTCCAGATAGGAGTAAAGTTCCTGACGTAATTCAAAGACACAGGAAAGTACATTGCCGTGGGAGAGCCATCACGAGCTAGAGTAATACAACAAAGATGTGTGCTCAGAGCCCATATCCTCACACATTTTTTTAAAAAAACCTAGCCTTCTGTGGCTGAGTTTTGATGAACTTCACCACTTTCAACACGCTTTCCATGACTGTATTCAGTGGAGGACTCAGTTGCTTTGATGCCAGGGCTTCACTTGGATATTGCAGTGGGTCCACAGTGCATCAGGAACTTTGGTTCTTATGAGTGCCTGCAATCATCCATAACAGCCTGACATAGAGCAACCACCATCAGTATAGACACCAAAGCACTTTGTCCAGTCTAAGTTGTTTTCACTCATAAAAGTGTCAATGATCTGAAACAAGTCTTGTGCCTTTGTACCTGCAGTGATACTTTTACAAAAGAGAAGGTCTTCCACAATATTGTCACCATCAACAAAGCGTGTGTAACAAATCAAATGAGCATCCTTGTTACTGTCTGTTGCCTCATCTAGTTGTAGTGCGAATTCCTTCCCTTTAATTTTTTTAATCAACTGGTCATTCAGATCTTCAGCCATATGTTGGATTCTGCGACTTATGGTATTGTTGGATAAAGGTACCTTTGAAAGCAGCTTTCCCGCTGATTCCCCAATCATAATGGTGACCATATCCACTGCAGCCGGTAAAATCAGTTCATCTGGTGTGAGGCTTTTTACACTTCGCAACTCTATATGCCGCCTTGTAAGATGCTAGCAAAGCATTGCTTGGTGTGGATGCTTGTTTTAAAAAATGTACCTTTTTGGTCTTTCAATTTTTCTGGCGAAGTAATCGCATGATTTATTAGCTATGTCAGGGTGATTGGTCTCTAAATGGCGTTTTAGTTTGCTTGGAATCATGCTTTCTAGCGACAATATTTTCAGGCATAATACACACTGTGGCCGCTCTTCCTATTTGACATCGACAGATGTAAATCCGAAGTCTAGGTAAGTATCGTCGTATCTGCGATGTTTCCTTTTCTTCACGACTTTGCCACTGTTGTGTGGTTCGCCATCCTTTTCTTCACTAGCACGCTTCTTTCCAGTGTTCAAAACTGTTTCCATTCTTTGTGCAAGAAAATAATTCTGTCCTGATGCAATCACCAAAAAATAATTATTATTAGTTCAAGTCAAATCCTGTGTAGCTCCTATACGAGAAGTAAATTTGCGTGTTTCCCAGAAGCAACAGCACACAAATAGCAGGAACAGTGCAGGGTGGCACCCCAGAATAGTATCGCCACAGTATTGCTGTATATATGTACAAAGTATATCACCTACTGATGGCTCTCCTCTATCTGCAACAGTTACTGTTCAACTAAATTAATGAGCGCCTGGTGATACCTACATAAACGATCGCCTGGGGATACCTACATTAACGAGCGCCTGGCGATACCTACATTAACGAGTGCTTATCTCACTCAATACAAAAATACAGTGGCCTTATGTGTTATAATGTATCTCAATCCCAAGCATCTCACTTAAATAAGTGACAAGTTGTTCATAAAGCACCATAAAAAGATATAGGAATGCTCAGGGAACAAGAATATATATTTTTTTTAATTCAATGACTTTTGAAACATATTTAAAAAGCTATAAAACATTTCATAAAAAATATGCACATAGAATCATATTTATAAGTAGAAGATATAGGTAGTAATAGTTATCGGTAAAGGAAGAATAATTACATGTACAAAATGTCTGTTTAAATAAATGCAGAGTATGTCCATCACACTGTGCCCCTTCATCATCACATGTGCCCCTTTATACTTTCAGCATGTGCCCCTTTATATTTAGTCCTCTGTGACCTGTGCCCCTTCATTTATGGTCCTCGTTGACCTGTGCCCATTCATTTATAGCGATCTGTGACCTGTGCCTATTTATTTATAGCCCTGTGACCTGTGCCCCTTTATGTAGGATCCTCTGTGACCTGTGCCCATTCATTTATAGCCCTATGACCTGTGCCCCTTTATGTATGGTTCTCTGTGACCTGGCCCCATTCACTTATAGCCCTCTGTGACCTGTGCCCCTTTTATAAAAAGCCATCTGTGACCTCTGTGCCCCTTTTATAAATAGCCATCTGTGACCTCTGTGCCCCTTTTATAAATAGCCATCTGTGACCTCTGTGCCCCAAGGAGAATCAGTTCTCCTTATTTTGCTCTGTCCCTTTCAAGTTCCGTTTATCTTCTTACCTTTTACTTGCCCTTCTTTCTTCTGTTCTGTTTTATTCTGTCTTCTTCTGTTGTTTTCTTCTGACCTCTTCCGTTGTTGCTCCTCGTTGAACTGCTCTTCACTGAAAATGTCGGGCGTGATGACGTCACACCCGACATACAGTGAAACAGAGCAGGGAGGAGTTTTTTGGGGTTTTTTGGACAGCCGGTGAGCAAGCGGGCGGAGGGTGGCAGGCAGAGGGGAACGATTGGCGCACCCCCACCTTCCCCACCCCGCTCACAGCCAGCCCGCGGCACCCCTGGGAAACGCTGATCTAGGGGATAAATTTATCAAGCTGCAAGTTTCCGGCAGGTTTGAAAATTGGAGATGATGACTATAGCAACCTGTCAGATTCTAGCTATCATTTTGTAGAATGTACTAAATAAATGATAGCTAGAATCTGATTGGTTTCCTAGGCAACATCTCCACTTTTAAAACCCACCGGAAACTCACAGCTTAATAAATTTAACTCTAGTTTTTTGTGAAAATGCACACATAAGAGATCCATAAGGAGCAGGGTTTTTATACATATGGGAAAAAAATTATGAGATGATCCCAGTTTTAGGGCAAACTTCTAAAGGCAAAATGCAATTAGTTTTATATAGAAGAGATGTGAATAACATTTACTAATATAACAGTAATAAATATATTGCTTACATCCTGTGAGGTTTGCTGATAGATATAATAATGATTAAAGTGATAATATCTTTTACAATGTACTCAGTTATAATCTACTCATATACAACCTACTGTCCCTTAGTCAAAATGCACAGTATTATTATTACAGTTGTAAAAAGAGAGATAAAATAGTTTATTGCTAATAGGAACTGATTAAACTGCCTATTTCCCTTGACATTGCAGTTTATGACATACAAATGTCTAGGATCCAATATACAATCATCTATATAAATTATTGCTAATTAAGACTTAAAACTTTTTTTTTGTTGACATCAGATTTATCATGAGCTACTAATATATCACCACTTATAATTGTTGCTGATCTACTATACAAATTACCTACACCAGTCCATCATCATCATCATCATCATCACCAGTTATTTATATAGCGCCACTAATTCCGCAGCGCTGTACAGAGAACTCACTCACATCAGTCCCTGCCCCTTTGGAGCTTACAGTCTAAATTTCCTATACACACAATTAGGTATAAATTCCTTTTACCTAATTTAGTATTTGAATGTTAATTGGACCCAGCACCACAAATATGATCTACTTGTGGATATTTACAGCTTTGGTCAGTCCAATTTCTACGTTGATCCACTTCACCGGATTGGCACATATTACCCTTCGAATTTGCATTTTTTCATATGTTAGATTTTCTTTAATTTTTTTTTTAAGAGATATTATAATTATTTATGTAATAAGCAATTATGACATTTATATCAGGGCCCTCTTAACAACTTCTTGGGCCCCCGGGTACAGCAGTGCACCGGGGCCCCTATATACACATATATATATATATATAAAAAAAAATTATTATATATATGGGCCCTGCAGCCCAGGGGGGCCTGTCGGAGGCAGCAAAAAAAAAAAAAAAACCTGGAAAAAAAAAAAAGACAATACTTACCTTGCGGTCAGCTGGCGATCTGGCTCCCTCCATGGTCTCCTTCTCCATCACGCTCCGCAATGGATGTCGGGCTGGCGTGATGACGTCACACCCGACATGCACTGCGAGCACGACGGAGGAGGAGACCATGGAGGGAGCCGGATCGCCAGCTGACCGCAAGGTAAGTATTCTTTTTTTTTTTTCCAGGTTTTTATTTTTTTTGCTGCCTCCAACGGGCCCCCCTGGGCTGCAGGGCCCCCGGGCATCTGCCCATTGTGCCCAATGGGACAGACGGCCCTGATTTATATCAGCTATAAAATTATATCAAATGTTTACATGATAATTTTATACAATTATTTTATTGATTTTAGTACATATTTTTGACAAAACTGTAATTGTGTAGGAAGCGTTTTTTTCCTTTTTACGCCAGACTTCCTGTCTTTAAATCTGTTTAAGGACATTGCTATCAGTTATTTTAGGCTTTGTGTGTCTTTAAATATAATACTAAGATTTGTTTTGCATTGTTTTCTTTTGAAATAGACAATAGTTTACAGTTTATATGTGATTATACAATTTATTGTTGTGATATTCAGTACATACAGTACATTATGGTAAAATGACATTCATTACTTACAACCAAATGCATGAGTAAACTAACGTTTTTGAGAACACTTTTTTATTCTCTTTATGTATTATGACTGCAAAATACAAATAATTGTAACTTTATAAACAAGCAGGAAAAGAATACATTGGTGCAAAGATACGTACAATGTGAAATATATAACAGTTTAAACCAGGTATTCATTTAACAATGAAGAAACCTACTTAAATGAAGGTTTCTTATGATGTAAAAGCATGTCTGACAGGGCAGTCATATTTTTCTTTTTTTTAAAAAAAATGGCTATGTCTACGAAAGCAAGTAGGAAATCCTGGGAAGGGGGCAGTAGGAAGAGGAGGTGAAGGCTAGACACCAGAGGGGAAATCGCTCCAAGAAGGTGTTTAATGCGTACCAGGTAGGGTTGAGTATCCAACCCATAGTTCCAAGGTTTTGTGATAAGTGGGTATGGAATTATTTAGTAAGCTAGAGTTATATTCCATTGAGGATACATCCTAGTGACAACTCATCTTATGTGTTTTTTTAAATTCGCTTTTTAACACAGTACTTGTAATGTGAAAAGTAAATAGGTTTTCAGGCTATGGAAAATGTAAAATATTAAGTATTTGATATTTTGTTTTTATGATAAAATGTGATACTATCATAATAATTTCTTCAGTCTTCCTATATTACTAGAATTCTGACAGTATAAATGTACCATTAACAATGGTGCATTATAAGTTTTTGGTTCTAGTGTGTGAGTAATTTTACATGGGTTATATTAATATTCTTTTTGTTCTTCTGTATTTAAATGCAATAGCTGCACTCTCATATTCTTAGTACAACATGAGCGATAGTTATTACTCCTGTTACTTAGGTTGTTTGCTGAATTTCTAACCAGGTATACCAGGAGCGATTGTACCAGGAGTACACCTACAGCAAAGCAGAAGGACATCTGAAGCAGGTGGAAAAATTGTATGCTCATCAAGTACAAAACAAGGACTCAGAGTTAGCCGCCATGAAGGGGGAGGTGAACTCTCTGAAGAAGATCCTGGAGGAATACAAGAGAAAATACAGTGAACTCTCAGAGAAACTGATGGAACGCAACCGACAGTATCATAAGCTGCAGGGAATGTATGATGGATTGAGACTCCGCAATATTGCTGTGGCTAACCGAGAGGCTTCTACAAATGGAGAGCGAGCTCAGCAGGACCAGTTTGGAGTCTTTGGCATCTCTATGGGTAACCATAGACAGGAAGGAAGATTAAATAGATAGAAAAGTCGGTTTAACATTTCAAAAACGTGATTACCTTTTAAGAATTAAAAATTGACATCATGCTATGGCCATATACAAACAGCATTACTAACATTGGCATGTGCACTGGTTTGCAGATAAAAACATGGTGCATTATTTTCCAGTCTGCCTTCTATCCTGTTTTATAGATAACTACACACAATTAAAAATGTATTTTAGAGCTGAAATAAAAATCAATACTCTACTTACCTTGTTTGTGCAAATCTGCAGATCCTCAATGGCTGTAATGGCCCCACTGCACTTTTCATAGTGTTCAGACTTGCTTTTCTCATGAATGGGACGTGCACAAGGGAGCATTATCGACGGCGTTCCTCCTGTTTCACAATCTGATCACTAAGCGTATAGCATGGGACCAATACAGCCATCAGGGCACATATCAGGTAACATTGTTGTTTTTAACTCCTTCCTAACCACACAGAACTAAACCTTTAGTCATAATACATTTTACTGTTTTGCCTAGCATAAATAAAAGTAAGCCGTGGGCAAATCCGGCCAGACCATCTGGATTTATGTGACCCTACAAGGCCCAATTTGTGTAGCAACCATGCACACTGTCAGATTTTGGTTATCATTTAACTGCATTTGATGCACTTTTGTTAGGACTGTGCTTGTTAGATGAGCTTTTAGAACCAGGCTAACAGAGGTCTTCACCTTTTGCAGCCTCCTTTCCCGTAGAACTATACTTGTTCAGGGGTACTCGGATGCCCACACCCCACACCCCACACATGTGCAGCACACAGGACGATATAACTTGCAGAGAGCCTAAGCCCTCCCTGCCTTAAATACTTTGATGGGCCAAACAGAAAGAGGAAGGCACAGGGCTGACAAACAGCCTCAGGAGGCTGCTAATTAATTACTAGTTTAGAACTGGCATAGGTAATAACATAACCCAGGAACATGTATAAAATATATAAATGAACCAATTTAATTCTTAACAGAACTCCCCCCTGGAGTTGTAGAATGACCCTACGTGGTGACGGCCGGGACATAGCTACAGAGAGGGCAACTCGTGCCAACTTTTCATGTTTTTAAACATGGAAAATTGAACATGCTATATTTTGAAATATTCAGGAATTAAGCTTTTAGAATGCAGTGTTATGGTTGTTCATGTTATAGAGCTTAGATGTAAACAAGCCTAGAGGTATAAATGCATCCCATTTTATTGAAGGTAGTCATGTATAAATACTAGCCTCTAAAGCCCTAGTGCTCAGTAGTGATGCAGAGGAATTACATATAATGCAGCAGTGCTAAAAAATGGAGCACTAGGTCTGACCTCTGCTACTTGAAAGGTTATGGAGGATTTCAGTGCAGGGAGGAAGGGGGAAACAAACAACAGGCCACTTGATTACTGTGCATGCCCATGCTCTGACTTTTCCCTTGAACAACAGCCATGCAAAGAGGCCATCCCAAGGCAAATATGTGGAGAAGAAATGTGTCTCTTTCTCTTCTATATTTGCATGGATACATGGTATTCTTAACATATTCAAATCTATTGTAGAACTAAAGTGTGAGGATACTCAACTAAGTTTATCTTATTGTCAGAAGGATAGATGGCTTCTCTAGTGATAAAAAATGAATTCAACAAAACCTATTTGAAAAATAAGATTTGTATATAAAAACTAATTGACTTATACAGAGCCTCATTTAAGAAGCATATTTGGGGCCAGAGTCATTAAGGCACGTATCTGCCTGTTTTGAGAGTATCCTCCACAAAATCATTGTACGCATGCCCAGATCCAACTGATTCTTTATTTTTTTAAAAAAGGCTTACTACAGCTATGTCTTAGGGGAGTGAACGGGATGGGGAATGGGCGGATTAACGTAGGCAATGTACAGTAAGGGCATTACCATGCAGTGAACGTCCAAATCAGTTGCAGTAGGCTGATTTCAGCCGTATCTCCTGCACCAGCAAGGGTTCTAGTCTAAGTGCTAACACTGCCACATTGTCAGTAAAAAAAAACGTAGGTTATAAATAGACCTCACGTCTTTCATATTTCATTCTGCAGCGGTTGTTCCTCCGTAGAGGAACAAAGTTTGAGTCGTCTTAATGGATTATTTTTTTTGCCAAGCCAGTTCCTGAGGATTATTTGGGATACAGCAAGCATCAAGAAAAGAAGATTTATTGCCTTCAACCTGTGGAATATTTTTTTGAGGTTATTGTTTATGGACAACTACAGGACCTTGGATGCAGTTTTTTTGGACATCTAGAGGACCTGGAATGTTTTGAGGTTTATTAGGGATACAAGCCCAGGGCCCTCTTAACAACTTCTTGGGCCCCCAGGCACAGCAGTGCACCGGGGCCCCGATATACATATATATATATATATATATAAAAATATATATATGGGCCCTGCAGCCCAGGGGGGCCCGTCGGAGGCAGCAACACAAAAAACAAAAAAAACAGAAAAAATGATGACGTCACGCCCGACATACACTGCGAGCGCGACGGAGGAGGAGACCATGGAGGGAGCCGGATCACCAGCTGACCGCAAGGTAAGTATTGTCTTTTTTTTTTTTTTCAGGTTTTTTTTTTTTTTGCTGCCTCCGACAGGCCCCCCTGGGCTGCAGGGCCCCCGGGCACCTGCCCATTGTGCCCAATGGGAAAGACGGCCCTGATTTATATCAGCTATAAAATTATATCAAATGTTTACAAGATTGGATCCCTTACATATGAAGAAAACAGATGTTGGTAAGTATATTTGTTTTTTGCTTGTAGTGCTACAAGCACCAGCATGCCCAGACTGTTAATGGCAGCCTGGGCTTGCTGAGATCTGTAGTTCCACAAACTAAAATAGTGTTTACACTGAATTAATTCCTTTTATTACCCCACACCCACCACCAAAGGGTGTGGGAAGAGTCCTTGTGTATTCAGCACGGGGCTGGGTATCGCTGCTATAGTGCCACCAGCACCAGCAGGTTTGCCTAGTGCTGGTTATCATAAAATTGGGGGACCCCACTATCCCCCCCCCCTCACAATTTTGTGACTACCAGCATTAGGCTGGCAGCACAAGGGAATTGTTTGGAGGGGGGACCCGTTTTTGTTCAAATTTAATTAGTTATTTCTCAACTGTATTGACCCTTAGGCTGCTGCAGGAGCTAACACGTATGTTCATATCCTGCAGCATCCTGTGTAGTAGAGCAGAAAGGGAAAATACACCCGTAGTCAACAAGGAACGGATATTGAGCTCCATTCCTTGTTGACTACGAGTGTAAGCAGAGCCTATTTGCATGGAGTTTTACTACTCCATGCAGATACGTACCTTAATGACTCTGGCGCTTGATGTGCTCAGAAAAACGTCTTGATCTTGTACAGTTGTACCTGGTCGGTCCATCAAGCTGTATGCCTTCTGCTGTTCCTAGGTGTACAGACAGGCAGTGAGGGGAGTACAGGCCTGTTTTTTATTACATGGAGGCACACAATGAGTGCAAAATTCAAGTTCTATTGCAAAGTGAAATGACCATGAAACTGTCCACTCTTGTGTTTAATTTAATAATCTTACTCTGCAAACTCTTCTTTGGAAATCTTTTTGCGAAATTCTTTACAACAAATGTCCTTACTTCGCCCAACTCCACCCCTCAGCCCGTGCAATATTATGGTGCTCCGCAAATACCTGTGCAAACCTAGGCACTTAGGCTGCAATCTAGGTGCACTTGTATAAAACTAATTTTAATTAACTAAGCTGATTTTGCAGTGCTCAGCAGAAATTTGCACTTTGCAAATGACCTCCACAGTGTTCACTCTTTATATGCCACCCTTGAATACCACTGGGTAAGCTCCCTGCACAAAAATATATCCAAATGTATTAATTCCCTTATTTGTCACTCTTTTTGTAACATCAGTCTTGTCCTGTGGAGAACATCGTATTTTTAATAATAGATTCCAGATAATTTCAGTATAGTTAGAAATATTGTTTGATTGATGGCTATGCATATAATTGTCTATATGCTAATTTGCATTACAGATTACTTTACTACATGACATGGAATATGTAGAAATATATAGTGTTAACTAAGTACAATTGTTTATCCTTTAGGAAACAAGTTCCCAGCTGCTAGAACACCCCCTGTAAGATCAAGTGATGGCAATTTCCATGCACAGACATTCTTCTGTACGTCCCCCTTTGATGATGCTGGAAACACCACCTTTGGCTCCCCTGGAAATAGAACAGACCAGCAAAACCTGGCTTCATCAAGGGGTTACAAAGTTATGAGGATGTAAACTATTGCAGATTTTTGGAGCAGACACACCTGTTCAATTGGAGCTTAGTGCATATATTTTTTCATCTGAGAGAAATGTTTGAATTTTACGTATGATCTGGAACAATAATTCAAGTAAAGAAAACAATTCCTTACTTCCAAATAAGTAAATTGTGAATTGAAATGATTCATTTATAGTGTTTCACACATTTGGACATTTGGCAACCATTTGGATCGCCAAGTTGTTAATTTTTGAACAAATTGTTCCCGTAGTATGTGAGCTTAAATCGACCAGTAATTACAGTCCAGTCAGCTGTGGATCAGGACTGCCTGAAAAGTCTCTTGGACTCTACCCACAATCTGCCAGGGCCGTTACCAGCTGACTGCAGAAACCACCATAATTTACCAACACAATGGGCATTGATCTGTTTATTTCAGTAAATAATCTAAACACCATTTACAAAATGCACACTTTTTTTCAAAAGTACTTTTTTTATTTAAAAAAAATGGATGCTGGTAAAAACCTCAAAGAATATATGCACTGGCCCGATTAGTTTAGGCCTTTTTACTACAGGATAATAATTATCTGTCTTACTGTTGAGCCGTTTATAAGCAGCCATTTGAAGATCACATTTTTCCAAACAGCCATTTATAAATGGCCACTAAAGATGATAGCTGTGCTCCACCATCTCTGTACCCCCGCTGGTAATGACAGCCTAGGGCCAGATACATTTCATATGACTGTTACATATTGTCTTAAAAATTAAGGCTTTGCATTTCTAATTCAGAGCACACATTCTGTGACATCACTTGGACATCCTCTTAGTGATAAGCAAGCCAGGAAAAAACAGAGAAAAGATCTTGTGGCTCTTGAATGTGCCAGTGGTTTAAAACCAAAAAGCAAGAAAATAAAAATGAATTCCTACCCCAATTATAACTACAACTAATAAATTGCACATATCTGGTATTCCTCTGCTTGGGTAAATTAGATAAAAGTTTGGCGTATGTCAATAGGTTTGCCCTATTTTTGTGAAGGTCACCTTTGGAAGTTTTTAAGTGTTTTTGCTTCTGTCTTTGAATATGTTTACCTGTACAATTAAAATAAAAATATTCTCACATATGCTTCCAAAAGAACGCCCTATCTATCCTAAAAATATAACATTTGCTTTTTAGAGTAAATTAAAAAAAAGGTTATTTTTGTTGCACTTACTGCATTTCAAATATGGTCTGGTTATCGAGGTGCAGAGTACCTGCAGTCCGGTGGTAGTCGTGTAAGCGGTACTTACAAACCTGACACACACCACACTGACAGAAAAATGACGATCAGTACAACAGCGATAATATGATGATAGTGACTAACCATGTAAGTGACAAGTACTATTATCATCAGCTAAAATCCCCTGCAAATGTAAAAAGCGACATTGCAAAACCTATACACTAACAAATCACGTCACTTGTAATGGACATAATGAAAACTGCGGTTTTAAAGTGGCAATGGGTGGACCCACAGTCTGTATAATGTCCACCCATTGCCACTTTAAAACCACAGTTTTCATTATGTCCATTACAAGGGAAATGATTTGTTAGTGTATATGTTTTGTAGTCGCTTTTTACATTTCTAGGGGATTTTAGCTGCCGGAAATACTACTTGTCACTTACATGGTTAGTCGCTATCATTATATTATCGCTTTTGTACTGATCGTCATTTTTCTGTCAGTGTGGTGTGTGTCGGGTTTGTAAGTGCCGGGTTGGCTATCACACCCCTGTAGTCACTTAGTGGTCAAAGGACAATTAAACCTAAAAAGCATGAAGATAATGCAGTGTTGAATCTTACCTTATCAGGTTTTACCGGTTTATGCCTTGTCAATAATTTTGAAAGTGTTTAGAGACAAGAATAAGGCTATTTTTAGGCCCTATGACTAATCTCCATCTCCATTAAAACACACAAACACCAAATAAACCAAAAATATTTTTAAAAACAAACTCTGGCACTGACATGGGCAGACCAGATGGACAGGTCAGTTCTTTTCTGGCTTAAAATATTTTTTTATGTAAATAACAAATAGCATTGGCAAAATACAATTAAAAGATCATCTCATCTGAGCTTAGTTCATTTCATCTGGTTAATTCACTCTTAAAAAAACAATCCCCTCCTACATTTAAAGAAATCATGGGAGCTCCCAAGTAGAAATATTTTACCTATGTATCACTAGTAGAAAGGAGGAACCGGGACTACATTGCATATTTTCGTTATAGTTCTACTTACTGGAAGTATGTTAAAGAAAACAATACTATAGCCAGCAAAAATCAAACATTTACAATTATGTTATTGTCGAGTGTAAAAAAAAAGTTCTTTAGGCTTCATGTACAGTAAATTCCTACAAGGCAAGAATATAGAGTAATAAAATGTATTTTCCATATTGTGGTATAGTAGTTCAAGAATAATGTAAACATTAAGCAACATTTTCTCAGGAAATATTATTAATAGAATTATTAAATATTGCTTTTATCCTCCTACTCAGTGGTGGCTACCATAGTTTTGAGAAAGTCCATACACTTTGCATATGTGACTCAGCCAGAGCATACAAATCAGTTAGCAAAGTCTGCTAATACAACATGCTACCATTTCTTTTTTAATTTCTTGAATTTCTTTTACACTGTTACAACTAAACTGTTGTGTGTTTTTTTTGCTGTAAATACACAGGGCTTTATTACCATGTTTTGATAGAAATGACAATAACAGCTGCCAGTCAGCAAAAGCTGGAATTGTAGTTGTGAAGTAATAGAGTGTGTGCTAGCCATGTATTACATTCAAAGAAATTTTACATTCCATGCATTGGATATTCTCATATCTACTATATAAATGCCTAGTGGCGTGTGTGGGAAAAAAAATACCAAGCTGCAGCGCCACCTGCTGGGCAGAGTTATACACTGACCTATATATTTCTTGAAGGAGAAGTGACAGTTGGGAGTGGTTGGTGGTTAACTTGTATATATATATATATCATCATCATCACCATTTATTTATATAGCGCCACTGATTCCGCAGCGCTGTACAGAGAACTCATTCACATCAGTCCCTGCCCCATTGGGGCTTACAGTCTAAATTCCCTAACATACACACACACACACACAGAGACAGACTAGGGTCAATTTTGATAGCAGCCAATTAACCTACCAGTATGTTTTCAGAGTGTGGGAGGAAACCGGAGCACCCGGAGGAAACCCACGCAAACACGGGCAGAACATACAAACTCCACACAGATAAGGCCATGGTCGGGAATTGAACTCATGACCCCAGCGCTGTAAGGCAGAAGTGCTAACCACTTAGCCACCGTGCAGTATACAGTATATATATATATATATATATATATATATATATTTATATATATATACACACACACACACACACACACACAGTACTGTACAAATGTTTTGGGCAGGTGTGGAAAAAATGCTGCAGGAGTAGTAGTAGGAATACGTTCAAAAACTAGAAGTGTTAACAAAATGCAAAGTGAATGAACAGAAGAGAAATCTAAGTCAAATCAATATTTGGTGTAACCACCCTTTGCCTTCAAAACAGCAACAATTCTTCTAGGTACATTTGACCAGTTTTTGAAGGAACAGGGAAGTTGTTTCAAACAATTTGGAGAACTAACCACAGATCTGTGGATGTAGACTTGCTCAAATTCTTCTTTCTCTTCATGTCATCCCAGACAGACTCGATAATATTGAGATTAGGGATCTGTGGGGGCAATGTGCTTCCAGGACTCCTTGTTTATCTTTATGCTGAAGATAGTTCTTAATGACATTGGCTGTATGTTTGGGGTCCTTGTCCTGCTGCAGAATAAATTTGGAGCCAATCAGACGCCTCCCTGATGGTATTGCATGATGGATAAGTATCTGCCTGTATTTCACAGCATGGAGGACACCATTAAACCTGACCAAATCCCCAACTCCATTTGCTGAAATGCAGCCCCATACTTGCAAGGAACCTCCACCATGCTTTACTGTTGCCTGCAGACACTCATTATTGTACTATCTCCAGCTCTTCAGCTCAGAACTGGAGAAAAACAGTGGGACCCAGGAACACCCATCTACTGTTGCAGCATTTTATCCACACCTGCCTAACTCTTATACAGTAGTAGTGTGTGTGTGTGTATATATATATATATATATATAAATAAATTTATGTTTTGTAAGTTTAAAATAATTTCAATTTCGCTGTAAAGATGAACTATTACTTGAGAACCTATTTACTATAATTCAGTCTGCAGCTATAGTGTGCTGTACTGATTTTGCTCTGAGCTTCGACCATTTTCATAAACCTATTATCCTATTAACATTAACAGCCTGCCCTCAAAAGCATGTGCCAGAAACTATTAAAATAGGTTCTTGGTTACTGGAGCTTGTCACACTCCTTTTTTGGAAACCATGGGGATGTAGGCATAAGCAGAGCTTTAAGGTACAGTCGAATGGCTCTGGCAGAGCAGGACATGTACTACAAAGGGGAAAGGGCCATTAAGGGGTCACAGGCAGGTATTGGGGGCAAAGGCTGTTATTGTGCAGTGATGGAGAGACACAAGAAGTAATGGATGGTGCTGTGGACACAGGATGGCAATGTGTGGTGATGATAGTGATATAAGATGGCAATGTGTGGTGATGGGAGGGCGCATTATGGCAATATGTAGTGATAGGACACAGGATGGCAATATATGCTGATGGGGTACACACAGGTAAAATGAATTATGTGTAATGTCTGGGTTAATTATATGCTGCTTATTGTAAGGTTTAATGCTATGTTACATGTCAAAATACACCACAACAAATCTACTTATTTATGTACATCTCACTAATTGTTTGGTAAGAGGATATCACTATATAAAATATTTTATTCTGAATAATATACTTTAGTATCTTCTTTCTAAAATAAAGTCATATTTCCCCCCAGTATAATGAATCCAAGAGTGTCTAGGCTTGGGCACAATGGTGTATCTGCCGGTAACTTTATTTGCTAGACCGTACTTGAGTGTTAGACGATGGAAAATGGTAGACAAATTATGTGAAGAACAATGAAAGAGTTAAGTGAAGAAGGGACAATAAGTATATTCAGAGTATGGGTTTGCAGAATTCCACACAGGTCAGGCATATGCAGTAATTAAAGGCTAAATGCAGTAACTTACATTTACAACTCATAGACTTTTCATTTGTTAGACACATTCTCTATTACAGCATATTAAACAAATCTGTTTACATTGATTTCCTTTGGAAACAATTTGAACTGCAGGTGAACAGTGAACTCAGTCTATTAAATATCTGATTCTGCCACATAATTTTCCCAGCGTGTCTGGGTTTTCAAACATCCAGCACCAATAGTCTTGAACATGGCACTGAGTGTTTTAAAAGCTGGTGATGTCTGGAAAATGGCAGGGTGGGGAACTGTGCTGTATAAGTTTTCCTGCACTTCCAAATATGTTACCAATGGGGAAACATACCAGTTTAGAAATACAATATTAAATTCACTTGAGTACCCTGAGAGATAGAAAATAACAGCCGGATTTACTAATGGGCGCATTTCAGCTTCAATTTGAAGCCGCCGGCGATGTCACGGCGGGATGTAATGCTCAAAGCCGCCGGCGGCTTTGAATAGAACATGGCGCTTTTGCTTTAAATGACGGCGCTTTCGTGTAAAGGCGGTTTTTTTGAAAATTACACCTGTCTCCTGGCCTGTTACTATTGGCTATTTTCAAACTCAGGAGATTTGACATCACAAGCCCTATATAAACCACTGGCCTGTCACTTTTTTCTCTGATAGGGTTTTGAGGAGTTTTGAGAGAGGAGTTAGTTGGTTTGTGCTTTGTGAGAGTTGGTGAGAGTTGGAGTTTGGTGGATTGGTGGAGCGATATCTGATTGAAGTGTGAGTAGTCCTGTGGTATTTTTCTGTTTTGTACATTTATTTTCTTTTTTATTTTCTTTTTTATTTTCTGTCTTGTATTTTTTGTATTTGACTTGTCCTTTGTCTGTGTTACTTGTGTGTGCCTGTCTGGAGAGTTTGTCTGTATTTAGTGTAGTTTGTCCTTTGTGTTTGTAAGTCTTTCTGTGTTTTCTGTGTTTGGCATTTATTTGTCATTATGTCCAGAGATAGGAGGGGAGAACAGGCTGAGGAGAGGGAGATGGAGGTTGAGGGGTCAGAGGAGGGAGAGGGAGAGGTTGAGGAGACAGGACAGGGCAGGAAGACCAAGACAGGGAGGAATGTGCGCTTCTCACATGATGAGAATTGTGTGTTGGTGCACAATATCATTCCCTGCTACGAGGTCATCCTAGGCAACCTGGCAGCCCGGACTCCTCTAAGGCGGCGTCACCAATTGTGGGGGCGTGTGTGTGATGCCGTGAACACGGTGGGCCCACTGAAGTGGACAGTGGCACACTGCCGCAAGCGCTTCTCTGATATTAAGAGGAGGCTTAAAGAGAAGATGGCCCAGGTCACTGCACACAGTAGTTTGTGTAGTCCTGACACTGCATTAGAGCGGCTGGTTGTAGGCTCCAAATCAACCTTCACTTGCTCATACAGTGCCATGAGGTTAGTACGATTGAGGCGAAACATTTGTACTACCTCCACATCAGCCAAAGACTCCAGATTCAAACGCACTGGAAATGCACGTGGAGTGCGGGGTCTTTGCAGGCTCCGTGGAACAGATGCCAACTGCTGTTCATCCTCCTCCTGGCGCCTTTCTGCCTCCATCAGGTAAAAAGCTGCAAACATACACTGGCAAGAATGCACCACATTACCTGCAAAAGCCATTCTCCAACAAACCCACACCTGCCAAATAATGAGGGGCCCTTTTTGTAAGCATCATGATAAACTGCTGGGCAATAGATGGTGATTGTCTGTGATTGCTTCAGGCAGAAAAAACATTTTTCACATGTGGATTGCATTAGCATTAAAATAAGGGTTAACTATGTAATGCAACAATTCCCATCCTAATTTCTTTGAGGCAACAGTATTCTAGTGGTTTTTTGGAAAGTACAAAACAACTAGAAAAGGAAAGGTGAAATGAGATTTTACTATGCAATCATACTGGGTGAAAAAATAATGGAAAAAAAAAAAAAACAGTACCCTGAAATTTCATGACACTTTGGCCATTTTCTATACACAGTCCTAATGGGTCATTGGACATGAAATAGGCCTTTCTCTTATGGTCTGATTGGCAAAATACCTGAAACAGCACACTGTTTGAACCATCACGCCGCTCACAAGCAGTGCTTTCATTTTGGTCTTTTGAATGGCGGTTTTCCGGCGGCTTTATTAAACCCCTAATAGTAAATCCGGCTGTTTGTATGTTGAACATTGTTGAAACCGTCATGGCGCTTTATACAGAGGCGGGTTTGAAAACATCTTTTCTGGTCGTTTGGACGGCGGGTTTAGCCTTAGTAAATCTGGCGATGCCTAAACCGCCGAAAGTCAGCGGGTTTACAAACACGCCTGATAGTAAATCTAGCCCAATATGTTGAATGCAGACCAGGCCTGGCATTTTTTACCTTAGATGTGCCGGCCCTTTACACTCACATTCCCCATAAAGAAGGGTTAAAGATTTAGAGAACAGCGGTTAAATATTAATAAAGGATTCTCAAGATATTTTGCAGAGAAACATGACAGCGATCCATCAGGAATCACACTTGTAGGGTTAGAAAGATTCAGTATCACTCTGTCGTGGTGAAGTTATGTGGATTTTCAGGTTACAGGCTTTGTTTCCTGAGGGCCTTAATGAGACAATTGAGTTCAATGATTGGTATCAATAAGAGGGGTTTGGGATATGAAGCAAACTGTCCGATTCATTAGAAGATATCAGTTATATATTTACATACACTGTTTGTAAGAAGATCTGATTCTAGTTTATCTGTGATTTTTTTCCTTTATATATAATAAGGGGGAAAGAAAAGAGTTTGTAAGAGTAAAAAAGAAAAAGATAAAATAATTAGGGAAAAGTCAGTGCGAGACCCGAAGCAAAATTGATGATTAACCAGGGAGACTGTAAGTGCGAATTAACTTTGCTAAATCTCCTGATTACTTACAAAGGTCCATAATAAGACTCAGAACTCCGACGAGTACCACTTCTTTTTTCACCACTCTGTTGATTGATGTGTTTTTAAATACCCAGTACCAGGGTTATACTACTGATGTAGTGTTGGATACTTTTTTGATGTATGAATCTTGTCCAATTTATGGATTTTCATCATTACAACTGCAGTATTGTATTAGTGAATTGATTTTGTGAGGCATCAGTTGCCTCTTATATATATATATATATATGTGTGAATATATATTTTGTCAGAAGGGTTTTTATGTTGATGATTAAAGCGTTTTAACATTGCCTTGGATATTTATGTATTAGTTATCAAATAGATAGTCCATTAGCATTTTATAGTCAGCATCATATTAAAGGTTTATTCCCTAACATCAATAACTAGCGTATGCAATGTGCGATCTCTTCGCCGAATGCACCAGACAGCTGCTGATGTAAAGGGGATTAATATGATACCACACATGACACGTTTCCTTTAACCTGTACCATATGTATTACTAATATGCATATAACTTATAATATTACACATAAACACTACTATATTTCGACATAAATAACTATGTGTTGCGACTATAATTAATGTGTACTATTTACAAAGATGCGTATTGGTGGGAATGTGTGTATATGTGTAAAAAGCGCTATTGCCACGTGTTACGGCTGCGTACGCCCTTCCACGCCGTAGCGTGTAATACGCATCTTTTCAGACAAAGACAACCAAGTTTGCTCGATATTAATTGAAATGACTTTATCCAATTTGCTGACTTGGACATGGGCAATGAAATTAGCTCTCTCAGAATGGCGATATTTTCTGGAAGGTTCCCTGTTACCATCTTTAATCCGGCTAGTGTCTTAATCCCCGCCAAGCTCATTGGCCCTTGTTCTTTTCCAGCTTCAACTTTTAAACCTGGACTGAAGAAGGCAGATACTCTCTACCGGTCCTTGAATGAGCATGACTTAGAGGAGTCCTTTAATCGTCTCTTTCTGGACCCTAAGTGTCTGCTTGCTGCTTCTACAACCTCTTGCTCCACACCACCTTTGGCAAGACCTTTGTTTTCCTGAATCTCTGGAGGAAACTCCTTCTTTGGTACCTTTCCTCTTGTTTTGCCAATCATGCCAGTGTACTCAAGACCACCAAACTTATTTCCAGGAAACATTGTTTTCCTCTATTTGTGTCACGGTCTGCCTCCGTCTGCTTTGCAACATCTCCCTTTTGAATGCTGCTTGCATCATTCAGCCCCTGTTTGTTTTGAACTGTGCAGTATTTGTGTTCATTTTATATGTTGCAGCAGTACCTCTGATCACCAGAGGTGCTGCTATTGTGCCTTACTTGGTTGTATCAGGGGTTAACCTGCCCTGTAATTATTTCTTTCACCTGGGTGTGTCCCTTCTTAAACCTGTCTCTCCCAGAGCTCTCCATATTACCACTTTCCTACATTAGCCATCTACCCAGTATTTATTCCTGAATTTTCCTGTATATTCAGTATTACACCATCAGATTGTTATTCCAGCAATAAACTTTGTGTGTTTTCACCTCATTCCTGGCTCCTGAGCTGCACTTTGTATTTGAACCGTGACAATTTGACTCTATTCCGATACCAAGGAGTTTGTGGCTTCCTGTGATGTTTGCACCCAGCATAAAATCTCCCGGCCTTCCCACCAGTCCTTGGTCCCATATCAGGATGGACTTAATCACTGAACTTCCCCATAGCAAGAATTTTGATACTGTTTGGGTGGTAGTTGACAGCTTTTCTAAAATGGCCCATTTCATCCTTCTTATTGGTCTCCCTTCTGCTCTGGTCTTGGCTCGAATATTCATTAAAGAAATCTTCTGACTTCGTGGCTGCCTTGCTGAAATAGTTTCCCCTTGCAGAGTCCAATTCAACTCTAGATTCTAGTGAGCTCTATGTAAAT
Organism: Mixophyes fleayi; assembly: GCF_038048845.1. Classification (NCBI taxonomy): domain Eukaryota; kingdom Metazoa; phylum Chordata; class Amphibia; order Anura; family Limnodynastidae; genus Mixophyes; species Mixophyes fleayi. The sequence goes on from NC_134402.1 coordinate 315,508,456, forward strand.
TCTTTAACATCCAACTCAGTTTCTCCTCAGCCTATCTTCCACAGTCTAATGGACAGACGGAAAAGGTAATTCAAGATCTTGAAATATTCATCAAGATGTACTCTTCTGCTACTCAGGAAAACTGGTCCGATCTCCTGCCCTGGGCTGAATTTGTCCACAACAATATCTATCATGAGTCTACCTCCACTACTCCATTCTCTGTTGTTTATGGTCTCCATCCCTCCGATCCCAAATTTTTCGGTTGATGCTCTACATCGCAAATTTAGTTCCACCTGGACTCAAGTTCTAAAAGGCCCTAAGAAATCCTCAGACCGCTACAAGCTCTTTGCAGACAAAAAGCGCAGAGCCTCTCATGGCTGTCCACCAAATTGTTAGAGCTGACGGCAAATATCATAAACTCATAGAACAGGTAACAGATGTCTTCACCTATAGCAGCCCTTTCCCGTAGAGCTGAACACGCTCACAGGTACTTGGATGCTCCCAGGACTTAAACTCAGAGTAGTACAAGTTTCTAATCTTACTGTAACGCAGGTGAGGGCCAGGTGGTAGAAACAGCGAAATCCAAAACGGGCTAATGTCAAAGGGTACAGCAGGCAGCAGTAGTGAGGTCCAGGAGAGGTCAAGGCTGGTGGCAAACAGCGTATCCAGGTAACAGGCAGAGATCAGGGTCACAGGCAATCCAACAGTCCAGTAAGCGAACCAAGGGTCAAACACGAAAGAATCAATCCAAATAACAAAAGCAGAGGAGCAGAGAAGTAGGTCAGCAGCCAGAGACTGAAGCTATAACCAGCAGGGAGGCTAAGCCCTCCCTGCCTTAAATACTTACAAAGACCAATAGAAACTGAGGAACAAAGAAGGGCAATCAGGACCAGCAGGAGGCTAATTATTCCCACGTTGCGCACGTGCCCGGCTGTCAAGCCGGCCGGGTCACGGCAGTGCTGTTCAGAGCTTCCCGACTCTTGCCATGGCGACGGCCGGGACAGAAACTGGAAGTGACGCCTCGGTCATCATGACGACAGCCGGGATGCGTCTGAGGGGCCAGAGCAAGCCGCGGCGGTGCGTAACACAAATACATTTGTCCTAGACTTCCTCGCATTAAGTTTGCCCCTCGATTTATCGGTCCCTTTAGGATTCCACAGGTCATCAATCCTGTGTCATTCAAATTGAAACTCCTGGCTTCTCTCCACATATCTAATACGTCATGTTTCCCTGTTCAAACCGTTGGTCATCAACTGCTTTTCTTCCTCATTTACTCTTGCTTCTCCTGTCAATGTTCAACACGGAGAGGAATTCAGGATCAGCTGTATCCTCAACGCCAAAATTTCTTGTGTAAAAATAAAGTACCTCGTGTTTCTGGTCCAGTTCTTTTAACACCAATGTCCCTTCCTTAGTGAAAAAATTTCATGACAGATTTCCCAGCAAACCTAATCTTAGGTGTTTAGTGCCCACCTTTAAAGGGGGGGGGGGGGTACAGTCATGCGTCGGACATGCAGACTGTACAGTCAGGGTCCTCCGCTCTTACCTGTGGGCTCCCTCTGTGTTCTCTTCAGCGATGAGCACCGCTGCTCGCCTCTGGGGGCCGCTATGCTTGTTTTGTGTCTGCGTGTGCGCAGACCCGACCTTTATTAATTTTGACTCTCTGCCATTGGCTGATCCTTAATGGCTATTAAACTATTTAAAGAACCTGTGTCATCCCAATGGTGCCAGATCTTTGACTCTTTGACCATTCAGACGTGACTCTGTGTGGCTCCTGTTACCTCAGTTCCTGAAGATTATTACACACCTGTGTACACAGCCTTACAGCTTCCCAGCTTACCTGGATCTCCTTGTACCTCAGTGCCTGCAGACTATTACACCACCTGTGATCCAGCCTTACAGCTTCCCAGCGTACCTGGACCTCCATGAACCTCAGTGCCTGCATACTTTCACACCACTTGCGATCCAGCCATTCAAGCTTACCAGCTTACCTGGATGTCTGTGTACCTCCGTGCCTGCGGACTCCTACACCACCTGTGATCCAGCTTTAAAGTTTCTCAGCGTATCTGGATATCCGTGTGTTTCAGTGCCTGTAGACTATCACACCACTTGTCACCAAGCTCCTTGTGCTCTCCATCTGGTCTCACTTGGAACCCATTTGGAGAACCGCGACCTGTGGGGTGGAAGCTGCAAAGTCCATACCTCCTTGCAGGGGTCCCTAGTGAACACCTTCTGTTCCTGTTAGACTCCGCGCCTCCCTGTAGGGTAGCACTAAGCCAATCAGGCCTCAAGGATCCATCAGATCCCTTGAAACCATGACAACCATCTACTGCCAATATAACATGCGGAAAGTCAACTATATTGGCAAATAGCTGCTTTATGGGAACAAGGTACTCCTCGAAAGGAAAGCCATCAGAAGACCCAGAAGCACAGAAAGGGTTACACCACCATTTTGGTCAGTGTTGATATTGATGTCGGGATGTTGTGCAGAGGCTCTAGGTTTCTCTGTACAATGAGCAGAGTGTTCATGATGACATGTGGTGAAAGTCGATAATGGAAGCTAATAAAGGGGCTGACGTGGCCTAAGGAAACGCACCCTGGGCCGCCGATGTTGCTCCAGTGACTGGCTTTAGAGTGGACAACTACTGTTGTTCTTCAGAATCACCAGCAGTGGTACATGTTGCTATATGTGAGAAAAATGGGTAAAAAAAGAAATAAAAAAGTTACTTTATGCAGTGAAGTTTTTTCAGGGCATTTAAAATTTCACATGTGTAGCAAAAAATTTTTTTTTATTATTATTGCAGTACCGTGTTATTCAGAACCAAAAAAAAAATAAATTGATTATATTTGCTAGCTTTCAAAGCACAGAAGCCCCTTCATCAGGCTAGTTTTTGTAAACTTGCCTGATGAAGGGGCCTCTGCTCTGAAAGCTAGCAAATATAATCAATTTTTTTGGGGTGGTTAGCCAATAAGGTATCACTCCTATAATACTTTTATCTTTTTTGACACAAAAGTATTTAACATCACATACATTATAATCAACAAATACGCAAATGGACGTACGTCCGAAAATTAATCAGACTCATCGGGGGGTATTCAATTGTTCGGCTTGACGGCCGAAAAACTCGCACTCTAAAACTATTACCGTTAATACGGTAATTACTCGCTGAATTTCGGCGAGTAAATTACCGTATGAACGGTTTTTAAACGCAATTTTACCGTATTAACAGTAATAGTTTTAGAGCGCGAGTTTTTCGGCCGTCAAGCCGAACAATTGAATACCCCCCATAGTGTCTAAAACGGATATTAAAATGCAATCAACTGGGCAAAATTTTTAATTTCACGTTTGTATGATAAAAACCCGTTAAATATTTACGATATACCTTTTGCAACAGAGTGCATGCTATCCATATAATTTTGCACCACTTTAATTATATAATTTTCAGTCATACCAGCGTATTGACAGATTCTTGTAGTGTCACAACAACTTCTGAGAGACAACAGTTGTATTGTCCAACAAGTGAAAAAATATCAGGAGCACCCTCTGGAAAGGGTTTGCGACAAAGAAAACATCATCATCATCATCATCATCATCTGCGACCGTGTCCTCTCTGATCAGAAATCTTCAATGTGGGCACTGCGATAACTCCGCCTATCCGCAAGGAGGCGCTGTAACCGAGCTCCCGCCTCTTTATCCAGCACTCAATGCTTTAACAGCCTCACCAGAAGGGAGGGATAGAACTGCTGAAATTATGGCCGAAGGGGGAGCAGAAACAGAGACAGAAGTCAGGAATAAATTGCAGGTATAGGACATTGCACAGTGTGAACGAGTGATAAGATCTCGTTTGCACGTAGTCCGGATATCTGAGACTTGTCCTATAGATAAAGTAGTAAAGGGCTTCCTCGTTTCAGTCTGAACTCACCTGTTTGTTTATATCAGTGCCCATCTCAAAGAGTTGTATTTGTGGGGTGTAATTGTTTTGTATGAGTTGTACGTTGTGTTTATGGTGCATATTCACAAGTACTGTATAGATGGAAGTAATGCAGTCATTTACTTAGTGTGGCGGGCTGTATAGTGCACACAAAGAGCTTTAAAACGTGCATTTGGTGTGCCAGCCTTTCAGCTGCATATCCCAGTGGGTAACACAAGCTGGCACGGTGCAGCGCAGGGTTTGTTGCATGTCCCTGGAAAAGTTTGTTACCCAGTGTCTGTCACTTCTGCCTCGTGTCTGTTGCCATAGCAACACGTCCCCTGACTGTGGGCTTCTGTCATGTAATGTTTTGGCAGCCAGTGTACAGTATGCATGGGTGTGCACACAATATTTTGATAATTGTAGCTATTGTTGTGAAATGACCTAGAAATTTTGTATAAACTAGTTGCAGGTTACCAAAGTGTACAATAAGTACTGCTTCATTACAAGGGAAACATCACAATAATATGTCTTGAACATGTTTTTTGACAAGTTATTTTATCTTGTTTCATTCCTCTGTTCCGTTTTATTTTGGTTTTTTTTTTGTTCTTCCTGCCTCTGTCTTTAAATTACATTCCAATATAGGGAATTAATTTATATAATAAACTTGTATGCTCTCTTATTGAATATATTAGATATATAAACCAGGGCCATCTTTTCCATTGGGCACGATGGACAGGTGCCCAGGGGCCCCACGGACAAAGAGGCCCCATAGGCAGGGCTCTTAATTAGAATACATCTGAAAAAAAAAACCCTTCAAGGATCACTGAGCAAGTACATCTCTATATATATATATATATATATATATATATATATATATATATATATATATATATATATATATATATGCGCCCTGGTGCACTGCTTTGCCAGGAGGCCCATAATGTTGTTAAGATGGACCTGATATAAACTGCTGCAAAGGAAAGGGGTGGCATTGCACACAGCAGTCATTTCAACGTCTTGTGGGCAACACCACCTCTGCTTCATTTTATCATGTTCTGTAATGTATATGTAAGTGCTGCCATGTTTTGTTTTGGTTTATACACTTTTTTGCACCCATCGCTCAACAAAGAATATACTTTTGTTTGATTTACATTGTAAAATTTGTTAATTCTTTGGGCAGTTTCTAAAAAATTCTTGAAGTTGTGCTTAGCATGCTTCATGATGGTTGTTAAATGTATGTCCTACAACACCCGTCACTAATTCATATTAGTGATGGGTGTTGTGACTGTTGTAATATCTTATCCCAACAAGGAAGTGAATGTAATATGCCAGGATATTACAAATATACTTGTCTGTGTCAGATTTTATATTTGTGTGTGTGTCACTTTATGTAAAGCAGTGGTGCACAAACTTGTTTTCTTCCGAGGGCCACATTGGGAGATGGCACTCTGCAATATAACTTAACTTGTGTGTCTTGCAACACGTCTGTACACCCCTCCTGCCACCATCACCTCTGTATCTAGCCATGTGTTCCATCATCACTCTCCGCCTTGTAGCAACTCTTTTTTTTTTTTCCAACCCCCCCACAGTACTTGAGTATAATTCCCCCCTCCCGTAGCAACGTACTTTTGTCCTGTATCAACATATTTTCTCCATTCCTCCCAGTAGCATAGCATTTTCCACCTATTGCAATGCATTTTCTCCTTCTTTCCTGAAACAAATTGCCCTGCACTTTTCTTTCAAGACTCCCTAGTAGTATAGGGACAGTCTGTTTAGATTGGATTTCATTGATTCCAAACTTACTGCACTTAAGAAAGCCAGTCCTGCCCGCTAGTTACAGTGAGTCTTGGTACAATACAAGACAGATACTGGGTGACCTGCAGGAGTATTTCTGTCTGTTTCTGTCCGGGCATCCTTGGTCTCCCTGTATCTCATGCCACAAAAAATTAGCCTTGAGGATTGTTTGCTTTGCACCGTTTTCTGATAGGACTTCTTTAACTTTAAAAAATACTTTTTCCTCTTCAGGAACTTGTAGACAAACTTTATCACTTCCGGGACCACTATTTTGAGAACCACAGTGTGGAGGATGCAATCCGTAAACAGTATGATGTGAAACAAGAAATGGAGCAAACTATTTTACTGATAGAGGAGGTTGACGGTAATGCAGACCAACATTTACACTTGCTGTAGTACATACCTTTGTTATTAACAGGAGAATGGTACTAATTCTTTGTCCTTTGTTTCTGCTCTGATGTTGTAGATGTCTGGAAGAACAAGGCCTTTTTCTTAATGCTTAAAGGAAAGGCTCTGAATGTGACACCAAACTATTGCTCAGAGGCTGAGGAGGTCCTCTCTAAGGCAGTTAAACTAGAACCGGGGCTGGTAGAAGCTTGGAATCAGCTTGGAGAGGTGTATTGGAAAAAAATGGACGTAGCATCTGCTAAGACTTGCTTTTTGGGTGCTCTGAATCATGTAAGGATTGATCTGTAACCTGTATAGGTTTTGCAAGCGCACATCTATATAATAAGGTTTTTGGGTGCATCTTCAACATTCAGACATAAAAAGAATTACCTAGTTTGTCATAGTACAATTAGAATACAGTTTCCCTGACATTACAGGTTATTTACCTTCTGCAAATGTACTGTAATCCAAGAATACCAATCAGACCATGTTAATGTTGGCTCACTTGCACTTGATCACTCACATCTAATTACTTGTTGGTTGTAGTTAGACCATGGTGTGTTCAGTTAGGCGGTCAAATTGTAGTGATTCCACGTTTCCCCACCCACTAAATGTAAGTATTGAGTATTGTTATAAAGATATTTTTTTTTATTTTTTTTATTTAAACTTGTAGTGTAAAAACAAGGTCTCCCTACGTAACCTTTCAATGGTGATGAGACAGCAGCGCTCACAAGATGCTGATGAGAATTCTCGGAATATCATGGATAGCGTGAAACAAGCTAAGCAAGCCGTTCAAATGGACACAAGAGATGGGACCTCCTGGTGTAAGTGGGATTCATATGCCTAGACCCAGCTGGTGTATTGTTTCAATACACAAAATGTTTAATTTTGGGTGAAATTAAAAACTCTCCTGTGGCCCCGCCTAATCTTCCCTGACTTCTCTCCCCACACACAAACTGAGCCCTCAGCCGCCTTGGGTGCGTCCGGCCTGGACATTCTCGACCTAGCACCCAAGAAACTAAATATGCTCAATTTTTGTCTTTGTTTGTTTTTATTTTTCTTGCTGATGTATACATATTTTATACCGACAAACGTTTCCCATTGTCCTGTAGTTGTTGTTTTTATCCACTTTGTACTTATCCACCCCCCATCCCCTCGCACCTATGTATACAGAAATGTTGAACCGGAACAACCTGGCTGTTTATATATTGCTATACAATATTTTTGTTCTCATTTGCCCTTTTTCTAAATAAAGAGTTTAAAAAAAAACCAAATAAAACTTGTCTGTGCTCTGGCCCAGTCCAATGGGTCCTCCTGGACTTTCTTTCCTGCTTGTGTTGGCTTTAATTTCAAGCTATTAGCAGGGTTATTGGCGTTCATTGAAAAGTAGCATCAACACCGCTACCTGTTTGAATCCCATGCTGACTTTTAGAGGCATTGCTAACCCTCAGAACTAGGGTATAGCTGGGGAGCAATTAAATACGTTTTTGTATTTTATTGTATCCCAGTTGCCCCCAAAACTAAATATTTAATCTTGAGTGAAATTGGTGCTCTTTCTGTGTTCTCCAATTTATGAACCATGAAGGTTCATTGCTTATTGTTAAACTGACATCCACTAAAGCTGTTAAAAAGTAAAGTATTACCTCTCCATTCCAATAAAGAGAGCTTAGTATCCTCCCATGTCTTTAGGACACAGACATTTTGGTATGTGATACGAGTCAATAAGCGTTCAGACTTCAGCTATGAATCAAATAACCCACACCGTACATAGCTACAAAGCAAGTTTGCCAAGCTGTTCGTCACTCTCTGCTGGTAGTTAAGCATCCCTCTCCTAACATGGTAGCCAGCTTAATTGTACATAGAATTTTGTATATATTTCAAATAGTGGCTCTACGTTCTCTTTTAATTTAGTTTGCTATTTATGCATCTTTCCATTACTGGAATGATCATGACACAGTGTTCTCTGCAGAGAATTTTGCCAACCAGGTGGCATTAAGAAGTAGCCGGGTGGGAGCAATTGTAATACTTTGTTATTTCCTGCACCTGCCAGCACTTGTATGTGGTATAACACGCACTGCTGGCTGTAGTGCTCACTTAGTGCCTGTTCTAATAGGAGAAACAAAGGTTTATTCTATCATAATAGGACTCTGTTGGGCTCCGAGAGCCGGGTGGAAAGTAAAAACAGCTGGGTGGAGCACCTGGGAAATAGGGGCTGGGGAGAACACTGATGACATGTGGTGTCAAGTTTGTTTGGAGTAGCAATTCGTGTACTTAAATTTGATATATAACAGGTAAGAGACCATTAACATTATACATAAAAGTAGATACATATATGTAAAAATATTTTACTCAAGTATATAAAAAGTTCATAGAAAACTATTTTAAAGTGTTATATAAATGAAGGTTACTATTATTTTCTAATGACAGAGAGTGGTAGTGGTGAGAGAAGGCAGTTTGGACTTCGCACTTATACTTGTGTCCCTGTAGAAGTACAGGGGACAAGTGTTTCACGTCTAAGGCATTAAAGGTATTAAAGTTCCAAGGATGATGCCTAGTGGGTCTCTTAAGTGGTATCAGATCCCTGAACTATTTGTAATTTTGGCCATACAATTATTTTGATTCATATTGTATGATTTAAGCATAAACCTGTTCCGACCTTGCCACCTCTACATTTTCACCTATCCAGTTCTGATTTTTTTTTTTTTTTTTTTTTAATCTTTTCTTTCAGTATCTTGGTTGCATTGTGTATTGTTTAATGTCTTGTGTTTTATGTTCACAGATATCCTTGGCAATGCATATCTCTCTCTGTTCTTCTGCACCGGACAGAATCCTAAAATTTCTCAGCAGGCTCTGAATGCGTACGTGCAGGCGGTGAGTTTCTCCAAAGATGTTTCTTTTCGATATCTTCTAATTCTCTGGAATTGCTAGTACATTACCTTCATTTTTATTTACTTACATTGACTTAAATAATGCAAAAGAATTCAGCTACACTGAACCACATGATCTGGACCCACTCTCAATAGGTTTATTATTAGAAAGTGTTGGCTATTTTAGTCCAACATTTAATAAAATAATGGGAATGTTTACTAAAGGAAGCCATTCACATATATCTTTTAAGGAAGGTAATAGAAAATACTAACCAGAAGCCAGGCTTTTATACCGTAGCATCTATAACCCATTACTATAAGTTTGGTTGACCATTGGATTGCTATAGTTTGCCTAAACATTTGTTACTGGTCAGGATGGTTAAAATTGTCATTGACCGCTCCCAGTTCGTCTTATATTACTCTGCATTATTTTCAGTGTTTTATCGATTTTTGCTGTTTCTAGTATATATGAAGCCACATAGTACAATGATCTATCATCACATCCCAAAGTATCACTTCTATGGGGGGTATTCAATTGACGGCGGGATCACCGAAAATCCAGCGCTCTAAAAATATTAGTTAATATGGTAATATCTCAGATAATAATAATGGTAATAGCTCAGGGAGCTGCGAGCTGAAATCCAGCGAGTAAATTACCGTGTTAACGGTTTTCCCGTGCAGGATTACCGTAATAACGGTAATATTTTTTGAGTGCGGGATTTTCTGCGATCCCGCCGTCAATTGAATATGCCCCTATGTATACAATACTCAATTATACCTGTCCTTTAAGCCAGATACCAGTATGCATCATTTATAATAAACACCTACACATAAGTGGTAGTTGGCTGAAACTGGATCAGTAGTGGAGTTGTTGGAAGACAGAAACTGATAAGTGACAGTAAGTGCAGTCAATGGATTTAGAATTTAAAGATATAAATCTACAGAACTATAGAATTCATAAAATAGTGCAATGGGAATATTGTCTGCACGTCAAATAGTGAAGCAGAAGTCTTAGTGTGGTACTGGATGGTGAGTTATCGCTCAAACATCAGGCACTAACATTCTATCAATTTTCCTCCAGCTCAGGAGTAGCTTTGACAAGCTAATCAAATCTTACGCCATGTTGACGCTCCATATAGTATCCAATCAGCTGTGTGCCTTATTCACTCTGCTTATTTCATTCCTATTGAGAATATGCAAAAGTAAATTCACACATCGGTTACTATAGTTCCATACATGAGAAAATAGTGAACAGATTGCAGATGTGTCAGAACTTTGGCTAATTACCTAACCCCAATATTAATATATTACTTTGGTGCTTTCCTCCCTAAACCAGCTGCCTGTAATATGTATAAGTAGTAAGGATGACCTACACTTACTGACTCTGTTACATACCACCACACACACACACTTCACTCTGCAAGAGTATAAAGGGTATTCAAAGCTAACATAATATTCTTTTTTTGCCTCAATCCACACTACCTCTCTACCCAACACAGTCTCGGAGCCACTCTAATCTTTTGTAGCGATATTCAGAAACTAATCAGCCCCCCACAGCATTTGGTCCTCACATCACACTGTATTTTATTTAACTACTGGTTAAACTGAAAAACACTTAGTTTAAAAAAGTTATATGTTTATTTCTCCATTTTGTCTTAATCTTTTCATTACATAAATTCACCACTTATGCTCAAATACCTCATCTTCTTGTAGGAGAGAGTTGACAAGACGGCCTCCAGTAATCCAGATCTGCACCTCAACCGAGCAACTGTAAGAGGTTAAGTGATGAAGATGAGAATCTGGAGGGGTTAAGCATTGCCTGCATAATTCTTTTAGCTATGTTCTCTACAGTAATTGTTAGGATAGCTGGTTGTATAGCTAATTGATGGTGATATTCTAGTTAAATAATGTAGAACCTGTAAAACATCGGGTGCTAACATTCTATCAACTTTTTATTATATTTATATTAACTGTTAGTGAATCCTTGTAAGACAATTAATAAATCCCACAATCTGTTCCTGAAATACTGCATGATCAAGCTACATACTTTATGTTTGGTAACAAGTACCTTCAAGTGACAAACATAATTTATTTGAATGGAACTTTGTACTGCTAAACTAAGAAATGGCTAAGAGCTTAAGTAAGATTTAATTTATTTCCCCTTTAGAAGCAGGGGGACACAGAGATTGGGTTATATTTCACCACTAGGAGGCAGGGCACTGGAGAGAAGAACTAACTGCTCCTGCTTATTAATGCCCTGCTTTATTTAATTTTACTTTCTATTTTAGTTCTCTTAATTTTTTTTTTTTTTAGCGTGACCTTTACACCAGCACCCAATAGAGAGAGAACCTCAGATCTCCGCTGAGTGCTGGTTTGTTATCACTTGAAGTGCAGGTCATTTGGGCTCATCCCAGTCTGCATCATATCGCAGCAGGGGGAAATTCACTTGTTCTACAAGAAACTTAATGAGCCTGGTCCCTTGCATTGTATGTGGACTACATTTCCCACCTTCCAATTTTTGAGGGAGCGAGAGCCAGCGTACACCCACTGCCTCCTTTCCTTCAGTCCATCTCAAACTTTTCCAAAAGAGTGGAGAGTCTACAGTCTGCAATAGCTCTCCCTTGCAGCCATCCAGGCTGTTGGAGATGACTCTGAGTTGAGTGGGCCATCCTATGAGAAAGAAGAGGCAAAACCAGAGGAGGAGGATAGAAATGTGGCCTGGGAGGAAAATGTGGCAGGTTACGCGATGTGATGATTCCATTTCAACTACGGATGCTGTCAACTTTCTAATTTCAGTGGTCCTTTTTGTCCTTAACATTTAGGACTTCATGTTTGTGTCCCAAATCTGTTTTTAAAAAGCAAACACGACAGATATTAATATTACCCGCTGACCAGCTCTTCGGGATGCTCTGTCTTGTACTTTTTAATGGCCAAATGTTGGGATCTGGTGCCTCTTTGCAGTTCATCTCTCAGGATCGACTGCTTGGAGAAAGGGGTTTTGGCTCCCGTGGGTTAAGGCTTTTTTAACTCAAATTAAAGGTGGATTTTCCTTCCACTGTCTTAGTAGTAGGAAGGTCCTGCAACAAACATTCCTCCACTGCCTTAGAAGTCTTCTTGGTGCGCTATACACTAATGTCCAAAACACTGAATGAGAAAAGGGGATGTTATTTTTTTGTACTCCACATTAAATCCTTTTTTCAAGACAGTTGGGTAACACATAGTAAACCACTTAGGAACACTTTGTTCCACTCTGCTTGTTTTAATGCTTCTTGCTGGGCAGGTAGTAAACAGGAGGAGGATTGAGAGGGGGTAGAGGTGGGGGGGGGGTCATAGCTGAACATAACCCAACGTCTGTTTGATTACAGCGCTGGAGAAAAAGGTTTATAGGTGAGGTAGGAAAAAAAACACTTTGTGTTTCATATTGGTGGTAATTTGCCCAATTTTAAATTTCTTTTCTTTTATGGGTTTTTTTTTTGTTGTTTTTTTTTTGTTATATTTTCCATATGGTGGAGTGTGACCTAGGTGCAGATTTTATTTGAAAGCTTTTGAATCTCAAAGGGCTAGGTGTATTAAAGGTTAAATGTGGAAATTGAGCTTTTTTTAAAGGTTGTTCACTATTGTAGTGTTCATTACACAATATTATGTAACGTATCTCCTAATCATCTAGGAATTATATGTCCTGTAACAGCTTTGGGTGGTAGTTGATGTACTTAGTTAGTTTTAATTTATGTATGTTGTGTAGTAGAGGGTACCGTCTCCCATAGTGAATGCATTTTCCATGTAGTTCTGTTTTACAGCTTAGTGGAATGAGGATTAGGTTGTTGCTTCATGTTTGACATGGTTCTCTTCTGCACAGCTCTGTAAGTATGAGGAGAACTATCAGGGGGCGCTGGATGGTTTCTTTCGAGCTGCTGCTCTGGAACCTTCTTGGTCTGAACCTGTAATGAGGGAAGAACAACTGCTCGATTACCTGGGCAGACTCTTTGGCCTGCTGAACAACAAGGTATTGCCCATCTGTATCCCACTACATGTTATCCCCTTAAATATGTGTCTTTAATTGTCTATGTATTGAAGAAGTTGCTTTATGGCTAAATGCACGAGTGTCCTTTATTGATATTTATTGAATTCACAGCTTTTGGAATTAAGCATGCAACACAAGCATATGTGTCCGTTTCTTATATGCGCGCCTTCCTAAAAGCTATGTGTAGCAATGAAACCACACAATACTAGCAAATTAAAAGGAAGTTTTACTTTTGGTTCAAATATAAAATCTGCATACAGAAATAGAAGTCAGCGGTATCAAAGGGTACCTCGCATATCTTTAACAACACTATCCTGCGGAGGAAGAGTATCTGTTTCACACAATCCGCGCGCATACACACGCACAAGATGTCCTAGTTCAGACAAAGGGCTTTTTTATCCTATACTCATGTTCGTTTTGTCACTGGCAAAATATGACCAATCATTGCAACTAGTGCTGTAAGAAATTCATTGCTTAGCCAGCGGTTCCCAAAGTGTGCACCACGGCTGTCACAGGTCCCAGCGTCGTCCTCCCTCTTCGCTTCTCGCTGAATGTCGGGCTGAATGTCATCACGCCCGACATATTCAGTGAAAAGCAGCAGGGGAAAGGAGGATGCTGGGTCCCGGGCACCGCTGCATTGGTAATTGGATAGAAGAGAAGACACAAGAAATAGAAGAAAGAAGGCCAAGTATGGTAAGTAAAGAAAAGGAGGGGAAGGTGAAATGAAACAGCAATGGAGGGGGCAAAAGAATGAAGCAGGGGCAGACGGTGTGGTGATTTTTGTACATGTTTTATTTTGTTTGGTCTTATTTCTCTTAAAATTATCTGTAAATTATTCTTTGACAGAAATATAATTGAAAAAAAAAATATATCAAAATATTATTTTCCCTTAGTAAGTTGTTTGCAAAAATAAATACATAAATCTAAGTATTTCTGTCCTGACCTAAATACTCATTACGTTATTTTGACTCAAATACTTAAAAAATGGGACTGCTCGGTAATTATTTTGGAGGGGTGCCTTGAAAAAAATTATGGAGACTCTAAGGGTGCTGCAAACTGAAAAAGTTTGGGAACCACTTAGCCAATAATTATTATTACTTCTAATATGCTTGCTCTAAATAATCGTAAGCCAAGGATAGCACATCAGACACGGTATAGTCTTGGAGTTGTTTATCCAAGCATAGAATGGAATTTACAGGTGGAAACACATGAATCATCATTAACATTTACTTCTGTCACAGTAAAAAAATAAATAAAAAAAAAATCATGGCTTGAGGAAAAATTCATGCATAAAATTATGTAGCTTGTAGTTCTGTCATTGATGGCTTATTAACTCTTTCACTACAGAGAGGTAGTTTTGCACCATACTGACTGGAACAATTTTTACGTTTTAAGTCTGACTTCTTTTTTTTTTTCTTAGAAAATATATGGATTTCATTTAGTACCATATTGGGTATAATATCTTTATTTTTAGGGGTTTTAGATGGGGGGTAAAGAGCATTATCACATAAATCCTGAATGCATGCCATAGTTACGTTTATGTAATTTGTGCAGCCTTGGTAAAACTAGGAGACAACATTTTAGGGCAATTTTCCGAGTGTAGGGTTCCCAGAAATTTGCAAGATTTGAGCATCTTGTAGAGACAGAAGCTATGGCATGATTTGTTTTTTTTTCTAACTAACCCATCATCTAAATGCCACCTAATGAGGATACATTGGATAATTTGTGAACAGGATAATTTTTCAAAATAAAACCAATAGTTTTTCATTTTATACTGCAACATCTTGCCTGCTCCTCTCTCTCCTCCAGCTACAATGGCTGTGAAGATAGAGAAGGGGTCTGTGCTAGTAAACATTTGTTGCTGTAAACAAGCATTTTCTATGAATCATTATCGCAGTAACCATGTTATTGGGAACCATGCTAATTAGTTTCTGGTTGTTTCTCCATGACATGAGGCTGGTCACGGACCTCTCACCAGTTGCTGCACAGCAAGCGCCTGGGTTGCCTGCTGCCACCTATGTATGGCTGCAGGTGTTTAATCCACTGCACTATGTGCCCCTTTATAAGTTCTTGTCTGGTGATCAGACATTAGCACCTTACGCTACAGAAATCATTAAGATGTCCAGGGATGGGGGCGATTTCCCCCAATCTGTCTTCAGTAATTTCAGAGGTGCCCTCATTTGAAAGAGGAGAGTCCCCTTTTTTAAATTATGTAATAATAGTTGTTTGGTGATCACCAGACAATGATGCCCAGGATGAAGGAAGCGTTTTGTAATGAGATCTCCCCTATCCAGGCAAACTATAGGCATCTCTCATTTCATAGAGGATTGTCCCCTCTTTCAGTGCTGTGCCCCCTTAGTAGTTATTGTCAGGTGATCACCAGACAATAACAGCGTACATTACAGAAAAACGTTAAGAATTCTGCAGATGGGGGTTTTAATGGTTAGAGTTCACCCGTCCTAGCTTCAATAAACTCAGGGGTACCCTGATTTGATATGTTAGGTTGTCTTTTAAAAAAATGGGCTACCCTTATTATTCCCACACATTTTATGCATTTCATTCAAGATCATGCAACTTAGCAAAAAAAAAAAGCATTAGAATTTAATTGCAGATTGTATTATGATAAAACGTGTATAATCCTACATTTTATCAAGATACATGTTATTTTATCTTTTGGTTTTTTTATATTTACGCAGGGAAAAATACGTGGTAAACGACTGCAGAACATGTTGAGTAGTTTAAGTCCAGTGCTTCTAGGTCATTATGGAAGTTCTGGGGGACTACAATTAAAGTCACTCAGCTCTCTACAACCAGGAAGGAACCCTGGCTGTGTGGTGCTTGGGAGGGTTGTATTCAGCCTAATGCCTGAGGAACGAGTCCCATTGTGAGTAAACTCACCCTGATTTATACATCATATGCTTTCGCTGAAAAAATGGGCTGTGTGTGTAATAGTATTATTATTCATAATAATTATTAGGTATTTCTTTACTTTTACTGTAATCACTGAATTAATGTAATCACTGAATTCAGTGTAATCACTGAATTAATGTTATAGAAGGAATTGTCATATGACTAAGACAAATGGGCCCTGGGATATGCTGCTCATGGTGTTTGATCTAACTAATGTTTAAAATTGATGTACATTTTGGATTCTGTCACTACTTGCTGCAGTGTATATAATACTTTTTTAGCCCTGTGCTTTTGAGCCACAAATTGCTGAGTATATGAGCCATAAAGCACCACCAATCCTTATTGGGATCTGTCAGATGTGTATCGGAACAGACAAAGTTCTGTTGTAATATGACGACATCTGACCATGTGTGTAGTTAGTGTCCAACTAAGCAAAGTTGTGTATGTTGGTTTAGTGTAACCTTTTGTCTTACTGATCCAATTCTCTATTTATACCAACAATATTTCTCACATAAATGTGGTGTCTCTAACCAGTTCTTCGCTGCTCATGATAATATTGTGTTTTTGTATTCTAGCACATTTGGGCTTGTAGATGCAGAAGGCACCTGTTATGCTATAATGGTTTACAATATGGTAGAAAGCTGGGGAGTTCTCATTGCAGATTCCGTGACCATCCCTGAGCCCAACCTGAAGCAGCACAACATTCAGCACAAAGGCCAGGTGAGATTTGACTCCAGTGACCACACTTTACTTCAGCACAACTTCTAGCTAGCCCCTCATACCGGAAGTTGTGTGATGTATTGGCCAATCTAGCATCATTACTATTTTTCTAGTACGTTCACTGCTTTTCCTCTCGCTTCTGCCTGAAACAGGTGAGGACTACTGCATTGCAATATCAATTTACTGAATGACTTTTCTGTGTTGCTGTGGATATTGTGTGCCAGACATTAAAAGTATATTAAATCTAAAAAAAAAAAACCAGCATAAAGTTCCGTGAAGAACATGTCACAGGATGACTAAAATTGTTTATTCAAACTTTTTGTGACATTATTTTATTTTTTGTGCTAAAATGTATTTTTATTTTTTCACAGACGTTTGTTTTCCAAAGTATACGCGTTGACTCCCCTGTCCGGTTGTTGGTGAATGGCAAGCCACAAGGGCCAAGCACTCAGGCCAGCGCATCAGTGGCTTACAGACCCCAGAGCGAGTAATTACAGGATAGCGGGTCTGTCCTGGATGCTGTGAAAACAGGGACATAGAGGCAGAAGTTTCAAAGCTGCTATTTGTGCCTCACATTCTGTGCTGATGAGACGTACAAACTGCACTTATCTGGTACAATACAGTTAATGTTCTCTAATGCCTTGTTGCTAGCTTATCCACCCAGTAAGGGATAATTCAGTCTAGCTCTCTGTGACACATGTCCACATTCCTTATTGCTTCTTGTATGTCCCATGTGCTATTCCTCTCAGTTTCAGCTCTTTTTGTTTTATCAGCTGTAGTTGTATTTATAATGCAGATTTAAAATTATGATTATTTATTTTGCCAGTACTTTTGTTGCCCTCATATTTAGAGGAGGATTACAATTTTTTTTTTTTTTCTTTTGTAAAAAATAAAATTACAATTATTTGCTAGTTAAAAGCAAATGGTTTTTGGGTTTTTTTTGTTTTCTTTTTTTGGTCATTTTGTGTGTTTATACATGTAGGTCTTTATCATGTGTGGACAATAGCACTAAAACATAGGTATCTGTGAAGGTACATGGTAAACCATTTAGGAAAGGATTGCAATGATCATTCTGCAGTTGTGTGGCCTACTTTTCCAGAGGTAGACCACCTTCATCACTCTGTTTGTGACCATTTGTGCCCAGAAAGCTGATACGCTATTTGGAAGTAATGAAAGATAATGTTCAGCAACAGTAGAATAATTCCCATTCTGTATTTATTATATGACGATGATGGAAACCTAACTTGAGGATACAACATTATTTTTATTTTATATAACTTATTCATAATTTTGTTTTTCCAGGTATATATCTTTTGATTAGATATATGTAATTTTTTTTTTATTATTTGTTTATAAAAAAAATAAAATAAAAATAAAACAAAAAAAATAAACAAATGGCTGCCTCCACTGTGTGTAGCTGACAGGTCCATCCTTTAAACTCCTAAAAGGAACGCCTGTTCTTGAGCTGCAGTAGGGTCATTCTGGTGAGGCTTACCCAACATACGGCTTTAAATACATGCTTACTTACATTTGTTTTATGTTTACACCAGAAGCCATGAGGGTTGTATTTGTGAGAAGAGAAATAATAGCGGCACACCTGCAGTAGGATGTTGTTGACAAGTAGGCTTCATGTTTTATAATTGATATTGTTTTTCTCCTGATGGGAGCCAAATTACAGCTTTACAATCCTGAAATACTGATATTAAGTAGGTATAACAAAAGACACAAAAGTGTAATTAAAATAGATGTACATTTTACTTAACTTCAATTATAGGTTAGATAGGTAAGAAGTCTGGATCTAGTGTAGGAAATGGCCATGCCAGGCCCAGATCTTGCTCCCATTTTTCTGAATACCAGTCACTAGTAGAAGAGATACCAAGGCACCTGCTTCTTCAAGGTCAACTGAAGGTATTTCACATAACCTTGATTTGGTATGGCCTTTTATACTGTAATTAAAGACAATAGATGGCAGTATTAATCAATCATGCAGTATGTGATCATCACACATAATAGTAGATGGTTTATTTTGTCTACCTTGTATGTCTCTGCTCTAGGTCCTTGCTCTATCTATGTACTGTTTTCCCTACAGTACAGTGCTGCGGAGCACTGGGGCACCTTATTAATCTACGATATTAATAGTGATAACAGCACATCATCTAACTTATATTGTATTGTTTATTTTACTCAAGACTGAAACCTGTCTATAAAGTACTTTCTCCCACAAAATATTATTTTGTAAGCTAGGTGGTCTAATTTGAAAGAACTGAAACACATTTTTGACACTTTTTTTTTTTTTTTTTTTGGGGGGGGGGGAATTATTAATTTTATTTAATTGGTATTTGAAATGTCACTTAATTACCATAAGCTGTACATGTTTATAGATTACGGTTTATATTTTATGGGAATCATCGTGCCAAGAGTGGGTGACTGTTGCTTCTGGCTGATGGAATGTCATTCTGGGTCATTGTATTTTATTACGTATTGGATTTTTCAAGCTATTTAAACTGGCTGATATTTTGGGTCTTTCTGTGAGGCATTGGAAGGTGATGATACTACAGGGGTTCCTTTGTTCATATTTACGGTCAATGAAATCTGGTTTAATGCCACTTAAGGTATTTTATTACTGCTTATGAGGGTGTTGACTCATTTAAACAAAGAGATCAATGTTTGAATGTGGCCTGTAGAAAGTAGAGAATGCTCTTGTCCACATTGGAGACAAATCGTGAATTGGGTCACGTAGCAAGTGTGTCTAGGTGGTGTGCTACTTCATAGGGCTCACTAATACCTTTGTGTGTATCTACTCATAAGGTTTGAATCCAGCCTCCATCAAATTTGTGGTTTTAAAAAATTGCTGGTGTTTTTCTCTATTCTGATTTTGAAGTAATTCATGTGTACGTGTGTGTGCTGTCTTCACAGCAAATTTCTGTGGCTTAAAAATACATAAACAAACAACTGATTTGAGGCTAAAATAGCTGTTCACTTTATTCTCTATATAGGTATTCTTAAATCTTCACATCTCTTTACCATTCAGAATATACTTGCATTTTTGCCACTTAAAAAGCCACTCTTGTTGTTGTTGTGTGGCAAAATATTGCCACGCGTCTGTCTGATATACAAAATAGAACATGTTTTAATTGCAAATTTTTCTTTCCTCCTCCATTTATTGTCCATTAGAGTGATCTAAATGTTTCTCAAAGTTAAGAGGCAGTGCTAATACTGTGAGTTTTCAAACCTGCCTTATCTGTAACTTATTCTGGCGCATTGCAGTGTCTCCAGGTCTTACTACAGCAGACAGTGGCTGCACAAAATAACTGGACTTTGTAGTAGATAGTGAAGCGTTTCAAATTGTATATCTCCGCTTTTTCTTCAGTATCTCTTACTTTTTGAGTTTCATAAACTTTATATATAAGGGTTAAGGAGAGAGACTATCAGTGGTTGATTGCAACTTTTTTTTTTAATCATAATCTGTGGTCTGACCTCAAGTAGTCTTTACATGTGCTAAATAGAATGGACACATGGCAGGGATAACACCAGTGCATTGAAAGAACAAGTGGAGAAAGCCTTTTATCGTGCTTCCACGGAGTGGTTTTAAAAATAGTCTTCACTCTATTAACATAGGTTACAAGTGTGATTAGTACAGAAGTGATCAGGATAATGGATGATATAATGTAGTCGGATAGTAGCTACGTTCATGCAAGAATATATGAGCAAAGGGATGACATCGCAGAGCAAATGGTCTTATATGGTCTTTCCATCAGACGGATATCCCTGTAAAATTTTTGGAATAGTGGTGCTGAAAAAGCAAATATCTAAATGGATAGGTTACTCGGGAAGAAATGCATAGGACTGGGGTGATGCTGTTCTTGGTAGACCAGAGCCAGTACGAGAGACTTTCCAGCCATGGTGAAAGGTAGAGCACTATGATCATGGAACATGAGACCAGTCCAAAAAGAAACGCAAGCACAACAAGATAAACTCTTATGTGGGTTACATTTCTCTGTCTAAAGCTGGCGAGGTCATGAGTTCCGTGAAGGAAACTCATTTGTTGAGGGTAAGAAAGTAATTATACTTGTTTGCCAGGACAAGCTACACTTTGCATACATACATACATACATACATACATACATACATACATACACTAAACTGCACGTTTGAAAAAGTGGAGATGTTGCTATAAATCAAGCAACCAATCAGATAGTAGCTGTCACTTTGTAGAATGTACCAAATAAATAAGTAGAATCTGGTTGCTATAGGAAACCTCTCCACTTTTTCAAACCCTCAGTTTAGTAAATATATCCCTAAGTGCCTGATTCATCTTCAAAAGCAACCTGCACTTAATTAGTGTTTTTAAAATGAGCACAGCACTTGAGTGTAGATGAGCCCGTATTCAGATCCAAGCGGATCTCGAGATATGTTTACATTTGATTCTGGGCGTAAGTATGCTCTGCCGAAACAGTACATGTTGTTTGGTAACAGACTGCAGGACATGCATATGTAAAATGTAAAGTCCCATCAGATTGCATGCAAAATATATAGATAAATAAACACACAGACCCATCTCTCATAATAGAATTCTTATTAAAAAGATCTTCAAGAATGTTTACATTAAAAACAGAAATCAGGATGTTCTTACTGCGTACTACACATACAATCCGTTTTTATAATTTCTCTTGTAAACACATGGTCTGTGCTATCTAGTGGCACACATACATGTAGTTTTTAATATAAAGACAATGTCGTGGCACTTATCACTATCTTTGGGTACTGCACCTGCTCTGTAGCTGATGCAAATGATATGGCTTAAAAAACACGTAAGAGAAAGCCGGAAGTTGAATTGTCCACATCTGGGTTGGCACACACTTATTGTACATTGCCTTTGTTCAGCAGCCCTTTCATCCCCCATTCCACCCTTCAAATCGTAGCCAGTTGTGTCATTTGTGTGCGGACATGAATTTCATGCAATTGTTTTCATTGGCGCAAGTCGTGATGTGCATGCGCAGTGCTATTTCACGCATCATATGCCACGCAAATGGACTTAGAGCCCGATTCATCTTTGGACACAAGTTCTTTGAATAGGTATTTTAATCAAGGGGCTTAATTACTGGAGAATTTCATTTTTTAGAAACATGTTTTTGAATTGAAATTGAGTGTACTATGGTCTAATTCTGCTTCATTGAAGCTTGTTGTATGCACAAATGTAGGTGTTCACCAAAACACAACAGCAGTAACTACTCTAAATCACTCTGATTGCTTTACCTGATGTCATCAGATGAATTTTACACACTTTACCTTCTGTTTCTTAGTTTGCCCAAATATATTTCTTTAGAACTCTTCTATTCATTCACTTTTTATGCAGTTATTGGTGTACAGTATACTGCTTTCTCAATCGTTACAGATACTTCTCAGACTTTCTCTGTGTTATGTCATGTATATGTTCTCATTTTCTCAGCTCTTTTTTTTCCCTCTGGTAAAATACTACTTTGTAGTTAGGTTCACAAAACTGTAATTACAATAAAAGCAACGAAGTCCATGGTCCAATCATCCTTCTCAATACAAATATTTCTGGTCTTGTGCACCTTCAATTGCGTCTTGTGCACCATCTATGCACACCAGGGGAAAACCAATGTGTTTTGTGGTGCGCATAGAATGTGCTGCAAAAGTGAGGCCCATTGAAACACTCAAATAGTAAAAAATAAATAAAAATAAGGAAAAGATGGACATGAATATCTAAAAAAATAAAGAAGTAGCCATTTTGAAAACCACTGCCTGGTCTGATAAAGCCTGGTTTATGGTATCCCATGATCATGGAAGGACCAATTTTTGGCAAAAACAATGGTCCATTAATCCAAACTGTCCGGTGTCAACATTTTATGCACAGGCTGGTGATGTAGCTATAACTATAGGCTTTTTTTTGTAAATCATATTTCCCAATTGAGAGCAAGATCAGTCTTTTATTGTATATTAAGGTAATTACATTTACGTGATATAATATATAATCTATGAATAGTGAGAAATGTATCAAGTAATGTATCATATACACAAGTATACAACTTACTGTAAATGTATTAAAGATAACATAAACCAGATATAGGATGTTCAGGCAAGGAATAGCCTGTTTGTATATTAGGAAAGTCAATTGTCTGCATGGGAAAAAGCCAGGGAGTTATATCTTGCACTCTATAGGTAAGGCAACACTAGGCATTACATGTGCCATATATGGTTTATTCTTTGTGAAACCAAAGTGATTTATAAACTCAATGATCGCTATATGATATGAAAGTCATTTCATCTCTTCTGGTAAAGTTCCTAATGGAAATATGATTCAGTTGGGGCTAAATTAGAGATATTGGAGAAAAAAAAGGTCATTGGATCAAGATAGGCTGAATTATAGGAAAATACTGTGATATATGTATGGTATCTCCTGAAGTATTCCAGCTCTGGAACATAAGGTGCACCGTCTGAGGATTTGGCTTCCATTAATGTAGTAGTGTTTAAAATCTGTTCCGTTTGATAATGGTAGATGTTTGAGTGCTATCCTAGAAGATAGTATGCCAATGGTGTGTTTGTGTGACGTAAACATGGAAAAAAAAAAAGGACTTCCTAAACGCTACAGACTTACAGATTGTCTTGTTGTTTCCATTAAGGAGAGTATAAATTGTAGAAATTTCAGACCCAGTGACAACCACTAACAGTTCGAGCCAGGGGTATTTCCATTCACCCCCTTATTTTTCTACTGTGTATGGAGGCTTGTACAAGATCCATAGTGGCTAATTTCTATATTTTGGTTCTGCTAGTGAGCCATATGAATGACAAATTAGCACTTTTTGCCGACGACCTTTTGGCAGTGGTTACCAACACCGTTACTTACATACTAAATTTGCTACTTGAGTTCCAAACATTTGGAGAACTCTCTAATTTTAAAATAAACTATTCAAAATCAGTTGCACTTAATTTCACTACAGCTTTGTAAAGTTGTTCATGGACTCAAACATGCCTTCGCTTTCACTTGACACCTATGAAGTATTTAGGGGAGATCATTTATTTCCATTTTCCATCCTATCCTAAATAAAATTCACAAAGAGAGACTGGTGAAACAAGAACTTTTCCTTTCCTAGAGAAGACCAAATCTTTAAAATTAATCATTCATGTCTTATACTTATTACAAACTCTCCCTATACACATTTCTCACAAGTGGTTTGTTGACCTGCACCACTTGATTAGAGACTTTGTGTGGGGTGGCAGGCAACCACGATTCAAGCATGATACCCATGTCAAGGAAGCTTTCAACTCCCCCATTTTGATATATGTGACGATGCCATCATGCTTTTTATGATCTTAGATTTCACAAAAGCACAGGAGAACAAACACTGGGTGGTAATAGAGGAGGTGTTCATTAATGATCCCATAAATGTTTTATTGTGGTTTTCCAGAGTGCCAATAATACACCATCCAATAATTAGCCCTTCATTGACCTGCTGGATCAAACTGCGAGAACAAAAGCATATTTCTTAATAAATCTCTCCTTTGACACCTCTATTTATGATCCCATCCTTTTCCCCTGGGAACCCAGAAAGCTTCATTTAGACTGAATAAAATCTGGAATTGCACGTGCGGGCCAGCTGGTGGGATTGTCTGGTATTCATGCCTTTGGAGTCATCAAAGCCAAATGGATCTAACCCAGCTCTGAACTTTGGCACTATCCACCAAAAAAAAAACCACTTTCTGAATACAGAGGAATTATGTAAAATGGCAGGTAGGGAACTTACACTATTCAACACTAAGGGCTAGATTTACTAAGCTGCGGGTTTGAAAAAGTGGGGATGTTGCCTATAGCAACCAATCAGATTCTAGCTATCATTTTGTAGAAGGTACTAAATAAATGAAAGCTAGAATCTGATTGGTTGCTATAGGCAACATCCCCACTTTTTCAAACCCGCAGCTTAGTAAATCTAGCCCTAAGTGTAAATCCTCATCCTGCCTCTCACATATATTATCATGCATATATAAGCTTTTAATAGAAAATCATTTTAACGCATTACCTAACTTTATGAGGGACTGGGAGACGAAGCTTAAGAACGCAACTGTAGTAAGATCTTCCAGGCAACCCAAGCTAGCTCACAGAGTGTGTCTGTACTTGAAGTCCAATTTAAGGTCCTATCGATGGTACCAGTGTCCTAGTCTCCTTGCTAAAATGTACTCTCGGACCTCTAATTTATATTGGAGATGTAATTTAGTTATTGGAACCCCTCTGCATATTTGGTTGAAATCCAAAGCTTCTGCCATTTTGGGATGCGGTGATTGCTATATCAAAGATATTATGCAAAATGAAGTACCAGAGAATCCAGCATCGGGTTATTAAACTTGACTACCTTACTGGTCTCCCAGTATAAAAAGTCATTACTGAAACATTTCAACATTGCTACAAAGGCAGTGATACCGACCAATTGGAGATCTTTCCCTGCTCCCACACAAAGGGGGTGGGTCGGAAGAGTTCCAAAATACAGAGAAATATTAGTTTAACCAAATAAAGACTATTTATTAAGATTTAAAATGGAAAACATTCCTATGCCGTATTTCTATGCAATAAAATTGAACCCGTCTAGTCATAATAACTGGCGGCTGGCCTTTTAATTCCTTAGCCTCCCTTCTCCCCTTACTATTCCTTTCCCTTCCCATGTTATGTTTTTTGCTTTGTCATTTGTATGTTTGTATATTATAAATGCATTAATTTAATAAGGAATAAAGTAGAAGCATTTTTTTTCAATGTTTTTGAGATTGCTAATTTATGACACAGCTGTTATCAGTCTTCCTATTCTTAATTTGATCTTGTGTATTTTCATGTGACTTATAACAAAGGTACGATAAATTCATGATTCTTGACATATTTTATGTTAACACTGTTATATTGGTTTTTTTTTTTTCTGTTCCTTTTCCGTTATTAAAAACATATTGCAAAAAAAAAGACCTTTACAAACAATTTTGAAACCATGCTTAGCAGATGGTAATAATAATAAATATGTCAAAACAACAGACACATAGTTTTACAATTTTATCAATGTAGCAGAGATTTTTGGAAATTTTCGCTAAGTATCTCTCTTACTTTTTGGTTCCTCAATGTGTATATAAAAGGATTTAGAAGAGGCACAATCACAGTGGTCAAAATTGCAACATTTTTATCATAATCTGTAGCCTGACCATGAGCTGGTTTTAAATAAGTGAAAATACAACTACCATAAGCCAATGATACTACCAGTGCATGGGAAGAACATGTGGAGAAAGCCTTTTTCCTCCCCTGCATTGAGTGAATTTTTAAAATGGCTTTAACGATCTTCGTATAGGATATCAGTGTGACTAATAAAGAAGTCAGCAGCATAATGGAAGATGTGATAATTTCCTGTAGCTGGATAGTGGCAGTGTTAATGCAAGAATTCATGAGCAAGGGGATGACGTCGCAGAAGAAATGGTTCACCAGACTGGAGCAGTATGGTAGCCTCATTATCCTGATGGATAAAATAAAGATGGAGAAAAAAGCTCCCACCCATACTCCAATTAGAAGCCATACGCACAGTCTCTGATGCATGATGACAGAGTAGTATAATGGGTAGCAGATAGCCACAAAACGATCAAAAGACATGACGGCCAGGAGAAGGAAATTGCTTGTACCTATCAAAAAGAATAAGTAGGATTGTGCAAAGCAACCAGGCAATGATATTTTTTTTCCACCAGGCAACAAACCTTGCAGCATTTTGGGAACTGTGGTATTGATAAAGCAGATATCCAAAATGGACAAGTTACTCAGGAAGAAATACATGGGGCTGTGGAGACGCTGATCTAAGAAAACAAGAGCCAGTATTAGAAGATTTCCAGCCATAGTGAAAAGGTAGATGGATAAGATCAGAATGAAGAAATAGATGGCTTGGGCTGAGACAAATGGAAAACCCAACAAGATGAACTCTGTCACCATGGTAACATTTCTTCTCTCTGATGAGGAAAACACAAAGCTTGTGAGAACATCAGATTTCTGAACAACCGACATCATTTTAAGATTTGAGGATTTCTGTTCCAATTGGATAACAATGTAGTCCTGTAATGCAATAATAGACAAGTTTACCTATTACTTTCCCTGTCAAAATTGAATATAAAATCTGTAAAAGGAGGTAGTCTTAAATAAATTAACATTTATCTATTGAATTCTAATTTCTACAGCGCTACATCTGTAATCCTGTAACAATAAAATATACAACTAGCCTACCTTGTTTCCAATGTGCAAATTATTCCATCCTGATGAACAGAGAGATCCTTTTTGTGAAATCTGAAGCTTCCAAGAATGTCCCGACAATTCTTCCAATGCAGTGCTCTCTGGCTCAAACCCTTTTTTTAATTCTCATATATTAATGACAAAGCCATCTATAAAGTTTTAACCGAGAATGTAATTCTCCAAACACATGAGATTAATTACTTTCACATTTGCCCTTTGATGAACAGTTATGGAGGACAGCCAAGTTTATTCCTTGATGATCTGACTTTTCTGACATGGGGATTAATGGCTGCACAAATTGGGACCAATTAATACTTTAACTTAGGTGCTTTCATCTTTCATACTCAATATAAATACATCAATAAAAAACAAATGAATACACTGTTTTGGAAGGCAAAATAAATTAAATTAGTTTTTAACAATAGAATGACAGGCACAACTGTGTAAGTAAATTTCTTAATCCTTTAAAATTATTTGTACTTGGGCATTCATTAATTTTGGCCTAACGTACTTAAAAAATATGTTTGTCTCTTCTGAATTGTCTTAAAACATAAAGTAAAGTTGTTTCTGTACACAAAATGTCAAAATATTGTTTCATAATACTTTAGGCATAGGACACAAAAACGTTTCAATATATGCTGCATCCTTCTCTACCACTCTCATATCCCCTCCGCCACAGAGGCTGGCACAGCCTGCCTACTGGACGTTCAATATCCATAAAGTATTCCATAAGAACATCTTTTGTAGATGCTGTAAATGTGGAACATGGTAGAAACCAATCCCTGCAGGTACAATTGCCAGTGTGGTCCATGACATGACCCAGGACCTGATTAGTGAAAGGGTGTTGGCTTTGCAGGCCTGTATGACTGTCATCTCTGCTGGTGAGAGTTGTATTTTAAACAACCAATCCACCTGTAAACACATTAGGAAGTAATTACCTCTTTTTCCTACCCAGAAGAGGGTGAAAGTGGACATGTAGATATTTGCTATGTGTGTTTAGTGGAAGTGACAGCACTGCCATCCACTTGCCAAACAGGAAGTGCTGGCTGACAGGAAATTCCTGGCAGCCATCTTCAGTTCTCAGTATATACCACATAGTAAAGACATGTTCTCCAGCCTCTGCTTTTGATTTGAACTCAGACAGTTCTACATGATGTCAGGGGGTTGGCTGTGATGGCACAAGGTCTCCGTCGCATAGATCCACTTGTTCTTAACTACGCCATCGCGGACGCATGGCTCAAATTCAAGAAGGAATGACATGTATACTACTGTGATTAACTGTGTATTGTAATTAAAAGTGCAGACCAGCTGCAATAGCTTTATCTCACGAATTCCTTATTGATAGACACCTTCATTAGTGTTAAAAATTAATTTATCTCTGCCAGGATTAATAATCTAGAGTATTATTTGGACTGTGTTTTTTTATATTTGTTTATCACAGTAGAAAATAATTCTATGTAGTACTTAGGCTGACTTTTTGCAACCTCTCCGCTAAAGCTTTCACCTTTGAAAATTACATCAATAGCGATATATGACCACTGTCAGTCTATGGAATCTATAGCCACTTGGTAGAGTCACTATAGTACTCTATTAATCTATTAGGTATAGATAAGTAGTTAGATATTATTTGATTTGTTGCTATTCAAACCATACTAGTATATTACCAACTACCTGACAATAAACTTCTTATGGCCATAGATCATTCGCAACTTCAGCCACTTATAAATACCACTTGATTAGTTTCTAGGTTGAGTAGACTTAGTTCTAGTTATGTAAAAAGAAGGCAATCATTTGTTGCTGGCTGCCTAATTATAAACTATCTGTGGCCATATATAACTCTGGCTAATGCTGCTAGGCAGACTAATTACAGTAGTACAGATCTCATGTAGGTGGCTATGATATGGTATTACTGACTGTCTAGCAAGAAACTATCTGTGGCCATAGATCGCTGTTACAAGGGAGCCTTGATGGTACTACCTAACCAGATCTAATTTCCATAATAAGAGTAATGGTTGATTGTGGAATAAACAAAGCAAATGCCGACACGCGTTTCACTTGTGTGCTTTCTCAGGGCAAGACGAGTCTATGGAATGATAGGTCCTTTATACTATGTGAGTCCGGTCCCCATCGTGGCATCCTCCGTTTCATCCAATCATAGTGTTATTTGTGTTTGGATGATAGACAGTTGAAAATGCCAATCCAAGTCTCACCCATCCCGTTTTGCTCTTGGTCCAAAACCGATATAGGTTCATTGTATGGAAATAAAGCTTATGCTTATATTACAATATTATTGCATATTCAAGGAATAAAGGAGGTGGCTATGTGTATATAGACTTGAAAATATTTTTTTTATTATAGTGAAAGAATGTGAAATTATAGTGTAAAATATTTAAAAAGGGGGAGCGTTGAGTAAAATTAATACAACTGTGATCCCAGTTACATATAAACAGAAAACAGTGACATTTTTTTTAATAAGATTAAGGGGATGTGTTATTGAGAGGTTTTTATCATATTAATTTTTGTGCATAAACAATAAGTCAGAAAGGTTATATAATGTATGTCATCCATACACTAATATTTAATGTGATGTGCAAACATAATAAATATTTGTCAAGTGTAAACTGATAATATAATTAAATAAATCTTTAATTGGTTAGTACAAGCCAAAAGCTATATGTGCATTCTTTATATTTCCCACATGTTCCAATTTTCGTTTCTTAAATGGACGACTGGTAATTCCAATATAATTCTTCAGACAAAGGCATGAAAGGCAGTATATAAACCCAGAAGAATTACAATTTAAGAAATCATCTATTCTCCAGGTCTCTCCATATTTATCCTTATAGTTGTAATAGTGAATTGACATGCTTTACAGGATCCACATTTGTAGAAACCCTTTAATTTGTTCTGGTTGGTATTCGTAAAAATGACTGTGCACTAGATGATCCTTTACATTTTTGGATCTTCTCCAAAGATTCTGTTATCCAGAGTTTTTCTCAGATCCTGACCTAAAACATGCCAATGTTGTTGAAATATCACATTGATTTGCTTTCATTCCACACAAAATGTGCCGATCATTCTAACCTTTGAATTCTTATTTTTGGGGATTTTAGGGAAATAAATGAGTGATTCCCTCTCTTTGCAACAAATTGTTGAGCATTTTGATGGTTCTGCTCCCATAACCACTTTGTTTTAGCCTTGTAATGAGTTAATCTGATCTCTAAATCTCTAATTCCGCATGATCTATGGCCACAGAAAGTTTATTGTCAGGTAGTTGGTAGTATACTAGTATGGTTTGAATATAAACAAATCAAATAATATCTAACTACCTTTCTATACCTAATAGATTAATAGAGTACTATAGTGACTTTATCAAGTGGCTATAGATTCCATAGACTGACAGTGGTCATATATACTATCGCTATTGATATCATTTTCTAAGGTGAAAGCTTTAGTGGAGAGGTTGCAAAAAGCCAGCCCAAGTACTATAGAACTATTTTTTACTGTGATGAATAAATATAAAAAAGCACAGTCCAAATAATACTCCAGATTATTAATCCTGGCAGAGATCAAGTTATATAACACTAATGAAGGTGTCTATCAATAAGGAATTAGTGAGATAACAAAGCTATTGTAGCTGGTGTGCACTTTTAATCACAATACACAGTTAATCACTATGGGCCTGATTCATTAGCGATCGGATCTGACGTTTTTTTTGCGGATCTTATGAAAATCTCCTCTGCACATGCCCAGAAAAGGGAGATACGAAGGAAATTCCTTTGTGTATGCTAAGAATTTCTTAAATTAAGATGAAAATCCATCGTAAATGCACTTAAGAAGTTTTCTGACCACTTAAGGAAAAAGGGTTGGGAATGGGCGGAGATCCGAAAGAAGGTAAGAAGAGTAGGCTTTATTTGTACTGACTTAAGAAGAGTAGGCGTTACCTCCGGATCTGTTGGATAGTTGAGAAAAAAAACCAGTGAATTTTATCTTAACTCCTTGCTGAAACTTAAGGAAGCTCAGGGTCATGTTTAAATCCAAAGCAGCAACAGCAGCAGCGCTAAATAACAACAATAAACTGTTCTAAAAACATCGTTTGTTTAAAACACAGCTAAATATGCACAACATACATCTTCATCATCACCATTTATTTATATAGTGCCACTGATTCTGCAGCGCTGTACAGAGAACTCATTCACATCAGTCCCTGCCACATTGGAGCTTACAGTCAAAATTCCCTAACATACACACACAGACAGAGACAGACTAGGGTCAATTTTGATAACAGCCAATTACCATACAAGTATGTTTTTGGAGTGTCGGTGGAGACCCACGCAAACACGGGGAGAACATACAAACTCCACACAGATAAGGCCATGGTCGGGAATTGAACTCATGACCCCAGAGCTGTGAGGCAGAAGTGCTACACTTCACCAGAAAAAAAAAAATATATATTTTTTTTAAATTATTTTAGATTTATATCAAACATTAAACATTGTGTTCATTTTTTAAAAGCAACCTTTTTTTTAATTACAAACCCCATTGTAATAAAACACATTGTAAAGTGGCTAATGTGTCAACAGTTAGTTGCTGACATTTGTTAATAACAGCTAACAATACGCTATTAATAATATAAAAGCATAACAGCTTACTTTAAGAAAATTGTACGGTTAATGCGTGCAAACTTAAACCAAGCGTACGCTTACATATGGGACACATAGGAAATCCACACAAACATGGGAAGGATATATAAACTTCAGAGAGATAAGGATTCGAACTCAGGTTTCCACTGTTGAAAGGTGGTTTGTCTAACCACTACGCCAAACGCGCAAGTGGAAACAATATGTGCATGAAATAGACTAGAAGGAACTTCTCTCATAACAAGCTTTTTTCCTTTTTTATTTTTTATTAATGTCAATAATTATACTTTTAAATATTAGAGACATAAATCTTTGGTACATGCACAGTTTAAATATTTGGATATGGAAATTCAGTCATGTATAATAATAATAATTATAATAATAATAATTGGACTTCAAATTGATTGTCTTTTTTTTTTTCAGGCACTTAGTTTTTTTTTAGCTTTCATCTGTGGATATTTCCTACGTCTTTGCAATCAAGTTATGTTGAACAGCTGCTTCTCTGTGTTGTAGCTGCACACAATTTTCAACATGCCATTTAGCCATATTCCTCAAAATGTAGCAGGAATCTAACTCATGCCCCACAAATCTGTAAGACCCCCTGCTGAGAATAAGGGTCCGGAGGATCATAAATATCCTACTCAGATCAACCAGATCTATGCAATAAAATTGCTAGACTATCTGCACTTCACAAAACCAGTGCTGCCGCCTAGTGGCCAATACCTGGCATTGTATTCTATAATTTCCTAAGAAATATTACCTATA
Organism: Mixophyes fleayi; assembly: GCF_038048845.1. NCBI lineage: Eukaryota > Metazoa > Chordata > Amphibia > Anura > Limnodynastidae > Mixophyes > Mixophyes fleayi. Next base: position 315,540,708 of record NC_134402.1, read on the forward strand.
AGTCTCTCCAATGTCTGCATAATACTAGAGAAACAATAGCACCAACCTACAGCTCACCCTCCCACTTGGTAGCCCCTGCTTTAACCATAGTTCAACTTATCAACATACATTGTGTGTTACCAGTACTATGTGGTGGCTTCTCTTACTAAGAGGGGGCCTTGGCTGTCAAATTCCTCACAATGTGGGAGCTCCCATGTTTCCCTTCAATTCTTCCACCCTACGAACTGCGGATGCCTGGGTGCTAATTATGCCTTTCTACTCCCCTGGGTCCTGAACCATATGTAGCGAACCAACCAAACCTTCTACCCCACTACTTCCTCAACTGGTTTCCCCCCCCCATTTTACCACGATGCCCAGAGGAGGTAAAAAACCGCCAGGAGGTGATCTTCCCTATCTCTCCAAACAGAAAACTCCTGCCAGATCCAGTGAACACTCTGATTCAGATCCGGACACTGAGGATTGTTCTCCTATGACTCGCCAAGATTTCCTATCCCTCCTCAAAGAACTGAAGGATGTCAAAGCATCGGTCCGAGCCCTCCACTCACTAAAAGCAGACATTGCTGACATAGGTGATAGAACAGATCATCTTGAACAGAGTGGAAGAAGTGGTAACTTATCAACAATCACATGAAACGGATCTCCACCAAATCCGCCAAGACATTGTCCAACTCCAAGAAGGGCAGGAGGACCAAGACAATCGAGCACGACGCAACAATCTGAGAATCTGCGGAATCCCGGAACAGATTGAACCCGCTCACTTGGACCTTTATCTCAAGAAACTTTTCACCCAGCTCTCACCTTCGACTCCTGAGGAGCACCTTCTCCTAGATAGAGCCCATCGGGCGCTGAGACCCCGCTCCCAGGATCCGTCCCAACCCAGGGACGTCATCCTTAGAATGCACTACTTTACGGCGAAAGAAGACGTCATGAGAGAAGTCTGTCGCCTTCAATCTATCACCTTTGGCAACGCTAACCTTCAAATCTTCCTGGAGCTTTCCCCACTCACCCTAGCCAAAAGAAGAGACTTTAAGCCTATCACCACACTTCTCTGCCAACGACAAATTAAATATCGCTGGGGATTTCCCTTTCGCATCCTGATATGGCATCAGGGCTCAATGCTTATGGCCAGAACTCTCTCTGAAGCCCAATTCCTGCTTCCGAAACTTGGAATCACTACTGGTCTTCCAGCCCCGTCCGAGTCATCCTCTCTTCCTCAGAGAACAGCAAGACCTTCGTCACGTCTTGCTCCCAACACTGGATGGACCACCATACCGGCATCATCACCACCACCTAACGAAGCTTCCGGGACTTGATTACCCTTATCAGGTTCTGTTGGGGTTTTTTTCTGCACTATGTGTTGTTTTTCTCTCTCCCCCTTGCTATTCTTTTCTCTCTCTGATGACCAGCCTAGGAGCTGCACATTGGAGAGAGCCTATGTATAACTCTGGGTCCTCGCTTCCGGTGAGGTCCCACCCCATTTTGAGGGGTTCAAACGGAAACACTACCTTATTCCATGATATTTACCCCTGATTGTTTTATATGTTACTTCCTATATTATCATATGGGTATGTTAGTCTTATCTAACGTTATTTGGGGGGCCCTGGCTCCTATTGGCTCTTTTCCTCCTGTGGGGATGGAGCAGATGGACCTGGAGTCCCTCAAACTGTACTGCATTATGTTCGTTACTAGTACTGTTTTTTAGCATCTTTGCTGGGTGCTCTTGTGTCGCAGACCCTCACCACATGTGCCTCCTGATTGCGCACGTTGTCATCTGTCCAATCTTCCTGCATTATTCACCCACCTGACCTGTTTTGAGTGGGGGCTGTTGCATGAGACCACCCAATTACTTATTAATCTTTGTTTTACTGCATTATCAATTGATACCACTTTACCAGGAGCAGTTGTAAAATGTATGGTTATATGGTTCCAGTATTTTACTGCAATACCACTTGATGCTATTCGACCGTGTTTAATTTTAAAATGTTTGGTTACATTGTTATGTTTTGTTTCATACTCCTACTTTTCGCTATACCGTTGCCCTCTTCCTCCCACACTCCTTACCATCCACCTCCTATACTTCACTTCAACTCCCACCCCTTATAATACTGTACAATTTCATTATCCCTACCTCCCTCTCAGGTTGCTTCACCCAATACCCACATTTAATCCAGTTCCAAAGCCTCTATCTCAGGTACCCCAAGGGGAGACACCCCCCTGACCCGTTCATTTTGGTCTGCGCGATGCGTCTACTGGATTCCTCGCCACACTCCCCTGAAGCTGTTAGCTCCTTTGCTGACTTATGTGCTTCACCCGTACATAGTAACCCCTCCCGATGTCGGCACCACTGGTCCCGGCCTACTCTGCCGTGTGACTAACTTGCTACCCTTTCCCCCCCTCCTCCCATCACTAACCTTTCCCTTTTTCTAACCGACCACATGAAACATTCAGATATAACTTTCTCGCTTACCCCCCCCCCGTATACCATGCAACCCCCCAAGTGCTCTCCTGTCACTTTCTTGATACTCCCCCTGGCCCCCTCCACACTGGGCTCTATTTCTCTCTTTCTCCTCCTTACCTCACATGGGTCTTAGAGTTCTCTCCTTTAATGTAAAGGGCCTTAACAATCCCCAGAAGCGCTGTAAACTCTTCGCTACTCTCAAACTCCACACAGGCGTTCTAATTTTTTTTACAAGAAACGCACTTCCTACACAACTGCCACCCCGAATTACGCTCCAAAATGTACCCCAACACTCATCAAGCATGCGACCACTCAGCCAAGAAACGCGGAGTGGCGATTATGTTTTCATGTCACCTTACCTTTGAACTCATTGACTCGCTCACTGATAAAAAGGGCCGGTTCCTCATCTTAGTAGGCAAACTTAACAATAAGCTCTGTACCCTGGTCAACATCTGTAACGCTTCGGTCCCGCAAGTAGTACCTGTCCCGTTACCCGCATTTCATTTATCTGGAAACTGCCATGTTCCAGCATCAGACTAACTTCATTCATTCATTCATTCAGCTATATTCAGATCTGTGCAGGTATTGCACTTCAGGACCTCCTCCCTCTTTTTGATTGGCTAAGCACTTCTGGAGCACTATTTAAACCTCCTGGATTCACCTGTCTGATGCCTATTCTTCAAGCTCACTTCATGTAGTCTGTGGTTCTGGTTCCTTTTCTTCTGGTGGTTTCCCTGTGTTCCAGTTTGCTCTCAGTCTCCTACTGTGTTGAACTATTGCTGCTCCAGCACTGCTACTACCATCTCCAGTGTACTTCATCACGACAGCTTCAGTTCTCTCATCGCTACCACTCAGAGCTGCTACTACACCTGTGACTCATCAGCTGTTACTACGGGTTACCTCCGTTACTTCAGTTTGCTCTCAGTCTCCTGCTGTGTTGAACTATCGCTGCTCCAGTACTGATATTTCCATCTCAACTGTACTTCATTGTGACAGCTTCAGTTCTCTCACCGCCACCACTCAGAGCCGCTACTACTACTGTGACTCATCGGCTGTTACTACAAGTTTCCTTCACCACATCAGTTTACTCTCAGTCTCCTGCTGTACTGAACTATTGCTGCTCTAGTACTTCTATACCATCTCTGATGTACTTCATCGTGATAGCTCCAGTTCTCTAACCGCTATCACTGTGAGCCGCAACTGCCTTGGTGACTCATTGGCTGTTCTCCCTCAGCTACCTCTGCTTTCCCGTGTGTGCTCAGCATACTCCAGTGCTATACTCCCGCTGTTCCAGTATCTCTACTTGTGACAGCTTCTGCTTTTCCTCGTTGTACCACAGGACATCTATTCTCCTTGTGCCTCATTTGTTTCTACCCGTGTTACCTGGCTCCTCCACACCGTTCTGCTGTTCCCTCACTCACAGGACCGCGACCTGCAGGTTTGGTGCCGCTAAATCCATACCTCCTTGCGGGGGTTCCTGGTGAAAACCACTTGCCTGTTAGACTCTGCGCCTGTGGGTGGGCTAAGCCATGTCCAGCAGATTATAGGGATCAATTTCCCATAAGTCAACCGTGACAGTAAGAACAGGCCAAATTTCTGATCCCCCGGTGGAGCCTTCTGCTAAAGACCTTTTACAACATCTGGTTTCACGCATAGAGCAACAGGATACTATCCAACACCAACTCTTGCAGTGTTTCAAGAATCTGACCGGTCATCTGGATATCCTACAGGCTACTCACCCAATGGTAGCTAGTGCTCCTCAGGATCAGCACTCCGCTCCTCTCACTGTAGCATCTTCATTGAGACTGCCTACACCAGCAAAATTTGATGGGGATCCAAAACTTTGTCTTGGTTTTATTAACCAATGTTCCATACATTTCAAATTACAGCCCCAAAATTTTCCTTCCGAAAGGTCCAAAATAGCTTACATTATTTCTCTATTGTCTGGCCAAGCCCTGGCTTGGGTCTATCCCCTATGATAGTGAGAGGATCCGTTGCTCAATAATTACCTTGTGTTCCTGGCCACCTTCTGGCGGATCTTTGACGAGCCTGGACGTGTGTCCTCAGCATCTGCCAGCATTCTCAGACTTCGCCAAGGTACCAACACAGTTGCTCAGTATGTTATACAATTTCGTACCCTCTCCTCAGAACTGTCCTGGAATAATGAAGCTTTGGTAGCCACATTTTGGCAAGGCCTCTCGGACAAAATCAAGGATGTACTGGCATCTCAAGAACTTCCTACCACATTGGATGCTATAATCTCACTTTGTAATAAAGTGGATCTTCGTTCGTTCGAAAGGTCGGCTGAGAAGGAACTTCCTAACCACTCATCTGTCAAAACTGCTCTTCGTCCCCACTCAACCTCCCCTACTCTTGAATAGACTATGCAAATTGGGAGAACTCGGTTAACACCTAAAGAAAGAGTAAGGAGACGCTTAAACAACTTGTGTATTTATTGTGGCGAGTCTGGTCACTTCTTGAATTCCTGTCCTAGGAGGTCGGGAAGTGCCAGGCCCTAGTCTGCTCTGGGGAGGTCAGACTGGGGACATTTGAAGCCTCCTCATCCTCTGCTTGTCTTCTCACAGTCTCCATACTATGGGATTCCTCTGAAAAATTCTCCTAAGCACTGGTGGACTCTGGTGCTGCAGAACATTTTATTTCCTGGTCTCTTGTATCCCAATGCTCTATTCCAGTTGTTCCCTTGGAGACTCCTGTAACCATCACTGCCATTGACGGCTCTAAACTCCCGGGAAGTATGGTTCGCTATCAAACCAAGCCTCTCACTCTCTGTGTCGGGGTTCTGCATTCTGAAATCATCTTATTCTTCGTTTTACCACACCTGACTACTGACATTATCCTAGGTCTACCCTGGCTTCGTGTACATTCTCCCAGTCTGGATTGGAATACCTCTGAAGTTTTGGCCTGGGGATCTCAATGTCGGTCCAATTGTCTAACTAAAGTCAAGCCGATTAAGATTCTTTCTTCTTCCACAAAAACATTTCTTCAGGTACTTCCTCCTCAATTTCAAGACTTCGCCGATGTGTTTGACAAGGTCCAAGCTAAACTTTTGCCCCCCCCCCCACCGCCCTTGGGATTGTCTAATAGAATTGCTCCCGGGAAAAACTCCTCCCAGAGGAAGAGTTTTTCCACTTTCCGAGCCAGAAACCTCGGCCATGTCTGTATACATCAAAGAAAATCTTCAGAGGGGATTCATCAGGCCATCTGTCTCTCCTGCCGGAGCGGGTTTCTTTTTTGTTAAAAAGAAGGACTGATCTCTCCGCCCCTGTATTATCGGGGTCTCAATGCTGTTACGGTAAAAAAACGGTATCCTATCCCTCTCATTACCGAATTGTTTGACCGTATCAAAGGAGACAAAATCTTCTCTAAACTAGACCTGCGAGGGGCCTACAACCTGATCCGCATACGCTCCGGAGACGAATGGAAGACAGCTTTTAATACTCGTCATGGTCATTACAAATACTTAGTGATGCCCTTCGGACTTTGTAATGCCCCAGCTGTCTTCCAAAGCTTCATTAACGAGATCTTCAGAGACCTGCTCTATTCATATGTAGTTGTTTACCTGGATGACATCCTCATATTTTACCAGGATATTCATTCTCATCACCAACTTGTCATTGAGGTTTTGTCTAGGCTTCGGAAGAACCAACTATACTGTAAGTTGGAGAAGTGCTCATTTGAAGCTTCATCCATGCCATGCTTAGGGTACATCATCTCCGGATCTGGGCTACAGATGGACCCTCAGAAGGTTCGGGCAATCTTGGATTGGCCACGTCCGGCCACCCTTAAAGCAGTACAACGCTTCTTGGGATTCTCGAACTATTACAGACAATTTACCCTGGGGTATTCCACCATTGTTGCCGCCATCACGGCTCTCACGAAGAAAGGGGCTAATACCAAGGACTGGACGGAGGAGGCCTTGGAGGTATTCACATTCCTGAAATGAGCCTTCTCTTCTGCACCCATCCTCAGACAACCCAATCTTTCGCAACCCTTTTTTCTAGAGGTCGATGCTTCTGCCATTGGAGTAGGAGCGGTACTCGCCCAGAAGTATCCTCCTGACAGACTTCTCCCTTGTGCCTTTTTCTCTCGCAAGTTTCTACCCGCAGAACGGAATTATACAATTGGAGACAGGGAGCTGTTGGCCATGAAGTTGGCTCTGTCAGAATGGCGTTACCTTTTGGAGGGGGCTCAGCATGTAGTCACTATTTTTACTGACCATAAGAATTTGTTATATCTACAGTCTGCTCAGTGCCTCAACCCTCGCCAGGCTCGTTGGTCCCTGTTCTTCTCCCGTTTCAACCTCCATGTAACCTTCAAACCAGGCCATCTTAATAAAAAAGCAGATGGACTTTCCAGGGCCTTCAGTTCTGATCTGAACTCTGACCTTCCTTTCAGTCGTCCCATCCTGGATCCTAAATGTTTAATAGGAATCACTACGACCAACTCTCCTCCTCCTGGGAAAACATTTGTTTCTGTCTCTCTTCGGAAAAAACTGCTCCTCTGGTGTCATGCCTCCAGATTCTCCGGACACGCGGGGTTTCTCAAGACCTACAAATTAATTTCTCGCTCTTACTGGTGGCCCTCTATTCGACCAGATGTCAAAGATTTTGTAGCCGCTTGTAACGTATGTGCCCAACACAAAAGTCCTCGTGCAAGTCCTATGGGTCCACTACAACCATTGTCCATACCCACCAATCCCTGGACTCACATCAGTATGGACTTCGTTACTGACCTTCCATACAGTAAAGGATGTAATACTATTTGGGTCATTGTGGACCGCTTCTCGAAGATGGCTCATTTTGTTCCTCTCACTGGTCTGCCGTCTTCATCAGTTCTTGCTCAACACTTCATAAAAGAAATTTTTCGTCTGCACGGTTGTCCTATGGAAATTGTATCCGACAGAGGGGTTAAATTTACCTCGAAATTCTGGCGCACCCTCTATAAAACCCTTGGTATACAACTCAATTTTTCCTCAGCTTATCACCCACAGTCCAATGGCCAAACTGAAAGGATAAATCAGGATCTGAAGACATTCATCAGATTATTTTATTCTGCCTCTCAAGACAATTGGATTGACCTCCTGCCATGGGCCGAATTTGCACATAACCTCTTCCATGAGTCTACTGCTGCTACTCCATTCTTTATTGTTACTGGACTTCATCTGCTGCTTTCCATGTTTTCAACTCTCCCACCCACCCATGTCCCGGCTGTTGAAGATACTATTCGCAGCTTTTCCACCATATGCACCAAAGTAGTTGCTAATCTTAAAAGGACCTCCTCACGCTATAAAACCTTTGCAGACAAGAGGCGCCGAGCAGTTCCAGCACTCAAGGTGGGAGACAAGGTCTGGCTATCGACACAAAATATTCGTCTCAAAGTACCATCCATGAAGTTTGCTCCTCGTTTCATTGGATCCTATAAAATGCTTCGGGTCATCAATCCAGTATCATATAAACTTCAGCTGCCCGCTTCCCTTCATATCTCTGACTCATTCCATGTTTCTCTTCTCAAACCACTCATCATCAAGAGGTTCTCCGTTCCAGTTTCCACTTCTGCTGTTCCCAAATTTTCTCAGCATCAAGAATTTGAAGTCACACAGATCCTAGATTCCAAGGTTTCCAGAGGTACCACCAAATACCTGGTAGATTGGAAGGGCTTTGGCGCTGAAGAACGCTCTTGGGTCAACGCTTCTGACATCCATGCTCCAGCTCTGCTCCGAAAGTTCCATGCTCAGTTCCACGGAAGACTTCGTCTAAGCGTCCAGTGGCCACTTTTAAAGGTGGGGGTACTGTAACGCTTCGGTCCCACAAGTAATACCTGTCCCGTTACCCGCATTTCATTTATCTGGAAACTGCCATGTTCCAGCATCAGACTAACTTCATTCATTCATTCAGCTCTATTCAGAACTATGCAGGTGCAAGCCTATTGCACTTAAGGACCTCCTCCCTCTTTTTCATTGGCTAAGCACTTCTGGAGCACTATTTAAACCTCCTGGATTCACCTGTCTGATGCCTGTTCTTCAAGCTCACTTCTTGTAGCCTGTGCTTCTGGTTCCTGTTCTCCTCGTGGTTTGCCTGTGTTCCAGTTTGCTCTCAGTCTCCTGCTGTGTTGAACTATTGCTGCTCCAGCACTGCTACTACCATCTCCAGTGTACTTCATCGCGACAGCTTCAGTTTTCTCATCGCTACCACACAGAGCCGCTGCTACTGTGACTCATCAGCTGTTACTACGAGTTACCCCCACTACTTCAGTCTGCTCTTAAGTCTCCGGCTGTGTTGAACTATCGCTGCTCCAGTACTGATATTACCATCTCAACTGTACTTCATCGTGACAGCTCCAGTTCTCTCACCGCCACCACTCAGAGCCTGTCAGGCGCCACCCCGCTGTCTCCTCGGGACGGCCGCATGTGTCAGTTTCCGGTGCGTCTGGTTGCGGAAGTTTCGGCCGGCTGGGACGGCCTTCTGCGCATGCGCGTCCCGTTACTAAGCAACGGGACGCTACTCTATAGTCTCGGCGGCAGCTGAGACCAGCGCTGCCGCCCACCGCTTCCTATTGGTTCCTCCATGTATAAAGGGAACTTCCTGAGCACTCGCCTGTGCCAGAGTATCAGGTCTTCCTGCCTCCAGCGTTTGTGTGTTACCAGTTTCTGCATTGTTCCTGTTTATCCTTGTGCTGCCTGTGACCTTTTGACCCGGACCGTTTGACCACCTCTATTTGGATTCTGCCTTTGTACTGCACTACCTGAAAGTTACCGACCCGGCTTGCCTCACCATTCTTCTGGATATCCCTTTGTACCTCCGCTAACAGAACGTTACCGACCCGGCCTGTCTGACACCTCCTTGTATCTCGCTGTTGACTCTTGGAAGGACCGCGACCTGCGTGTCCCTGCAGCGGAGTCCATACTTCCTTGCGGGGGTTCCTGGTGAATACCAGGGGCACGTTAGATTCCGCACCTGCCTCTGAGTTGCGCCAACAATAGCAGGTACGTTACATAGTTTGGACAGAGCCGCTACTACTACTGTGACTCATCGACTGTTACTACGAGTTACCTTCACCACGTCAGTTTACTCTCAGTCTCCTGCTGTACTGAACTATTGCTGCTCTAGTACTTCTATACCATCTCTGATGTACTTCATCGTGACAGCTCCAGTTCTCTAACCGCTATCACTGTGAGCCGCAACTGCCTTGGTGACTCATTGACTGTTCTCCCTCAGCTACCTCTGCTTTCCCGTGTGTGCTCAGCATATTCCAGTGCTGTACTCCTGCTGTTCCAGTATCTCTACCAATCACCATTGGATACACCATTGTGACAGCCCCTGCTTTTCCTCATTGTACCACAGGACATCTATTCTCCTTGTGCCTCATTTGTTTCTACCCGTGTTACCCGGCTCCTCCACACTGTTCTGCTGTTCACTCACTCACAGGACCGCAACCTGCAGGTTTGGTGCCGCTAAATCCTTACCTCCTTGCGGGGTTTACTGGTGAAAACCACCTGCCTGTTAGACTCCGCGCCTGTGAGTGGGCTAAGCCATGTCCAGCAGAGCAAAGGGATCAATTTCCCATAAGCCAACCGGGACAACATCTATGCCCCCAACCAAAACCAACATTGTTTTTTCTCGAAATTGGATTCTTTGCTGACATGACTCCGCCAGGGGGACCTCATAGTAGCGGTAGACTTCAACACCATCCTAAATAGCTCTCTCGACCGCTCTTCCCATGTGGCTGCAGCCCTACCCATTTCAGACCCACTCTCCTCTAAATCCCTCCTCAGTCTCATGAAGTCCCAGCTTCTTTATGATTCTTGGAGTGTAAAAGACCCAACAGCTCGAGACTACATGTTTTACTCCTCACCTCTCCACTCTTATTCCTGCATAGATATGATCCTGCTCAGCCATGACTTTGCTTTAAACCTCCAGGAGGCCCGGATCATCGTCTGATTTGGTCTGACCACTCCCCCATTTCTATTGATCTCACCACGTCCCCGTCCCATGACTTGGCGCCTTAACGAACCTCTCCTCCACAACGTAGATATAGTATCCCAGCTCAAATCACAATTAGAGAATTACTTTGAATTAAATGACTCTCAAGAGATTTCTAAGTTTACACTCTGGCTGGCACATAAAGCGGTCATGAGGGGACATTTGCTCAGCGTGGCCTCCAAAAAGAAAAAAGAAACTCTCTCCAATATCAATACACTCTCACTCCACCTACATGATTTAGAAATCCAACATAAAATGACCCTTGACCCTGCAACGTTAGTAGGTTTACGTAAAACAAAAGCTGAACTAGATATCCTTCTCTCCAAACAAGTTGACAAACGACTTAAACGGCTCCGCCAAACTTTCTATGAGAAAGAAGACAAAGCAGATAAAATTCTTGCATCACGTCTCCGCTCCGCTAGGACAAATAACAATATTGTCTCGATCCGTAACTCCCACAGCCAGCTTCTCTACGATCCTGCGGCCATCAGAAGATCCTTCCAACAATATTATACAGAATTGTATAACCTCCCATTCTCCCCCACCTCCCCAACACAACGATCCAATGCTACTCTGGTCTCAGAATTTCTAGCCAACTCCAAACTTCCTAAATTACCCCACCAAGCTCTTGAACATCTCAATGAGGAGATCTCGATAGAGCAAGTCCAGCAAACCATTAAGGGGCAAAAAAAGGGCAAAGCCCCGGGCCCCGATGGCTTCACGGCCGCTTATTATAAGAAATTTTCAGACTTGGTTGCTCCCCATCTGCGCTCCCTTTACAATAATGTTCTACAAGGAGACTTCTTCCCCCCTGAAATGCTCGAAGCTAGAATTGTAGTACTCCCCAAAGAAGGGAAGGACCCGCTCCACTGTGCAAGTTACAGACCAATCTCCCTCCTTAATCTTGATTTGAAAATATATGCCAAAATTCTGGCGAATCGTTTGAACCAAATCCTCCCTTCCCTAATCCACTATGACCAAGTGGGGTTTATCCCAGGACACCAGGCGAGAGATAATACCAGAAGAGCCATTGATATTATCCACATTGTCAACTCCAGGACCTCCCCAACTATTATGCTCTCTCTTGATGCTGAAAACGTATTTGATAGGATCTCCTGGGACTTTATGAGGGCCACCCTTGAGGCCTTTGGATTTGCTGGCAGTTTCCTCACTGGCGTCCTGGCATTATATACGACTCCTTTTGCCAAAGTTTTGATTAATGGTATAACTTCAAACCCGATCTTCATCCAAAACGGCACAAGGCCCCCTATCATCCCCTTATATTGGCTCTGGTGATCGAGCCCCTGGCTTCCCAGATTAGATCCAATCCCAACATTCAGGGGGTGCAGGTGGGTAGCATCAATTCCAAGATTTCTCTTTTTGCAGATGACATTCTCCTTTCTCTATCTAAACCGGCGATCTCCCTTCCTAATCTCTATGAAATTCTTCAAGCCTATGGGACCATCTCTGGTTATAAAATAAACTATGCAAAATCAGAGGCCATGCTGCTTCATATCTCCCCTCGGGAAATGGATCTCCTCCAGACAACTTTCAATTTTAAGTGGCAAAAAAGAAAGATCAAATATTTGGGAGTTTTCCTCATCTCAAGTTATGACCTCCTCTTTCTGGAAAACTTCCCTCCCCTTTTTGCTAAGATGCTCTCTGACCTGACCTCCTGGAGACGCCTCATTATCTCCTGGCTGGGCAGGATCATAGCAGTCAAAATGTCTATTATACCAAAATGTCTATACCTCTTTCAAACACTGCCAGTTGCAGTTCCTGCCTCCTTCCTTTCTAACAAACAAAAATCCCTCATCCGTTTCATTTGGAATCATAGACCCCCATGGATCTTAGCCAGCATTCTCAAAAAAAACATTTCTTCTGGCGGCAGAGGCCTTCCCAATATTAAACTATATTACCTGGCCTCCCACTTTTCACACATTGTTACCTCATATGCCCCCTCAGGCTCCACCTCCTGGCTCGATATAGAATCAGCTTATACTACCCTGCCCGATCTTACACCCTTATGGGTTCTCTCCCCTACACATCGTCCTCCTGCATCCAAAATGCTCCTTGCTATCAAGTTTGACATCAAGCTCTGGGATTCTTACTCCTTTAAACTGAAACTTACCACACAACTATCCCCCTTAACCCCCATTTGGCACAATCCTGTATTCCCCCTGGACTCTCCGCCGCGAGAGCTCGTCTTTGGACTCAAGCTGGCCTTAAATTTCCGATAGACTTCTCCAAAGTAAACCACTGGCTCCCGCTGGCGGAACTTCAATGCCACTCCCCATCCCTCATACTTAGTCCGTTTGAGTTTTTCCAAATTAGTCATTTTCTGCGGTCCCTTCCACCTACTTATGTTTTGCGAGATCTAACCCCCTTTAAAGATCTTTGTAAAAATCACCCTAGGGACAGAGGTATATTATCCCAACTTTATGGTATATTTATCGCTGCTGTCTTTTCTACTCCGAGGGCCCATGAGGCTGATTGGGAAAGGGATCTTGACCCCCCTCCGGACGACGAGGCCTGGGATGACATGAGACTGGGGATATCCAAAAGCTCCATATCCACCAAACTTAAAGAAACCTCTTATAAAATCTATTATCATTGGTATTATACTACTGCACAACTCCTGGGTGTTTCTACTGTTATCCTCCTCCGGAGCTCGACAAATTTTCCCAAAAATTAGCTACACATATACTGACAGCGGCTAAATCCCTTATCGCGCTAAACTGGAAAAAAACTTCCCCTCCTCTAACAGCCCTTAAAAAACAAATCTGGCATGTCGCAGCCATGGAACAGATTACCTATTACCTCCATGATAGAGGCCATGTTTTTAACCAGGTTTGGGCTCCATGGCAATTTGTAGAAAGCTTGCGCCCTTCTAACAATTAGCCTTTTGATAAGGACCCATGTGTGGTAAACATGGCTCCCTCTTGCGCTTTGCTCCCTTGTCGTCTTGAGTCATCTACACACTCTCCACCTCCTGAGCTTTTTTATATCCCTGCTTTGTGGTCTCCCTCCCCCCCTCCCCACTAACTCCCTTTCAGCTACCCCATTCCTATATTTCCCACTTTCACTACAGTTATATATAATTTGATACTGCATATAAAATTGTAAAAATGGTTGCTTTTCATTATAAGCTTCTATGTACAACATGTCGATTCTATTGTTCTGACTCTGTTTCTATACATCTGTACAACAATAATACAGTGTCATTCCCTGTATTTGCTTGTTTGACCAACCAAAATAAAGATTTTTTTTTTAAAAAAAGTCAATAAACATGAATACAGATGGAAAGGCTAATAATACGCAATCTGAAACATGTCCATATACTTGCGTACTGTTCTTTCAGTGATGCATTTTGTGAAATGCAAAGTCTGCATAGGTACGTTCTTCATTTAGGATGCAAACCTAGTACCCTACTGTTGCCAGATGGAATGGCTAACCACCACACTAACGTATAGACTAAAGAGTACATATGTTATATAGACTACACTGAAACAATAGATCATGCAACATATCTGCAATTGAGAAACCTGATTCTTTCCACAGAAGGAACACCTAAGTATATTAGCAAAAGATGTAATCAAACTAACCACATACACTTACATCATTTTTTGTAATCCAATGCAAAAATATGCATGGGGGATTTTTATGCCAAAACAGACACCCGCGCTCTCTAAACACATCTGTGTCTGCCGTCATCTGAGCAGCTTCAGCGTATGCACCAGCAGATACTTCTTTAATTATGCTTCCCTTTAAAACAGCATTTGCTGCACTTCTTTTTGGTGAGAGTTCAGTCATTTCGATGAGTAAAACAGTCGAAGAAGTGCTGCTTAGTGGTATTTGGAGCAGTATCTTTCACAAATCAAAGTATATTTTATGAGCGAAAATAGCATTGCGTTGCGTTTTAGTGTTTAGTAAACCAATGCTAATTTAACTATAAGCTTCTCTACTTTTCGAAGTAAGGGGTTCACATTTGCTTTTTTAAATTGAAGTTTGGATGGTAGGAGTAAAGTAAAGAAAAATATTTAGGATTCACTACCTTCTTGCACGGTGTCTTGTCACTTTGACTAGGGACTGCATCTTGACAGAATTATTTTTTGTTTGCTTTATTTGTGGCCCCTTTTCTTGTCTCTCTTTCTTACCTGCCCCCCCTCCCTAACAGATTATCTGATACAAAGTTTCGGAAAATATTTTGGGTTTGCCGAGGATGCCTTTTGTGTTTTTGTGTCTGGTAAGTATCCAGTGCCAACCACTCTTATGTCTGTTGTTTCTCTTTCTGTCTCTTTATGGTGAGGTGGTCTCTGATGAGGTGTCTTTGCTCTTTCACTATGGCTTGAGTATTGATGCAAGTTTTGTTTTTATTTTTATTTCAATAATTCAAACATTGAAGATGAATCGCGATTTTGTTGTAAGTATAAGTTTCATGTTTGAAGTCTACAGTGAAAATGCAAAGCTGTAAAGGCCTCAGCTAATATTTTTGTTTGTTTGTAAACTCAGTCTTTTGTCACACATACAGGTGATCCTGGAGTTGGATGGGAATCTTTTTCTCGAGGAGGCTGATCCTCCACAATGTCCAAACCAGCAACTGGTACAACATCGCCATCGTAGGGAGCGTGTCTTCAGGCCACGTGTCAACAGCAGTACCGCCTTTGACCAAACTGTTGGCGGTACTGCACTTCTGTGCATCTGGTTCCTTCCAGACCATAGTGGGGGTTGGGGCAGTTATGTCCCAGGCCAACTTCAGTCGTGTGCTGAAGGTTGTGCTCTGGGCATTCCTGTTGCGGCTCTCCAAGTTTATACATCTGCCACTCAATGAAGAGTCCCATGTGTGGATTAAGCAGCAGTTTGCCACCATAGCTGGCTTTCCGCACATCATAGTGGTAGTAGATGAGGGACAGAGGTATAATATCCCAACTTTATGGTATACTTATTGCTGCTGTCTTTTCTACTCCGAGGGCCCATGAGGCTGATTGGGAAAGGGATCTTGACCCCCCTCCGGACGACGAGGCCTGGGATGACATGAAACT
Source organism: Mixophyes fleayi (assembly GCF_038048845.1). Classification (NCBI taxonomy): domain Eukaryota; kingdom Metazoa; phylum Chordata; class Amphibia; order Anura; family Limnodynastidae; genus Mixophyes; species Mixophyes fleayi. Next base: position 315,556,208 of record NC_134402.1, read on the forward strand.
GGGGATATCCAAAAGCTCCATATCCACCAAACTTAAAGAAACCTCTTATAAAATCTATTATCGTTGGCATTATACTCCTGCACAACTCCTGGGTGTTTCTACTATGTTATCCTCCTCCGGAGCTCGACAAATTTTCCCAAAAATTAGCTACACATATACTGACAGCGGCTAAACCTCTTATCGCGCTAAACTGGAAAAAAACTTCCCCTCCTCTAACAGCCCTTAAAAAACAAATCTGGCATGTCGCAGCCATGGAACAGATTACCTATTACCTCCATGATAGAGGCCATGTTTTTAACCAGGTTTGGGCTCCATGGCAATTTGTAGAAAGCTTGCGCCCTTCTAACAATTAGCCTTGTGATGAGGACCCATGTGTGGTAAACACGGCTCCCTCATGCGCTTTGCTCCCTTGTCGTCTTGAGTCATCTACACACTCTCCACCTCCTGAGCTTTTTTATATCCCTGCTTTGTGGTCTCCCCCCCCCCCCTCCCCACTAACTCCCTTTCATCTACCCCATTCCTATATTTCCCACTTTCCCACTTCCCAATTGAATCAATTAATCTCCATAAAAGCAGCTAAATCCCTGTTGTGGGTTCAGCAACGATATTATAAAAAGGGTTATAGAGCTGACACTCTCCTTGCGCAAAAGCTTAAAATCCGACGCACATGTAATAAAATAGCTGCCCTTAAATCTGCCTTTGGCTCTCTGATATGTGATACAAAACAGATATCCCAGAGTTTCTGAGACTATTATGCATCCCTATACAAAATCCAACCTGAAGTGACGGATGCACAACAACTCAGAAGTGCCATAAAAAACTTTCTTCAATCTTGTCATTTCTCCAAGCTCAAGAGAAAGCATGCTACTTTTCGCAACAAGGACATATCATCGGAGGAGATTTCTGATGCTATTAAAGCTCTTGAATGAGAGGCAGCCAAAAAGACCTGACAGATTTACTGCCCTTTACTATAAAAAGTTGGGATGGAAAATTTGTTGGGTCCACCACAGGGGATCCCACTGAAGCAGGCAGCTACAAACCAATTTCACTTCTTAATGTTGCACTCCAAATGTTTGCCAAACTTTTCACTAACAGATTGGGTTCAGTCACACCCAGAACCAAGTTGGCTTCATTCCCAATAGACAAGACTCCAATAACAACAGGAGGATCATTAATCTGATAAATATAGCTAACCTTAAGGCCCTCCTGGGTCATGGTGGTTGCTCTGCTTCCACACCTTTTCACATATACAATGGTACACGGCAGGGCTGCTCCCTATCCCTCTTAATATTTGCGCAGGTTATGGAGCCTCATGCTGCCTGCATTCGCAACAATGCTGATATAACTGGTATTCCCATTGGTTCTCGAGACCACAATATAGCTTTGTACAATGATGATGTACTCTTAACTATCAATAAACCCAAAATTACCCTTCCTAAACACCTTAAAGAAATACACGACTATAGTCTTTTCTCCAATTATAAAATGAATGTGGATAAATCCAAGATTCTTTACTTGATTATACCCCCTGATGTTCTTCAAACTTAGTACATCTAATTAAATTAGTACTTCTCTCACTGATCTCTAATATTTGATATGGCGCAGTGTAACAAGGTCATGCTCTCATGGTTTGGGCGCATATCGGTTATTAAAATGAACGCCCTCCCTAGACTCTTATACCTCTGGCAAACACTTCCTTAAGAATCTTCAGCCATCCCTCTCTAAATATATTTGGGCAGCTCGAAAACCCAGAGTTTGAATGTGCATCTTATTTAAAAATCAAGTGGCTTGGGAGTCCGTATCGGGCAATGCATTTAGCCCAATGCATTCTCTGGCACTTCCCACCACATCAGAAGTGAAGAGACTTAATAAATATCATGAAGAGAATGTGGACCCACAGAGAGACGGACATGTTGAAATTGTATTCCTCATACTCCTCATCAGCGGACTAAAGAAGTGATCTTTATTCCTACGGTAAAATTCTCGTCCATATGGGATCATACCACTTGAATATATCAGCTGCGCTCTCATTACTCCCTTTTGGTCCCCTTGTGGAACAAAGCAGCATTTCTGCCAGGGCAGACTCACAAAGACTTACATTGTGGGACTAGACAAAATGTTCTTTATGCCTTGGACCTTGCTTCCCTGCGCTTTCCCACATTCTCAGAGTTAACCACTAAATTTGCACTTCCTCATAGCATATTCTACCAATACCTTCAACTTAGACATTTTTATTGGTCGCTTAGTGTCCCGTTGCAAGATGATAATTGTTCCTCTCTGTCGCAACACTTCCTCATCTAGCGGATTTATTTCAACATTGTATCAGCTTATTTTGCTCCATAACCAACCTCAAAATGCATCTCATGAATTGGCGTGAGAGAGGGATACGGGGAGATCTTGTACCCCAAAGAGTGGACCTGAATTAAGGTTAATCTGGCTAAAACCTCGATTTCCATGAGGATAAAAGAAAACTCTAACCTGTGCGATATTCTCGAATTCCTCCGAACTGAAGGTCATGTGGAGATTCATAACCTTATTAAATCTGTAACAGATGTCCAAATGCTGTATTCCCCTCTGTATTCCCTCCTATCTACACCCATTCCAGACACCCCGCATCCTATTCAAAGGTAATAAGATATATCCTAAATGCAGCCAAATGTCTAATCGTATCCAACTGGAAGAATACTAACCGTCCTTCATTAACGGCCACTATTCATAATATTTGGTTTACCTACCACATGGATCGCATCACTGCCACCTTATTATTATTATTAATTTTTATTTATAGGGCGCCACAAGGTGTCCGTAGTGCCAAACAGGGACAAACAATATCACGTTACAAGGTGAGACAGCACGGTACAATTTACAATAATCACAGTAACTCAGGACGCTCAAAGCACAGCTAGAGAGAGTGGCAGGGGGGTAGAGGAAAGATCTGCATATGCCTGAGCTCAAGAGGGAGGGCGCGGATGACAGGAAGAACCAAAGAGGGGTGTAGAGGGCAGCAAGAGGGGTCGGAGGGCAGAAGGTCCTCAAGAAGGAGGGCTATGTAGCTGGAGAGCAGAGTTAGAAGTGGAAACAGGAGGAGAGATGGCCCTGCTCAAAGGAGCGTACAATCTAATGGGAGGGGTAGACAGACAGAGAGCCACAAGGGTGAGAGGGAGAGAAGGGGGAACAGAGGCAGAAGATTAGGTCGGTAGCTAAGTGAAAAGCTGGAAGGCTTTTAGAAAAAGGTTGGTTTTTAAAGCCCGTTTGAAAATGGACAGCAGATTGGGGGATGTCCTGATGGAGCGAGGGAGCTTGTTCCAGTGAAGGGCAGCACGGGAGAAGTCTTGGATATGCACGTGAGAGGAGGTGATCAGAGGGGAAGAGAGGCGACAATCATTGGCAGATCGCAGAGGGCGGGATGGAGCATGAACAAAGATGAGGTTGGAGATGTAGGGAGCAGTGGAGTTGGATAGGGTGTAGTATGTGAGTGTGAGGAGCTTGAACAGGATTCTGTAGGGGAAGGGGAGCCAGTGGAGGGCTTGGTAGAGGGGGGAGACAAAAGAGGAGAGTGGTCAGTAATGACAAGGTTGCAGTAATCCAAGCGGGAGATAATCAGAGTGTGAATAAGAGATTTGGTGGCATCTTGGAAGAGGAAGGGCTGAATGCGTGTGATGTTGCGTAGCTGGAAGTGGCAGGATTTAGCAAGAGAGAGAATGTGAGGGGCAAAGGAGAGAGAGGAGTCGAGGATGACACAGAGGCAGTGAAGTTAAGGGACAGGGGAGATAGACGAGTTGTCGACAGTGATAGAGAGGAGCAGGTTTCAGTGGGAGGAAAGACAATGAGTTCGGTTTTTAGCAAGATTGAGTTTAAGAAATCTAGAGGACATCCAGGAGGAGATGGTAGAGAGGCAGGCGGACACCCTAGAGAGGAGGGGGAGAGGAGAGGTAGAGTTGAGTGTCGTCAGCATAAAGGTGGTACTTGAGGATGTAGGAGCTGATGAGTTCACCCAGTGAAGAGGTGTATAGTGAAAAGAGTAAGGGTCCAAGAACAGAGCCCTGAGGGACCCCAACTGGAAGTGTGGGAGAGAGAGAGACCCAGAGGTGGTAACACAGAAAGAACGGTCGGCAAGGTAAGAGTTGAACCAGGACAGGACGGAGCCAGAGAGGCCAATGGACTGGAGGGTGTGGAGCAGGAGGGGGTGGTCAACGGTGTCAAAGGCTGCTTTGAGATCAAGGAGGATGAGAAGGGAGAAGTGGCCCCTGGCTTTAGCAGAGAGGAGGTCATTGGTAACTTTAACCAGGGCAGTTTCAGTGGGGTGGAGGGAGCGGAAACCAGACTGGAGAGAATCAAGGAGGGAGTGTTCAGAAAGGTAGGTGGTGAGGCTGTGGAAATGGGAGAAGAGATATGGGGCAATAGTTAGAGAAGTGGGGTCAAGATTAGGTTTCTTTAGAATGGGTGATATGAGAGCATGTTTAAAGCAGAGGGGAAGATGCTGGTGGAGAGGGACAGATTAAAGAGTTGAGCGACGTGGGAGCAGGTGGTGGGGAAAGAGAGCGACGAAGGTGGGGAAGGATAGGATCCAAGGGACAGGTAGAAGGGGGGGAGGATGAAATGAGAGAGTGGACTTCTTCACCTGTAGTGGAACGGAAGGAGTGAAGGGGTTGGTGGCTAGGAACAGAGAACGGAAGAGTGGAGGGGGGTGGAGGAGGAGATTTTAGAGGAGAAAAGGAGGCAAAGTTGGTGGCAGTCAGGGAGAAGGAGGGGAGGGTACCAGGAGACTGTTGAAGGTGGCAAAAAGGCAGCGGGGGTTAGAGTACTGGGAAGAGATGAGGGATTTCAAGAATGATTGTTTAGCGAGTGAGAGGGCAGAACTATAGGATGAGATTTTCAGCGTTACGAGTGCATTTTTGAAGGAAGCAGGTAAATTTGGAGTGGCAGGGTTTGGGTTTGGATCAGCAAGGATGGACCGAGTGGGCAGGGACGACCGCATCAACAGCGGAGGTGAGGGTGTGGATTTAGAGGGAGACCGCCAGGTTAGGGCAGGCCTGAGAGTATTGAGAGAAGAGGACAGAGTAGCCAGTTCAAGAGCGTCAAGGTTGCATATGGACTGAGTAGGTTTGAGCGAGGGGAGCAGGAGAAGAGGAGAGTGAGAAAGAGATGAGATGGTGGTCGGATAGAGGAAAGGGAGAAATGGAGAAGTCAGAGAGACTACATAGGTAGGAGAAGACAAGGGACTGACCAAGGCAGTGGGTAGAGGAAGAGGTCCATTGAGTAAGGCCAAGGGAGGAAGAGAGGGTAAGCAGTTTACCGGAAGCAAGGTCGGTGGGGTTGTCGATAGCAAAGTTGAAGTCGCCAAGGATGATGGAAGGGAGGTCGGAGGAGAGGTGGTGGGGAAGCCAGGCAGCAAAGTTGTCAAGGAAAACGGAGGTGGGACCAGGGGGCGGCAGATGATAGTGACACAGAGATGGATAGGGTAGAAGAGGCGGATAGAGTGGGCTTCAAAGGAGGAGAGGGAGGGTTCAGGGGGGATGACTCGAAAAGTACAGGTGGAGGATAGGATGAAGCCCACTCCACCGCCTGGGCGGGCAACAGGTCTGGCAGAGTGGGTGAAGGAGAGGCCACCATAGGATAGGGCAGCAGAGGAGGCAGTGTCGGAATCGGAGAGCAAGGTTTCAGTAATGGCAAGAAGGTTGAGAGAGGTGGATAAAAAGATGTCATGGATAGCGGTCAATTTGTTGCGGACGGATTTAGCATTCCAGATTGCACAGGAGAAAGGGAGAGAGGAAAGAGGGGAGATGGCAATGAGGTTGGCAAGGTGAGCAGTGCATGGGGGAGAGCGAGGAGGAGAGAGTGAGGTGGGGCAGTGGGAGAGTATGGGTATAGTGCGTGAGCAGGGAGGCATGGTTGGGGGAGAGAGGGGCGGGGGTGGAGAGGAGGAGGGGAGGTGACAGAGGGGGGAAGAGAGGGTGGTGGCAGGGGCAGGGTGACAGAGTGAGGGAGAGAGATGAGAGGATACAAGGAGGACAGAGGAAATGAGAAGCGTCAGTTTGCAGAGATGCGGACGCAGACAACGGGGGAGACAAAGAATAAGACACTTGGAAAGTGAGTAAGATTAAGATGAAGTCGGTTAAAGAGGCCTAGTATGAAAGAGAGAGGATGTGGCGTAAAAGCATGGTAGGCCGTGAATATGAGATTAAGTGGAATGACTAATGTAGCCTGACATGAAAAGCAAAGTGGTAAAGAGAGCAAAGGAGCGCAAAAGATGGAATGAAATGCGGATAGAGTAGAATACAAATGCAACTAGATAAGGATTAAAAATAGAAAATTCAGTGGTAAAAAGGGGAGAAAGATAAGAAATAAAAATAAAGCATGGAAGACAACAACAGAAAGTGAAATAGTAAAGACAATAAATAACAGGTACCTAACGTGGCTAAGGTGAAGGCAAAAGTATTGTGCCAACCACATGCATTAAGCAGAGTCATGGGGAGAAAGTCAGTGAAGTGGAGCAGTGAGTCAATAGGTGACTTGGGTGCAGATCAAAGTATTGTGCCAACCCAAGGGGATGATGCAGAGTCCCAGTCCCAAGGAGAGAGACTGTGGAGAGCCAGGAGGCTTCAAAGGAGGAGCGGAACATTAGATGAGGTGGAACAGCAGCATGGAGGAAGGCATCGGTGGGGGACAGGAGAGGAGCATCGGTGGAACATCCGTGGGCGTCAGGAGAGTAGAACAATCAACAGCATCTATGGGCGTCAGGAGCAACGGTGGAGACATCCGTGGCCAGTGCGTAGAGGAGAAGTCACAGGAGTAGATGGTGGCAGCGTGGATCGAGGTGGCAGTCCAAGGTCAGGGTTAGAGACCGGAAGTGGCTCAATGTGGAGAGGAGTGGCATTCAAGACCGGAGAGTTAACCGGAAGTAATCCTCCCGGACTTATGGACCAGGCAGTGGGAGGACCCGGGGAAGACGCCAGATGGAAATCCACAGGAGTCAGCAGAGCAGGGCTAGGGAGTGCTGGAGACCGAGGCTGGAACAATGAAGGAGAGCCAGGTAGGCACAGAGGAGGCAGCTGGGCTGGAGCCGGGGGTCATGATATGGAAGACACCGCCGGGGAAGGAGAGCCAGGTAGCGACGAGAGAGAGCCAGGTATCGATGAAGGAGCCAGATGATGAAGGAGTCAGGTAGAAGCGGCGGAGGCAGCTGGGCCAGAGGCTCAATTCAGAAGACACCGCTGGATGGACCCCTGGGGAGAATCGCCAATGGTCGCTGGAACTCAGCAGAAGTCAGGGTAGGTGGAGGTGAGATAGGCAATGGAGAGGTGTTGGGCTGCTCAACAGGAATAAGGAGCCCAAGGCATGGGCCCCAGTGGAGAGCAAACACGGCGCGTCCGTCGTCCTCCAGGGCGAGAGGATATACCTTACATGACGTACCTTTGATCTTCCAAGTCACATGATCCCCTTATACAACATTTTATGAGGCCAAATCACCCTTAAAATACCATTTAATCCATTAGGATTTCTCTAGAGCTTCACTTTATTGATAAACAGCGACTCTCACCCTCCCTCCACCCTGGCATTCTAGCCCTGCTCTCTCCAGATGAAGTGCACCTTTGTTTTCCTTAGATGATTTTTTGTTTTTCATTTTCTTTTTTCTGTACCATTTTTTGTTTCTGTTCATAATTAGGATATCCTTTCTTCCCCTTAAACATGTTTTTTTTTAATTTGCATTTTTGTTGTGATTGTTTACCTTGTTCCAATACCTATAAAACTTAATAAAAAAGTTTTTGTTCACAGAAAAAAAACATATTTGCCTTCACTTGTCACAAAATATTGCCCAACTCAAGACCTATTCTGCACAAGATCTGCATCTCTAATTCACACTTATTACCTGCTCCCATTTCAGGTTACAGGACATTTTTGTGCTGCACTTTGTGAAATGTCCTCCCTCACACAATAAGACTTCTTTTTGTTTTCAAGCCTTCAGGTGTTCTCTAAAAACTCACCTTTTCAAACAAGCTTACAGAATTCCTCAACCACCCTCTTAACCTTCCTAGGGTACCTTGTTCCCAATTGTAAAGCACTTTGGAATATGCTGGCACTATATAAATAGATGATGACGATAATTATGTTTATACAATATTAAATTTTTTATAAACTGTAAACTCTATTGACTGTTGGGCATGAAAATCCCAGGAGATCAGCAGTTTCAGACATAATCAAACCACCACAACAGCACCAACAATCATTCCACGGTCAAAGTCACTTAGATCACATTTCTTCACCATTCTGGTGTTTGGACTGAACAACAACTGAACCTCTTGACCATTTCTGTATGCTTTTATGCATTGAGTTGCTGCCACATGCTGCCACTGGACAGTTGAAGATTGGAAGAATGTTGTCTGGTCTGATAAATCTAAATTTTTGCTGTGACATGCGAGTGGCAAAGCCAGAATTTGGCATAAACAACATGAATCCATGGATCCATCCTGCCTTTTGTCAATGGTGCAGGCTAGTGTGGGTAGTGTGGTGTGGAAAAATGTTTCTTGCCACGCATTAGACCCCTTAATAATAAATGAGTATTGCTTAAATGTCACAGCTTGGATATTGTTGCTGACTATTTGCATCTCTTTGTGGCCACAGTCTACCTATCTTTTAATGGCTACTTGCAGTAGGATAATGCACAAAGCACACATCATGTGGACCTGGTTTACAAACATGACAATGAGTTTAATGTACTCACATGGTCTCCACAGTCACCATACCTCAATCTAATAGGTTTGGGATGTGGTGGAGCGGGAGTTTCACAGCAAAAATATGCAGCAGACAAATCTGCAGCAACTGCGTCATGCTATCATGTCAACATGGACCATAAAGTTTTCAGAACCTTGTTGATTCCATGCTATAAATAGTTCAGCATATATAATACACACTTGTATTTATTTCAATGTGAGGACCCATGTCTGGAACATGGCGTTTAGGGACACTCCTTTCCTAATGCCCTGTTGACATAACAATCAAAGGGGTATGTGTAGGAGCAGTTTGTCACCAGAGTTGTCACATGAGATTTACACTTTCACTTTGCATAAAGTACTGACATGGACTGCAAGATGGGGGAAGTGTCATCTATTTTGACTGTCTGAGGACATCCACATTTCCGTATACATAAATTAATAAATAATAACAATGGTAGGGAAAATTTTGTGTATCCTGGCCGTCTGAGGACATCCGCATGCCTGCTTACACTGACACCTAGTCATGGAGGTTATAGCCTTGTTCAACCACTGCATTATTTCAACAAGTTTGATACCTCTTTAAAGCTGTTATGCGGATATTTATGTAGAATTTCACCCCACCAGTTCTGATCTTTCAGTATGAATGGTTCAGTCATAAGGCACGCAACACAGTCTCGCTTTCTGGGCATCCAGCATGTCTGTATAAACCTCATCAGGTGTTTCTCCACAGCCTGGACCTCCTCTCTGTCCCAGAATTTCCTCTGCACTTCTTTTCAACCTAAAAGGAAGTAGAGTGATCCATTACGACTCTGCAAAATACAGAGGCAAAGTTCTTCTGCCTAGCAAAACCATGGCTGGGCACTGGTTCTGTGTTGCCAGGTCCATACACCACCTCTCTTCTGACGTGGAAGTGTCGACCAAACGCTTGGCCACTTGTCCTTCTGTCACGGGGGATTGCTCATTATCCGACATGTCACTCTGTTCTGAGAATACCGGTTCTGAAAAGAAACAAATATGTAAATGACCGAGGTAAAAGTCAAAAGCGTATATCAGACACCAGATTTTCCACATACCGTCTGGATCAATGTACATCTTTTCCAAATTCAGCTAGTCTGCCACTCTCGAGAGTCATTAACAGTTTGTTGATCTTGGCGAGTTGGAGGGTACCTTCTGGGAGGCGGTAACACTGCCGGTGCAGCCTGATGTTGTGCCGAAGGAAGTCTGCCAACTGATCCAGTTCTATGTTGTTTAGGTTGAGGATTCAGGAGAGTGGCACCGTGCTTTAAAATCTTTGTGGAAGATACCGTGTGGGGATGCTTGGCCCCACACTCTCGGGCAATCAGTCGTATGCAATTGGAGCCTCTGAAGTATGACAAGGCAGCTGGTCTGGCGAACATGTAGACATTTTGGCTATCCACTCCACATTTGTCACACTTTTCTGCGAGAAGTTCCATTGCAGCTTGCATGGCTGGTATCAGCAGGATGGGACTCCCTCGTTTTCCTCAGATTTCAATGCGAGTGATGTGCCAGAAGAGCTTCCTCTTAACCTCGGAAAGTGCTAGGGACACATCTTCGTGGAGATCCGAAGTACCCCTTGAGGAGAAGGTAATCAGCAACATTTTTGAAGGATCCCCTTCCCCTCTTCGATTAAACAAGATCAACTCTGCCAGGGTAACTTTTGCAAGTAATGCCCAGTGGTTAACCATAGGATCGGTGGATAGACCGCTTTGGTAGGCTTACTGCTTCTCATCGTGGTACAAGTGCATCTTTTTCACATCTTCCATGAAAGGTAAGAGCTGAGGCATGTTCCACTTGGACTCGTTAAGAGTTTTCAAGGCAGCCGATGAGATCAACTCGTTCCTTCGCGCCTCATATATCTTACTGTAATTTTGTGTGTTTTCAACAGCAGCAGTGTAGCCCTCCATCATTGCTCAGCACTCCACAATGCTCGCTATATTTTGCAGGCTATGCCCAAACTTAGGTGCCAGCAAGGGCATCTTAAATGTACCTGTCTCCTCGTCATAGCGAGCTGCCCTTTTCTCTAAGCTTCTGACAGATGTACTTGTGCCTGCCAACATCTGATCTGACCCGGTTGAAGAGATGCTGCCCCATCTGCATAATGCATTGGTCATTTTTGACTGCGAGTAAGACTTCATCCGGGGTCATGTCACTCAAGAGCTTCCAAAAGCCACAACTGATGTCAGGTGGAACAGGCTGAGCAATAGCACACAGTGACTGCACTCTGTTTGTTCTTGCTAGGTGTGAGCTTGTTGCCCCTTCAGTTTAGCTTAAATTTCTTCATGTGTAACCACAGGTTTTTCCTTGCAAACAGGCCCTGGCAGGCTACACAGTGCATGAAGCCTTTGGCATCCATCTCCTTGTCTGGAAGTTTGCACGAGACCAGAACTCAATGGCCTGCCCTCATTGCCTCAGTGTTGTGTGCAAAGTTGCCCCTATTGCGAAGATATGCCATTTGCATGCAACTTTCTTTCAAGTGTTTAGGGGAATTTCAGGGCCCAGGCTACTTCAGTCTCATTGCAGTGAACATGCAGGGCAATTTTTTTAGAGGGGCTTGTCACGGTACAGACAGTACTGCTTTTTGTTATACGCCCTGGAGTCATCACTGTTTCTGGATAGCATTTGGACAGACACTGGGTCGTCTCTCCGACCCTCTGTGTTTAAAACACAGCTGCCAGAAGATCGAGAATGGTCGTACATAGAACTCATCTCTGGGTACCTGCACTCTGCTGCGCTGGTGGGCAACTGAGCATCACCGCTGGTGTTTGAACTGTTCTACTTGGAAGTGCCAGGGGCTGACTCATCTCCACTGCTCTCCGGGCTATAGTCAGAACTCCGGTGGGCTCTGTCATGCTTCACTGTCCCAGCTTTACCTTCAGCAGCAGAAGGATTCGACTTTACCATCTTGGTGTATAAAGCGCCAGCAGGCTGCATCACTTCCTCTTTATGCTCCTGCTATACATTTGGACGGTATACTGACCTCTGGCGGTGGGATGCTCACACACTCTCCCCTTCACATTGGACTCATGTACACTTTTGATCCGACAAATGTGACTCATGAGGACAGGCCAGATTTTTATGTTAAGCATATCAGCAAGGTCCCCTGCATTGATTAGCCTTGGGAAGCTTTGTGGGGACCTCAATTTTTGTCCCCGTTACGATTTAGGTCCCCACAGTGTTGGTGTGTAAACAAGTCAATGTCCCCACAAGCATATGAATGCAAGTACACACACACACACTGACTAAGTTGAATATGTACTGTAACATGTGTGGTCGATTAGTGTTCAATATGATGATGGTAGAATGTATGGAATGAATGTTATCATATTTCTCCTCTACTATCACTTGCAAACAAAACAATCTAAAGGAGATGCAGGACTGAAACAAACGGCAGCTGCTTAATTTGCGCAAAGTGCAATAAATGCCCAAGTATGAATGGTATCAAGTGATCAATAATGTTGGTTATATAAACAGCAGGTTTATGTGATAGAACATGACTAACAGTTTATTAAATTACTTTTGAGCCCACAAAGTGGCTTCAGTCTGTGTTAGCAACAGGTAGACTTTAAGCTTGGCTGAACAGTGTTTCATAAAATACTGTGATTATGATTTATGTTTGTGCTTTAATTTACTACGCAATTATCTAGGTGTTTTTTTAAATCAGCTTATAACATGCATGGCACTTGGGATCCTCTCTCTGTTTGGGTTTTTCAAACCTTCCATTATATGCCAGCTGGTGGCCCACAAAGGCTTTTTTTTCCACCTCTCAAGTCTTCCTTTGTAGACTGCGCTAAGTTACAGAATTATTTTTTTTTGTAAAACTTTTTATTAGGAACATCTTTTTTTCAATAAAAAAAGAGGGCACTACAGAATATCGGAAGGTTAATCAGAAACAGATAACACATGTTTACATACAGCAGGACACATAAACACAGCTCTCTGATAAACTGATGTAGTCTGGTGTACTATGATTGTAGCACACGGTTTGGCATGGCGATCCGGGCTGCTGGCATGCAAAGTCACACAGGCTGTTATTATTGTGCCAGGACAGTAGTGCCAGTTGCCTGATGGGAAGCCAGGGATTACTTTACATGTTGGTGGAATTATCGTTGTAAAGTAGTAGTGAGTGTAAGCTCTTGTGTCATCAGCTTTATTACTGTTATGTAACAGATGTTCAAGCCTGGTTACAAAGTTAACACTCATTCATATCTGTCCTTGAAGTGAGGGTGTGTAAAGGAGAATTACCAGTGGCTCATCATGTATTGTTGTCAGTGATCTCTCCAGCACCTATTTCTCGAGTGCTCCACCCAGCTGTCTTTACTTGCCACCCTCTTGGAACCAGAGTTTTATTATAATAGAATAAACCATTGTTTCTCCTATTAGAACAGGCACTAAGGGAGCATTACAGCCAGGGCCGGATTAAAGGAATGGAGGCCCCTGGGCTAATGGGGACCCAATTCCCCTTGCCGCCCCCCACCCCAAGTGCTTACCTATTTTTGTTGTTCTGTCACTGTAGTCCTTCCATGGCGCACTGTAAACTCCTTACTGAGGGGATCTTGCAAGAGTGAGACTCACGAGATCTGCTCAGTAAAGAGATTACTGAGCACCGCGGAAAGACTACAGTGACAGTGCTCAGCAGCATTAATCGGCCGGGGGCGTCCCCCCCCACACAGATCAATAATGCCGCTGAGCACTGTCAAGGTCCCCCTGGATGACCGAGGCCGCTGTGCTGTAGCCCAGTTAGACCTCGGATTAATCCGGCCCTGACTACAGCCAGCAGTGTGTGTTAGACCACTGACCACCAGTCTGACCAGTGCTGGCAGGTGTAGGCAATAACCTCTTACATTTTTCAATATTATTGCAAAGTATTATAACTGCCCCCAACTGGCTACTTCTTAATACCACCCGGCTGGCAGGCACTGTAGTTCAACCAAAACACTTGTTGAACTACAAGTCCTAAGATGCACGGAAGGGCGTGCTGTCACTTGTTTCTCAACTGCTAGTGATCCACATATAGTTCCCTTCAAAAACACTGATGCAATCAGAAACTGTCTTCTCCCCATCCCAGTCTGTGTTCCTTCCTCTAATTAGCATGTGATGTGGGCAGAGGGTGGGTTGTTGCAGGGAGTGATGGGGGGGGGGGGGGGGGTGGCTGCATATTTCATTTGTACCGGGCCCCACGATTTCTGATAGCAGCCCTGATGATAACCACCATGTTTCTTTACACTAGGTCTCAAAATATAGATTTCCAGAAGTGGGATACAACCATGTAGTCTAATAAAGTCACATCTCCAGGAGATGTGCTGCACATTTGTGTACACACCCTTACTGTACTCAGATTTGCGGCTTACCCAGAACTGGATTAAATCTTTGGGGGGCCCGGGGCACTTAAGACAGGGGGGGCCCTATGATCTTAAATTAAGAGCATAGTGTCATCATGCACGAGAGAAAGTTACAAGTAGGTGGTGAATATTAAATAGGGCAGTCAGACCAATTCTATCATAAAAGGAATATTTATTTAACATGTATCCAAACATAATAGTGTAAAAATAAAATGTTTTATATATTATATTCTATACATACAGATATACACAATGCCATGAAAAAGTAATCCCCACACCCTGATGTCCTCTGTTATTACACTGTGTTATTGCACTTTAATAACTCGGGATGTTTTTTGAAATTTAATTAAATATCAGATAGAGAGAACCTATGACCAAATAACAATCTTTTACTTATAATTTACTATTGTTTATATAATTTACTATAATTTATATAGCACCAAGTAATTACACAGCAGTGGACATAGAATAAGTAGTCATTACCATCAGACCCAGGAAGGGGGAAAATGATATATAAAAATTTTGTTTTCTTACCTTGGCTTGAGAAAAGTTTTCTAGAATTAATTTGTTGAATGAACTCTCTCCTGAGCAATTTGTGACCATTAAACAAAGGTACATTCTCAGAGAGACAGAAACATTGGAGAAAACATCCTCAATCTTTTTTTCATACAATAAATTAGCTTGTGATGAAGATGTGTGACAGCTCCTTCCTTTGACAAACTGTACAAACTGAGCCATTTCTTTAGGATACACTTTTTTTTAAGATCTTGTGGGTAGTGCTCAGCCAATTTGTTAGCCTCTTCCATTAGTTCTCTGTCCGTCATTCTGCAAAAGCTTAGCACTATCTTGAAGTGCTCAGATACAACTGTATATGCAGCAATTCTACAGTCATGGGCAAAAGTTTTGAGAATGACACAAACATTGGTTTTCACAACATTTGCTGCTTAAGTGTTTTTAGACCTTTTTGTTAGATGTTGCTATGGTATACTGAAGTAAAATTACAAGCATTTCATTAGTGTCAAAGGCTTTTATTGACAATTACATTAAGTTTATGCAAAGAGTCAATATTTGCAGTGTTGACCCTTCTTTTTGAAGACCTCCGCAATTCGCCCTGGAATGCTGTCAATCAACTTTCGGGCCATATATTGACTGATGGCCACCCATTCTTGCCTAATCAATGCTTGGAGTTTGTCAGAATTTGTGGGTTTTTGTTTGTCCACCTGCCTATTGGGATTGACCACAAGTTCTCAATGGGATCAAGTTCTGGGGAGTTTCCTGGCCATGGACCCAAAATTTCAATGTTTTGATCCCTGAGCCACTTAGTTATCACTTTTGCCTTATGCCAAGGTGCTCCATCATGCTGGAAAAGGCATTGTTTGTCACCAAACTGCTCTTGGATGGCTGGGAGAAGTTGCTCTTGGATGATGTTTTGGTTCCATTCTGTATTCATGGCTATGTTCTTAGGCAAAATTGTGAGTGAGCCGACTCCCTTGGCATCCGCACACATGAATGGTCTCAGGATGCTTTACTGTTGGCATGACACAGGAGTGATGGTAGCGCTCAACTTTGCTTCTCCAGACATGTTTTTTCAGATGCCCCAAACAATCTTGGGCACCCTAAAGCCTTCTTCACAACTATTGAACCTCTCTCCTTGAATTTCTTGATGATCCGATAAATGGTTGATTTAGGTGCAATCTTACTAGCAGCAATATCCTTGCATGTGAAGCCCTTTTTGTGCAAAGCAATGATGACTGCACCTGTTTCCTTGCAGACAATCATGGTTAACAGAGGAAGAACAATGATTTCAAGCACCACCCTCCTTTAAAAGCTTCCAGTCTGTTATTCTAAACCAATCACCATGACAGAGTGATCTCCAGCCTTGTCCTCGTCAACACTGTCACCTTTGTTAATGAAAGAATCACTGACCTATGTCAGCTGGTACTTTTGTGGCAGGGCTGAAATGCAGTGGAAATTTTGTTTTTGGGATAAAGTTCATTGTCATGGCACAGAGGGACTTTAAAATTAATTGCAATTCATCTGATTACTCTTAATGACATTCTGGAGTATATGCAAATTGCCATCATAAAAACTGAGACAGCAGACTTTGTGAAAAATAATATTTGTGTCATTCTCAAAACTTTTGGCCATGACTGTACCATTCAATACCATTTTGAGGCAATTGATTATACACAAATACGTCTCCACACAAAATTTCACTCTTGCATGGTTTCTTCTGATTCTACACTATCCACATTCCTATTATTCTTTCTTGCACTAGTTACTTTATATTCTGCTAACATGCTGCTTGTGCTTCCCTCTCAAAGTTATCAAAACTTTCACGCAATGAATCTAAAGAGTGGTCTCAGGAATTTACTAAGGCTGGGTACACACTACAGAAAATTTCTTCAGATGTGACATCTTTAACGATTTTACTAATGACAGGGCAAAAAAAAAGTGCACACACACTATACACATTTTACAAGATTTACCTACAGATCTGTGCTCATCATCTCTCATAACCATTGGCTGAAAGGATTGTGACTCCGCACACTGCATAGAGATCTAAGGAAACTGCTGGCCGTGAGTGCATATATACTGCAAAATTGGAACGACATTGTTCCATCGTTGAACAAGATTTTTAGTTCAATTTAAAAATCAAATGAAATGAGCTTTGGAACGATAATCGTTCATCGTTGCTGCGAACACACTAATGCGATATCGAGCCGAACGCTTGTTTATTGTGTGATTGTCCCAATAATCGGCTAAAAATCCTGTAGTATGTACCCAGCCTAATTCTACAGCAACCTTATGATCAGTGGTTGTGGATAGCAGTGATTTGCTTATTGTGTTAAATCTTGAAAGAATGGTGTTCCAAAAATGACAGAGCACTGCTATTTCCAGCAAATCCATTGTTTAAGACAAGGTGTCAGCTTCATGTCTTATAGCTGCAGTTTGTTGATTATCATCAGCAATTTCATCAAATGTATCTTGACTGTTTTTGTATACTTTGGTTAAGGCAGCAGTTGCACCTGCACGAGCAGACCATCTTGTTGGCGCCTTTATTAAAACTGGTTACTAGGAGGTGAGAGTTCCTTTTTGAAGGGATGTTGTGCAGAAACCTCTGAGATCCAGTCCGCCGTGTGATTGCGTGTGTGAAGAGTTGTGACCAGACATGCTGTAGAACCACTGTACCCAGAAACACTAGGTATGTGACTGACATTTTATTGCTGCAACTTTTATGATCAAGTGCTGGAGGAGTTGGAGTGAAATGAGTATTGCAACTGTGATGATCTGTGCAGGAGGAGAAGTATGGCTATTAGTACATCCAATTCATGGTAACTTTCAAATTCTGTTTCTTTGTTATGCTTTATGCGCTGGAGGAGAGATGTGCAAATATAAACATGTTACGTTTTTAAAATTATCTTATAGACTTCATTTATACCCCGCACTCAGGGCCGCCGAGAGGGGGGGGGAGCGGGTACATTTTACCCGGGCCCGGCCATGCCAGGGGGCCCGGGGCCGGGGGCCCTCTCCGCTAATTAAATTTTTTTCTTTTTTTATAATTTTCTTTTTTGCGATTTTTATTTTTTTTATTTTTTTTCCCGCGGGGGGGGGGGGGGGGGGGGGGGGGGGTTATTCGTTGGTGGGGGGAGCTTTAAGAAAAAAAGAAAAAGAAAAAAAACGATACTCACGTGATCGCGCGGCGCCGTGTCCCTCCTCTCCTCTTCTCCATTCACACTGACTGCCGGGCGTGACGTCATCAAGTCACGCCCGTCAGTCAGTGAGGAACGCTGCAGCCAGCATGAAGAAAGAAGACAGAAGAGGAGATAGAAGAAAAGAAAGGAAAGAAGTTGACAGAAGAGAAGAAAAGAAAGGAAAGAAGTTGACAAAAGGTAAGTAAAGAAACGGAGAGGCAAGGGGAGGAAAACAGAGATGGACAGTACTATAAAGAAAGGGGAGAGAAAAACAGAGGAGGGAAAAAAAGCAGAGAGCCACAGAGGAATTAAAAAAAAAGTGGGAAAGAGGAACAGAGGAGAAAAAAAAGGAGAGAGGAACAGAGGAGAAAAAAAAGTGGGAAAGAGGAACAGAGGAGGAAAAAAAAGTGGGAGAGAGGAACAAAGGAGAAAAAAAAGTGGGAAAGAGGAACAGAGGAGAAAAAAAAGGAGAGAGGAACAGAGGAGAAAAAAAGTGGGAAAGAGGAACAGAGGAGGAAAAAAAAGTGGGAGAGAGGAACAAAGGAGAAAAAAAAGTGGGAAAGAGGAACAGAGGAGGAAAAAAAGTGGGGAAAGAGGAACAGAGGAGGGAAAAAAAGTGGGAGAGAGGAACAGATGAGAAAAAAAAGTAGGAAAGAGGAAGAGTGGAGGAAAAAATAGTGGGAAAGAGGAACAGAGGAGAAAAAAAAGTGGGAAAGAGGAACAGATGAGGAAAAAAAGTGGGAAAGAGGAACAGAGGAGAAAAAAAAGGAGAGAGGAACAGAGGAGAAAAAAATGTGGGAAAGAGGAACAGTGGAGGAAAAAAAGGAGAGAGGAACAGATGAGAAAAAAAGTAGGAAAGAGGAAGAGTGGAGGAAAAAATAGTGGGAAAGAGGAACAGAGGAGAAAAAAAAGTGGGAAAGAGGAACAGATGAGGAAAAAAAGTGGGAAAGAGGAACAGAGGAGAAAAAAAGGAGAGAGGAACAGAGGAGAAAAAAAGTGGGAAAGAGGAACAGAGGAGGAAAAAAAAGTGGGAGAGAGGAACAAAGGAGAAAAAAAAGTGGGAAAGAGGAACAGAGGAGGAAAAAAGTGGGAAAGAGGAACAGAGGAGGGAAAAAAAGTGGGAGAGAGGAACAGATGAGAAAAAAAAGTGGGAAAGAGGAACAGTGGAGGAAAAAATAGTGGGAAAGAGGAACAGAGGAGAAAAAAAAGTGGGAAAGAGGAACAGATGAGGAAAAAAAGTGGGAAAGAGGAACAGAGGAGGAAAAAAAAAGTGGGAAAGAGGAACAGTGGAGGAAAAAATAGTGGGAAAGAGGAACAGAGGAGAAAAAAAAAGTGGGAAGGAGGAAAAAAAAAGTGGGAGAGAGGAACAGAGGAGAAAAAAAGTGGGAGAGAGGAACAGAGGAGAAAAAAAGTGGGAAAGAGGAACAGAGGAGGAAAAAAAGTGGGAAAGAGGAACAGAGGAGGAAAAAAAAGTGGTAGAGAGGAACAGAGGAGAAAAAAAAGTGGGAAAGAGCAACAGAGGAAAAGAAAAAAAAGTGGGAGAGAAACAGGAGAAAAAAAAGTGGGAAAGAGGAACAGAGGAGGAAAAAAAGTGGGAAAGAGGAACAGTGGAGGAAAAAAAGGAGAGAGGAACAGAGGAGAAAAAAAGTTTTGGGGGCTATTGAATGTTGGGGTGAGTTTAGGGAGAATGAGGTCTATTTATTAAATGTGACTGAATTATTTAATGGCAGTGATGGTTGCAAGAAATAGGTACTGCTGGGGCTGTTTGCAGGAAGTTTATTTATTAAATGTGAATAGTATTATTTTAATGTTGGGGCTGGAGGAAGGCCTAATTATTAATTGTGGGTGCTATTGATTTAACGCCGGGGCTGGCTGTAATTTTCTAAATGTAGCCATTTTTTTTTCAAAATAGGTCCTTCAACATTCCTGGATCCGGACAAGCCACAACTAAAGAAACCAGCAGCCACAGGTGGAGAAAGTGAGAAGAACAGGTAGGAGAGAGCAGCACAGTGTGTGAAATGTTGTGATTCTAGTAGGGACAATACCAATTTTTGGTGAATGTTGTGCCCAATGTAAGGTGTAGGCCAAGACTGAACTGTTTGTGTACACACTGCATTGTTTGTATACTACACTGTGGTGGTAGATGTCCTGAAAGTCAGGAGTGCTTGAACATATGTGACGCTCCGGCGAATTGAGAGCCTAGTGGTTTTTATGTTAGCCACGCCCCAATGGCACGTTTGCCACGCCCCCAAATGCATGACCACACCTCCCCAAATTTTTGCACTGCCGTTTGGCTAGCCACGCCCCTGAATGTATGATCATACACCTAAATTGTTTTGCGCCGCCGTAAGGCGGCGCAAAAAAATTTTGGGGCTTACTTGAATATGAGGGGGGCCCCATGAATTTGTTGTACCCGGGCCCTGAATTCTTCTTGGCAGCCCTGCGGGCCGCACTACTTGTCCACTACACAGGTTTCTAAGCACCTGTGTATTTGGGGACCTTTTGGTTGCGCAACCATGTCATAGCCAGAGATAAAGAGGGGAAGGCATGCTCCCCCCATGATTGCTCGCTGTTTCAAGACTGGAGACTAGACATAGAAATAATTATATTTTAATAAAAAGATTTTTTCCAAGAATCTACAATGTGTACTTTTTATTACTCACGTTTTCAGATGAAAATATTTATTTTCCACTCACTGCTGGCTGTTATAATCAGTCCCACTTTCTGCTATGGCTGTGCACTCAGTCTCCATCACTCCTTCCTTAGACGATGTCACTCAATGCACAGCCCCCCTCCATTCCCTGCACGTTGCACAGCCAGTGCAAGCACACTGAGCCTGCGCTAGTTGTCCCAGTGCATCAGGTACGGCACATAGAGGTACAATCAGAATGCAGATCACCAACTTACAAGTGATCTGACAGGCGGTAAGGGATTCTGAGTGCCCCCACCACCTGTCACCTGCCCCGTGTGCCCTACATTATGCATAATGACATGTTATATGAACTTGGGTATACTATAATCATTTTGAAATTCACATACTCCATTTCAGTTCATTCAATTGAACAAAGAACACAAATACTGAGAATTGCATTTGACATACAGAAGACATTTGACATATAGAAGAGGAATTGTACTGTGCAGTTGGACAATGTTGAAAAATAGAGGTATTTCCAGGGACAAACTTTTAACACGTGTGACTGTCCCTGGAATGTACGGCCACCTGACAGATAGCTGAGTGTGCAGAAACCTCAAACACATAGGAAGTATATGTTTAACTGTATGGCTTGAGAAAATTCTATTGCTCCGAGCTGCCACTAGAGGAAGTAATGCCTGGTTTAAAAAGGAAGTCTTTCCTGGGACATATAAAATTTCAGTGATTCTGACTCATTCAAAAGGTTAAATCCTGTCTAGGGGAGGATGCAGGAGGGGACAGTACAGGAGTCGTATGGATGATAACTCAGAGTAGCCATATTGTGTATAAAACAGTGTGGTACAGACTTTTTACAGCAAAACAGTAGACCACCAAATCCAGGACCTGATTTTCACAGACCAGCTGGGCTTCAACACATCAAAAGAGATTTCGTAATCAACAGAGACAGAGATCTGCAAGTGAGTCCTGTAAATGCAATATGAGTTAGTCCATAAGGACCAAATCACAATACTTTAGAGATAAATTATCAGCCCTTTCAGCATTCCCCAGTATCAAAAGGTACTGTTGTGGTCAGGGGCAGGGAGGCATCTGCCCCCTGGGCCAGTCCCATAGTGGAATACCTTGGGCTGGGTCCTCCGGTCACCTGCATTTTTTCCCTTTAAAATAGGCTTCCAAGTCGAGTCTTGAGCCCCCGGGCTAAAGTTTGCCAGCCCTTCTTTGGTTGCGGTTATATTAAGGGATCATTCAGAAAATACACAAAGTATGTGGGAATGGCTTATTTTAAGCTGTATGCACCTATTTAACTCCCGACTGTTAAGTGCCCCAATCCTACCTTTAGAAGGACGCATCTTTAAACACTGATAATTTTCATTTCAGATGTGCATAAAAAAACTCTTTTATTAAACATTACAACACACATATTTATCAAATGTGTTTTCTCAACATGTGAAAGATCTCTAACATGCAGAAATTTCCACAGTGATCTCTGTTTCAGAGAATGAACAAAGTTCTAAACTGCATTTTACTGCATGTCCAAAAATGCAGCAAAAACAAATGTATGGTTTTATTTTTATTATTGGATGGAATTAATGGGGCATATTCAATTAGCTTTTCGGTCTACGATTATGCACAGCTGCGCGTGTAAAGTGACAATACGGTACCGCAACATCGCGGATTCCCTTCGTAACCCTATGGGGTGCTCACGAAAATCTGCGATGTCGGGACTCGTGCAGACGCGCATAATCGCGGACTGAACAGCTAATTGAATATGCCCCAAAATGTCACCCGCGCTGCCACATTCACATCTCAGCTGCATCTATGGCAACTTCCATGTTCTTATTACTACTTTCATTTTTCCATTCTGTGCTAATGCACTTTCTTTTGGGTACTATGAAATATGTATTGATGGGTGGAGATTAAATTCAGCGCATGTTTCCGGAACAGTCCACGGGGACACATCGCCCCTATATTGTGATTATTGACATGATAATTGGATGAAAAAACTGTAGTTTGTGTGTGCCCAGTTTAACTAATCAGATTCCATCACGTCCACTGTCTGGAATTGCCTTCCAGATTAAGTTGCCACTAAGGTGTTGATTTTGGGACTGACCCTAACATCTCATAGGTTAAAGTAATTTTAATACATTTTGCAACAGGTTCTGCAAAAACCTTATTTAGATCAGCTAAATAAGCAGGGAAGATCACCGGATACTGGCATCAAGATAGTGTCCCCTTTCAATAGCCTCTTATCTTTAATTGTGTCAGACAGATTAGGACTGGCGGAAGGCCTGGCAAAGGGCACTGTGTTACCTGGGCGCCTTGCCAGCTACCCTTAACTGATTTTGTTTTTCTAGGGGCGAATGCAGTTCCACTTTACTAGGCATTGGGGTCGGAATGAATGGCATCTGCGCCAATACAAGTCAGAGGGCACAGCACAACCCAGCACCGGCCCCGGGTACAGATAACCATTGAGAGATCTTTTTGTGTCTTTTTTCCAGATCAGCCAGAATGTCACCAACTTGCTGCCGTCTTGCCATTTTTGCCATCCTTGCAAGCATCTCCCTCATTAAATGTCAAAATTTCAATATGTTCAAGGAGAAACACATTGTTCAAGACCAAGACAGCATCAATTGCAACATAACCATTGAAAACCGCAACCTCAATAAGAATTCTTGCCGATATCGTAACACTTTCATCCATGATACAGATGCAAGAAAAGTCCGTCAGATGTGCTCACAGTATGTGACTTCTACTGTTGTGGCCAGTGATGGAGCATTTAAACTAACCGATTGCGCCTGGCTAAAATCGCCATCCTCAACGAGCTGTTCCTACAAGCAAACAGGAGTGACGGGCATAATATATGTCACCTGTGAGAGACATGTACCCGTGCACTTCGTTAAATACGAAAAAAGTTTCTGTGCATCATGGTCTCCCTCTGCATGGAAGCTGGCTCTTCTTATTCTCCTTAGGGTAGTTCTATAGAAACACTTACTTTTTTTTATTGTTTTTCAGAATGAAGCCATCTTCTTAAAACATTAAAGGGAGAAGAAAGGGAATCTTGTGTCAAAAATGAATATGGTGCTATCTAATATGTTAAAGTATACTTTAATGCAGTGTTTCCCAAACCCAGTCCTCAGGTACCCTTAATAGTGCAGGTTTTACAGGTAACAAGTGACATAATTAGCATCACCTGTGCATCTGTTACAATGTGTCAGTCAGTAATGACTACACCTGTGCTCCAGCAAAGAGATATGGAAAACATGCACTGTTAGGGGGACCTGAAGACTGGGTTTGAGAAACACTGCTGTAATGGCAGGAAATGTTACTAATTGTAAAACAGTACAAAGTAACAAATAGTAATATGTTATAGCAGGTAGATCATTTTTTCTTCTTAACCCTTTGTAAGTAAAGTTTAATTATTATATTTCATAGGGACACAAAAGAAATCGCATCTCAGCTGCATCCATGGTAACTTCCATGTTCTTATTACTACTTTCATTTTTCATTCTGTGCTAATGCACTTTCATTTGGGTACTATGAAATATGTATTCATGGGGAGATATTAAATTCAGCTCGTGTATCCGGAACAGTCAACCATTGCGTCTATGTTGGAGCTGAAATCTCTGCTCATTTGTTGGTGTGAAGAAAATTGAGCAGGGATTCCTTACCATAATGGTTGGCAATGTGCGCAGCCGATCATAGAGGTATCGTCTGTCAGCACCTCACGGCTAATTAAATATACACCATGGTGACCAGTTTGTTTAAAATCCCAACACTACATTGATTACACTACACTGACTTCAACAGACCATTACATTCTCATAATATTATCTCAGCACATGAGATACAAATATGAAGTATAGCATGAGAGGTTCCAAAAAATCTATCTGGTGCAGGTGTAATCCACAGCCCTAGTGTCTGATGCAGAGTTTGGAGCAAAGCAAAAAAAAAGGAGTAAATTTGCTCCTGGACAAACACAAAAGGTACAAATGAATTTAGTTTTTTTTGCACGCAAGGGAAATACTGGCTGCTTTTTCATATAACACACAAATATAGCTTTATTTTTACACTGAAATTTAAAGTTTATCTAGGACATGCTCTACCCCAACTATAAATCTGTCCCTGCATTTTAAATGTACCTCCCCTTCAATGCAACATGGTTTTGCCAAGGTGCTAAGTTACTCCTTTATTTGCTTTGCTTCTAACTCAGCATCAGGCCCATTTAAATATATTTGCCAATAGTCAGTTAACAAGCCATGAAAACTTGGACATCACTGGGTTGAACATGTCTTTGTTTGGCAATTATATATTTCAAAGTGATTTTGTAATACAATTACAAAATCGCAATACAATTTTTTGTTTATTATCCTTGATGCTTCGTACAACCTAATATACTTATATTTCCATATTGATATTGTTGAGTGTTATTAATTGTAGTCTATCATTTTCAGTTTTTTAGTTAATTTTAGTTCTGAAGGCCTATTTTGTTATACTACACAAATTGCTAATTCTGCTTACATAGAGTGATACTGTATTCCTGAATTCAATATAGAATGTATTCTTTTCACTGCATGTGTCTATTGATATTTACTTTCTATATTTATTTTGGTATGAATATTTAGGCTAGATAATTTTTAATAGAATCAGAAGGTCTCAACCCTTGCATCTCGAGGTGCTTTGCCAGGAGCTACTCTCTGTCTTAAGGGCGGTGAGGCGTTCTCAGGAAGAATATATTTAAAGAGTCCCCATAGATATGTAGGTATAGCTGTATTGTCTATAGCCCTCAGTACATCTCACAGGGACAGGCATCGAAAGGGAATGTCTGAGGGGTTGGATAATCTGCTTAGATGGCACGATTCCAGTCTGCTCATCTGAGCGTGTGACCGTTAAAATAGACTGTTAGTGCTGTTAACAATATTAGGGAGACCACAGTTGGGTGGTAGATTGGAACCTGATATTATCTCCCAAATGAGTACGCAGTGGGGCCGGTGCATGCACAGTGAGGCCCATTTTGGGCTTTCAATTCTGGAATTAAAAACTCAAATAAATGAGGCTTCGGAAGAGCATAGAAGGGGCACCTGTAGCTAATGGATCAGTAGTGCCAGCCCCCTTTTCACCAATGGGCACCATAGCAACCACATGTGGAACTGCTGCCAGAACTGCCCAACAGGTTATGAGTTATGGCTGAGGTCTACTTAATGGTCAAATGGCTACCGGTTACCCACTCCTACCTCTCCCATTTGCCTCTTGGAGCTCAGGCTCAGGATTTTGTCCTTCAACTCCGAAATACTATTTTTATTCCATTTTGATTTTGTATTTTGATGAATAATTTGTATATCCAATATCTGTAAGACCTCTATTTTCAAGTGAACTCATTTGATGGCAATATAATTTAGCCGTATTACAATAAAAAACTTTTTGACCCCAAAAAACATACTGGCCTGATGACTATTTTTAACTGTTTCTATTACTTTATCTGAAAGGGTATAAAAGTAAATAATGGATCCATAGCAATAGACAAGACATATATACGTAATGCAGAACCAGGTAAATGATGTTGTGCAGTTTAGTTTATTTTGAAAAGCAGAGATATTTTCATGATAAAAACAAGGATCGTCCCAGGAAATTCGAGACAGCTTACAATGACAGTAGGATGTGTACTCCCACTTTGTACGGTATTCTGGAATATATTAATAATATATTGAAATAATTGAGAGACCCCCAAACATATGATCAGGTTTAGCACAGTATATACCTTTCATCAGAGATGGACCGTCTTACATCTACTTATTACATGTGCAGGGACTGAAAAGATGAAAAGATTGTAAATAATAAGTTTTAAAAAGCAGACCCAGCAGGAGCGAGATAAACTGATAAGTGGGCTGGATGTGGGCAAATGTGTGAGCTGCAAAATCTATATTTAAATGATAATAATACTCAGATTCAGATCCAGCACACTAGGCTAATGCTCCATCTAAATTGGTCAAGAAGCAAAATTGGCCATCTGCTAATTAGTATTTTTGCTGCTCTGTCCTTAAATGCCTTTACGCTAGACCAGAGACATTGAGGCTCTTTTCCAAATCCTGACCAGAGCCCGCTGTTAGTAACAGCTCTACACAAGTTAGGCTAGGTACACACTGAAGAATTTTGCAACGTTTTATCTCAAACGATTGTACCTACGACTGAAGGTCCAATCAGTCTGGCGATTCATGCATACACAATGACAAAATTTACCTTCAGATCTGTGCTCTTCATCTGGTCCTTCATGTGGTCCTCTAGTCTTCAGAGAATGACAGCACAATATTTTTTTAATTCTTGTCACACTGATTAAAATGCCTTGTTATAGCTATCCACATGCCCTAATGAATTTTGTTAGCTTCTGTGACTCTGAAACTAAACATTCTGTCTCAGAGCGGACAAATTAAGTATTCCTTCTCAAGCACTTTCTATTTTTATTCATCCGGACATTCATTGCTAGCATCGACTGAAAAGAGCCTGACTCTGTAAACTCTATGGGAATCGTGAGCATGAGTGCATACACACTACATGATCATTAGGTGATTGGTCGGAAAATATTAAACAGTATGACCAACCAAATGAGCTGACAATCCAAACTTTGGAAAGACTTTCGATCATCGTGTCACTATACACAGTAACCCGACTTCCGACTGAACGGTCGTATGTCGGCTGATTTGCCTGATCATTGGACGAAAACGCTCCAGTGTGTAACCAGCCTTACATTTGAATGTACTTCTACAGACTTACAAATGATTACAAAGTTTCCTGTAAACACACAGTGATATGCAGCAGACTGATTCCTGACATATTATTTTACTTATCTCCCATCTCAGTATAAAACTGAATTCTTCATTCATGTGGTTATCTTTCATAGTTCCCTGTATTACGTATTCACACATACGCTATATGGACAAAAGTATTTGGCCACACCTATTAATTATTGAATTGAGGTGTTTCAAGGTGTAAAAAAATCAGGCATCTAGCTATGCAGTCTCCACGTGCAAACATTTGTGATACAAAATGGGTCGTTCTGAAGAGCTCAGTGAGTTCAAGCGTGATACTGCGATAGGATGCCCCCTTTGCAATAAGACGGTTTGTGAAATTTCATCCCTGCTGGATATTCCACAGTCAGCTGTAAGTGATATTATTAGAAAGTGGAAGCGTTGAGGAATAGCAACTCAGCCACGAAGCGGAAGACCACATAAAATCACACAGTGGGGTCAACGACTGCTAAGGCGCATGGTGCGTAAAAGTCGCCAATGCTCTGCTGATTCCATAGCTGAAGAGTTCCAAACTTCCACTGGCATTAATGTAAGCACAAAAACTGTGCGGCGAGAGCTTAATGGAATGGGCTTCCATGGGCGAGCAGCTGCATGCAAGCCTCACATCACCGTCCAATGCCAAGTATCAGATGGAGTGGTGTAAAGCACCTTGACTTTGGACTATGGAGCAGTGGAAACGTGTTCTGTGGAGAGACGAATCACGCTTCTCTGTTTTGCAGTCATATGGGCGAGTCTGAGTTTGGCAGATGCCGGGAGAACGTTACCTGACTAACTGCACTATGCCAACTGTGAAGTTTGGTGAAGGAGGGATAATGGTATGGGGCTGTTTTTCAGTGTTTGGGCTAGGCCCCTTATCTCTAGTGAAGGGAAACCTCAATGCTTCAGCATACCAAGTCATTTTGGACAATGCTATGCTTCCAAATTTGTGACAACAGTTTGGTGATGGTCCTTTTCTATTCCAACATGACAGTGTCCCAGTGCACAAAGCATGGGCTACAAAAACATGGTTTGATGAGTTCGGTGTGGAAGAACTTGACTGGCCTGCATAGAGCCCTGACCTCAACCCCATCGAACAACTTTGGGATGAACTGGAATGGTGATTGCAAGCCAGGCCTTCTCGTCCAACATCAGTGCTTGACCTCATAAATGCTCCACAGAATGAATGAGCACAAATTCCCACAGAAATACTCCAATATCTTGCGGGAAAGCCTTCCAAGAAGACTGGAAGCTGTTAACGCTGCAAAAGGTGAACCAACTCCATATTAAAATATATGTATTTGAATACAATGTTATTACAGTCCCTGTTGGTGTAATAGTCAAGAGTGGGAATACTTTTGTCCATATAGTGTAGTAACATCCTCTTTCCTGCGACTGCCCACTAAAAATGTATTATTTCCAGACCTTCATTAATTCATCTATTGGTGGCCAGAGCATACTGGAAGCTGTACGTCAATTAAAATCAGAGTACCACCGTTATTGAACAGCACTTTTGTTCTTTTCAGTCCTGCTACCCGAAGCCCAGCACACTTACCCGACCGCTGGCAGCTCTTCAGTGCTGCTACAGCCAACCGCCATTCTCCCGATTCCTGTTAAATCTGTTTCTCATATATTGGTTCCCAATCCAGCTTTCCCTATATAAGACACCCCCTCCCTATGTCCTGTGCCTGGAGCTAGATGTGAATTGCTCTTCCCTACTCTGCAACCCGCAGACTATTGCATCTCCACCATTTTAGTGGTTTCTACTCTGCAATCCGCAGACTATTGCATCTCCACCATTCCAGTAGTATCTACTCTGCAATCCGCAGACTATTGCATTTTTACCATTGCAAGTGGTATCTACTCTGCAATCCGCAGACTCTTGCACTTCCACAAATCCGGTGGTATCTATCCTGCCATCCGCAGGCTATCACACCTTCAGTGGCATTTATCCTGCAACTTGCTGACTGTGTTCCTCTCCTATTGTGTTTTCCTCGCAAATCTCACCAAGTACCCCCCAAGAGGGCCGCCACCTGCATAGTAGAGGCAGCTAAGTCCAAACCTCCTTGCGGTGTCACTGGCGAAGGCCATCTGCTACATTAGACTCTGCGCCTCAGCAAGGAGTAGAATCAAACTTGGCAGATCAAGATCCAATTATTCCAGCTACCGTGACAACTTTTTAATATATTGTTAACACTTGTGCCTTGTGTACCTGACATGAATGAGAGCAGTATATATTGGGCTTGTACATATTGTTTAAATGAGCTAAACGTAGCATAATGGGGGCTGGGAATAGCAGCAATGAACACCAATTTTATTACACAGTAATTTAAAAAAAATATTCTAACTATCTGGTTGAACACATAGAAATGCAGAAATATTGAGGATGTTATATATATGCCTTTAGAGTCTGGATTTATTATGTAGCTAGATCATTAAGATTTGTTCAGAATCAGTTGATTTCTGCTTTGTCGTTGTTATTTCCTCCTAATTTGAAAGTGGTCATTAGCAGATAATACGTTTCTTTAAACCACTGTAAACTTCCACTTAAGCACCTAGGACCTTATGCAGGATTACACATAATTGTGTCCTAAATGTACACATAATGGGCCTGAATCATCAAGGCACGTATCAGCCGATATTGAGCGTATCGTACGCAAAATCACTCTGCACATGCCCAGAACTTGCAGAAATGTCTGTGAATGTGAACACAGTCCTGTTCTGTGTGCCAGCGAGCACAAAGGACACTTATTACAGCCTACGATTTCAGGGAGTGTACATGGCAGGGAAAGGACGTTTTGCCGTAGTGAATGTACAGTATGGGCGTGCCAAACTGGAGCGCACGCAGCCACATTAGATTCAAGCTTTGGGCATCTCAAAGTTTTTTTTTTCTGCTGTATCTCTTGCTCCAGCTAAAGAGCTAGTCTAAGTCCTGATCAGTAGTGATGACAGTCTATTATGCATGCTATAACTAGAGATGCTCGGGCTCGATTTTCAGAAAACTGAGCATACCCGAACATAGCCAATCCGAGTACCGAGCTCTTTCGTGTGCCCTCGGAACTGATAATGAGGCAAAACGGCATTGTCGTGTCGTTGGATCTTGCGAGTTTTGGATTCTATAAGTACCGCCTTCCACGGAGATCCAGCACCATTTCACAAAGAGACACAGAAGGGGTAGCAGGGTTTTTGCCAGTCTCCAGTGCAGTTGGGCAGCGTCATAAGTAGAACAGAAAGAGGAGGGGTGGCAGTCTCCAGTGACATTCTACAGAGATATAGCTCACATCGAAACAGGAGAGGTGGTAGTGTTCACTGCTGAAAGTAAAATAATAGGGCTGGCAGTGTTCTTAAAAGTCATCAGTCACATTCTATTTGTCACACATTGCACCAGCTACCTTTCATTCTGGTCACTGTTCTTACCTGTTTCCCTTGGTTCTCACTCCCTGCATGCACTTGCTGGTCTGAACTGAGCATGCACACACCTGGGGCCTGATTCATTAAGGATCTTAAATGAAGAAGTTTTTTTATTTAAGTCTCCTGGACAAATCCATGTTACAATGCAAGGGGTGCAAATTAGTTTTCTGTTTTGCACATAAGTTAAATACTGTCTGTTTATTCATGTAGCACACAGATATCAACTTTAAATTTCAGTGTACAAATAAGCTATCAAGTATTTGTGTGCTACATGAAAAAACAGTCAGTATTTAACTTATGTGCAAAACAGAAAACTAATTTGCACGCCTTGCACTGTAACATGGTTTTGTCCAGGAGACTTAAATAAGAAACTTCTTAATTTAAGATCCTTAATGAATCAGGCCCCTGGTCTTTTCAAAATGTCCTGCATTCTCTTGATTAGCTTATTGCCTGTCAGCTCTGTTTAAAGCACCTGTGTGGGGAAACTAGGTATTAATATCACCTCAACCAGTCTGCACCTCGTTTCTCACAAACTGTGGATTATAAAAACATATACTTTTTCTAGCCCTCTGGTTCCTCATATTTGTCAGTCATATTTAAGCTTGTATATATTCTATTTGAAAGTAGTTAAAATGTCTGCCAGCATGTTTTCTTATCTTGCAGACTAGTCCATTGTTTCAGTCTAGGCAAAAGGATTATTATCCACCAGTTCCTGTACAAATGTACATCACATGAATGTCTCTTGTCTTTGTTTAGCTGTGGGTCTGTGTGTGCTAGCATAGGGAAAAGGTCAACAGATAGATCTAGATGTTTAATTACAGAGAACTGCATTGTGTATTTAAATTTAATGTGCCTGGTTTGTGACCTCACTTGTTTAAACAACTTCTGCTGTATAGCCACAGAACAATACCTGTCCCTAATTAAATCAAGAGTGGTGTGACTGGTTCACTATTAAATAACTTTTAGTAAAAATTTATTTAAAGCAAATAGCGCAGGGCACTTATTTATGTAATTGCATGTGCACTTATTTTTGATATTGTGTATATTGTGAGATAGGAAATCGTTATTTCTGATACCAGGGGAAGAAATTTGTCTCTTTTTTAACCTTGCTATAGGATATGCCTATTTCTGATGTATATATCTGATACAATGAGCCTGTGTTTACCAAGCCTTTAGTGTATTGTGATGTGGGGAAGTGGCTTGTTTTTTTTGTTGTTCTGTGGGAATGGGTATCCGGCGACTGTCTGAAGTATTCATGCCAGTCATACCTTTTGACCTTCTAGTGAGTCTCCTGCCTCTGAAATAAGATCCAGGAAATCACAGCAAGGTTTTTAAGAATTTCATAGCTAAGTATAAATATTAGTGGCTTTGCAATGCAAGTAAATCCATGTTTGTGGAAATAGAGTACATCCTGATTCTAAAAATTGACTATTTCGGAACTGTATAAAAGATGAGCTGTGTGAGCATGTAATGTATCATTCTGATGTTCCATCTGACCTGACCACTGATACCTTAAATCAGTGGGACTGTCCTTGTCAGGACACTTGAGCAATAAACATCACTCTGCTTCAATGACCTGCTTGACAACTTCTTCAATATTGCTGTAATCCCGTGACCTGCTGATTAGACCCTAAATCTAATCCGTTCTCCGGCTGATTCTAAGGTTTGGACCCAAGCTTTTCCAGTACCACCGCTCTGCCTGCTACCTGCAGCTCTGGTCAGTGTGATAGGCCAGGGAGGATCCATCCGCAACAACCCGGATCCATAGTAAGAGGTCCGGAGTTACCAGCCCAAGTGTACCAGCACAGGAGTACACTAGCAGTGGCAGTTACCCAGAAGGAACGTGGTTCTGAGTGCCATAAAGGAGCTCAGTGGTGGCAGCATTATAAGCCCCTCCTACTGCGGCAAGAGGGTGCATTTGGGATAACAAAAGGGAACAGTGGCAAAGTAAGCCCAGCCGGTTTCCAGAAACAACAGACAGGGTGGCATAGGTGGTCCATCCTGTCACAAGTGGCTTATCTGATATCCCTTTATCTGTATCTTTAGCTGTGAAAAGGTAAACACAGAAAAGGACCAATCAGGCAGGTCCTTAAATTCCTAAGGAGGTAATTTTTGCCTTTAAAAACCAGCTCCAGAGAACAGCAAATTGGCATTCATTACCAAGTGATAGCTGAAGTCAGGCTGGCGTTGAGATATAAATCTCTGCCCCTGACAGGAAAGGGACAATCGGTCCTTGGAGTACTGCCATTGCCCTGATCTACCTCTCCAGGTCTTGGGGAGCTGTGTGTCCGCCGAAAGCAGAGTGACAGTGACTCAGGGCCGCTACCTTTGCTGGTAGCCTTAAAGGAGAGAGGGGGAGAAGCTTGGATTGATAAGACAGCAGTCCCTGAAAGTGACAAGGTGACTGGTGAGGTGTTTTCATTATACCCTGTATGTTGTCTGTGCCAGACTGTAGTGTTTCAAGTTATTATTTAAATATGTTAATTGCTGTTTGGTGCTACCATTTTGTTAAATAAACTTATTTGTTTTATTTCGGATATTTGCCTGGGTGATTTTGAACTTTGTGTAGGTTCCCGGGTAGGCCAGCTGTGCGGCGCAGAAGGTTACGTTAAACCCAGTATCCTTACAACTTGCTTCTCTACTAACAGTGGCGCACGCAGGGGGGGTTTCTGAGTCTCCAGAAACCCCTCCCCCTGCGCTAACTAAGTGCCCACCATAGCGGCACTGTACTATACAGCAGCCGCGGCGCTGTCAAAGAAGCGTCCGAACGCTTCTTTGACAGTGCCGCGGCTGCTGTATAGTACAGTGCTGCCGAAACTGAGCTGCTGTGCATGAGCGGGCGCATGCGCAGCAGCTCTCTCGTGTTTTGGGGGTTTTTTTTGTTTTTTTGGTCAGGGGGGTCCCCCCCCCTGACAATCCTGCGTGCGCCCCTGACTAAGGTGCCAAATCTTCAAGTCTTCAAGTTACCTAGAATGTATCTTCTTCATCTCAATGTTTACTTACTCCTCAAAAGTTTGAAGGTGATCCTAAACTTTGTCGATGGTTTTTGGACCAATATTCAATTCAGTTTGAGCTACTCCCACAAAAGTTTCCCACTGACTGCACTAAAGTGGCTTACATCATATCGCACCTCTCTGGACAAGCTCTTGCGTGGGCTCCCCTCTGTGTGAGAGAAACGATTCTTTATTGCAGGACTGTGCTGCATTTACTGCAACCTTCAGAAAAAATTTTGATCAGCTGCTTCCAGTTTACTCAGACTCCGACAGGGTTCCCGTACCCTTACTCAAGACATTATTCAGTTCCGTACACTTTCATCCGAGCTGCAATGGAATAATGAAGCCCTCGTGGGAACATTCTGACAAGGGCTGGCTGACCGAATTAAAGATGTTTTAGCTTTGCAGGAACTGCCTACTACCCTAGACGCTCTGATCTCATTATGCCACCGAGATAACATCCGATGTCGAGAGAGGGCTTCAGAGAAAGAACCTTCTCGGCAGAATCCTGTGTTAACGGTCACCCAGAGCCTACCCTCTAGTGCCACAGAAGAGCCTATGCAGTTACGGTGCTCTAGGCTCTGTCCTGAAGGAAGATGGGGGAGAATTTCTAGTGGACTTTGTCTCTATTGTGCTGAACCCGGGCATCGCTTGGTCTCATGCTCTAAATGCCAGGGAAATGCCAAACCCTAATTTGTGATCGAGAGGTCAGATTGGGGAGTTTCAAGTCCTCTCTAGAATTAGTAATTTGTCTGCTTGTTTAATTCCCCTTACACTTCATGGTCCCAGGAAATCTAAAAAACTGCCCTACAGGACTCTGGGGTAGCCGAGAATTTTATTTCTTCCGATCTAGTGGAATTCATGTCACTCCCTACCACGTTACTATCTATCCCAGTGGTGCTCACAGCCATGATGGGAGTCAGATTCCTGATGGGAGATTTCTGACATGAACGGGACCATCGTCTCTCCAAGTCAGAGCTCTGCATTTCTAAAAAATATCTTTCTATGTGTTGTCACACACCTCCAGTCCGGTTATCCTTGGTTTACCTTGGCTCTGTCTACATTCTCCTATATTGATTGGCTGTCCGCTCAAGTTCTGTCTTGGGGTCCATACTGTCAGGTTTGCACACGAAGGATGAGTGAGATCCTGCTGTCTCAGCTGGTATTTGCTAGACTCACCCAGAGGCGCTGAGTCTAACAGAGTGGAAGGTATTCACCAGGGATCCCCGCAAGGAGATTTGGGCTTAAGCGGCTTCCATTCTGCAGGTTGCGCCCCTTTAGGGAAGTTCCCATTGAGACAGAACAGAGAGGTGACTATAAGAAGCAACTTGACACTGAGGAGTAAACCCAGTGAAGGGCAGATACATGAGTCCTAGTAGAACACTAGAGAGGAGAAGATGATGAGCCCGAACAGGGTAATCCACGGTGAGGTGGCTAGGCAAAGATCAGCGGTGTACAGGGTATGCAGCAGACGATGAACCACGGCTATTACCACTTGAAGGTGGAACAGATTAGCGGAGGTCAGTGGTGCATGCAGAGTAGATAGCGGGCGTTGATTTAAGCGAGTACCACTAACGAGTGGAACAGGTAGGCAGAGATCAGCGGTGTACAGGTTATGCAGCAGACGGTGAACCACAGTTATTACCACTTGGAGGTGGAACGGATCAGCGGATGTCAGCGGTGCATGCAGAGTAGATAGCAGGGGTAGATACAACGGAGAGAAGTTTTGTGTCTCGGATTCTTCAAAAGAAGCTTTTCCGTTGGTTTCACTGTTCTTGATTTTCCAGTCATGCCGGATCCGCCAAAATCATTGAACTCGACTCTCTGTGTTATTGGTGGCCCTCTCTGGAGCAGGCTGTAGCTCAGGAACAGAGACAGTAGCTGACGACTCGGAACTGGAGGCAGCGGCTGTAGACTCGGAACTGGAAACAGCGGCTGAAGACCCGGAACTGGAGGCAGTGGCTGAAGACTCGGAACTGGAGGCAGCGGCTGAAGACTCGGGTGCAGAGGCTGTGGCAGGAGACTCGGGTGCAGAGGCTGTGGCAGGAGACTCGGGTGCAGAGGCTGAGGCAGGAGACTTGGGTGCAGAGGCTACTGCAGGAGACTCGGTGCAGAGGCTTCGGCAGGAGACTCAGGACCAGACACAGTGGCAAGAGACTCAGGACCGGACACAGTGGCAAGAGACTCAGGACCGGACACAGCGGCAAGAGACTCAGGACCGGAAACAGTGGCAGGAGACTCAGGACCGGACACAGTGGCAGGAGACTCTGAGCTGAAAGGCAGAGGATGCCACCTTGGAGCTGGAGGCAGATGATGGCACCTCAGAGCTGGTGGCAGAGGATGGCACCTCGGAGCTTGAGGCAGATGATGGCACCTCGGAGCTGGAGGCAGATGATGGCACCTCGGAGCTGGAGGCAGAGGATGGCACCTCGGAGCTGGAGGCAGAGGCTAGCACCTCGGAACAGGTGGCTGGAGCTGGCTCTTCAGGACAGGTGGCTGGAGCTGGCGCTTCAGGACAGGCAGCTGGCGCCTCTGGACTGGTAGCTGGGGTTGGCAGATTGGGCCTCATCTCAGGGAGCAGAACAGGTGAAGCGTAAACAAATCCTGAATGCAAAGAGGAAACAACAGAAGATGGTAGAGTAGACTGTCATGGTCTGCGGAGAGGACGGTCCTGTAGGAAGTGTACATTACTGTCACAGTAGAGACACAATTTGTTAACTATTCTGCACCGCCATTCCTCTTCGGTCAGATGGGGGCGTGGACCACCTGTGAACCGGGAATTTATTACACCATAGTTCTTAGTAAGCTGCAAATTTGTAGAAGCACGATTAAGGGGTGCTGTATGCACAGTTTCAGCAGCAGAGAAGGTTGGTTGAGACAAATCAGCTGCTTCTGCATTAGGAGAGACAGAATCTGACAGTCTCCTGAGTGGGTCCAAAAGTAGAGCAGAAAATTTAGCAATCTGAAAACGTAGCGAGATTATGTCCATTTGTAAAGTCTGTAGCAGTGGCAATTCCAAGATTGGTAAAACAGACATGTTGCAAATAACAAATGAAAATGAATTGGAGAAAAAGGTCCCAGAATAAAAATCTTTCACACGACTCCTAAGCTGTTTTTTTGTAGGCTGGTTATACTGTCACGGTTCAATGCAGGAATACAGCTAAGAAGCCACGAATATGGTGAAAAACACTCAATGTTTATTTGCTGAAGAGTACAAAACAGAAGGATTAATAATGAGCTTGCAGTGAATACCAGGTACACGGCTGATGCAGGTAAGCAGGAGGTAAGGAGAGATCCCAAGCAGCAAGAAAACCAGAAGCACAGCAGAAGGAAGCAACAGCAAAGTAACAACAATAACCAGCAATGTATGCCGGGAGTGACAGGTATAAAAAGGGACATACCCAGGTGCAAGGGAATAATTAATGAGCAAGTTAACCCCTAATACACACAAGGAAGGCACAATAGCAGCACCTCTGGTGAATAGAAGTACAGCCACAATATATGCAACACAATAATAAAGTCCAAAAGGCAGGAGCTGCCAGGCAAAGCAGCATGCAATGCAAGGCTTGCAGGCAGATCCTGACAATAGCTCACCCACAAATAGGAGAAGTGGCAGTTATCAGTGCTAAACAAAAATTCAAATAATAGGGCTGCCAGTGTTCTTAAAAGTCTACAGTCACATTCTACTGTGTCATCAAAATAGATTCACATCAATCCACAGAAGACCAGGAGCACCAAGCAGCTGCTGGCACCAGTCATGATGATAGTAATCCCTCTATGTCATCTGCTAAAGCCTATGTTAAAGTGCATAATGATTTTGAGTCAGGAAACAAAAATGTAAACAAACACCTTTTACTTCAGTAAAGAAAAACACCTGTAATCAAGGCAAAGTTAACTGCAGAAAAAATTAAAATTGGCAACATGCCATTCTACACACGCAGTGGCAAGGAAAGAATCAGGCCTTCGCCTTTTCTCTATGAGTGCTAGTTCTGCAACTGTCACTGAGACATCTTCTTGTACGGTCAGTCATGACGATGCAAGACCTTGTCATTCTGACTCAAAAAGTGGTGTCCAAATACTTTTACGTGTAAAAGCCGAGCTGAAAGAAAACAATAAGGCATTAGAAGAAACTGTATGTTTAGATTCAGAAATGACACAAATCACTGAGGAGAGTCTATCCACAAGTGCTATGTGTAAGCCTGACCTTTTTGATACTGTACTCATAAAAAAGCCTCCTTTTCAGCATTTCTGCAGATGTGTGGATGAGCAGCCCAAGTGTAGCCGGTGATACACAAATTGAGGTTGCCACTTTGGAACTGCAACAGAATGAGGAGTGTATTTGTGTAGCTGACGACGGCGCTAATGAGGATGTTGATGAGGATGATGTTGTTTGTTTAAGTCCTGCACCATTGGAAGCAGTTCTTGCACGTGATAAAAAGAAGGCCATTTTCATGCCTGGGCATAACACCAAAAAATGCACCTCTTATGTGTGGAATTATTTTTACCCAAATCCTGACAACAGTTGTCTAGCCATTTGTAGCGTTTGTAAAGCCACTGTCAGTAGAAGAAGGGACCTTAACCAACTAGGAACCTCATCCATGTTACGCCATTTGAAGCGAGTTCATGGCAAGCTATTGGGA
Organism: Mixophyes fleayi; assembly: GCF_038048845.1. NCBI lineage: Eukaryota > Metazoa > Chordata > Amphibia > Anura > Limnodynastidae > Mixophyes > Mixophyes fleayi. The sequence goes on from NC_134402.1 coordinate 315,594,447, forward strand.
AAATCTGAAACTAAAAACTAACAACAAGCAGTCCAGCACCAGCTAGATCCTTTCTCTCAGCTAGATCCCGGCACCTGCAATCTACACCCACAACACCTTCCTCATCAATATCCTCAATAGCGATCTGAGTTAGTCCTGCATCCAAGTTGCTAAGGCTAGATGACTCCACTATCCAGGATTCCTCAGAAGAATTCTTGAGCGTTAGTTTGGCTGCTGCTGCTGGGGGTGGATCTTCATCCCAGAAGCAGACCAAGAAGAAGATTACTAGTAGTTTACAAGAATTGACTGTTAAACAATCCTTTGCAAGAGGAAGCAAGTATGAAAGTTGTCACCCAGTCGCAAAGCGGATCACAGACGCCATGGCGACTATGCTAGTATTAGATCTGCATCCAATATCCACTGTTAATGCGGCTGGTTTTAGACAGTTAATTGAGGACTTGTGTCCCCGTTACCAAATTCCATCATGACACCCTTTTACTAGAAAAGCAATTCCTCAACTCTAGCAGAAGGTTCCATAAAATGTAATTATTGAGCTACAAAATGCCATTCTACCCACTGTACACTTAACCAGAGATATGTGGACAAGCAGAACTGGGCAAACTAAAGATTATATGACTGTGGCAGCCCATTGGGTTGGTAATTCGCCTTCACCAGCAGGGACAGCAGCAGCATGTACCCAACTACGTCACATTTTTTAGAGGCAGGCTACTCTGTGTATTAGGGGCTTCACTAAGAAGCTTACAGCTGACAATCTGTTACAAAAACTAATAGAACATTTTGACATCTGGTCTGGTCTAAAAGAATTGACCAAAAAACGTGACACCTCTACTGTAACTCCACCTGATCCTACTATCAACATCCAAAGGATGGTGGAGGATTATGTTAATGACAGCATAGAAATAAACACATCAGACAGTCCTTTTACATACTGAGAGGAAAAAAAGGAAATTTGGAGACCAATGTAACCAACTCGCTTTGCACTAGCTAAGCTGCTCACCCTCTTGTGTGTACTCGGAAAGAGTTTTCAGCACACCCGGAAACCTTGTCAGCAATCTGCGTAGGAGGCTACTTCCGCAAAATGTGGAATAGATGATGTTCATAAAAATAAACTACAATTTCACGAGGAAGGCTTTTCCCGGAAAGTACAGAGACGTCTGTAATGAGCGCAGCCAGCGACGATGAATTAATATTGTGTGAGGATGATGTACACATTGATAAGTATGAGGTTGAGGATGATGACAACAACATCTTGCCACAGTAGAGTTCATTAACAGCACTGTTAGCTTAGGTGCCATAAGCGGATTGTTAGCTTGTTTTCTGGGGACCAAACAAACCAAGCACTTCAGCCACAAAAGTGGCACTCCTTGTCGCTGAAGTGCTTGGTTTGTTAAAGTGTCCTTTTTAAGATACAATATAAGGATACTGCTGTGTTCCAATGTTATCTACATTGGTTATATACAGTTGTGTGCTTTGCAAAACTCAAAGACACACATTGATGATTCAGATGACTCGGCACAACATTTTGACATCTATTCTGGTCTACTGTAAATGAATTGATCAGATTTAGTGACACCTTTGCCGTAACTCCAACTGAATCTTCTATCAACTATCAACATCCAAAGAATGGTGGAGGTTTATTATTTATTTTTATTAACGGTATAAAGACAACAGTTTTATTAACAATGAACAACGTTGCTTGCAGAAGTAGTGTGAGCAAGCATGTCTAAATATGCGTGTATATGTATTATTCAAACCTTCCATTTTGCAGCTGTTTCATCAGTATTGCATGAAGTGTTTGTAATCTGCACTTTACGTCAAAGGTACCTAGCTATATTTAAATTTTTGGGGGATTGGGGCCGATTCAAACCACAGTGATGACCTTGCTTTTAGCTGTGAATGTCAATGGCTCTTTTTAGTGCATTGTCTGGAGCAAGATCCGATATACTCATGTCAGAGTGATCACAGCCAATTTGTTGACACATGGTGGATTTACCCTTCTGAAGTTTGTTTTCAATCAGCCTTTCAATTGCTTCTCTCTCGTACGTGTGACCACATACTTTGTTTTTCACTGTTTTTTCATGTAGCACACAAATACTTGATAGCTTATTTGTACACTGAAATTTAAAGTTGATATTTGTGTGCTACATGAAAAAACAGTCAGTATTTAACTTATGTGCAAAACAGAATTCTAATTTGCACCCCTTGCATTTTAACATGGTTTTGTCCAGGAGACTGAAATAAGAAGTTTCTCAAGTTAAGATCCTTAATGAATCAGGCCCGTAGAGTTCATTGACAGTACTGTTGGGCTTAAGTTGGCTAAGCTATTGGTAACTTGTTTTGTGGGGGCCCAAACAAACCAAGCACTTCAGCCACGAGAGTGGCAGTCCTTGCCACTGGAGTGCTTGGTTTGTTAAACTGTACATGTCCTTTTCAATATCTTACATAAGCGTGGGTGGGAGGGCAATTCCATCTTGCATCACTTTTCTTTTTTTTCGGCCACTGCTGTGTGGCAATGTTTCCTAGATGTGCTATGAACTGCCGTGTGTTTGTGTTGTTGCTCTGTCATTTAGCATCCAGCAAACTTGCTGCAGTCCTTGTCCGAAAGAATATGAAAATAATATTGTGACCTGTGATGTGGTCAAAATTGACTGGAAATCACTGGAAATTAGTGTTATTGAGGTTAATAATAATTTAGGAACAAAAAAAGAGCAAAATTATGGGATTTTAACATATTTTAGCAATTTTTCTAAAAAAATCCAGATCCAAAACCAAAACACGAAATTAATCCAGATACAAAACCAAAACTCGGGGGTCAGTGAACATCTTTAGCTATAATATGTGTTTGCAATCATGTGCAACTGTAAAAAATGGATTTTAGAATCAGTAAACATTAACAACATTCTAATAAATGTATTTCATGGGAAAAAATAAGAAAAAACACTTTTTTTTACTGTTTTAACATTAGTGCCTTCATTATTATCAGGTAACAATAATGCAAGATTTTTTTAATTATTTTTCAGTGTGTTCTTTGGCAAATTTAAAATCCATATAGGTATTGCAGGCATTCTGCTGCATCCAGTTTAGTAGAGCACAGCAGACCTGCCATCGATTTCAAAAGCACAAGCATCTTGAGATCCGTGCCTTGCTGAAGTCGGGCGGATGCAAATCCTAAATACGTGCGTATAAGACTGAGTGCAGGCTGCGCTCAGGATACGTGCCCAAAATGCATGCGACAAAACATAATGCAATCGTGTTTAATCTGATTTGTAGATAAAGATAGCTGTGACTCAGCATGGGATGCTAAAAGAGTCAGCATGAAGATAAGTTTAAAGTATATGAAGATTAGAGATGGGCGGGTCCGGTTCTCCGAGAACCGAACCCACCCGAACTTTGGGTATCCGAGTACCGAGCTGAGCAGCTCGGTACTCTCCCGCCCATTCCGAATCCAAATCGAGGCCGAACGTCATTGTGACGTCGTCGGATCTCGGGACTCGGTTCTCGCGATACTTCAACTTTATAAATACACGCCTCCACAGCAATCCATCGCCATTTGACAGAGGGAGAGAGCAGGGTGTAGTCATAGGCTAATTAGAGCAGGGACAGAGAATACCATATTGTTCTTGCAATTGCTCTAACCAAAATCGCTAGTGCAGAGAGGAGGATAGAGGTTTATTATTTTTTCTTCATATTTGGCACTCCCCAGCGCTTTTGGGGTGTCCCCCATAATTGTGCATTAATATTTCTGGCTGTCAAAAGTCATATCTGTCAGCAGTATCTACTAAATAATTTGTAGCACACCTCAGTGTTTTTGGGGTGTCCTCCCTAATTGTGCATTAATATTTCTGGCTGTCAAAAGTCATATCTGTCAGCAGTATCTACTCAATAATTTTTAGCACTCCTCAGTGTTTTTGGGGTGTCCTCCCTAATTGTGCATTAATATTTCTGGCTGTCAAAAGTCATATCTGTCAGCAGTATCTACTAAATAATTTGTAGCACACCTCAGTGTTTTTGGGGTGTCCTCCCTAATTGTGCATTAATATTTCTGGCTGTCAAAAGTCATATCTGTCAGCAGTATCTACTCAATAATTTTTAGCACTCCTCAGTGTTTTTGGGGTGTCCTCCCTAATTGTGCATTAATATTTCTGGCTGTCAAAAGTCATATCTGTCAGCAGTATCTACTCAATAATTTTTAGCACTCCTCAGTGTTTTTGGGGTGTCCTCCCTAATTGTGCATTAATATTTCTGGCTGTCAAAAGTCATATCTGTCAGCAGTATCTACTCAATAATTTTTAGCACTCCTCAGTGTTTTTGGGGTGTCCTCCCTAATTGTGCATTAATATTTCTGGCTGTCAAAAGACATATCTGTCAGCAGTATCTACTCAATAATTTTTAGCACTCCTCAGTGTTTTTGGGGTGTCCTCCCTAATTGTGCATTAATATTTCTGGCTGTCAAAAGTCATAACTGTCAGCAGAATCTACTAAATAATTTTTAGCACTCCCCAGTGGTTTGCGCTCAGAATGGATTCAAAGCAGTCCACATATGATCTAAATGAGCAACCAGGTTCTGTCACCAGTCCTGATGTTAGTGTTCCCAGTACGTCATCTGGCCAAGGCGATGTCAAACAACAGAGTGTTTTCAAATTAGTGCAAAAAACAAAAACCCAAAAAAATTTTACTGTATTGAAGCGAAAAAGAAGTGTAACTGAGCAAAAGTTAAGTGACGATAAAAAAAAAATTGCAAGCATGCCATTCTACACACGCAGTGGCAAAGAGAGAATGAGGCCTTCACCTTTGGCTATTAGTGGCAGATCCCAAAAAGTTACCCAGCCTACAATTGGTGCACAACTACTGTTACGCGTCAAAGCCGAGCTGCAAGATAACAGTGAGGCATTACAGGAGAATATTTGCTCTGATTCACAAATGACAACAATCCCTGTGGAGAGTCCATCCAACAGTGGGATGTCTAATCGTGACCATTCTGTTAGTCTACCCATAAAGAAGGGCCCTTTCAGCAGTTCTGCTGATGTGTGCCTGAACAGCCCGAGTGTAGCCGGTGATACACCAAGTGAGGATGACACTTTGTCTTTAGAAGAGGATGTGGGGGAGATTTGGGTATCCGACGATGAGGATGCGGTTGATTGTGTAAGTCCTGCAGCAGTGTGGCACCAGTGGGAGCAGTTCTGGCATGTGAGGTTCTGGCACCAATATGCACTTTCCAAACACAAGCAGGGATGACGCAGGGGGCAGACCACAACAGTTTGACATCTGGGCTGGTTTGAAGGATTTGTCAAAAAAATGTGTGACCTTGACCATAATTCCAACCAATCCTACTATTAACATGCAAAGGATGGTGGAGGGCCTATCAGGGATTAAACTGTATTTTTCATAATTTTCACTAATAATGTTTGGGTGTAATATACACCCAAAGACGAGTGCTCAATTGCTAAGAGTCATTGATGGAGAGGAAGACAAGCAGGCTTGTCTGTAGAATTTGCAGGCAAATTGTGCTGCGTTATATAGGTAACACCCAAAGAGAAGAGCTCCATTGCTCCATTGCTAATTGTAATTGCTGAAATAGAAATAATAGGGCTGACAGTCTTGGTCTAAATCTGCAGTTACATTTTATTGTACCATAGCTCATTGCGAAACTGGAGAGGTGGCAGGGTTTAGTGATAATCTTCCTCCAACAATACTAATTCATCCCAATATCCCAATATCATAGAAGTCTGTGTAGTATGATGTAATTGCTGATAATGGCCTTCCAAAGGGAATGACTAGTTGATTTTAGGGCAGAGCTGTCACGGTTTTTGGGCAATTCTTTTACAGCACAGCAAATATCAAAATGTTTAGCGGACTCATCTGCATCACCACTGGGTGTCTTGGGAAAGCAATTTCTTTTATTACAAGCAGTTGCCAGAGAAACTGAAGGAGAAGACGTCCCAACAAGATGTTGCTAAGTCTGGGATCCTTGCAAAGAAAATTAAGTATTTCATCTACAATTAAAATATAGTTAGCACATTTACTTTGTTTTATTGCACACTATAATTTTATGTAGCACCTTTTCAAAATCTATTATTAAGGCAATCACTTGACTCAAGCTAACTGTGTCTGCACTTTCTTCACAGGTAACTACTTCGCTGGACTAAAGTATATTCCCCTCAAATGCTAGTCTTCTTGCAGCTGCTGTATTCTCCTACATGCTGTTGCAGAAACCACAAATTGACCCTAAATGTTTATGGACACAAACAGCATCTCCTGCATGTCATTTTTCAAAAGTTCTGTAACACCAAGTTGATAGTGTGTGCAAAACAGGAAATGTGATGGCATTCAGCCCCGCTGTAATGCGGGACCAATATTGGGGTCGTAATCAGAAATGACATATCCTCAGGAGACTCCAAGCAGGATTAGCCATCTTTCAATGACATCCCTTAGTTTTTGGAACAGTTTGTCAGCTGTATGCCTCTTAGTGAAGCTGCTGATACACAGAGTAGCCTACTTCTCAAAAATGTGATGCACCTGGGTACATGCTGCTGCTGTCCATGCTGGGGAAGGCGAAAGACCAACCCAGTGGGCTTTCACAGTCATATAATCTTTTGTTTGCCCAGTTCCGCTTGTACACATATCTGTGGTTAAGTGTACAGTGGGTAGAATACCATTTTGTCACCCAATAATGACATTTTTAGGAACTTTCCGGTACAGGAGAGAATAAGCTTTTCTAGTAAAATGGTATAGTGATGACATTTGCTAACAGGGACATAACACCTCAATTAAATGTCTTAAACCAACTGTATTAATAGTGGACATTGGACACAGATCTAACGCTAGCATAGTACCCAGGGCGTCTGTGATCCGCTTTGCGACTGGGTGACAGGTTTCATTCTTGCTTCCTCTTGCAGAGGATTGTTTACTTGCCAATTGTTGGGGGGGAAGATTGCAGGTGCTGGGATGTAGATGAGAGAAGGGAGGTAGATTATGCTGGAATGCTTGTTGTTAATTTTTTTTTAACCAAAGTTTCTGATTTTCCCAACAGTTTGCCAATAACTCGCTGAAAAATGACGAAACATGGATGAGGATCCCAGATGGTTAAGGTCCCTACCTCTACTGAGTGTGGCTTTCAAAATGTTACAAATGGATAGACAACTCTTGCCAGGATTCGTGTAAAAATAATTCCACACTTAAGAGGTGGATTTTTGGTCTTATGCCCAGGCATGACAATGGCCTTTTTGTTATCACTGGCAAGAACTGCAGCAATTTTTCTTTTCAAGTGTATGAAAATCATATTGTGACATAGGAGGTGTTCAAAATTGAATAAAAAATGACTGGAAATTAGTGTTACTGAGGTTAATAATAATGTAGCTACAAAATAATACCTAAATTATGTTATTTTAGCACCAATAAATGTAATTTTTATAACAAATTGCAAAACAAAACCAAACAAAACCAAAACCAAAACCAAAACACGCAATGGCGGTTTTGCAAAACCAAAACCAAAACCAAAACACGACGGTAATCCAGATCCAAAACCGAATCCAAAACCAAAACACGGGGGTCAGTGACCATCTCTAATGAAGATGCACATTAAGTATATCAGGATGCCATAGACACAAGTCATTAGCATCAACTTGATGAGGGTGACTAATACTCTAATATAGAATAAAAAAAAATGAGAACACTCACTATTACAAAGAAGTTGACATGGGGTCTATCAGCAACTAACCAATTAGAGCAGCTTTCTAACACACTGACCAAACATAACAAAGCCGCTCTGTATTGATTATTTGCTGACAGGCCTCCTAGCCTGCCATTGACGACGGAACTCCAGCATTAATCTGGGTTTTTTTCATTCCCATTGGATTAAAAACTGGAATAAAAAAGCATCCCTTTGAAATTGGGAGTACAATAAAGAGGTGAACGAGGGAAAAGGTGAGTGTTTATTTAAATAAAATATTTTTTGATGGGGCGTGGGTTTTTTGCAGTATTTTTATGTGGCACTACAGGTGCCTACAGGTCCTGGATACCAGAGCATGCTGGCGCTTGTTTTTCTACAAACGCCAGCAATGTTTGTCAAAATCCCGCACAAGTCATGTTTTGAGGATTTCTTTAATCATGCACAGGTGAATAAATCTCTTTGGCTCAGTAATTTTCCCATCTGTTCTCTCAGTTTCTTGAGGACTCAAGGTGGGAAACACTGGCCTCGGGAATTCAGCTCTGTGTTGTTGGGGCTGTGACCCACAATGACGGGGACCCCACACTGCAGCTTTCACGGTTATAGTGCATACTTGCCAACTTCTTGTAGTTGGCTTCCGGGAGCTGCCAGAAGCCAACTACGCGCCATTTTACAGCGGGGGCGGGGCCAAATGCCGCAAATCCCAGAGAATCGCGGAATTTTGGATCTAATTCTGCCCAACTAGGAAGTGGGCAGAGGCAGGAGATTGCCATACACTCCCGGGAGTCTGGGAGACCCATCCCGATTCCGAGTTGGCAAATATGTTATAGTGTGACCAGTCCAGCCTGTCATACGCTGGTGCTGGTTGTGGCTTTTGCAGGGAAACCCACGCTGTTTGTGCCCCTGCAATAGTGTCGACCTGTCCAGGCTATGAGCATACCTCCCAACTGTCCCGATTTTGGCGGGACATCCCAATTCGTGGGCTGCAAAAGGGGTGGGGCTTGAAAACAGTAGGTGGTGTTTCACCCAAATGTGTTCGTTTGCGGGCGGAGTTTGGGCAAAATGGGGGCTGGGTTTATTTTGCTCCAATTTCGTGATTCTAAATGTTGTGATGTAAGCTATGAGGGCAGATGCCATTTGGGATGGGGGCATGCACTTGTTTTAAAAATAGTTAATATACATATATCATCAATTATTTATATAGTGCCAACAAATTCCGTAGCACTTTACAATTGGGAACAAACACAGTAATAAAACAATATTGGGTAATACAGAAATCAATGGTCAAATACTGGCATCTAGTGGTTATTCATATTATTTTCAATTACCTGAAACAATGAGAAGAGTGGTTAAGTGTTTTCATCTTTGGGTCTACTTTTCTTTAAATAGAGTTACATTTTTTTAAAAAAAAATACTTACGCTCTCCCACAGCAAATGCAAAAATAACCCCAGCCTTGTATTATTACATCCTATAATGATTACCTACCAATCCTATTGTACTGTAACACAGGAAGGGGAAGACATTATGCATCCTGATCCTACCAGCTTCCAAGATGCTTTCTAGGTAGGAAACGTGATCCCTAGTAAACTGTCCTTGTAGTGAAAAGCAAACAAACAGGTGGTCCTCCTACCGGACTATATTGGCCTGAACACGGGTTTATTATTCATGTGGGTGAAAGGTGTATATCAACTCATACCATGGAAGTGTCTGCAGCTCCACTTTGCTTACCAGATTGATAGAGTATTGCAAGAGGCAGGTCTACCAGGCAACTGTGAGTGGTCCTCAGTGTTCCTGTATGATAAGAAAGTAAAATAATACTGCTTCTACTTTGGTGATCTTCACTGTCTCCATAATGGCAGCAGCTGCTGATGAACGTGGAGAACAACTGTCCTGATTGTATCCAGCAGTGAGCATGATACTAAAGATAAACAACTGCACACATCAACTCAAAGCGGATGGCGGATAACAACAAGAGTGTCCAGCAATCAATAGCCTTCTCTAGAACCAGAAAAGGAAGGAGGATCAGTTAAGAAAAATGTTGAAAGTCATTTATGTTGGACAGAGACTGTTTTAATATCTATACAGCGATCAAGTTTCTGCTGCCCCCCCCCCCTCCCCCCATTCCAACAGTGCGATACCACTCACAGCTATACAGAAATACCAGTTGTCAATGGCTGCTTTATTATTAGTGGCTGACAATGCTGCTGCCTTACAACAGCACACACATTTTCTTCACCACCAGCTAGAATTGGTATTACACTACCTTATGTGTCAAGTGTTCCCCAAACCTATCGGATTGTAAGCTTTTTTGGGCAGTGTCGTCTTTACCTTCTGTTTCATGTCATTGTCTAGCTCAGTCTCTTTTCAGAGATATCCAGGTTTAATAAAGTTAATGTAATACAGATGGAACAAATGTAGTACTATACAGTAGTTACCAAAGCTGAAATGAATGAGAGACCACAGGCTAGATTTACTAAGTTTGAAAAAGTGGGGATGTTGCCTATAGCAACCAATCAAATTCTAGCTTACATTTATTTAGTACCTTCTGCAAAATGATAGCTAGAATCTGATTGGTTGCTATAGGCAACATCCCCACTTTTTCAAACCCGCAGCTTAGTAAATCTAGCCCCACATCTCTTGATGGAAATAAATGAGCTATTACAAATTCACATTCTAGTACAGCTGTTATATTTGGCAGTACAGCCGACATCCTGGGACTATCACACTTATCTCTCACTGCTCTGCATGGTTGTGGCATGGATTCACCTTTCCTTCTTTCCAACTACGCTCAGGATACAAACGAGTGCAGACTTGGATCTTACAGATGTCCCAGGAGCAAATACCATGCTCACGTCACTCAACTCACAGACAGGGCACTGGCACTACTCTCAAGATCCTGTTCCCAACGCTTAACAGCATCACTAACCTGTCTCTGTGTTCCAGTGCCTCCCTCGTGGGATTCCGATGCACTTGAGCAGCACAAGCAACATAAATGTATGGTTTCAAGCTCACACAGAAATTGTGAGTATTCGGCATCAATAAAACATTAGTCTAAGGGGAAGGTAGGGGTTTTGGTCTTTTCTCTCTGAACCAGGTGTAATTGCACCCAGAGGTCTATGTTCCTTTCCCAGTCACACTTTTAAACACTTGGATCATGCAAAACCTCTCATATAAGTACCTAGATGAGGCACAAAAGTCTTCATCACACAACAATCACTCAAAAACTACAGGAGGCATTACACACCTATAGTAGGTTTTATCTGGAAAGACAACAATTGTGGTGCTGCAAGTGGCCTGATTAAGGTCAAGGAACATATAGAAAGGTTTTCTGTACTGTACAATGTTTTATACGAATAAATTTTTTTATAGCTCCATTATATAAATCATGTAGGAAAACCTTTTAAAAAAATTGGGTTAGTATACCTTTAATGTGAAATACCACAATATGGCATATACTGGTCATGGATGACCTCAGAAATGTTATAAAATCTGGTGTAATGTAAACACTCCTCTGAACTACTTTTAAAGTTGCTTGTTCTTATCTCACTTGTATTTATGGTGTGAATGTGCTGTGTGTTTATGGTGTGAATGTGCTGTGTGTTTATGGTGTGAATGTGCTGTGCTTGTGTCACCTCTTTGTTAACTAGTTAACCTGCTCCTTGTCTGGTAAACACCTCTCACTCCCGCCTACAAGACTTCTCCCAGGCTGCTCCCCAGTTATGGAATTCTCTACCATGCTCAATCCGAATTTCCCACAGCCTTCAAATCTTTAGACGCTCTTTAAAAACCCATCTCTTTTTTAGAGGTGACCTTATACTCGATAACACTGTTCACACTAATGCAACCTCACAACAATCCCAATCTCCACTCTGAGTCGCTCCTCTTGTTTCAGCTGTGCCCTCTTCCTCTTAGAATGTAAGCTCTCTAAGGAGCAGGGTCCTTCATACCCTTTGTTTTCATGTCTGCGTTTATTTTGTCTACCTTGTTTGTTACTGTTTTATGTATGTACTGTTTTCCCCACTGTACAGCACTGCAGAGCACTGTAGCGCCGTACAAATCTACGATAATAATAATAGTTAAAACTTTAAAATGATGGTGTCTATGTATGAAGATAAATATGAAGGAAAGAGCAGCACATTCCCACTTTTTACTCAATATCTGCCTTTGGACAGCACTACAATATGTAAGTCTCTTACACCTTTTGCGCGTTAGTACACCTGCACGAGGTGCAACGTCTAGTAAAAGTGATGCCAACTGCATTAATGGACTTTCCTCTCATTAGAGCTGCACTACCGCCTATGAAGAGATTTTCCTAGCGTGTCCATCCGCCAGAGCTCAAAGGTTGCTACATGCAGACGCTTTTCCGGGGTAACCATCTTAAAATGGCCGCGTACGGGTCATGTTCCAATGTTCTGGGATCATTAGTGTTTTTAATTAGTATGAACAGTAGTGTCACCTGAAAATACTATTTTTATACAAATATCTATAACCCCAACTCTCACCAGCCAGGGATTTGGGGAGGAGCTCCAGTGTTTTCAACACAGGGCTGTTTTTATTGGGGGGATGCATTTTTTGTAGCCCTGTGCTGAAAAGGCTCAGGCTGTGTTCCACTATAACCCAGGACTACCCTGTAGCTGTGTCCTGAGTAGAGAAGATTGGGGGAGCTTCATACTGACACCCAGAAATCTAACTACATAACCAGCAGATTCCCTGCATGCCTTTACAGGGTGAAGGTGACCGTTACCACAGAAAAAGCAAACATTGCAGGAAGAGGCCTGCAGTTTCACTTTCTACACTCCTACATTACCATTTGTTAAAGCCACACTATCATGGAAATACGTTTATTATTGTGGATGATACCATTGGATTTAAAAACAGAAAAAGGTGCAGTATTAGTGTCCGATTGACCAAATTGGATGAGATTTCTCTTCCAGCTTCACTGGAGTCCGATAGTACTGTTAAAAGGAAGATTACTGCACACAAAGGTTGATGTCTGTACTGTCTGATATCAAAACTTCACTTCCTCTTTTGAGTATTGTCACATTTCCAGATATACTTTGTCTAAACCTCACCACACATATTGCAATATTGGCAGCTGTATTTGGCAATTTGCTTGATACCACATGGCTCCAATAATAGGATGCCTGATTGTGGGTAGAAGGCGGCTATCATTTTGTATGTAGTCATTTTGTGACCTACTGTGTGCGAGACAATATTTCAATATTCCTTGTAACTGATATTTCCCACAGCATGCATTCTAATTCATTAGAATTTGTCCTAATTTTTACTAAATGAGATGCCACACACCAAGTTTATAGTTAGTCTCTTGAGAATTACTGAATTAATCCTTGCTTACCGATCCAGACGGGACATGACATTTATAATTTTTTACATTACACTTATTTAGAAAATTGCTTAATTCTTACCAATTACAAATGTTTTCCAACTCTGGCTACTTCTGATTGGCTGCCCGGTACTACCCTTCACAAAACATCAGAGGAAGACACTTGTAATTAGCTGGATGGTGAAGGGGAGTCTCACGGACTACTAGATATAGTCATGCTGTGGTTTATATTTTTATGGGGGTTTTCAGAGGCTGTTTTTATTTTACCCAGTGCACAGTACATGAAAACAGTCTTCCACATTAAAACTAAAGGAGGTCAGTTCTCCGCTATAACTGAATTGGTGTAAAATTCTAAATCTTTTCCATAATCCTTTCTGTAATGATGTGCACATCAACACACCTGAAAAATGCACCTTCTCTACCTCACTACAATAATCTTTCCACAATATTAAATCTTGTTTCTGCACTACAATGCAAAACAAGGCACATGATTATCCTTAACCTCCAGTAGTTGAAGTGAGGCAATTAGCCAGAATGCAGTTAAAAACATGCAGATGACTGACAGGAGTACTCACCATTAAACTATGCCTACAGGAAATAGTAGCCAATAAAAGATAAGAGGTGGGTCTTGCTGATCTTTATAAACTGGCAGCTCATGCAGTTCTCCCTCTGTTCCTGCTTTCGGTTGCAGCCCTCCCTCCCGGAGAAGTGTGGTTAGTGGAGTATTTATGATTACTGGTAGGACGTTTCCTTTGGGTGGTAGGAGAGCATTGCAGTCAGTAGGTTTGCATATGGTGCTGGGTACATCTAGTCATAGGTCACTACTCAATTCCCCCCCCCTCCCCTCCCGTTGGTGTCAATTTATGGTTGGTCCGCCTGTAAGGAGGAACCCTCTGCCGGTATTTACAGGTTGATCCCGGCAGTTATAAGGGGGTGTAGTCATGCTGCTTGGACAGATTTTAGCACCAGTCAATATATAAAGTATGATCCTGGGTTGGTGGTACTATGGTCTGACCTTTCCACCGTTAATGACTTTGCTTATACTGACTGTGCTGCTCTCGTCCACCATCCATTCCTCAGTAGGTCAAGTGATAGTTCAGTTTAATAAAGTTATATTTTTTATTCCGACTTTAATTTGGTGTCTGTGTCGTTATTTGCTTTAGTTAAGATGTTTTAGTTAAATTGTATTGTGTGATATGATGGGAACTTCCACGCTATGCATTGTAACTGTCATTGATCATGTGTCCATTAGTTAAGTGTGCAACAAAAAAATACACTTTTATGTATCACAATCAAAATAAAAATCACAGCTCTGGACATATATTGCATGGAGGGTATATTAAGTAATTTCTTGAACTCTGCAGAATTACACACACTATTTGACGCTCTGTTTAAATAAAGTCAATAAAGCTCACCATCTTTAAATGGCAGCGTGTGTGTGTGTGTGTGTGTGATCGATCAGATGACTAATTATCTTTTCATCCAGCTATGAGAAAAAAATGAGGCTCCAGCAAGGGAGAGGCACCACTTTAGGAATATATTTTCCTAAGCAGCAATGAAGCTCTAAGCAGTGGAACGGCTTTACCTGCCAATAGGTATAATTAAAATAAAGTAATATAGCTTTTTCTTTTAATGATAACACACCCGTTTTATATAGGGTCATGGATAAACCAAAAATGCAAGTTGCCTTATTACAGATATTCTGTATATGTCACTGTTGCAGGAGCTTATCGGAACTGACAGTATTTTATATAAAGCCTTAAGTATCAGGGAACACCGAGTCACTCCCCTGAAAAGAGTCACTAAACCATTACATTTTCAATCCTGGTGGGAAAAGCCTTATTTAAACTATCTGGTAAACTCACCATGCCTTATGGTCAGCTCTGAAAAACTGCTGCAAAAATACAGCCATAACGTTGTGATTATTGCTGCTCGGTGGTTTAATAGTTAGCACTTCTGCCTTGCAGCACTGGGGTCATGAGTTTGATTCCTGACCATGGCATTATCTAAGTGGAATTTGTATGTTCTACTCGTGTTTGCGTGGGTTTCCTCCAGTTTCTTCCCACAATCCAAAAATATACTAGTAGGTTAATTGGCTGCTATCAAATTGACCCTAGTCAGTCTGTGTGTGTGTTAGGGAATTTAGACTGTGCGCTCTATTGGGGCAGGGACTCATGTGAGTTCTCTGTACAGCGCTACAGAATTAATGGCACTATATAAATAAATGATGATGAATAGCTGACTGAAAAATATGACCTGATTGATTCTGTGTTGCTGACTCTACCCATTTGCACATTTCGGGTGTGCCACAGCAGCTGTCCTGTGATTGGTTATGCCTAATACTATAGGTGTGTTGTCCACTGTATTGCTGAAATGTGTAATGATAGCCATAAACTAGACCCTGGCAGGACCGGCAACCTGGGGTGGTACTGGGGGTCGGGCTGGGGGGCACTCTGGTCCCATAGTGGGCTACCTTGAGCTGGGTCACTGGGCCACCTGCAATTTTTTTCCTTTAAAATATTCCAAATAGGCTGCTGAGTCCAGTCTTTACCCCCCACCCTGGCTAAAATTTGCCAGCTCTCCCCTGCTGGGAGTGTATCTGTCTGTAGTAAAGCCCATTTTCGGTTGAAGAGATTATTTACACTGGTGCTCCCGTACACTCACAGGGTATCCTGTGACATGGGAATTCAGACGATAACGACAGCTTGCTAGGGGACAGAGGTCTAACAGAATCACCTAGTAGCCTATATAGCAACTTTCAGTGTATGTCATTTTCTCCTGCTGAATTGAATGATAATGCACTCTATGGGGGGGGGGGGGGGAATTCAATTCCCTTCAAAGTACCACCGCGTAAAAACTATTACCGTTATTACGGTAATATTAACCAGCTCCCTGAGCTGCGAGCAAAAAGCCGGCGTTAAAACTACCATAATAACGATATTTGCACGCACTATTACTGCAATAACGGTAATAGTGCGCAGGCCACGATACTGTTTCAAGTAACGTGGCCAATTGAATTCCCCCCTATGAGGCTGTTTACTTATTTCATACTTGCCAACTCTCCCTGAATATCAGGGAGACTGCCTGAAATAGGGGTGATCGCCCTCAATCCCTGAAGAGTCTGGCATTCTCCCTGATGCTGAGTACAAGACGTGGTTGGCTTCGCCATCTGTGGCATGTTGACACAGTTCAGAAATTCTGTCCTATGTCCATGTATTGATGTCTATGGAGGTGGCCATTTTCATGGAGACCAAGATTTAATCTAAGACTGACAGGTAAGACAACATGACTTCAGTAATGGAGACAGAAATGTAGAAGACACTTCAGTCTCTAGAGATCCATTAGCTGCTTTTCTTTAACGCATAGTTGCCTAATCTTCCAGAATGTCCGAGAGACTCCCTCATTTCTGGGAGACCTCCCGTGCTCCTGGGAGAGCAGGGCAACCTCCCGATTCTCACCCCACAATAGATAAGTGTTGGGGGTGGGGCTTAATGATGCCAATATTGTGATACATTAGCCCCGCCCCCTGCTGTAATGGACCAGAATTGTGACAGAATCGTTTAGGGGACGGGGCCAAAATGATGCGATTTGACAAGCCCCGCCCCCGCACTCCCACCTCCCCTGGGATCTCCCTGAAGCCAACGAGGAGAAGTTGGCAAGTATGACTTATTTCCAAACAGCAAGTAAATAAATTCCACTAGAGAGCATTATAATATAGATTAAATAGCAAACATGCAGCACAGGTTTGATGTGCAGAGACAGTAATATACATTTAAAGTTAGGCTTAGGTCAGACAGTTCTAAACACTTTGCTATCGAGTACAGATGGACATATCAAAATCAAAGTTCTCTAATTAATTACAGCAAACTACGAAATCTCTCCTAAAAGTACCTGCTAAATGCTTCTAAATATCCTTGGAATATATTAGAATCAAACATTAACTTGTAAATACAGAGCAGAGCTCGGCTTACATAAAACTACATTTCCCTGTATTCTCCGGGAAGCAGGGGGGGCGGAGCCATTGTATGCTCTATAGTTACCTCTGTTGTGTGTGGCCCTGAACACTGCATGTGATCAGCAGCTGAGGTGGGAGTGGAAATTGGTGTGTTTTTATATTTAACTCTATAGCTCCCAGGTCTGGGCACATCTATGCTGACTCATTAGTTATATATAAATATTTATTATTATATATTTATATAGTGCCAATCAGTGGTCGAAGTGGGCTGGTATATCATACTGCCACTTCTCCTACTGCCCTCATTGTAAAACTATCAAATTGCAATAAGTGACATTTTTCATTCCGCCCCTTCTAAATTTCCATTGCAGCCACTGGCACCCACCGTGCGCTGTACAGAGAATATATAATCATTCACATCATGCTGTACAAATGCTGATATATATCAGCTTAATCCAGAGTTTTCTTAAATGTTTGAGAATACTTGTATAAGGCTGAAATTAGCTTCTTTTTTGGCCAGCTTCTTATTAACTTCTTATTCATGCTCCAGCTTCTTATTCAGAAAACTTTATTTTTAAAGGATTAAATGAAGTTAGATCACTGATTTCACATTAAATTAACACTAAAGGGTGTCCCTTACACAAATCACAATAGTATTTCACCTGGCCTAACATGGAATAGGGCATGAAATCAGGGGACAAGGTGCACACAGTCACCATATTTTATCATTTTCAATAAGTAGCTGTAGTTTTGCAAGGGTTAAATTCGGTTGGGCCACATATTTGATAGTGGGAATCAACACAGGGTGGTCAGTTACATTCAAAACACTTGTCTTTTGCCTGGCCCAGCATCGCTTTGGGCATGAAATCAGGTGCCAATGGGCACAGATAGCATTTTTATCATTTTGAATAATTAGCTGTAGTTTTGCAAGGGTTGCTTTTTTTATTAAAAGTAAATCTCATATCACTTTGTCCAAAATAAAATAAGACTATATACAACATCAAAGGGTAAAAAGTACCAATAGGAACGAAACGTTACATTATCATAACACCCAATTGTACTACAGTCATGGCCAAAAGTTTTGAGAATAACACAAATATTGTTTTTCACAAAGTCTACTGCCTCAGTTTTTATTAGAGATGTTCACTGGCCCCTGTGTTCTGGTTTTGAATCTAGATTAACTTTGTGTTTTGGTTTTGGCAAAACCGCCCTTGAGTGTTTTGTTTTGGTTTTGGATCCTGATTTTTTTTCTACAATCCCTATTTTTTTTTTTTGTAAAATCACATATTTTTGCTTCCCCCCCCCCCCCTACATTATTATTAACCTCAATAACACTAATTTCAAGTCATTTGCAGTCAATTTTGACCACCTCACAGGTCACAATATTATTTTCATACACTTTCAAACAAAGACTGCGGTGACCTGGCTGGATGCTAAGCGACAGAGCAATGACTCAAACACACGGCAGTTCCTAGCACATCTAGGAAACAATACCACACAGCAGTATCACTAAAGAAAAGTGGTGCAATTAGCAATGGAGTAATGGAGCAGTACAATGTGACTGCAGATTTAGAAGACCAAGCCTTCCAGACCTATTATTTCTATTTCTGCAATGACAATTAGCAATGGAGCAATGGAGCTCTCCTAAATGTCACTGGAGACTTTGAAGAGCACTGCTACCCCTCCTCTTTCTATTCTAGCTATGACGCTCCCCAACTGCACTAGAGACTGCCAAGAACTGTGCTACCCCTTCTGTGTCCCTCTGTGAAATGGCGCTGGATCGCCATGGAGGGCAGTACTTATAGAATCCAAAACTCGCGAGATTCGATGACGTAACAATGACATTTTGCCTCGTTTTCAATTCTGAGGGCACGCGACAGTAGGTTCGGTACTCGGATCTGCTAAGTTCGGGTGTGTTCGGTTCTCAGGGAACCGGGTCTGAGCATCTCTAATTTTTATGATGGCAATTTTCATATACTCCAGAACGTCATGAAGAGTGATCAGATGAATTGCAATTAATTTCAAAGTCCCTCTTTGCCATGACAATTAACTTTATCCCAAAAACAACAATTACACTGCCACAAAAGGACCAGCTGACATCAGGTCAGTGATTCTCTCGTTAAGAAAGGTGAGAGTGTTGACGAGGACAAGGCAGGTCATGCTGATTGAATTAGAATAACAGACTGGAAGCTTTAAAAGGAGGGTGGTGCTTGAAATCATTGTTCTTTCTCTGTTAACCATGGTTATCTGCAAGGAAACACGTGCAGTTCTCATTGCTTTGCACAAAAAGGGCTTCACAGGCAAGGATATTGCTGCTAGTAAGATTGCACTGAAATCAACCATTTATTGGATTATCAAGAACTTCAAGGAGAGAGGTTCAATAGTTGTGAAGAAGGCTTTAGGGCACCCAAGAACATGCAGCAAGCACCAGGACAGTCTCCTAAAGTTGATTCAGCTGTGGGATTGGGGCAACACCAGTGCAGAGCTTGCTCAGGAATAGCAGCAGGCAGGTGTGAGTGCATCTGCACGCACAGTGAGGCAAAGACTTTTGGAGGATGGCGTGGTGTCAAGCAGGCCATCAAAGAATCCACTTCTCTCCAGGAAAAACATCAGGGACAGACTGATATTCTGCAAAAGGCACAGGGATTGGACTGCCTAGGACTGGGGTAAAGTAATTTTCTCTGATCCCCTTTAAGATTGTTTGGGGCATCTGGAAAAACACTTGTCTGGAGAAGGTAAGGTGAGCGCTACCATCACGCCTGTGTTACGCCGACAGTAAAGCATCCTGAGACCATTCATGTGTGGGGTTGCTTCTCAGGCAAGGGACTGGGCTCACTCACAATTTTGCCTAAGAACACAGCAATGAATAAAGAATGGTACCAAAACATCCTCCAAAAGCAACTTCTCCCAACCATCCAAGAACAGTTTGGTGATGAACAATGCCTTTTCCAGCACAATGGATCACCTTGTCAAAAGGCAAAAGTGATAACTAAGTGGCTTAGGGAACAAAACATTGAAATTTTGGATCCATGGCCATGAAAAAATCCCCAGACCTTAATCCCATTGAGAACTTGTGGTCAATCCTCAAGAGGCGGGTGGACAAACAAAAACCCACAAATTCTGACATTGATTGTTAAGCATTGCAAGAATGGGCGGCCATCAGTCAGTATGTGGCCCAGAAGTTGATTGACAGTGTTATGTACGTTTTGTCGCTATCCAATAACGATTGTCGAATCTCGATTTGTGTTTCCAATGCACAAATATTTATTGTCAAAAAGTATCAGAATAATTCAAGCGAAATAATAATAAGTACAGTCGTTACTTATCGCTGGCGCTCTAGATCCAGTGAACAGTCATTCAGGTCTGAAGTCTGTGGTCGATATGACTGAACACGAGATGAAAGCTACTGCTTATATGCAAACAGAAATACAGTAAAACAATGCAGATGGTATGGCTTGCTTCTATTGGTCCAGGCTTCAGGAAGGTAGAGGGGGTTGCAGATCATAGGCTAGTTCAAACGAAAGAATCCAAAGGTGGGGGTCATCTCTCCAGGGGATGTGCTCCTTTCTTCCCGCCAAGACTCCAGTTACAACTAGTCTATTAGAATTTTATAGTCAGCATCATATTAACGGTTTATTCCCTAACATCAATAACTAGAGTATGCAATGTGCGATCTCTTCGCCGAATGCACCGGACAGCTGCTGATGTAAAGGGGATTAATATGATACCACATGACACATTTTCTTTAACCTGTACCATATGTATTACTAATATGCATATAACTTATGATATTACACATAAACACTACTATATTCTGCCATAAATAACTATGGGTTGCGACTCATTAATGTGTGCTATTTACAAAGATGCGTATTGGTGCGAATATGTATAGATGTGTAAAAACCGCTATTGCCACGTGTTGAGGCTGCGTACGCCCCCCCATGCCTTAGCGTGCTCTGCGCATATTTTCAGACAAAGACAACCAAGTTTGCTCGATATTAATTGAAATGACTTAATCCAATTTGCTGACTTCGACAGCTCCACCCTTTGATAGTGTAATAAACTATCACATAATCACCGTTTCAGGTTTAGGATTATACAACACTTCTTCACAGACCATGATCTCGGTATCTCTCACCACCCTTTCAGTCTCGTTCTCAGTGTTACTCCCAGAAGACTGTTTTCCACACTTTAACACAGTAGGAACACATTTGACACATAAACCAATTGCTAAGATGACACCTAGTATAAGGAGAAGGAGCTTACCTACACTAGCAACCATTTCCTGTACCCACTCCCCCAGACCAGAGAACCATTTCACAGGGTTCAACCACGAGAACCAACCTGCAACCTTTTCCCTGATGTCACTCACCGGAGTGTGAGTGCCTCCACTCTGGTACGTGGTTCTCCATCTTTCCCGCCCACACCTGTGTGGAACCGCGGCCGTCCACCATCCTGTCGCACTGGGCATGCGCAGGTCCCTTTAACAACTACACCTGACCACTAATGTGATTGATGGATCAATCACCCCTCCCTACTTAAGGCACCTGCAGCCTTAGGTAGTGGCCTGATCTTGAAGTCTCACTCCCAGTGAACGTCTATAGGTGTGTGCAGTTTCCAAACTGCTTCCAGCTCCACTCCTGTGTGCAGTTTCCAAACTGCTTCCAGCTCTACTCCTGTGTGCAGTTTCCAAACTGCTTCAGCTCTACTCCTGTGTGCAGTTTCCAAACTGCTTCCAGCTCTACTCCTGTGTGCAGTTTCCAAACTGCTTCCAGCTCTACTCCTGTGTGCAGTTTCCAAACTGCTTCCAGCTCTACTCCTGCGTGCAGTTTCCAAACTGCTTCCAGCTCTACTCGTGCTTCAGCTTCCACGCTGCTCCCTGCTCAACTCAGCGGCGGTTCCCATACCGCTACAACGCTTCACTTCTCAGTTGATTCCGGATCTACACAACTGGGTATGCTCTACTGACTATTGCCTATTGCTCGCATACCAGTTGTATCCATTATTGTTTGCTGCACAGGGTACAAGTACCCATATAGACTGTGTTACTGCATTGCTTCATTTAGGACAAGCTTTCACTCAAGCTACGATATCTCCTCACGCTACTACTTAGCGTTATTGTGCATATCTGCTATGACCAGCTTCTCCTCACTGCAAGGCATCTACTCCATACAGACTATTCATTGTGCCTTCCATCTCTGCCTCACAAGACATTGCTCTACTCGCGCTGTTTCCATACAGCCACAGTTTGCCTTTCAACTTCACTCTCCTGCACCTGGACAAGTCCTCATTCCTTCTCACAGCAGTGGTACAACTTGCTGCACGCAGACCACTGACTTCCCTGCTACCTACCTGCACCAGTACTATTCTTCCCATCACTGCAGTGGTACAACTTGCTGTACGCAGACCACTGACTTTCCTCTAACCATAGCTGCAAGTCGCTGACTTCCTCAGACTATCTCTACTCTCCTGCTGTTGTGTCGCTCCAATCATTCACCTGCCTGCTTTGAGGTGCGTGCCATAACCCCGCCTCTCTAGCAGAGTTCCATCTGGTGAGACTCGGGTAAGCAACTCCTAGTGCCCGTGACACCCGACCTCATATAGCAAAGAATTATGGTTCCTTCGAAATTCCCATTTCAATTGCAGAATTTCATCCATTTTTCGGTCTATAACTTCTTTGGGGTCATCTGTATTATTGGTGACGTACGTGTAACATTTGACACCAAACTGGGTGGCCAAAGTCACACAGTACCCACCAGTAATAGAGGTGAGATAATTCAGTACCAACCTATGTTACACCAACTCCTTCTTGTACGCTTGTAACTCCCTTCCAGTATACCTGAAAGTTTCATCATACATCTCGGTGATATTGTCTATCAATTTAGCTAGGTCTTGAATATATTTAAAGTTTAAAGTTCCCCGAGCGGTCCTGGTGAGGTCTAGAGCAACCATAACTTGAAAACCAGCGGTCTCACTAATCAATTTTGTAACTATGGGTTCCTCACCAGGAATCATATTTCTCTTGCCACGGTGTTCATACTGTGTGTATGTATGGTGGTGATGTAGTCTTGTGAATACCAACCATTTCTTCATGAGTAATAGTCATGATTTCAGGAACCAGTTTAGCTAGAAACACAAGCCCTTGGAACTCAGAGTCACCCAGGAATAAGCTTTTCTCCCACAAACAAAGTACACATCATCAGGGAGAACATAAGGAACAGTATGCCCATTAATTATATCACATAAGGTTTTGACAATACTACCCATGCCTAGTGCCTCCATTTGTTCAAGACACGTGTCAGCATGGATGACATTCTTACAATTACCTATAGAGACCTTTCCAATGGATACTTTCTTATGTTTAGTTACACTCCCTAATTTGTGGGGTCCATCAACATTCCTGCCTATTGGTGACCTTGCAAGTCTCCCTCCAAAATGAGTGTGGCGAGCCATTGTCTGATCTGATAGGTCAGCTTCCCAATTCTCCAGACGCTTTGCATGAGAAATGTTTAGGCACAGTAAAGATCTGTCTAAGGAGTATTGTCGAAGCTTCAGACTAGGGGATCTAGTGTTATTGTACCTCCCTTCTATAGGCCTCCCTCCCCTCAATTCTATTACCTCAGAGATGTTTAGCGGGAACGGCACTAGTCCTATGTTATGCTGTCCCTGAGGCACATGTGAGCACACACGGCCCTAAACGAGTAGGATCGACCGACTATCGCCCGTTTAGGGCTACACTAACTGACTCCTACCACCGCTGTGGATACCAAACGGACCCGGTCACGCATGCGCAACTTCGCCGACCACGAGATTGTCAGCAACTTCCGGGTTGCCACATCGCTCTCCAGCACATCGGGAATTCAGCTATCGGTCTTTCCCGGTAACAAGTAAGGACCTGAGAGGACATTATTGGCCCTATATGATCAAGGGTAAGTCCCCTATTATAAGGTCCGTTTTAAGTTTTCTCCGCTGGAATCTACTGTCGGCTGACAGACCATAAGGAGATTTGTGCACTTTCCTTTTTTGGCACAGTACTGGCTGCAATCGTTTCTTTGGCATGAAAGTGGACTATTACTAGCCCTATCAAAGACCCGTGTTATTTATGGTCTATGTTGATCTATCTGGGATTGACACGGATATTCCTAGCCTATTTGGATGGTATATAAAATGTTTATGTGCTGGTTTTATATTACTGTGTCAGTGTAAATACACTGTAGGGCTGGTATTTGTTTCACTGCCCTTAAAAAATCTGTTTTTTGCTATCATTTACTGTACCCTCTGTTTCAAGCGCCCAGGGAGTCACTGTTGAAATACCTATTATTATTTTAGGGTTGAGCTATCCCTATCATCCCCTTACTCCCAGGTGGCTGCTCGTCCACTGATAAGTCACAATAGGGAGCGCTGAACACCATTTCAGTATATATATTAGCTGATTTACCTTTTGCCAACTCACAAGCTCTCCTTAATGCTACTAGTTCCGCCACCTGGGCTGAGTGAGGTGGGCCAAGGGGTTCAGCTTCTACAACATCCTGATCGAGAGTGACCTCTCTATCAATGTTGACAACTCATCTATCTCCCCTGTTCCCCAACTCCGCTGCCTAGGTGTCATCCTCGACTCCTCTCTCTCCTTTGCCCCTCACATTCACTCTTTCGCCAAATCCTGCCGTTTCCAGCTTCGCAACATTGCCCGCATTCGGCCCTTCCTCTCCCAGGATGCGACCAAATCTCTCGTCCACTCTCTGATTATCTCCCGCTTGGACTACTGCAACCTTCTCCTTATCGGCCTCCCCCTCTCTAATCTTGCTCCCCTAAGATCTGTACTTAACGCTGCTGCTAGGCTTATTTTCCTCTCTCGCCGTTCCACCTCTGCCTCCCCACTCTACCAAGCCCTTCACTGTCTCCCCTTCCCCTACAAATCATATTCAAGCTCCTCACTCTGACTTACAAGGCCCTCGCCAACTCCACTGCTCCCTACATCTCTAACCTTATCTCTATTCACACTCCCTCCCGCCCACTGCGATCGTCCAATGATCGTCGCCTCTCTTCCCCTCTGATTACCTCCTCTCACGCAGGTATCCAAGACTTCTCCCGCGCCGCTCCCCTCCATTGGAACAAGCTCCCCCGCTCCATCAGAACTTCCC
Organism: Mixophyes fleayi; assembly: GCF_038048845.1. Lineage (NCBI taxonomy): Eukaryota > Metazoa > Chordata > Amphibia > Anura > Limnodynastidae > Mixophyes > Mixophyes fleayi. Next base: position 315,619,554 of record NC_134402.1, read on the forward strand.
CTAATCCTCTTTCAAATGAACATTAAAAACCCACCTTTTCCTTAAAGCCTTCCAGTCTCATGCCTAAACTCCCACCGGTCGGCTACCTCTCTTTCTCATCCCTTCCTCCCTACTCCCCCTTCCTTGACTCCGTCTCCATTTCTCCCATCTCTCCGTCTCATCCATGTGTCTGTCTGTCTTCCCCTCCCTTTAGATTGTTCGCTCCTTTGAGCAGGGCTCTCCTGCCTCATGTTTCCATCACTTTTAACTGCGCTCTCCAGCTACTCTGCTCACCTCCTCTCGGTCCCTCTGCCCTCTGTCTCCTCTCGCTTCTCTCTGCTCCCCTCAGTGACTCTCAACCTGTCATCCGTGCCCACCCTCTTGGGCCATAGTTACCTGCCTATACTCACTTTTCCCCTCCCTCCCTCTCTTTCATGCTGTGCCTGAGCCCCCAGAGTTATAGTGCTTACTGTTACTTGTACTGTGCTGTTTCACCTTGTACTGTGCCATTGTTTGTCCTTGTACGGCGCTACAGATACTTTGTGGCGCCCTATAAATAAAAATTAATAATAATAATAATACAACAGCGTAACCAGTACATAGTTCTCCCGTCTCTGTGTGTCTATGACAACTCCCGTCTGTATAAAAGGTAAAATCTACATTTTCTAAGGGGGTGTCACGTATGTCGGGCCTCGCAGTAAAGGTCTGGGTCAGGTATTCCATACAGTCATGCGTATCAGTACTCTTGCCAAACTCATCATCCCCCAGTGTCTCCTCACCTCCCACCCTTTGTGTCTCTAGAGACACATATGTAAGGTATGTAGCTGGATTTAAGGTGCTACATCGTTTGATGGTGATGTTTGGGGGTGCCATCAGAGCTAGTTCCCATTTTGTGAATCTAGCTGAAGAAACATGTCTGGTTTGAACTGAATTTAACAGAGCTGATACTGCATATGGTGTATAGACAGTTGAATTATGTCCTAATACTACTTCCTCGCTCTTACTTACCAGAAGAGCAGTTGCTGCTACACTTCTGAGACATGTTGGGAGTGATCTTGCCACAGTGTCCAATTGTGCACTGTAGTATGCTACCGGTCTGCTAGCGTCACCATGTTTCTGTGTGAGGACACCTGCTGCACAACCATCAGCTTCCGTACAGTTTAGCTCAAAAGGCTTTTCATAATCAGGTATTCGCAATGCAGGTGCTCTAGTCAGACTATCTTTAAGATTAAAGAACGCTTGCTCTGACTCTTCTGTGTGTACGACACGTTCTGGTTTTGAGGTAGAGACTAGCTCCTGCAATGGTAATGCCAGAATAGAAAAACCTGGGATCCAGGATCTACAGTATCCACACATCCCCAAGAAGGTACGAATTTGCTTCTGGCTTTGCGGCAAAGTCATGTGTTGTATGGCCTCAATTCTGTCGGTCGTCAAGTGTCTTAGCCCCTGGGTGAGACAGTGTCCCAAGTATTTGACCTTAGTCTGACATGGCTGTAACTTGTCCTTTGCCACTTTGTGCCCTGTTTGCGAGCGATGGAGCAACAACAATTTAGTATCATGTAAACATGACATAAAAGAATCAGAGCACAACAACAAATCGTTCTCATATTGAATTAGAACAGACCCATTGCAAGGCTGGAAAGTTTGTAAACAGTCATGTAAGGCTTGAGAGAAAATACTGGGGTTTTCAATGAACCCCTGGGGCAGTCTGGTCCATGTATATTGCACCCTCCGATAGGAGAATGCAAAAAGGTATTGGCAGTCAGGGTGAAGAGGGACTGAGAAGAAAGCAGAACATAGATCAATGACAGTAAAATGACTAGCAGACGGTGGAATCTGCATGAGGATGACAGCTGGATTGGGTACTACGGGGAATTGTCTCTCAACAACTTTATTAATTCCCCTTAAGTCCTGGACTAATCTATAGCCCCTCCCCACACTCTTCTTCACAGGGAAAATGGGACTATTTGCTGTGCTGGATGTACGAATTAAAATCTCTTGTTGCAACAGCCTCTCAATACCAGGATATACCCCTAGTTCCACCTCCGATTTTAATGGATACTGTGGGATTTTTGGAGCTATCCTACAACTTTTTAGATTTACCATCACAGGAGCTACATTTGCCATCAATCCAGTGTCCTGTCCATCTCTGGTCCATAGGGAACCCGGTATTTCCAGCAACATCCCCTTTACTTGAGATGGACTTTGTTCTATAACGGTAGAGTGCAACATCAACCTTTAAAGGGGTGTCCAAAATATCCTGTACCTCATGCACGACCTTCTCTGGTATATCTAGGAATACACCATCTGGGGTACAGTATATGACACATCCCATTTTACATAACAAGTCTCTTCCCAGCAAGTTAGTAGGAGCTGCTGCAGCCAAGAGAAACGAATGCTTGGTGTGTAGGGGCCCGATAGTAACTTCTGTGGGTTTAGTTAAAGGATAATGTAACACTCTTCCCGTTACCCCCATAGCTGGAATAGTTTTACTGGTCACCTGTAGATTGAAAGGAGATGTTATCACAGATCTGGCCGCCCCTGTATCTACAAGAAAAGTTTGTTTCCTACCAGCTATGTCAACTATCATTGTTGGTTCTTCTCTCAGACTCTCAGTTAACCTCACTGGCTGTAGACTACATGTATGACCTGACCCCTAGCGCTGACTATCGCTTTCCTGCGCAGCATTTGCGCTATAACATGCGCGGGCAGGTATGAGTCTTCTTGTCTATGTGAATTCCTCTTTGGAGGATATCTACGTGACCCACCCCTATGTGTATTGAGTCTTTCCTTTTTACAATCTCTTATGAAATGTCCTTCTTCGTTACAGTTGAAACACCTGATTATTTTATGTTTCTTGTTATGTGGGTTGTATGCTGGTGGTCATGTATGCATTCCCTCTAAAGCCTGTATACTTACCGTCAATAACCTATCACTCTTCTCTTCCTTTTTTCTAAAGATATTTTTATCATGCTCCACAGCAGACTCCCTAAGAGAATCTACTGTGATGCCTCTCCAATTAGGTAATGAGGTTTGTACCCTCGTCTTTAAATTTTCTCTAAGACCATCCATTAATACCCCTACAGCTACCTCCCTGTGATGTGGATCCTCACCTATGTTTGATATCCCAGTGAACTGTGTTATCGCTGCTATACCTCTACTGAAGTAATCTGCTGCTGTCTCGCTCTCTTTCTGTTTAATGGTGAAAATTTTACTCCAATCTACTACTACTGGAAAATAGATGGCTAAATGTGTGACAATTTGTTCTATATTCTCTTGATTAATCTCATCGGTCAAGGTGTCATCTTCCTCCAACAAACAATCTTTAATAAATTTTTGTATGTCAGTATTGGGAGGAAGACACGCCCTCAACACTACATGACAATCCTTATTGGTTGGTTCGTGTGCATTTCTTTAGTCTTTAACAAATTTCTTAGCCAAATCTTTTCTAGGATCTGGGAATTCAGTCATAATGGAACGTAATTCTGATCTAGACCAGGGACAATGCATTGTAACATTTCTTATAGGGACTACACCATCTTTATCCGCCTTCCCATGGGGAACTGATATTGTGCGGACTGGGTACGTACCCACCGGTTCACTATCTTCAGGATTATCTACAGGAGTAACTACTTCAGTACTTTGGATGTTATCCCTCCTAGTGGTCACACTACTCTCACCTATCTCAGCCATTGCCCCTTTACCATACTTACGCTGAACCTCTAGCATATTAACAGCATGGGCAATGGCTGAAATTACAGTGGGTTTGTCTTCTTCCTCAGAAACACTTGTTTTAAACTGACTTAAAACAGGATATAACTTAGCAAATTCCTTTTTTTCATTTTTAATAACGGCTGTACTTACTCCTCCCGCCACATAGGGTGGTGGGGGCGCACTTGCGCTAAGTACTCCACGCTTCTCAACGGCTACTTCCGCCGTGCAAGCGCTTTTCGCCACGCCTACTTCCACTGTACATTCGCTGCTCTGCCACGTGTTGCCTTCCATTTGCCACAATTTCAAACAATCATGTTTATTTCTCACTTTTGTTGACTTAATCAACCACACTTTATCTTTTACATTATTTAGTACCTCTGAATTAAAACTTCATATTGTTGGGAAAGGCCTAACACATCTTGACCCACGTGTCGCAATAAACCGTTGCGTATTCACCATATTTCTTATGCAAAAGAAACCTCACTGAACCAATAGGCCCTTCCTTAGGCAGTACACTGGCCATCTCTAGCGTATGCTTAGCACCCATGTTGAACAGTACCAATATCTATGTGGACCACAAATATACCGCAATACTTTGTCTCTTCCACAAACACTTTCAACCCTGTTGCTACAATCAATCTACCGCTAGAGATCTCTAATGGCCGTGGACGTATTTCCGCTAGCCGCGTCCACTCGCTTCTTCTCGTTCCAAACGAGAATCCCTAACACAGAAATATCACTGTGGGCCCCAAGGCTATCAGCTCCTCGATAGCCCGGCTCTACCACAAATCTGTTGAGTTTATTATAACTGGTAGCACCAAGTCGATACAATCAACCAGCCTTTCCAATATAATTCCTCCAAGCTACACTTCCAATTTTACACTCACGGTTGTGTTTACAGTGCGGTTAGATCGCACCGCTTACTAATACTAATTATTAGTAAACCTTGCGATCTATTGGTGGCGCTTTGCGAAAACCCTGTTTTCGCAATCGGTATACCTGCCCCGATACCGTCCTTCAGTTGGGCAACCTGCCTCGTCAGACAGCAACTGAGCACAATCCACAATAAAACAGTGTATCTACGTCACAAAATCACACAATATACACCTTTTCTGCGCAGAAAATCAAAAGTTCCCAAAAATAGTAATAACATTTCAGAGGCTTTCACAAGTGATTATACTATGCATGTATAATAGCTATCAAAACGATTGTTTGACCACGTGGAAAATCTACCGGAAGTTCACATACGCAAAGCAGAAAATGCGCGAACGCTAAGCAATACATTAAAAACGCAATATGACAATAAAAAGAAACAGTTTTCTCTTTTGTCCCTAGATTAAAGTTAGCACACCTTAGATAATGCAAAACGGACATTCGCTTTCACAACACAGAGTAAAATTCAGGTTTTGAACACATCGCGTTCTTACCCGTATATGACGCGTCTCCACCCTTTGTTGCGGAACTGAAATCCGTTGGTCTTGCGTATCGTCCGGGAACCTAACCTCCGCCGCGAGCCCCCAAATTGTTATGTACGTTTTGTCGCTATCCAATAACGATTGTCGAATCTCGATTTGTGTTTCCAATGCACAAATATTTATTCTCAAAAAGTAGCAGAATAATTCAAGCAAAATAATAATAAGTACAGCCGTTACTTAACGCAGGCGCTCTGGATCCAGTGAACAGTCATTCAGGTCTGAAGTCTGTGGTCGATATGACTGAACACTAGATGAAAGCTACTGCTTATATGCAAACAGAAATACAGTAAAACAATGCAGATGGTATGGCTTGCTTCTATTGGTCCAGGCTTCAGGAAGGTCCAGGGGGTTGCAGATCATAGGCTAGTTCAAACTAAAGAATCCAAAGGTGGGGGTCATCTCTCCAGGGGATGTGCTCCTTTCTTCCCGCCAAGACACCAGTTACAACTAGTCTATTAGCATTTTATAGTCAGTATCATATTTAAAGGTTTATGCCCTAACATCAATAACTAGAGTATGCAATGTGCGATCTCTTCGCCGAATGCACCGGACACATTTCCTTTAACCTGTACCATATGTATTACAAATATTGACTCTTTGCATAAAATTAATGCAATTGTCAATAAAAGCCTTAGACACTTATGAAATGCTTGTAATTTTACTTCAGTATACCATAGCAACATCTAACAAAAAAGTCTAAAAACACTGAAGCAGCAAACTTTGTGAAAACCAATACTTGTGTCATTTTGGCCATGACTGTACACAGGGGCGGATCTAGAATTTTTTTCTACCCCGGGCGATATAGGGGGAAGGGGGGGGGGGGGCGATTTAAGCCCCACCCCCTTTCTAGCTTCTAAGGCTGCCGGCGGCTGCACAGTATGTGCAGGTCCGTTCGGCAGTGATAATGTGCTGTCCCGCTGCTCTGATTGTGTTTAAAACACAATCAGAGCAGCCGGGCAGCATATTATCACTGCCGAACGGACCTGCACAGTGTGCAGCCGCCGGCAGCAAGCCCCTGCTAGGGGGGGGCGATCGCCCCCCCTGGATCCGCCACTGACTGTACAAGCCCTCCACAAAAACTACTGTATCACTTTATAAATACGATACCTATATACACACCAAAGAAACAAGACATCCCTTATCACAATTATCACATCCTGTACTGTCAGGAAATGAAAGAAATCTTTAAATCTATGTAAACCTTACCAAAAAAAAAAATATATAATAGTGAAAGAACAGGACAGATAGCCAAGAATCGAGAGACTACTGGATCCTAGCTGCCACTTAGGGAGGTCTCAACCCTAGCCAGTATCTACCCCACTTTGCACCATCCATCCAGCCCTTCTCCATTTCCATTATTTTTCAAACCTCATGCATAATACTATCCACCAACTCTGTACAGTGAAGGATTTTGCCCCTAATAAACACTAAACATTGCTCATTCAATGTGTAAAATCTAACAACTGCACTAACTAAAAAACAAGTACTTAAATTGAAATCCCCACAACTTTTGAGCACTCCATACAACCAGTCATGGTAACTAAGCCCGAAAAGACACGGAAGCCCTAAGGCGTGGAAGACCCCCTTGTAAACATTTATAGTAAAATGACACTGAAGCAAGAAGTGGTCCGTAGTCTCCACCTCCCCATAACATTCCTCCTGTGGACATCCACGATCATTGACACCCCTATGCTTCAGGTTCTCCTTAATGCAGAGCCCCCCATGAAATGCAAGCCAAGTGAGATTTCTAAACTTTGGAGAAATCCACTTGACAGACCCTTGGGGCACCCTTTACCTGTGCAATCCTTTAGTAACAAGGGCACATCAAAGTGAATATATAAAATTCTCCTCTCCAACATCCTACTAGAGGAGTTTTTTGCCTCACTCACCTCGTTCTACCATTTCCTTGTCACCTTCAAACACTGAACCACATATGCCAGGAGGTATCCATGCTTAACTCGAAGAATTTTTACTGGACCCCCATCCAACCATGCGTTGAGAAAGGGGTGCACCCAAACTGGAAAGCCAGCTACCCACCGAGGGGAGAACTCCAAAAAGAGACTCCTGAGATGAAGCTTCAAGAAGGCAGTACTAAAGAACAGCATTGGGTTTACCATTCCCAGGCCACCTTTATCCTTCGGTTTGTAGGTCATACTCCACTTGATGAAGTTCAACTTGTTCCCCCATAACATCTGAAAGAGCAAGGAACTGACGTTGATCCTTAATGATTCTGGCAACAGACATATGTAACTGATGTACAAAAAAACGGAGATGAAGTAAGTATTGATCAAATCAATCTGTTCTTTGTAGGGCAGCTTCCACTTCTTCCAGTTCTTTACTTTAGAGGTGGCATATTCCAGTTTCAATTCGCAATTTCGCTGGTGGGAATAATCACCTGAACCAAATCGAATACCTAAGATTTTAGCCTCTCGACTGACCTGAGGGAGCACATCCGGAATGACAAACTCGTCCTTCCTGCCCAAACCAGAGAACTTCACTCTTTTCCTGGTTTATCTCTGAGTCTGAAGCCTCAGAATATTCGCAATCAGATTTTCAATGCCATACACCTCGGCCATGTCTGACAAGTGGACCGTGACATCATCAGCATAGGCCGCTACCTTCAAGGAAACAACCAGCTGCACTACCCTCACTGTACCATTCTCAATCCTCCCGATAAAAGGGTAAATTGCAAATACATAGAGGAGCGGGCTCGAGGCACAACCTTGTCTGACTCCAGATGACATCCCAAAAGTAGGGCCCACCATACCATTCAAAAGAGGGAATCTCACGGTCAGCCTATAAATGGTACGTAGCCAATCAACCACCCTCACTGGCAGACCAGTGCCCACAGGTATTCATGATTTACACAATCAAACGCCTTAGACTGATCTAGCGCCAAAAGGCACTTACCCCACTTCTCATAGCTACACCGTTCAACGGGCCTCCCAGGCAGCATCAAAGATGCTTCGGGCCTTCACTGTACAGTGCTTAGAAGGGTAAAGTAACAGGCCTGAAACTCCCATAACCCATAAGGTTTACATACATTTAAAGTTTGTTTTTATTTCCTGACAGTAAAGAGAGTGAGTATTGAGGGGATATCTTGTATCTTTGGTGTATATAGGTATCTTATTTGAGAAGTGATGCAGTAGTTTTTGTGGAGGGATTGTCGTAGAATTGGGTGTTATGATAATGTAAAGTTTTGTTGCTGTTGATCCTTTTTATCGTTTTGATGTTGTATATATAGTTTATTTCATTATGAACAAAATGATATGTTTTTGTTGCAATTTCTAATAATAAAATCAACCCTTGCAAAACTACAGCTACTTATTCAAAATGCTATCTGTGCTGACTTTGCCATCTGATTTCATGCCCAAAACGTTGTTGGGGCAGGCAAAAGAGAAAAGTTTTGTATGTAACTTACCACTCTGTGTTGATTTCCACTATTGAATGTATAGCTCAACGGCATTTATCCCTTGCAAAACTAAAGTTACTTATTCAAAATGATAAAATATGGTGACTTTGCCCACCTTGCCACCAGATTTCATGCCCAAAACCATTTTGGGCCAGGCTAAATGAAATTTCAATTTGTGTAAGGGACACCCTTTAGTGTTAATCTAATGTGAAATTAATCTTCCAACTTGATTTAATCCCTTAAAAATGAAGTTTTATGAATAAGAAGCTGGAGCATGAATAAGAAGTGAATAAGAAGCTGGACGAATAAGAAGCTAACTTCAGCCTCATCATACTTGCCAGCTGTCTGGAATGTCCGTGAGACTCCTAAAATTAGTGGAGTTCTCCCGGACTCCAGAGTGAGTATGATATTCTTCTGGATCCTGCATCACCTGCTTTGGAAGTGGATGGGATAGAGTCTCATTAACATAAGTCAATGTGTGAATCACGTTATTGTGGCCCAGCTGGAGGAGTGGTCCAAAATATAGGCAAGTAAGCATTTGAGGTTTGTGATCAACAGGACAGGCCCACACAGTGCTGGACTTATTCACCCTGTAAGAACATGTCTCCAAAGATGACAAGTTCTAACATTTTTGTGTACTGTTAAGCCAACATTTGTGATCAAAATTAATGACTAAATTAAAACTAATAGGGTTAAACTGAGACAAAAAATAATAATTCAATATTATCTGCATGCAACACATAGGGAAGTAGTAATATCCATGTGAATGAAACACACAGCTAACAGTTTTTCAAATGCAGGAAGGACCTTGAACGCAGTTTGAAGTATTTTTGTTTTTTGTGTATACTGATAGCGCAGTCTCCATAAATCTCTATCAAGATACTGTAAACGCAGCTGAAGTTCTCTGAGTGCCCCAGCATGAAATAGCTTTAGTGTGCACATACCCCAAATTTAATGCTGCTGCCTTCTCCGCTCACCCAGACAGTGCAGTATTGCGTTTTTTATGCAGGATCCACCTGCAGTTTGAACTTGTATTTGACATTTTTCCACAATAAACTTAGCTTGGACCAAAGGGAGCATTGAATGCAAGTTCAAGGTGGCTTCCACATAGAAGCTATAAAACTGCATTGTGTGAGAGTTGCCAGAAGCATTCAGTCATCTGATTGTGGTGGATGGTAGTGAGGGCAAGGGGTGTAGGCAGGTGAGGATTGGACATATGAGTTAGAGCATAGTAAATAGTTTAGTGTGGAGGAAACCATTGATGTCCACCAAATTATTTACTACTTGTTTCCATTCCCAGTGTCCCTTTCTGGGTATCATATATTTTGCTTTACAGTAGTTTTAGAAATATGGGTTAAATATGTCCATGACAAAGTCCAGTACCTACTACTGAACACCTTGAACGGTGGTAGTCAGCATATTGATGCTAACTACCACGACAACAATTAGCTCGATATGATGACTCTGAAGGGTCCTTTCCGACGAGGATCGATGACAACTGCTGTAATGTAAGTATGCGGCCATGGAAAATCTACAACGCTTTCTAAAGTAGATTGTCCATACTTACATTACCCTCTTAACAGCAGCGATAACAGCGTTGCGGATGTAAGTGACGTCATGAAGTTGCGCTGGATTCTTCATTCCTCGTGATTGGTTGCAGTTGCTTTCCACAGCAGTCGTCATCGATCCTAGTCGGAAAGGAGCCCTTTGGAGTCATCATGGCGGGGTAAGTTTTGTCCGATTAGTCAGTGTCCTTATAACGTACCCCACCTATTTGGAAGCTGAATAATAGTCTCCAGAATGGTCCACTCTCATTACTTAGTCTTCTGGGTTTTTGAGCTCATGCTCTTACATTGAGCTACCAGGCATTTGGTAATTGCTTGGCAAAAAGTGAGTCAAGGGTAAGTGAAAAAGGCAGCAATGGTTTCGGTTGGTCAGTTGTCTGTTGTGGAAGGGCCCAACCACTGATTTACAGCTAAAATAAACTCAGGGCAATACCCAGGTCTGTCCCTAGTGCAGAGTAACACATTAATATTCACTATGATTCCAATGTTGCTGTAATAATTGTACAGAAATTTTCTTATCAGGACACTCTCAATGGCTATACCAGGGACCATATACTGAAAATTATTATGCTGAGCTCAAAAAAGACCCCAAGTGCTTTAGCCACTGCAAGCTTACTGCCCCATTCCAACCATGGGCATACTTTGAAAGTACATTTCATATGAGACAGAAAGGTTCAGTGTAGTGGAGCAAATAATGCGCTGTTCGAGACGAAGTGGAGGGACCCAAGGCTGTTGGATTAAGTCCCATAACCAGAATAATGCTAGCGTGACCTGCGACATGGGAAGGTATGTTAAAGTGGTAAGGAATTAGAAATTTACCTGTATGATTACATAAGTACTATTAATATATGTATATATATATATGAATCATGGTGGGTATTCAATAAAACAGATTGCTTGCCATTTAAAATGATATTTAACTCTTCCTGGCCTTACCCTCACCACCTGCTTAAACTTACACGATCATGAGATGCCCACAGCAGTCCTTGACAATCCCCTTTTAATCTCCACCAGAAAATTATGGCACATGCTGCGACATCACCAGAACCTAAATCCCCAGTTATCGATACACCTTCTCCTGCAGGGCAATCCGAATTTTCAAGATGGCGTGACTGCCTATCCTTTTATTCTTTGGACTGATGCGGGTCTTGCAATGGTGGGAAACGTCTTAAATTACCCAGAGGCTTTTGACTTTTCAACTGCCTTGGAACAGATATGAGGTGCTCATAGTGTTTAACATGGCCCTTTTGCAGGCTCAGCCCTATGTGAGTGTTTTTGTCCAATCTCTTTTGAGGAATGATTGGAATAACCCCCTGGATGCACTGCTCCTTCGGCAGACTCCTTCTCATGGGGCTATCTCCATTCATTGCCGATTTTTACGGAACCCACACAATTATGATCTTTTTAAAACAGGATTTGGACAAGATGACAACATAATTTCTTCTCTGCTCGTTAGTGCTCTCTAATAGATTGCTCCTGGCGACAACTTATGTCGAGATGTCTCTTAATATATACCACAGATCATATTTGTCCCCCTCCCGTCGTTTCAAAATCGGTTTAACGACTGATCACTCTTGTCTGAAGCGTAGATCCCAGATAGGGCGGATATTGCCCATTGCTTACGGGACTGTCCCCCGGTTAAGCGCGTCTGGACCCATGTCTGGAGATTCACCAATGGTTATTTTGTCAATTATATCCCTTTAATGGCTGAATGGGCTATTATTGGGATATTGCCCAAGGGATTGAAGGTTTCCTAGAGCTGTAGAAAATTAGTCATTTTGGCGGCTGCAAGAAAAAGTGTCATCCAGATGTGGGTCCAGAACACCCTCCATTCCCCCTCATTGTTTCGGGACAAACTATTCCATATCTTTCGAATGGATTGGGTGAAAGCCTCCATGATTAAACAACATTGAACCTCCATTTTTTTAAAACCTGGGAATGTTTCATAGACACCCTCTCTGATCCAATCAAAGAACGTATCAGGAGTTGCTTTAAAGACACTGTTTGGTACGAGACCCAAATGTGTAATAATGACCCACCCATATCTTTCTAATGCCTTTCTTTCGCAACAATCTCCCAGGTGCTGGCTCCCTTGTGTATTGCTATCCATTTTTTTTTCTCACAAATGTTCACACCGTATTACGCTATTTTGCTGTAATAAAAATAATAATAATAAAAATGGTTTAACTGAACTTAATTAGCTGTATGTTGCTACAGTCTCATTATAACAACTGTGGGTATGTAGAATACATCTGAACACTTTGCAGTGTTTAATTTCATAAGGCTAACATAGCTATCCTAATTGAAAAATATTTGCTATCATTTCTAATCCACCTGTCCTGGTAGTAGATTAAAAAAAGCTTCTTCCTGATAATTTGTGATATAGGCAGTGTAGTAATGTAGCTTGGGGGATGGCAGGGCCTGTAGTGTCTTTGAGGCCCCAAGATGGTCTTTATCCATTATTCATCTGGCCAAAATAACTAGGCATAGTATATTACTGATTACTATAGGTAGCATAAGTTAAATACAGACTGCTAGGGTGGAATGGACTCTCTTCAGAACCATGTTAAACTACCACTGAGCATGTGCGGCAGATACACTGGATCCCAAACATTGGTGAGGCCCATTAGCAACAGTTTTCTTTACATTAGGAGGTCTTAGCCCATGAGTCGGGACCCAAAACCTGTATGCTGACTAATACACAAATTTAAATTTTATTTTGTAAATGTAAAAAATTCCTATTATTATATTTTAACAATAACACAATTTGCACACAACAGTCAAGTAATTAAAAGAAAGAACATTACATTTTAAAAACTAAACAGCAAATCAAGAAAATGATTCAAAAATTTCGGCCCTGCTCCATAAAATGGTAACGAACCCATGCAAATATTAATAATTGGTAACTGGGCCATTGTCACATATACTTATATCTTCTGTGATCCCGAAGGCCGCTACATAATTATGAACATAACTATATATGAACAAAGATTTATATTGTGTAATGTATACACTCTGAACAAATATGTTACAGATCTTTTCTTACAGATTATGACACAATTACATGAATTTCCTTCAGGTCAGATTGTCATTGGGTAGTGATTTTAGTATTATAGTTAATGCGGTCTTGAATAGGGAAAAAATCTAGTGCGGCGCTGCCAGTGTTACGCTCGGATTGTGGCGCATGTCTATGATGACACAACCAAGGGCCACTATCCAAGTGCCAGGAGGCACTGCTAATTTAAGCAGCAGGAGTGGGGGCACATTGCGAGTGGGATGGAGCCTCTTCAGAAGGGTGGGGGGTGATGCATAGTGCACCCCCAGTGCTTGCTCTGACCCTGAAAATATTTAGAAAAAGCGTGGAAAGTTTCCTGCAATTGACACAGAGTACATTGGTCCTCTTATAATGCAGCAAGTAAAAGAAAGCTAAGAATTTCCAGAAATTTGTACAAATATGATAACAAATCAAAGTGAATTTAAAATTTAGTGCCAGCAGAAAGAGTGCAAGCTAATATTAATAGTTTAATTAATTAATAGGTTGAAAATGAAATCCTCACCACAGAGGTGAAGATATTTTGAGAATATTATGGTAAATTTTATCTTAAACTCTATTAGGTTACCCCAAATACCAGATGCAGATTTAAAAAGTTTTAGTTTTTAACTTTTTATTTTTTTTTAACAGACAACACAGCATATGCATGTATAACAGAATATTGAACATGCAAATTATACAGTTATCAGGTCCTGTTTAAAAAAAAACAACAAATCAATAAAACATAAACAATTTTAGTGAAATATATGATGTCAGATTTAGAAAAGTTTAAATCAAGTAATAACCACAAATAGGTAGATATAGCAATCTCTCATTTGAAAAACCTTCAATTCCCAGGTCCACATGGGTACAACACAGAGTTTATTTAAATGTTTGAATAAAGTCATTTATTTTATAACTACAATTTTTCATATACCTATACAAAAATGTGCTCGCTAATCACCAAGGTCCTTGGAAGAGTTTGCTTCATAAAGCCCACAGTAGTCATTTTAATAGTCGCCAGTGTCAGATTCTGAAACAGTGGCTCCAAAATAAACCTCCAACTGTAGCTATGTTAAAGACAGAACTTCTTGAAATAATGTATTTTGATACAAGAAATTTTCTATTTGAAGACAGTTGAGAAACTACACAAAAATGGGGTCAATTAATATGATAGACCCAATTCAGAAACAAAATTTGATTAAGATCTTTGATGGAACCAAACGGTCTACACATCTTCTAGCGTTGGGATGGGAAGCAACATCTTATTTGTTTTATTGAACTATAAATCTGAGTATACTGGTTGTTAATATGTGGCTATTTATAAGTAAGATGGAGAACCATAATCCAGCTTTCAGTTGTTTTGTTGGCATTTCTTTTAATATTACTGTATCACAATCTTTCTCAGGATTATGTTTTGGTTTATAAGTATTTGTAAAAAAAAAAACTGCTATAATCTACAATTTTGAATAAAATAGAATTGACCCAAAAAAAACAATATCCAGCTTTTTAAAACTTTGTAAGTCTCCTTTGGTTTAACCAATAATAACTGCACTGTAAGTTTGTGTTGAACCCCTATTTTATTACTACTTAAAATGTATGTGAATTGTCTTCTGTAAAATCTGTTCTATCTATATGCACCCTGGCTCTTTTGAAAGATAATTAAGATGAAAATGACATAAGGCCATTGAAATACTGTGTAACTCCAGTATAGAGCTGCAAGTTTATCGTTTTGCTGTTATTAATTTCCATAACCATTAAACATGGAAGAATCTCGGCTGAATAAGAACTCCAACTATTTTTAAGACTTTTTCTTAAGTTTTGGGATAACGCTCTTGAGGGTTCATAGTCCTTCTGTTGTCTTAGGCAGCAACTGAAATGGGTCCCTTTTCACAAGTTACCATAAACATTTGTTCATGAGTTATATATACAGTATTTTAATGGGTAATATTAGATATAACAAAAGGTAAAGGTAAGTTAAATATCACTCATTTAGACTTTTGTGTCATTTGGTATTTCTAAATGATTTCCTTGAACTGCCTCTGGTTCCCTCATATAAGGCACAACCTCGACACTCGCAACATCACACTAGACTTTTATATTAAGCGGTCATTATATACTATATACAGCCACAAACACTAACTAAACATACTATAATATATAGGGTCTATACATCAGACTAAGGAGTCTTTTTGAAAAGCAGTGAAGAGACAAAATGACAGAGTAAATGTCAGCAAAAGGTTCCTTCATCGGTTTTTGTTATTTAACAACCAGAATGATAGATTTCTCCGGCATTACCATTGTCCCAATAGACCACCATGGGGACAAGCAGAATTAGTCAACAGCAAAAAGCAAAGGTTTTCGCAGCAAAGTAACACCATCTCAGGTTGGGTTACTTGCCTTTTTCAAAGAGATCCAGCTGAATCCTCTCTGGCTTGCGCAAAACACTTTCTCCGCTCACTGGCAGCATTAGCTTGCACTCTTTCCAGGTTGGTAAACAACATGTACAGTTAACGAGCAGCTTACAAAACTTGTCCAATTATACTGTCTCCCCAGCCTGAGTAAGTTTTCAAACTATTGCAGGTGTCACGATCTCACTTGGAGTCTCGACCCAAGTTCTGCCAATAGTTGTCTTTACTCACCAGAGGCACGGAGTCTAACACAGCGGCTGGTCTTCTTCAGGGACCCCCGCAAGAGGGTATGGGTTTAGCAGCTTCCGCTGCGCAGGTCGCGTCCCTCAGGAGAGTATGGCAGGATTAACGGACATACAGCTATTCAGGGAGATGGTCTGAGGATAAAGCAGACTAGGAGTAGGAGATGCTCTGAGGTTGCAGGTTACAACTACCAGGGTAGAGGAGACGATCTGCGGGTAGCAAGTGAGGCAAGAGGAGTTGCGATGTTCAGCGGGTTGTAGGTAATAGCACCAGAGTAGTGGAGATGATCTGCAGATAGCAGGTGAGATAAGAAAAGGTGTTGAGATGTTCTGCGGATTGCAGGTAATATCCCCGGAATGGTGGAGACGATCTGCGGGTAGCAGGTGAGGCAAGAGGAGTTGCGGAGATGCTCTGCGGGTTGCAGGTAATAGCAGTAGTGGTGATGATCTGCGGATAGCAGGTGAAGCAAGAGGAGTTGCGGAGATGCTCTGCGGCTTGCAAGTAATAGCACCGGAGTAGTGGTGATGATCTGCGGATAGCAGGTGAGGCAAGAGGAGTTGTGGAGATGTTAAGATGAACTGTGGATTGCAGATATTACCACAGACGTGGAGACTAGGTTATCCGGACAGCAGGTGAGGTAACAGGAGACGCTGAGATGAACTGTGGATTGCAGATATTACCACAGACGTGGAGACTAGGTTATCCGGACAGCAGGTGAGGTAACAGGAGACGCTGAGATGAACTGTGGATTGCAGATATTACCACAGACGTGGAGACTAGGTTATCCGGACAGCAAGTGAGGTAACAGGAGACGCTGAGATGAACTGCGGATTGCAGATATTATCACAGACTTGGAGACTAGGTTATCCGGACAGCAGGTGAGGTAACAGGAGACGCTGAGATGAACTGCGGATTGCAGATATTACCACAGACGTGGAGACTAGGTTATCCGGACAGCAGGTGAGGTAAGAGGAGACGCTGAGATGAACTGCGGATTGCAGATATTACCACAGACGTGGAGACAAGGTTATCCAGACAGCAAGTGAGGTAACAGGAGACGCTGAGATGAACTGCGGATTGCAGATATTACCACAGACGTGGAGACTAGGTTATCCGGACAGCAGGTGAGGTAAAAGGGGACGCTGAGATGAACTGCGGATTGCAGATATTACCACAGACGTGGAGACAAGGTTATCCAGACAGCAAGTGAGGTAACAGGAGACGCTGAGATGAACTGCGGATTGCAGATATTACCACAGACGTGGAGACTAGGTTATCCGGACAGCAGGTGAGGTAAGAGGAGACGCTGAGATGAACTGCGGATTGCAGATATTACCACAGACGTGGAGACTAGGTTATCCGGACAGCAGGTGAGGTAACAGGAGACGCTGAGATGAACTGCGGATTGCAGATATTATCACAGACGTGGAGACTAGGTTATCCGGACAGCAGGTGAGGTAACAGGAGACGCTGAGATGAACTGCGGATTACAGATATTACCACAGACGTGGAGACAAGGTTATCCGGACAACAGATGAGGAGCAGAAGACGCTGAGAAGCTGAGTAGGTAGAAGCAACCAGGAGGTGAGTTAACCACAGCTGGACCAAGAACAGGCATTGGGAATAGGTCGAAGGTGCCTTAAATAGGGAGAGGCTGACAGAGGACCAATGAGGAGTGAGGAAAGTTTATAAAGCTTATTTCGGTCTGCACATGCGCAGTGACAGCAGGTTTGATATAATGTTTTTAATATGTGTTTAAATAAGTAATTTATTACTGTGCTGCAGAGCCATTGAGCGTATTTGTTGGCATGCTGAGGCCAACAGTGCACCAAGCCAGTACTGCAACTTTAGCCTGCTTGGAGAGCAGAATTGATGAGCCTTACAGCAGAACCGGTTACCTATAAGATGTGTTTAACATCCATGTCTAGTGAGACCCACAGATGAACAGTGACATGGAGATTGGCTTCATGTTGAGGGATCATGGGAGCGGCTGAGGAGGACAGTGTACAGGTCTGGAGTCAGAGTGACAGTTCCCAATGTGAGTGAATGTGAGCTGTTCTGCAAAAACTGTGCATCACTGTTAAGTACTTTTATTGTAACAAGCAAGTGTATGCTGGAGGATTTCAATCAAGGAGTGAGCTTTATGGAGAGAAGGTCAGAAGTCCATTTGATTTACATTGGTGATATGTACTGAACCATACCTCCCAACTGTCCTGATTTAGGCAGGACAGTTCTGATCTGAGAGAACCGTAGCGTGCAGCATGACCATGCCCCTTCTCATATGCGTACTGGCACGAATTGAACTGTCCAGAATCATAAATGTTGGGAGGTATGACTGAATCACTAAACCTGTGTCAGCTACAGCAACCTTCAAACTTGCATGATCAATGACCCCTTTACTGGAAGAACCTTTGGTGTTTGTTAGGTGTCAGCAGTGAAGAATCATCATCATCGAAGAATCAGCTTCCTTTTAATACTGAGTATCTCTGCTACCGTTCTTTTGTGTAACCGCTATCTCCAACGCATAGTGCTGGGCCCATAACCTATTGGCTGAACCTTTGGTGTCTGTAAGGTGTCAGCAGTGTTGGATTTGAATGTCAGTCCACACACATTTAAACTTAACCATGTTGTTGCTTTATTTGAAAACTTGTAACAGTAATAGTAATGCAGGTACTAACAGGGTTAATGGATGCAGCAGCAATCAGGTAGTACAACATTCTTATGCAGGTTATGTATACTGAGCAGTATCCTTATACATATATGCAGGTTGTAAGGGGTTTTGGTACACTGCACTTCTAGAACATATGCCCCCACGCAGCTATTAATGCTGTGTCTTTTCTCTACACTGAACACGGAAGAAGCGACACTTCCGATTCACGCATGCGCAGTAGCGTCATGCGGACGGCCGTGTCACTGCCCCACTTCTTATCCCACTACACCATCAAATCTCTCAGCCTGCATACAGATGCCTTGTGCCCCATTCTGTGGCATATAATGCATTTATACTTGGGAATTTGGGATTTTAGTGAGTAGAGCAGAAGTTTCAGCATTTTTCTCGACAGGAATTCGTTGTTAGAACTGCAGCAGCTTGGCCTTCATGATTTCTTTTCTCAGCTTGGTATCACTGGACTCCAAAGCTGCATTGCAACTTCCTCATCGTCCACCTGTGCTCTCACAAATGCCAATTGCTGGGCGATCGACAGCATTTTGTCAATATACTCGTTCATGTTCTCACAGGCACTTGACTATGTCCCATACAGTATACACTTCAAGTTTATTCTTCTCATCAGACCTTTGTCCTCATACGTCATTTGCAGAGCTGTCCACATGTCTCGCGCTGACACTTTTCCATTGATGATGAAATACACATGCTGTTCTACAGCCATGCCTATGGTATTATTATTATTAATCGTTATTTATAGTGCACCACAAGGTTTCCGCAGCACCGTACAAATTACAGACAGTGGACCATACAGGGTAAAGCATACAGAACAATAAACGAAAAGTACCAGGACTTGAAAGCTCCAAACATAGCATATACATTAAAGATGGAGCTGAAGAATGGGTAGAGACAGGAGGGTCCTGCTCGTGAGAGCTTACATCCTAAAGGGAGGGCAAATGGACAGGAGGCACAAAGGGAGACAGAGGGGAACAATCGCAAGAGAAGCGAGAGACGGAACAGGGGAATAGAGGTAAACAGAGGAGAACAGGCATGGAGAGCAGGTTAGGTGGATGGCTGGAAGACTTTGAGGAAGAAGTGGGTTTTAAGTGACCGTTTAAAGGTACACAAATTAGGGGAGAGTTGCTGCAAACTCTTCTCTCTCTCGGCCTCTCTGGTTCTGTCCACGCCTGGTTCACCTCATACCTCGCTAACCGCTCCTTCTCTGTATCCATGTCTGGTTCTTCCTCCTCCCCTACCCTCTCGCTGTAGGAGTCCCACAGGGCTCCGTTCTCGGCCCTCTAGTCTTTTCGCTCTATACTTCCTCCCTTGGTGCTCTCATCTCCTCCTTTGGCCTTCAGTATCACCTTTATGCTGAGGACATTCAACTTTACATCTCTTCACCTGATCTTTCTTCCACCCTCCTCGCTCAGGTATCTGACTGCCTCTCCGCCATCTCCTCTTGGATGTCGGAGCGCTTTCTCAAAATCAACATTTCCAAAACTGAACTCATTGTCTTTCCTCCTCCCAGCCTCCCATCCCACCATGACCTCTCCATTGTCGTTAACAACACTACCATCTCCTCTGTCACCCAACTCCGCTGCTTGGGTGTCACCCTTGACTCCTCTCTCTCTTTTGCCCCCCACATTCATTCTCTTGCCAAAGCCTGTCGCTTCCAACTACGCAACATCGCCCGCATCCGTCCCTTTCTCTCTCAGGAGGCCACCAAAACCATCACACACGCACTCATCATCTCCCGCCTGGATTACTGCAACCTCCTCCTCACCGGCCTCCCCCACTCCCGTCTCTCCCCCCTCCGCTCTATACTCAATGCGGCCGCAAGACTCATCTACCTCTCACGCCGCTCCTCCTCTGCCTCCCCTCTCTGCCTTGCCCTACACTGGCTCCCCTTCCCCTACAGAATTCTTTTCAAACTCCTCACCGCCACTTACAAGGCTCTCTCACATTCTACTGCCCCTTATATCTCTAACCTCCTCTCCATTCACACTCCCACCCGCTCCCTGCGCTCGGCCAATGACCGCCGCCTCTGCTCCACTCTGATCACCTCTTCCCATTCCAGAATCCAGGACTTTTCCCGTGCAGCCCCCCTTCACTGGAATGACCTCCCTCGCTCCACCCGCCTCTCTCCTACTCTGTGCCCCTTCAAACGTGCACTCAAAACTCACCTCTTTCTCAAAGCCTACCAACCATCCACTTAACCCCCATCTCCTCCACTCATTCTCCCCTCTCTCCCATTCCCTCAACTGGCTCCTCTTGTGCCTGGTCTGTTTAACCCTCCCTTAGGATGTAATCTCGCTTGAGCAGGGCCCTCTTCCCTCCTGTCTCCTTACCCGTTCTTCTGCTCCGTGTCTATTGCATCTGCCTGCCTGGAGTTTCTGAAGTATTGTATAGTCTACTGTTTGTACTATGTGCGGCGCTGCGGAAACCTTGTGGCACCTAACAAATAAATGATAATAATAATAATAATAATAATAATAATGGAGCGAGGGAAGTCATTCCAGTGGAGGGGGGCAGCCCGGGAGAAATCTTGGACTCTGGAGTGGGAATCTAGAGATCTAGAATGAGATCCTTGGAGATCCTTTATGTGGGTAGGACTATCACGTTTGATAATCACAGGAGGGGTAAAATAAGAATCATATTTGTATATAATGTTTCAATGTCTACCTATATTTGGGAGTCCGGGGAGGAGGAGGGGGTGTCAATGTATACGTGTAGAAAAAATAAGCAGCGAAAAAAATACATTTAAAATTAGGCTTAGAGTCCCAGACGCCATCCATTGAATATTTATGTAGCATCTTAATACTCACTTTAACAATGCAATTTGGGATTTTTAATGGTACCCATGGTTCTATCCACTTCATCAGAGTATGGACTCATTCCTGGATCAACTGTGACTTTCCACAACTTTACGCTTAAGCTGCATTTCCATGTTGCATAAGTCTCTGAGTCTTTTAGTTTTGCAAAGCTCATTCTGGCCCCTGTACTGTGCATTTTTCCCTTGTATCAAATAAAGGACTTTTCTGAAGAATCATCATCATCATCATCAAAGAATCAGCTTCCTTTTATGCCAGGGTATCTCTGCTAACGTTCTTTCGTTTAAGCGCTCCAGCGCATAGTGCTTGGCCCATAACCTATTGGCAGAACTTTTGCTGTCTGTAAGGCGTCAGCAGTGTTGTTTTTGGATGTCAGTCCACATTTAAACTTAGCCAAGTTGTTGGTTTATTTGAACACTTGTAACAGTAATAGTAATGCAGGTACTAACAGGGTTAATGGCTGCAGCAGCAATCAGGTAGTACAACAGTCTTATGCAGGTTATGTATACTGAGCAGTATCCTTATACAGAGACGGAACTAACGAGCTGTGGACCCCGGTGCAGGGAGGAGGGAACCAGGGCCACCCACCCTCTGCATCTGCCATACAGCGGGCCCCATTATCTCCATGGACCCTGATGCATGGCACCTGCCACACCAATGGTAGTTCCGCCACTGCTATACACATATGCAGATTATAAGGGGTGTTGGTACTGCACCTCCGTGCAGTAAAGTTATGACAGCATTGTAACAAGTCTCTCTTCTAGAACATATGCCCCCACGCAGTGCTGTAACTTCTAGCGCCTGGGGCGAGAAAGACAAATGCCGCCCCCCAATTTTAACCAAATGAACCTAAAATATTCCTAAATTGCGCCCCCCTTTAGCAATGCGCCCTGGGCGATCGCCCCTGTCGCACAGTCCTAGTTACGGCCCTGCCCCCACGCAGCTACTAATGCTGCGTCTTCTCTCTACACTGACCACGAAAGAAGCGACACTCCCGGTTTGCTCATGCACATTAGTGTCATGCGTACAGCCGCGCCACTGGCCCACTCCCTGTCCCGCTACA
Source organism: Mixophyes fleayi (assembly GCF_038048845.1). Classification (NCBI taxonomy): domain Eukaryota; kingdom Metazoa; phylum Chordata; class Amphibia; order Anura; family Limnodynastidae; genus Mixophyes; species Mixophyes fleayi. Next base: position 315,641,940 of record NC_134402.1, read on the forward strand.
CCACCGGGATATAGGAGACGGAGTCTAGCGCTCCTTACTAACACGCTTTAGCCCAAAGAGCTTATCTATATAAAATTCGGTTCAGACAAATTATTATTATCTTTCAGCCAGGCCGACATGACACTTTTATGAGTGAACTTCTGACTATATAAAGTTCAGGCCACAATAATGAAAGATGGTTTGATTGCACCATTGCTGTTGGATTGGCGCTATCTAGATTTCACACACTTCCTGCATATGTGTATGAGTTCAATTGGGAGAAAAGCGCTATATAAATAAAACTTTTATTATTATTAACCCGTACAAGGCACATCAGTATCAGGACATCCTTTTTAGAAATGAATCCTCTGACTTCCAGTCATATAGTTTGCTCCTTAGAAACGCCCATAAACAAAAGGAGTCGTTGTGGTTTGTTTGGTCCTTGGAGCTGACATTACTCCCTGTCAGGAGGCGGTTTGGGTGACAGTTAGTGGTGAAGGGGTTAAGATAAAAGCAGGGAAAACTAGCCCCGCCCACAGTGTATGAGTCGCTCCGAACCCTGGCTGGGCCCAGTCTATAGCAGTTCTGTCCTAGCAGCCATGAGTGAGGACGATGCAGCGGAGCAGAGGGACGCGGCCGAGGACGGCGATGTTGGGGTCACCCCGTTTAACCCCTTCCTGCACGAGTTTCATCCAGAGGGGTTCTGGCAGAAATTCAGGGTGAGTTGCGATAAAGATAAGAGGGCGTTGTAGGAGGTTCCTCTGTGCACAACATAAACAGTACTTCTAGTGGTGCGTGTCACCCTTTCATTGACTCAGTTCTGGATGGGGAACACTGCAAGACCTGCTAAAGTTCTGCAGTGGGTGGGAGACCGTTCTGTGTACGCAGGGAAAGCAGCATTGCAGAGAGCGGTGCAAAGTAATATATACCTTCATCACATGCACAGTGGTGTCTGCCTGTGTCAGATGTTTAGTGCCTGTGTTTATGGTTTAGACATTTTTTTATATATGCTTTCTGCTAGTTAGATTGTATATTAAAAGAAATTGTACAGACATTCTCATGTCCCCCCATTTTAGATCATATTAAAAAGACTGAATGCAGATCTAAAACTATTTCAAGGTTGAAGCTTGTTACTACACACAGAGATAAAGGTATTGTTAATGTCTTTGGGGTGTACAGTGTCTTGTTCAGCTTCAATTACGGTGGAGGTCATTTAAGAAGTGCAGCTAAGGCAAACCGCCTTGGTTTAGCACCGGTACGCCGATGGCACATCAAGATGCACACCAACTCTGCGCCATGGAGAGATGCCTCTGCAGCCTAGAAGTGCGTCTACTTGTGTGGAGAAGCGGAAAATCTCCAGAGGTGCATTGTGCAAAACTGTAAACATCACACCAAAGTCCAACCGCCTTCATTATTTTTCCACTAAAATACTCCTCTGTTTAACTCTCATGCTTGGTTTAAATTACTCCATGAGATTTGGGAACTTCATGTCTGCCTTTGTTATACAGTATATGGCAATTTTGTGAAACTTCGTCTGATATTGCTTGGAGTGTTTCTGGAAATTCGCTTCTCCACCGAAGTACAACATGGAGGTGCGAAATTGGGTTCATTAAAAGTGTAGGAGGAGTTCCAAAGTCTGACAGCTCTGAGCTTGTGCAAAATGTAAGCCTTTTTGCGAAGGGGAATTACATGCTCACCTCCCCATAGTAAAGTGACACCCTTAAAATGTACCCACCCCTTTATCTCATTTCAATAATATTGCCTCACAAAAGGAAATCTTGTTTTTGCACTGCTAAGCAAATGAGGCTAAGGACTGGTGTGCCTTTCCCAAACTTTGTAAAGAACTCCTTCTCTCCACCCTATATTTCACCCCATTGCCTCTGCAAACTTCTGCACCCCTACAAACTCTCCCATTGTGCATTGTTAGCCCATGTGCGTTGGTGCATTTTTCAGGCGTAATTGCTTAAATCAATGGTGGGTTCAAATTTGCTTTTGGACTGAACAGCTATTTGCTTCTAAGTGACCTCTGGTGTTTTCATTGTACATATTTCTTTAATGCCAATCAGTTTGTGCTGCAGGGGTGCTGTGTACACATTTTGTGCTTTAATACAGTCATTAATTCAGCTATATTTATATTATATATATTTCATTAATTCACTTGTGGCTATTGTTAACAGCAATGAGAGTCACCAGATGGGGACGTCAGGGCACTAATAACTACAGTCATGCAGACTCCTATGCTTTGCTGCCTAGTAATGTACATAAATTCACAGGAGTAGTTGTTTAAAATAGACCTATGGATCTTTATCATGCTGTCATGAGTTTGAGAGCTGTGTTTAGCCCCTGGGTCTTGACTTATTTGGGCTACAGCTATATATGACTGGTTTTCCTCTCATAGGCACCATTTATTAACAGCCGCATAAAATGAAAGATAGTTTTCAATCCTTATCGCATTGATAAGGATTGAACTATTTCTCATATTTATTCAAAAATTTAGTCACAAAAAACTGCTGTTCCTGTGAAGTTAAAAACTTACCTTTCCACTGCCTCTTCGTTCCCGAAGCTGCTGTACGATCCATAGAAGCATTGTGCGCATGCTCCGTCTGAAAACTTATCTGCACTTCACTTTTGCAGAAAGCGGAGTGTGACAGGGAGGGAGCATGTGATCTTTCCACACATGCGCCGTAAAGCTCTGCTCTTCGGAGCAGAGCTGAACAGTGTTGAAAAATAGCGATGTACTGTTGATAGATGAGGCAAATACTTCAATTGGCGTCTATTCCTCGAACTGCTGTTTTCAGGGAATAGACGCCGATTGAAGGTTTAATAAATAGGCCCCTTAAAATGGCCAAAAGGTGGTAATTTAAGAACAACCTGACTTTTTAATTTAGGTCATTCATAACTATTTATGTATTGCCCAACAAAACTGCCTTGTGTTCTGTTCACCTTAAACATGGCCTCTGTCCCAGAGCTCTGTGACAAGAAGACAGCAGTGTTTGTGAGTCTGTGTAAGAGGCCTAACTGCTCATTAGTAACCAGGGAAACATGAGAGTTCTGGCTTCTAACATCTCTGTTTATACAAATAACATTGTATATACTATTTATGACAACCAGGAATGCTTACAGAAACATATACTAGACCAGGGTTTCTCTTTTTTTTTTTTTTTTTTTTTTATATCTATATCTCCCCATGTGATGTTAATGTTTACCAAGTACACTCTAAGTAAGTACTCCTTAATCTGAATTTAAAGTATACACCTTTATATTTCTATATTTTAAAACTACCCATTCACATTACTTTTCTATATTTTTTTTTTTACTGAGAACGGTTATTTTATTTTGAATTATATTTAAAAAACTGAGGTACCTAACCCTTGAACATATCTGGGGTACATGAGAACATAAGTAGTAGAAGCCAGACCACATTGATCCATCTTGTATTCTGATCTTATATATAACATTCTCTGCAGAGCTACTTGTTTGCCAGCAGTATATTTTTGGATCTGTGCCCTGCTTAAAAAGAACTGCGTGTGAGTGAATTATAATTAAATGTATAATATTTACATTTGAGTTCTTGTTTGAATTATAGCAAAGAAAGCACAGAATTGTTATGTTTCACCTTATCAATTCTCCTAATTGTATGCTTATACTTCTGGTAACAATTCTGCTCTAAATAGTCTAATGTTACAGATCCCAATTGTTTTCGAAAGTCAGGTCTTTGAAAAATTCCTGACAGATTGAAAGCCATTTGTGTGCATTATTGGGAGCTCTCTAATTATGCTGACCATGAGATACTTTTACAGTTTGAAGTCTGTAATAGCAATGTTGTATTGATCTTGAGGAAAAGATCAAGTATGTGAAACAGCAGAAAGCCAGAGAAGAACTTGAGTAGAGAGATCTGGACAGAGTGAGCTTGAGAATTTAGCCTCAAGTCTGAAACTTTGTGTGATATCTAAAGTTCACAACTAAATAATGTTTGTTGACCTTGTTCAGACTGGACTTCATTCAGCAAACAGATCCTTTTAGTTACTATCGCAACGGCCTATGGTCCGTCATCGTTTTCTTATTTCCATGTACATGTGTACAGGCTACCATTTTTAGTATAGCGATCAATGATTTCTATTCCAAGCTCCATTAGCACTCTTCAATGTGGACTGAACAGAGTGCAGCTCAATCACAGACAGTCATCTATTATTTTTTTTCCTGTATAATTTCTGTTTTGTTTTGCGTATGCAACAAGTCATTCTGAATAATACTTATCTATCTAAATGGGCGAATAGAGGAAAGTGCCGCACTAGATCTATATCAATAAATATAATTGTTTCTGTTAGCTCACAGATCTTAGGATATCTTCATCCGTATATTTTAAACATAATATATTATAGGGGAGATGCTACCACTTTAAACGGTATGAATTCACAGAGGGAAAAAGAGCATTTATTATATAGTGGTGCACAAACACTGAAGAATCTACATTTTATTTCATGTAACTTAGACTATCTAACAAATGAGAGCATAAGTAATAGCTCTTTAATCGTTCGCTACTAAGGGTCTAACTATCACTACATTTGTTCACCATTGATTCTTACTTTGAAAACACATTACAACATACTATTCAGATAAATATTATAATAATGAGACTACTCCCAACGTACGTTTTGTTTTTTAACTCTACACTTCACAAATTTTAAGAATTTGCTGATAAACTATTTTTATGTAGACAATATTAGTTTACATTTTTAATAAAGGTAAGTATGTTTTTATTATTAATAATAATAATATTATTATTATTATATTATAAGCAACATGAAATAAAATTTAGATTGTTCAGTGTTTGTGTACCACAATATAACCATTGCTCTTTCTTTCCCTCTGTTATCTACCTATATGTAAACATTCAAAACCGTTATCTTCGCACCTTTTAATCACTTCTTACTGTAAACGTGGTAAAGCTGTAAAGTTATAACTACTTATCATATAGCCGTTATAGGTTTCTTGATAGCTAAAAAAATATAAGTGATTTGGGAAGCTCTTTAAAGCATGCATGTGAAACTGATTTATTAGGGGCTGCTTTCAACTCCTCAGTCTTTCCTTTTACTTTCAGATTAATTGCCTATATTTGTGGGATCTTGAATTAGCTGCATTATTTGATAGTTGAGTTTTTGGATTCTGATGCTTTTTTTGTTTTAGTTCAAATGTGGGGAGAAACATTTGTATCTCATTCCCCAAAACCCCAGCCTAATTATTATCAATTTAGGTTGTAAATGAATAAAGATCAGGATTATAAGGGTATATTATATGCACAGTCTGTTGTAGAATTGCATTTATCAGGTTTGCTAGTACTGGAGGTCATTAATGAGGCCCAAATAGCCAAAGGTGCAGCCCAGAATCAGCTTTGTTCACGCCATGCGCCTCAACTTACGCATAGATTTTCACCAATGCTGTTAGGTTTGCGAATAAACTCAGTGGTGCTTGTTTGCATTTGCTAATGGGAATAATTGGGGGAGTGAAGGCATTGGCGCACAGGTGTTTACTTTTGTGGAGCAATGCAAAAACTAGATTTAATTTTTGTGGATCAAGGTTATCAAAATGTGATACAGGGTGGGGAGGGGACAGTCCTTGTTGTGCAGAGTTGGGAAAAGGACTTGAATTTTGCATCATCTCAGAGCCAGCGGTCTCATATTATACTTTTAATTGGACACCTTTTGCACCTTCATCTTCACCACAAAATGCAGCCTATCAATTCGCTAGATACCAGTGATGTCAATGAGGCACTTTGTGATGTTACTTTGTGATGTGATGTCACAGATCCTCAGTGAATTGATAGGCTTGATTTACATTGGCTCAGCCCACATGTGTCATTCTCATTCCTACTCTTACCGCTTGGCCTCTTAGAAACCGCCCCTCCCCCATGAACTGCTTATTCATGTAAATAGAAAGCTTGTTGGGTAGGGCATCGGCGCACTCTCTGTTCCAAGTAGGGTACTTGAGTGGAGTGAAAGTGTAGCCATTGGGTATACGTGTGGACCCAACAAATGGTGCATCCATGGTAGCTACAATTTCATTTTTCTTGCATTAATTAATTGAGGTCAAACCAAACTAAAATTTTAGTTTTGGGTGGAGTTTTTCTTTAATAGTTCGAGAGAAAGCAAACTTACAGGAAATGGTATTTATTGTTATTGTTTTATTGTTGTACATTGCTTGTAGCTACCCAATTTTGTTGTTTTACATAATTAACTGTTAGCAGATACCCAGCGTTTTTTGTTGTTTTTTTTATCCATAATTGATTTAAATGCTCTTAACATTTCCAGAGAAAGCATCATCAGGAAACAGTATTGTGAGAGTCTATAATTCCGTGTTGTTGCAAAAACAGTGTACTCATTCCTAACAAACCTGCATTATGCCTGTAGCAATCTTGTTTGTGAGGAAAATTCTCCACTCTTAATAATTATCTTCATTCTCTTAATTCTGTTGTTCATGTGACCAGTATCATACACATGCATGGGCTACATCATGAAACATGTCCTCTACTACAGTCCTGCTTGGTAAAACCTCATTTGATTTCATTGGTAAAGCACAATATAAAATTGTTTACTTATCTGCCTGTGAATTCTCCAGATTGTTGGTACTACAAACCTCACATGACCCAAGTCATCCAGGACGTATGGTTCTAATGTTGATTTTCCCACTTCTTTTCTGATTGCCCTTACCTGCATATGAACAATGTTTTTTTTTTACATGAATTATTTGTCCCTCCCGCTGTACTTGCACCAGCCCAAATTTTTGGTCATGCTGCGTTATAATTACAGGTGATGGGACTCCTGAGATTCCTGTGTTATCTACACATATACTTAAAACAACCATTGTCCTAAAACCAATTTAAGTATGTTTGAAAACATTAGAGGTTGCGTAATTCCACATGGGAAAAAAAAGGTAGTTACTTTACCGAAGTTGTAAACGCAGACAACAGGTACCACAACAGCTTTAAACTAAGTGATGTAATTTCCGGCTAGATGTTAATACTGACAGGTGTAAAGTCTGACATAATAAAAGTAGACTTTTTGAAATCGTGACATACCATAATTGAAACAATCCCACATCCCGACACTGACGTTACAAGTAAGGCCTGATGTTATTAAATGGTGGACCTGGCAGCTGTATAATGTACAACCCTTTCATATAAAACATTATACAGCCCCCAAGTCCTTGCATTACCCCTTTAATAACATTTACACCTGTCGCTATTAACATCTAGTCGGAAATTACAACTCTGTTTTAAACTGTAGCTGTACCTGTTGTCGGAGTTTACAACCCGAAAAAAGGATAATGCTAATCCAACATTGTTGTGTGTTTGAGGCAGATACACTGTGCCTGTTGGTATAGTCCAGTGTTGGCTAACCTGTGACACTCCAGGTGTTGAGAAACTACAAGTCCCAGCATACCCTTCCAGCAATAAGCTGCTATATATTAGCAGCTATATACGGAGATGGTCCGTGTATTCCTCGTCCCTCCCTGGCTGCTCTTTCACCCTCTTTTCTCCCTCTTCTCCACCCCACCCCCCCTTAGCAGAGACTAAGCCTTCCCTCCCCTCCTTTCCCTTACATGAGCTCCTCTTTTCCCACCCCCCCCTCCCTTACTATTTCCCTCCCTTAAAGCAGATAACCCCGATGACATGTAGTCTTTAGTGGGCTCACTTCAGGAGTTCTTGGGGTATTACAGAACAAAATCAATTACTATTTACAGGACCTCAATGTCACCTTCATTATTTCTGTAAGTATGTTTCTTCATAGATATCCTGTTGACATATACAGTACATAAAGGGATCATACAAATGATCCCTATTTCTTTTCTGTACCCGCATATCTCATGTTGAAAATGAACAGATTTAAAAATACAAATCAACAACATTCCGTCCCCTCGGTCAGTCGTCCGGAAAACCTCTGCCTCTATCGGGGCTTGTTAGTGTGATCATGAGATGACTGCACCCATAGTGGGGCTTGTTAGTGTGATCATGAGATGACTGCACCCATAGTGGGGCTTGTTAGTGTGGTCATAAGATGACTGCACCCATAGTGGGGCTTGTTAGTGTGGTCATAAGATGACTGCACCCATAGTCATCTTCCAATTTAACTTTCTGTCATCTCCGATAATGTTTCTCTTCATTTCAGGAAGATTTGGAATTACCTTCAGCTCACACGCTATTCTGCCAGTTGCCTATGATGGGTTGCAATATCACAGCATGACTGGGCTCTCTGAATATTTTGAGAAAACTAATAAACTTTTTGTGCAAGTGGGTGTCTCGTAGACTAGCTGTCTATTCTTGTAATCTGTGGTTTGCATAGTTCTGGCTTCAGGCCTAGAAAACCAATTAGCAGCATGTTTATATTGATTTGAGTAGGACTTCCTATGAAAGGGGCCACATCCTCCCCATGTCTCTCCCTTTCAGTGTCACAGTACAGTCTTTTTAACCCCTGCATGAGTAGAGGTACTTCGTACCTTGGTGATCACACCATATTTAACAGTTTTGTGATGTGCTTGTAAAAGTGAGAATATTTGTAAGTTATGCACTAAAACTTCAGGTTTTTTTTTTTTGGTTTTTTTTTGTTATTGGTGGCATAAATAACTTAATTTAAAATGCAATTTACAGAGAACAGGCAAAAGTAGTAGCAAAAAATGCACTCATCCACGAGTCATCATTGGTGACTCAAAGTAATCATCTAGTTCACCCAAGTTTTAGGTATGTCAAACTTGTGTACGTTATGGAAGATGTGTTGGAGTTATAAGCCCTATAATAAATTATACTTTTATTAATCTTTTTTTAATGCATTGAATTGATCCCCCTTTGCTGCTATAACAGCATCCACTCTTCTCGGAAAGATTTCCACCAGATTTTAGAACATTGCTGTGGGGATTCGCTGTGGAGCATTAGTGACGCTGGTACTGATGTTGGGCGATAAGGCCTGGCTCAAATGATTGATTTTTTTTTTTTTAGACTAAATTCTGGAAACCATATTTTGATAGACCTCCCTTTGTGCACAGGGGCATTGTTATGCTGAAAGAGAAAAGGGCCTTCCCCAAACTGTCACACAATTAGAAGCAAACAATTATAATACTCCATCCTATGACAGTGTCACCTTGAAAGTCACTGAACTATTTTGTACGATCCATTTAACTGCTGATGTTTGGCTATAGGGATTGCATGGCTATATGTTCAATTTTATTTTATTATTTTTTTTTATGTACCTGTTGGCAATGGATGTGGCTTATATGGCTAATCGCACAAATTAGAAGAGGTATCCACATACTTTCAGTCCTATAGTGTGTATATAGTGTAACAAAAGGAGGCATTTAGCTGGCAATATGGAGAGAAAGCAGTGAAGTAGAGTAAAACATTTGTGCAGTAATGCACCTAGATTGAATGTAAAGACCTATGTATGAAAAGCAATAGTTTAAATTTGGTTTAACTTACATGACTTGAAATCCTTGTTCTCAGCAAACAGACAGGGTGTTTCTGTTTGAATTACAGATCCAGTGATGGGCGTTTCCTTTTAAAGAGAAGGTGGGTGGGTGTGTCACCTGTCCATCAAGCTAAGGCTGGGGGAGGAGCATCATGTATAAAAGCTTGTTTATATCATTTGTGCACTGAGATCAACGCTGGGTGAGCTGGCTGGTCTTAAGAGAGCTGAGCTATGTCTAGCTAGCGTTTAGGGTCTCCAAGTATTGCTGTGAAATCTGTACGGTGTCAAAACATTTACCATCCTGACAATAAAACTACATAAAAAGGAAGAAGTTGTTCGCGTGTGCCTCAGCAGTAGCGGGCTCTTGCCACAATAGTTTGGGCTTGGGAACAAAATGGGATCCAAGATAAAAAGGAGCAGACTTCATTGTGAAACCTGTTGGGTTACATTCTTTGTATTTCGAATTTTTAATCCGTTAAATTTGATTAATCAAATAGAATATTACTATTTGCATCTGGCTCTGCTAAATCTTGTTGGCCATATGACATTTGCTTACTGTGCTGTATTTCCTACCTTTTTGTTTTTACAGTTCTACGTGCTGGGCCCAGTTCTATTTCCTTTGCGTTTTCTATTGGCCGCCATTTTCCTCTTTCTCATGTGGCCAATTGCTGCACTTCGAGTGGCTGGGATGACTGAGGAAGAGCTCAGCCGGCCAATAAGACACAGACGCACGTAAGTCCAAAGATGGGCACTGTGGGAATAGTTGAAGTGTTTAAAGGTATTTGTCCTTATTATACAGTGAGGCATTGATTTACTCCACTCTCTTCCCTTTCATTCTTCATTCCATGTGTCTCCTTTCCTTATGCACATAGCTTTCTACATCACCTGATTTACCTTCTGAGCCGAACTATGTTCTTCATGTGTGGCTTCCACTGGATCACCATCCGTGGCCGCCGGGCCTCCAGCTCTGAGGCCCCACTTCTGGTTGTCGCCCCTCACTCCACCTTCTTTGACCCCATTGTTACTGTGGTTTGTGACCTCCCATCCGTTGTGTCCCGGGTGGAGAATCTCAACATCCCTGTGATTGGAGGTGAGCAGATTAATTATCCTTTACGAAAAGCCCTGTGTTGTTTTGATGAACATATGCTTGTATACAAATGTTTAGGCACACCTGGTTTCAATGAATCATTAGATAGGCATTTGTATATACTTAAAGGTATATGTTTCTGCAGCTTTTATTGTGAAAGTACTGTTTATTTGCTGATTTTTAACAGATTTTGCATGCCAAAAAGTTTAGGCACTGTTCCAGTTGAAGGATAATGCATCCATAAAGGTAAATTAAAGGCACCACATGGGGCCCCCATCAGACAGAACTATGGGGGCTCCATTCCTTGTATTTTTACTTAAGCTCTGACAACCTGTAAAAGGAGAGGTACAAACAACGTTGTGTTCGTTTCTAACATAGGTGCTGATTGGACACGGCTTTCTAGACCATTTTAGGGGTGAACAAATACACTGACTCCTGTCTCTTCTTGACTGCCTGCATTTACTAGCCGTGGGCATCTCTGCCATTGTGTAGGAATAAAGAGAATTTCTTTTTAGACTACATCCACATGGATGATGGGTTGTGTTTTTTTTGTTTGTTTTTTTTGTGTGCATTTTAGCTGAGCATAAGAACACACAAGTTTGCAGGAGTGTTGAAATTATCCTCGCACAGCTTTTGAGGCAAATGTGACTTAAAGAAACATTCATGTTGATGGGTAATTAGGCATTAACATTTATAGAGAGAGGTTTAACTTTGTAGAAGTTTTCAGAGTTTCACCAGGAGTGCCTAAGGTTTTGCACACAACTATCTTCTTCCTTTCAAAGTTACACTACCTGTTATTCAAATGGAATGTTACTAGTTTTGTCATGTCTCCCTCAGCTCTGCTTCGATTCAATCAATCTATTATGGTGTCCCGACATGACCCAACATCACGGAAAAAAGTGGTGGAGGAGGTGAAGAGACGAGCAACCTCCCGTGGGGAGTGGCCTCAGGTGCAGTTTGTTGATTTACACGCTAGAGCTTATCAGAGACTATTGTGTAGGTCTCTAACAGTTCTCTTTCCTACCTTTCTGTATGTTATATGTTTTGTCCTTTTTTGTTTCTGTAGGTTTTGTTTTTCCCAGAGGGCACAAATGGTAATGGCAAAGTATTATTGAAGTTTAAACCAGGTAAGTAGATGCCTCAGGGGGTGCACCAGCTGGCACTTGGGGAAAGCGGGTTTTCTCGCTTGCCTGGTCACCATTGCCTTATCTTGCAGGTGCCTTTGTGGCGGGAGTGCCTGTTCAGCCAGTGTTGATGAGATATCCCAATAGACTGGTGAGTTGAATGATAAGAGAGAGAACATCAGTGTTTTTTTTTTTTTTGTTTTTTAATGACAATTTCTCTTTGTTGGCTTACCCAGTTTTCAAACATTTGAAAACATCTAGTGGGATTCTTTTGACTTGTCATACAATGCATGGAAAAGAACTGAACCTCTTCCCTTACATAATCGCAAGCATATTATGTCCATACATTTCTATTTCATTGTCACTAATTTGCTAATCAATGTCTTCATTTATCTGCAGCCAGCAACAATTTGGACATGGAAAGGAAATGGGGTGTAAGTAAATTGCCCAACTACCTGTTATATCGTTTGGGTCTTGGGTATTTTGACATAATTATAAGTGAATAGAGGAGTAGTCATGACCACAATTTCTTCCTCTGCTCTTGTTGAATGTTTCACCCAATTACAGCTTCCCATTATGCTGGCCATATATGTGCTGATACTTTTAGCCAGTTTGGTTTTTAAGCGAATTGGGAGCTGCAAATGATTACATATAAATTTCCCCACAAAGTGTCGGCGTTGGCAGAATTGTGATCCAAAATGTGTCTAAGAATTGAGTCCACTGACTGCATCCCACAGGACGTCTGCTCTGGATTCTTGAGCCTGGTTTTGGGTTTCTGAATGTTGGTCACATTTTTTGATTGACGTCGGCTATTTATGAAAACTTTGGGTTTTGCGAAGTAACCCGCTCTATATACTAACATCTATTTTTATTTTATTAAATATGAGCTATAAAAACATTTACAACTCCCCCCCTCCCCCATCACCAGTAGGAACCGCTGTAAAGATGGTGCACAAGGGGTTGTTAGGGTGCAGGATGTCACTTGCAGCACTCATGATCTCCATCTCTGTAGCTGACCAAACAGACATGCCCTATGCAATTTGAAATAGGATTTGGATTCACCGGATATTGGTGTGTGTGTGTGGCCGTAATTAGTCCCAGATTTATTTGTGTGGTGAAATAACTGGTTGTCCAGCATAAACTCTAGCCTCTGTTTTTGCATGTTCTTTTTATTTTTCTTTGTCTATAGCAGTCCTTCCCAAACCCAGTCCTCAGGCCCCTCTAACAGTGCATGTTTTCCACATATCCTTCCTGGAGCACAGGTGTAGTCATTACTGACTGACACATTGTAACAGAATCACAGGTGGTACTAATTACGTCACTTGTGACCTGGAAAACCTGCACTGTTAGGGGTACCTGAGGACTGGGTTTGGGAGAACAGTGGTCTATATGTTCCTTGTTTTCTCTTTCTCTTTAAAAACATACTATAAGTGTGTTTATTGTATGGTGTTACGGATACTGTGTGTTTAATTGAAAAGTCATTTGCCATTTGTATTTTTTAATTCCCAGTATATTTCACTTCTTGGGGACAAATCCATACTGAACCCCATGTACATCTATCTACACAGCAATAGATTTTATTGTGCAGCAGTTGCTTAATATGGAATGGATAGGGCTGTAATGGTTAGGGTAAACAGGTGTAGTTATCCATTGTCATATGTAGTTATTTCTGTCAGCTGTCTGAATTCAACACACCAGCACTTAATGACACCACTACCAGTTGTCGCACACAGCTGGTGGCAGTGGCAGGATAAGGAGGAGTTGGTGTCAGTAGACTGAGAGGCAGCAGTATCCAGTGATCACTAGAGGAGGAAGCTGGCCTGTTTGTGCAGCTGATCAATATATTATTTAGTGAAGATAAATAGATACCCTAAGCAGCTATATTTAGTGTTACAGTTCCTGCTCTGAAAAGTGTAGGGGGTATCTTTGCAATAACCAGTTTTACACCCCTCTGGTCCTAATTTAATGATTACATAATTCATAAGACCCCTGTACATTGTGCAGAAAAGCAAGTTAAAAAATAAACACACCCACACACCTTAAGCCAGCCACACACAGTAAGATCCCACTGGGCAGACCATTGAGCAACAGAATCAGTTTGACCACACACCTGCACATATACAGCCACAGGTTGTGCAACTCTGATGTACTGTTTAGGCACAGAAAAGTATGAGTCTGTTTTTGTACTACAGGTTCTTGCTTAATCATCAGCCTATTGTTTCCCATTGACTTCTCTCCCACAACTATAATCTAAAGTAAACAGGGTGGACTTATTCTAATTGTATTACAGCAGCCCCGAGCAGACATAGACTGCTAGTGTGAAAATGTGGCTGTAGCGTTTAGCAGCAATAACTATCACATATAAATATGAATACTATTGATGTATCGTTATGGGTTGTTGTTTTTTTTCTTCAGTTCAGTGATAAGGTTCCTTTTTTAAATTTTAACTCTGATATGTCTACAGATTAAAGGTCCTCTGGCTGACAATGTCTCAGTTTTACATCAACCTGGAGATTGAGGTAAGAGTCTAATTTCCTGTCTGTGCCGGTCTCAGTGCCTGCTGAGTTTTGCTAATTTCCTGACACTGCAAATTGGTTCAAAAACTAGAATAAAAGTCCATGTGCCATTAAATAAAATACTATTTTAGCATAGTTTCCCGTAATAGAGTTAAAATGTATGCTAATGCGGCAACAAGGACATGGTTTAGAGTGTTTTTTTTTAAAATTCTTTGTAAAAGTTTCTAGGAATGACGCAAATAGAACTAACAAGCAGGCATGGCAATACAGAAATTTTGTGGTTTAGCATTTTTATAAAACTGGTTTAAGTTTACAAACACTTACAATTTTATATAGAATACAATTATTCCCTTTTTAGTAGAAAACTTTAAAATCAACTTTTCTTTGTATACGAGTCTTCTCAATATTTTTATAGAATTTGACGATGAACTTTTAGCACTCTTATGTAATTTTTATGTAGTTTCTTATTGAAAAACTCTTTATACCTATTTACTTATTTTTTTTTTACGTTGCATCATTTGTATAGAACTCCCAATGAGTCTTTCTCTTATTGCAGTTTTTGCCAGTTTATCATCCAACTCCTGAAGAGAAATGTGATCCTGTATTATACGCCAACAAGGTGCAGACGATAATGGCAGAGTAAGTCAGAGGGTGTAAAAGGCTGGCGAGAAGAGCAATGACTGAGGTAGAATGGCAGAATGACTTGGGGTGTGTTACGCAGTACAATTTGGTGGACTGCACAATGGGTGCAATGGAATGCATCAGTTTGTCATCTTTTTAGAGCACTTGGGAAACCAGCAACTGAGTTTGAGTTGATGGGGGATACACCAGTAACGCCTGTTGGACACCTGAAAGTTCCACTGGACCCCAAAATATGGGAACTGGGAAAAATCCTACGGAAGGCTGGGTGAGTGACTTTGCATTGTCTAGATACGAGTCCAATAGAATGTCTAGGGGCATACTAAAGACTAAGGAGTAAATTTATCAAGCAGGATTTTGAGAAGTGGAGATGATGTTTATAGCAACCAATAAGATTCTAGCTATTTTGTGGCATGTACTAAATAAATGCTAACTAGAATCTGGTTGCTATAGGCAACAACCCCACTTTTCAAACCCGCTGGGAACTTACAGCTTGATAAATTTACCCCAAAATGGGGACCGGTGCAGAGCCTGGCTTTCGTAGACTAGAGGTACATATTTCGGCAGCCAATTGGGCTGTTTTTGAACTAATTGTCTGCACATTGCAGCATGTGTGGACACAAATCAATCTTTATTAACATCTAATCCGAAACATTCAGATGTATGATAAGACTTCTGGAAAATACTGTTGGACAATAATCATCACCTCTCTGTGTGATCATTAACCGACTACTAGTTGTACCAGTTGTATGTGGGGCAAATTGGACAAAGATTCAGGTGCTTGGGTTAAGCAGCCAGATCATCCAATGTATAGGCAGTTTAAGACAGAAGATCAGTTACTGAAGTGGAATTTTGATCACCGGACATCTTACTAGTCTAGGGGTGGCCAAAAAATATAGATGGATTCCGCGAAGAGCCAACTTTACCTTTTACATGTTTGTACATATACACATGCAGTACACATACATTGAAAATATATCATAATTTATCATATGCTGCTAAGATTAAAAGAAAATATTGTAGATTGCCAAAATGTGCACAATAACTATCAAGTGTGATCTCCCTGCGTTGTGCAGAGGAGGCCATGTGACGTGGACTCCTGGCTGCTCCCATTCAATTTTCACGTCTGTCAAATTGTGAGTGGCAGACAGGGTTCCACTGCCGTTCTCTTCCTGGCCAGGAGCCACATTTAAATGCACAGAGCCACATTTAAATGCACAAAGCCACATGCGGCTCAAGAACCACAGGTTGGCCACCCCTGTACTAGTCCATTACATGCACATTTATTATAAGGAGGCCTAGTAAATGTTTTTGATGGACTAATAATGTCTCTTCTCTAGAGCAGGATGACTCAGTGGACAGATCATGAGCATGGATCCTTTAATGAACAGCTATGTCCGATAAGCACAGCAACCAGTACTTTAGTTGTACATAAAACCCGTCACATGTTTTTAATACTGGAAAAATAGGATTTGGTTAAACTACATTGTATTAAATAAACCGTTTTAGTTCTAGAATTGAAATGAATATTTTCCCATCATCCACAGGTTCTCATTTGACAGTGTGCAGGGATTAATTGATCTCTGTCTGGAAGGGGTTTGTTCTCGTGTGGGATTGGATGAGCTGGCAGAGAAGCTGGGTCTCACACAGAGTGATGTCATTTCTCGAGTGTTCAGTTACTTCCACAAGGTGAGGATGCTGGTGCTATTACTGTGCACAATGTAGGGCAGATTGTTGTTTAATTTCCTGTTACATATGAGAGGCTATTTAGAAGTACTATAAGCTAGCATCACATGTTCAGTGTATCTGAGAAGATTCTGTGTTGTGAGATGCATTGAATGCTGTGATTTACTTCTGTGTGAGACAATGAATAATGGAATTGTGGCAAGGCGGAGGCCGCATGTTGGAATTTATTTTTTAAATTGTGAAATGTAACTCACTCAAGTGACTATTTGAATTTACTATAAAGCTGTTTTGGAGACCAAACACTAATACCGCATCCAATGTGTTGCAGTTTGTAAACCCCTAAACCGCTTTTGGTTCAGGCCGAACCACGTTGTAAAACGCTCAGTGGGACGGGTCCCAAAAAATGATCGGGCCTCGCATTTAGAGAGTACCATCTAAATGTAGAATGGCACTGGGCCTCTCCTTTAATCCTGGCTGGTGGGTACCAGGCGGTTACTTCTCAAAATATAGTGCGTGGTCCTGTGGCACTACAAGTGCGAGCATGCACAGGAGAGTGCGCTACAAGTGTTGGCCTTGTTCCTAATAAAAGAAATAATAATGCCGTGTTCCTAATTAAATAAATGATAATGTCCCCAGTAGTGTTAAATTCAATAGCAATGCACTCTTGTAAAATTAACAAATTAATTTTGCCTCCTTAATGTAGAAATGAATATGGCCCCCATAATATATAATTAAATGTTGCCTTTGTAATAACTACATACAAATTTGGCTTGGGGGGAGCTCTAATGTGGTTGGGCACACTCCCCTGGAACAAATTATCCAAGTGATTTACAGGTATCCTTAGCCTTTTGTTGTGTAATTGGTTCTACACTTAATTGTTTCACAGTTTTAAGTAAAAATTTTCACAATGCAATCATATTGGATTCAATCTTATGTTAATCATTTTTTTGAAGATATCATTCAGAGATATAAATTTTAACACTAATTTCTAAAACCGTTGTATTGCCCTATGTTTGGGTGGATTGAACAGTCAAAATTAATCTTGTATTTTTTTTTTTGTTCTCTAAATTATCAGATTTGTCTTTTTTGTGTTTGTACAAATTGTTCAATGAGAAATTATTTTGTAAAGAGATTTCAGTTAAAATTCCTACAATTATTGCGTGTTGGGCAGCATAACTTGACATTCCTAATTCAAGGAAATGTTGCCCATATTTGAAATCGTGTACTTTGTATGTCATTGTGTCTATCCTCAGGATGCCAGTGGGATGATTGATTTTCGAGAGGTCTCGCTAGTTTTAGCCGCTCAGGATGCCACGCGCTCTGCGGAGGAGTTGGCAAAGCTTGCTTTTGATGTGAGTGAATGTCATTCTCTGGGCACCTTAAATATCAGATGTTTTCTTGAGCTCCAGAGAAATTATTTGCTACCAGGAATGTGTGCAAAGGATATACCCTACACTTACATCTGTCACTTTCAGTACCAGTTTAATTTTACCTGTGTCCAGGTACCTCCTCCTGTACTTCACTAATGCTCTCCTCCTTTCTCATCCAGCTTTTTTCTACCTGTGATGCTGATGGCTGCTTTCTGCTCTCTGCTGATGGGTTTTCCTCCATCCTGCGCTCACTTGTGGGTTCACCTCCTGCAGAAAGTGGCAAAATATACACAGAGCTGTGTCCCCATGAGTCTTGTGGCCTTACCCAAGGTGAGAAATTGTAGGGACTTGAAAGGAAACCACAGGGGTGCAAGGATTATTATCTGGCATTAGGGTTGATTTGTGGACACACGTTATACTGCCATTGAGATTGTGTTATATAGCTGTTTATTAAGGAGCTGCAATTATGTCTTACAGTATAAATGTACTAAAGTAATTTATCTAACTTCACTGTTCTTAGCAAATTGTTCATTACTAGACTATTTTGCACAATAGCATACTAACAAAGTAAACTGAGGCAGACACACAGCATAATCCATATATCTACAAACAAGAAAAAGAGGAGTGCTGTAACAGATAAATATCAAGTTTAATAAAAAATTCCATATATAGCTGACCACTTTATTCAATTTAATTCAACTTTTAAAACCAATTTTATTTTTTTAGATGGATTTCTGAGATTTGCTATCCGCCACCCTTGTTATCGTCACCTCTTCCTGTTTTATCTGCGCCCTCCAGCATCTGGACGTAGAAAGCCATCACGTGTTCAGCAGAATGGGGGCTGTGCCGGGAAGTACACTCCTGGGGACCAGCTTAAGTTAGATTGACACATTGAGGGTGGGGGGTTTTATTGGGGCTTGGGGTGGTGGGGAGGGTCACTCCAAAGGTTTCTTGGCAAAGGAGAGTTTTTATGGCTAATATAGTTTTGTGCCCAGTTGCTCTGTCCCCAGAAGGAGGGAAATACTCTACAGTATTTGACCTGATGCATTATGGGGAGGATGAAGTTGGATTCACAATAGGGGGGATTTCCTTTAATGGTGGTGGGCCAAGAAGCTAGGTGCAATAGATTTAATGGAAAATGTAAATCTGCATGTTTATGATGGAGGAGCAAGGATTCCTGGCTTTCAGAAAGAGACATTTTTTTAAAGGACATGCACTGAAAGGGGTGGGGTAGAACTTGGTAAATATATGTTGAAGGAGCAATATTCTGCATGTTTGTAGCCTGGATAGGTGCAGGTGCAGATTGGGGGGTGCCGTTCATACCCCGTATATCTCAGCTCTCAGGGACACAGCCTCCCTTCCCCAGAGAATTTTAAATTTTTACCTTTATTTGGACATTTTAATTCTGATGGTCCCCATGTATTACTGCTCTTGTCACTGTTCTGAATGATATTATAATTATTTTTCATAAATAGCACAGTGTATTGTTGTTATTGTCTATTGGCATAGCTTTATTTCTCTAAAGCCAAGAACATATACATATGATTATCCCAGTGTACAAAATTCATTTGAATGTTCCAAGGTTGTCAGTTGCACATTAGGGTTCTAGAAGCACTCACTACAGAAGGTGCTAACTTTTGGAAATATATCAATTTTTATTTATTTTATTTTTTTTAAACTCATAGTGGCATATTCAATTGTCCGCGGGATTGCCGAAAAATCCCGCGGTCCGCGCAGGATTACCGTAATAACGGTAATCCTGTGCGGAAAAACCGTTAATACGGTAATTCAGGGAGCTGCAAGCTGAAATCCAGCGTGAGATTACCGTATTAACGGTAATAGTTTTTCTGCGCTCGATCCCGCGGACAATTGAATACCCCCCATAGTTGTAAACAAGTTTACAAATATACACCAGTTTTACTAAGACTATATGGAAAAACAGAAAAATAAAACAATGAGCAACCATTGATATTTGCAGTACTTTTATAAAGCACTAAACAAAAAAACTGGTTTACTTCATTAACAAACTAAACAGCTAATCGTTTAGAATAAATTGTGTAGAACAAAATATTTTTTTCAGAATTGATATATGAAACACGGTTTAAAGTAATTATGGATACCTTATGTAATAGTTCTGCTATGGGACATACACTATAGCAGAAATATCTCTACTAATTGATGTTGGTGCATACAATAAAATGAGTAATCGCATAACCTTATTTACTTCACGATTCAAGCATTGTGCAACATGAAAACTCTACCCTGGCTGCACCACTCATTTATGTCTGATACAGTAGTGTTTACTGGAAGCAGTGATAACATCTAATAAAGCAGTAGAGCACTTCCCCGCCCCGTTTTGTCTTGTAGCCACTGTGTACCGGCTGGGGGGCAGCAGGCAAAGGCTAAGTGGGCCGCTGATGGCCCGCCATCTGTTGTTGCCCACCACTGCACTAGATTGTTTAAACCAAATTGCTATGGGTTGCTGAACTTTTAGACTTTGCTAGTAAATAATACTTTTTGTGTTTCTTGATATATTTCCACACCTAATTTACACTGTTTGGTGTGAATTGTATTAAAACTATAAACATGGCAATAACTTTCTGTAAACTATTGATTTATTGGATCAATTTACAATTAGCAGGTATGGAATAATATTGAGGAATGGGAATGATTAAGAACGGTCCATTGCCAGTGTCTATAAGGACTATACAGCCAAAATTATTACATTGTCTTCCACCGAAATATTATATTTTCATTCTGTCTGGAGTGTATGGGTCCTACAGACTTAGGAAGTGAATCTGTAGGGCTCTAGTTTGATATAGGGGTACAGTTTGCTTGGTGTCAGCAGTATGATAGTTCAACTAATGTGGTATCAAGTAAGACATATAGGTGAGATCCTCTACATTCGGTAATATTGGAGCAGCGTTGTTTTTCCTCTGCATTCTCCAGTACCATCTCTAGTTCATTTACCTCACACTTTACCATGGACTGGGCTTGCATGCTTTACTCCTTTCTGAGAGATAATATACATTTTTGACTTCTTACTTAATGTTATGTAATACAGTTTTAGGGTAAAAAAATTATATATATTTTTTTTTTTTATACCTACTTAAAGAAACGAGATGACATTTATTTTTCCCATTTGACTAAATGCACAGACTGCTTTAATCTGATATGAAGATTGTTCTATAAAACATTTGTGACAACTGCGCTGATCCCCAAAATCTTTTGCAGAATTTTGGCATCATATCTATAGTGGTCTCCTTTTATTTGTAGATAGTTCAAACCTGTGCTGTTATTTCACTTGGTTGCATGTAACTACATTTAGACACTTTCCACCACTTAATTTTTGGATGACCAAGAATTAAAGAGCAACCTTGCCTACGATTTGTAGCTATTTTTTTGCATGGATGCATGGTTAGAGAATAGATCACTGGGCCTTGGTTGATGCTGTGTCTCAGCAGTGTCTTTAGCTTAAACATTGCAATATCTGACCAGGTTGTCATTAGATAATTAGAGTTGGTGTTTGAAGTAATATTCCATGGCTCCTTCCTACGTACCAAAACAAAAGTGTAGCTCTATATAATTCACTTCTGTCCTGGAGAATCTTCATCCCATTGCTGATCCTTTCCTTGGTGAACAGACTATTTGGCTTGCACCATCTGTCCCACAAGCACCTTTTGTGGATCTTATGGAATAGCTCTGGATTGTCTGCCCTTGCACATGCTTCTTGAGAGGGTTCCTGGATGTGTAACTACATCTGTATTTATATTGATCATCTGAGGGTTTTGTTTTTATTGTTTTAGTCTGGATTGTCCTGGTATGACCAAACATCAGTTATGGTATCCTTCAAGGGCTGCATGTCTGGTCCTCTCATATTCAAAAGGCTGCACATTAACTCATTCTCAGTAACCAGTTATAACCGTATATATAATCAAAGAAAGACCTTAATCTGTAATAACATATAAGCAGGCATTTTAATAAGACAAATAAGTGCTACAAGCAAATCTGACCATTCAATGTGCCTCCCAGGTGACCATATTTTTCACCAGCTTTTGAAAGGTAAGGGTAAGGATAGAACAGGCACAGCACAATTCTGTTATTTTTAATGTGCTCCATGGTAGAGCGTGTCTGTGGAACCAAAAATAACTTTGGAGCAAACTGATGCATAACAAGGCCTGCCTAAAGTTCCTTATCTTCATTTAATGAAGAAAGCAGGAACCAAACTGCTTTTACCTACATAAGGAGGAAGGACCACATGGTGCAGAGTATGATATCAGAGGAGGAATGTATTGCATATACGCTGCTAGCACTGCATGACCTCTTTTGAATTATGTGAAAGAAGTAATGTGATGTGGAGGTTGGCTACTCCGGAAACAGAATAAGCAAGTTTAGTCTTATTTTTTGACTTTCTGAGTTTCACCCACTGCTTAACTCTTTTTTATTTATTAAGAGCTGGGGGCAAGGGTAAAGCTCAGTATGATATAAAGCAAATAATAAGAGGTGGGGCCAAATGGCCATAATGCAGAGAAAAGGCTAGATAATGCATAAATCAGGAATTAGCTGGGACTACATCCGACTGCTCTGAGGACCGCCTGATGGCCATCACTACCTTACACTGTCATGCTTAAGTGATTTTGCACATGAACCACACTGTACATCATTGGACACTGACTTGTTTTCCTAGTCTGTTTGCTTTAAGATTACGTCGTAAAATTTCAGTGAATGGATTTCATGAGCTTGTTTTTAAATAGAAGTGACTCCTTGGAGCCTGATTGCACCGTGTAATTAAATAAGGAACCAGCATACCATCACAGGTTCAGCAAGTTTCTCTTTATTCTGACACTTGCTGTCTCCTTATCAAGGCTTCACTAAACAAGTGCAACAAGCTTCTATAAATACCCCCAGTGAGTGAAAATTCATGTCCTCAGATGACTTTTAAGCCCAACCCTAATTACCAAGACGATTATTAGAAACACGACTGGTAAAATAGATAAGACCATATTCATTTTGATCCGGCAATGTCTCACAAAAAGAAAACAAATGCCGACCTATAAAGAACACGAAAATACAAAAGCAAAACACCATGTGACACAAAGCAATTTACAATCCCTATGTCTTATACAAACATTACATCAAAAAAAGTAACTTCAAAACCCAAAGCGAAAATAAAGTGCAAGAACTCTGCATAAAAAATTATTTTTTAATCCAAAGGAAATTGGTCAGAAATAATCATGTAATCAAATGTCAATGAGAAATTATATCCATATACTAAAGAAGACTGACACTTATGTAAAAACAAGAAATTATAATAT
Organism: Mixophyes fleayi; assembly: GCF_038048845.1. Taxonomy (NCBI): domain Eukaryota; kingdom Metazoa; phylum Chordata; class Amphibia; order Anura; family Limnodynastidae; genus Mixophyes; species Mixophyes fleayi. Next base: position 315,665,111 of record NC_134402.1, read on the forward strand.
ACTCATTCCGTATAAATGTGCAAATAGGCCAAATTCTGCAAAATGAGCAACTTTTTGTTGTAATGAGATGCTCGCTTGCGTAGTTTTTGTTTATGTTCTGTGTTGCCTTTTTGTTAACTTGTTGTTTTTTATTTCAAAATTGTTAACTATTGTACCTGTCATGCTGTGTGGTGTGTTTTGTTTTTTTGTCTTGTGTTTTTGCTTTAAATCAGCATCTTTTAATCACTGGGTGTATTTATAACACCTTTGACATTACGTGTCCTGAAATGTTATAATAAACAAAGATATTTGCTGAACTCTTGATGGTGCGCTATTTCTGTATTGAGAGTACTTATGGAGTGCTGGCTGAATTATGTAATGTTTGAGTGCACTATTTATCATGATTACCCAGTAGAGGTTACAAACTGACGCAGTGGAGTGTATGTAGACACAGACACCAGCACATGACTGTATGTGAGGTGATCACTTCCAAGCATGCACCATCCTCTTCGACCAGATGCTAAACCCTGCAGATTCAGTATTCATCACAGCTAATCATATTAAGTACGATCAAGCAGCTGGGAAGCAAAGTTGTGGATTGGACTGTGGACAATAACATCACATTACAGTTCAGTTTCATTATATATATATATATATATATATATATTCAAAAAAATAACATGGCCGCCTTGCACTTTCCACCTTACAACTCTAAATATGTCTGAATGTTTTAAATTTGCCCTCAGCTGCGTATCATGGTTTGCCAAAGTGCAAAATGGCACCTTCTAACTGAAATTACAACCAACTCTAAATTAGGAAATTGAAAGGACTGCGGTGACAGAAGAGTGTGAAAAAAAACAGGGAAACTTTAAAGGGAACACAAAGCAAGGTAAAGAAGGAATGTGAAAAGGCATGACAGGGGCCCTGCATATATAAGAAAGCTATAGAAGGACAGATAAAAGAATGGTGCAAGTTAAGACCCGCTGACCTCCACAGCAGGGTAGCTATAAACAGATGCCACATGTACCTGCCACTGTTGCATGCACAATGCATTGATGTATTTAGATCAGGTGGGGGATTGGTGGCAGCCTGGTGCTTCAGAAGTGCCAAGCACAAACTGGGGGACATTGGAATGCCCACAATGCCATGAGAATGTTCTGAGATATGATGCATTCTGCAGTTTGTGTTTAAACAACACATCTGATATTAGCTGGTTTTGAAAAGCAAAGTAAATCAGTTTAGTAATTGTCTGCCATTGCTCTGTTTTATTTAAGAAGGTAACTAAAAAATATATTAAAAATAAAGTTTAAAGGTAAAGATCCCTTGCATAAGAAGGGCGGTTGTGGCCTCCAAAAGCTATACTGTGCAATCTGTTGTAGAAGTCAATTTTTTTCTCTGTACATGGATGTATAAAGGAAATGTATGACCTCACCAGCTACAGAGAACAATATGGTGAATTTAACTACCAATGCCACAGCCATCCGCACCTCATCTTCAATTTCGTACATGCCGTTAATGTATTCGCTATTAAATAGTGCTTACATTATAAACCGTCACAATTTAGAAGGCATCACAAGCTATATTGCCCCCATACACAGTTGCAGCTAGGATCGTATAGCCAGAAATGGCTGTAAAGCAGTGATCTGTGCAAGAAATCCTATGGCTCTGGGTAGCTTACATCTTATACAAACAAAATGGGCACGTTTATGGGATAACATTCACGTTGGAGAAATATCTGTAACTTCTACATCTGCTGTTAGTGTTCAGCAGTTCACAATCCACATGACAGCCAAGGCCAGAACTACATTACCCACAAGCACTCGGGCCGGAAGTGACGCTGCTCCCGGGTGCGGAAGTGGTTCTGGTAGAAGCGCGTGCGAGGGCAAGTGGAGTATAGCAGCGGCTGCAGGTGGTTCTGTGCTGTGAGAGGCGCCAACATGTTTCTGCAGTATTTCCTGGACGAGCAGGGCGACAGGGTGTACACCATGAAGGTAAGGAGGGGAAAACATGGTCATTACCGCTACAGGGATCGGTATATGTCTGTGTCTACATCATGTGAAGACACGCTGGGCAGCAGGCCCTCATATGGCTGAGTGTTTTACTTTATGATGTTGTAAGCTGTTATCTGCAAGTATATAATGTTCTAACATACTATCTTGTGGTATGTTCTAGTAATTGTGATAAGTTGTGGTGCAGAGATGAAATTGCTAAAGTAAGTTGAAGGCAGCATTTTATTTTTCTTAAAGAAACATATGTCTGTTTCTACAGTATATGGGCCTGATTCAACAAGGCATGCATAGTGCGTGCAGGCCGCACTCAGTATTTTATGTGCACCCAAATTAATCAAAGCATGGATCGCTGCTGCCAGCCTAGTGCTAGTTGCCGTGAAATTGTTGGGGAAATATGTGTGGGGTCCCCCCTATTTCATGAAAACCAGAGCTAGGCAAACCAATCCGGGTGAATGGTGCTATAGTAAGGGGACTTGCAGCAGTTGGTCCCCCTGCCTTAATGGCAAACCGAACACAGGCTGGTCAGCACGGGGCTGAATTTCCTAGTGTCTTGGGTTCTGCAAGAAATAGTGCACCCCCCTCTAAGAAGACCCAGCCCTGTGCGGAAAGCACTTGGACTCTTCCTACACCCCTGGAGTGGTGGGTGTGAGGTTACAAAATGGCTGACTTACCGGCTGTATGTGCTGGTTCTGAGCATGTGTAGAGTAATTTTGTGTATGATACGCTCAAAATCAGTAACTACGTGCCTTAATGAATCGGACCCTATATGTACAATGTTCGGGTTTTTGACATTAACTTTTTTTTTTCTTGTTCCTTTAATAGAAGTTATCTCCAAATGGGCAGCCAACCTCTTCAGCGCATCCTGCTCGTTTCTCTCCAGAGGACAAACATTCACGGCACCGCATTACCATCAAGAAAAGATTTAATCTGTTGATGACTCAGCAACCAAGACCTGTTTTGTGAGACCTCTATAGACTGGCTTACATAATTTTTGCTGCACAAAGACTGAATTCTAATATGGCTATTGAGCCAAGCTTTTCAAGTTTGCTATTGTTTGTCACAGCCAAATGCACGTTAATCTTCTATCCATTTGTAATCACCAACATTATGATTTGCCTTTTGGATTATTGTATTAAAATAAAGATCTCTGAATAACAGCTCTTCTCTTGATCTATATGTTCTGAGGGTTCAGACTTGGAGCATTGAACCCTTATTAGGAAGTGTTGCCCCCTTAGTAATTGTTGTGTGGTGATTATCAGACAAGAAAACCTTGAGAAGTCCAGAGATGGGGTGGGTGTTATAATGTTGAGCTCTCCCCCGACCTGGCTGCAATAAACTCGGAGGTGCCTTCATTTGATGTAGTAGATTGTCTTTTTTTTTTTTCAAAATGCTATGCCTTGTTAGGCTACCATATACCAAAAAAATTATGCATTTCATCCAAAATGATGAAAATTATGGGCTTGTTTTTTTTGCTAGTTTGCAAATGCAGATTTTATTATTATGAAAATCTATGTGTGGAATCAAGCTTTTTGTGATTTTGGAAAAGTAAATTGGTGCCAAAGCAAGGACCACAAAGTATTTCTTGGTGGTGGTTAGAAAAAAAATGACTTGTTTCTAGTTCACTTTCCTGCAATTTCAAAAAAGTACTTTGGTCAATCTGGTTAAAAAAAAAGTATAATTTGTTTGGGTACTGCAAAAACAAGTTATTGATGTTAGAATGTGACCAGGGCCAATATTAGCTCAAGGAGAATAAAAAGCACATGTTGCTGAGTAATCATGTAAATAATATACACTGCAATATATGTGTTTGAACAAAAAAAAGAAAGTTATCCACGTGTTTTGACTGCTTAAAGAGCGGATAGGGCAATGTCAATATGAAATTATTAGCATGTAGGTCGTGCATGATACTATTTTTTTCTTTCTCTATTTTGTGGAGATACAGTTGGTGTAATGTGATGTTTTCCTGTTGTGCACATTGCCAGCTATTTGGTAAGGAATCGCTGCTCAATTTCCCTTGAACCTCTATGGGGTGCGATGTGCCTCTGTGGACTCTACTAGAGACATATCATGTACTCTTTATGGGACTTCACTCTGAATTGATTCCATCTGCCCCAGGGGGGGAGGGGGGGGGGTCATATGGTAATTAGGCAATTTCATTTTGTTGCATGCTCCAGTAAGCAAGTAATTGAATCTCTGATGTCTAGATTAGAAGATGATCTTTACTTAAACTTTGTTTATACTTAAGTGTGTCAGATCGAACAGACTCCAAAAATATTATTTGATTTCTTCAGAAAACAAAAGGTAACTTGTCGTGCTCTGTAGATAGCTATTTCTGTTTAGAAAGCTGGAAAGTAGCTGTATTAAGAACACATGACGATGGCTGTCTTTGCAGTGGAAAAGTCTGTTTAGGATAAATTTAAAATACTTTGTCCACACTCTTCTTAATTTTCAGCTGATGTCGTTTTTTGTTTTTTTAAACAAGTCTTTATTAATGATCAGAAGACAACACAACAAAGACCGACTACAGTGGTACATGTGCACTTTAGTTTTAAGTATAAGAAATCTCCCCTGGAAGGAGCAAACAGTTTTCCGGGACATTGTAAGATCATAGCAGAAAGACGGGCTTTTTTCATATTGTAGGAAAAGAGCAGAGAAAAAGAAGGTAGGAGAGACGAAGAAAATAGAGTAAAGGAAGAGGGTGGCGTGGTGAAAAGCGTTTAGGTAAAAGAGGGGAGGAAGAAGGTGGTGTATGATTTAGCTGAAGGGGGAGCGGTATTGATGGTCGGACTACCAGGGGTCCCTAACCTTGTTGAATGGTTTAATAGGCTAGTCAAGAATTCCATGCGGTGGACATTCCAAATCCTGGCAATTACTGAGGGGAGAGGGGGAAGCAGTATGTTTCCAATCAGCAGCTATTTGGCAGGTAGCAGAAATAATGATACGGGCCAACTTGTTCTGATTTTTTTTTTGTGGCTGTGGGGAATCTTAAGGGGCAGAAGGAAGAATTTTGGATTTAGTGGGGCATTGATCTGAATAATAGAATCTATCAGATCTTTGACTTCCCTCCAGAAAAGGGTTAATTTCGGGCAACCCCACCATATATGAAGAAATGAAGCTATGCCAGAGCAGCATGTGTCAGAGGAGTAAGGCACCATTTTATGGAGGTGAGAAGGGACATAGTACCAGCGGAACAAGACTTTATATATATTTTCTTTTCTTTGCACAGAAATTGAGCTAGAAGCAGAAGTCTTGAATTTCAGTCTAGTCTTTGTCATTGCGGGGGTCTCACAAGTAATGTTCTCAGGCTACTTTATGGGGGGCGCGAGGGGTGGTGGTTGGGGAGGTTAGTTCGGAATAGATAGTGGAGATCAGGTGTTGATGCCCGGCGCAGGCACAATGCCTCAATGGTGGTTAAGGGGCGAGAGGTAAGGCGGGTTTTTACTGCAGGGTGGATATCAGAAAATTGGGGGAATAGGGAGGAGCAAGTTATGTCATGCAGGTAACGAACACTACGGGAGTACCAGGGTGAGAACGCAGAGGGTTGTAAACCTGGAGGGAACTCGGGAGTTGAAAAGAGGGATTACTGAGGAGGGGAGCTGGGAGAAATATAGTCTGGAAGTTGAATACCAGATAGCTAAGGAGTGGGAAACCGTGGGATGAGTCAGGACCTTTTTAGGGCAACATGCCTTTGGAAGCCAGAGAAGGGAAGCAGGGGAAAGTAGGCCTAGACTCAGCCTTGCCAATTGCCCAAACTCTAGAGGGTGTGGGGTTGTTCCATAAGACACACCGAGTAAGGTGTGCTGAGAGATAGTAATGTTTAAAATTTGGGATAACAAGACGTCTCCCCCAGGAGGATCTCTGAAGCACTCAGAGCCGTATGCGAGGGCGTTTGCCCGCCCAAATAAATTTGGATGTTTCATGTTGGAGAAATTTGAAGACATAAGGAGGCAGCCAGATGGGAAGGGTTTGGAAGAGGTATAATAGTTGCTGGAAGATTATAGAGGGAAGCATAAAAGTCCCTGAATTCATTAACAATGCCTAGAGGGTTGTATGTTACAGAGTTAGAGGATCCTCTGTGAATCTTATCTATAAGCCCTCGGGCACGCTTCTGGCGAAGTTTTCGGGCAAGTAAAGAGTCCGCCTTTTTATAGAAGTGCTGCTGAGAAGTTTTTGTAAGAGGGTGGCCGCTCTGCGGGAAAGAAGGGTGTTCAGCTGACTCTTAAGGGAGTCTATCTGATAACAGGGAGGGGTCAGGAAATAGCTAATGCTAGACCAGGAGGGCGGAGATGCGTTGCTCTAGGGAGGAAACCTCGAGTGCGGCCTTTCACTTCTCTTGAGAAGCTGCACTAATAAGTTGACCACAAATGGTAGCTTTATGGGCCTCCCAAATAGCACCCGGTGCAATCTCTTCTGAGACATTATCTTGAAAATAATCAGCGAGAGCTGTTTTGATTACTGTGAAAATGGAGGAATTCAATAGCAAGGAGTCATCCAAGCGCCACCTAAAGGTGCAAGAGGTCGAGGAAGATGTATATTACCGCATGGTCAGTCTAAAAAAAGGGGTGCCTGATTATGGGTATCAGGGAGTGAGAGACATTTATCAGGTCAATGCGCAGCGGTGCACGGAGGATTGTGGGGGGAGGGACTTCTCCCCGCCGACCCAAAAAAAAACAAACGAGAGAGCTGCTGCGCATGCGCAGCAGCTCCGTTTCGCCAGCGCTGTCCTATACAGAAACCCCCCCCTGTGTGCGCCACTGATGCGGGTGTATAGCTTATGGGAGGCGGAGTAATGGGTGTAGTCTTTCGCTGTGGAATTTTTAAGGCGCCAGGTGTCACACAGGAAGTGCTGTTTTAGCAAAGCAGAAAAGGTGGAAGAGTTCTTAGAAAGCTGGGCAGGCTGTTTGTGAGGAGAGAGGGAGGATTTATCTAATTGAGGATCTAAAATGACATTGAAGTCACCTAAAATAATATGACCCTGGGCCACTGGCTCAATGTGTCAGAACAACTTAGAGAAGAACGATTCCTGACCCAAGTTAGGGGCATAAATCAAGGCTAGTGTGATGTGGGTGGAGGGAAGAGTACCAACACTAATAAAAAACGGTCTTCCAGGTCCAAATAGGTGGAAGAGACCCGGAAGGGCACCTTATTGTGAATAAGAATTGCCACGCCTCTTTTTTTAACAATTCGCTGAGGCAAAAAAAGTTTGGGAAAATTGTTTACCCTGGATTTGTGTATGCATACCTGTGAGATGCGTTTCTTGGAGGAAGACTATGCCTTTTCCCTTCTGCAGGCTCTGGGTGCGTTTACGAGAGGAATTGAGGCCGTTGACATTAATGGAGAGGAGTTTTAACACCATAGAGACCGCGGAGAGATGACCACAGTGAAAGAGGAATTCCAAATGCTACGACGAGAAAAATGGTTTGTGAGGGAGGGAAGGGGGAAAGAGGAGAGAGCCAAAAGAAAGAGAAAGAAAAGCCCAATTGGGCAAGAACCTTTTAACGTAGGGATCCAGACTTAATACATTTAAACATTGAGCAATATACCGGTCATACAGGGAGCATGGGGGGCGGTATGGCAACATTTGTGAGAGCCACCTGGGTCATGGGCCCTGAAGCGATGATCCAGTAGCATTAGTTGGTGTGCAGCTGGAGGAAGGGGGGTGAAACGGAAGGTGGGAGAGAGCATTAGGAGGCGGGGGAGAGCAATGTAGGGGTGACCTTTGATTGAGGTTGTGAGGGATATCCAACATTGTATATGTATAAAACAAAACAAAATAAAAAACATTTTTCTTTAAACAGTAATATAGTGCTGAATAACAAAAGAAGCAGTATAAAATGCAACAAGGAAATTAACAGTTAGCAAAGGCTTGTGGTTAGAGGGCAGTAAGTCAATCTCGGCAATGTTGAGACGTCTGCCGAGAGAGCATCTGGATAAGAGTAATTAGGAAAAAGATGAGCCAGAACTTTTGAGCGTATCAAGTGGGAGATGTGTCTCGAACTCGACATCGGGAAGCTCTGAGACGGTCGTCAGTGATTTTGTTATATACTGGGAAGTAAAGCAGAAACGGGGAGAATATCAAGCTTATCCAGGATTTTTTGACCCTGATCTAGGGTTTTTACGTAGTTGGTGATGATAGCAGCGAAAATTTGAAGTTGAAAGGGGAAGCCCCATCGGTAGCGAATACTGTGCTGGCGTAGGATCCTGGTGACAGGCTGGAAGGCTCTGCGTTTTTGAATAGTGGAGGGGGCCAAATCTTGAAATAATTGGATGTCCATGTCCTTATAGGTTATTGAGGAAGAATTCCTGGTGGATGTTAGGATTCGCTCTTTGGTGCGGTAGTAGTGGAAACGCACAATGATATCATGTGTAGGTTGGTCTACCGCAGGTCTGGCCCTGAGGGCCTGGTGGGCACGGTCCATCAGACATTCAGGGCTAGATTTACTAAGCTGCGGGTTTGAAAAAGTGGGGATGTTGCCTATAGCAACCAATCAGATTCTAGTTATCATTTATTTAGTACCTTCTACAAAAAGACAGCAAGAATCTGATTGGTTGCTATAGGCAACATCCCCACTTTTTCAAACCTGCAGCTTAGTAAATCTAGCCCTCAGAGTCTGAGAGGTCTGGGAGTATTTGTGTAAAGAGGCCTTTAGGAAAGAGTTAAATCTTTAGATGATGGAACAGCTTCCTTCAGCTGATGTCTTAATTCAATTATGTGACAGTGAGCTTGACAATTAACACAGGGTACTGGCCTTGTAAGTTTTGTTGGGTAGAAACATGATGGGCATACATGGCTGATCTGCTGCTTACATAAGTAATACTGATGACTATACTCAATAAGTTGATGATTGATCTTCACTTTGGAAGAAAAAAAGTGCATAGAAACTGAAATCCATTACAATACCAAGCATTAAAAAAGATTATTTGCAATGTTTATTATTTTGCTTTAATTAAGCGTATCATCCTGATAAAAACTTGTCTTAAATCTACCAGCAGCTTTGTTCATAAACTTGGTTGGTAATAGCACATTTGGGATGACAAACAGCGTAGGGCCCCTCTGAAAAAGCTGCTACCACCACTAGGCTATGATCAGCTAGTCTGATGACACTATAAAGGGATACCTACAGCATGGGGTCCGCCTGTCATAATGTCAACCAGTCCTAGGGCTAAATGTATCAAGCTGAGAATTTTCCGGCGGGTTTGAAAAACCAATCAGATTCTAGCTATCATTTATTTAGTACATTCTACAAAATGATAGCTAGAATCTGATTGGTTGCTATAGGCAACATCTCCACTTTTCATACCCGCCGGAAAACTCTCACCTTGATACATTTAGCCCCTAGTCTGTTCAACACAGGGCTGAATTCCATAGGCGTGTAAAAATGCTTCCCCATACCAGAAGAAACAGCCCTGTGTTAAAAGAACTAGGGCTCTTCCCAAACACACCTGACATGGTGGGTTTGGGGTAATAAAGATTAAATGGTTAAATAAGTATTTTTGCTGGTGCACAACAGGTCCCAGCAAGCCCTGTACTGTTGGGGTATGCTGGCACTTGTTGAACTACAAGTGCAAGCAGATCCATGGCTGCGAAAGCATTCTGGCACTGTAGAACTATAAGTGCCAGTATGCCCTGGAATCCAAGGCCTGCTAGGACCTGTACAATATCTAGTAAAATAAACACATACTCCCTGGCAAAAGTACTTTATATAAATAAATAAAAATAAATAAAAACTTTCCCACACACCCTTGATCACTACTTTATTTCTCACTTTAATCTTTGGAGCGGGGCTCCTCTACTTTCTTCCATCTTGACAATTCATTTGTAATAAATAAAAAAAAATCTGGAGAGATGGATGACACACTCCGTGACCAACCGCAATGCTAATGGCAGGCACACTGACTGTCAGACTCTGGTACATACAGAGCAGCTTCACTCTTAATGCCCCTGCCTGTCTGTGCTATATGTTCACTTCATTTATTAGCATACAGTAAATAAAGAACAAAATCACTATGCATCAATATTGATAATCTATAGGTTGTGATAACCAATCAATTTACTGAGATTTAATAAGTGAAAGAATTTTTAAATGAATAAATACAAGTGGATATCATGAAATAGTGCTAAATGTACATAATTATTGTTGGTGAGGGACACATTATGCAAAAAACAGAACCATATTGAAAAGCACATATAAGTCATTAAAACATTATTGCTGTACCATGAAGACGAGTCAACTCATTGCAAAATTTGAAAACCAATGTGAATGTGTGGACCCTAGGGTAACAAGCCATCTATATTCAGTTTGAGATATTTCCTCAGTCTCCACCAAGTTTTTCTACGACTACATATGGAAATATCTTATATTTCTTCCAGATATATGAATGACTCCATGATAAGAAACCAGAAAGATGCAATCTGATATTACAGTTGACACTGAAGGGTTAATCCCCCTTGCCAGTCAGAAGAACACAACATTAGTGAGCTAATAAGATCATCGCTCCTTGTCTCTTGCAGCAGTCTTCTGTTCCTGTTCCGCATGTAATAGGGCAGAGTGTGCTCATCCGAGGACCGACTTACCCAGAGCAGGAGGCCTATCACTTATTGTAAAGCAGAGCAGACACCAGGAGAAGCAGTAGCTGAATTATTCATATGGTCCCTCTAGTGGCAGAGAGTCATCACTGAGCTGGGATGTTTTATAAACGGTATTGTATCTGCTGGTTGCCACTTCTGCCTTCACTGTGAACCGCAGCTAAACCTGAGTCCACATATATGCAATCATCATGAAGGTCAAACTATAAACAGCCATTTGGTCAGGTATTGCAAGAGTGCTCCCACGATCAGGGGAGGGCCGGCAAATTTTATCCCAGGGGGCAAGACTCAACTCAGCAGCCTATTAGGAACATTTTAAAGGAAAAAAATGCAGGTGGCCCAGTGACCCAGCCAAAGGTAGCAGACTATGGGAGCGGCCCAGGGGGCAGATGACCCCCAGCCCAGACTTCCCACGATCATGTTTCATCGTACCAAAGCACATCGAATTGTTTGATTTGATTTAAAAAAAATCCTAAAAATCACGATCAATGATGGAATGATATCGTGCAAATTTGGAAGTGTGTACACACTCACAACTATCTGCCAACAATTCTGCTGATAGTTTCAACAGTGCCGTAAGCATTCAAGACTTCTGGTTTATTATCTCATATATGACATTTTGGCACAAAATACCATCATTTTTATTGTTAAGTTACAGTTTGTCCAGGTGGGTCTCCAGAGACTCACAGCAGATCAGGAGATTGCCAGACCACACACTGTCAACATGCCCCAGGGGGAATTTTCTCATCTGTCCCTCAATAAAAAGAAGACATACCGGCAAGTGGCATAGCAAGTAAACACACAATTATGAATGCTTACAATATTTATTTACTTCTAGGCAACCTCCCCAATCTGAGTGGTCCAAAGTGTAATATAGTCTTTAGACTCACCTGCGACCAGTTGCTTAGTGTGTCTGATATGTATCTATTGCTTTTACATTTGTTCTGGATCTTTCACCCTTTGTCTCTCTCCTGTCATTTTCTCTCTTTTTTCCCTGCCACTACCTTGGAACTTTGTAATGACTACAGCATTTCCTCAGATTGGACATTATTTTGCTTTTTTCTAGGTTTTTGTTATTTCATAAATTACTGTACAGTATTGTTGTTATGATGCGCCTTTCCCTCTTTCCAGTTCCCATCGCCTCATTAGTGTTACTCCACAAATTCACTATTTTCGATTTGCTGGCTCTGGGGAGATGGAATAGCAAAAATGTAATATTCTGCTCTTACAAGTTACTCCACTGATTTTCTATTTAGACTTCAAATGCTCTGCTCCCCCCTCTTTCCCCCCTCCCCCATATAGACAGCTCATCTCTAGCTCCCTTCCTCCTTCAGCAGGTAGGTCACAAGTTTTCCCACCTCCCCCCTACTTAAGTATGGTTCTCAACTATAACTTGAAATTCCTTTAAAAGTTTATACTCCCTAGCAGATTAGACAATCTCTTGGTCTCCCTTTAGATCCTTTCTCTGGTCCCCCACTCATCTTCACAAAGTTTAATATCCACTGCTATGTCATGCTATGTATCCTCACTATTTATTAACATTGCCCCTTTGCTGCCCTTGCTCCCCGCCACCACCCCCTACAGCAGCCGGAACCTCTTGATCAAGCCACACTTACCGCTCTTACCTCAATCCAAGTTATGGCACATAAGGTAATATCTTTAAATGTTAATGGGTTAAATCAGTCACAAAAACGAACCATGGCAGTACAAATTTTGAAACGTCTTACGGCCCACACAGTACTTTAACTAGCAATTTCAGATAAAATCTCTTATGACCTTCTCCCTCGCCCCATCCCCGCCACTCCGAAACACACACAAAAACTCATCGGATATATTCTCTTAACGGCAAGGTGTCTAATAGCTTTAAACTGGAAAAAAGCTGCCCCCCATATTATTCAAACACTAATCCTTAAAGTTTGGCAAACTCACACAAAGGAACATATTACCAGCATTATCCACAACTGTCCACTCCATTTCTGTCCTACATGGAGTGCCTGGACATTATTATTTATTTATTTATAAGGCGCCACAGATTCCGTAGTGCTGGATACAGAAGCAAGTAACACATAGATGAGGTAATACACATCAGTAGCACAGATGAGTGGGAATAGTGCTATGGGGACTCACACAGAGTGTAGCAAAAGATGTGACAGGACATACGAGGGACAGGAGACAGATGTGGGGCAATAGGTAGAGAGGACCCTGCCCGCGAGGGCTTACATTCTAAAGGGAGGGGTGGTGAGAGACAGTAGGACCAACTTGGAGAAAAAATTTTGATGGCAGACAAGGAAGAGGATGTGATGGATAGAATGGTTAGAAGGTGATAGGATAAGCGAGCTTGAAAACGTGAATTTTGAGTGAGCGTTTGAAGGACTGAAGGTTGGGGGAGAATCGAGTCAGACGAGATATGGAGTTTCAAAGATTAGGGGCAACATGGCAGAAGTCTTGGAGTCGAGCATGGGAGGAGGTAATGAGAGGTGAATTGAGGCGGAGGTAAGAGGCGGAGCGGAGTGGCCGGGTAGGTATGTACTTCGAGACAAGGTCAGAGATATGAGGGGGAGAAGTGTTGGTAAGGGCTTTGTAAGTGAGGGTAAGGAACTCTAACTGAATTCTGAAATGGAAGCCAATGAAGGCTTTTACGCAGAGGAGAAGCGGAAGAGGTGCGATGCATTGACCGCGGCTAATAGGACATGAAAGAGGACAGGAATATGAGCCTAGCCGCAGCATTATGTATGGATTGAAGGTCAGAAGTGCGAGAGCAATGAAGACCAGTGAGAAAGAGGTTGCAATAATCGAGACGAGAAATGATGAGTGAATGGACCAGGATTTTGGCTATTTTCAGAGAGAGGAAGGGAGGGATTTTTGTAATGTTACAGAGGCAGAAGTGGCAGGATTTGGTGAGAGACTGGATATGAGGGGTAAAGCTGAGGGCTGAGTCAAGGGTGACTCCAAGGCAGCGGGCTTGGGTGAAAGGAGAAAGAGTGATGTTGTCAACCGAAAGGGAGATATTGGGAGGGATAGCAACATTTGCAGGAGGAAAGATGACGTGCTCTGATTTGGAGATGTTGAGTTTCAGAAAGCGCTGTGACATCCAGGAAGTTACAGCAGAGAGACAGATAGATACCTGGGTTAAGATAGCGGGAGAGAGGTCAGGGGAGGAAAGATAGATTTGTGTGTCATCAGCATAGAGGTGGTATTGGAGGCCAAATGATTGAATGAATTCACCAAGAGAGGTGGTGTAGAGAGAGAAGAGTAGAGTGCCAAGGAAAGAGCCTTGTGGGACTCTAATAGAAAGGGGAAGAAGGGGGAGGAAGAGCCAGAAGCAGACTCACTAAAAGAGTGACCAGAGAGGTAGGAGGCAAACCAGGAGAGAGCTGTTTCGCGAAGACCTAGGGAGTGAAGGGTGGTGAGAAGAAGAGAATGATCAACGGTTTTAAAAGCAGTAGAGAGGTCGAGGTGTACGAGAAGGAAGAAGTGACCATTGGACTTAGCTCAGAGTAAGTCATTTGTTACTTTAGTGAGGGCAGTTTCAGTTGAGTAAAGGGGACGGAAGCCAGACTGGAGAGGGTCAAAAAGAGAGTGGGAAGAGAGAAAGTGGGTCAGACGATTGAAGACAAGTCATTCGAGAATTTTAGAAGCAAAGGGAAGCAGAGATATGGGGCGATAGTTGGAGAGAGAGGATGGGTCAAGGGAAGGTTTCTTAAGAGTAGGGGAGATAAGAGCATGCTTGAAGTGAGGGAGCGGAGGAACTTGGAGGGGACAGGATCGAGAGGACAGGTTTTAGAAGAAGAGGAGGAGAGAAGAGAGAGGATCTCAGGCACAGTAAAGGTGGTAAGGAGTCAAGGGTGGCAGAGTGAGTGATAGAGAGGACAGGTGGAGGGAGGCAAGTCTGACGAGAACAAATATCATTGTGTATAGAGTCAATTTTGTCTTTGAAGTAGGTGGCAAAGTCAAGAGCGGTGATGGATGAGGGGGGGTATTGGAGGATACAGTAGAGAATTAATGGTAGCAAAGAGGCGTTGGGGTTTATTGGACAGGGAGGAGATGAGGGATGTGAAATAGGTTCGTTTGGCAAGAGAGAGGGCAGAATAGTAGGAGGAAAGGATGAATTTATAGTGGATGAAATCAGCAATGGAGCAGGAATTCCGAAATTGGCATTCAGAGGAGCGGGAGCACTTTTGGGGGAGACGAGTAAGAGGGTAGTGCGAGGGTTGTGGTTTAGATTGGTAGGGATGAAGGGGGTGGCAGGGGCTGCAGTATCAAGGGCAACAGAGAATGTGGTGTTGTAAAGAGAGACAGCAGTGTTGGGACATAATAGGGAAGAAATGGGAGCAGGTAAGGGTTCAAGAGAGGACGCAATGATGATGGGGTTAATGCTGTTGATGGGTCGCAGTGTTCACGCGACTTTGGGTGGGAGAGGTGGGGCAAGGGGTAAATAGAGGGTAGAGAAAAGGAGAGAGGGGGAAGACAGAATTGGAGAAGTTAGAAATGTCACAGATAGGAGAACACTAGTTCCAGGGAGTGACCATCGAGGTGGGTGGCGAAAGTTGTCTATTGGGAGAGGCCATGGAAGGAAGTGAGAGTGAGGAATTTAGAGGCAGCAGTAGTAATAGGACAGTCAGTAGGGATGTTAATATGATAATAGTGGTAATAGTGGGAAGATCAGGAGAGAGAAAATGGGAAAGCCAAGCGGAAAAGTTATCAAGAAATTGATAGGATGGGCCAGGGGGGCGATAGATGACCACAACTCGAAGGTGGAGAGGAGAGAAGAGGCGGTCCCCAGTGCGGGGAGTGTTGGAGAAAGAGAGCGTCCCGAGGGAAAGGGCAGCAGGGGAAGCAGTATCAGAGGGGAACATCCACGTTTCTGTAAGGGCCAGATGACCAAAGGAATGGGAGAGGAAGAGGTCATGAATGGGAGTGAGTTTGTTGCACACAGATCTTGCATTCCAGAGTGCACAGGACAGGGGAAGGTGAGTAAAAGGAATGATGGGAATAAGGTTGGTGGGATTGGATGTTCTGGGGAGACAGGGTGATATGTGGTGGAGGGGAGATAGGCTTGGGTCTGTAGAATGAAGTAGTGATGTGGGGACCCATGAGGGAGAATGGGTGGAAGTACTGAATGGAGAGTAATAAGGCACAGGAGATGTAATAATTGAGACCTTGCAGAGTCATGAAATAGGAGGTTTAAAAAAAAAACAAATTGCGTGGATAAGACAAATGAGAGTATGTTAGAAGGCAAGGACTGTGACAGGTTACAAGTGAAGTGAGGAAAAGAGTACATGACAGGTGAGTAAAGTGAGAGACTGTAGAAGTAGTAGGAGAGTGAAGAGGAAGAGGAAGAAAATATGTAAAAGGATCAGCAAGGGAATGGGAAGTAGCCAGGACAGTAGAGATAAGGGATGACTGAGTAAGAAACAGTTAGACAAAACAGTGACATAGGGCAGGAATGGAGAGAGATTATAAAACATTAGCCACAGTGGAAGGTGCCCTAAGGTAACTGTGTATGAACAGTGTGGAGGAGCAGGGGCGCCACTTAAAGAATCTGGGTAAGTGGAACAACAAGTCTGTTTTGAAGGTGGGAATACAAGCAACAGCATAAGTGAAACCCACAAGTCATAATCAAACAGCAGATGCAAGAAAAAAGGTTGAGAAAAAGATCAACAGGGTGTGTGCAGGCAGTGCTCAATGCAGGTGGTGGAGGATTTTAGAGCTCACAGGTGATTGTTGAATGATGTCTTCATGCAGCACTGTTTCCACATAGTATATTCTCCTCACAACCTCGTACTATATAGACATCTTACTATACTGATGACCCATAGTTTGAACTCCTTTATAGCTCATTGCCTACATTCCGGTCCCCTTCCTCCTACTTTCCTCTACTAACACTCCTCTGGTCTCCCCTTCTCTCATCCCCCTACTCCTACACCCCTCTTCTTCATTTCTTCTCCCCTTTGAGTCCTCCTTCATGTGACTGAGTACCAATTTTACAAATTGTATTTATCAAGTCTGTATACCAAATGATTAACTTTGGATTTACTTGGACTTTGTACCCCGCACCTTACCTCCCTTTTACTTTCTGTACCCCTAACGCCCTCCCCCACACTTCCTTTTGAAATAGAAAAAACTCAATAAACCTATTTTCCCCAAAAAATATTTACTTACATATAGGTCAGAGTGAATACTTCAATTCAAGTTGTGATTCGTCGGATACTGGACTCAGCCAACAGGCTGATGGAAAAAGAAGACAACAATTGTGACCTGATGTGTGTAGCAATAGCTAAAAAATGAGATGCAGAAAACAGGGTTGAGGCCAAGTGCTTAATTATGAAGGCGCTTTACAGGGCCAACAGAGGAGAACTCACCCAGTACACGGTTGACAGAGTTTCCCCCAAGCCATGCCTAAGAGTTCTACAGGCCTGCCCCATCCCCTCATTTGCCGCTACCTCCCCACAGGCAACATTAGTTCCTGTAAAGATGGTCTAGTACTTCTGTCTATATCCACACCAAGCAGCAGTGCCAATGTGCTGCTATACAGTGGAAGTCCTTCATCATTGCAAAATGTTGAACACTACCAATATGAGCACCTGGTTTGAGTTCCGTTTATTTATAGGTTTTATATACACTGTATATATTTGTGTTTTCTATTATATGTAAATAAGTTTTGTTTATATGTTATTAAATTTTTTTTAAAATACATTCTTTGCACAAAGCTTCATATATTGTCCCTGTAGAACTTGTATGATGGACCCACAGATCTCAGGTATGATCAGACCATGAGCTTGAGGTGGAATAGCTGTGCTGTACTTGAGATCAGCTAGTGTCCTTTCAGTAGCCAAAATACCCAGGCTCTGCGGATATGGGTCTCCTTAAATCTATGTCCTCATTTTGTATGAGTGGGGTGACCAGTTGCAGTAGCTCCTGGAAAGTAGGATCATTCATCCGCAGGAAGGTAACCAGGATTATTCTCCGATATTGCCTGTAGCAGTGGCATATGTGACAAGGACTATCTCATAGGCAACCAGTCCAAAGTCCAACAATTGTAATTTTTGCTTCTCCTTTTCTCGTTTATTGTTTCCAGCGTTGTTGCCATAGCAATAAACAAACAAGCACGCAATTTTCTTTTTTATGTCAGACTCATTATAACAATAAAACCGACCTTGTGTACAGTTCTGCAGAAAGTTAACCGCACGTAAACTATACACAAAGCAAAAAAAAACAACGAATAGTGATGACGCCATATCCTCTTCCTGGATGTTTGTGTTCATTGAGGTTCAGCCCATTATTTAAATCAGGTTTGCATATTGCTGTAGAGTAGGCAGATATCTGTTGAGTGTATACGGAGTCAAAATCATTTCAGCAGATGGTTATGAGAGATGCAGATCTCAGATATGATGGTAAATCATGTAAGTGTGTACGCATGAATCAACATGATCATCAGGACTTTAAGTTGTTGGTAAAATTGTTTCAGAAATCGCATCTGACGTAAGATTGCATAAGTGTGTACCCAGCTGAAGCTGAATATTTCTGTAAGTCAGTAATGGTAAGAAGCTCTAATTTTATCCCCAACATCTACTTTTCTGACTACTATGTCTGTTTTGGGTAGCTACATTGAGCTCTTGCAGACACCAGTCAGTGTTGAGATCAAAGTCCTGGGGGTGAGCATACTTTATTTAAAAATTGCGCAAAAATGTCAATTCAGCTTACTGAAAATATCCATTACTGTTTTAGGACGTTGTCTTGTCAGACTTCAGATAAATTCAGACACAGAAGGAGTAGAGTCAACTATTCCGTTCGGGACAAAAAGTTTTGTAAGGGATATCGAATTTTGGTATTCAAGTACGTGGCTGTCAACCAATTTGGTTATCAAAACCTCATTTGTTCAGACAATGAAACAATGTCCACAATATCTTCTTCTATAACAGAAGTAATCAAGGGCAACCTTTACTCATTATTAAATTATAGCTCTCCCCCAGGCCAAGTGAACATGGGACCTTAAGTTTCTAAGCCAGGCCTTTCTAGGTAAGAAGGAGAAGGGGAAGGAGAAAGCAAAGCAATGCACAACACTGCCTACTTCCTTGTTTAATATAAATTATATGGAACAAAGAAAATACAGAATCTATGGTGGAAGATAGAATGAGGATGTATCTAAAGTGGATCTAACTGTACAATAGAGAATGGAAAAAAAGCTGTGTTTTTGGAATGTAGTCGACACTTATCTAAAATGGACAGAAGACATGAAACAGTGTTGAAAGTGAAGCAGTTTCAAGAGCACCACTTAGGCAAGCACTAGTTTCATGGGTTGGACACCTTACACTGATGCTGAAAAAGTCGACTTGGGATACTGCGACATGATGAGACCGAAGAGGTCTTTCCCGAAAGAGTAGCAATAATGACAGGTTAAAAAAAACACATCAAATTGTTCTGACGAATGAAGATCCCGGCGGCCTAGAATGACGTAACTTTGAAGGGCCGCACTCTGATTCCTGCTGTTAAGCGGATAATTTAACGAGGTGCCGCATGTACAATGTTCTATACAAAGCCTACTACATTGTTTTTTAACCTGTCACTATTACAACTCTGTCGGGAAGGATGTCTCCGATCTCATCATGCCGCCGTATCCCATGTCGACTTTTTCAGCATCGGTGTAATGACTACCACCGAGTTTCCGTGGCCCTTTAAGAACCATTAAATATTGGCTGAGAGACCTAAAGGATGCCCTCTTCAGAAGTACCCTGACATACATTATTGTTTGATTAGCCCCAGGATTTTTGCTTAACCAATACATTTATTTCAGCAGCTCTGATAACCTATAAGTGGTCTGGAGCTTTCAGTGGCAGCTAGAATAGACCTTTAGATAAGGAAACATTGTTGGTTGCAAAATGGCCACATCACTCTGGGGTGTCTGGAAAGCCATTGGTCGCTGGTGTAATAAAACACGCAGAGTTGCTCAGTATATAAGGTTTCTTGGAGTCAAACTAAACACCACCTGATTATACCACTACCTGAGGGCAAACACCTAGACATAATTCAGCTGATAAGGTGACTTAGTTTTCACTAGATCACAACAGTAAGGATATGAATTATAGTAATAGACAAGTTAGCAGCTGTGTTTCGTGGGGACTACGTTCTCGTTAATGATGCAAGGGCTGCATTGACCAAGGGTATCCCTCACTTAAAGGCATGAAAAAAGATGGTAGTGGTCAGGTGCTCATTGGCTCATGTACATAGATGACTCTATTAGTGTTGGGGTGTGAATGTAAAATACTACTAGTGGTAATAGGGCAAGATGTCACACTTTATTAATAAATAATATATATCAAAGGCAAATAGCAATTTTAAAACACATAGGTATTATAAGTGATTGATTGGTTAAAATAATGGAATGGTACAAATACACTTATACCATATAACACTAAATTAAAACGGACAATTGAAATAAAACCGCTCGGTGCACAGATTAAAACATATAAATGACACAAGAAATTCAACAATATTAACCCAAGGATTGATCAAAATAAAACAAGGCAAAACAAAAACAAATATGTAACCCCAGAATTGATACAATGGAGGCAGAAATAATAATAATCCAATGTCCAGGTTGCAACCAGTGTCATAAAATCCATATATAGATTGATCCTGATCTTGAAAATTTGCAGCACAATGTCCGTGGTGTATTCTAGCAATGTTTGTTATTACAATTTTTTCTGTTAATCACTGCATTCAGTGAAGTGTGATTGATAGAAATAAGTTTTGATGGTATAGACAATGAAGAATTATACTTGCTGTTATAAGATGTGTTGGCATAACTGGGTACCCAGTGGTGTAGAGTAAATGTCCTCTGAAGGGTCGTTATCCATACTGAAGCTGGAGGCAAGAGAAGAGATATCTCACATGCGTTCCATGCGCTGTTCAGTTTCTGTTTCTACGTGAATTAGTGGGCGTGACCCAGTATGTTTCGTCCGGGCAGGACTTTTTAAAGGGCATTTGATCTGGTATGTGTGGATTTGGTGCTTTTTATATCCCTCCTCTGGCCAATATCATTCCGATTGGTCTCTTTTTTTAAAAGGACAGGCTGCAGATTTTTATCGGACATTGGACATGATCAATGTTAATAAACATGCTATTCAGATACAAAGTTCCAGGTTACACATTTAGGAGTAGCCTGTATACACCATCTTAAGCATTACAGTATTTGTTCTCATATATTTGAATAGCATGGTTGGTACAATTAACAGTTTATTCTAACAAAGACTGTATACAGTCATGACCAAAACCTTTGAGAATGACACGAGTATTGGTTTTCACAAAGTTTTTGGCAGATGTTGCTATGGTATCCTGAAGTAAAATTACAATCATTTCATAAGTGTCAAAGGCTTCTATTGACAATAACATTAAGTTAATGCAAAGAGTTAATGCAAAGAGTCAATATTTGCAGTGTTGACCCTTCTTTTTGAAGACCTTTGCAATTCGCTCTGGCATGCTGTCAATCAACTTCCGGGTAGAGATGCTCAGGCACGGTTCTGCAAGAACAGAGCCCACCAGAACTTCGCGGAACGGAATACCGAGCCGAGTGCTTGGTACTTTTGCGTGCCCTCGGAAGTGAAAACGAGGCAAAACGTCTTTGTTGTGATCTCGCGAGTGTTGCATTCTATAAGTACCGCCCTCTACAGAGATCCAGCGCCATTTTACAGAGAGACACAGAATGTGTAGCAGGGTTGTTGGTAGTCTCCAGTGCAGTTGGGCAGCGTCATTAATGAAAGAGAAAGAGGAGGGGTGGCAGTGCTCTTGGCAGTCTCCAGTGACATTGTACTGTGACATAGCTTACACAGAAACAAAATTGTTGGCAGTTTTCAGTGCTGAAAGACAAATTCTAGGGCTGGCAGGGTTCTTCAAAGGCTCCAATGACATTGTAATGTGCCATAGCTCACCCAGAAACAGGAGAGGTGGCAGTTTTCAGTGCTGAAAGCAAAATTGAAATAATATGGCTGGCAGTGTTTTTAAAAGTCTCCAGTGACACTTTTTTTTTTTTTAAAAAACATGTTTTAATAGAAGGTTTTTAAGTTTTAACAGCATAAAGGTTAGGATACAAATCAAACAATGGGTATAAAAATTATTAAGAACTTTGTTATAGTACAAAACAACAGCGTTGAGAATGGGGGAAAAGTGAAGGACAAGAGGGGGATGAGGAGGGTTCAAGAGAAGAAGTTTGAAAATAAAAGAATCAAAAAGAGCAGGAATAGGGGGAAGGAAGGGAAGGAAAGGGTGTGGTTAGTAAGGGGCTTGGGAGGATAGGAAGGAAGCCCGGCCTGGTGTCTTAGCGAATGTCAGATATTTAGTATGTGACTTGATGCTAAATCCGCAATGTCAGTTTCTGCTTCAAGAGATACTTGGTTGGTCTACTCCGCAAGAAGTAAGCCAAGGTTGCCAGATATTTCGGAATTTATTGGGTTGTTAATTTTATGCTCGTGATTGTTAGCAGTCGCGGCGGCCGCGGGCACCGCCGCGACTCTCACCTCCTTCCTGCAGGAGTCCCGGCCATCGCTATGACGACCGGGACGTCATTTCCTGGATCTACCCGACCGTTGCAACGGTTGGACGCCAACAGCAGTAGCGCCGCGTCCCGGCGGCTGGGGACAGCCGGGCGCGTGCGCGGGGATAAGCAAGCCTGTGGGCTAATTAAGTAATTTTAGTAAATCTGAACCCCTGTCCATGTGATCTCAGTGCCAGGCTTTGATTGGCTGGTACTGGTATTTAAGGCAGTGAGGTCTGCAGCCTCACTGCCGGTTATAGTTCTGTATTCAGTCTGCTAGCCTGCTCTCTGCCCTGTTCCTGTCTATTAGACTTGCTGTTGTATGACCCTTGGCTTGGATTTGGACTTTGCTTGTGAACCTCGTGACCCTGACCTCTGGCTTGAATACCGACCTCCCTGCCTGCTCGTGACCCCTGACCTCAGCTTGTTTATTGGTACCGTTGTCTGCTGCCGGCCCCTGACCTCTGCTTGGATTCCACTCCGCTTGCCTGGGTTCTCCCCGGCCGGTACACACTTCACGACCCTCTGTCTGTCTGCAGCCCAGTCTGTCCCCACCATCAGGGGCTCCAGTGAACACCTGACTGGCAGAGTAGACTCCGGGTTGTGTTGTGGCGGCTGGAGGGGTTCCTAACAGTGATATGCTCACAGCGGTAAGTCTGCCAAATTTTATTGATTATTTCAGGCAGGGGGTTCTAGTTGTTTCCAGCTTGCTGTTATCGCGCATTTGACAGCGTTAAGAATATGGCTCACAAGTGCTGTTGCATGTTTGTCAGTGTCAGGTATTGGTCTGTGCAGGAGTGAATAGGAAGGACACAGGGGAAATTGTAGTGAAGTAACTCTAAAGATTAGATTATGTACATTTTGCCAGAATCTGACCGTCTTGGGGCATGACCTCCAAATATGTAAGAACGAGCCCTCATGTCCACAGGATCTCCAGCAACAACTGGAAGAGTCAGGGAATATGGCTTTTAGACGGATGGGGACCAAATACCACCTATATAGTAGCTTACACTCACTCTCTTTGGTCTGCACACAGATTGGCGATTCGCGTCCTGATCTCGGCCCATTCATCAATTTCCAGAACCACTCCAAGGTCTTCCTCTCATTTTAGCTCATATCGATCTTTGACTGGTTGTCGAAATGCCACCTAAAGACCAAAGAATATAGAGATTAAGACAGTGGGGAGGGATTTATTTTGACAAAAAGATTTTAAAGGCGTGTTGGCAAAAAGTTTTAAATGCTGGGATTGAATGATATAGATGTCTTAGTTGGAGATATTGATAGAAGCACTTATGGGCAATATCATGCTGCCGTTGGAGGTCCGCAAATTCAGGAAAAATTTGCATAGGTGCTATGTCTGTCAGGAACCAGAGCCCACAACAGAACAAAGCTGGGAGAACGATTGTTGTTGCCCAGGGGGCTAGGCTGGGTTATTCCACAGTGGGAACATAATTTCAGGATTTGCTATCAAGTGGAACGGGTACTATAATCCCATATCTGGAGCGAGAATCGAGTAGTGGATGGGAGCAAGGGGAGTGGCGGACGGTGTTTGATTGATATCCATAGGAAGGTGTAGGGTGAAAGCATCTGTACGAGATTAGCTTCTATGTCGACCTATAATCTAGTGTCGGGTGGGAAGTGAAATAGGACTAGTTGGGTCAGATGTGTAGCAATGTAATATTTAGAGATATTTGGAAGACCCAGCCCCCCCTCCAAGATTTGACGATGAAGTGTACGGGCTTGTACTCGGGGTCATTTACCTGCCCAGACAAAAAGAGCAATTTGTTTCTGAAGGGTCTTAAGTGCGAGCGACGGTAGTTCGAATAGGGAGCGTCTGAACGGAGCCGTAACTTAAATTTTAGCACCTGGGGCGAGGATCAAAAATGCCGCCCCCCAAGTACTTAATTTTAACCAAATGAACCTAAAATATTCATAAGCTGAGCCCCCCTTCAGCATTGAGCCCTGGACAGTCACTCCTATCGCACAGCCCTAGTTACGGCCCTGCGTCTGAAACAGATACAGAATTCGTGGCACTAGGTTCAATTTCACAGCTTTTATGCGGCCCAGCCAAGAGATGTATAATCTATCCCATTTATCAAGGTCTTTTTTAAGCGAGTTCAATAGTTGGGGAAAATTAGCAGCATACAATTGACTATATTGACTCGTCAAGTAGATTCCCAGGTACTTAAGTTTGTCTGGTTGCCATCTATAGTTTGACTGATGTTTCAGGGAGTCCAGGAGTGGGAAGGTAACTTAAGAGGGAGGATTTCGGATTTGTCCATATTGATTTTAAAGTTAGATATTGCACTTTATTCACCTTATTCACTGAGTTCGCTCTGTACGGAAGTGAGGGAAGTAAGTGGGTTGGTAATGGTTAGTAGGATATTGTCTGCATACATGGAGATCTTGTAGTCAGTCTTATCCGCCTGGATCCCTGTGATCATCAGGTTACTACGAAACCGAGATGTCAGTGGTTCCATCGTTAGAACAAACAACAAGGGGGAGAGCAGGCAGCATTGTCGAGTGCCATTCGTGATTTGAAATGCAGGCGACGCGGCTTCATTAGCCCATACAGTAGCTGAGTGGTTGTAATAAAAGGAAGCTAGCCGAAACAAAAATTGACCCTTAAAACCCATTGTTTCAAGGGAACCTCTCATAAAGGGCCACGAGACCCTGTTGAAAGCCTTTTCTGCATCAAGGGACACCACCAGAGCAGGAGTCTGAGCTAGGGTTGGCTGCTTCAATTAAGTTAATTGCTCATCTTGTATTATCTGCTCTCTGGCGAGTGGGGATGAATCCCACCTGGTCAGGGTGGACCAGAGCGCGAATCACTTGGGCTAGCCTGTTCGCGAGGAATTTAACAAATAGCTTTAAATCTACATTCAGTAGAGAGATGGGCCGGTAGCTCTCACAGTGACTAGGTTCTCCTAGGCAATAACAATGATATCTGCTCTGGCGGTGTCCCTTTCAAATTTTTTACCACTTAAAATTGCTCTAAAAAGGGAAAGAAGCATAGGCGCCAGAGCAAATGTTTTATAGTATAATGCTGTAAGGCCATCTGGGCCCGATGCTGCTGAGTTTCTTAAGTTCGAGGGTCTTAATTTTCGCCTTGACCTCTTTCAATGTAATCTCAGCAATTAGGATTGACAGTTGCGCTTCTGTAAGGTGCAGAAGAGAACACGTTCGGAGGTATTCACGTATTTGATTATGAAAAATGTCTGGGGTGTCTTCAGGTGGGAGGAGGTTATATAATGAGTTGTAATAGGTACGGAATCTATTTGCTATAGCCTGAGGATCGTATAGAAATTGCTGTGCCTGATCTCTGATGGCCACAATGCGATTGCGAGCAAGTTTGTTCTGGATCCTACGTGCCAGCAGCATGTCAGCCTTGTCTGCTTTTTCATAGTAACGCTGTTGAAGCCATTGAAGTGTCTTAACTGCTTTTACAGCTAGTAAATTGCCTAGCTGTCCTCTCAAGGATAGTAATTTAAAATAGGTTGCGCGTTTGGGGTATTTTTGGTGTCGGGTAGTAAGGGTTTGTATTTGAGATTCTAAGTTGGTTACTACCTGTTTGTTTAGTTTTTTCTCATGTGAGGCAAGGCTGATCAAACGGCCTCTAATACTTCCCTTATGGGCTTCCCATCGAATAGTGGGAGTGGTTTCATCTGGACTATTGTCTGTTTGAAAATCAAGTAGGGCTTGCCTTATCGTACTGAGGTTTTCTTTCTTTAGAAACAGGTGGTCATTCAGTCTCCACCGGTATCGTGGCATGAACGGTGGCAAAATGTCCAGTCGCAAAATCACAGCCGAGTGGTCAGACCTAGAAACTGGTGCAATGGTAGCCGACTTCAGGTTCTGCGTCGTCTGAGCATCTACAAAGAGCATATCTAACCTGGCGTATGTACCATGCGACATCGAATAGTGCATATAAGCTCTATCATTAGAGTATAGTACTCTCCATGTGTCATATAATTTAGCATGGGTGAGCAGAGATTGTAATTTAGAGCCTTCACGAATAGTATGACTGCTGCGTAACGTTGGTAGCTAACAGTCTAGTCGTGCATTTAAAACGGTATTAAAGTCGTCTCCTACTACTACTTTTTGTTACACGCTTACCTGTCCCCGTTCCAGCGCTGCGATCTCCGCTACTTCCAGGTCTCGGCAGCGCTGTCACATGATCCTGCAGGCGGGGAATTAAAAAACTGCTCTATAAAAAACCTGCTCTGACGCCGCGTCAGAGCAACTTCTCCCGTTCCTGACTTTGTGATTTCCCGTGATTCCCAGTGTACCTTTCTGACCCTCCAGTTTCTGCTCCAGTGTACCAGACCCAGGCTTGTTTGACCACGTTATCTCGTTACTCCAGTGTACCAGACCCCGGCTTACTGACTACATCTAGATCTCCGCTCCTGTGTACCAGACCCAGGCTTGTTGTACCACGCATATCTCTATATCCAGTGTACCAGACCCCGGCTATCCTGACCAAAGAGGGGTTCCTTTACTACCTTCCAGTTCCAGCGAGTCCACAAGCTACCTCCCATATCCTTACCTCTAGAGGCAGACCAGAGGACCGCGACCTGCGTTCCTCCGCAGCAAAGCCCATCCCGCCTTGCGGCGGTTCTTGGTGAACACCAGGGGGTTCGTTAGACTCCGCACCACCGGCCGGCCAGCGCTGATCTAGAGTAAGGCAAGTACTCCATATTTATTATCTATTTTCCTGCACGTTACGCAAGTGTTATACTTTTCCTATCCTAGATTGTGAGAGTCTGGCAAAAAAGTGAGTGACGGTGTTTTGGGAGGTATTGGCAGCGTATACTGTGGTTAAGGTAATAGGCGCGTGTGAGAGGGATCCCATTAAAATAATGAATCGACCTTGGTGGTCCGCTTAGGTTGACTCAATTGTCAGCAGAAGAGTATGGTGTAGAAGAATAGCCGTACCTTTAACCTTCTGAGAGGAGGTTCAGTAGAATACCTGAATGTATTGTTTACAATGCAGATTTGGGTATGTTTGAAATGTGTTTCTTGTAGCATTACAACTTGCGGAGAGCGTTGTTTCAGATACTGAATCAACATTGCACGCTTCTGCGGACTATTAAGACCATTAACATTAATGCCCAGAATTAAAAGAGTCATGGCTGATACCAGTGAAATTCCGACCAAGGTCAGATGAGATAGCGTAATTGATGACGTAAGACACCAGGTTGAGGTGTAAAAATTGAAAGGAGGGAGGGGTTAGTGGGAGCTTAGGGGAACAGTCAAGGGGAAGAAGACAGCTTTGACTGGCAAGGTTTGTCTTCAGAAAAATGAAACCAGTACATCCTGTGTACTTGGGGAATGTGTGGGGTGGTTGTGTTACAAAGGGGGACATTTGGTGGAGGGAAATCCTAGGTATTATGAACCGGTAAGTACATGTACATGCATTTTGAATAATATTCAAATGGGAGAGAGAAACATTTGAGGGGAACAACGGGATATTTTAAAGCGACATTAAATCAGGTAAATATTTGAGTCCAACAATCAACATTAAACTGTGAACTATAATATAAGCAGAGCAGCATTCCCTGTTAAAGGCATGCTCGGCTTAGGTTTTGCTAGGCCAATGTTTTACAATTAGTTTAAAAGATCATTTGCATCATAATCTGGGGTGCGGCTCAGAAATTATCATGAGCTATAGGTGATAGGCCGTTCCCAGGCCATGAAGCCAAATTTTCCATTAACTTAGTACCTACTGTAATCAATTGGATCAGACAATTGGCCAACCCATCTGAGACCTTAAGACTAAGGATCAGTAACGTTTATAATGTATTTTATAGACAAAGTTTACTTGACTCATGAAAAGTCCTCGACCTCATAGTTGGATACACTTATCAATATTTAACAGGTTACGAGGGCCTCTCCCAGTGTAGTGTAACTAAAGTCATGAGTAACTTTTTCTGATTGCCTCAAGTAATTTAAGAGAATTTGAAAGTAGTAGCCAATATATATCAACATTAACTGTAAACTATAATGTTACCAAAGCAGTATTCCCAATTAAGGCACGCTCGGCCCAAGTGTTGCCAGGCGAATGTCTATCTATTAATCTAGGAGTTCATCTGCATCGTAATCCTGGGAGCAGCTCAGAGATTACATTGAGCTACAGGTGATAGGTCGTTCCCCAGGTCATGAGGCCGAATTTTTCTATTAACTTAGTACCTATTGTAATTCATTTAATAAAACTGTTAGTTAACCCATCTGGGACCTAAGACTAAGTTTCAGCAACATTTAGATTGTACTCTATAAACAAATACAGTTTACTTGTCTTCTGAGAATTCCTCAAACTCCTAGTTGGTAACACTTATCAATATTTAACAGGGCACAAGAGCTTCTCTCGATGTGGCTAAACTAAAGTCATGAGTAGCTTATTCCAGTTGACTCAAGTAATTTCGAAGACTTGTAGGTAGTTGTCAATGTTTGTACGACCTTTAGTTTGAGTTCCTTATGCTTGTGTCGAGGCCGTAGGGGCCGTTGGTCTTGTAGCTTCTGTTGTGTTAGTTGCTGGAATTGAGGAAGTTGCCATTCCTAGCGTTGGCAGAAGAGCTGCTCCTTGATCCAGTGTCTTGACTTTATGGGACTGACCCTCGTGTCCTATCAAGAGGTGAAACGGGAAACCCCATCGATAACAGATCTTATGGTCACGTAGAAGTTTGGTAATTGGGGCAAGATCTCGTCGCTTTTGCATGGTAGTAGGGGCCAAGTCCTGATATACTTGGAGTTCCGCTCCTTCAAAAGTAAGTGACGCGGCAGGTCGGGTAGCCCTGGCGAATTGTTCCTTATATTTATAGTAATGGAATCGATCAATGACGTCTCTGGGCGGTTGGTTCAGTGAGGGTTTCGGGCGTAGTGCTCTGTGAGCTCGGTCTGTTTGGACCTCTATCGCTGAGTCATCTGGGAGATAATGCAGAAATAGACTCTCTAGGTATTTAGGGAGGAGATCGTTATCTCTTGTTTCTGGGATATTCCGTATGCGAAGGTTATTCCGCCTGTTTCTGTTCCCAATGTCCTCAAGGTGTTCTTTGAACAATTCCATATCTGTGCGGAGATCTGAGAATTCTGTGGACACAAATTCCTGAAAATTACAAATCTCATCTACTTTTTGCTGTAAGTCTGCTGTTCTGGCACCAATGGCTGCTATTTCTCTGCGGAGCTTGGTCACTACTATTTTTTATTTTCCTCCTGTATAACGGTGCAAACTTCTGACTGAATGGTAGACTTAATAATGTCACTCAGTGCTGTAGATATAGACATTTCATTTGTAGAGCTAGTGTCATCATTTTCTGAATCAGAATGAGGTGTCGGTGAGGATGTTATTGACTGAGAGGTATTTCTTTTTTTAGGTTGAGTGAAAATAGAGGCCTTTCCCGGGGTGGTGATTTTTTTATTCTTGAGCGGCATTGGTCTGGAAGGCTGTCAAGCTCTCTAAGATCTGGCAGTTAAAATAGTCGATCCCAGTAAACAATTAGTTAGATTTCTCTCTCATGCGGCTATGGTGCAGACGTTATAAAGCGAGTGCCCCATGGATTCCCGTGTCCCGATATGTTAGTAGCCCATTTAGTCACTAGTTTGTGCATTAACTTCCTGCTCTGTGGGCATTATTAGCACTGCACTAAGTATGAATTGGAGTGGGGGGGGGGGCCCACGTGTGACCCCAATTGTACAGGATGAGCAGCACAGTGGCCTAGTGGTTAGCACGTCTGCCTCACAGCACTGGGGTCATGAGTTCGATTCCCGACCATGGCCTTATCTGTGTGGAGTTTGTATGTTCTCCCTGTGTTTGCGTGGGTTTCCTCCGGGTGCTCCGGTTTCCTCCCACACTCCAAAAACATACTGGTAGGTTAATTGGCTGCAATCAAAAAAAAAAAAAAAAAAATTGACCCTAGTCTCTGTCTGTCTCCCTCTCTGTCTGTCTTTGTGTGAGTGTGTGTATATATTAGGGAATTTAGACTGTAAGCTCCAATGGGGCAGGGACTGATGTGAATGAGTTCTCTGTACAGCGCTGCGGAATTAGTGGCGCTATATAAATAAATGATGATGATGATGATGATGATGAGGAAATATTCGATGTTAGGTGCACTTTAAGTTCTTAAACAGATGTAGCTCCAGCAGCTTCACTGTGAGAGCCTGTAAAGATTTATTAGGCACAAGCAGCGGTGTAGTATAGCATGCTCTAGATGGCAGCAGCGTATAACTATGGTTACTCAGGTGCTGATAACAAGCTGCTGAGATAGTACAGAGGCAGCGACAGCCGGAGATTTATGAGAGGTCCGTTCTGATTGAGTGGCTGCTGAGATGTGCAGAAATGTGCAGATATTTTCTCCCTTGAGTCACCACAGTGTGGATAGAGAGGTAGGCACCATTGGGCTGTCTTGGTAATTTAACAACTGCTCCTCGCCATCTACCGAGCCCCAGTGCAACTCCCAGCAGGCATCGCTCCGGCTAAATCACCGGAAGTGAAGGTGACGATGGCGTCCGCGGTTTCCGGTTTGATGCAGCCGAATCCATACGAACCTAGGAAAGCAGGGGGATTCCCTGGTGGAAGACCGCTCACCAGCAAGCTCACACGGGTGAGTGGTTCAGCAAGGCACCGCCTACCTCGGTGCATCTACCAGGCTCTGATTGCGGCGTCTCACTGCTTGCCAGCAATGATGCAGTGTCCCCCGATGGCGTGTCTTAGAGGGTAGGCAGCTCGCAGGACATCAAACAGAGGCTCGGGTCTGACAAGAGCTAGCCCCCAAATAGTTGAGGAAGGCCAACGGTACTCAGTGAGTAGGCCCGCACATTCCCGGGTCATCTGTTCAGGCCCCAGGTAGATATTGAAGTGGACTAATAAGCAGATATTGGTTTCCTTGTGTTTTTAAAAGTCTACCGTGACATTTTAGTGTGCCATAGCTCACTCAGAAATAGGAGAGGTGGCAGTGTTTAGTGCTGAAACCAAAATTGTAATAATAGGGCTGGCAGTGTTTATAAAATTCTCCAGTGACATTCTAATGTGCCATAGCTCATACAGAAACAGGATGGGTGGCAGCATCTTTGTCACTCTCCAGTCAGATTGCTTAGTGCCGTTGATCACACAGAAACAGGGGTAGCAGTGTTCTTGTCACTCTCCAGTCTTCAGTCACACTGTTCTTGTCACTCTCTAATCTTAGTGCTATTGGCCACACAGAAACAGGGGTAGCGTGTTCTTGCCACTGTCCAGTCTTAAGTCATATTGTTCTTGTCACTCTGCAGTCTCAGTGCGTTGTTCAATCAGAAACAGGGGTAGCAGTGTTCTTGTCACTCTCCAGTCACATTGTTCTTGTCACTCTCCAGTCTCAGTCATGATGATACTAATCCCTCTACATCATGTGCTAAACCTTATGTTCAAGTGCACAGTTGTATTAAGTCAGGGAAACAAAAATGTAAAAAACAAGCTTGCACTTTTTAAAGAAAAAAACACCTCTCTAGTAAAGGTGAAAGTTTACTGTCGAAAAACATAAAATTGTCAACATGCCATTCTACCCAAAATATTAACAAGCATACCAGCATCAGCTAGATCGCTTCTCTCAGCTGGATCCCAGCACCTTCAATATACACCCTCTACATCATCCTCACCCTCATCAGTGTACATCATCCTCACACAATACTAATTCATCCCCGCTGGAATCCACCATTACAGAAGTCTCTGTACTTTGATGTAATTGCCGGTAATGGCCTTCCCCGTGGAATTTGTAGTTCATTTTAAGACAGAGCTGTCACGATTTTTGGGCAATTCTTTTACACCAGACTAAATGTCAAAATGTTTTGCTGACTCATCTGCATCACCACTGGGTGTCTTGGGAAAGCTTAGTTTTTTTCTAGCAGCAGTAGCCATAGAAACTGAAGTAGGGGACGCTGTCGTGTCAGGTACCACTTCAGCTGTCAACTTGCTCACCAGGAGCTCATTGCATCTCTTGTGATCTGAGACAGTGGGAAATAAAGAGAAGATATAGCTCTTAAACCTAGGATCAAGCATAGTCGCCAAACTCTTCGATCCTGGTGAAACGATTAAAGTACTTCATCTACAAGTGCGACATGCTTAGCGTAATTTCTTTGTTTCATTTCCCCCTTCAATTGGTCTTTGTCTGATAAATACACGCATCCCAGGGGGGTCAGCGCTCATCGCCATGAATTAGCCGTAGAATTACCACAGTTATCCAAGTAATGGGTAGAGCGATCAAAGGAACCATAACTGATTTAATGAGCCATTCTCAGTTTCAGTGTACTGGCCGTGTGCTCTGGGTGATGGCAAACTCCTCGTCTTCATCTTCCAAACCTTCGTCTGCAGGGACCTGTGACACACCCATTTGTTTTCTAAGGTGTCTTAGCTGTTCTTTAAACTGGACATATTTATCATCCTGCCTCTGTTGGGCTTAAGGCAGCTAAGCTATTGGTAGCTTGTTTTGTAGGGGCCTGAACAAACCAAGCACTTCAGCCACAAACATGGCACTCCTTCTCGCTGGAGTGCTTGGTTTGTTAAACAGTCCTTTTCAATATCTTACATAAGGATGGGTGGGAGCGCATAATTACAATTCCATCTTGCACCACATTTCTTTTTTTTCTGCCACTGCTGTGTGGCAATGTTTCCTAGATGTCCTGTGAACTGCCATGTGTTTGTGCTCGTTGCAGTCTTTGTCCGAAAGTGTATGAAAATAATATTGTGACCTGTGAGGTGGTCAAAATTGACTGGAAATCATTGGAAATTAGTTTTATTGAGGTTAATAATAATGTAGGAACAAAAAAGAGAAAACTTATGTGATTTTACCACATTTTAGCATCTTCTTTTTTTTAAAAAAATACAGATCCAAAAATGAAAACCAAAACCAGCACATGCGAGGGTGGTTTTGCCAAAACCAAAACCAAACACGAAGTTAATCCAGATCCAAAACTAAAACCAAAACACGGGGGTCAGTGAGCATCTCTACTTCTGGGCCACATACTGAATGATGGCCGCCCTAATCAATGCTTGGAGTTTGTCAGAATTTATGGGTTTTTCTTTGTCCACCCGCCTCTTGAGAATTGACCACAAGTTCTCAATGGGATTAAAGTCTGGAGAGTTTCCTGGCCATGGACCTAAAATTTTGATGTTTTGATCTCCGAGCCATTTAATTATTACTTTTTCTTTATGGCAAGGTGCATCATGCTGAAAAAGGCATTGTTCGTCACCAAACTGTTCTTGGATGGTTGGCAGAAGTTGCTCTTGGGGGATGTTTTGGTACCATTCTTTATTCATGGCTGTGTTGTTAGGCAAAATTGTGAGTGAGCCCACTCCCTTGGCTAAAGAAGCAACCCCACACATGAATGGTCTCAGGGTGCTTTACTGTTGGCATGACACAGGACTGATGATAGCGCTCACCTTACCTTCTCCAAATAAGTGTTTTTCCAGATGCCCCAAACAATCTGAAAGGGGATCAGAGAAAATGACTTTACCCCAGTCCAAGGCAGTCCAATCCCTGTGCCTTTTGCAGAATATCAGTCTGTCCCTGATGTTTTTCCTGGAGAGAAGTGGCTTCTTTGCTGGCTTTCTTGACACCAGGCCATCCTCCAAAAGTCTTCGCCACACTGTGTGTGTAGATGCACTCACACCTGCCTGCTGCTATTCCTGAGCAAGCTCTGCACTGGTGGTGCCCTGATCCCGCAGTTGAATCAACTTTAGGAGATGGTCCTGGGGCTTGCTGGACATTCTTTGGCGCCCTGAAACCTTCTTCACAACTATTGAACCTCTCTCCTTGAAGTTCTTAATGATCCGATAAATGGTAGATTTAGGTGCAATCTTACTAGCAGCAATATCCTTGCCTGTGAAGCTCTTTTTGTGCAAAGCAATGATGACTGCATGTGTTTCCTTGCAGTTAACCATGGTTAACAGAGGAACAACAATAATTTCAAGCACCACCCCCCTTTTAAAGCTTCCAGTTTGTTATTCTAAATCAATCAACATGACAGAGTGGTCTCCCCTGTCCTTGTCAACACTCTCACCTGTGTTAACAACACTCTCACCTGTGTTAACGAGAGAATCACTGACCTGATGTCAGCTGGTCCTTTTGAGGCAGGGCTGAAATGCAGTGGAAATTTTGTTTTTGTGATAAAGTTCATTGTCATGGCAAAGAGGGACTTTGAAATTAATTGCAATTCATCTGATCACTCTTTATGACATTCTGAAATAATTGCAAATTGCCTTCATAAAAACTGAGGCAGCAGACTTTGTGAAAAATAATATTTGTGTCATTCTCAAAACTTTTGGCCATGACTGTAAGTTTTGCCAGACCGGGAACATAACTACCTGTTGCCATTTGCATATGTTTTGCATTTAGATCTTGGAAGGAAGTGAATCAAATATGCAATAAATGAATCTCTATGAAATTAATCATACATCAACCATAGATGAAATATTGAATGTAATCTACCAAAAACATAGATATATTGTGATATGTGTGACTTGGACTATATTTACCTATTGTTCTAAAGTGTTACGTATGGCTGTAATTAGGGCCTAATAGTTGTTTCTGTGGTCCTTTGAGGTAAAGGGAAGTACTCTATCTGTATGTATCCAGGTAAACCAAATGAGTATAAATCCATATGAATCTTGAAAATACTTAGAGGAGTTACTGTAAGTGACGACTGTAAGCAACCGTCTAATTATATTAGAAAATGATATCAACTTATGCTTGACTGATTGGGACGCCTAATTCCATAAACAGAACATCCAAGGTTGCTGATCCTTATGGTACCTCATCTCTCCTTAGAATTTGAGGGAACTGGGAGCAGTGTAGCTGACCTTCCAGGGCTTCTAGAACTCCATTAAAGGCCAAGCAGTTAAAGTCCAGTCTGGCAATCAAGAGGTTGTCAGTTCTGTTGCTGAGGTGTGTCACATTTTGGGGCTTGAAGTTAGGACGTCATGTTGTAAAAGAACCATCACTCAATATATTATATTATGTGTAAAAAAGGGAAGAGAGCAGTAAAGAACCCTCAACAGTTAAGGCTCATTCTACCAGGATGGTAGCATCATCTGAAGAATTGTTCAGAGCAGCTGTGCCGTCTTCACGATTTATCAAGCAATATAGTCTAGACGTAAACCATTACTGTCGGGTAAATATTGGCACTTAATTTCTTTCTGCTGTGTGTGTGTATAAATAACTACAACATATACCTTTCTTTTCCATCTCAGATCAAGAAGGCTGCTGGAATGGAACAGGAGTGGGAATTTTAACAGCTGGCCAATTTCCTGTGCTTCTGATTGGCAAGGAGATTAACCATTCATTCTCCAACTGCTATGTTATAGTTCAAGAAAGGAAAAGGACACAAAATGGAATTTTCTCTTTTATGAAATATATTTTTTCTTTTATTTCTTTTAAACAGACAACCAAGTCTTTCTATTGTTTATTAAAAGTACTAACAAAACAAATACTGTTTTACTTTATTACTTGATGATTATTTGTTGTTATTTTGACTTATTAGGATATATTATTTATTATGTTTTCGGGCTGCACCCACTTTATGAAATTCACTCCCTTGCACCACAAGATTTTCCTCTAGTCTTCAAACCTTCAAGCGTTCTTTGAAAACCCACCTCTTTAGACAAGCTTATAGTATTACTTTACCATCCTCTTAATCTCCCTAGGTTACCCTATTACCACCCTCTACACAGCTAACACAAGACAACAACCCTCTGACCAACATAGCTGTATGACTGAGCATACAGTCCACTAAATACTTTGTAACCTTTGCATTTTAGCTGGACAAATATGCAATATGATGTAGCACTTACCCTTGTGTATCAAACCATTGTCCTATAGATTGTAAGCTTGAGAGCAGGGCCTTCTTCTCTGTATGTATTACCCAGTATTGTTTTATTAATGTTTGTTCCCAATTGTAAAGCGCTACGGAATCTGCTGGCGCTATATAAATAAATGTTGATGATAATGATGATGTCATTGCAGCTGTCACGAATACGCTCCCAGCTGCCGTGACTTTGGGGTGTTTGCTGTATGAGGTCACACACGATTTCAGCCCGCAGTCTCTCTCACCTATCACACAGGTTCTAGACCTATGGAATCGCCCCCAAACACAGCTCTCACCCCCCCAGACACTTCAAGGTTCAGCCACCACCTATTGGGTACGGGCAATAGGACCCCAATATACTGTCCCACACTGGCACACAGGCTTCTAGTTCCACAAACTAGCAAGACCCACACCAGCACACACAGGGTTAACTCTTCACACCTCCAGACTGTTACACAAATGTATCCACAAATCACACACTGGCATTCCAGGGGTTAACCTGGTCGAGCAATCTCTCTTCTAAAAGGCTAATGGATTCTTTAGAGTATCAAGGACGCAACTTATTAAATTATACATTTAATATACAAAAAGTACAGGGCATACAGATAACAAAAATAATGAATAACAATTAATAAATTTGACATAACAAGCAAAAGCAGTTTAAAATAAAAAGGATTACCTTCAGATTTGCACTTACATGAATTGCATTCTGGCCAAGGGGAATTTGGCTAGGAAGATGGACAGCTTATCAATGTAAATTGATTTCCCCAAAAGTCTGACAGTTTTTTCTTTCAGAACACAGATTTTTAAGCAAACTCAAATGGGACGGCATTCACAGGGGCAGTGTGAATGATAATGTGGGGGCGGAAACGTCCCCTGGGTGTCACTATACTTTGCTCATAAATATTCCCAGAGTCTTGACCTGTTTGTAATTCTTCACATATATATCTCAGAGAAATAACACCCCCCTCAATAAACCGGTCATAATCTCCCGCACATTTAAATAACAAAACATAATGGAATTACAACAATATCCAATCTTATCCTGAAATACATGTGCATATGGCTGCTCCCTGTGTAGTTGGTATCTATGTTTCAAGACCCTTGTGTGGTTTTTGCCCCTCAGTACAGAGTGACATCCAGATTTTCCCAAAATATGAACTACTAGCAGAATACCCGATGTTGCCCGGGATTTAAAGAATGTTTATTTACAAAAATCAATATAAATATTAAACATACATGTAAATATCATGTTAAAATTGGACCAGTAGAAGGTGAAAAGTGAAAATGTCAAACTGTATTTGAACTGTATATGATGGAACGAACCGATAAACAATTACTTCAAAACAGCTTGATAAACTATATTTCTTGTTTCTTCATTTGGGGCAAATACATACAAATTTCTCGTGATCCAACTCTTGAGCACACAACGTAAAATTGTCCATGAGAAAAGCAAGGTGATTCCAAGTTGACTCCAGCTACATGTAAAGATTGTCCTTGGGCCTTATTGATAAGACATGGCAAAAGCTAAACGAACTGGAAATTGTAGACGCTTATACAATACATCTGCAATGTTTGTCGAAAATCTCTAGCCAATACAACAGTGACTCCACCCATTAGTAAATTATTGGCTCTTAAAAATTGAAGTGTTTGATTGAGGGCCTGTAAAGCATTTTTGTGTGACATGGTGCATTCATCCCATACAATGACCTGACATTCCTGCAGAATCTGAGCTTTTTCTGTTCGTTTAGTGATATTGCAGATGGGAGTTTCACTTCGGGCCAGATTAAGCGGTAACTTGAAAGCTGAATGTGCTGTTCTTCCACCATGGAGCAAAGTTGCAGCAATTCCAGAAGAGGCCACAGCAATAGCTATCTTGAAATGTACTGGAATTTTAGCAAGTAACAACTTGATGAGAAGCGTCTTACCTGTTATTACGGGTGCATCCAGAAAAAATATATTTCCCCTTTTTTTTGTAACTTCTTCCAAGACATTGTTCCAGACATTCCAGAGTTATGGTCGTTTTCGATGATTTTTAGGTGTTACCCCCCTCGCCACCCCCACCCTTAGGAGTGCTAGGGGTGTCTTGCCCCCACAATATTTGTTGTCAGACTGTAAGTCATATGTGTACCAGGTTTGGTGTAAATTGTTCCAGACATTCCAGAGTTATGGTAGTTTTTGATGATTTTTAGGTGTTACCCCCCTTGCCACTCCCACCCTTAGGAGTGCTAGGGGTGTGTTGCCCCCACAATATTTGTTGTCAGACTGTAAGTCATATGTGTACCAGGATTGGTGTAAATTGTTCCAGACGTTCCAGAGTTATGGTCGTTTTTGATGATTTTTAGGTGTTACCCCCCTCGCCACCCCCACCCTTAGGAGTGCTAGGGGTGTGTTGCCCCTACAATATTTGTAGTCAGACTGTAAGTCATATGTGTACCAGGATTGGTGTAAATTGTTCCAGAAATTCCAGAGTTATGGTCGTTTTCGATGATTTTTAGGTGTTACTCCCCTCGCCACCCCCACCCTTAGGAGTGCTAGGGGTGTCTTGCCCGCACAATATTTGTTGTCAGACTGTAAGTCATATGTGTACCAGGTTTGGTGTAAATTGTTTTAGACATTCCAGAGTTATGGTCGTTTTCGATGATTTTTAGGTGTTACCCCCCTCGCCACCCCCACCCTTAGGAGTGCTAGGGGTGTCTTGCCCCCACAATATTTGTTGTCAGACTGTAAGTTATATGTGTACCAGGTTTGGTGTAAATTGTTCCAGACATTCCAGAGTTATGGTCGTTTTCGATAATTTTTAGGTATTACCCCCCTTGCCACCCCCACCCTTATGAGTGCTAGGGGTGTCTTGCCCCCACAATATTTGTTGTCAGACTGTAATTCATATGTGTACCAGGTTTGGTGTAAATTGTTCCAGACATTCCAGAGTTATGGTCGTTTTCGATGATTTTTAGGTGTTACCCCCTCGCCACCCCCACCCTTAGGAGTGCTAGGGGTGTCTTGCCCCCACAATATTTGTTGTCAGACTGTAAGTCATATGTGTACCAGGTTTGGTGTAAATTGTTCTAGACATCCCAGAGTTATGGTCGATTTCGATGATTTTTAGGTGTTACCCCCCTCGCCACCCCCACCCTTAGGAGCGCTAGGGGTGTGTTGCCCCCACAATATTTGTTGTCAGACTGTAAGTCATATGTGTACCAGGTTTGGTGTAAATTGTTCCAGACATTTCAGAGTTATGGTCGTTTTCGATGATTTTTAGGTGTTACCCTCCTTGCCACCCCCACCCTTAGGAGTGCTAGGGGTGTCTTGCCACCACAATATTTGTTGTCAGACTGTAATTCATATGTGTACCAGGTTTGGTGTAAATTGTTCCAGACATTCCAGAGTTATGGTCGTTTTCGATGATTTTTAGGTGTTACCCCCTCGCCACCCCCACCCTTAGGAGTGCTAGGGGTGTCTTGCCCCCACAATATTTGTTGTCAGACTGTAAGTCATATGTGTACCAGGTTTGGTGTAAATTGTTCTAGACATCCCAGAGTTATGGTCGATTTCGATGATTTTTAGGTGTTACCCCCCTCGCCACCCCCACCCTTAGGAGCGCTAGGGGTGTGTTGCCCCCACAATATTTGTTGTCAGACTGTAAGTCATATGTGTACCAGGTTTGGTGTAAATTGTTCCAGACATTTCAGAGTTATGGTCGTTTTCGATGATTTTTAGGTGTTACCCTCCTTGCCACCCCCACCCTTAGGAGTGCTAGGGGTGTCTTGCCACCACAATATTTGTTGTCAGACTGTAAGTCATATGTGTACCAGGTTTGGTGTAAATTG
Source organism: Mixophyes fleayi (assembly GCF_038048845.1). Taxonomy (NCBI): domain Eukaryota; kingdom Metazoa; phylum Chordata; class Amphibia; order Anura; family Limnodynastidae; genus Mixophyes; species Mixophyes fleayi. The sequence continues at coordinate 315,704,873 of NC_134402.1, forward strand.
TTCCAGACATTCCAGAGTTATGGTCGTTTTCAATGATTTTTAGGTGTTACCCCCCTCGCCACCCCCACCCCGTAATGAATTTCAATTTTAAATTTTTTTAGTTGCCTCCGTCATGTTTTAATACACTCGTATGCAAAATTTTAATGATCTTCGCTTGAAAAATGTGGATTTGTATAGAAAGACAGACAGAAGGACAGAAAGACAGGACAATTTTTCTCTTTTATATATTAGACTAGCAGAATACCCGGCATTGCCCGGGATTTAAAGAATGTTTATTTACAAAAATCAATCTAAATATTAAACATACATGTAAATATCATGTTAAAATTGGACCAGTAGAAGGTGAAAAGTGAAAATGTCAAACTGTATATGATGGAACGAACCGATAAACAATTACTTCAAAACAGCTTGATAAACTATATTTCTTGTTTCTTCATTTGGGGCAAATATATACAAATTTCTTGGTGATCCAACTCTTGAGCACACAACGTAAAATTGTCCATGAGAAAAGCAAGGTGATTCCAAGTTGACTTCAGCTACATGTAAAGATTGTCCTTGGGCATTATTGATAGACATGGCAAAAGCTAAACGAACTGGAAATTGAAGATGCTTAAATTGAAATGGCATATCAGATGGAATGAGAGGTATGCGTGGAATGAAAGTATTGTCACCTTTTGCACAGCCTGTCAAAATAGTTGCTTCAATGACATGAGAATGGAGCTTTTGGACTACTAATCTTGTACCGTTACAAAGTCTTGGAGGATTTAAATTTCTGAGAAGCATAATGGGTGATCCAATCTTCAGTACCAGGTAATGCGATGGCATTCCGGGAGGTTGTAAAGAGTTTAAAAATTCAGTAGGATAGTGCACAGCCTCATTTTCTTTAACAACGGTATCTATTGATTTGAATAATATGGCTTCTCCAGGCAACTGTTCTTGAATCTTTAAGTTGATGTTGTTTACACAATTATTTTAGTTACTGGATGAAGCGGAATTAAACCATTCCCAATATTTAACAAATGATCAGCAAATTGACCGTCCATTGTGTTGCCATGCAGAGAAACTCTCATATTTGTGGTTAGTCGCAAAGTGCAAACATGCCTACAAAGATGTGATGGTTTAAGGCATGCATTAATTTTATCCGCCATTGTTCCTTTTGGAATGACCGGCAATGTTTGTCGAAAATCTCTAGCCAATACAACAGTGACTCCACCCATTAGTAAATCATTGCCTCTTAAAAATTGAAGTGTTTGATTGAGGGCCTGTAAAGCATTTTTGTGTGACATGGTGCATTCATCCCATACAATGACCTGACATTCCTGCAGAATCTGAGCTTTTTCTGTTCGTTTAGTGATATTGCAGACGGGAGTTTCACTTCGGGCCAGATTAAGCGGTAACTTGAAAGCTGAATGTGCTGTTCTTCCACCAGGGAGCAAAGTTGCAGCAATTCCAGAAGAGGCCACAGCAATAGCTATCTTGAAATGTACTGGAATTTTAGCAAGTAACAACTTGATGAGAAGCGTCTTACCTGTTATTACGGGTGCATCCAGAAAAAATATATTTCCCCTTTTTTTTGTAACTTCTTCCAAGACATTGTTCCAGACATTCCAGAGTTATGGTCGTTTTCGATGATTTTTAGGTGTTACCCCCCTCGCCACCCCCACCCTTAGGAGTGCTAGGGGTGTCTTGCCCCCACAATATTTGTTGTCAGACTGTAAGTCATATGTGTACCAGGTTTGGTGTAAATTGTTCCAGACATTCCAGAGTTATGGTCGTTTTTGATGATTTTTAGGTGTTACCCCCCTCGCCACGCCGACCCTTAGGAGTGCTAGGGGTGTCTTGCCCCCACAATATTTGTTGTCAGACTGTAAGTCATATGTGTACCAGGTTTGGTGTAAATTGTTCCAGACATTCCAGAGTTATGGTCGTTTTTGATGATTTTTAGGTGTTACCCCCCTCGCCACGCCGACCCTTAGGAGTTCTAGGGGTGTGTTGCCCCCACAATATTTGTTGTCAGACTGTAAGTCATATGTGTACCAGGTTTGGTGTAAATTGTTCCAGACATTCCAGAGTTATGGTCGTTTTCGATGATTTTTAGGTGTTACCCCCCTCGCCACCCCCACCCTTAGGAGTGCTAGGGGTGTCTTGCCCCCACAATATTTGTTGTCAGACTGTAAGTCATATGTGTACCAGGTTTGGTGTAAATTGTTCCAGACATTCCAGAGTTATGGTCGTTTTCAATGATATTTAGGTGTTACCCCCCCCTCGCCACCCCCACCCTTAGGAGTGCTAGGGGTGTCTTGCCCCCACAATATTTGTTGTCAGATTGTAAGTCATATGTGTACCAGGTTTGGTGTAAATTGTTCCAGACATTCCAGAGTTATGGTCGTTTTCGATGAATTTTAGGTGTTACCCCCCTCGCCACCCCCACCCTTAGGAGTGCTAGGGTTGTCTTGCCCCCACAATATTTGTTGTCAGACTGTAAGTCATATGTGTACCAGGATTGGTGTAAATTGTTCCAGACATTCCAGAGTTTTGGTCATTTTCGATGATTTTTAGGTGTTACCCCCCTCGCCACCCCCACCCTTAGGAGTGCTAGGGGTTTGTTGCCCCCACAATATTTGTTGTCAGACTGTAAGTCATATGTGTACCAGGTTTGGTGTAAATTGTTCAAGAAATTTCAGAGTTATGGTCGTTTTCGATAATTTTTAGGTGTTACCCCCCTCGCCACCCCCACCCTTAGGAGTGCTAGGGGTGTGTTGCCCCCACAATATTTGTTGTCAGACTGTAAGTCATATGTGTACCAGGTTTGGTGTAAATTGTTCCAGACATTTCAGAGTTATGGTCGTTTTCGATGATTTTTAGGTGTTACCCCCCTCGCCACCCCCACCCTTAGGAGTGCTAGGGGTGTCTTGCCCCCCTCCAATATTTGTTGTCAGACTGTAAGTCATATGTGTACCAGGTTTGGTGTAAATTGTTCACGACATTTCAGAGTTATGGTCGTTTTCAATAATTTTTAGGTGTTACCCCCCTCGCCACCCCCACCCTTAGGAGTGCTAGGGGTGTGTTGCCCCCACAATATTTGTTGTCAGACTGTAAGTCATATGTGTACCAGGTTTGGTGTAAATTGTTCCAGACATTTCAGAGTTATGGTCGTTTTCGATGATTTTTAGGTGTTACCCTCCTCGCCACCCCCACCCTTAGGAGTGCTAGGGGTGTCTTGCCCCCACAATATTTGTTGTCAGACTGTAAGTCATATGTGTACCAGGTTTGGTGTAAATTGTTCCAGACAGTCCAGAGTTATGGTCGTTTTCAATGATATTTAGGTGTTACCCCCCCCTCGCCACCCCCACCCTTAGGAGTGCTAGGGGTGTCTTGCCCCCACAATATTTGTTGTCAGATTGTAAGTCATATGTGTACCAGGTTTGGTGTAAATTGTTCCAGACATTCAAGAGTTATGGTCGTTTTCGATGAATTTTAGGTGTTACCCCCCTCGCCACCCCCACCCTTAGGAGTGCTAGGGTTGTCTTGCCCCCACAATATTTGTTGTCAGACTGTAAGTCATATGTGTACCAGGATTGGTGTAAATTGTTCCAGACATTCCAGAGTTTTGGTCATTTTCGATGATTTTTAGGTGTTACCCCCCTCGCCACCCCCACCCTTAGGAGTGCTAGGGGTTTGTTGCCCCCACAATATTTGTTGTCAGACTGTAAGTCATATGTGTACCAGGTTTGGTGTAAATTGTTCAAGACATTTCAGAGTTATGGTCGTTTTCGATAATTTTTAGGTGTTACCCCCCTCGCCACCCCCACCCTTAGGAGTGCTAGGGGTGTGTTGCCCCCACAATATTTGTTGTCAGACTGTAAGTCATATGTGTACCAGGTTTGGTGTAAATTGTTCCAGACATTTCAGAGTTATGGTAGTTTTCGATGATTTTTAGGTGTTACCCCCCTCGCCACCCCCACCCTTAGGAGTGCTAGGGGTGTCTTGCCCCCCTCCAATATTTGTTGTCAGACTGTAAGTCATATGTGTACCAGGTTTGGTGTAAATTGTTCACGACATTTCAGAGTTATGGTCGTTTTCAATAATTTTTAGGTGTTACCCCCCTCGCCACCCCCACCCTTAGGAGTGCTAGGGGTGTGTTGCCCCCACAATATTTGTTGTCAGACTGTAAGTCATATGTGTACCAGGTTTGGTGTAAATTGTTCCAGACATTTCAGAGTTATGGTCGTTTTCGATGATTTTTAGGTGTTACCCTCCTCGCCACCCCCACCCTTAGGAGTGCTAGGGGTGTCTTGCCCCCCCCCCCAATATTTGTTGTCAGACTGTAAGTCATATGCGTACCAGGTTTGGTGTAAATTGTTCCAGACATTCCAGAGTTATGGTCGTTTTCAATGATTTTTAGGTGTTACCCCCCTCGCCACCCCCACCCTTAGGAGTGCTAGGGGTGTGTTGCCCCCACAATATTTGTTGTCAGACTGTAAGTCATATGTGTAGTAGGTTTGGTGTAAATTGTTCCAGACATTCCAGAGTTATGGTCGTTTTCGATGATTTTTAGGTGTTACCCCCCTCGCCACCCCAACCCCGTAATGAATTTCAATTTTACATTTTTTTAGTTGCCGCCGTCATGTTTTAATACACTCGTATGCAAAATTTCATGATCTTCGCTTGAAAAATGTGGATTTGTATAGAAAGACAGACAGAAGGACAGAAGGACAAATTTTCTCTTTTATATATTAGACTAGCAGAATACCCGGCATTGCCCGGGATTTAAAGAATGTTTATTTACAAAAATCAATCTAAATATTAAACATACATGTAAATATCATGTTAAAATTAGACCAGTAGAAGGTGAAAAGTCAAACTGTATTTGAACTGTATATGATGGAACGAACCGATAAACAATTACTTCAAAACAGCTTGATAAACTATATTTCTTGTTTCTTCATTTGGGGCAAATACATACAAATTTCTTGGTGATCCAACTCTTGAGCACACAACGTAAAATTGTCCATGAGAAAAGCAAGGTGATTCCAAGTTGACTTCAGCTACATGTAAAGATTGTCCTTGGGCCTTATTGATAGACATGGCAAAAGCTAAACGAACTGGAAATTGTAGACGCTTGTCACTCACCAGACTGTGAGTGCTTCTTCCCGTGTATTTAGGAACCGTGGCCATCCACCATCCTGAGGGTCTGCGCATGCGCAGCCCTTTCAAACCTTCAGTACCTGTCCCTTTAGTTAATTGGCTGATCAGGCAACACTCCCCATTTAAAGCACCTGAGTTCCATACCTCGTGGCCTGATCTTGGAGTCTCATTCCCCATGAGCCTCTGAAGGTGTTCCTGTGTTTCCTCGTGTATTCAGCGCTGCAGATTCCTGTGGTTTCCAGACCACTTCAACTCTCCTGTGGTTTCCAGACCACTTCAACCCTCCTGTGTTTCATCGTGACTGTTTAGCTGATTCCTATCCGCTGCCTCCGTGCACTACAGTCTTCAGCTCACTTCAACCCTCCTGTGTTTCATCGTGACTGTTTAGCTGATTCCTATCCGCTGCCTCCGTGCACTACAGTCTTCAGCTCACCTCAACTCTCCTGTGTTTCATCGTGACTGTTTAGCTGATTCCTATCCGCTGCCTCCGTGCACTACAGTCTTCAGCTTACCTCAACTCTCCTGTGTTTCCTCGAGACTGCAACAGCTGATTCCTATCTGCTGCTCTCCGTGCTCAACTGTTCCAGCTCAGCTCTACTCTCCCGTGTTTCATCGTGACTGCACCTGCTGATTTCTACCCGCTACCTCCGTGTACCTGCAGAGTCCTGCTGGCTGCTACTCCTCAGTTCTACCTGTGTCTGCAGCAGCTGATCCGCTCTCCGTGCTTCTCAGTGTTCCTGCCGGTGTCTACTCGCCAGTCTGCATCGGATCTACGCCTCGCTGCTTTCATCTCGTCTAGACCATCGCTACTCTTCAGGGTCCTCCAGGAGTCCAGTTCTACATACTACTGCTTCCTGAGTATTTGTTGCTTTCCCTGCTGGTCTACCTACCTGTGCGCTGCACCTACTTGATTACCGCTTCACCCTCCAGGGACTCCGCATCCTGCCGGCCTCCAGCCGTTCAGGTATCTCTGCACTCCTGTCTGACAGCCTGCTCCTGAACCACGGTATGCATACTTCTCATTGACTGTGCTGGTGTATTGCATATCTTGCTGGACCTAGTTGTTCTCCTCTGGAGCTTACTATCCGCTGAGACTATTGCCATCATTGACTGTGTTATCTTTTGCCCGGATAGTTTCTGTGACTTTGTATTATTGCAGTGCTGTTCAGTCATTACTATATTGTGCATGTCATCATGGATCAAGTTCAAGGTGCCCGTGTATCCTCTGTATTGCAGTCTCTCCCCGTGCTCCTCCTCACATATATATTCAGTGGTACAACTTGCTAGAGGCAGACCACTGATCCCTGTTTCCTGTGTCACCTGTTCCAGTGTCCTCTCACATAGCAGTGGTACAACTTGCTAACGCAGACCACTGACTCCCCGGATACCTCCACCTGGATTCCATTCCTTCACCTAGACAGCGGTACAACTTGCTAAACGCAGACCGCTGACTCTCATCACCTCCTCGTTGCTGTTGGACATTCCTCCTCACTATAGCAGTGGTACAACTTGCTACCGCAGACCACTGACTACCCTCACGTTTCCTTTGTCCATTCAGTTCCTCGTGTACTTTCTACATATATATTGCCAGTGCTGCTAGTCATAGACTTTCACGAGCATCTCTATCATCTGCTGTCTCCTGTTCCGTGATCACCCCGCTACCAGAGTACCATATTACCATCTATACTGCTCTGGTAAGCCCATCACCTGGTGATAACTGGGTAAAGACTACTAGTGCCCGTGACAACGCTTAAATTGAAATGGCATATCAGATGGAATGAGAGGTATGCGTGGAATGAAAGCATTGTCACCTTTTGCACAGCCTGTCAAAATAGTTGTTTCAATGACATGAGAATTGAGCTTTTGGACTACTAATCTTATACCGTTACAAAGTCTTGAAGGATTTAAATTTCTGAGAAGCATAATGGGTGATCCAATCTTCAGTACCAGGTTATGCGATGGCATTCCGGGAGGTTCTAAAGAGTTTAAAAATTCAGTAGGATAGTGCACAGCCTCATTTTCTTTAATAACGGTATCTATTGATTTAAATAATATGGCTTCTCCAGGCAACTGTTCTTGAATCTTTAAGTTGATGTTGTTTACACAATTATTTTAGTTACTGGATGAAGCGGCATTAAACCATTCCCAATATTTAACAAATGATTAGGAAACTGAACGTCCATTGTGTTGCCATGCAGAGAAACTCTCATATTTGTGGTTAGTCGCAAAGTGCGAACATGCCTACAAAGATGTGATGATTTAAGGCATGCATTAATTTTATCCGCCATTGTTCCTTTTGGAATGACCGGCAATGTTTGTCGAAAATCTCTAGCCAATACAACAGTGACTCCACCCATTAGTAAATCATTGCCTCTTAAAAATTGAAGTGTTTGATTGAGGGCCTGTAAAGCATTTTTGTGTGACATGGTGCATTCATCCCATACAATGACCTGACATTCCTGCAGAATCTGAGCTTTTTCTGTTTCGTTTAGTGATATTGCAGACGGGAGTTTCACTTCGGGCCAGATTAAGCGGTAACTTGAAAGCTGAATGTGCTGTTCTTCCACCAGGGAGCAAAGTTGCAGCAATTCCAGAAGAGGCCACAGCAATAGCTATCTTGGAATGTACTGGAATTTTAGCAAGTAACAACTTGATAAGAAACGTCTTACCTGTTATTCCGGGTGCATCCAGAAAAAATATATTTCCCCTTTTTTTTGGAACTTCCTCCAAGACATTGTTCCAGACATTCCAGAGTTATGGTCGTTTTTGATGATTTTTAGGTGTTACCCCCCTCGCCACCCCCACCCTTAGGAGTGCTAGGGGTGTCTTGCCCCCACAATATTTGTTGTCAGACTGTAAGTCATATGTGTACCAGGTTTGGTGTAAATTGTTCAAGACATTCCAGAGTTATGGTCGTTTTTGATGATTTTTAGGTGTTACCCCCCTCGCCACCCCCACCCTTAGGAGTGCTAGGGGTGTCTTGCCCCCACAATATTTGTTGTCAGGCTGTAAGTCATATGTGTACCAGGTTTGGTGTAAATTGTTCCAGACATTCCAGAGTTATGGTCGTTTTCGATGATTTTTAGGTGTTACCCCCCTCGCCACCCCCACCCTTAGGAGTGCTAGGGGTGTCTTGCCCCCACAATATTTGTTGTCAGACTGTAAGTCATATGTGTACCAGGATTGGTGTAAATTGTTCCAGACATTCCAGAGTTATGGTCGTTTTTGATGATTTTTAGGTGTTACCCCCCTCGCCACCCCCACCCTTAGGAGTGCTAGGGGTGTCTTGCCCCCACAATATTTGTTGTCAGACTGTAAGTCATATGTGTACCAGGTTTGGTGTAAATTGTTCCAGACATTCCAGAGTTATGGTCGTTTTCGATGATTTTTAGGTGTTACCCCCCTCGCCACCCCCACCCTTAGGAGTGTTAGGGGTGTCTTGCCCCCACAATATTTGTTGTCAGACTGTAAGTCATATGTTACCAGGTTTGGTGTAAATTGTTCCAGACATTCCAGAGTTAAGGTCGTTTTCGATGATTTTTAGGTGTTACCCCCCTCGCCACCCCCACCCCGTAATGAATTTCAATTTTAAATTTTTTTAGTTGCCTCCATCATGTTTTAATACACTCGTATGCAAAATTTCATGATCTTCGCTTGAAAAATGTGGATTTGTATAGAAAGACAGACAGAAGGACAAAAGGACAAATTTTCTCTTTTATATATTAGAATGACATTTTCCTTTGAAGGTCACATTTCTATATACTGCATAAGAACCATGCAGATTTTTATACCAGAGTCTCCAAGATTTGCACCTAGGCATATGGCTCTCCAATTTAAACCCAGGTGTTAGTTTGTGCTTACACTACCTATTGAAAGGAAGTCAATTAGCTAGGGAAATACATGATCAAATACAATGGAGGTCTGTGATCTGCATATCTTAAGCTGGTCTCTGCACATAGGGTTTGCCTAACTCAATTACCTCCTCCTGGGTTAATTTAGGTATTCATGCAAATATTTATTTGGGTCCTGACATCCAATATTCTATTTCAGCATATCAGAGTTATGCTCTCATCCTGACAGCAGCATATACATTTGACACAAAAAAATTGTCACCTTTATTGTATATTTTATTTATGCATTGCTAGCATGTGGTAGTGTGTCACATAAAGTGTCACGATATATCACTTTGCAGATTCATAATGTATGAATCAACAATGATCTGAATATCTAGAAAGTCAAAATGTTTATTACATTTTGTATTCCTTACTAACAACTATGTGCCTTTATAACTATTTAATATATGCATATATTTATTCACTTAAATGAATGTATTATATTCATTACTAATGAATTTATCACCACCTACAGCTTATTATGTTAATTTAGTATTTTGTTTATTATACACTAATAATATTTACATTTATTTATGGTACATTTTTAATTTATATATGTAATCGAGTGAATTTATAAATGAAGTAAACTGAGTAGCTTTTAAATCATGCCTAATTAATCCATAACAAAGACCAGTTACATTATTATTCAAGTAACCCCTTATTACTTGGTGTCACAAACACGCTCCCAACTGCAGTGACTCTGGGGGTGTTTGCTGTATGAGGTTACATGATTCCAGCCCGCAGTCTCTCTTTACCTATCACACAGGTTATAGACCTACTGAACCGCCCCCAAACAGCGCTCACACCTCACACACTTCAGCCACCACCTATTGAATATGGCAATAGGACCCCAATATACTGTCCCACACTGGCACACAAGGCTTCTAGCCGGTTACATAATAGCAAGATCCACACCAGTGAACAAAGGGTTAACTGTTCACACCTCCAGACTGTTACACATATGTAAATACAAGCACGCACACCTTGTTAATCAAATGTATCAACAAATTACACACCGACATTCAAAGGGTTCACTTGGTTGAGCTATATACTTCTTAACAGGCTAATGGATTTGTAGAGTATCAAGGACGCCACATATTAAATTATAGATTTAATATACAAAAGTACAGGGCAATCAGATATAAAAAAATAATTAATAAACGATTAATAGATTGACATACACAAGAAAAACAATTTAAAATAAAAGGGATTACATTCAGAGTGTCACCTATTAATAATACATAAATTGCATACTCTGTGCCATGGGAAATTGGCAAGGAAGATGGACAGCTTCTCAACGTGGATTGATTTTCCCAAAAGTCTGAGAATTTGTTGTAATTGGTTTCAGTTTTTTAAAGACACTTCCACACCTGTCCCCGCCCCCAGGGTTTATGTCCGTGATACTTTTTCTAATCACCATTTGCATGTTGCCTGATTTACTACCCAATTCTACTATGTGACCTAACTTTTCTGTGGAACGTCACACAGATGCAATTTCATTATTAATAAATCCCTTATGAATCGGTTTATCTTTTGATACCAAACACGCCTAAATACAGTGTATTCGCAGAGCTTACAATCATTTCCTTAACTTTTCTGTGGGGCATAATTCTTAACTTGACGTAAGAGCTGCCCTTCATCATGCTATTGAGGAATATGTGGTTGATCATTACTTTTATTGATTTTAAGTGGCATATTTTAAAACTGAATTCTTTTTGTCTATATCACATATAGCCTACGTCAGCAAATGGCCTCTTTGAGCCAGACAACATGCTGTGCAGTTCCTAAAAGTCTGTTCCGAAGTCACAACTCCATTCCAGGCCAGGGTATATCTCACAGTAGGAGGTCTTTGAAGCTGCCACAGGTGACACTCCTATCTTCTCACACTGGAATGTCCAAAGCCATCAAATACATTTACATCAGACTTTCTGTCTTCACATTTTACACTGTAGTAGTTAAACTTAACAATAGATTAATTTAATATAACATATTTACACTGCAGTTATGATTTATCCCTTATTCCCCACAATTATGTGATAGGTTAACCCATATAAATAACTGTACGTTCACTAGGTTCACAACACTTGGGGATAACAAATTAGTGTGGTGTAAAGCTGTACTACGACCTGCTTCATAAATTTTCTCATCCACTAGCCAGAACACCCAGGAAGTGATTTGATAAGTAACAGCATAGAATATTCACACAATTTAATGCAATTTATTTATCTTTGATATTATTTATCATGGTCAATAAGCATGATTACACACAGAAAAGTGAGCCTTAATGAACATACAGAAATAGACAGGTTGTCCTGAAAAGCTTCCTGATATCAAAGGCAGATCAGTGTCATTTAGATTGTTATGTGCTGCAATAACCACATTTTGTTTTGTATGAAACCCAAGTGATCTCATCAGTGGGATTTCCCTCCTGGAAGGAGAGACTCTTGGTCTAATAGGGCCCAGTGTATCACGCCTATTTAACAAGCTCCTAATCCCTGTAAAATAGCAATTTTGTGGGGAACACCACAATTTTAAGCATCCCCTCTATTATAAAAAATTTTTGTGATTTAACAAGTTCTGAAGATCAAAGATTTTTGGAATTTGTGCCCGATGGATAACACCATCTGAAGATGGCATTAGCCATTGAATCCTATGGGGAGAGCATTGGATCACTCACCACATCTTAGATGCTCTCCCCTCCAGTTACTATTGCAAAAGTGGCCACTTTCAGATAATGGCCATAGAGGAGATAGGAGACAGGTAAACTGTGTTCGTTGGGACAGTCATCTATCATGACTGCTGTTCATGCAGAACACTTTTAATGAATGCTCACAATCTGTTATTCCTTATCATTGCAATAAGGAATAAAAATGATTTTTAAAAATGTGCTAGTTAATAAATATGCCCCTTAGTACTACAGAATATATACGAAACAAAGGCATTGAATGTCACTTTCTACTCTATTGGGGGGTTGAGGGGAATTATGTACCAAGAAAAGTTGAAAAAAGTAGGAAACAAACCAGAGCAGGCGAGCACAGCCAACATCTGTAAATTCTGTATGTGCTACTTTAGAATTACTCTATATAGGGGACTATAAAGTTATGCAATGTGCTTAAATGTAGCATACTCCACTGCAACCAAATAGATGTTTTTGAAAATGTTCAAAACTGCAACCAGAAAAGTATTGATAATCTAATTAGTTGCTATGGGTTACACCACATTATTATTATTATTATTTATTTATAAGGCGCCACAAGGTTTCCGCAGCGCCGAACACAGTACAAACAATGGACAGTACAGGGAATAACAGTACAGAACAATAAACGAGTAATGCCGAGACTTCAGATGCTCCAGGAAAATCAAGAATATTGAGGTTGGAGCAGAAGAGAAGGTAGAGAGACAGGAGGGAGAAGGGCCCTGCTCATTAGAGCTTACATCCTAAAGGGAGGGCAACAGACAATAGGCACAGAGGGAGTCAGAGGAGGGGAGCAAGCGCACCCTTTTCAAAGGAGGATCTAGGAGATAAGAGCGAGCATGGAAAGAGGGTTAAGTGGAGGGCTGGTAAGCCTTGAGGAAGAGATGAGTTTTGAGTGCCCGTTTGAAGGAGCACAAGTTAGGGGATAGACGGATGGAGCGAGGGAGGTCATTCCAGTGCAAGGGGGCAGCTCGGGAGAAGTCTTGAATTCTGGAGTGGGATGAGGTTATTAGAGTGGAGGAGAGGCGACGGTCATTGGCCGAGCGCAGGGAACGGGCGGGTGTGTGGATGGAGAGGAGATTGGAGATGTAAGGTGCAGTAGACTGGGAGAGGGCCTTGTAGGTGAGGGTAAGAAGTTTGAAAAGAATTCGATAGGGGAAGGGGAGCCAGTGAAGGGCAAGGCAGAGAGGGGAGGCAGAAGAGGAGCGGCGAGAAAGGAAGATAAGCCTCGCCGCCACATTAAGTATAGAACGAAGGGGGGCAAGGCGAGAGCGGGGGAGGCCGGTGAGGAGAAGATTGCAATAGTCCAGCCGGGAAATGATGAGCGCGTGGATAATAGTTTTGGTTGCTTCATTAGATAGGAAGGGCCGGATGCGGGCAATGTTACGAAGTTGAAAGCGACAGGATTGCGCAAGAGATTGAATGTGGGGGGTAAAAGAGAGGGAGGAGTCGAGGGTAATGCCCAGGCAGCGTAGTTGGGGGACGGAGGAAATGGTGGAGTTGTTAATAGTGATGGAGAGATCCAGATGGGATAAGGACTTGGACGGAGGGAAAACAATAAGTTCAGTTTTTTCAATGTTAATTTTGAGAAAGCGAGAGGACATCCAAGAGGAGATGGCAGAGAGGCAGTCAGATACACGGGAGAGGAGGGGAGGGGAAAGTTCAGGAGAAGAGATGTAAAGTTGAATATCATCGGCGTATAGGTGATACTGAAGGCCGAATGAGGTGATGAGAGCACCAAGAGAGGAAGTATAGAGTGAGAAGAGTAGAGGGCCAAGAACAGAGCCCTGAGGGACTCCTACAGGGAGGGCAGAGGGGGGGGAGGATGAACCGGACATAGATACAGAGAAAGAGCGGTTGGCGAGATAGGAGGTGAACCATGTAAGGACAGAGCCAGAGAGACCGAGAGAGTGAAGTGTCTGCAAGAGGAGGGGGTGGTCCACGGTGTCAAAGGCTGCGGATAGGTCCAGGAGGATGAGCAGGGAGAAGTGACCCCTGGATTTAGCAGAGAGGAGATCATTTGTTACATTGGTCAGGGCAGTTTCAGTAGAGTGGAGGGGGCGGAAGCCAGATTGAAGAGGGTCAAGGAGGGAATTGTCAGAGAGGTGACAGGTGAGCCGATTGCAAACAATACGCTCGAGAAGTTTAGAGGCGTAGGGGAGAAGAGAAATGGGGCGGTAGTTGGCGAGTGTGGTGTGATCAAGATTAGGTTTTTTTAGAATAGGAGAGATGAGGGCATGTTTGAAGGAAGAGGGGACAGTACCAGTGGAGAGAGACAGTTTGAAGAGGTGAGCTAAGTAAGCGCAGACGGTGGGGGAGAAGGAGCGAAGAAGGTGAGAGGGGATGGGATCCAGGTGACAGGTAGAAGGGGGAGAAGAAAGAATGAGGGAGTGGACTTCATCGCCCGTAGTAGGGCGGAAGGAGTCCCAGGGTGGGATAAGGGGAGAGGGAGGAGCAAAGAGAGGGGCCGGAGAGGAAGGGGATGAGGATATATCGAGTCGGATAGACTCAATTTTGGAGGAGAAAAATGAGGCAAAATCTGTAGCAGAGAGGGAGAGTGGGATAGGAGGAGGGGGAGGGGTGAGGAGAGAGGTGAATGTGGCAAAGAGGCCGCGGGGATTAGAGGACTGAGAAGAAATGAGGGATTTAAAGAAAGATTGTTTAGAGAGGGAGAGGGCGGAGCAGTAGGAGGAGAGGATAAACTTGAAGTGGAGGAAGTCAGCCAGGGAGCGAGATTTCCTCCAAAGGCGTTCAGCAGCACGAGTGCACTTCTGGAGGAAGCGGGTGGAATTAGAGTGCCAGGGTTGGGGAATTAAGCGGCGGCGGCGGACAGAGGTGGCAGGGGCAACAGCGTCCAAGGCAGTGGTGAGAGAGTGGTTGTAAAGAGAGGTGGCGTTATCAGGGCAGACCAGGGAGGGAAGAGGGGATAGCAGAGTTTCAAGAGAGGAGGAAAAGGAAGTAGGGTCAACAGCAGCAAGATTACGCCTAGTGAGGGTAGTTTTAGGGAGGGGGTAAGCAGGGGAAGAGGACAGATTGAAGGAGAGTAGATGGTGGTCAGAGAGTGGGAAGGGAGAGTTGGAGAAGTCAGAGAGATCACACAGATGAGAGAAAACAAGGTCAAGGGAGTGACCAAGGCAGTGGGTGGGGGAAGAGGTCCACTGCGTGAGGCCAAGGGAGGAAGAAAGGGCGAGAAGTTTAATGGAGGCAGGGTCAGAGGGGAGATCAATAGCACATTTGCACAAACCAATATAGTCCAAAAATACTACTGTACTAAAAATACAAAACTAGACATTTGTTAAAAAAAGGTAACTTTTTAGTATATTGTTTTCATTAAAATGTAAATTTCCTATCTAAAGTTGTCATAAATGAAAATAACTAAGTATGCTGCCTACTGCACTTTTGATTTGTGTGCTGTTTCTCCTACGGAAATAAGACATATAAATGCATATACATCTCTGCTCGTTCTATTTCTCCGTGAAGGACGTGTATTGTTTCCAAATTGTACAGTACAACACTGTAGCATGCTCTTATAATACCGATATAGCAATGAGCCTATAATGACTACAAGCTACGCGCGCTCCCGGACGGCGCTTATCCTGAAGGCGCGCACACGCAGCCATGCACCGGCTACACGCGCCTAAGCGCCTGTCTCTGGCGCGCACGCTGTACTATGCAAAATAGCGGATGTGCGCGTCCACGTCGCTGCAGCCGCTCTCCTCCATCTGTCTGTCCTGTTATTCTCTTGTTCTTGGTTCTCCTGTCTTTGTACGCCCCTACACCCCCCTCCCCATTACTAACCTCCGCTCCTGTATACTAATTTTCTTTCTTACCCCATTCGTAGAATATTCCCATTTACACGCCCCTACCCTTTCTACTATACTGAACACTCCACCCCCCAATTATATTCATTCTCTCCCATCATCCGCATATACAAGAGAAAAAATCTTTGCTGCTAGTCCCTGTTTTTTCCCCATTCATCACTTTCTGTTACCTATTACTCTTAACCTTATTTTAGTCTTCTGATAATTGCAGCCAGTCACTATACATTGTGACTTTGTCTATTATCTGTCATCATTCTCTACTGCTCCAACCTGGATTCTCGCTGCGCAGAAGGGTTCTTCATGTACTACATTATTTTGATTCCGGGATAAAACTGTGGTTTTGCTGGTTCCTGTGTTGCAACTTCCTTTTTTGTGTTTTCTCGTGGTAATACAATATTTGTCAATAACATTTACATTTTATTTGCCTGAGTTTCTTGTGAGTACTCTCAATCTTGTAAGGTTATCTTTGCTTTTATTCTTTAATATGTTATAATGGTTTATCCTGGGCTGGGCTTTTTACATTTATTTAGCAGTGTTTGTTTACTTCTGCCTTTCGGCATGCAAATATTCCTTAGATATGTCTATAGATACATGTATATGTCTTATAGATAAAACTACATTCTCAGGCCTAGACTGATATTATAGCAAAGGTGCATATAATGGAGTTATTACACTGTAATGGCCTTTTTCTTTATATTATTGTGGTGAATGAGCGTTGCTTTATAAATTGGGAGTACTATATATATATATAAATATATCTTTCTCTATTTCAAGCAATATTAGTTTCCACAAGTGATTACTTGTATCATTGACATGGAGTAAGTTGTGTTTCCTGTATGTGCATGTGCTATTTGAAATGTTTTTCTGTGCTAAAATGCGGTATATTTCTTGGGTAGGTGGAAAAAGTGGCCGCGCAAAGCGAGGAGTTGGCGCCAATGCCTCCCAAAATGGCGTCTGTGCGATTTACAGTTACCCCAACCAGGATGGATGATCTGGGGGGGATATCCGACACGAGCCCAGATCTCAGCTCTTCTTCCCGTGTTCGATTCAGCTCTCGAGAGAGTGTCCGGGATGCAAGTCGGAGTGAGGCGTACAGCGACAGCTCATTAGCGACCACTGCTGTGGATCCAGCTAGCGAGAGGACCACTAACCCAATGGACAGTGGAGAAGGTTGGTAATCTTGTGACTAGTATAGCTGTAAGATTAGACCTAAAGCTGGCCACAGGCAGGTTTATTTTGTCACTTGACCTAATGTGGGCCAAGTGGCTGAATCACACTGGGGGCCTGTTACAGTAAGTGCAGTTAGCAGATGACCACACACAGGCCGATTGGGATCACCCTTTGGTCAGATTTATAGGAATATCTAAAAAATGTACATGATCGTTTTCACTAGTATCATTGTTGGGGAATGAGCTTTCAGCAACAGATGGAACAAGACCAGTCTGCCATTGTGACAAGTTTTTCCAACCTGTTTCCATATCCCAAAAACATATGCTTACCAAGTACCTCTTATACCACTTTCAGATTGCCACCCCAGCAATATCCCGGGTATATGAACCCTGGATATTGCCAGGGGACAGTGCAGGACACCCAGACAGATACCTGGGTAGACCGTGTTCACTCTGAACACGGGTCTACAGGGTCTCTATGGCAACATTACAAGAGGAGCTCTGAAGTTTTTTTTTTTTTTTTTACCTTTACAATAGTGTTTGGTGAGACCCGGGTTGAAAAACCCAGGTCTCAGTGTTCAGACTGGCGTCTATCTGAGTCTGACCTGGGAATTAACCCTCCAAAACACCCGGGTCTAATTCCTGGGTCATCCGACCTGGGTAGATACCCCGAGGCCCATTCACACCGAGCCTAGACCCGGGTCGTCGGTGTTCGCCTCGGCAAAAACCCAGGTCTTTTGTGCCGTGTGAATGGGGTATAAGTGAATGGGGTTTAATTTCAGGAAAACCCTCATGAGTCCTAATCTTTAATATTCTTTTTTTTAACTGATTCAGCAATTTATTATCAGTTAATTTTTACCCCATCATGATCAGGTTATTTCATACCTTTGTGACCTGACGACATTTCGCAATTTTGCGATGTATTAGTTAAACTGATAAACAGATAGTTTTTTCGTTTGGTAATATAAAATAATTTTTTCTTTCAATACAAATTAATGAGGTACAGTGACATGGGTATACATAAATATCATATATTGCGCAAAGGTGTACAAAAGTTATGTAAGGTATAAATTATAATTCTGTGCTGCAGTGAGGCAACAAAAGTAAACTTGTAACATGATAGTGACCCTTAGGGGGGTATTCAATTGATAGCGTTAACGAAAAAAAAACGAGCGCTCAAAAAATATTACCATTTATACGGTAATATTGCGAGCGAAAAGCGTTAATATGGTAGTTTACTCGCGGAATTTCAGCTCGCCGCTCAGGGAGTGGCGAACTGAAATTCCGCGAGTAATTACCGTATTAACGCTAAGATTTTTGGAGCGCTCGTTTTTTTTTGTTAACGCTAACAATTGAATACCCCCCCTAATGTTTCAGGGTATGAAAGTGAAGCAAAAGAGGGTTAGGGTAAAAGGACATGGAAGGAGAGGTGGTCTCAGTAAACTTAGTAGATGGGGAATCGGAGAATTAGATAGCCAGGAGACGCAGTGTCCACTAGAGTTTACAGTATATCATTCACTATTCAATGTCATCGTGATATAAGTCCTGATCAGCACTAAAAGAAGGGCCGATTTGTGCCAAAGATGGACCACCAAGGTTCTCAGATTCTGGAAGTGTTATTATTAAGAATATTGATGATGTATTCCATTCTGTGCATGTGCCAGATCCTGCTAATAATCGTTGCGGTGGATGGTGGTTCCTGACGATTTTCAGGATGCCTCCAGCTGGCAGTTTTCATTTTAGGGCCATATGTGGTACAGCATGCCTTTATCTGAGCACCACCTCCAACAGAGGACTAAAGCCTTGGAGTGAAGTAGGCAGAGCTTCTACAGTAATCTCCGGCCTCTGGGTGATAACCGGTTACTCGGATTGGTTAAAGTTATGAATTTGTACAAATTTACATAATTGGGTGCCCGAGGGAAAGTGTTGGTGAAGGCCATGTTTGTTAAAAATCTAACTTTTGTGTCTACCCAGGTCTGGAAGTTGCTCAGACACAGGACTGACCGGAAGCGTATGTCTTGCAGATGCTAGATGGCAGCTGCACTATACGTGATTATGATATTGACTATCAGCAGCACCATGTAGCAGCTGATTGCATATTGACCACCAGCTGATTGTTCTTCATTAACATCGTGGCTATGTTAGATCAATTAATTGAGTTAATAGTGACCAAGGATTCACTCTATTTAATTGTCATTTCCATATGGACTGCAGCAGGAAAGACGATAGCCTTGTAATTTTCAATTTAAAGGTATAAACAACAGATGTGGAGGTGCTAGGCCTGATTCATGTTTGGACGCAACCTGCACACAACTTGCGTTTAAAAAAAGAGCATGGAACCTGCATAGTTCCAACTGTGTTCAAATTCAAGTAGATCTCAAGATACATTTCCATTTGAATCTTGGAAAATAATCTTTGCCTAAATGTTATTTGCCATACGTTAACAGACAGAACGCCGCGCAGAATACGCACATGCATATGTGCAATATAGAGCCCCATCAGAACTCAAGCAAAAAAAAAAAATTCTATAAAATAAATGAACAAAAATAAGGGAGCCAGACAGAATTGTTCAAGGCATTCTCGATGTGGTCCAGGGAGGCCATAGCTTAAAGCAACGCGCAGAGATAAGGGTTTGAAATCCAGATGTATATCAAAAGATGGGAATATAAGTGATGGAACAGTTGGTAGAACTGTAAATGTGCATTGTGGGGAGAGAAGTAGTCCAACCCCCCTCCTTGTCTGCTTCCAGGCCTGGAGGTGTGGGTGAAGTGGAAGCCACTATGTGAGAGGACTGCTGGTGAGGCAGTGTCTGATTGTGTGAGCCATGTTTCTGTTATTGCCAGAAGTTTAAGATTGCTTGGGAGGAGGAGTTCATGGATGGAGGTTAGTCTGTTAAACAGAGAGGGGCATATTCAATTTAGCTTTCCGGTCCGCGGGATCGCGCCGGAACAGGCCGCGAAGTCAATCCACGGTACCGCAATAATGTGGATTTTCGTTCACACCCCATAGGGTTGCGTACAAAAATCTGCGTTATTGCGGTACCGTATTACTGGCAATACTGCGCAGGTTTCGCGGTAACGCGCGTTACCGCGAACCGGAAAGCTAATTGAATATGCCCCAGAGTGTATTCTGCTGGGCACATTTAAAGGATTTGAAAGTGATGGGAGACAGGTTATATGTTTAGGTTTGATGGATTTCTGAATCAGAATGATATGTATGGGAGATGTGTGTGTGTGTGTGTGTGTGTGTATGTGTGTGCGTGCATCGGTTGGGGGGTGGCAAGAGAGCTAAAAAAAAGATGATTGTGAAGATGTAGACGCTTTTATTTTCTGATGTCAGTTTGAGGTATTACAGTTGAGCAAATAGATAGGAAAATAATGGTCAGAAGGATACTAAGAAGAACAGTTTGGTAAACATTGTGAGTATTGATAGGGTTAGAGAATATGTGATAAGGCTAATAAGCAAATTAAGTAGAGAGATATAAATCTAACAGGCTACACTGTCCTGGTAGAGAAATGGGAAATGCAGATTCTGTACATATCAGCTGAAGATTGTTGTCTGTAGTTCTCACCTGTTGTTCGCTGTTTGTTCAACTGTGTTTTTTAATCTGTGAACTCAAGTATAAGCATGTAATATGCAGTGTTGAAGATGCATCCATGTCTGAATGAATAGCAGATGTGTCTGCTTGACAACAGACACACCCCTCATACACCTATATCCAACTTGATAACATGTACAGAAACCTTTTATGTGTTACGAACACAATTGGTATGAAACATCATTTTAAACTTGAATAAAATAGCCAATTCAGCAGGAACAACTTCTTGACGTGTATAAAACAAAAAGATCTTTGCTAGAACACGTTAAGCAAATTCTAATCTATGGTCGATCGACTACTGAAATCTCACAATAAGCATCTGCACATCATTCGCAAACCTCTATTTCCAAATGCTTTTTCTTGCTCGCGTATTTTCCTATATGCGCCAAAGGCACATGTGTGTTCACTGCTGAATGAGCCCCATAGTTACTCTCCAGCAAGCACTTGATAATTCCTTGTATGTTTGTATTTCTTTGAATAAGGTAAGGAATTGGAGGCATGAACACATTGTCAGCATACATTAGCGGCTCTGATTGCTTTTTTTATGACTGAGTTCTATCCAAGTTGGCTTGAATTTAAACAGCCAGAGATTATATAACCAGAGCAAATATTATGGGGCATCTTGGTGTATACCATTAATAATGTTCATATGGGGAGATGGGGCATTAGGATTGTGGTATAAAGCCGAAATGTATGTTACAAAACTGCCCTGGAACTCCATCTGGTCCACAGTGTGTAACACGAAATGCCAGGTCACCCTATCAAAAGCTTCTAAAGTGTCCTGCACTATAATTATTGCTGGAAGTTTTCTTTATTTGCAATGTGAATAAAATCTCAGGCCTGACGCTTTGAGATAACACCCGCCTGTCAGGGTGGATAATGGCCGGCAGTATGATGTTGTGTCTGAATGTCAGATTTCTTGCATATAGTTTGAAGTTGGTGTTTAGGAGGGATATGGGCCTGTAACTTGAGCATACAGTGAGTTTTTGCCTGCTTTAGCGATCACTATAATTTTAGGCCTTGTCGTAGTTTCATGTAAAGTTGGCCCTTCAAGTACCTTGTCCGCTAGTACTGGCCTAATCCATTTATTCAAAATGATTATCCAACCCAAATTCCTTTATATTCTACAACACTCACCTGTCTATGCCCCAATACTGTTTTCCAATGTATCAACAGGCTCATCTCCTCAGCTGTGTTGGGGGACAGAAGAGCTAAACTTTGTCTACAGACTCTTTGTATATCCAATGACTTGATGGGGATCTGGCCCTCCTGAACTTTAAATTGTACTACTATGCAGTGCAGCTAACACACCTGATTGATTGGTTGGGGGAACAATCTCGCTGATGCTTTGGTTGGTTTCCTGGGTGAGCAGGCGGGGCTTTCTTTGTGTCTGATTCCTGTACAGGTTCTTTTGGTGGGGAAACATATGAAAAAGGTGGCCCCAATTGTTAAACGAACTGTTGACATATGGAGACTTGCACATTCTGTTGGGGGGTTGTGAGTATGATCTCTTTACATCTTTTTGGTTTAACTCCGCTCTCCGTGAACTTGGCAGTTTGCAAGATTATAACATATAGCGGAGGTCTAAGGTAACCAATTTAGGCCAACTATAGCAATTGTCGTAGGAATTTGGGATCCCTAACTCCGCTTTTTACTGTTACCTCCAACTCTGACATGCTCTTGCCTCACAGTTTTCCCCTTCTCCACCACCGATTCAGACTTCACCGATTAAACACCTGTTATCCACACTGGGTGCTCACAAGGCTATTTCTGTCCTGTATTCTACTCTATACTTTGATCTGGCCTCTTATAGTGAGGCTTGGAATCAGGAAGTCCCCAAGTAGCATAGATCAATAGGAAGTTCACAACAAGGCTTGAACAAGAGGAATCATCATTTGTTTACGATATTTCTATGATTGAAAACAAGGCTTGGGTTCGACTGGCTTCTCTGGTATCTCCACACATGAATAGAGATAGATCAATGGAATAATGGTAAGTATGTAGTCGATAAACATCCATTCTCTCATAAAGAATTATTTCTTCTAAAATCAGATGACCCAAGCATAACCATATAAAAAGTATACAATAAACAAATTCCAAATACCATTGGCGGGAGCTCCTGAGTACAAACCTGTACTGCTTTGTGTTTAGCATGTTTACTTACTTTATGTTTATACGATAAAAACTTTTGTACTTCATCCAATATTTGATCTTCCTTATCTAAACGGGAGCAACATATATGTTTGCTTTTATATACCATGTGTATTTTGTTTGTCTATTTTTGGGTTTCATGCCGGATTCCACGATGTTACTGTGTAGCATACAGGGTTCTTTGGGTCAATAGTGTAGTTGTATTTTTGTTCTTGTCTTTCTTTGTTTTGAAAAATACAAATAAAAATGTAAGTGTTTAAAAAAAAAAAATAGGCCCACTAGTTTTGAGAGCAAAAAAAATCAATGTTCTAGGATCAGGAGTGGCTGAGGAGTGCATGCATTTAATGACCCTGAACAATATAAAATTCTCCAGTTACTTTTACTCAGTTAGTGGAATCCCTAGAATGTTACCCCATTAATTATCACATTTTTCTGTATAGTGATGGAAACCATACTGTACTGTATGTAAGGCAAGTTAGGGCCTAGAAATCAAGTTAGATTTTATTTTTTGTTTTGTTTTTATTGTGTGATCTTTAAAATGTTGTTTTATTTATCATTGTTATTTTATTCATTTATTATTTACTTGAATCTATAGATCCTATATCAGGTGTCTTTGCTATGCTAGCATTGGTAGGCTCTATGTAATCTGGATCTAATATCAGATAACATATCAGTCACTCTTATTTCCAAATGCCACTAAATATACCAGTGATATCAAACAGGGCAGATGTGAGACAGGACTCTACTACAGCACCAAGGGTTTCCCTAATCTGGAAGACATTCCTAATTATGTCACCATTGTGACGTCAAAGGTTTTCACTTTTTATGCTGTATATAGTGATTTGGGTGGCTTATAGGCACGGGTTCCTGGCTACTTCACTGGCAGCTGGATTCCAGGTATGGAGTCACATAGAGTCAACTGTACAGATGTGCCATGAATAAATGACACCTTAGCACAAGAAACACTGGCTACCAATGTAAATTTACTGTTGGCAGTCGGCAACAGATTGACAGGCTAAACTATCTCATGAATCTGTATGAGATGCATTACTCTAGGATGAGGACCCTGCTCTAGAATGCTGAAAGCGATTGCGCAATGCTTAGCTGAATTATATCTGCAACCGTTCATATGATCTATATTTATCTGGACTTAGTGTACACAGGTTTTTAAGAAAAGGCATGCTGGATCAGTAATGCAGTATGCATCCTTGTACACTGCCTATCCGTTTCAGCAAAGGAACCAATGATTCCTATATTGTGCTGAGCTAGCCAAGGCTTTCACACATGGATGAACAAGACACTTAAATGCCATAAAAATACCACTTGTATAAACGGGGCCAAGAGAGTTGATAATACGCATTTGTTAACAGCAGTGTCTAAAATTAGCATAGTCGGATGCATTCAGAAAATCAATAGTAGTATTAGTAACATAGTGCCAGTATACTCTGTGGCACTTTACGATTATTTACATACAAGCAAATGCCCTGGAAAATTGATTCTCAACTAATTTGCTCATTAAAACAATTCATACACACAAATGTCTAGCCAAGAAGGTGTTAAATCAGCACCTTAGAATGAGCTTGTTACTTTATATTTGTCTAGTAAGGCTGCTCTGTTTTTTTTCTGATATGTAGCTTAAATGTATTTGATTTTAACTAGACAAGCAAATAAAACAGGATCAAGTTTTGTAAATTTAGATGTATTGTTATTTTAGAATGTAACCTCTTTACAAACCTATCAACCTGAATAGGTTAAATTGCCATGTTCTAGGTCTTCATCTTAATCATCATTTATTTATATAGTGCCACTAATTCCGCAGCACTGTACAGAGAACTCACTCACATCAGTCCCTGTCCCATTGGGGCTTACAGTCTAAATTCCCTAACGCACAGACAGACACACAGACTAGGGTCAATTTGTTAGCAGCCAGTTAACCTACCAGTATGTTTTTGGAGTGTGAAAGGAAACCGGAGCACCAGGAGGAAACCCATGCAAACACAGGGAGAACATACAAACTCCTTACAGATAAGGCCATGGTTGGGAATTAAACTCATGACCCCAGTGCTGTAAGGCAGAAGTGCTAACCGCTATGCCACAGTGCTGCCATCTTGTGTTTTTCCATGGTGATGTAGTTACATGTTTTGTTAATCACACTTTCCAACATATGTAATATACAACCCTCGGCTCCTAGACACAACAGACGAAGGGGGCAGTTATCAGCATTGCAGCCTTATATGTATTTTCACTTGCTCTCTATCACATAGGGATTTAGTAACACATTTAGTTATCTACATATAGTTCTCTATAATAAGATACTGTGAGAGCACAGATTTCTGCATGAGACAATAATACAGTATAAATCTGAAGCTGACATTCTACATCCCCATTACTTATTAATATATCTCTGTTTTATTCTGCCCTTAGGTCACACGGACAGAATGTAATTATGTATTACAGGGGATGTAGCATGTGGAATTTGTGCATTTCCAGTGAGGAGTAATTGTCACTTATGCAGCTGATAGGGAATGTCATTGTCACAGTATACAGTGTCACACTGGGCTGCCCGACAGAAAACGTCACACACTCTACTTGCCATACATAGCTTTCCATCAGTATTTATCTGTGATGAAGATACTTTTGTATCTGCTCCAATCCTGTAGAACATGGAGTATGACAGTACCTGTAAAGTCTGTCACTAGGCATTCATTCAGAACAACAGAACTGCCCATTATAGAAATCGATTAAATAACCTGCTGTGATTTATCAACCACCAGTTACATACATACCTGAAGCCATGCTGATAATCCATAGCTGGAAAGTTAGTCTTAATTGCATCACATTGCTTTACATCCCCAGTACTGTCATGTAATTTCCATTCAATGAAACCTCTATCCTTCCACAGAAATCTGTCTCTCTCTGGTCATGTCATGACATTCCTCAGTAGTGATACATTTGTAAACACAACTGCCTATACACAAGGTGATTGACTGCTGTCAGCATGTCTCTGTAAATTATGTCCAAGCACACCATTATTTGAGTCTGCCCACATTGGTTTTATTTATATGAGGGTGACCCCAGGTTACAAGTGACTCAACCTTGCTAATTGTGGTATGTTGTTGCTATGACAGACAGTCATTGTTGTTGTACATTTATGAGCCACACCCCAGGCTGGAAGCAGGTTATGGGAATGGTTTAATGACAGACGCTCAGCTTTGCACCTTTTGTACTGACAGGAAAGCACTGGAACTGCAACCCACCACCCACTGCATGGAGAACTACTTCACAACACAACACCTTTACTTAGGTGTCAGAGGGAGGCAGGGCTTTAATACCTGTGTAATTATAGAGATGCTGCTTATGTAACTGTGACTTTAAGATCATGCACCTCCCACTGGCATAGGAAAAGGACATGTGACAGGGAAGCACTGATAGTGACTTTGTCCTAGAAGGGAGAAAGAGGAACATAGTGTACCGGAGGCTAAGGGAAAAAAAGTTTTGAAAATAGATGAAAGCACAATAAAGACATAAGGCTTTCAGAACAAGGGGGAGAGAGAGAGAGAACAGCTGGAGTCAGCAGTAGATCCTGAAGGCATGTAGACAAAAGAGGCAAAGCTGGGCAGGTTTGGATGAATATAGGAAGTAATCAGTGTTAAATAGGCAGCCATAAGTTAGGAAGGAGTCATAGATATACTGAGTGGTGGCTTTAGAGGAGAGGATAAGAAGATTGAGACAAAGACAAAAGGAATTGGAATAAAGAAGTGGGTAATGGGCACCATATAACTACTAGGTCAGTAAGATAGTGGGAGAGGTTGAGTGAAGGAGCAGTGTAAAGGGAAGAAGTAAGAAATAGACACAGCAGTGTGAAACATGCCACATTTCACGGTCACTAAAGTCCTTGATCCTGAGGATCACATAGAGGGGGCAGGCTCCATTTCCCCCAGAGGAGCTGAAAATGAAGACTTCTGGGGAGCTGGTAAGTGACCGTGACTCTACCTTACTCCACCCAACAAGGTCTTGTCTTTACCAGATCAACAGTTATAGATATAATTTGTAGCATGAATCACAAAAAGCATCACATCACTGACTAATGGAAGCAGCTGCTGATTCCCTTCAAGCAGGACCTGTGATGTGCTGACTTCATTCCTCTAGTAATAATTTGTAGTGTTTTAGAGGTTACATAGTGAGGTAATGTGAATGTCAGTAGTTTAAAACTTAAAGGGTCACTGAGCCCAAAATATTAGATTTGTAAATGGCCCCATACTAGACAATTACACATTATGGGCCTGATTTAGTTGAATGTAACTACAGGCAGCAAAAATCCGCATTGCCTCACTGTTCCTGCCAAGTATGAGTACAGTAGAGAGGCATACATGTAAATGTAGCACGCCCATGGAAATGCTGCCTAGTTATACTTGGCTGCATACCCATATACACCTGTATAGGAGAGAGATCTGTTGTGGATGCCTAAACCTTGGTGTAAAGATGTGTGCTGATGATGATGGCAGTATCTACAGTTTTAACAAAAAGATTAAAGAAATTAATAGAAAAAAAAGGGACCGGCTACAACTAAAGCAAAGGGACAAAAAACATGTGGTTTCCCTGCAAAAGTGGCATCTGCCAGCTTTCTATGCCAGGCTTGGCTGGTCACAATATAACAGGGAGACTTACAGCAGGACTCCAACTGTCATAATGTGAACCAGCCCCTGCCCAGCTGAAATCAGTGCTGTAAAAACTGTGCCACTCCTCCCATTTCCCCAGGGACAACCAGACCCACGCAGAAAAGCACAGGGGCTATGGAGTGGTAGATGCCAGGGTAATAGTTGAAAATAAAAAAAAATAGAATAAGTACTATTGTAGATCTACAAACTCTAGTATGCTTTGGCTGCCAGGAACCGCTGGAAGATTAGCTCCATAATAGTACCTAATAAGAAAAAAACCAGATAATTACTTTAAAAGTAATTTTAATTAAAATAAAATCTCCCCCAAAGCTCTTGTTTTATACAACTCCTAAATACATATGGAATCTTCTGTCTTCTTTTCTGACATAACCCAAAGAGACTAAAAACAAAAAACCATAAGGGAATGAAGCTACTTGCTCCATGCGGACCTGCAGTGCAAATTAATGAACTTTATAAACCTGAAGAAGTCAGTACGCAACCAGCCATTTAGATCTGTTTGCCCATGAACCTGTCAGTTAGATCTAAGCCGACCTGATTGGCTGATTGCATGCTAATCCTTCATTTAATCTCATCAAGTCTCTTCCAAGGCTCATTATATGTAAATCCAGTCCCATGCTAGGGCTGGATTCACATTATCACAGAGGGACCCCACTCTTTCGGTCTCGCTATAATACTATGACCAGTCGAGCCTGTCAAGGCTTGGTGGGGGATGCTGTTTTTGCAGGGAAACCCATGCTCAGTGTGCCTCTGCTTTACAGTTGTTGTAGTTTCAGATGAGTCGGCAAGCATTTTGGGGGAATAGACAGTAGAATACATGGTGTTATATAAAGAGGTGTTCGTAGCAGGCAGATGGTGGTTATATTTCCACTTTATTGGCCTCTGGTAAGGCCTCCACATGTCTATTGTGTACAGTTCTGGAGGACCTGTCGCAAAAAAAAAATTGATGCATGAACTACATAACAAAACTTATCAGAAAAGACTTCAAGAGCTGAACATGTACAGCTTAGAGAAGAGACAGGACAGAGCTAATGTGAAACATTCAATGTGTATCACATGTAGTAATAGTGGGAGATTCACTTTAGCAGCATATGTCCCAGGAACAGGCCCCTGAGACACATTGCCTTGATGTTCTGAATGATATCTCTGCTCATTTTCCCTCGTGTCCCATAGAGATGCCCAGAAAAATGAGCAGCGATTTCTTACGGTAATTGTCGGAAATAAGCGCACCCCAAAATCGAGGAGATGTTCAGCAGCACATTCGCTGAATTGAATCTCCCCCATAGAGTTTAGGAAAATAGTATTTTTAAAATAAGAGGATTGCTAGAACAAGGGGACACACTTTGAAATTGGATGGAGGAAAACGGAGATAGCAGAAGTCTTGTAGCAGTTGTAGGGATATGTGTAATATATTATCTACATATTTGGAGATACCATAAATAAAAGCTTTTTAAATGATGATGTGACTGCCAGTCAAGCTTTTCTCCTTACTTTCAGTTCTAATTCTAACATGTTTTCTCTCTAAAGATCCGAGCCAGACATCGGTAACTGAGGAGAATAGCAAGCTCCTAGGTACAGTTTTTACAGCTTACAATAATTTAGCACTTGGTGGGCGTTCTTTCCTCTTATTAACCAAACGCTCTCTCCTGCAGAGATTGACCGAAGGAAAAACTCAGCTCTGTACCAGAACCACAGTGAAGAGGGGGAAGAGTCCTATGACAGAAACCTGGCTCTTTTTGAGGTGAGAGGTGGAGGGAATCCACTTTTTAAATTACCTTAAGAAATTGTTGAATAGCTAAACTTTTCAGGTCTCGCATCACCTTTATATAATGTATCGGTAAATAATATAGCAGCGTTTTACTCAAAGTGATGCAAGAATTTTGTTCATAATTTGGAACATCATACCCAAAATTAAGTTAAATGCACTTTCCGCTCACTGACTCAGGCATTCCTCTCCTAATCAAAATAATTATTAGTAGTACGCTTCACAGTAGGCCTCATTTACTCAATTTGAGCAGGTGCACCTAAATTTCCACCAAAATGCATTGTTTACAGAGCGAGTTGTCAATGCTTACAGAGGAGCTGAAGTTTACACCATCCAATAGGAGTTGTATGGAGCGACGGTATTCCTTGCTAAGTTTGGAGTATGTGCACTGGTGCACTGAGTTATATGGAATAGTGCAGAAAGGAGATTTCATTTTTCGGAGCAAGACTATTGAAATGAGACATGGTGGAGTGGACACATTTTTATGGGTGTTCTTTGCTGTGCCAATGAAGGCACAGCCGTGTTCACTCTGTAAAAGGAATTGGTTTCTGCATCAGCTGAGGGCAGGCGGAAGTTAAGTCTTGTCCTAGACTTAATGGTGTGAAATAGGCGTATATTGTGACCTCCATTGAGCAGGCCAGTTAAACGCACTTGTTCAAAAACAAGGCGGAGTGCATCCAGTTCTTTTCATAATTGTGGTCCAGAACTGTAGGAAAAGACACTTAATTCAAGTTAATTCTGTTTGTATGATATTATAACAGCAATTATTATTATTGTTTTTCCCCCTTGCAATTGCTGGAACTTTGACCATTACACTAGCGATCCTTTCAATCACATCTGTATAAACATTGAGTTCTGATATGCCATCATAGTTTTCATTAGGAAAATGTATTGTGCAGTAATGCACCTCTACTGTCAGTTACTTTGGATAATAGAAATCATCTTGGTTTGCCATACTTGTATGAAAGAACTTGGTCTACAGCCTGGTGCTGTTATATGGTTACAGAACTTTTTAATTACCTCGGCTCTATATATATCTTTTTATGTGCAGGAAGAGATGGACACACGTCCCAAGGTTTCCTCTCTACTTAACCGTTTGGCCAATTACACCAATCTCCCTCAGGGAGCGAGAGAGCATGAGGAAGAGAGCGAGGGTAAGAAGAAGCCAGCTAAGGTGAGGAGATAAAACAAGAAAAAAACATCTTGAATCCTTCAAAACAAAGCAGTAGCCAACAAGATAGGATGAAATGAGATGCACCAATTTTACACATTATTTTTTTTTTCCTAGGCTCCTCGAATGGGCACAATTATGGGAGTGTACCTCCCATGCCTACAAAACATTTTTGGTGTGATCCTGTTTCTTCGCTTGCCATGGGTTGTGGGGACCGCTGGTATCTTACACTCCTTTTGTATTGTTTTTGCCTGCTGCTGTTGTGTGAGTATTTCAGACCATAGATAACATTTGGCAGTTAAGAGCTGTAAATGTTCTACATATATGCAATGTCATCTACGTCTTCTGTTTTCAGACAATGCTCACTGCAATCTCCATGAGCGCAATAGCAACAAATGGGGTGGTACCAGGTAAGTCTTTTCTCTGAAAATGAATCTCCGTTTCTATTCTTTGCTGTTAGATCTTCTGTTTTTTTTGTCATGTAACACTAAATACTTCTTACCACCTTTCCTTCCTTTCCATCCTTCCTCCTGTCTTTCGTTCCCTCCTTCCTTGTTCCTTTCCTATCTCTCCTTCTCTCTCCCTCATGCTATCTTACTTTGTCGTCTTCTTACATATTCTTTCTTTTCTTAGCAGGAGGTTCGTACTTTATGATTTCCCGGGCTCTTGGCCCTGAATTCGGAGGGGCTGTTGGTCTCTGCTTTTACTTAGGAACAACATTTGCCACAGCTATGTATATACTTGGAGCCATCGAGATTTTCCTGGTAAGAGATCCTGCCATTTCCCATAGGCCATATCTATGTTTAAACAGAGTTTTGAAAGTGCAGCAATAAAAAAAACATTGATTTGCAGCAGTAGAAAGCGATCTGCACGGTTTTTCATTTCCTAGATAGAGCAGCTCATCTTGTGAGTTCTCACTTTCAAAGACACAAATAGCCTTACTTGGGCTTTTAAATACTATTTTTAACTGTGTTTAGTATTGATTGTGAAAAGATGAAAGTCTATATTATAATAGTGTGCTTTGCTGGAATAAAACTAGTGTATGTATATGTTTCATATTACCACTTGTTTCTCGTGTACAGAACTTTGGAATATAATGTGAACGTTTGTACATACAAACAACCACTGGGAATATTGCCCTCAAGGCAGAGCCATACCAGTGCGAAGTTATAATTCTTGCAAATAAATTTATATTTGCTGAAATAGTTCCCATAGCAATTCAACATTTAAAAAGATCTCTTTATAAACAAATGTTACTTTATTTGGAACATATTGGGAGCGATTATCTACATATCACCTTTCATAAATTGTTAACCGTCTTTAAAAGAATAGTTATTCAATATAGTGCTTATTGATTGTTTTCGGTTTGTATGAACAACCTGTTAAAAATGTGGATTATTTGTGTACTACAGATAATATGCAAGTCTTAACAAGGTGGCAATCATTTTTTTTTATTTGTGTAAATTTATATTACATACCGAATAGCGTTTGTATCCATCATCAGCAGGTTCAGGCACTTATTGAGCACCCCATCCCCAAAGAGCTTGGCAAAAAAAAACAACTTAAAATAAGAGTTCCCAAATAAAAGGCGATTAGCACTCAACACATTTCACAACTATAGAGCTGGAGTAGTAGCACTACAGGAAACCCATTTTTGTTCAAACGCACCCCCTCTCCTTAGAGACCAACGTTACCCTATTTGTTACTCTGCTAACGGCCCACTCAAACGCAATTGTGTCGCTATTTTATTCAGTCCTTTATTCATCAGAAGCTGGAGGATAAACAGGGATGGTATTTGATCTTAACTGGTAACTTAGAAAACAAGTGGGTTATGTTGGTCTTCCTCTATGCCCCTAATTCTAGCCAAATTACTTTCTTGGGGAAAAAAAAAATGAGATTTTACTGCTCAAAACTACCCATCAGTGTGATGAAACTAGATTTCCAAACCACTGAAAAGCCCTAAATCAGAGCATATGTGTGACTGTCAGTCCAGTATTTGTAGAACTTGGGGAAAAAGAACACTATTTATGTGAGGTTGTCCCTATATCTATGTTGGGTTTGGCATCATCATTTATTTTCCTTGTTCCTCCATATTTTCAAAATGATTATCATACATGTAAATAAAATCAATATTAGGGGTTCTTTTCTTTCTCCTTTAGAAGTAGGCCCACACAGACATTGAGTTATAGTTCACCCCTAGGACGCAGGGCACTTATGGACCTTGAGCTTCCCTGCTTACTGCGCCTGGACGCTGCTCTGCCAATCAGATCCTGCACATGTGATTTTTCTCAGCTTATCGCAGAGGATATGTTCTGTGTGAAAGCTTTCCTCTGCACAGCAGTGATTCAAAGAGCAGCAGTTTCTTCAGCATCTGTAGAACACTTTGCCTGCAATCTAACATCATGTTTTACAGCCTGTTTAAAGCCCTCAGGGACGCAGTGGTGATACCTGGGAAAATACTGACTTCTGTTCTCCGATGACATGCAGGACCACTCCATCTCAGGAAAATGCTTCTAGTTATTCATCGCTAATTTCCCATGTAGGGGTAGTTGAGTTTCCACTTTCTTCTGAATTATCTGTCTTAGATGTGGTATGCCTGATTCCCAAGAGTCATCCTTGCGGGCAAGAGGTGGTACATAACTACATCTGCTCTAAATGCTAACCTAAATCATAAACCCAACCTCCCTCTGATCTACTTATGCAGCAGTGAATCTCCAACTAGTGCATTTGGGGCTGGAGAACCCTAAGGTAATATTAGAACCAGAATGGGGTCTGTGGACTGCATTTCCCACCATAATATCCCAGCTGGAGAGGGCCTGCTTTTCATCCACCTGTATTCCAGAGCCAGCCTGGTCCAGGTCCCTTATTCAGTTTGCATGCTCCCCAAAGCGCCACCTGCTAGTTAGGCTTTTATGCAGCTTGTCAGATAAGTTTTTTCAGACATGTGGCAAAGAAAAATTCAACCTCTCACTGGGAAACTGATAATTTCATTTTGGCCTTGTACACTGTTGACAGCCTAATTAAGGTGGTACTTTTGATTGCCTAATATTTAGGACCTTTAAAGTCCAGGGTCAACCTCCCAAATCTGTTTTTAAAAAGCAGACATGCCAGGCAATGGCATGTTCTCCCAGGCCAGCGTCTGTGAATTGGTATCCAGTGATTGGTATCCTGGGAATGGACTGATCCAGACAAATACCTCAATCTGTCATTTTGGAATAGTCTTGAAGTATGGGAGACGAATTATACACTTGGGGCAGAACTATGCAGCTGGCATCTTATACAGAAGATGTGGGCTTGGACTCTGCCAGATTAATAACTAGACCATCAGATAATACAGTGGTAGATTGAAAAGTTCTCAATCTGAAATCCTTGTTGGTTGACTCAAAAAGTCTCAGAAGAAAATCCCCAAGGCAGCCGTTTCTCCTCTCCTATAAAGTGTGGCTTTGGCTTTGAGAATCCCATGGTCCCTCTATCACTGAAAAGAAAAGGATATTTAATTATTTTTTTGTACACATTGTTGAAGCCTTTTCTATGAGGTTGTAGGGCAATACAAATCAACCAAAAACAATCCTTTTTTTTCTGAAACCAAGCCTCTATTAGAAGCAAGCTTGTAATCTAGCCCATGGATTATATTTTGCAAGTAATTTCCAAAGCTAGCTTGGAGTTGTAGTTGCTGTATTTATTTAATTTCATAGCCCAATTTCTGACAGTCCATGTTTTTGTGCAGGTTTACATTGCTCCACAGGCTGTCATTTTCACAGGCGAGGGAGTGTCTGAGGTCTCGGCAGCGATGCTGAACAACATGCGGGTTTATGGCACTGGATTTCTCCTTCTCATGTCTGTCATTGTCTTTGTGGGCGTACGCTACGTGAACAAGCTGGCGTCTCTGTTCCTGGCCTGCGTCATACTGTCTATATTGGCCATCTATGCAGGGGCGCTGAAATCTGCCTTTGCTCCTCCTGATTTCCCGTGAGTCTGTAAAGAATAAAGAGAAATAAATAATGCACTGCAATTATCTCAAACAGTTTGTGAATAGGAAATATCACGAAGGAGGATATTCAAAATAAATACACAGCTAGACAATTGTATAATGCGTCTGAAATTAATAACTTGGCTGGTGTTCATATATTCATCACTGCACAGTCCAAGGGTGACCTGGGGATGATACTAACATATATTAGCAGGAGATGTACTTTGTCCTGGCATGTGTTGTATAAAAAAGTAAAGTTATTAGTATTGTATGTATAAATTACTTATTTGTATTCTTTATTTTCTACCCGGTGATCACCATAATCATATTTTTTTTTAAATAGAATTTTTAATAATCAAATATCTAATCATGCTATTGTTGGGGTTACTCCAGTTTGCACAGTGAGATCAGTTGGTTCATTTTAAAATGGCTCATTGCACCGTGTCTATAGTCACAAGGTCTTTTTCTGACCAGACTTTATCTGTCAACTCTATAGACTAGCCTGTAACATTATTTTTTTTACCAGTATTTGGCCCAAAGTCATATAGTAATAACATATATGCTGCCTTCTTCATGTAAATACTTAGAAATCACTCTTCATGTAATTTGGAGGCCTACCTTTGTTGGATGGAGGTGGGGGGTGGTGGGGGCATTCTTTTGCAGTCCTGTTGTATTGAGGTTTCTGGCTGTGTTTTGGGAGCCAGTAGAATATTTGGGAAATAATTGTCATCACCATTGTCTATTATATATTTTCTTCTATGCAGTGTTTGTTTCCTTGGGAACCGAACCCTCTCCAGACTTCAGTTTGCCACCTGTGCCAAGACCGTGGAAAGAGACAACACAACTGCAGTGTCCGATTTGTGGGACCTTTTCTGCCATCCCCCCGGGCTGTTGAATGCGACTTGTGATGACTACTTTGTCCACAATAATGTTACAGAAATCCATGGGATTCCAGGCTTGAGCAGTGGAATCATTGCTGGTACTTTTCCTTTTCTTCTCTTTCTCTTCCTTTTTTATGTCTATGGTCTTTCATATTGTGTAATCTCTTTTCTTCCCTCTTGTTCTCAGAGAACCTGTGGAGCAGTTATCTCATGAAGGAAGAGATTATAGAAAAAGCATCTTTACCATCATTCGATGCACTGGGCTCTGCCTCCCATGAATATGTTCTGGCTGACATTACAACATCTTTCACCCTCCTTGTTGGCATCTTCTTCCCATCTGTTACAGGTATGTTGTGTATGTTTTGCTCATCAACAGCATTAAAACTAAACCTATAATATACAAAGATTTAAATGACAAAAAAACCTACAAATTACATTGACAAATATGGATTGAAAAGTTCATAAACTTGCCAGAACTAGACATGTATGAGATATAACTGTGACTGCAGGGGATCTTTTCTCTATGAACACTTCAGACTTCCAGTTTGTAATGCTACTGACTTGCACTGCAGGGAATAACTATTAGTCTAACATATACGGTAACTGAAAAATAGCTGGACCAACTTGGATACTAAAAAACAGATGTACCCTTTTTTTGGGTCCACATGCTTATCATGTATTATATAAAGAATTCAGTGTATATAAACTATGTATTTTCTCATAGGAATCAAAGATTCCTAGTCTACCTCCTTCTCCACTGCAATTCCTCTGTCTACTAGAACAAAAATGGGATGTACCATGGGTAAATTAAACAACAATGTGTTTATTCACCTTTTAGAGATCATTTTTATTTAATTTTATATTAATTTTCAAACTCTCTTTCTCTCTCTCTTATATTATGTACATGATATAAAGACGGGGATAATCCCTCTAAGCATTATATATTTATAAAATATGACATATACACACTGAGAGAGAAATGAGGAGAACGTATCTATACATAGAATTTCAAGTGGGAACATCTAACCAGTTTATAAATCATCATTAAGAGCTACGACCTTTTCCTGAGGAGATGCCTCAATTTTAGGGATGTATTTGTAAATTTTACAACTTTATTTGCCATGTAGGATCAATGCACTTTTTTAATGTAATATTCCTTAAATTGAATTTATGCATATATTCCTTCTGTGGATCTGACTTGCTCTGAGTATCGTGGCTGGTGGGAAGTTTGACAGTTTGTACATCTGTCAAATAGTAATGCAGGTGTCCTATGGTGAGCTGGGGGAGGACTGTAACCTTCCATGAAGCAGAAGGGCAGATTGAGCGATACCATTGATGTTTGCTAGATGTGAGAGAGATGCATTTCAATGATGTTTAATGCCACTGTACTCAGCTCTGCACTTTACTCCTTTTGCAGGAATTATGGCCGGCTCCAATCGTTCTGGGGACCTCAAGGATGCTCAAAAATCCATCCCGATTGGCACAATTCTTGCAATCCTTACCACTTCTTTAGTCTGTATCCTGTATGTGTGATTGCATAGTTTCTGTATGTGAAGAGCCCACTATTCTGCCATAATTTATAATATCTACTTGTTGTTCTCAATATCTCTCATAAGAGAACGCAATCATGTAGATAGTTTCTGCTTTAGAGGCAATTACATTTACCTTTGCAACTTCAATTGTACTTACTGTATTAACCATTTAATTGCTACTGGTATAGGATTTATGGCAGTAGCTCTCTCACAGTTGGGAGGTTATCGCTGTAAGTCCTGTGGCAGACATCCACGCACTCTGATCCTTTGACTACTGAATTCTTGAACACGGGGGACAGCAATCACCGAGGTCTGGGTCTAGTACGACTCAGATCATCTTTCCCACACACACCTATGGTGTGCTTATATGCTCTAACATAGACTTAAGTAAGTAAGTGATATTTAAGCTTACGGTATTGCATGTTAACACATGTTATATCAATCAAAAGTTAAAAAATTGCACTATACAAAGCAAAAAGATGCTGCCACCTGCTCCTGCCCCCACTTCCCCCTACACACACATGTATCCAGTCCAATTAAATCTTGAATAAGTTTGATGATTCCATATACAGTTCAGTGATGGGTAGCTGACAGTCTGATGTACATTGTGCAGCATTAGATTTTTGAGGCAATGTCATAGAGGAGGCGCAGATTTACAATATTAGCTGATTTTAAGTAAAATATTCTGCAGATTTGATTTGTTATTAAGATAAGGATACACTTTTGAACAGTGCGCATCCCTGGGGCGGTGATGTGCTTTTGGTGAACCATCTAAGCCCTCTGGTGCACAGCCAAAGCATTTTGCACTGAACAGAAAGAGCCTGATTTAGAATTGCACATAAAAATGTTGCTTAAATGTATACGGTGTAGAAAAGTTCACTTTTATGTGTGTGTTTTGAGTGCAAACATGCTACTTAAACCCCAGCGTATAGATGCTGCTGGAGCAAATCACTTATTTGTACTTTTTTTTTAGCCCTAAATACTGATCAGTTTCTTTTCATTTATGTTTAAAATTAATAATGGTAGTGAGGGAAGATTGGGACTATCTTTATTACATGTGGCTTTTTTGTGTGTTTGAAGCTTTTACTTTATATTGGGCAAAATGCACATAGATCGGTGCTTCTGTAAAGTATGCTAGGAGGTGACCTCATTTAAAGTATAGCACATGATCTCCACCATCTCTAAGCTGGCGCGTAATTCAAGTGGATGTGTTTGTGCGTTTTTACGCAAAGCAAGAAACGTACCTAAAATGTTCCACTCTCGCACTGCGCCTTTGTAGTCTTCTCTGTGTTAAATGCCCTCCAGTGAATCTGCACACACATCAATTTCACATCTGTAACATAGAAAACTATTAATTTAACAGAACACTACTTTGTAAAATCATGGACCAGATGCACAGAAAAATAATTACTTGCTGTTGAATTAATTCCTTTGACTCTGCGTGGTCTTCAGATCTCAGTAATGTCATCTTGTTTGGAGCCTGTAT
Organism: Mixophyes fleayi; assembly: GCF_038048845.1. Classification (NCBI taxonomy): domain Eukaryota; kingdom Metazoa; phylum Chordata; class Amphibia; order Anura; family Limnodynastidae; genus Mixophyes; species Mixophyes fleayi. Next base: position 315,742,829 of record NC_134402.1, read on the forward strand.
TGATGGTGTGGTGCTCAGAGACAAGTAAGTATGGAGTGATCAGTGACTTGAGAGGCTGGTTTTGTACAGAATGACAATCGGGACATTTTTCCTGCAGGTTTGGAGATGCAGTGAAAGGGACTCTTGTGGTAGGAGCCCTGTCATGGCCGTCACCATGGGTCATAGTGATTGGATCCTTTTTCTCCACCTGTGGAGCTGGACTGCAGAGCCTGACTGGAGCCCCTCGCCTGCTGCAGGCTATCGCTAAGGATGGAATCATCCCCTTTCTGCGGGTGAGTGTGGAAAGAGACCCTACTGGCTTAAAGCACGTTGATCCTAGATTTTGTAGTGGGGACAGAGATCAGACTGCAAGAGAAAGACCATGACAAAGGGAAAAGTCCATTGTATTAGTGATGGTCAGTGAAAATGAAGTAGAGAGGAGACGTTGTGAGAAATGTTATCAACCATATACGAGACTATAAAGTACATCCTAATGGTGGTGCCATCTGGTGCTTTTTCGGTTTTAGAAGTGCTCATTTTTTGGCAACTGGAAAAGCACTGTGATTTTATATCTCAAACCTTATAATGAAAAATTAAAACACACTGGGGTAAATTTATCAAGCTCCGAGTTTGAAAAAGTGGAGATGTTGGCTATAGCAGCCAATAAGATTCTAGTTGTCACTTATTTAGTACATTCTACAAAATGACAGCTAGAATCTGATTGGTTGCTATTGGCAACATCTCCACTTTTTCAAACCCACAGTTTGATAACTTTAAGTCTCTGTGTCTGCTCTAATAATCTGTTTCAATTGGAGATAATTTTCATTGAGCTATTTAGACACTTGTCCAAAACTATGCTGTCAGCATTTGTTTTTCAAAGAAAAAGCCACTTGTGTTATTAAAGGGCCTATGTGCGTCTTCTCCATTTTACCCATAGAAATGAATGATTTCAGTTTGTAGTGTTTACACGCTGCACTTTAAACATAAAGTAAAAAGCGCCAGTGTTACACCATACTAAAAAGAAAGAATGCTAACCTATGTCTTAACGTTTCATTTTTGTTTGTTTATTGTGTTGTTATTTTTGTCTCCTAATGACAGGTGTTTGGACATGGAAAAAGTAACGGGGAACCTACTTGGGCATTGCTCCTCACAGCTGTGATTGCTGAGTTGGGAATCCTCATTGCCTCTTTGGATCTGGTAGCACCAATCCTGTCCATGTATGTAATGTTATCATCTGGCTGTCATAAGATGTCACTAACATCACTGAGCTACTAGAAGGCAATGCTGCATACTTCAAAGCTGTCCCTAGTTTATGCCCCCTACAGGTTAACGTTTTGCCTTCTTGGCTTTTATCAGTGCAGATAGTTAGATACAGCCTAGTTCCATATGTAATGCTTTTGTGTGTTTGCAGTCATGCAAACACTGTCATCTCTGGAAATCAGCACTGTTGCACAGAAATGTCATAGAGCCATGACAATGCTCATAAGAAACTCATGTGTGAGGGCGGAGCTTACAAATATTACTAAAATGTATGGCATTGTAAGGCACAATTGTGATATTCTGCTAATGAGATGTGTCAAGCAGAAAAGCTCAGATGCTACAGAATTTGGCTAGTGTTTTCTTTTGGAGATTTTCCTAATCACATTTTTTGGGGTTATAGAATTGGTAACTTTTATTATCATCATCAGCTATTTATATAGCATCACTGTACAGAGAACACACTCACATCAGTCCCTGCCCCATATGAGCTTATGGATTAGCCTTGGTAAGCTTTGGGAAGGCCTAATTTTTTGTCCCCACTACGACTAAGGTCCCCACAGTGTTGGTGTCAACAGGTCAATGCCCCCACAAGTATAGGAATACGAGTACACATACACACATCTCCACTGTGAGTTTATAAATACTTAGGACCCAGAAGTATATTTGTTATGAGTGCAGTGGTGGATAAATCTGCATTTTCTAGACTGTGTCTGTGCAGGTTTGGAGAATAAATGCAGATTATTTTTTTTCTCACACATAATTTACACTCTGGGACATAGCAACCATGTACTTTTTGGCTTGCTGGGTACATGTGGAGTATATTAATGGATAGCCAGGATAACATTATGCTAATTATGTTTATGAAAAGGAAATTTGATCAGGCTTCTTAGTCTGTTTATTTAGCTCTATACTTGAAGCCTATGTTGGTTATGGTATTCCAAGCATCTGCTTCTGAGTGTTGACCTATTCCAGTTATCTTTGACGTTTTTATTACAGCCTTTTTTATGCCAAATGTAACAGTTACAGCATTTATTGAGATACACCATGTATAACTTGTATTCTCTTTTCAAATCTGTTTGGCCATGGGAATTGCTCAATACATCAGTGGATCTTTCTCCTTGAGCTGGACACTAACCATTCCCGCTTTCCAATCTCTCATTACCATAGGTTTTTCCTTATGTGTTATCTTTTTGTGAACTTGGCCTGTGGATTACAGACTCTGCTCCACTCTCCCAATTGGCGTCCACGCTTTCAGTATTACCACTGGTAAGTCTTGCCAGCAGCTTTTCTACCATGCTGTATACCAGGATCCTCTTGCAGTTGCCTAGTTGAAAAGCATTAACTGTTGTTTTGAATTCCTGTAGTAAACTTTATGTCCACATTGATATAAAAGTTTGGAAAAGTTTGAGTGGTTGTTGTTTTTAACTAACATTGTAGGATTCTTTTAAAGAATTCACTGTATTGTATTTAGTGTAGCACTTTTTTGTGTTAAGGTACTTTGAGTGGCACATTTTTCTTTGTTCTACCGGCACTTGTTTCATTGAAACAACTTGTGGCTGTTGCCCATAGAGGATCTAAATATCAAATTAAATTAGTTCTAAGACTAACTTACTTGCTAAACATTCTTTAGAATCCTATAACAGTATATTATAACAGAATAATGTATCACCATGTTTCTCCCCATTGTAGGACCTTATCTTTCTTGGGTATGGCACTTTGTCTGGCTCTAATGTTCATTTCCTCCTGGTATTATGCCATCATTTCCATGGTGATTGCAGGAATGATCTACAAGTACATAGAGTATCATGGGTGAGCAGAGTCCCTGGTTTTCATCCTCTCCTGCAAACTGTTCTCCTTTCTTATAAAACATTGCTGCCACCTTATTGCCATATCAGAATAATTTTTTTTTCCTTACATTGTGTAATTCTTCCCTCTCCTGTGTGCACAGAGCTGAAAAAGAATGGGGAGATGGGATACGAGGGCTCTCTCTTAGTGCCGCACGGTTTGCTTTACTGCGACTGGAAGAAGGACCACCACACACTAAAAATTGGAGGTAAAGGTAGCCAAGCTTAGCATATATACACGCAATTTCATAAGCATTATATACACACTACATGGCCAAAAGTATATGATACTTATAATTAGTGTGTTTAGCCATTTCAGCCACCACACCCATTGCTAACAGGTGCATGAAAATCAAGCATCCAGCCATGCAATTTCCATAGTCACACATTAGCAGTAGAATGGGACTTTCAATGTGGCACTATGATAGGATGCCACCTTTCCAGCAAGTCAGTTCTTCAGACTTCTACCTGCTATAGCTGCCCTAATAAACTGTAAGTGCTGTTATTGTGAAGTGGTAACGACTAGGAGCAACAACCGGTCAGCCACGAAGTGGTAGGCTACACAAGCTCGCAGAACGGTGCCCCTGAAGTGCATAAAAATTGTCTGTCCTTGGTCGCAGTGTCCGCACAAGAACTGTATGTTGGGAGCTACATGGATTAGGTTTCCATGGCCGAGTAGCCAAACACAAGCAATCACCATGCGCCATGCCAATTGGAGTGGTGTAAAGCACACCGCCATTGGAGTGACTAATCGCGCTTCACCATCAGACAGTCTGACGTACAAGTTTGGGTTTGGTTGATGATAGGAAATTGTTTCCTACTTGACTGCTTACTGCCATCTGTAAATTTTGTAGGAGGAGAAATAATAATAGCCTGGGGAAATCTTAATGCTACAGCGTACAGTGAAACTTTTATAACGGCAAAGGGGATTCCATATCGGACGCCATGCTTCTGGAATGAGATGTTTAGCATGCACATATGGATGTGACGTTTGGGTGTCCTCATCCTTTTGGCCATATAGTTAAGTTCCAGTCTATCTAATCTATATATCTTTATTGCATATTTCCTCTATATTTTATCTAGACCCCAGCTCCTTGTTCTGGTGAAGCTAGACTCTGATCTCCATGTGTCGCAACCACGCCTTCTCTCTTTTGCCTCTCAGCTGAAAGCTGGGAAAGGTTTAACTATCGTTGGGTCTGTTTTGCTTGGGGATTACTTGGAGAATTATGCAGAGGCGCTGGCAGCAGAGCAGGTACGATTACCTTTTTTGACACTTTTGTCAAGGTTTTTGTTGATACATTTTTTTCTTTTTCTTTTTTTACATAGGTTGTAGATCAGTGCTTTGTAAGCATATCCAAGAGGTTTTCTGCTTTACAGCTACATAATCTGGGGCTAGTAAAAAAAAACAAAAAAAAAAACCTTAAGAAATAGGAGAAATTGATGGAAATTAAACAATCAAAGGGTAATAAAGTTCAAACACTTAAAGTTAAAACAAACTTGTGAATAGATTTCCCAGTTGCTTGTCACTTAAAAGAGGTCAGAGTGCGAGGATGAAGACTTTTAGGCTTCTACGACTTGGTACACTCTAGCATTGTCCTCATACCTGAGATTTCATGGTAATATCCTGGAGACAGCAGTTTAATCTCTCAACTACCGGGCAATGCAGCTATACAGTAACAGTTCCACTAGAACCTCTGACAGACTTTTATGCATGCTGATTCAGGTAAGGAGTGATGGCACTGACCAATTTTAAGGCTACACAAATCTACTCTGTCAGGATGCAATAGAAAAAAATCCTCCTGACTACATATTTTTATGGTTCACGTGACTTCTCACAGGCTTCATGACACTTGGTTAACATTCAATCATAGATTATTGATATCATCTGTGTGAATCTTTTACTGTGATTAAAGATTGCAGGGTTTTCATTGATTCCTTAAGATCTTAAAATCTCAAATAAAAAGATTTATATATAGTGCTTTCTGTATATGACACTCCCTACATGAATAAACGTGATTTATAGACTCGCCTCTATATCTCACCAATTTATAGACAAGTCTATCAATCACATTTATTTATGCAGGGTTTGTCTGATACAGAGAGCATTATTTATGTTTCTTTTTTATTTGAGATACACTGGAGGAGTTTAAGATCTTAAGGAAGCTATGGAAAACCAAGGCAAGGTTTAATCCCAGTAAAAGGTTCACACACAGGATTGGAAGTCATAACTTTATTTTGGACATTAGGTAAGTGTCCCTGCACAAATACTTTAATTAGTAGTTTTTTAAAGTGATTTGTATACAGTATATATTTATTTTCAATTTGTGCCAGATCTGTACATGTTGCAAAGCAAAAAAAGGTAGACTAGAGCAATGACCAAGCGTAAAATTCACAAACAGTACTATTTACAGAGCAAGGGAGGGTGCGCAGTGTCTCCCAATGGAGTCGGAGAAATTGATTTTACGGTGAGTAAAAGTCTTATTTTCTCTTTCCTACAATTGGTGGACACTGCAAAACATTAGGGACATACCAAAGCTGCCTCTAAGCGAGGGAATGCTCTGGAAGGCCTGCATGCAATACTCTACGCCCAAAACTCGCATCAGTGGATGCAAAACCCTGCAACCCGTAGAATTTTTAAAATGTGTGGACAGATGACCATGTTGTCGCTCTGCACAAGTGCTCCGCCGAAGCTCCATGACATGTCGCCCAAGAAGAGTCAACAGCTCTGGTAGAGTGAGCTCTCAACGTTACCGGGACAGGACAAGATGTCCGAACATAAGCCAGCCTAATAGTGGAAGTGATCCAGCGAGCAAGAGACTGCTTGGAAGCCGGCCAACCCAGCTTCTGGGCATTATAAAGAATAAAAAGATCCTTAGTCTTACGGACAGTAGCCGTGCGGTCAACATAACATCGAAGAGCACGAACCACATCCAATAATAGTAACTCGTCACTTGAAGAGGGGGACGGACGGAAAGCCGAGACCACAATACTTGATTTAAGTTTAACCTTGATACTACCTTCGGAACAAACGAAAGTTTGGTGTAAGGTACCGCTCTATCCTCATGGAAAATTAGGAATGGAGGCGTGCAGCAGAGCGTTGCCAACTCTGAGACATTACTAGCTGACGAGATAGCCAAAAGGAATACCGTCTTCCAAGTGAGAAGCCGTAAATCAACCGAATTCAGATGGAACCCGGGTAAGTGCATTGAGCAATAAATTGAGGTCCCGAGGCTCTACCGGATGAACAAAAGGGGGCTGCACATGAAGCACCCCCAGCAAGAAGGTTTGAACATCCCTGAAGGCCGCTAGCCTGCGCTGAAAATAAATTGAGAGCACTGAGACCTAAACCTTAAGGGACCCCACATGGAGCCCCTTATCCAGATCGGCCTGCAGGAAGGCCAACAGTCGACATTGGCTAAACCTGGATGTGTAGAGATCTTGGGACTTGCACCAAAGAATGTATGCCTTCCAGACCCGATGATAGATGGCTGAGGAAGACATCTTCCTGGCCTTGATCAGGGTACCAATCACCTCCCGCGAAAAACCTCTGGCCCTAAGAATTAGGGTCTCAACAGCCACGCTGTCAAAGTTAGACGATCTAAAGAGTGGCAGAGAAGAGGTCCTTGAACGAGAAGATCTGGTCGCATTGACAGATGGAAGGGAGGTCCCGCCGCCAGTTCCAGAATGTCTGAAAACCATGCCCTGCGTGGCCAATGAGGGGCTAGCAGGATTGCCAGAACCCGCTCTCTTTTTAACTTCTTTAGCACCGGCGCAAGCATGGGTATCGCGGGGGAACAGGTACACCAGCCGGAAGTGCCATGGAACTGTCATGGCATCCATGAATCCTGCCTGAGGGTCTCGAGACTTTAAACAGTATAGAGGAACTTGATAGTTCAGCCTGGACGCCATGAGATCAATCTCTGGCCTGCCCCAGCGTTCCACTAGGAGAGTAAAGACCTGCTTGTTGAGGGACCATTCACCTGGGTGAATCCTCTGCCTGCTGAGGAAGTCGGCCTCCCAATTCTCCATGCCGGGAATGTAAATGGATGATAACTTGGGAACATGACGCTTCGCCCATTCCATGATCTTGGCCTTCTCCCGCATGGCCCCCACGCTGAGAGTTCCCCCCTGGTGATTTAGGTACGCCATGGCCATGGCATTGTTTGACTGAATCTGAAGAGGCTTTCCTGACAGAAACCTCTGTGCTTGCTTCAACGTCCTGTACACCGCTCTGAGTTCCAGGACATTGACTGGGAACATTCCTGGGGATACCAGAGACCCTGGAATCTCAGGGACCCTGTTACCCTGGCTCAACCCAACAGACATGCGTCTGTCGTAACCAAAGTCCATGACCAGGCTCGAAGAGGCTGACCTTTTTCCAGATTCTGTCTAGATAACCATCATGCCAGGGAAAGGCGAGTGGGTCTCGACAGGCAGATCATCTGCCTGTCTAGATGTATCTGGGAACCAGACCGTTTCTGAAGAATCTCCCATTGAAGAGGGCGAGAATTGAATTGCGCAAAAGGCACTGCCTCGAACACTGATACCATCGTTCCCAGGAGTTTCATGCAGCTGAAGAGAGAGACCTCTTTCTGCATCAGGAGGGTCTTGGTCCTGCGCAGCAGTGCGAGGACTTTGTTTTCCGGTAAATATATTCCCTGGGTCCTTGTGTCAAACATGAGTCCAAAGAAAAGTATCTGCTGTGGCGGAAAAATGATCCATCTGGTTTTGGTACCAGGAAGAGGCTGGAGTAAAACCCCTGACCTCTTTCCCGCTGAGGAGTGCCTCCTAAAGTGCCCTGCGCCTGAGGGGACAAAGGGAAATAGCTGTGGTGAAGAACCTCCGTTGTGGAAGCTGGACTAGGTCTATGACCTAGCCCCGGGACACAATTCCTTGTATCCAAATGTCTGTGGTGGATGCCCACCACTGGCTTTGGAAACGAAGAAGCCGTGCCCCCACCACAGCTTTCCCTGGGGAAAGTTTGTCACACTGCAGGCTTATCACCCGGTTTCGAGGCTCCTCGCCTAACAGCACCCCTACCTCTGCTATACGCTCGCCTAGGGGCGGAGGATTGACCTCTCGACAGGATGACAGGAAAACGTCCTTGTCGTGGTCTGTTTGAGCCGATGGGGAGAGTTGCTCTTCCCTCCAGTGGCTACCTGGATAACCTTTTCTAACTCTGACCCAAACAGAGTAACACCATCAAAGGGCAAGCCCTCTAAAGCTCGCTTTGAATCAGCGTCCACTGTCCAAGAGTGTAACAATAATGTACGACGAGCTAAGATAGTGAGGGCTGAGAATCTGGAATATACAGATACAGCATCCATGGCTGCCTGGCCCACATAATCAGAAGTCTCTTGGATATGCTCGACCAAAGTGAGAAGCTCTGCATGTGGGACATTGTCTTGAATACCCTTCACTAACTGTTCAGCCCATTGCTGTATAGCTTTGTTAGCCCAGGCAACCCCCATAGTGGGACTAAACATACTGCCTGCCGCAATATAAGCTGAGTGGAGGGCCTGGACGCACTTCTTATCCGTGGGATCCCTAAGTGAAACCCGCACCTGTGTGGTTATAGCCGAAGAGGAGAACAAACCCGCTACAGGTGTGTCAACCCTAGGGGAGGCCTCCCATTTAACAGTCCTCTGCCGGGAGAGGGTAAAGCAACTTAAATCTGTCTGGCATTATAAACTGCTTATTTGGCCTCTGCTAGGCGTTGAAAACCATCACCATCATCTGAGGAGATGTAGAAAGGAAGCCACTTGCACCTTTGTCTTTTTAAAACAAAGGGAGTCCTGATGGGGGCCGTGGGCTCCAGTTCTGCAAAGCCTAAAGTATGTCTGATACCTAAAATGAGGCTATACACATTATGGGCAGGGGCAGAATCTACAGAACGAAGTGTGTCATCCTCCTGCAGATCAATATCCAATTCACCTTCCTCTTCTGAGGAATGTTCTGAATCCTGATCCCGGCTTTGGGTTGCATCAGACATAATTATTTTGGCCCTGTGCGATACTGAAAGCAAACGTTCCTCTCCCTGAGCAGAATCGGACTGTGAGGTTGTGCCTGCGACAGCCTGAGAGTGTGTAGAAGTGTGAGAAACCGGAACCTCCTGTACCTCTGTGGACCGTAACATTACCTTAGTGAGTTCTGCCATGGCTGTTGTTAGTGACTTAACCCAGAGCGGTTCCTCCATGGCTGCTGCCCCTTACGGTGGACTGCGTCGCTCCTGGATTTCAGCTTCGCAAGCCGTGCAAAGAGCATCGTGGTTAAGCTGTCCAAGAGATAATTTGGCATTACATTTGGCACATGTATAATACAGCACAGACATACCAGAGGTTCCCTTATTTTTGGATGTCCCCTTCTCAGACATATTTTTAATCTATAGAAAAAAGTCACTTACAATATTAAAAAGAAATATAATTTTTTTTTTATTTTTATAAGTCTGAGAACTAGAGTCTGCACATAGCACAAAAGATCTTACCAAGTCTTTGTACTAAGTATTTCTATTGAGTATACACCAATCCCAAGACACTGAAACACAATACTCCTGATTGTTTAAAAGCCTTAAAAGACTGAAATCTGTTTCTATAGAGCACAATTATAAAAGTGATACAACAATACCAGTTGACGAGAAGCAGAGCAGGGAAACAGCCCGCAGCACGATGATATCCGTGTCCCAGTGTCCAAATATGGCCGCTTCTGTGCCAGGAAGAAGATAGTGGGTGGAGGGAAGTCCTTCCTCCAGTACCTCCCCAAAGATGGCCACCTCCTTAAACCGCCGATCAGCGCATGCTTTAGTATGGTTGTCAGCGTGCATTACAAGCACGCGTAAGAAATAATGTCCAGGCAGCTTGTGCAGTCAGCAATTGAATCACCTCCTAAGGCAGTGTTGGCTAACCTATGACACTCCAGGTGTTGTGAAACTAAAAGTCCCAGCATGCTCTGCCAATATATAGCAGCTTATTGCTGGAAGGGTATGCTGGGACTTGTAAACCAACACTGTCCTAAGGAGTGCGATCGTTACTCTGTCTCCCAGCTGTACGTAGTCTAGGGGAGCGGGGACTTGTGGGCACATCCACAGAGCGGGAGGGTTAGTGGGCGGAGTATCGCTGCAGCTTTTTTTGCCGCACGACTGTGTCTAGCTGTGGCCGAATACACGGACCTAAAGCCCTAATGGCAAACAAATCAAGAATGGCCCCATCTGTTCGTTTCTAGGGGAGACTACCTGCAAAGAGATGCCAGATAAGTGAGCCATTCTGCTGCTTACCTTCGCAGGGATCAAGAGTGAATAGAGCCGACAGGCTATTCACCCCTGTGTCTTAGGATCGATCCCCACGCTGTACCTGAAAGGGAAATTAAAATAAAAACATGTAACCCTAAACTAACACAAATATAGGCAGGAGCCTATACCTACGTGACATATCTCCTAGGCACTTAAAAAAAACCCTGAGGTATCTGCAGGAGAGGAGGAGCATAGTAGGGAAGGAATGTGTGAATTAAAACAAGTCTAAGTGCATAAACTCCTAGTCCCACCTACTATACCGAAATGTCTCGCAGTGTCCCCCCAATGGTAGGAAAGAGAAATCAACATTATTCAGGCTGTTAGGTGTCTCTTGCATAGCCCTGCTTTAGAAAATATATTATTTTGTCTTCCATAGGCACTGAAACAGCTGATGGAGCAAGAACGGGTGAAAGGCTTTTGCCAGGTGGTGGTGGCACAGAAGCAGAAAGAGGGTCTGTCCCATCTTATCCAGTCTTGTGGCCTTGGAGGAATGAGACACAATACTGTAATCATGGGCTGGCCAAGTGGCTGGAGGCAGAGTGATGACTCTCGGGCCTGGAAAACATTCATTAGTAAGAGCTAAATGTACTTTTCAGTTTAATACCTTTCTGTGACTTTACTTATTGGACAAAGTCGCCCTTGTAAACTTCAGCTTTCCTTTTCCAGCCACTGTTCGCGTCACCACAGCTGCTCGCCAGGCCCTGCTTGTGGCTAAGAATATATCCTTGTTCCCTGGATCTCGGGAGACTCTAGCAGAGGGTAACATAGATGTGTGGTGGGTTGTACATGATGGAGGTATGCTAATGCTGCTGCCTTTCCTTCTCAAACAGCACAAGGTAAGAATGGGACTGTATCATTCTCAATTCCATACACTTCTTTCTATGAAACCTCATTTCACACTCCTGAGCTTCAGTTGTAGATTTAACCCATCAGTTTCATTTAATGCTATAATTTTGCTTTTTACCTTATATAGTTGCAAATCTGCCTTTGCAGTCTTGTAAATGAGTTCTCTTTTTCTTGCCAGAGGAATCCCCACCCAATCCACCTGTGTGCTGTGTACCTAATAAATAGGCCCATTAGTTGTGTCACAGAAATTATTTGTAAAAATGTTTGATGATAGAATGTATACATGTAATTGAAAGCAAAAGACACCCATGTGTACTAGATAGTGGTTTTCCCTCTTGTAATCACCTCTCCTTGTGTGTATGCATATGGCATCTTGTCTAGGTGTGGAGGAAATGCAAGATGCGCATCTTCACAGTGGCCCAAATGGAAGATAACAGTATTCAGATGAAGAAAGATTTAGCCACCTTCCTCTACCATCTACGTATGGAGGCTGATGTAGAGGTAGTAGAGATGGTGAGTCTGCTGTTTCCCATAATTATTAATTTCTGCAAAGTTCTCTGATCTGATTTGATCCTTTGTCTTGTGCAGCATGACAGTGACATTTCTGCCTATACATATGAGCGCACGCTTATGATGGAGCAAAGATCACAGATGCTAAGGCAAATGCGCCTCTCAAAGACAGACAGAGAACGAGAGGTGAGGCTATTCTCAAGAGATGTCATGTCCTCAGCTACTGAAGGTTTCCAGGCCGGCTTAGCATAAAGTTTAAAATAAACCTCCTCCCATGTGTGGGTAGATATGGAGATAATAAAATTAAGATGAAATATGATACATTTAAGCTTGCAGCACCCACTAACTAACACTATATAAGGAGTATGAAATTATACTAAAGGGGATGTCTACCCTAAACATTTACATTTTTCTTCGGATAATCTGTAGTGCACAAAAGCTAAGAGTGGCTTAAAACTGAAGATACAACAGCCCATTTTCCAAAGTTGTTTTAAGCAAGCATATCCATAGTGAAAACTTGGCTGCCAAGCCCCTATCCTAGTGCTCTTCGTGCCAACCATGCTATTGCAAGACTGATTGAAAGAGATGGTAAATTATGTTGATTGTAATGGTGTACTGTACCTCCAGAGAATACCGAGCTTGTAATCTTGTCCACACAGGCCCAGCTAGTGAAGGACAGAAACTCCATGCTGCGTCTGACTAGTGTGGGCTCAGATGATGATGAGGAGACTGAGGCTGTGCCAGACAGAGTGCACATGACATGGACCAAAGATAAACACCATGCTGTACGTTTGGCCCAAAGCAAACCAATGCCCAGCTTCCAGGACTTACTCAGCATGCGCCCGTGAGACTTTAACTGAAAATCACATAGCACATTTAGTTCCATTTGCAGTTTTTTTTGCTAACTTTTGGTTTGCTCTCCAGGGATCAGTCAAATGTGCGACGCATGCATACAGCTGTGAAACTGAACGAGGTCATCGTCAATAAATCTCATGATGCTAAACTGGTTCTGTTAAATATGCCAGGACCCCCTCGCAACACACAGGGTGATGAAAACTGTATCCTTCTATAAAGACAAATGAATGAATCAATGATTATATATATATATTTATATTATTTTTTCAAAAGTATTCCTTTTAAGGTTAAATTCTTTGATAAAAAATACGGGGCATAAAAATGGGGCAATATCAAAGTATGAAATATATTCTGAAAACCAAGGCTGGCACATGACAATTGGTATTAATTCTATCGCCCACATGATATACTTAAGACAGGCACCATGGTTCCAAGTGTAGCTAAAACAACAAAAATCTTATACCGACACTAAACCCCAACAATTTTATTTAAAAATATCACTTAGGGTTTGGAAAGGCAAAACTACCTACAAAACGGCACTAACCACCACCCCAAGACCAGAAAAACCCCTAAATTTAAAGTGAAGCCAACTCTAACAACTATATTGTCATCTCATTGTGCAAATTTTTGATAAATAGCCTGCTATCCATTATAGTCATAGTCTACATCAATAGAGTCCAAACTTTCTCTGTTCGAGGCACCCTTAGGCTCTTCATAGTTTTTTTTCCAAGGCACTCCTAAGCCAAAATAATTACCAAGTACTCCCCTGCTATGCTTCCCACTGGCCCAGGCACCCCTGTGAAATTGCTACGGTGCACAGTTTGGGAACCACTAGTCTACAACTGACTGGGCCTCACCTAGATTTTACACTGCCACTAACATAAGTGAAAACAATGGTTTTTGTTTTATTTACCAAAACCATAATTACACGGATCATAGATCTATCAAGCAGGCCAATCAAAACCAGATATTAGTTTGTATAGCTAGAAAATCTATTTATCATTCTATCTGCACATGGGGGGGCAGCTTAGTTATTTGCGAAGATTGCTTTGTGACATACAGTATTTCTCAGTGACCCAACTTCAGCACAAACCAGCCATGTGTGTGCTCCAGTATAGTTTTCAGATTACTTTTTGTAACATTGGTGTAATGTGAATGCTTCCTTAACCAACATTTTCTAAAGATATGGAATTTCTAGAAGTCTTGACTGAGGGCCTGGAGCGTGTGTTGCTAGTAAGAGGTGGTGGAACAGAAGTCATTACCATTTATTCCTAACACGAGTACAAATCTGCACCACCATGCATTGCTCCAACTATAGCAGAGTACACCAAGAATGTGTATGTGGATCGAGATTGCTATGCTGAAAATCAAACCAAACTTTCATAGAAGTCATTCAGTGAAAGCAATGAGAGAAGTTAGGAAACGTCCTACCACTGTTAAATCTCTAAATACTGATCCATTTTAACCACTTCTAATGCCAAAAAAAGATAGTGGTAGCTTCTGTCATTTGAAAGCACTATGGCTACAAAAGGGAGAAACCGAACAGTGTTTTTTTTTTTTATGATGGACAGTGACCCCTCACCCAACTCTCTATGCAGCAGCAAGCATAAACCGCTTGTTATATATATCTGGAATCCGCCTCTTACAAGGGATATGTAAAACTGTTCCATCTCTTAGGAACAGTCTCTTTGTGGCGCATTGTTGGAAACAGAGGTTCAACTGAAGGGTACAATGCTTTACCACGCCTTAATCACTCCTAATGTGACTGGGAGCATGCAAATTTATACGACATTGGTGGATATGCATTTTACCCTGAATCTAAAATGGGGAACAAAATCTTGTGTACTTGTTTTATAGAAATGTTACATTACTGTAAAAAAAACACCTGAATTTGTGTTTTGGAAGCTTAGGCCTGGCCCTTGCATACAATTATTTTGTAAATGCAGAAGTATTACCTCTGATCCAAGAGCGCATAGTAAGAGAGCAGTGATCTCCAGCAACACTTTAGTTACAAGTCGCTAGCAGAGAAAAGATGATGAGAAACACAGTTCAATGTTTTTAGTTGTACTGTCCTTTTTTTTTTTAATTTTTCATGGGACAATTACCCAGATTTAATTTATTGGTTGATGCATCATTCCATGTGTTAAACCTTTCTGTAATTGTTGTTAGTGATGTTTAATATTGTATGGGGGTAAAAGCAGTTTCCCCTGATATTATAAGACTGCAGGATGCACCAGCTGCCTAGTTCTATGGACATATCTACAACAATTGTCACTGTGTGTGTTTTACCCATTTTTGTTTATTATGGGGAGGGGGGATTATAAACGAATAGACAACAAAATAAAGTGTTTTCTATAACCCTGCCTCTGAATTGTATTAGAACCGTTTCAATATTGTGAATATTCCATACAGCGATGGAAATATAATAAATTATTAAGAGTGGGGCAGAACAAATATACACAGATAGCCATAAATTTAGATGTCAGCTTCTGGATTTCACAAACTCCTTTACGATAAGACTATTGTGTGTGTCTTCTGTTCCATGATCATAACAAGAGGCCTCCACCGGTGTATTCGATTCTCTGCAAAAAAAACAAAACAAAGAGATTAGTACACAAATGTGTAATAACAGTTACTTCTTTGAGGTGGACTTAAATGCTGGTGATGTGCCGCCGGACATTACTGCAATGTCCAGCTCTGCACATTGTCAGCCAGTAAGGCACAGAGTCTCTGCTTATTTTCTCCTCGCATGTCTATGGGACTGTTCTAGAGACACATTGTGCCAAACTGAATTCCATTCTAAGAGTGGTGGGCCTTTAAATAAATGTGTTATCAAGTTGTTTAATCCTTTATTTGGCAAGCATTGAACATTTCAAGGAAAACATTTTTTTTGCAGCACTGTATTCATGCTCCATCTAGTGATCAATATTGGAACTAACTGACTACAGTAAACACACATTTAGATGATGCTAGAGAACACCTCTGCCAAGGAAAGGATAAAAATCATGCAAAATTCATGATGCTTGAGAGCAACATTGCCAAATAAAGTGGTAAAGCAGCAATCAAATGACTTTTTTTTTATTTAACCATTAATCACTGAGCAGTCTACAAGAATGCCAGAATTTTGTCTACTCTGTGTATTATAAAATCCCCCCATTCTTTTTCTCTCCTCTGCATGCAAGTTACATGCTGAGAGCTGTCTAACTGATTATAATATATATATATATATATATATATATATATATATATATATATATATATATATATATATATATATATATATATATATATATATATATATATATATATGTGTGTGTGTTTTCTCGCAACTTCCAGAGACATTTTGAAAAGGGGATGATTTGTAGACGGATCATCAACATTTATTTATATAGCGCCATCAGATTTCGTAGCGCTTTCCAATTGGGAACAACCAGTAATAAAACAATACTGGGTAATATACATACATACAGAGTGGTAAGCTTACAATCTATGTATACTTGTCCTCATACTATACCTAGCCAGTGAAGGCAGAAGAAACATACATGTTTGTAATTTCAGGTACCTTTTAGATACACTCCACTCGAAAGTATCTAACAAATGGTATACAATAGGTTTTTCATTTTACTTGCAAAATAGACCATGTGGGTCTATTACATTTAAAATTGTCCACAAAGGAGGACATATCCTTTAAGCCCAAAATTTAACAGGCAAGTCATTAACTTCCTACAGCTTTACAGAAAAGTACAGTAATTAAATCTACTATATAGGGATTTATGTATCTTGCCTAAGTAAATATCAGGAAAGGAGTATTTTTGAAATGTAAGAAACCGAGACCAATAGACCTCATTTCAGACTAGTCAAGAGGAAAGTTCTGGCTAGGCATGAATAATTTACTAAAATAGTGGTAGATGCCCGGAACTGGCTGCCATCAAATATGACCGAGACAAACTACAGTAAAGAACACATTAGAGATAAACACATGAGCATAGACAAGTCGTGAGCAAAATACACAGAGGTGAACATCCAAGTTCTCTTTCTTGGTAAAGTGAGAATCCCTATTACAACTAATAGGCATAAATAGGGCTGTATGTATAGACACATGCCTAAGTCAAGCCAGTTATAGGACACTGCACCAATAGTTGCAACGTGTTCTCTGTCAAAGATCTATTTTGTCTTGATGAAAAATATTGGAGGACTGGGTGCTTGGTAGAGGGGCATGAACATTTGACTAATTTAGAATGTATTCACTTACAGTGCAGCTCTAACTATACAATACACTGTGTATTAATAGATTTAAAAACACACTTTCCTGTATGCAAAGGAATATTTACACCCTTAGCTCCCCAGTTGTAGTTTAACTACAACTACCAGCATGTTCTATCAGATATTGTTTCATTACTCTCAGAGCATGCCAAATCTGTATTCATCCGATCCCTACTGAGACATAACCTGAACAGAGTTGTTAATCATTATAGTCGGTAAACCAAAGCAACAATTGCTCTCATCAGTAAGAAAAAAAGAGTTGAACCTGAGCACAACATAAATACACACAGAAGTGTTGCACCAATGATTTTCAGAGTTTGTAGGGTTGCAAACCATTTATTTAAAATCATTAACCTCCAATGTGTTGTAGTTGTTACCCCTACTTTCACTACTAGACACTTTGATAAAAGCTGGATAATGTGCTAGTGAACATGTTTTGCCTTACAAAATTGTCAGTAACAAGTATTTTCAAGGCTTAGGAACTCTGCACTAGACCCCAACCGGAAATCTCCTGCAATATATTGAACAAATGCTGAGAAACTGGGGTTAAATCTATTAGGTAACTCACACTACAACCAAAAGAGTTTTGCATAAATCTAGATTTATGGCTCCTTTATGAATGTCGACCTGTGCGCACAGAAAACAGAAAAAAAAGAAAAACACTGCGGGTATTATAACCAGAGACTATAATGAAAATTACAGTTCCAGGTCCCCAGAACACTGACACACATTTTACACAACGAGTATACAATCAGAGCTACAGAGAAAGACATTTTGGCAATCATCAACATGAGTGTTAGTTGTGATTGCATTTCGTCAAAGATTTTCATCAAGGATTGTTTAGAAAGAGGAGATCAGATGCATGCTTAAAACACACTTAATGTCTCTGGGACTGTTGCTTTAATAGAGATTTTAAAGTAGAATCGTAGACTCACCTCGGGCGGTTCAATGAAGGCCAGCCAATCAGAAGCATGAGTAGGCAAAAGTCCCATAGACTGACACTTGTAAACAGCCAATGCGAGACCCAAAAGGTTTCCAATCAGATAAACCAGCCCTTGCAGGAAACGTTGACCAGAGCTTTCCAGGAGCTTGAAGGCTTATAAAGAACAGAGTGAAACTGAGTAAAGCAATCCAAACTAACGAAGTATCAGCTGCAGTGCTCTATAACAATACAATCTATGCTACTGTTCCTATGTCACTGACAAATGGATTATATGAGGTTACACATTATTTTGTTACATTTGAACATACACGCACCTTGCAAAGTGACTAAAACAAATCAATACAGCATGGACAAAGCCTAAGCACATACCCCTATTGTTGGTCTTTAACATTGTCAAGCCTTATAAAACATTATTGTATGGAGAGAATGGTAGATACATAGCAAGATACACACATTCCTGACACCACACACTTCCACATTATTTGAAATGTCTACCTCACCCAAAAGGCTGAAGTAACACTTACTGGCTGGTGTAGCGAGCAGTGCTTGTATGGGTCGCCATGCCATCATACACACCATCATAATAGGAAAGATGGAGATTGTGTTCCCAGCCATATACATGATAAACAAGTTCATGGGGATCTGTTTCAGTGGTCCAAGAGCAATGTCCCAGCAACGCTGCACAGAAAATAGAATTGTCAGCTCACAGTAACAAGAAATAATGACTGGCTGTTGTCAGAAGCTGCACCATCTTACCTTCTCTACTAGAATGTGATCAGACTCTTGTACACTGGTGTCTGGAACCTGTTTGTCAGAATATCCTACTGGATACATACTGTCTTGTGGAGCACCCCTGTCACCTCGACTTCTGACAATGAGGAAAGAAGGAAGTGACAAACAACATAAAATAGTCTATATTTGTTTAATTGCAAAAAAAAACCCTTAATAATCCCAATGCCACAAGACAAAATGCAATCACTGAAGATATATACAAGCCAATGAATGTCTGTAATAAATGTCTTAATTTAGGGATATAAAACATTATTAAACTTCATTGAGAATAATATTTTCCATTAATTGTTGGTAAGGATCTTTACCTGCTTACTCCACTCCCAAACTCAATAGCCCACTTAAATCGGCGGCCGCTTTTTGCGACCAGATTTGCTGGAGTTGCCATTACTGTTTCCTGCAGAGAGAAAACAGACAGCTTTTGTCAAATGTACCATATTACTTTATATGAATCTTACCTTTTCTATGTCACAAATCAACTGACTACTGATTCCATAATAAGCAAAATCATAAAAATTCCAGTTAATTTTGAAGTAGAGTAGCTAGGAAGGATATCATGAAAGCTCAGAATAAAAAAAAAGTGACACACAAGATCAACAATAAAGTGATGGGCCTTAACAGAAAAAATACAAGGCATCAACTTCTAGATTGACTAATGAAGGATTTACTGGAAAAAAAAAACACTTAAGAATGAACCACAAGAAATGGAAGTGTTATGTTGTCATTTGTTTCTTACAATTCTCATTGACATTTGTATAACAGTGAGGTAAGGATAGTTCTTCGACAAGGATTATGCCACAGATTCTTAAATTGAACTGTTTTTAAACAGTATAAACAGTCAAGGAAGCCATTTGTGGAATGAACGTAGCAATTTAATGAACTAGGAACCAGTGATGCACTTCATGTCCAATGTTCATTAGGCACACACTCCCAAGGAATTTATAAGCTGCATGATCATTGAACCCCCAACTAGCAAATACTCTCCACCGCCGACTTCTTCAGTCCTATGATAACCCAGAGTTTGAATATAAACTGCTGCAAAATGATATTATGGCCAGAACAGGAAATTGTGTAGAAAATAATGTTAAAATAGTATTAATTTTATTAGCAGTACATAGTTTTGAAACAAAAATGCAAAACCCTTTTTTGTGCTGAGACACACAGGCTAATGAACCTTGCTTGGCATACAGCATAAATCACAACTGCACTTACGAACTGAAGCATACAAAAAGCTGTTTAAATAATCTCAAGCATTTTGCTTTGCCACCTATTAGAATTCTTATTCTATACACGGTTGGATTGCCCAATATGGTTTGTGCCCATACTGCAATAAGGTAATGGTCCCTCAACAAAACATAAGGGATGTCTTGTAATACGGAGACCAAAAAACCCTATATGTCTGTGATTGCACAAATATAAATACATGTATATCAATATTTAACATGAAAGCACTGGAAGCTCCTCTCCCAACCCTGCCAATTTACCGTCCGCCGCTTCCGCCAGCAGCGTTCCCAGCTGTCTGCTTTGAAAGACGATTGTCAGTGACATCATGGCGCTGGAAATCACGTGTCTTTTCCAGCACTAGAGGAAGGAAAGCACGTAATCGTTGTGTCCTCATTGCAGGAGACATTTTGCTGGTATCAAAAATCTATCTCCGTTAATGTAAATGATCGTCATCATGTGCGTGTTAACAAATACATATTATAAAATCAGTGATTTTTTTTCTTCTTAAATATATTTACATTCGAATTATTGCACAAGACAGCTGCATCTCAGACAAAAAAATTATTGTGCTGCTAATCATATTAAAAAATACCAGGGGTATTACCAGGGAGAAATCTTCAAAAAACAAAAACAAATTTGCGTTAACATATTAATTTAAAGTAGTTTCTATGGACATTTTATAATCTGAACATGGACAATACTTATAAATTTAGTCTAACCTGATGAAAGGTATGCATACCTTACAAAGGTCCTGATTTAGTAGAGAAAGTACAGATTCTGGTATGCTGTGCCAACTAATTTTGCTCTTCACTGCTTTGCCCAGCAGAGCAAGGGTAAGTAGTTGTTGCATGCACCTGTCACTGTTGAGCGGGGCAGTGCAAGGGTGTTTTCCTGGGTTGGGTTTAGTCTAGTGCTTCATCATAACTAGAGATGTTTACTCATACTTGCCAACATTTTTTTTTCTTTTTCCGGGAGATGCCGGCTGGGACGTGGGCGTGCAGGGGGGGGCTGCGAAATCGCGTCATTTTGGCCCCGCCCCCGTGACGGAATGACGCAAATCGCGTCATTTTACAGTGGGGGCGGGGCTAAACGCCGCGATTCCGGGTGAATCGCGGCGTTTAAACTAAATTTTTCCCCCTTCCTATCAGGGAGATTGCCACACTCGTCCGGGAGACTCTCGCAAAATGCGGGAGTCTCCCGGACAATCCGGGAGAGTTGGCAAGTATGTGTTTACTGACCCCCATGTTTTGGTGTTGGTTTTAGATCTGGATTAAGTTTGTGTTTTGGTTTTGGCAAAACCGCCCTTGCGTGTTATGGTTTTGGATCTGTATTTTTTTTTTAAAAAAAATAAATAGCTAAAATATGCTAAAATCACATAATTTTGCTCTTTTTTTGTTCTTACATTATTATTAACCTCAATAACACTAATTTCCAATCAGTTTTGAACACCTCATAGATCACAATATTATATTCATCCACTTTCGGACAAAGACTGCAGCGAGCTGACTGGATGCTAAGCGAAAGAGCAACAACACAAACACTGCAGTTCATAGCACATCTAGGAAACATTGGCACACAGCAGTGGCAGAAAAAAAAGAAAAGTGGTGCAAGATGGAAGTGTCCTTGGGCCCTCCCACCCACATTTATGTAAGATTTTGAAAAGGACATGTACAGTTTAACAAAGCTAGTGCTTCAGCGACAAGAAGTGCAACTTTTATAGCTGAAGTGCTTGGTTTGTTAGGGCCCACACAAAATAAGCTAAGAATGGACTTAAGGCACCAAAGCAGACAGTGCTGTTAATGAACTCTATTGTGGCAAGTCATGCACCAGTGGAAGCAGTTCTTGCCAGTGATAAGAAGGCCATTGTCATGCCTGGGTATAAGACCAAAAAATCCACCTCTTATGTGTGGAATTATTTTTAACCAAATCCTGAAAACAGTTGTCTAGCCATTTGTAGCATTGTAAAGCCACAGTCAGTAGAGGTAGGGACCTTAACCATCTAAAATCCTCACCCATGTTACGCCATTTGAAGTGAGTTCATGGAAAGCTATTGGGAAAATCAGAAACTTATTCTAAAAAAATAACAACAAGCAGTCCAGCATCAGCTACCTCCCTTCTCTCAGCTAGATCCCAGCACCTGCAATCTACACCCCCAACACCTTCATCATCAATATCCTCACAAGTGATCGGAGTTAGTCCTGCATCCAAGTTGCTAAGGCTATATGACTCCTCCCCTATCCAGGACTCCACAGAAGAATTCTTGAGTGTTAGGCCCACTGCTGCTGCTCCTGCTGCTGGGGGTGGATCTTCAACCCTGAAGCAGACAACTAGTAGTTTACAACAATTGACTATTACACAATCCTTTGCAAGAGGAAGCAAGTATGGCAGCTGTCACCCAGTAGCACAGCAGATCACAGGCGCCATGGCGACTATACCAGTATTAGATTTTTGTCCAATATCCATCATTAATGCAGCAGGAATAAGACAGTTAAATGAGGACCTGTGTCCCGTTACCAAATTCCATATGAACACCATTTTACTAGACAAGCAATTCCTCACCTGTACCAGGAGGTTACAAAAAAGAAAATAATTGGAATACAAAATGCCATTCTACCCACTTAACCACAGATATTGGGACAAGCTGAACTTGGAAAACCAAACATTATATGACTGTGACAGCCCACTGGGTTGGTAAATCGCCTTCAGCAGCAGGAACAGCAGCAGCATCTAACAATCTTTCAGAGGCAGGCTACTTTGTGTATCATCTGCTTCACTAAGAGGCATACCACTGACAATCTGTTTGAAAAAATTAATGGATGTCATTGCAACATGGCTTATCCTGCTTGCACTCTCCTGAGGATATGTGATTTCTGATAACACCACCAATATTGTTAGAGCATTACAGCAGGGGGAATTCCATCACATTCCCTGTTTTTTCTCATACAATAAATTTGGTGGTACATACATTTTTTAAAAATGACAGTGACATGCAGGAGATGCTGTCTGTGTCCCGAAATATTTCAGGTCCTTTTCGGAATTCTGCAACAGCATGTAGGAGAATGCAGCAGCTGCAAGAAGAATAGAATTTGAGGGGGAATGTACTTTAGTCCAGCGCAGTGGAGAATACTTTCCGTGTTGTGCAAGGTGCTGAAACCACTTGAAGTAGTCACCTGTGAAGTGAGTGCAGACACTGTTAGCTGAGTCAAGTGATTTCCCTAATTAGACTTTTTTAAAAGCAGCAAGAGAAATTGAACGAGGAAATGAAACAAAGCAATTTCACTAACTATGTTGGACTTGTAGATTAAGTACTTTATTCGCTTTGCCAGGATCCAAGAGTTGTCAACATCTTGAAATTGGATCACTACATTTTGGCAACTGTGCTTGATCCTAGGTTTAAGAGCTATGTCTTCTCTTTTTTTCCAACTGACCCAAATCTCAAGAGATGCAATGAGCTCTTGGTCAGCAAGCTGACAGCTCAAGTGGTACATGACACAACGACCTCTCCTCCTTCAGTTTCTCTGGCAACTGCTACTAGAAAAAAACTTAGCTTTCCCAAGACACCCAGTGGTGATGCAGATGAGTCAGAACAACATTTTGACATTTGGTCTGGTCTAAAGAATTACCCAAAAATCGTGACAGCTGTGCCGTAAAATGAACTACAAATTCCATGAGGAAGGCCATTACCAGCAAGTACCTCAAAGTACACAGACTTCTGTGATGGTGGATTACAGGGATGAATTAGTATTGTTTGAGGATGATGTACACACTGATGAGGGTGAATATGATGACAGTGTAGATTGTAGAGATCTAGCCGAGAGAAGGGAGCTAGCTGATGCTGGTATGCTTGGTAATATTTTGGGTAGAATGGCATGGTTGCAATTTTATATTTTTCTACAGTAAACTTTCACCTTTATTAGAGAGGTATTCCTTCTTTAAAAAGGTACAAGCTTTTTATTTACATTTTTGTTTCCCTTACTTAAAACTACTATGCACTTGAACATAAGCTTTAGCACATGAGGTAGAGGGATTAGTATCATCATGACTGAGACTGGAGAGTGACAAGGACACTGCCACCCCTCCTGTTTCTCTATGAGCTGTGGCACAGTAGAATGTCACTGGAGATTTTTAAGAACACTGACAGCCCTATTATTCCAATTTCTGTTTCAGCACTAAACACTGCCACCTCTCCTTGTCACGAGAGCCAGATAATGAGAATGGTCTTGATGTCTGCTCAAGTGATAGCTTACCGCCAGAGAGCTGCTGGAACTAATGAAGGAGAGGTATTCACCAGGGATTTTCGCAAGGGAATATGGTCTTAGCTGCTCTGAACCGTAGGTCGCAGTCCTCTAGGGGGTGCAGAGCAGATAATGCGCTGAATCACCTAATAGCTGTAAGGCAAAATAGGTATAGCAATGAGGAGATGAACTGCAGAGAGCAGAAGCACTGAGATCCACACAAATGTTTATAACTCTGGAACAGGAAAGATGATGAGCAATGCTCTGCAGTGAAGCCACAAGTCTTTACTGTGAAATAAGCTGCACAGGTAATGCTGAGAAGCGATGAGCTGCACAGGTAATGCTGAGAAGCGAAGAGTTGCACAGGTAATGCTGAGAAGCGATGAGCTGCACAGGTAATGCTGACATTCGATGAGCTGCACAGGTAATACTGAGAAGCGATGAGCTGCACAGGTAATACTGAGAAGCGATGAGCTGCACAGGTAATACTGAGAAGCGATGAGCTGCACAGGTAATACTGAGAAGCGATGAGCTGCATAGGTAATACTGAGAAGCGATGAGCTGCACAGGTAATGCTGAGAGGCGATGAGCTGCACAGGTAATACTGAGAAGCAATGAGCTGCACAGGTAATACTGAGAAGCAATGAGCTGCACAGGTAATGCTGAGAAGCGGTGAGCTGCACCGGTAATACTGAGAAGCGATGTGCTGCACAGGTAATGCTGAGAGGCGATGAGCTGCACAGGTAATGCTGAGGGGCGATGAGCTGCACAGGTAATGCTGAGAAGCGATGAGCTGCACCGGTAACGCTGGGAAGCGGTGAGCTGCACAGGTAATGCTGAGAAGCGATGTGCTGCACAGGTAATGCTGAGAGGCGATGAGCTGCACAGGTAATACTGAGAAGCGATGAGCTGCACCGGTAACGCTGGGAAGCGGTGAGCTGCACAGGTAATGCTGAGAAGCGATGAGCTGCACCGGTAATGCTGAGAAGCGATGAGCTGCACAGGTAATGCTGAGAAGCGATGAGCTGCACAGGTAATGCTGAGAAGCGATGAGCTGCACCGGTAATGCTGAGAGGCGATGAGCTGCACAGGTAATGCTGAGAGGCGATGAGCTGCACAGGTAATGCTGAGAAGCGATGAGCTGCACAGGTAATGCTGAGAGGCGATGAGCTGCACAGGTAATGCTGAGAAGCGATGAGCTGCACCGGTAAATGCTGAGAAGCGATGAGCTGCACAGGTAATGCTGAGAAGCGATGAGCTGCACAGGTAATGCTGAGAGGCGATGAGCTGCACAGGTAATGCTGAGAAGCGATGAGCTGCACCGGTAAATGCTGAGAAGCGATGAGCTGCACAGGTAATGCTGAGCAGCGATGAGCTGCACAGGTAATGCTGAGAAGCGATGAGCTGCACAGGTAATGCTGAGAAGAGATGAGCTGCACAGGTAATGCTGAGAAGAGATGAGCTGCACAGGTAATGCTGAGAAGTGATGAGCTGCACCGGTAAATGCTGAGAAGCGATGAGCTGCACAGGTAATGCTGAGAAGCGATGAGCTGCACAGGTAATGCTGAGAAGCGATGAGCTGCACAGGTAATGCTGAGAAGCGATGAGCTGCACAGGTAATGCTGAGAGGCGATGAGCTGCACAGGTAATGCTGAGAAGCGATGAGCTGCACAGGTAATGCTGAGAAGCGATGAGCTGCACAGGTAATGCTGAGAAGCGATGAGCTGCGAGTTGCACAGGTAATGCTGAGAAGCGATGAGCTGCACAGGTAATGCTGAGAAGAGATGAGCTGCACAGGTAATGCTGAGAAGCGATAAGCTGCACCGGTAAATGCTGAGAAGCGATGAGCTGCACAGGTAATGCTGAGAAGCGATGAGCTGCACAGGTAATGCTGAGAAGCGATGAGCTGCACAGGTAATGCTGAGAAGCGATGAGCTGCACAGGTAATGCTGAGAAGCGATGAGCTGCACCGGTAATGCTGAGAAGCGATGAGCTGCACAGGTAATGCTGAGAAGCGATGAGCTGCACAGGTAATGCTGAGAAGCGATGAGCTGCACCGGTAATGCTGAGAGGCGATGAGCTGCACAGGTAATGCTGAGAGGCGATGAGCTGCACAGGTAATGCTGAGAAGCGATGAGCTGCACAGGTAATGCTGAGAAGCGATGAGCTGCACCGGTAAATGCTGAGAAGCGATGAGCTGCACAGGTAATGCTGAGAAGAGATGAGCTGCACAGGTAATGCTGAGAAGCGATAAGCTGCACCGGTAAATGCTGAGAAGCGATGAGCTGCACAGGTAATGCTGAGAAGCGATGAGCTGCACAGGTAATGCTGAGAAGCGATGAGCTGCACAGGTAATGCTGAGAAGCGATGAGCTGCACAGGTAATGCTGAGAAGCGATGAGCTGCACCGGTAATGCTGAGAAGCGATGAGCTGCACAGGTAATGCTGAGAAGCGATGAGCTGCACAGGTAATGCTGAGAAGCGATGAGCTGCACCGGTAATGCTGAGAGGCGATGAGCTGCACAGGTAATGCTGAGAGGCGATGAGCTGCACAGGTAATGCTGAGAAGCGATGAGCTGCACAGGTAATGCTGAGAAGCGATGAGCTGCACCGGTAAATGCTGAGAAGCGATGAGCTGCACAGGTAATGCTGAGAAGCGATGAGCTGCACAGGTAATGCTGAGAAGAGATGAGCTGCACAGGTAATGCTGAGAAGCGATGAGCTGCACCGGTAAATGCTGAGAAGCGATGAGCTGCACGGGTAATGCTGAGCAGCGATGAGCTGCACAGGTAATGCTGAGAAGCGATGAGCTGCACAGGTAATGCTGAGAAGCGATGAGCTGCACAGGTAATGCTGAGAAGAGATGAGCTGCACAGGTAATGCTGAGAAGAGATGAGCTGCACAGGTAATGCTGAGAAGTGATGAGCTGCACTGGTAAATGCTGAGAAGCGATGAGCTGCACAGGTAATGCTGAGAAGCGATGAGCTGCACAGGTAATGCTGAGAAGCGATGAGCTGCACAGGTAATGCTGAGAAGCGATGAGCTGCACAGGTAATGCTGAGAGGCGATGAGCTGCACAGGTAATGCTGAGAAGCGATGAGCTGCACAGGTAATGCTGAGAAGCGATGAGCTGCACAGGTAATGCTGAGCAGCGATGAGCTGCACAGGTAATGCTGAGAAGCGATGAGCTGCACAGGTAATGCTGAGAAGAGATGAGCTGCACAGGTAATGCTGAGAAGAGATGAGCTGCACAGGTAATGCTGAGAAGTGATGAGCTGCACCGGTAAATGCTGAGAAGCGATGAGCTGCACAGGTAATGCTGAGAAGCGATGAGCTGCACAGGTAATGCTGAGAAGCGATGAGCTGCACAGGTAATGCTGAGAAGCGATGAGCTGCACAGGTAATGCTGAGAGGCGATGAGCTGCACAGGTAATGCTGAGAAGCGATGAGCTGCACAGGTAATGCTGAGAAGCGATGAGCTGCACAGGTAATGCTGAGAAGCGATGAGCTGCGAGTTGCACAGGTAATGCTGAGAAGCGATGAGCTGCACAGGTAATGCTGAGAAGAGATGAGCTGCACAGGTAATGCTGAGAAGCGATAAGCTGCACCGGTAAATGCTGAGAAGCGATGAGCTGCACAGGTAATGCTGAGAAGCGATGAGCTGCACAGGTAATGCTGAGAAGCGATGAGCTGCACAGGTAATGCTGAGAAGCGATGAGCTGCACAGGTAATGCTGAGAAGCGATGAGCTGCACCGGTAATGCTGAGAAGCGATGAGCTGCACAGGTAATGCTGAGAAGCGATGAGCTGCACAGGTAATGCTGAGAAGCGATGAGCTGCACCGGTAATGCTGAGAGGCGATGAGCTGCACAGGTAATGCTGAGAGGCGATGAGCTGCACAGGTAATGCTGAGAAGCGATGAGCTGCACAGGTAATGCTGAGAAGCGATGAGCTGCACCGGTAAATGCTGAGAAGCGATGAGCTGCACAGGTAATGCTGAGAAGCGATGAGCTGCACAGGTAATGCTGAGAAGAGATGAGCTGCACAGGTAATGCTGAGAAGCGATGAGCTGCACCGGTAAATGCTGAGAAGCGATGAGCTGCACGGGTAATGCTGAGCAGCGATGAGCTGCACAGGTAATGCTGAGAAGCGATGAGCTGCACAGGTAATGCTGAGAAGCGATGAGCTGCACAGGTAATGCTGAGAAGAGATGAGCTGCACAGGTAATGCTGAGAAGAGATGAGCTGCACAGGTAATGCTGAGAAGTGATGAGCTGCACTGGTAAATGCTGAGAAGCGATGAGCTGCACAGGTAATGCTGAGAAGCGATGAGCTGCACAGGTAATGCTGAGAAGCGATGAGCTGCACAGGTAATGCTGAGAAGCGATGAGCTGCACAGGTAATGCTGAGAGGCGATGAGCTGCACAGGTAATGCTGAGAAGCGATGAGCTGCACAGGTAATGCTGAGAAGCGATGAGCTGCACAGGTAATGCTGAGAAGCGATGAGCTGCGAGTTGCACAGGTAATGCTGAGAAGCGGTGAGCTGCACAGGTAATGCTGAGAAGCGATGAGCTGCACAGGTAATGCTGAGAAGTGATGAGCTGCACAGGTAATGCTGAGAAGAGATGAGCTGCACAGGTAATGCTGAGAAGCGATAAGCTGCACCGGTAAATGCTGAGAAGCGATGAGCTGCACAGGTAATGCTGAGAAGCGATGAGCTGCACAGGTAATGCTGAGAAGCGATGAGCTGCACAGGTAATGCTGAGAAGCGATGAGCTGCACCGGTAAATGCTGAGAAGCGATGTGCTGCACAGGTAATGCTGAGAAGCGATGATCTGCACAGGTGATGCTGAGAAGCAATGAGCTGCACAGGTAATGCTGAGAAGCGATGAGCTGCACAGGTAATGCTGAATAGCGATGAGCTGCACAGGTAATGCTGAGAGGCGATGAGCTGCACAGGTAATGCTGAGAAGCGATGAGCTGCACAGGTAATGCTGAGAAGCGATGGGCTGCACAGGTAATGCTGAGAAGCGATGAGCTGCACAGGTAATGCTGAGAAGCGATGAGCTGCACAGTAAATGCTGAGAAGCGATGAGCTGCACAGTAAATGCTGAGAAGCGATGAGCTGCACAGGTAATGCTGAGAAGCGATGAGCTGCACAGGTAATACTGAGAAGCGATGAGCTGCACAGGTAATGCTGAGAAGCGATGAGCTGCACAGTAAATGCTGAGAAGCGATGAGCTGCATAAGTAATACTGAGAAGCGGTGAGCTGCACAGGTAATGCTAAGATGCAGTGAGCTGCACAATCCACGATGTCAGGAACAACAGAAGTATATGAACAGGAGTCAGAGTAGATGCTTCCTATCAGGTAGGAAAACCTGATGATCTGACACCCATTAAACGGAGGAGGGCCCTTATAAAGGGAACTGGCAGAAGATGATCCAATCACTGCGGAGCAGAGGTTTTAAAGGTTCCCGGGGTAGCGCATGCACAGACCAATAGGCAAGATGGCGACTGATGATAGAGGATCGCCAGGCTGAACAGCAGATAGCGGTAACCAAGGAAAACCAATGAACACAATGAACAACAAGGAACTAAACTGGTGAGATGCGTGATACTCCTATTTCTGGGTGAGCTATGGCACAGTACAATGTGACTGCAGATTTTGAAGAATACTGCCAGCCCTATTATTTGTATTTCAGCAATGACATTAGCAATGGACCTCTCCTGTTTGTGTGTGAGCTATATAACACAGTACAATGTGACTGCAGATTTAAAACAAGACTGCCAGCCCTATTATTTCTATTTCAGCAATGACAATTAGCAATGGAGCCCTCCTGTTTGTGTGTGAGCTATAACTCAGTAGAATGTCACTGGAGACTTTGAAGAACACTACTACCCCTCCTCTTTCTTTTCTAGCTATGACACTGCCTAACTGCACTAGAGACTGCCAAGAACCGTGCTACCCCTTCTGTGTCTCTCTATGAAATGGAGCTTGATCGCCGTGGAGGGCGGTACTTATAGAATCTGAAACTCGTGAGATCCGACGACATAATGATGACGTTTTGCCTAGTTTTCAATTCCGAGGGTGCGCGAAAGTGCCGAGCCAGCTCGGCTCGGTGCTCGGATCTGCTAAGTTCGGGTGGGCTCAGTTCTCCGAGAACAGAGCCTGAGCATCTCTAATCATAACACCTCCACATCACCTTGTGACATGCAATCATACCACCACCACCAGGAGACAGCTATGCACACATAACAATTCCAAAATTTGGAATGTTGTGAGGTATGTGTTTGAGAGCAGTATTCTGTTTAATTAAAATTCAGCTTTATATTAAGTAGTCCCTTTTTTTTATTACAAAAATGGACTGTCCACAGAAGCCACTAAGAGGTCTATTTATTAACCATTAAAGAGGTTTTAATCACAGTAAATCACCCAAAAACTGCAGTTTTAAGGGGATTACAACATTTTAAACTAACAGTCCCAGTCTCTTTAATTTACAATTGCAAATGCAGTACCCATTGGTGTCTGTGGCTTGACACTGACAGCTATCGCCATCTGAAGATGGATTTAGCTGTTCTATCCTATGGTGAGAGCATAGCTGGAGAGAAAATTACGGATCCCTCCATGGCAGGTTTCGTGCTCCTCTCCTACACAAATTGTGCAGGGTCATAAGTTCCTGTACAACAGATAATTAGCCGGGACAGGCTTCTATTGGAGCCACTGTCCCTGCTAATCAATTTTAATAAATTGCTACATTCATTTATATGTTATCATTGCAATAAGAAATGATAATTAACATGAGCAATATGTGATGTGACTTGCACATTGTCATATTTCTAAAACCGGCGAAGAGGTAACCTTTAAACAGGTACTTAACCGTTATTGTCTGTTTGGTGGAAATTATGTTTGTTTCATTTGCTACAAGACCAATTTCTCAAAGCAGCAAAAAAGAGGATTCACAGTAAAAACTAATGCATATCGGAGTCCCCAAAAACAGATTCTAGTACTCCAATTTGGGAGGAGAAAAAAATATGAGATATTGAGCTTGGCAAAGAGTGATGCTGTACAAAACACTCAATGACCAGCATATGTCCAGTGCACAATACAGATTCTTATTTGAGGTCATTATTCAATATAGAGTCCTATCTGATGACTAGCATACTGAACCAATTCTGGTGTCGAATATACAGTATATAATATCATACCCAACAGTATGGAGAAGCCAAATAATATACTAAGTAATGTCAGGATTATGCCCTGATACAGTATTATATGCCTATTAGTGCACAGTTCCCCTAATGTGCCAGTAGATCTCCCCTCTCCTGTTCTGACACTGCTCCCTCACGTGTTTTGATTTTGGATCCCGTTTTTTTTCTAAAATCCCAATTTTTTTGGGCTAAAATCACATAATTTGGCTCTTTTTATCCCTACATTATTATTAACCTCAATAACATTAATTTCCAATCATTTCCAGACAATTTTTGGCAAGTGACAAGAACACTGCTACCTCTCCTGTTTCTGTATGAGCAATAGCACTGAGAAATGGCACTGCAGAGTGACAAGAACACTGCTACCCCTGTTTCTGTGTGGGCAATAGCACTGAGAAATGTCACTGGAGAGTGACAAGAACACTGCTACCCCTGTTTCTGTGTGAGCAATAGTGCTGGATATCCTGGCGAGGGAGGTACTTATAGAATCCAAAACCCGCGAGATCCGACAACGCAACAATGACGTTTTGCCTCAATTCAGATCTGAGGACTCGCGAAAGTAACGAGCCGGCTCGTGAGCCTACTCGGATCCCATAAGTTCGGGTGGGCTCATTTTTTCGGAAAACCGAGCCTGAGCATCTCTACTCAGGAGTACACAGCTCCCATGGTGTGCTCAGGAGTACAGAGCTTCCTTTTTGTGATAAGTAGAAAACAGAATAATTTATTCCCACAGGAGAAAAAGGCCAATCACAGTGCATGGTATCAGGAACTTAAAGTGGCCCTTGAAAAAGTTTTGGAAGTGGTGTCATGTGGCTGGGACCAAATCAACGTCAGCAACACAAAAGGTGGGATTATCACACAGTTATCCATAGCCTCATCAGGTTATTTAATTTGTTGCCGAGATTGGCATTATAAAAACCACTAAATTACCACATCTCCCAGTATTCCATAACAATTTCTAGAGATACATTGTTGCATGACAGGTGTGGTGCTCTGTGGGAATACTGTATACCTAGCAATATATAATATTTACAGTAATAATGCCCAGGAAGATATAATCCAGTAATAGTACTCAGCAAAATAATTAGTAATAATTCCCAACAAAATGTACTTTGCCCAGTGTAATATCACATTGATTTGATGAGGAGTATTGGCCAGTATGCATGTAATATGCAGTAATAATACCCAGTAGGGGGATAATATGTAATAATATATATCACTTAAAATGCACAGCAGGATGTGATATATACAATATAATGTAATATACCTGAAATAATGCCCACTAGATTGTAATATGTCATTATAAATTCTAAATAGAATATATCATACCACTAAAGATGCCTAGTACAAAATAATATGCCAGTAATAATGTCCAGTAGAGTCTAGTATGTTAGTATTAGTGAGCCAAGTTAGTATGTAAAATGTAGTGTGGCAGCCCTTTCTCAAGGCAAGAGTCTGTCCTTGGTTAAAAATGTCCACTGCTCCCCTTACATCCCCAAACCCCTTCCCCACCCCACCGATGCACTGTCTATCTTGTTTTTTCTTCTAACTCTAAATGAAGCCCTATATTGGTAACTATTTTACTCTACAGATAGCTAGATAAAAATAAATATATAATATTCATTTGCTCTTGAACTATAGTTCAAAAGAGAGTTCGTCATGCCATTTACAGTGGGTCACCATGATTCTCTTTTTGCAAATTAAACCATGAGCACTGAGCCAGGTTTATAGATGTATACAGAACAATAGCCATGTTTTATCATTCACATTTGTAGACATAAAGGACCAGTAGTCTTATGAATGAACTCACAACAACAAACAACCACCAATTTCTGTTTATCAGAGATGATTTTAGTAAAGAGATTTTTCAAGTGCTGCAATCTGGAATTGCTCTCAATCCAGAACTCAGTACAGTGATCGGCTATAACATAATGTTTTAAATAAAATGTATGAATGAAGTCTTAGAATTTAGCTTACTGACACCGAATGTGGATTTTCCTGATATTTTATTGCATAGGTGTTATTCCTTCAACAAGGAAAGATTTTACGACTTGCGTGTGCTTGCTGTGGTGTGGAATCTGGTGGGCAGGGATTCCGACGCTGAATAGCAGCCAGACGATAACTAAGGCTGGTGGGTTAGTGTCTGGAAGCCGCGGAAAATGTAATGATGTTACGGTCACTGAGGCAACTATCAATCAGGATTGAAGCAGACCTTCCCAAGGTGCGGAGTCTAACGGACCCCCCGGTCTTCTCCAAGAACTACTGCAAGGCATGATGAATTTTGCTCCCAGGAGCCCAGAGGAGAAGAGCCAGTTCCTTGACACAGGTAGTATAAACACAGGTAGATACAGGAGGTGAGGTCAATATAACAATCTGGGTTGGATACACACTAAGGCTAGCTGTACAAAGAATTAGAGATGAGCGCACTCGGATTTCCTGAATCCGAGCCCACCCGAACGTTGCCGATCCGAGTCGGATCCGAGACAGATCCGGGTATTGGCGCCAAATGAAAACTTGAAAGCGAGGCTCCGAGTCATAATCCCATTGTCGGATCTCGCGATACTCGGAACCTATAAATTCCTCGCTAGTCGCCGCCATCTTCACTCGGGCATTGATCAGGGAGAGGGAGGGTGTGTTAGGTGGTCCTCTGTTCTGGTAGATCTCGTGCTGTGCTGTTTAGTTCTGTGCTGTGCTGTGCTGTGTTCTGTTCTGCTGTATCAGTCCAGTGGTGCTGTGTGCTGTGCTCTGTCAATTTTGAGTTCAGTGGTGCTGCTGGGTCCTGTGTGCTGTGTCCTGTTCAGTCCAGTGGTCCTGTGTCCCGTGCTCTGTGCTTCTAAGGGCATAGTTATTTCCCCAATATTCCCAAGTGTTTAAAAAATTAAAAAAAAGTTAATAAAAAAAATATTCAAAAAACGAATTAAAAAAAATTTGAATTACAACAAAATTTGCCAAACCAATCCTGCAGTATAAGCCCATTGGTACTGCAATATTACCAAGTTCACACATTCAGCAGTAAAAGTCCAGTGGTACTGCTGCAATATTTCAAAGTTCACACATTCTGCAGTATCAGTCCAGTGGTGCTGTGTGCTGTGCTCTGTCAATTTTGAGTTCAGTGGTGCTGCTGGGTCCTGTGTGCTGTGTCCTGTTCAGTCCAGTGGTCCTGTGTCCCGTGCTCTGTGCTTCTAAGGGCATAGTTATTTCCCCAATATTCCCAAGTGTTTAAAAAATTAAAAAAAAGTTAATAAAAAAAATATTCAAAAAACGAATTAAAAAAAATTTGAATTACAACAAAATTTGCCAAACCAATCCTGCAGTATAAGCCCATTGGTACTGCAATATTACCAAGTTCACACATTCAGCAGTAAAAGTCCAGTGGTACTGCTGCAATATTTCAAAGTTCACACATTCTGCAGTATCAGTCCAGTGGTGCTGTGTGCTGTGCTCTGTCAATTTTGAGTTCAGTGGTGCTGCTGGGTCCTGTGCTGTGTCCTGTTCAGTCCAGTGGTCCTGTGTCCTGTGCTCTGTACTTCTAAGGGCATAGTTATTTACCCAATATTCCCAATTGTTTAATTTTTTTTAAAAAAGTTAATAAAAAAAATATTCAAAAAACTAATTAAAAAAAAATTGAATTACAACAAAATTTGCCAAACCAATCCTGCAGTATAAGCCCATTGGTACTGCAATATTACCAAGTTCACACATTCAGCAGTAAAAGTCCAGTGGTACTGCTGCAATATTTCAAAGTTCACACATTCTGCAGTATCAGTCCAGTGGTGCTGTGTGCTGTGCTCTGTCAATTTTGAGTTCAGTGGTGCTGCTGGGTCCTGTGCTGTGTCCTGTTCAGTCCAGTGGTCCTCTGTCCTGTGCTCTGTGCTTCTAAGGGCATAGTTATTTCCCCAATATTCCCAAGTGTTTAAAATTTTTTAAAAAAGTTATAAAAAAAAATACAAAAAAATAATTTTAAAAAAATTTAATTACAACAAAATTTGCAAAACCTATCCTGCAGTATAAGCCCATTGGTACTGCAATATTACCAAGTTCACACATTCTGCAGTATCTTGTGCTACATATAATGGAGAGCAAAAATTTGGAGGATAAAGTAGGGAAAGATCAAGACCCACTTCCTCCTAATGCTGAAGCTGCTGCCACTAGTCATGACATAGACGATGAAATGCCATCAACGTCGTCTTCCAAGCCCGATGCCAAATCTCCTAGTACAGGGCATGTAAAATCCAAAAAGCCCAAGTTCTCAAAAAAAAGCAAAAAGAGAAACTTAAATTCATCTGAGGAGAAACGTAAAGTTGGCAATATGCCATTTACGACACGTAGTGGCAAGGAACGGCTTAGGCCCTGGCCCGTGTTCATGACTAGTGGTCCATCTTCACCCAAGGATCTTAGCCCTCCTCCTCCTCCCCCCCCCTACAAAAAATTTAAGAGAGTTATGCTGTCAGCAACAAAACAGCAAACAACTCTGCCTTCTAAAGAGAAATTATCACAAATCCCCAAGGCGAGTCCAAGGGTGTTGGTGGTTGTCAAGCCTGACCTTCCCATCACTGTACGGGAAGAGGTGGCTCGGAAGGAGGCTATTGATGATGTAGCTGGCGCTGTGGAGGAACTTGATGATGAGGATGGTGATGTGGTTATTGTAAATGAGGCACCAGGGGGGGAAACAGCTGATGTCCATGGGATGAAAAAGCCCATCGTCATGCCTGGTCAGAAGACCAAAAAATGCACCTCTTCAGTCTGGAGTTATTTTTATCCAAATCCGGACAACCAATGTATGGCCATATGTAGCTTATGTAAAGCTCAAATAAGCAGGGGTAAGGATCTTGCCCACCTAGGGACATCCTCCCTTATACGTCACCTGAATAACCTTCATAGTTCAGTGGTTAGTTCAGGAACTGGGGCTAGGACCGTCATCGGTACAGGGACACCTAAATCCCGTGGTCCAGTTGGATACACACCAGCAACACCCTTCTCGTCAACTTCCTCCACGATCTCCATCAGATTGAGTCCTGCAGCCCAAGTCAGCAGCCAGACTGAGTCCTCTCCAATACGGGATTCATCCGAGGAATCCTGCAGCGGTACGCCTACTACTGCCACTGCTGCTGTTGCTGCTGTTAGTCGGTCATCTTCCCAGAGGGGAAGTCGTAAAACCGCTAAGTCTTTCACAAAACAATTGACCATCCAACAGTCGTTTGCCATGACCACAACATACGATAGTAGTCACCCTATTGCAAAGCGTATAACTGCGGCTGTAACTGCAATGTTGGTGTTAGACGTGCGCCCGGTGTCCGCCATCAGTGGAGTGGGATTTAGAGGGTTGATGAAAGTATTGTGTTCCCGGTACCAAATCCCGTCGAGATTCCACTTCACTAGGCAGGCGATACCAAAAATGTACAGAGAAGTACAATCAAGTGTCCTCAGTGCTCTGAAAAATGCGGTTGTACCCACTGTCTACTTAACCACGGACATGTGGACAAGTGGTTCTGGGCAAACAAAGGACTATATGACTGTGACAGCCCACTGGGTAGATGCATCGCCTTCCGCAGCAACAGCAACAGCTGCATCAGTAGCAGCATCTACAAAATGGCTGCTCGTGCAAAGGCAGGCAACATTGTGTATTACAGGCTTTAATAAGAGGCACAACGCTGACAACATATTAGAGAAACTGAGGGAAATTATCTCCCAGTGGCTTACCCCACTTAGACTCTCATGGTGATTTGTGGTGTCAGACAATGCCAGTAACATTGTGCGGGCATTAAATATGAGCAATTTCCAGCACGTCCCATGTTTTGCACACACCATTAATTTGGTGGTGCAGCATTACCTCAAGAGTGACAGGGGTGTGCAGGAGATGCTTGCGGTGGCACGCAAAATTGCTGGACACTTTTGGCATTCAGCCAGTGCCTACCGCAGACTAGAGGCACATCAAAAAAGCATGAACCTGCCCTGCCATTACCTCAAACAAGAGGTTGTGACACGCTGGAACTCCACCCTCTATATGCTGCAGAGGATGGAGGAGCAGCAAAAGGCCATTCAGGCCTACACAGCCACCTACGACATAGGCAAAGGAGTGGGGATGCGCCTGAGTCAAGCGCAGTGGAGACTGATTTCCGTGTTGTGCAAGGTTCTCCAGCCGTTTGAACTTGCCACACGAGAAGTCAGTTCCGACACTGCCAGCTTGAGTCAGGTCATTCCCCTGATCAGGCTGTTGCAGAAGCAGCTGGAGAAAGTGAGGGAGGAGCTGGTAAAGCATTGCGATCCAACAAAGCATGTAGCTTTTGTGGATGAAGCCCTTCGTACGCTTTGCCAGGATCCGAGGGTGGTCACTCTTTTAAAGTCAGAGGAATACATTCTGGCCACCGTGCTCGATCCTCGGTTTAAAGCGTATGTTGTGTCTCTGTTTCCGGCGGACTCAAGTCTACAGCGGTGCAAAGACCTTCTGGTCAGGAGATTGTCCTCTGAAGAGGACCGTGACATGCCAACAGCTCCACCCTCATTTTCTTCCACATCTATGGCTGCGAGGAAAAAGCTCAGTTTTCCTAAAAGAGCCGCTGGCGGGGATGCTGATAACATCTGGTCCGGACTGAAGGACCTGCCAACCATTGCAGACATGTCTACTGTCGCTGCATTGGATGCTGTCACAATTGAAAAAATGGTGGAGGATTATTTTGCTGACACCATCCAAATAGACATGTCAGACAGTCCATATTGCTACTGGCAGGGAAAAAAAGGCAGTTTGGAAGCCCCTGTACAAACTGGCTCTATTTTACCTGAGTTGTCACCCCTCCAGTGTGTACTCGGAAAGAGTTTTTAGTGCAGCGGGGAACCTGGTCAGTGAGCGGAGAAGGAGGTTGCTTCCTCACAACGTTGAAAAAATGATGTTTATAAAAATGAATAATCAATTCCTCAATGAAGTACAGCACTGCCCTCCAGATAGTACAGAGGGACCTGTGGTTGTGGAGTCCAGCGGGGACGAATTGATAATGTGTGAGGAGGAGGAAGTACACACTGTAGGGGGAGAGGAATCAGAGGTTGAGGATGAGGACGACATCTTTCCTCAGTAGAGCCTGTTTAGTTTGTACAGGGAGAGATGAATTGTTTTTTTGGTGTGGGGGCCCAAACAAACCAATCATTTCAGCCACAGTTGTTTGGTAGGCCCTGTCGCTGAAATGATTGGTTTGTTAAAGTGTGCATGTCCTATTTCAACAACATAAGGGTGAGTGGGAGGGCCCAAGGACAATTCCATCTTGCAACAATTTTTTTGGCATTATGTGACCATTCAACAGTCGTTTGCCATGTTCAAAAAGTAAAAGAAAATGTCAACAAATTCAAAAAATTTAATCAAAAGTTAAATGCCCTGTCATTATTTAAAACAAGAGGGTTTGACGTACTAGAATTATTGTAGTGTTAATATGTTATATACACTACACTTGGAACTTGGAGGAGGTATTGTGGCCCCGGTAACAAATTTAGTACCGGGGCCACCCCACTACACAGTCCAGAATTTTTTTTGGGGAAATTCAGAGCCGTGGAGGGTTTTTTATTAATTATATTGTGGTGACCACTCCTCTACGCAGTCCAGGTACATTTTTTGGTGCGATTAAGACCAGTTGATGGTTTTCTTATTATATTGTGGTGACCCACTCCTCTACGCAGTCCAGATACATTTATTGGTGCGAATCATACAAGTTCAGGGTTTTTAAATTATATTGTGGTGACCCACTCCTCTACGCAGTCCAGATACATATACTGGTGCGAATCATACAAGTTCAGGGTTTTTAAATTATATTGTGGTGACCCACTCCTCTATGCAGTCCAGGTACATTTTTTGGTGCGATTAAGACCAGTTGATGGTTTTCTTATTATATTGTGGTGACCACTCCTCTACGCAGTCCAGATACATTTATTGGTGCGAATCCTACAAGATCAAGGTTTTTAAATTATATTGTGGTGACCACTCCTCTACGCAGTCCAGATACATTTATTGATGCAAATCATACAAGTTTAGGGTTTTTAAATTATATTGTGGTGACCCACTCCTCTACGCAGTCCAGGTACATTTATTGGTGCGATTAAGACCAGTTGATGGTTGTCTTATTATATTGTGGTGACCACTCCTCTACGCAGTCCAGGTACATTTATTGGTGCGATTAAGACCAGTTGATGGTTTTCTTATTATATTGTGGGGACCACTCCACTACGCAGTCCAGAAAGATACCTCGTTGCAACGTTTTGGACTAATAACCATATTGTGAGGGATTCAGAATACACTGTAAATTAGTGGAAATGATTGTTAATGAATGTTATTGAGGTTAATAATAGCGTAGGAGTGAAAATAAGCCCAAAAACTTGATTTTTGAACTTTTTATGCTTTTTTCAAAAAAAATCCGAATCAAAAACCTTAAATCCAAACTAAAACCTTTCGGCAGGTGTTTTGCAAAACAAATCCGAACCCAAAACATCACGAAAATCCGAATCCAAAACACAAAACACGAGACACCAAAAGTCGCCGGTGCACATCCCTACAAAGAATAATCCATGGAGCGAAGTCAGTGAACAAGCCAGATCTGGCACACACTGAGGCACACAGTACGATGGTTAAGCAGGACTCATAGTCAGACAAGCCAGGAGAAATTCACAAAGAGCCGAGTAACCAGTGAGGCACAGCGGGAGACAGAAGTTGGGGCTAGAAACCTGTTATTCTAACTAAGACAGTGGGGCATGTTCAAATCTATCAGGAAATTTCCCGGTAAGGCCTAAGACCAATCTGCCCCT
Organism: Mixophyes fleayi; assembly: GCF_038048845.1. Lineage (NCBI taxonomy): Eukaryota > Metazoa > Chordata > Amphibia > Anura > Limnodynastidae > Mixophyes > Mixophyes fleayi. The sequence goes on from NC_134402.1 coordinate 315,782,850, forward strand.
GTATGGAATGTAAAGAAGCCAATCAAAACGCATCAACAAATGGCCCATATCTATAGTCTTATAACAGATCGTCCAGTCCGTATGGCACTCATTCTTCCTGGGTTATTCTAAGGAAAACCATCTATGGCCTCTTGAGATCCTAAGCCAGTGTTGGCTAACCTGTGACACTCCAGGTGTTGAGAAACTACAAGTCCCAGCATACCCTTCCAGCAATAAGCTGCTTTGAGAAATATCCATATCCACCATCATCAATCACCTACATTGGATCGTATACAGACAGTGAACTTATTTAGCATTAAATGAATGAGAGATTGGGGGAGTTTTTATTTAAATAAAATATTTCATCACAGTGTGGATTTTTTTAAAAAGTACTATGATAATGATGAAGATGGTGCTTTCAGATTAGTATTGATGATGGGGTCAAAAAAGAATAATTGATAAGGATGAGCCAGATATAGCAGGGACAAACGCAGCCTTTCTAACAGGGGGTTACCCTCCAAAAATTATCACAAAAATGCAAGTGAGTATGTGGAAGCCTGCCCAGGAGAAGATATTGGCTTGCCTGTTCATTGGTCGGTCGGGAGCAGCAGCAGTCCTTTCTCAACAGGTAGTGGATTGGTGTCATCTTCCTGTTTTGTGCAAAGTGAATCTAAAATAATTTGCTTTGTACCAATCAGGGGTTGTCGAAGTGAGCCAATTGGGACTCACAAGAATGGAACAACCAGGGCTTGCCATGGCAAGCCAAGCCAATAGGTGATCATCAGCCGGCCCCCTCTGAGCGGCTGTGTAAAGAGATACTCTGCTTGGGTTGAGCAGTGCGATGGTGCAGGTTCCAGTGAGAAGAATGCAGAAGACAAAAAATAAGTCAACAGAACCAACAGGCAGCATCAAGAAGAAACAAAACAGCAAGATCAACTGGTGGCGCTAAGGCGAAAAAAGATGGCGAATTCAACAGGCGGTGATGAGAAGAAGACGACAAGGCGAACAGTCCAGTTGTAAATGAAGCAGGAAAACAATAATGGATCTTCAAGAAACAGGGAATCAAAAGAACAATCGCTATGCCCTTTCCTGGCTCCTGTCAAGCGACTAGACTGGGTAACTGCTCCATATTTGCTTTGTCCCTAAGAGCAGGTGAGTGCATTTCTAAGCAGTGTTTTGGTATCTCTCATGGGTGCTGCTATGATTTTTTATAGTGATTGTACTCACATGATTATATGTTACCTGGAGGCTGACCCTGACCTTATTCTCATTGGTGCCTTATACTATAAAAAGAATTACCTGAATAATAAAAAACATCTTAATGGTTATAGTGTTCACACACCAGCATTTCCATGCTCATGCTCTGTACTGTTCTGATTCCTTTCTGCTTTTTGGTATCTGACTCTTAGTTGTGCCCTGTTTATCATGTTTGCTGCCTGGACTGAACCTTAGTCTATGACCCTGATTATCCTATTTGATACCTGGACCAATGTTTGCATTTTGCACATTAATTTCTGCTCTACCATTTGTTTTGTTCTCTGGATTTTGCACGCCTTGTTTATAGACTGGTGCTTTCCTATCTCCATGGTTGCTATTCTTTTGATTAGTCATTTGGCAGAAAAGCTCACTATTGTTGTGCCTGTCATTACTAATGCTGCTGTTTTCCCTACTGCTACTGCTTTGTCAGGTACTATCAGCAATTGTACTGCTCTACACTGCCACAGTGGCCAGCACTGGAATTGCAACTTGCACATAATTGATTTGCACAATACTTAGCACTCTCTACTGCCATGAATAATACTAGTTGAACTGCATCCTTCCTGTCCCATCATCCATACCTGCTGCTGGAATAGGTACACCAATAGGTATCCTATTGGAGCCCCTATCCTAGCGATTGTGGTTCTCTCAGGTCAGTCTGTTACCTTCGCTTGTATCCTATTGTACCAACCAACACTTGTTAACACTACTTGAAATGAAGTCTTGGGAATAATCAAGTATCAGCGAATATATCGAGTTCCATTGCAACAGGGGTTGCTATAAGTTAAGCTCTTGTCAAGATTGGTTCTGATAATTTAACAAGGGTTTTGTAACACTGCCTATCAATACCAGGCTTCAAGTCCAGCCATTATCAGCACCAGGCCCTGCCACACTCAGCTCGACTATTACCACACCCCATATCCGACCATTACCAACACCAGGCCCTGACACACAGGCCACAGACTCTGCCACCACCAGGCCTTCATGTGCCTTTGCTCAATCCTTTTAGGGTCTTTGTTTCAATAAGATGCGGTGTGCAGGATTCTCTGTTTGTGTGTTGTTGTCAATGGGCAGAGCCGTAACGAGGCCGGTGCGGGCGGTGCCGCCGCCCAGGGCGCAGTCCCAAGGGGGCGCAGTGCCCGCCCGCACCGGCCTCTGTGTGAGGAGTGAAAAAAAAATAAAAAATTAAACAGACCTCAGATTCAGACTGCCGGCCGCCCGGCGCATCCAAAATGGCAGCTGGCACCCGGCTCCACCCCCTTCTGAACTCTGTCCTCTGCCTCAGCATCTGATGTCATGACGTTGCTAGGCAGCAGAGAAGCAGAGAGGAGCCAGGCAGGACGGCTGGTCAGGAATAAAGAAGGTAAGCTTCAAAGTAGGGGAAGGGGGATGTGTGTTGCTATTATGGAGGGATGGAGGATGTAAGCTGCTATTATGGAGGGAGGGAGGGGGATGTAAGCTGCAATTATGGAGGGAAGGCGGGGGATGTAAGCTGCTATTATGGAGGGGGGATGCTGCTATGCTTTATGAGGGAAGGAGGGGTATGCTGCCATAATGTGTGAGGGACGGGGGATGTATTAATATAATGTGTTATATGAGGGTAGGGAGGTTGGGTGTCTTAGTACATGGGTGGGAGGTAGGCTATTAGTTTAATGGTGACGTTTAGGTGGGGGCGAATTATTTAATGGGTACTATTTTATTTGTGGGGTGCTGGTGGGTCAATTTAATTTATTGATGGGGCTTTTTAATTTAATGGTGGGGTCTATTAATTTCAGGTGAGGTATTTATCTGTATTGCAGTCACAAGAATGCTCTCTATATTGTGTGGCGGTCATAGGAATGCTCTCTCTATAGTGTGGCGGTCACAGGAATGCTCTCTGTATAGTATGGCGGTCATAGGAATGCTCTCTCTGTAGTATGGCGGTCATAGGAATGCTCTCTGTATAGTATGGCGGTCATAGGAATGCTCTCTGTATAGTATGGCGGTCATAGGAATGCTCTCTGTATAGTATGGCGGTCACAGGAATGCTCTCTGTATTGTATGGCGGTCACAGGAATGCTCTCTGTATTGTATGGCAGTCACAGGAATGCTCTCTGTATTGTATGATGATCATAGCAATGCTCTCTGTATAGTATGGCAATCATAGGAATGCTCTCTGTAAGGTATGGTGGTCACAGGAATGCTCTCTGTAAGGTATGGCGGACACTAGGAGGCTCTTTATATTGTATGTGTGTGTGTGTGTGTGTGTGTGTGTGTGTGTATATATATATATATATATATAATTGTTAATTTCGTGTGATGGTGATAAGGGGGCACAATGTGATAAAGATGGCTCCATGGCACGGTGTGATAAAGGAGAAACTGTGATGGAGGGCACAGTGGGATGAAGGGGCAGTGTGATACAGATCGTACCGTTACATTTATGTTTTAATTTGTTTCAGTGAGTTTTATTTCAATAACCAATTCATTTTTTATACAGCTAGCATGTGATAGCTGCATTTAAAGTACTTTGATTCTATGGAGGCTTATTACATAAAGATCCTTACAAAGCCAGGCCGTGAAGAATGGGGAGGGAGGGGGTTTCAGTGCGGTCTAGAACTTGTAAAGAGCTAGCCACGCCCACTCGACAATTGACACTCCCACTTAGATGGGGGGCGCCGGGTTCCTGTCTCGCCCAGGGCACTAAAATGGCTAGTTACGGCACTGTCAATGGGATTTCTGTTTCATTACACCACATCTTGTTAGATAGTAGTGGCACAGTTATACCGCTTTCATACTGCTGCCCCTGCAATTTCCCGGGTTTTTCAAGCCAAGTTTTTCCTGAGGCACAGAGCGTCCCAGATCAGAGACCCTGTTCACACTGCACCTTGGACCCTGGAATTTCCCGGTCTGCCCTGGCAATAAGTGCGAGTCAACACAAGAGGCGCTTTTATTGGCTGAAATATACTGAGATCATTTAAAGGGGACTAGTTTTTTTGACCACAAAGATGAGGTCAAAGTGGGTGGTGACTGTTTACAGCATTGCTTTAATCATGGCCGACGAGTCACTTTTGTGTAGCCCGGAGTTCATGTTTATTTGCTGATTTATACAGCAAATGAGAGCTCGATGCAGCTGCTAACACTGTGCTACCTTACACAGTGTCATTTCAGGAGGAGAAAGGAGCAATTTCTGGCACAGAGGTACAATACTCGGCATCTGCATATGCACAGGAGGAGAGCTTTTCTCAGGGCCAGCATTTCCTCCATATTGAGATTCAGTGCTGCGACTGACCGAACAATGTGTGCCAGAGAATGCAGCCACTGAGAAGCTTTCTGGTCTACTGTGGAATCTTTTGAGGACCAGCAGTGGATGGCACACTTTCGTATGTCACATGGGACATTTCAGTATGTACTGGACCTTATCATCCCAGCACTTTCTAAACAGTCACAAACTTCAGAGAGCCCATTGCACCAAGTAGCAGGCTAGCAGCTGTGTTGTGGTGGTATGCTACCCCAGGCGAATACCGCACAATCTCCTGCTTGTTTGGAGTTAGGATATCCACAGTTTGCACTCTAGTGCATGAAGTCACCAAGGCATTGCTGGAAGCCCTTTACCATCGCTTCATCTCCTTACCTGAAGGACAGCGACTGGATGACACCATCACTGGATTACTGTGACATGGATATCCACAGTGTGGTGGAGCAATCGACGGGACACACATCCCTATCATTGCCCCCATAGACAACCCTGCGGATTACCAGGGCCGCCATCAGGGGTGTACGGCCAGTACTGCTGTGAGGGGCCCAGACAGACCTCTCCGTCTGTCCAGACTCCCTGGACTGTCCGGGCCCCGCAGTCACCGACCGTGCCTCCCACTTTTTTTTTTTTCTTACCTTCTCCTCCGTGATGCTGCAGCTCTGCCTCCCAGACTCTGATAGGCTGGGAGCGCAGCGTGGTGACATCATCACCGCGCACCGCACTCCCAGTGTATCAGTGACTGGGAGGCAGAGTTGCAGCATCGCGGAGAAGGTAAGTAAATAATCTATTATTTTTTTGAAGGGGGGGGGGAGGGAGAGCCCGAGGGACCATAACTGTGGAGGGAGGGAGGAGAGGGAGAACCTGGGGGACCTGATCTGTGGAGTGAGAGGGGGACCTTAACTGTGGAAGGGGGGGAGAGGGGGGCCTGAATTGTGGAAGGGGGGTTGAGGGGGACCTTAATTGTGGAAGTGGGTTGAGGGGGACCTGAATTGTGGAAGGGGGGTTGAGGGGGACCTGAATTGTGGAAGGGGGGTTGAGGATGACCTTAACTGTGGAAGGGTGGTTGAGGGGGACCTGAATTGTGGAAAGGGGGGGGGGAGGGGGACTTTAATTGTGGAAGGGGGGTTGAGGGAGGTCTTAATTGTGGAAGAGGGGTTGAGGGGGACCTGAATTGTGGAAGGGAGGTTGAGGGGGACCTTAATTATGGAAGGGGAAGGGAGAGTGGGACCTTAACTGTGTGGGGGTGGAGGGGGACATTAACTATAGGGGGGAGAGAGGGGGACATTAACTGTGGGGGGGGGAAAGGGGGACATTAACTGTGGGGTGGAGAGGGGAACATTTACTGTGATTGCGGGGAGGGGAGAGGGGAACATTTACTTTGGGGGGAGGGGAACATTTACTGTGACGAGGGAGTGGGAGGGAATGTACTGTGATGAGGGATAGGGGGCGCATGTATGGCGAAGATGGAGGGGTGCACATATATGGGGAGGGGGGCCCTGCCAGATTAATTAGTATTGGACCAAGGGGGGGCCCGCCAGATTAATTAGTACTGGGCCCCACAGTTTCTGATGGCGGCCCTGCGGATTACTACAACAGCAATGGCTGGCATTCATTCTGCAGGCTGTAGTTGACCAAAACTATTGGTAAGCATAATTTTTTAGTTTAATGTGACTGTGTCTTATGATATGTATTGTAAAACAAAGGTAAATATATTTTATTTTCAGTTTAACAGATGTCTTTATTGGCTGGCCTGGACGTTCCCATGATGCCAGTGTTCTGGCCAATTCAGATCTGTACCAGATTGCAGAGGACAGACAAGATGGCTGGTTGTTCCCTAGAGAGGTAAATATCTATATTTTGTTGGATGATGTTTTCCTCAGCTAGATAATACATTCATGTATTTTTTTTGGTATTTACTGCACCGGTTTCTCTCTAGATGTTCCGCTTTCAAAATACACTTAAAACATATACCAGCAGGTGTATTGTGTTCTGTAACCAACATTTGGGTAGCGTGTTCATGTTTGTTTTTTATTTGGAGCTAGACATTATAAATTGAAAGATTAATAGGTGTACTAATTATTTTAAATGTTCCAATATTCTCTGTATAGCACTACTGAAATTTAAGGTGTTACATTTCTTTTCAGAGATCAAAGTTTGTGAATGGTGTGGAGATCCCAGTACACATCATCGGGGATGCAGCTTACCCTTTGCGGTGATGGTTGATAAAGGACTTTACACAGCAACATCAACTGTCTGCGGAACAAATTCAGTTCACCCATACCCTCAGCTCAGCTGGTGGTAGAAAATGCCTTTGGACGATTGAAAGGACGTTGGCGGTGTTTATATTTGTGAAATACAGAAAGAGCTGTTTCTACCAGATTGGAATATACAGGACTCTGAACTGTCAGAGCTTTCTGTGGACTCTACAAGTTATGAGCTAGAACACACAAATACCTCTGCAGAACTCATTCGTACCACCATCACTGCCAATCTGTTCTCCATTATTGAGTAGAGCAGACAAGGGATTAGTAAAGAAAATATTTTTATTCAAAATATTGTTTTATTTCTTAAATGGTACACATTTCCTCTCCCCTCTAGCCCCCCTCCGCTCTGTTCTCAATGTGGCTGCTCGACTCATCTTTCTCTCACGCCGCTCCTCCTCTGCCTCCCCTCTCTACCACGCCTTACACTGTCTCCCCTTCCCCTACAGGATCCTTTTCAAACTCCTTACCACCACTTACAAAGCTCTCTCCCAGTCTACTGCCCCCTATATCTCTAACCTCCTCACCAATCACACTCCTGCCCGCTCCCTGCGCTCGGCCAATGACTGTCGCCCTCCTCCACTCTGATTACCTCTTCCCACTCTAGAATCCAGAACTTCTCCTGCCCGCTCCCTGCACTCGGCCAATGACTGTCGCCCTCCTCCACTCTGATTACCTCTTCCCACTCTAGAATCCAGGACTTCTCTCGGGCTGCCCCCCTGCATTGGAATGACCTCCATCACTCCATCCGTCTCACTCCCAACCTGTGCTCCTTCAAACGGGCACTTAAAACCCACCTGTTCCTTAAAGCCTACCAAACATCCACCTAACCCCTCATCCACTCTTCTCGTTCTCCCTCTCTCCCCTGGCCCCGCTCTTCTCTCCCCCTTGCTGCACTGGCTTCCTTTCGTGCCTGTTTTTGTTTCACCCTCCCTTAGGATGTAAGCTCTTATGAGCAGGGCACCCCTCCCCTCCTGTCTCCATACCGGTTCTTCTGCTCTGTCTTTACTCCATATGTCTCCCTGGAGTTCCTGAAGCATTGGTACTTTGTGTTTATTGTTCTGTACTTTGTCACCCTGTTTTGGTCTACTGTTTGTACTGTGTACGGCGCTGCGGAAACCTTGTGGCGCCATACAAATAAATGATAATAATAATAATAATAATAATAATAATATGTACCTATATAAAGTGCTGATTTGCAAAAAACGCAAAAATTTAACAATAGTAAAAAAATATATAAATGTGCGCACCCATATTTGCAAACAGCAGTGAAAGTCTACACTTTCAGTGTTTGCTTAGATCACAAACCTTTTTTTAACTTTAAATAACAATATATATATTGTTGCCTAGTTGTTAGTTTAGTAATTTTACTTTCATAAATTTAATTTATTTCATTCACAAATTAAGAAACTTACTGTTTTAATGTAACATTGTGCTCTGCACTGATTGCAAAGGTTGGTTCGCTGACAACGGTTGTGTCTCTTGAATGGACTGCGTATCTGCTGCAGCCTGTGCTGATGTCAAAGGTTGCGAACCTTGAAATTCACCTGCGGACAGATTGATTGAGTCTTCTGCACTGTTGGACCACTCCAAATCAGCATGTTCCTCTACTGACTCGTCGCTAGTCACCATTGCGAGCTGGCTAGACTGACTGCTTTCTGGAGGAGTAGGAGCATCCCGGCAACTAGATGAAGATGGGATTCAATGGGATTTGAAAATGCTGAATTTTCAAACACCATTTTGCATTGTCCGTAGAACGTCCATTCCATCCTCCAGCACCGCTTTTGCGATGGTTGTTATCATGGACTTTTGCATATTGTTTACGGAGAGATTTTAATTTGTTCCTGTTGTTGGCTGTTCTTTTTTCCACGTTGTGTCATGATTTTTGCAATGTTTTAATAAACGGTTGCATTCTTTACAGTCCCTGTAATTTGTCTTCTTATCTCTTCCTCCCCTCTTATATTTAGCAACTCTCTGACCTCTTCTTCCATCCAATGTGACATATCCAATGCTTCTCTCAATCCTTCTCCACTCTTCTGCAGCAGCATGCCGATGACGTCATCCTCAAGCGTCCCAGACACCCAATCAGCTTCTTTCTGTGAGACCCGGGTAGAAAAACCCAATTCGCACCATTCATACTGCAGGCTAACCAGGGTCGACACGGGAATTAGCCCACCAAAAGTCCCGGGTTTAAATCACAAGTTTTTAGACCCGGGATTTTTCACTGACACCATTCATACTGCGCCTAAACCCGGGTCGTCTGGGCTTGCCCCGGCAAAAACCCGGATTTTTAGTGCAGTATGAATGGGGTATTAGACTAGTCATTCAGAAACTGTTATTAAGACTAGTGCGCCAAGTCTCCATGGGTGTGTTTTATTGCTCAGTTTAGGGTTAACCTAGTGTGATAGGTGTGTTCTGTCCACCCCCTATTTCTCAGTAGGAACCACCAATAAACTTTCACTCATCTCACTAATTCTAAAGAAACTATATTTCGATCCAGCCTGTCTCTTCAACCATCACCCCATTTTTCTCCTCCTTTTTGTCTCTAAACTACTTGAGCTATTTTGGTATGGTTTTTAACAATGTGTAAATTATGTATGCGGTACAACCGTAATCGAACATCAACTTCATTATTTTTTTTCTCCACTATGAAAGAGAGTACCCGGCTGATTTTTTTTGTGGTAGTAATTTATACTTTTTTTTAAACACCCCCCCCCCCCCCTCAAAAACAAAAATGGGATCCCTAATGTCAATTGAATCTAGCATTTTTAACTATATTCGAAAAACCTGTGTTTTTGATGTAACGCAAAACATGAGGCAGAAAAAGTAATTTCGTTCGGATTCTTGGATTTAGGAGGAAGAGTTACCTTAGGGGTCCAAATTGTGTATTGATTCCTTAATAAAAACCCGTAATACTTCAAATAAACTGGATAAAGAAACTGCGATTAGTAAATTATTTAATAAATTGAAAAATCAATAATCAACTAATTGTCAGACAGTTGAGATATTTGGCAGAAATAGTTGGTTTGACGTCCTCTCTTAACTAAAATTTTTTTGTAGAAATCTGAGATGGGTGGTGGACAACCTTGGTTGAACTGACATGGAGTGACCCAATATGCAGTATAAAAAGCATTATAGAGATGTCTGTACAATACACAAAGTGTTTGAGTGGCCTCTAAATAATATACAATACAGAGAGCATTCGAACTCCCTACTTTTGGGACAAATTTACATACAATTATGACTCCTCGATTCTGATGTCTGGGCAGATCCCTTAATTTCGGGACTGTCAACCCTAAATTGTGAAAGTTGGGAAGTATACTATTGTCCAGTATACAATACAGAGAACATTCTAGTGGGCTGCATTCAATACAGAAAGAATCCTAATGACCAATCTACAATACAGGGAGATAGACAATATTGACCCTTTTCTGGAGACCAAAACATATTTGGTGGCTATACAATGCAGGTCCCAAATCATACTTGCCTAGGCTTTTTAGTTATCTTGTTCCCTGCAATTTGCTTCATCACAGCCCCCCTTCACGATGCCATGCCATCATAGCACACCAGTGGGAGGGGCCATGATAACACAATTTGTAGTGAATCACATCAAGACCCCCATCTTACCCATACTTGCCAACTTATGGCAAGTATGATCCCGGAGCCTGCCGGGGAAAGTGGGCATGCAGGGGGCGGGGCTCCGAAAATTACATCATTTTCCCGGTAAATCGCGGCATTTGAACCGAATTCTGCCCACTTCACTAGGAAGTGGGCAGATCAGGGAGATTGCCACACTCTCCCGGGAGTCTCCCGGACATTACGGGAGAGTTGGCAATTATGATCTTACCCCATTCACTATAAAAATGGATGGGATCGGAGAGGATCCCAGAGTAGGTTAGTATGCCTAAAATCTCGAGGGCTATGTCCTCACTTGTTATTATTATTATTAATATTATTATTATTATTATTATAATTGCTATTTTAGTTTTGTTGTACATTTTAAAGAGAATTTCAAATTGAAAATTGATATTATAAATATAATAAAGATAAGCAGAACTTCTTTAGGATTGTAGGGCTCAGAGGTTTGACCAGACGGTACCATTGACATGCATCTGCTCAAAGTGCCTCAAAATATATTACAGTTCACACTTTGCGTCTCAGATGAAAAGGAGCATGTCAGCATGCACGTAGTACATGTAGTATCAATAAAGTTATGTGGAAAAAAATACGCAAGTAGATCAGGTGACTGTCACAATTGAACGCACGTGACGAATCACTTCTGCGCATGTGTCGCCTGAAATCCTCCTCTCTCAGGCTTCTGCGCATGCTTACCGCGCAGCCGCATTGTGAGGTGCGTCAGCAGACGGGAGAAGCAGTAGCAGAAGCAGAGTGTGCCGGTTGTAGGTGGGAGAGAGGGACATGGCGGATGGAGAGCGCTCCCCTCTCCTCTCGGATGCCGGGGATGGAGGGGGCATGGGAGCCTCCCTTGGGCCTGGAGCACCTTCTCCCGTTAATGCACTTCCTTCGGCTCCTCCGTACGGTGGTCCTGGCCCCACCCCCAGCAACAAGCCGCAAGGTAAGGTCACGCCCACTGTGACATTTGTTTATGGGTGATACTCGTAGCTCCGCCCAGCTCATTCCATATTCAGCAGCTTGTGTGCTCTGGTAGGGCGAAGCTGCCGGCCCATAGTGGGCGTGGCTGGTGTGCGGAGATGTGATTGCTTGGTGAAGGAAGTGGGGAGAAGGTGATAGAGGCTGGAGTCATAGCTAACCAGGGGCGTGGTGTCCTCTCTGTAATACATACACTAATCATATGGGCAATATGCATAGCTGGAAGACTATACACTGTCTCACTGTGGCCATATTACATGAAGCTAGAGATAAGCCTGATGATCACCATGATATAGTCCTCTCTCACAAGTGCTTACGTTGCACATGTAAAATTGTCATTGCATACATATCAAACGTTTTAATATGGTAAAGGCGAGAAGATCTGTCTTGTTATCTGTGACGTCAAAATTGTAGCATTATTGACAGACGGGTTTATACATCATAATACATGATGCATGAGATTACAAAGTTGCACAATACAGACCTGTCTTGTGACAAGGAGTGACCTTTATATTCTTATCTAAAGGGTTATTGAACCTGTGACTTTATGGATAGAGGTGAGAAGAGCAAAGCAGTACCAACTTCTTTTAACATAGCACATACAGATAGAAACACATAATATTTACCCATTCAAGGAACTTGCACTCTTCTGTTATCTGTTTATGGTAATCATGTAGTTTACACCAAGGCTAATCTACTTTCATATTGCCCTGTTTTGTTACTATTTTCCCTTTTCTTTAGAATGGTGTGCATGTTTTGTAATGAATACCAAATCCATTATATTTTCAATGATCACTTGCTCCCTCTTTGCAATTTAAAGTAAGAAACATGAGTTTGTATAAAAAGATATTTGATTTTATATATTATTAGCTTCTATATAGTACCTGCTTATTCTATAGTGTTGTATTATCTGAGAGGTGTTGAACAATATTATGTAGATTAGGGCAATGAAATCTTATTTCGGTTTGCTTGGTTGCATTGTCCCTGCAGTAACCCACTTTATCCGATTCATTATTTACGCTCTTATCTAGAAGTGAGCCATCTTAAGGCCACTGGCTCTTGTAGTGCATGCCATGCCCGTGACTAATTCTGATACTGCTTATTATTGTGTATACAACATCTTGCTGCATATTTTTTAATTTAATTAACTATTTGATCAAGCTAACCTGAGCACAAAGGACCTCAGTTAGAAGAGCAAAGCAAAATAAAATTAAAAAAGAGCAACTTTTGCATCGTGGCAAAACTATGTAGCAGACCAGGCGCGGGCTAGCACAGTTCAGCCCGGGGGGCGCACAGGCGGCCGCATCGCCTGTCATGTGATGCGGCCGTCTGTGCGCTGAGGCGCCCGCATCACTTGCTTTGTGATGCGGCCGCAATTAAAAAGAAAGAAAAACAACGATCCACAGGGGGGCGGCCGGCCCAAACGGGACAGACTGACCGGCCCGGGGGACCAATGCCCCCCTGCCCCCTGAGCCAGCCCGCCCCTGTAGCAGACCAAGGGGTGATTTAAAGTAGACAGACCGATTTAGAGTTGGGAGTGAGCTTGGCCTAGCTCAGCTCTAAATTGCAATGTAAAAATAACGTTGTCCCATATTTGTGTGCTACATGCAAATGCAGCCAGTATGTTCCCTGCTTGCAAAAGAAAAATAATTGCATTTGCACCCCTTGTATTGCAAGGAGGAAATCTGTACTTTTTTTTTCCCGCCTCACTCCTAACTCTAAATGAGCTGCAAAAATGTATTTATCTATAGTCTTGAAATAAACGTTGTGTGGGGAAATACAATGATCATTTCAAAATGAAATTTAGAACACTTCAGACATACAATTTACTAGGGGGGAAAGTCTAAGGCATTCCAGATCATAGATCTCATGGTTGCATACTTGTATTAAAAGTACAATTGTTTACTATTAAACTCTAATCTCCATTTTGAAAGGTGCAATGCTAGTGCTCATACTGTGACACTGGGTAATTGTCCCGATAATGACAGGTATGTGGTTCTAAAACAACTGCATGTGTTTGTGGTCATCTTAGCGCTACAGTAAAAGCTCACAGAGATGCAGGACATGATTTGGATGTTCAGCCTGAGGTCTGAATGTCTTGTTTTCATTGCGTGTGGCTTAATTGGGCAGTTATTTGGTTTGGCTCTGTGGCAAAATGCCTACATGTGTGGGTGATTTAAAATTTGAACACTTTATCTTCTGTGCATGTTTTTAGGTGTGCCTTTAACAAGGTATGCAGAGTTAAATTGTATTTATTACTATAGAAAACATGATGGTAGGATTGCTAGTTAAACCATGTTTATCCTGCAAATATTTTCTTGGTAAATATTTGCTCTTCATTTTCTTCTGTTCTGCCTCCTCTCTCCAGGCTTTTCTGTGTTCCCAGCAGATCATGGCTCAGTAATGCCCAGCGAGGACCCTCCACCTTACTCCCCACTGACAAGTCCAGAAAGCGGCTCTGCCCCCATGATAACATGCAGGGTCTGCCAGTCGCTCATCAATGTGGAAGGAAAAATGCACCAACATGTTGTAAAGTGTGGGGTCTGCAATGAGGCCACGGTAGGGAATCCAACCATATTGGGTCAGGCATATTTTGGAGTAGTGTTTTTTTTTTTTTTGTCTTTTAAGTATTGATTTGAAAATAATAGAATTATAAAGCAGAACATTATTTTGAGGAAAAGGAATGTAATTATTCCAGTGATCCTACATCAGTGACTGTTTATTAATCCTACAGCCCATAAAGAATGCTCCCCAGGGAAAGAAGTATGTGCGCTGTCCTTGCAACTGCTTGCTGATCTGTAAAGTTACCTCCCAGCGGATAGCCTGTCCCAGACCATACTGGTGAGAATCAAGGATGATGGAATATTGTGCTTGGCTATACTTGGCTAACTAATTAAACACATTTCCTATATGTTCACTAGACTGACTGTATAATTAAGAGGTAATCTTAAGCTAGAAATTGACAGTTGAGTAACAGATCTCTCTTTGTACCAGTAAACGAATCATCAACCTGGGTCCTGTACACGCCGGGCCCCTGAGCCCAGAACCACAGCCTGTTGGTGTCCGAGTCATCTGTGGACACTGCAAGAACAACTTTCTGGTACTGTGTGTTTTTGTTGTTTATGTAACAAATTGATCTATTTGTATGTGTACGAATAGCATAATAGGTACTTAGTACATTTTTTTTTTATTCTCCATGCACATTGAGAGTAGAAGTAGAGACAGGAGGTTAATTCATCATAATACATGTCCATATATTACTAGGAAGACCATATATTGATTTGTACAATTAGGCGACACAGATTGCACAGGTAGTAATGCGGATAAAACAGTGTGGTAATACCACAGCCTGTGTCTCTGCTGCTAATTGTATGCAGACTGATTTATTGCCCTTGACATTGCCATTATGGAAGCTTATTTTTATCCACTCTTCCTTTTCAGTGGACAGATTTTTCAGACCGGACATTGGCACGCTGCCCACACTGCCGGAAAGTGTAAGTCTCGGAGTGAGAAGTTGGCTAAGGGAGTGTGGGGTGTAGGCATAGTATCATTCTCATTGTTTGTTCTATATTCAGCTCCTCTATTGGACTGAGATACCCACGAAAGAGATGTGCTTGCTGCTTCGCAATGGCATTCTTCTTTGCTTTGGCTGCAGCTGGACTTGTGGTCAGTATCTCCTTGCCTAAACTTCTCGTTAGAATTAAAAAGCCAACAAAATATTTCGGTCATTTTTACACAAAGATGTTTCTTCTGTTTTTCAGGCGGGCACATGGACTTGGGCACGTAAATATGGTGGGATCTACACTACCTGGGCATTACTGCTGTTGCTGGTACTGATTTGTTTGGGTCGTGCCATTTACTGGGCATGTATGCGAGTCAGTCACCCCATCCAGAGCTTCTCATGAGCCTATCTAGACCTGCCTCCTTCAGCTCCCCCTTGGTTGCGAGAACGGCAACTTTCTTTTTGAGGGCACCGGATGGCGTCATTGTGATGGCCATTGAACAGCAGAAGGAATCCATGCTGCCTTATGACGCAGCAGTGAATATGACTCCACTATTTTCAAACCACCTGATAATGTTTACTGCTGCCCATGGTTAACCTCTTCACCGCCAGGGGCTGCAAATCATTGCAGGACCCTGTAGCTGCAAAGGGGTTAATTGTTTTTGAATAACCATTTATATATTTAAGGGGACTGTAGGGACACTATAAGGGCATTCTGGTAGGGCTGCAAGCTATGATTCCTGTAGCAGATGCAAGGTGATGTTTACATTAAGGAGGAGCAAAAGCTTTGGCTACATCACAAGAAATGATAACATATTAAAGGATGAGGCACATAAAAACGAATTGTCAGAATGAGTAATTTATAGCCAGAATGGTGAGCCTGCCTTGCGAGGATATTTGTCCATATTGTGTCATATCCTTCTGTTTGTTGCACCTTAAAACCTTTTATTTTCTGGGGGGAGTGTCAAAAGGGCTTATTTAAAGCCCCATACCTGAGAAATGGCATTTCTCCTTCAGCCTTTCCGGAGAGGCCTTTAGAACACTATATATTTCGCTATGAAAGGACCTGTTATAGTCCAGTCAAACAGTTAGTCAACTGGGTGTTCTTCAAGTAACGCATCAAGGTAGTCATGTGGATTCACCAGTCCTCATGCCAAAACCTTGTGACATTTTGTGTTGGTTATATAAGAAACTTGCCCACAGTTGTTTTTTGCCATTCCATTCTTTGATGTCATCCCTAATCACAGAGGCAACAGTCAGTAAAATAGAAGTAAAGACTGTTATACCTGGAATATCAGTGCACTGCAGTGTCTTCAAATGACTTGCCGCATCAATCGTGTCTGACTCTTTCCTGAATATTAGGCCAACATTTTAGGACACTGGAATTTTACATTTCGCAACCTTAATTGTTCTGAAGTGAAAAAAGCCTCATGGCTAGGAATTTTATGTTGCTACCTCTGGGACACTACATAAAGTCACTCACAAACACCGTTAGATTCGGTGCTCCAAAAGTATCCTACAATGTTTTTATTTTCTTGCTCATTATTCTTATAAAGGGTTAAATACCATTTGATCAGTAAAGTGGTGGGATATAAACTAAGTGTAACTTAGGAGGATGAAATCCATTGTGAATCTGTAGGGTCCAATCATTTCTTATGTTTGTGCAGCTGAGTTGTAAATAATTTTATTTTCTCTTTCTATGGCTGCTGTGCTTCCTGCAAATCTTATTTCATTGGAAAATATAAATGTTTTTGTTTCCGTTTTTATTTTGTCTTGGTTTATTTCCAGAGTAGTTATTGGGGCCCTTTCAGAAACAGAACATTAAAAGGAAATTCCACTTCAATATGTGTTTTGTAGCGCTTATATTACTAATTAAGGATGTGCCCTAACACTTATTGGAGAAAAGGTGCAGTTGGCTTTTTTTTTTTTTGTTTGTTTTACACATTATTTGGTGTTTTAGGCTACAAATACATGTGCAGTTTTCAGGCAGCAATTGAACAGTGTAGAGCTTTACACTGCAGGGAATTGTACCTAGGACAAACCTAAATTAGGAATCACTAGTCCCTTTTAACAAAGGCCCTATACAATTCATGTGCTCACTGTGAACATAGAATAGGCCATGGAGCACTATTTTCTTATAATACATTGGGTGTATTGCATAGCCATAGTTATCAATGATCCCTGTTCTTAAGTGCATGGGAGAATGAAATCATATATGTAGCCTATGTTAACTGACTAAATGCAATCTATCGATAGCAAATAGCTACCCGCAATTTACCAAAACACGAATAATGAATCTACTCACAATAAGAGTACTCCGTTTAATCGATTGCACTGAAAAGTAAATACAAATATATTTACCTATGCAGAGCACTGCAGAGGAACTTTAAGTCGTGTTAAACAAGTGTTTTTGTGTTATTTGTAAAATGGAAATGACTACTTAGTCATAATCAAGAACTGTTTTTAAATGTCCTAAATCTTGTAAAATAACAAACAAACAAAAATTAAGATTGTGGGTAATGGATTCAGACTTGATCGGCTGACTATAGTATATATCAATCACCAGGCATTCCTACAGATGGCTGATATGTCATTTCATATTCAGTCCCTTACAACTTACCTATTAATGCAGAGTAGTAGGATGTGGTCCATTTTTGGCTAGCTTTACAAAGAGGGCTCTGTAGTCCCCCTTTTGCAACATGTACATATTGTAGTTTCTTGTCAGTACTTTATAAATGCAATGTGACATGTAAGTTGTATGAACCTAGTCACTTGTTGATGCTTCAGTTGAGCTGGGTTCACAACTGCAAGTTTAATTACAACTAATGTTGATTTTTTTTTTTTATTCTTATTTTTCCTCCTGTTTTGGGACAGTGCAGCTGGCTTGGTATATACCCACTTTTGTAACAAGTTGAAGAAAAGTTCTATGTAAATGTAGGGCACCATGATATGACTCCTAGGTTTTATTATTTTATAAAGGGTATACGATTGTGAAATATCTGCTGGAAAGGATACGTGTTTTAATGAGCTATGTTCACTTATCCATATATCTTGCTCAATTAAGGTTATGTACTGTAGGTATCATTTTGTTAGGTTTTATTCCTGTTTGTGCCACTGCAACATTGCTATAACAAATCTGACGTGTGTGATGATTAGCAAAAAACACTCTTCTATATTGAGAATCTTCCCAAAATAAAAATCAAAAAGATGTACAAATTTACACGAAATGTGCTTGTTACATTTTCTTATGTATTTTAAGATGTCTGCTTCTTGTCCACTGTATTAAACAATTATGCTGCTAGTACTCCTTTAAAACCATATTTATAAAAAAAATACATGGAAATGTTACAATGCAGTAGAAAGGGTTACAAAATATAGACACATACAAAATGTACTGCTTATGTAATCTAAATGAATAGCAAACACCTACCACTGTCAGATAATTTACTAGGAGTTGTGGAGCTAGACAGACATTTGAATTTGCAGTAGTGGTAATTTGGCAAATTTATTTACTTATAACATGTTTGTTTGCTCATTGCTCTTTTACTATTATGTGAATATCTCCAAAATATCCTTAATTCTAACTCGTTTATTTTTACGTTTACATTTTTTTGAGAAATTTTCAGTAACATGGTAGTCTGGACAGAAAAATGAATGTCTGTATGCATTAATTAGGGGAAACAACCTTATTTGCCTCTAAAGTAAGATATCATCCATTAACATCAATGGAACGATGCCACATAAAGACTCTGTTTGCAGAAAAAGCATCTGGGCCATGGTAATTGTTTAGTCCATATCTGAGTCAATCAAAATATCAAAACTAGCACCTTGAAAAAGATCATTTTGTGTGAGTGATATGGTGAAAAAATATATGCTTAATGTGTCACAGTACAACATAAGCATAAGAGTATGGTATAACCAAACAAATCCTGTACATAGCAAACAACTAAGTGACTCCAACGTATCAAACTTCCAGATGTCTAATATGTAGAACTCAGACTGTCCTCCAAACACAGCCCAGTATCCCAGGTAGCTGCGAAACCACATAACAGCTCCACACATACAATCTCACGTCTTCCTAATAAAAAACCTCATACCTGTATTACAGCCATTTCCCCACAATAAACTGTCCTACTCCCATCATATATACACTCCCAAAACTGCATAATAATAGCATTGTGCATATATTATAGTGTGCCATACCCACAATATGTAGCAGGATAACTGGTTCACACCTAGAATTTAGTTTCATGTCCAGTATAATTACTTTACACCTTTTTTTCCCTACATAAATATGTTCAAACTCCCAATTACCCCCTTGGTATCCAAATCTGGTACAATGAAGGTACTAGACAGGCTGCAGTTGCAATGTATGTGCTCCACCTCAAATTGTTGACACATAAGAACTTGGCAGCCAAACAGCATTAATTGTATTATGCTAAAATGTCATTTCTTTGTTGCAACACTCGGTGGGACAGAATATAAAGAGATGCTTTGTCACTCCAAGGTCAGTAAAAGAACATTATTTTAGGTAAATAAAATGAGCCAAGTGCAAGAGTTTGTAATTTTGTGATCAAGCTTGTTTTGGTGCTGGAAGGACCAATAAGAAATACAATAATTCAATAAATGTGAAATGAATAAAACAGAACACTCATTTAATTGTTATTACTTGTGTAATACTTTATACAAATATATACAACAGTTGTATCACTGATACCAGCTTCTTGCCTTTTGGTCTGTGTTTTAGAAATGCAACATTAGATTAGCGCTCTGCTTTAAACTGACTTTACTGTGAATCAGGTTTAGTCAGATGGACAGGGTTAGGATCCAGACTTCTATGGTCTCCTGACCAATAATTCAAACCTTGGCTCACATGGAAAGAAACACAGTTCTGACAGTCCATTACAGCTCAATCTCAGTCTCTCCATGTTACTTCTACTTCATCAGTCCGGTATCTGTAGAGACATAAGAGATATTAGGTAATTCTGCTCTTTACTTCGATAATACTGTACATTGCCAATGAAAATCATTGCGGAAACTGACCGCTGAGTTATCCATGAGTCCTGCAAGGGGGTGACTTGACCTGATCGGAACATTTCCCACCCCCCTTGGGCAATCATGGCACCATTATCAATGCAGAACCTAGAAGGTACAGAGACAGAGAATGTGTGTAAAAATCCATGGTATGTCATTAAGTGCAAGTGGGACACTTTATGGGAGGAAAAACTGAATATAGGGCTGCAATCAGACAATTTCCACTAATGTCACTTACCGCTCATCTGTTGCAAAAAGCTTGGCACCTCGTTCCTTGCACATCACTTCCATCATCTCTTGCAATCGTATGTTACCTGAATTAGGACACATAATTACAAAAATAAATATAAAATGAAAGCCAGAAGCAGACTCCGGCAGCTAACTTGAAGAGGTACTTTACAACGTGTTCCTGCACTGGCTGTCATATACTGGATCAATACATTATTGCCTGTACATAAAGATCTCCACCCACAAGGAATATGCTGTAAGACCTGCAATAGGAGGGTCCATTTTCCAGGATCTACATTGTTTTCACCTTCACACTACTGCAGTAATGGCCAGTTTTCCTATGCAGACAAATGTTGAATTTGTAAGACATAAACCTATGTGCCCTCTAGTGTTTGAGGCTTGTGGCCGCAGACATATTAGTGCATACTACACAAGGGAATAAGATGTTGAAAAGCTTGAAGTAGGATAACTGGTTAATAATTGAAGGTGTCTCACACAGGCTGATACTGCCACTTGACCAATGCGTCAAAATCTTTGTTCAATTTGGCCACATGTGGGTGGATGAAATAAAATTGGACGGGCTCCAATTCATGACTGTAGGATAATTATCTGGCAGTGCGGTCACATGATGGTATTGACTGTGATATCACAGGTTGTATGGCCATCATGTAGGTGTGGGCATATAGGAGGTATTTGTATAATGTAAGAAATGGTTAACCATTACATTTCCAGATCCTTTTCTTTGCGCAAAACATGACATTTATGATGAATGATGTAAGAGATGTTTTGTTAGGATCGTAAGAGGAAATCAAAATATAAATATATTCAGTCATCACTAATTGGCCGGTCAGTCCGCATTTAACTTACATCCAACTCCACCTACTATAAGCACTTCCTGTGAACCACAGTGAGCCATGGCCCGTTCCGTAATCTCTACAAGCATAGAGAAGAGGGTCTCCTGTCAAGAAAAATATAAATGTGAGTAAATGAAAAGCAACAGTTTTTGAGTTACAATTTAAAGAAATAAAATTTATTAAAAATGTAGGCTTATGGCCACACCACCCGTCATAAACACCTGGCAGTAGCTTTTATTAAAAATAAAAATAAAAAATAAAATACAAACTTTAAATTAATACTGTGTTAAAATTCACGTTCAAAGCACAGCAGCAAGACGATATATCAGTACCCATTTAAACCACCATGAGTATAGAGCCCTGCAATTGTTATTTGTGCGGCAGGTCGTCCTTCTCACATGCTGCGGGAATGGTTTATAACCATGGTGCAGAGCATCTGAGTATTCCTGTATTTTTACTGCTTTAAAGATATAAAATGTTTATAAGTACTAGCCCCATTATGCGGTTTTATTGTGAACTAGAGCTCTGGTGGTCCATTAGAGGGACCGTGGCATCTAAATGCCATAATTCACCTGCACTGAAGGGTCTTCTAAAGATGCCTCCAGAGTTTCCCAGCAGGCGAATCACCACACTGGAGCCCTGAGGGCTTCAGAAGTGGCAGGAAGTAGATTACTGCCCCAGGATCTGGCTACCAACTCTCTGGAGCCGATTGTGGTTTGTGCTAGAACTCAGAGCAGTAATCCTGAAAGTTAGTTTGGATGGAATATTTAAATATTAAGTCTCATAGCCGAGACTTATTGGAACCAGGATTCATGGCAGGCAGAAAGAACACGGTGAAGGTTTATTCATGTCAGCAAGGTTAAAGGGACAGGGGATGATATTACCCCCTGCCAACATGTGCGTGTATACCGGTCTGTTAATGGCAAAAAAGCCCCATGTAATTGTAGAACATCTACTACTGTAAAGTGGGTGCTGTGTATATAGCTGTTTTAAGAGCCATCTCTGTGCAAAACAAATTGCTATGACTAAAGTTCCTGCTGTATTCTGATGACCTACAGATAAGAGGTAACACTCTTATCCATCAGCTGTACATTGTGGATCCCGGGTCCTGAGTCAACATTCTGCCTGCTTTCCAGCAGTGCTGATCCAAAGTTAGTCGTTAAGAGTAACCAGCAAAGAGATGTTGCAGCAGTTATACACACCACCAGAAGGAAGCAGTTCCAGGTGCTGATGAAGTAGCCTGGTGGTGACAGCAACTGTACTCCTACAACTGGAGGCACCACATTGGTGCACAGTGGATAGTCAGTGAG
Organism: Mixophyes fleayi; assembly: GCF_038048845.1. NCBI lineage: Eukaryota > Metazoa > Chordata > Amphibia > Anura > Limnodynastidae > Mixophyes > Mixophyes fleayi. Next base: position 315,805,124 of record NC_134402.1, read on the forward strand.
TGGCTAGTTTGGCCAATGGCCAAGTAACAGCAGTTGGAGTGGTCAAGAAGGGCAAGTAACTGACGATGAGTGAAACCCCAACAATCTGTAAATCTCCAACCCATGTCCTGACAGGGTGGCAAATTAAGTCCATACGGTGAGTCTTGGCTTTTATAAATATTGCAACGCAGGTTCCACCAAGAAGCTGCATCCCTTTCCAATCTAAACCCTGACCCATTTTTGTTCCACATTTCAGGTGGACTATTTTCTGCTCACCCTACATTAAAAGTATGGCAGTCTGCTGAGCACCACTCTTGTGAAAGAATTATCTATGTTTTATAAATGCATCTTATTAGTGCACATGTCATATTTGCATTGTTAGTAAACAACCCTCGTACTGTCACACCACTATATGTACTTTGTAATGCAGAACATAACAATAAAATATGAATTTACCCTTTACATAATGTTGAACAATTCACCAATGTTTTTTTTTGTTTTTTTTACAACAGCAATTTGTTGGGGAATATCTCCCTTTCACATGTATTTCAATATTAACCTGCAGGGAAAAGCAGAGATCTTCAGGTGTACATTCTCCAGATGACAGCATCTTATGTGCCATATCCTGTCAAGGAAAGGGAAACATGTTTACAGTGTAAATGTACAACTGCACACAATTCACAATGAAAACACATACAGTACTATTTTTTAGAAGACCCACATATGGCCAATGGTCCTACTAGGCTCCTATAACAAAACAGAAAATAGTTAGTGTGGGTGGGAGATGACTGCACTCAGTCCAATAGCTGTGATCATCTTCTAACATCAATGCCACACATTCCTAAAAACAGAAATAATAGCCTGACAAATGTTCTTGACATATTATATATATATATTTTAATAACTGTATATGAAACTTGTCTGTTTAAAACAAACCTTAAATGTTCAAGACTTGTACTCACAAGAGGTTTTCCACTCAACAGTGATAAGCTGTCTTGCGTTGTGTTAAATGGATGGTGGTGCACTGTAAGTGGACCTCAAAATAGTGATTTATTGACCTTTATGAAGAAATCTATTTTGGTAAATGAGAACAGACTATCTTAATGGTTCTCAATAGATCACCATTTTGAAATTTGCTTAAACAGATATGGTTGCATTTGAGTTGGTTTCACATAGTACCTTTTTCAGTCGAACCACTGAAAAAAAAAAATCGCACGCACAATTTGCAGATTACTTAAGTCGACTTAAGAGTCGGGCCGCTTACTGATATATACAGTCTCCCAGGGGACCTCTTTCTTATGTCACAGTTCATCTGACAGAATGTAGCTGCCTGGGAGAGACCATGAAAAGTAATGTGTTCTCTATGAGCTGTGCTCACTGTTCGATCAGTGAAGTAGATGGCATTATATCATGGGTCTTGAAAGAATGTGAATGTCATAAATGATTTGACTGCCAATCCACCAACTAGGCAGGTGTACCTTGTGGGTTAAAATGATACTATCCAAAAGGTACCTACCACATTCCCACTCTAACGGTGTTTGGATATCGTTTGAATAGATAAGATAGGACAAAGCATCCTAGACATACAAAGTATTAAGGATTATTGTTTGGGTTACATTAATACATGTGGGAAAGGTATATGATCAGACTGACCCAGCAGATCACACAAAACCAGTGGAAGCTTCTTACCATGTTAGTGGAGAAAATAGTACAATAAAAGAGTACTACAATAAAATGACCTAAACTAAGCTGGTCATTAATGGGATTCTCAGAGTTGTGACAAACAGATTCAAAATGAGGTTTATCCATGGAAACTCTATGGGGCATATTCAATTAGCTTTCCGGTTCTGCGCACTATTGCCATTAATACGGTACCGCATTAATGCGGATTTTCGTACGCAACCCTATGGGCTGCGAACGAAAATCCACGTTATTGCGGTAACGTGAATTAAGTTTCGCGGCTGTTCCGGCGCGATCCCTGCGGACCGGAAAGCTAATTGAATATGCCCCTATGGATGTAAAGAGAGTCCAGTTACTTCACAGCTTCAGCCCTAAACGTCATCAGGTTTTCTTGAGTAAACATAAACAGACCGTTTGTTTTTAAAATCTTCAGCGCTAGTTACTTAAATTAACTTATATGTTGGCTAGCTATAAAATGTTAATTAATTAATAACAATGAACGATAAAATAATGACTTATGCTCAAAAAATAAGACCAAAGAATAAAATTCACGCAATTTACATGCGTTCCGAAGATAGCACGTCACCAATTCAGAATTTTATGCATAATATACACATTATTGAATAATACTAATTTTTTACTAGTGCTACAGAACATCACATTCTCAGAAAATGCCATAATCATTATTCAGCTAGCAGAGCTCGGATGGTATAGACCTAAATAAAAATAAGGATAGGAAATTCTCTGGTTTTGCCAGCAGCTCTCACCTCAGTGTAAGACAAAATACCAGAGAACGACACGTCCATCCCTTTCACAGTGTATGGCAACTCCACAAACTTTTTGCCCCTAAGAATCAAAATGAAGTTACTTTAACCTACAAGCTGAAAAAACAGGGATGGCAAGTTAAGAACGTCATCATCTAACAGAATTTTATTTTATATTCACAATTGTTTAGGAAAAGAAAAATGTTACCTCTTTTTAAAATAAAAAGCCATTCAACAGAATACAGGTTGATTCAATAAGAAAGTATGTCCAATGACATTTATCTCAAGATACTTTATAAAATATGTGCACTTATTGTACAGATATTGTCCTACCACCAAGGATTCTAGGCCCTAAAATTCTCTCGACACAGTGGGATTAATGGGGAGCACGTGCCCCGTGACTAGGTACTCTAGAAGGGTGCCCGCAGGGGACAGTATAGTACTTGGTGGCTGGTCCCTGCCCCGGAACCAGCCACCTTCCTTCTAGTGGCCTCGGATCTAATGATCTGTCCCTCCCCCTATGTGTTTCTGCTTGCTCCCTCCTCCAGTCCCCGTCACATGGCGTGGGCACCATGTCACAGGTGCTGTCCCATGTGTGCAGTGTATGGGTGGGGTATGTTACTATAATGTGTTCGGGGAGGGGGGTTATGTTACTATAATGTGTGAGGGAAGGGGGGGGTTACGTTACTATGATGTGTGAGGCAATGGCAATTAATTGAATATGGGGCTGAGTTTGAGGAGGATGGCTATTTATTAAATGTGAATATGATTTAATGCCGGGGATGGTAGCTCCTCTGTTTAATTATAAAGCCCCAAGAAAGATAGGCCAAATAACCAGAGACCATACAGCAGAAGAGCAGACGGAAGGGGACACAGTGTCTCCCAGATGGAATCAGAGAAACAAATTTATTGAGTATTAAATTCCTCTTTTTCTCTTTCATACTATCTGGGGGACATAGCTACCATGGAGACGTTCCAAAGAAGACCCCCTAAGGGAGGGACCACTCTGACAGCCATGCACATAGAGCACTAGAGCCAAAACTGGCATCCGTGGACGCAAATACATGGAATTGATAAATTGCTTAATGGTTGATTTAATCCATCTGGCAATGGACTGCTTTGAGGCTGGGCATCCTCGTTTACGGGAATCTAACAAAATAAATAAAGAATCTGTGCGCCGAATGTGGGTGGTCCTCCATACATAAATCCGGAGAGGCCTGACCATAACCAGGTATTCCATAGAATTCGGTCCGAATGATGCCCCTTCTTTGAACACTGGAACCACAATTTCTTGGTTTATATGAAAAGCTGAAACTACCTTCAGAACAAACAAAGGAATTGTACAGATAACTGCTCTGTCATCGTGAAATACCAGATGGCTCACGAATGAAAAAGCTCCCAACTCCGACACTCTGCAAGCCGATGCAATCGCCAGCAGGAACACCACTTTCCACGTTAAGAATCTGAATTCTGTAGAATGCCATGGTTTAAACGGGGGACCCTGTAGCATATTCAATACTAGGTTGAGATCCCAGGGTGCCGTGGGCGGAACATACGGAGGTTGTATATGCAGAGCCCAGGCCAAGATCTGCGTTGCCACTGCCATTGCTCCTGCAGCTCTGGTTCCGCCTTGTCTGTTTACATAAGCCACTGCCGTGGCATTGTCGGACTGCAAACGGACCGGGGATCCATGAAGGACAGTCTGGGCGCCTTGAAGGGCCATTCAATTCCAGAATATTGATTGATAGTGAAGACTCCTGAATCAACCAAAGACCCTGAAGTCGTAAGTGAAGGGCTACAGCTCCCCACCCTCGCAGGCTGGTGTCTGTGGTGACTATGATCCAGGACCACGGGAAAAAGGAACTGCCAACCACCACCGAAGGGACACCCTCACTTCGGATGACAAGCGAATCAGTTGGCGTTCCAAATGCAGATGGAATCCTGACCACTTTGTTAAGAGATCCCACTGAAAGCAGAGGGAATGGAATTGACGAAGGTCGACACCATTTTTCCTATGAGTCGGATGCATAGATGGATGGGTAGTCTGTGACAGGCTAGAGGCCATGAAGTTCAGTCCTGTAAGGACCGTGTCTTGTCCTCTGGGAGAAATACCTTTTGTTTGCTGGGGTCCATGATAAACCCCAGAAAGGTCATCTGCTGGCAGGAGATCAACTGTGATTTTTGTAGGTTTATTTACCAGCCATGGTGTTCTTGATGGTAAGGGTCTGGTGCTGTTGTAACAGATGAGCTGAAGTGGCCTTAATAAGGAGGTCGTCCAGATGAGGTGTTATTTTTACCCCTCTGGAACAAAGACATGCTGCCAATACCAACATGATTTTTTTGAACACCCTTGGCACTGTGGAGAGGCTGAATGAAGGGTAGGGCTTGGAATCAGTAGTGAGCCAATCCCACCGTAAATCTGAGAAGGGACGATGTCCCTCCCAAATGGGGATGTGAAGGTAGGCGTCTTTGATATCTATTGATGGCAAAAATTTGTCTGCTTCCAATCCATTTATTACCGACCTAAGGGATTCAATGCGAAACCTGTCCACCCGCAGGTGTAGGTTTAACGTTTTTAAATTTAGAATGGGTCGGAATGAGCCATCCGGCTTCGGGACCAAGAAGAGGTTTGAGTAAAAGCCCTGTCCTTTCTGGTTGGCCGGTACCGGGCAGAAGACTCTGGCAGAAAGAAAAGAGGCGTCACAGAGCCACATTGTCTGTCTCCTTTCTGGGTTGCGGGGCAGGGTGATTTCAAAGAACCAACGTGGGGCTGGACCTGACAGGTCTATCATGATCCCGCAAATCAATTGGGCTTCGGAGGACACTGTCCACTGTTCCTTGAACAGGTGCAATTGCCTCCCCACTCCTGCTGACGCAAGGAGGGATGGAAGACAGTCAGGCTGCTGGTTTTTCTGGAAGCTTGGGAGAAGGGCATCTTGTGGAGTAGGAGGACCTAACTCTGTGAGAGTGTCCCTTGTTGGTTTGATTCTATTTCGTCTGCCATCTGGCGGAGAAGCCACCCCAAAAGTGCTGCCTAAATTAACCAAATCTAGGTGCCTTTGGTTTTGGTACATTTAATGGAAGGAAAGAACTTTTGCCGCTGGTGGCCTGGCAAATAATATTGTCCAATTCAGGACCACATGACACTGCGTCTGAATAAGGCAATGTTTCTAGTGATTTTTTTAGATTCTCTATCTGTGTCCCAGAACCTCAGCCACAGGGTCCATCTGGGTGCCACAGCCGATGCAGATATAGAGGAAGAAATGGAGGCTGCGTTCTGGACAGCTTCATATAGGTATCCTGATGCCTCCTTTAGGTGCAGGGCACGAGGGAGTAAATCTGAGTCTTGCAATCCATCCGCCAACTGGTCAGCCCATGCTTCCATAGCTTTAGCAACCCACGTTGATGAAAACATGAATCTGAAGGAGGTGCCTTCCGCTACATAGATGGATTTTAAAAATCTACTCTACTTTACGGTCGGTGGCGTCCTGCAGGGCAGCTGTTCCTGGCACTGGAAGTGTAGTGTGGTGCACTAAGCATGCAACAGGATTATCGACCTTTGGGATCAGTTTCCAACGGGCCATATCCTCTTCCTGTACTGGGTACAGAGCCAGGAATCTCAGCGGAATAGTAAACTTCCGATCTGGCTGTTTTGAAACTGCTTCCGCGATTTCTGTTAGCTCCACAAACGGAGGAAAACAGAAAGCGCGTCTTTCTTTTTTTTTTTTTTTTAAAAGACCCTGCTCCGAAGATTTTGGTTCGTTCAAATCCATGATGTCCAGAGCTTCACGCACTGCCAATACCATGTCGTCAATGCCCTGATATCTAAGGGATTCTTCCAGGTCAGTGATCTGCGCAGAATCAGAGTCAGGAAAGGGCTCCTGCTCCTCTTCTGATGATCTCTTGGAATCCTAGAGGGACAGGAAAGATTAGCGGACTGGAGATGTTTATTTCTAGACAGTATAGGTCTTGGTTAGACCAGGAAACTGTTTAACCGATCTAGGCCTCTGACCAGGTATGAGGACCAAGGTGGTTCTCCTGGAGGAAGGCCTGAGTTAGAGAGAGGATGATGGACCAGCTGGTGCCAATATTGCTGTCTCAGTGGTCACTAGTAACCTGTCTGTCATGAAGGGGGGGCAACTTATACTGGAGTGGAGAGGAGAATCGCAGTGGCTGCTGGTAACGCTACAGGCTTAGTAAGCAGCTGTACCAGTGTGGCAACCACTTGCGCAAGAGAAGATGCTCATTCCGGTTGCTCCGGTAGTGGTAGTACATTAATCTGGGCCTGCGTGGTCTGTGCCCCCACGTTGAAACTAATACAAAGCGGCCCTGGATCCTGTTGTCCAATTGGTAACTTAAGTTTACACTTTCAACAAGTGAAATGTTTTGCACGTGGTGCCTTTTCCTTATCAGACATATTTAGAATGGAGAAAGTGTCACAATATTGAGCAATATAGACAGTCACACAAGATACAGGCTTGATATAAATACAAGTATACTGACTAATCTATGACAGGCAAAAGTAGTATCTTGTAACAAGCCTATGTGGGAAAAAAAGGATTTTTTAAGTTGAATACTATAATTATGCTACTTGCATCCCAGCTACTAATATATCCCTATTTTGCTAGCAATGAGTATAGTAATATTTCGGTACTTAGTCTTCCAGCTAAGACAGGTATGTAGGAAGAGTCTGTTAGCAGCGTCTCCAGTATCAGGCTGAAGAGAGTACAAAAATCCAAGCTGAGGTGGGGGAGCTCTATAAACATTAGTTCCGCACCCCAAGCTTTCCTGCTCCTGTAGCTAGAATCGATAGCTGTGGCTTCTTATTTTAGATAGCCCACAGCCATTTTGAGATTCTCTGTTCATCTCCTGATGATTTGTGCAGCTTTACAAGATTCCCCCCTCCTTTTTATAAGGAAGGACCTTGGTGTCAACCAGCAAGATGGCGGCCGCCATCGCTCCGATTACCGGCACTCTCTCCCTTGGGTGGCAGCGCAGGTATGTCGGGAAGCTGTTAGTGTGACAGCAGCTTCTCAAGCCCCTGTCAACACTTAAACACTGCTGGTGCTGTCAGTGAGAGCCTTCGGTTCTCACAATAGTACAGCTGTATTGCGGCTGCATTAATAGGAGTGTGCCCTCTCTCTCTAGAGCACACTCCTGCGATAAGTTTGTAGAAAAAAAAAACCTATTTTTAAAAGAAATAAAAGAATAAGTTGAAACGTAAGATAGTATAAAAAGTAAGCCCAACTCCCTTGGGCACTTAATCTAAACTGAGGAACTGCAGGGGGTTGCAGAGGGGAGTGGTCTGTCAGCATGTTACATTTAACAAGTTAACACTCCACACTCCCCTCATACAACCCCATAGTAGCAGTGTCCCCCAGATAGAATGAAAGAGAAATTATCGTTTTTTTGTTAAATATATTCAGTTTTTCAGAAGTTTTAGGTAAATATTTATCAAAGTTAGAAATAATTGTTTTGTATTTTAGCTTAAGTGATCCTTAAAGAAGATTTCAGCTCTCCTTACAGAGCAATTATTTACTGCAAGACAGATATGGCAGATGTGTGTTATGAATTTCATTAAGGAACAGAACTGTCAATTGTTATGCCTTCATCATCATCGTATGTATGTATATATATATATATATATATATATATATATATATATATATATATATATATATATATATATATATATATATATATATATAGCACCATTATGTAATCTACTGATTGGCTCCAAAGGAAGAAGAGTAAACTAGCATTATTGCTGTTAAATAAAACATCAAAAATGGCAGTTTGTTTATTACTAAGTGAGTTGGCAATGGATAAATAGAATAAAAACCTTTCTATACTTACTTTTTAGCCATCTGTTCAATGTTATAACCAGGGCTGGGATCATTAGATATCTTGCAAAAATAAACAAAAAGACAAAAAAACAGAAAGCAATTTAGCATGAGCAAAAATACATATATTGAATAAAGTTACATGTGGGCTATTATTATTTATTATCATAATGTATTTATATAGAGCCAATCATTATATGCAGCACTGTACAGAGAATATGTTATGATGCATATCAGTTCCTGCCCCATTGGAGCTTATATTCTAAATTCCCTACCACATATGCACAGACTAGGATCCATTTTGTCAGAAGCCAATTAAACACCGGGAGAACATACAAACTCCATACAGATAGGGCCTAGGTCAGAATCAAACTCGTGACCCCAGCGCTGAGACAGCAATGCTAACAACCATGCTACAGGGCTGCCCACTAGTGCTAAACTGGTGTTTAAAGGGAAAAATGCATCATTGTAACAGACCCTGCACCTACCCCAGCAAGGAATATATATTCAGAAATAAGACATCAGATTTTGGTTTATAACACTGTCACATATTCAAGGAGCTAAATGCTAGTTCTGGGGCAAAGTAAGCAACATTTAGTTACCTTCAAAGGGACATACTGAAAAATTGCTTATTTCAATGTATTTATTTAATAAAAGACTATGGTTTACATGGACGATTCTGAGTGGAATAATAGTGAATGTATGTTACCTTCAGTACTCTGGCAAACCGATCCAAGCAGTTTCCTACAGCAATGTCTATTGTCTCGCCAAATATCCGATACCGGTGCTCAGAATATGCAATGACCTGCACAAGAGGGCCACAGAATATGGTTTCTACCACCAGATTTGTTGATATTACTAAACACATATTTATAACAAAACTAAATCAAGTACATTTCTGTAATCATATTTACATTTTAAAGAAACCTTTAGAGGGCATGGCTTGACTGCACGTGTAGATAGTCAGGAAGTGCGAAGGCTCAAAAGTCTAAGGGGTACATTTATCAAGCTGCAGGTTTGAAAAAGTGAAGATGTTGCCTATTGCAACCAATCAGATTCTAGCTGTCATTTTGAAGAATGTACTAAACAAATGACAATTAGAATCTGGTTGGTTGCTATAGGCAACATTTCAACTTTTTCAAACCCGCAGCTTGATATATTTACCCTAAAGGCCAGGGGTGGGCAAACCTGTCCTCAAGGGCCATATCCAGTTCATGTTTTTAGGATTTCTGTCTGTAGAAACAGGTGGGATAATTACTGACCCAGCCAAATATATTAACTCAGCTGTACATGATTAAAGAAATCCTAAAAACATGAACTGGATATGGCCCTTGAGGACAGGTTTGCCCACCCCTGCTAAAGGCCTATCCCAGTGACATTTATTGCTAAGATGGTGAATTAATGTTATAGATACATCTGCCAACTTTTGAGGAACAAAGGCTCTATAAAAGTTTAAAATACTACTATTTAGATTTATCCAAAGCTCTCCCTAGAGCTGCAGAAGCAGAAATAAACATTTTTAACTCATTAAAAAGTGGTTAAGGGAGCTTCAGCTCCTATTTTCTATGCCGTTTCCCTCTAAACTGAAGATAGTGGAAAGATTCAATCCTCTGAGGATGCCAGTGTATACAAAACAAATTCCTATTTTATCTGCCTAGATTTTCAAACTCTTGAACTTTCAACATGTAACAATATATTATTACTTGCATGCTGTGGATACAAGACCCTCCTGCTTTAGTTAATCTGAACTTGCTTAAACAGTCTCGTCAATACGACTTTACATCAGAGAGCTTATTACTAATTAAATTACTTAATAAAGTTGGATATTGAACTCGTCTGAGAGTAAATATGAGTAAAATGGTAAGAAATTATACTTGCGATAAAGCATCTGCTCTCCTGATATAACCATTATTCTGTGTTACTCAACAGGACTCAACATTTAACAAGACTTTTCTTAAGAGGGTATTATGTTTGGATACCATATATTGCGGAGCTACCTGTTACATAACATACTTATGCTAACTGGGTCCATATTGACATATCTTATGTATGCAGATATAGATTAAAGTGTATAGTCATCCTGAACAGCATTACAAGGAAGTTTGACTCCACATCACCAACACCATAAGGCTGTACCTGTCATTTAGAACTTTATGTGTGCAGTTCTATTAGTTAAAGCTGATTTCCATTATTTCTCTTTTTTCTCCCTAATATATGAGATCATAAGGAGATCTATCTTTCAGGATTTCAACTCCATGTGAAACCATTTATGAACTTCTCCAAATTAAGACTATTTGGAACTATGCTGTTGTATACTGGACATACCTTTGTTTAATGGATTATATTATTGATCGGTATTGTTATACAAAGGAGTCCAGGCATGTGTTTCTTTGTGCCTGAGATATATGTGTTTTTTGTCTATTCAGCATTACAAGGAAAGATTACAGCAGAGGTACACAAATACGGACTGCCTATCCCTATTTCTCTCTGCCACTGTAGAAACAGAGGTCTAAACTTCAACTGGCTGCACTATGACTAAAAGAACTTCTACTCCCATATTAAATGTTGCCTTCCTCAAAATTTAAGACAATAAGAAGGGGCTTAATACCATTTCTTCTACTCCCCTGTGATGTCTCATGATGGATAGAAAACAAATCCCTTCTGATATGCCTTAAAGTTTCAAATCCTTGAGTTCATAACATAAAGCAAGTCTATATGCTATTATGGTGATTTGCTATGAAATAAGACTTTTCAGCTTATTCCAATTAGTCTTGTGTAAACGGCCTGTATATATTTTTTTTCTAAAACCAAAGAGCTACTTACAGTCGTGAAACTGGTATAAAATGATACCCACAGTTATATACCCACCAATCCATTCTGAGAACACTAAATATGAGTGTAAAAAAGCTATACTTGTGGGGAAGCTTCTGCCCTGATATTATATGTTGCTATGTTATAACTAATGGAAGTCATATGCCAGGGATGCCCTGACCAATAAAGAAAATGTCAGTTATGGTTGGATAACACCTAACACTAACTCTTTGAGCGGTTCAATCCTGGCACGGTGGCTGGAAGTTAGAGGGGAAGGAGGGATACAATATCATCATCATCTATTTATATAGAACCACTAATTCCCCAGCGCTGTACAGAAAACTGACTCACATCAGTCCCTGCCCCATTGGAGCATATAGTCTAAATTTCCTAACATACACACACACAAACCGAGAGAGACTAAGGTAAATTTTAATAGCAGCCAATTAAACAGCTAGTATGTTTTTGGAGTGTGTGCAGAAACCAGAGCGCCTGGAGGAAACCCACGCAAACACCGGGAGAACATACAAACTCCACACAGATGAGGCCATGGTCAGGAACTGAACTCATGACCCCAGTGCTGTGAGGCAGAAGTGCTAACCACTAAACCACCCTAACATATTATAATCATACAATGGAGAAGCTGAAGGAGCACCCACTCCACAAAATGGAGTCTAAATAAACAATGTTATGCAAGAGACAAAGGTTGGTGCCTTTCTACCATAGAAAAAAAGTTATAGCCAAATTTACCTGAATGACTCTTGTACATAAAGTTGTCTAACTTTCTTGTTTACATAAATAGTCACATTGAGGTAAAAATGCCTTATCTTGCCATTACCAATATGTTATGCTTTCTATTGACATACCTGTGTATTGCCCCCACTCACATACAGAACAGTGGGATTTTCGGCACCTGTAATCAGCCGCCCCATCTCAATGTGCCCAATGCAATGATTCACTCCCAGTAGGGGTTTCTTCCACAGCTGAGCTACTGTACGTGCCACTATTGCTACTGACAATAAAGGTGCTCCCATTCCAGGTCCTGCATAGGGAAGATGATTAGGTTCATTATTTATAAAATAGTAACAGCTGATTGAACACTGATTTATCTTCTTTACTTTTCATTCTACTAGAATCCCAGCTTCATCTATTTCTTCCTCTCATTTGCATACTATAGAGCTTGAAGAAACAAAGATCACAACATGAGTACCTCTAGCAAAAATGGCCAACATATATGTAGATAGTATTTGAATTAGAAATAGTTATTTAATGGGGATTGTCCAAATGAATACGAATTCCTTTAAGTAATTGCTTTTGTCAGCTTTGGTCAGTAACTGACATATGTCTTCAGGATTGGCTTCAAAGCATCCCTATGACTAATAAGAGCTTACCTATTAAAATGCACTGCTATCTGTATTGACTTAGAGTAAACAGTACAAAACAGCTTGTCACTGTTTAATGGTTTGAAGATACAATCAGTTCTACAGTTACTATTCAAATTCTGCTTCCTCCTCTCACTAGAGCACCATAGTCTCCCTCCCAATTGTTTTCTCTGCCATTGGGTGGGGTTGGAGAGACCAACACAGTGGGGGCAAAATCTGCACTAGTGTGTGTTACCATTGATTTTTCTTTAATTCCCCAACACCTGCAAAATCTGGAACCATACTTTGGTTCTGCCCGTAAAATACTGCATATAATCCCTTACTTATTCTAAAGTCTTCAGTCACGCAGCATTGAAATCCAAATTATCTTTGAAAGCTGTGCTTAGGCCTGATGCTATGTGTGCAGCCATCAGCACACATTGTGCTACACTCTGACAAAAGCACAGCAAGTGTAGACTTTTACTTATTTCTCCTTACTCTCACAATGGACCCGATGTATTAAGGAAAGTTAAGTAAAAAAATAAGCAAGTAGTCTCCTGGACAAAACCATGTGACAATGCAAGGGGTGCAAATTACTTTATTAGAAGTTAAATACTGTCTGATTTTCTTCCATGTAGCACACAAATATCAACTTTAAATTTCAGTGTACAAATAAGCTATTAAGTATTTGTGTGACACATGAAAAAACAAACATTATTTAACTTATGTGCAAAATAATAAACTAATTTGCACCCCTTGCACTGTCACATGTTTTTTTCCAGGAGAATACTTACTTAATTTTTTACTTAACTTTCCTTAATGAATCAGGCCCAATGACTTTTACTCCATTCTCCTACCTAACTCCTTTTAGGGATTCCAGACACACTTGACTTTAAATATTTTATATTTTGCTGCTTTTTGCACCAAAAGTGACAATTCTAATTTTACCTTTTGTGTAAGCCACGCAGTCAATGTCCTTTGGTTGTAACCGAGCCTCCTCTAGAGCCTCATGTAGCACATCCAATATACAGGAGCGGTGGTGTCGAGCAGTATCACTGGGCATGAAACCTGCAGCATGGTAGATATAAGCAGCATTATTCAGTTAAATTAACATATTTAATGTGTTAAAAAAAACAACAGAAACAGTAAAGATCTATAGGTTAAGCTGGGTACACACTACAGAAATTTCAACCAACTTTTTATGCAGAGCGATTTTACATGCGATCGATGATCCGATCGCTCGGTCCATGGACTGCATACACACTAGCCTTGTTTAGGACGATAAAGGGAAGAGCGGACGTCACTTTAGAGACTCTTTACAGCCATGTTGTCGTGAGCAATGACTGAAATTTCGTACTCACTGTTGTGGATCGGTTGGAAGTTTATACACACTACACAGCGGAAACGAGATTGGACCGAAAATATTAAACGGTACGACCAACCAAATGAGGCGATAATCGTCCATTTGGGCAGACTTTCGACCATCGTGTCACTGCACACACTGACCCGACTTTTGAACGAGCGGTCGTATGTCGGCTGTTTGGGCCGATTATTGGATGAAAACAGTGTAGTGTGCACCCAGCTTTAGACAATGAGGCTAACAAATCATCATGATACAGTAGACCAAAAAAATATTCACAGTACATGCAACAGCTCAGAAAGGTCAGCTCTGTACTGTCTTCGCTACCCTAGGAATAGCTATATGGAGAGATATAATATTCTAGTGGTTCCATCTCACCCTGCCCTGGAGGGGTAATGTAAGTTCTTCGTGGATTGCTCAGGACTCTGCCATCCTGAATGATCCCCACTCCAATTTTGTTGGCACTGCCTTCAAACCCAAGAACAATGGTCATTGTGGCTACCTAGAAAGAAAGATAATAGATCTGTAATGATACCAAATGGAGCCTACATCTTTATAATTACATCTTAACAGCAAGTTTTATCTACTGTAAAAATGTATCAGTGTTAGTTTTCTGGAGAAAAATACATTTTCCCCTTTTTCCCATAAGTTTAGCCCAGTGGAAAAGTACATTGGAAATGATTTAGTGGGAATGCGTAATATTGGCAACAAAGTAAAGCAGTGCAATATTGTGTGCTACTAATATCTGCATATATTATTATTCTTTATTTATATAGCGCCAACATATTACACAGAGCTGCACATTGATTGAGTGGCCGGGGATACAAAGAAGGCAAAGATGAATTCCATGAGTTCTGTAAGTGTCATGCTTAGTTTTACTGACTCCAACATTGAACTTAAACATGTGGGGTCTGATTCATTAAGGAAAGTAAGGCAAACCAATGAGTAATTTCCCTCCTGGACAAACCATGTCACAATGCAAAGGGTGCAAATTAGTTTATTACTTTGCACATAAGATAAACACTGACTCTTTTTTCATGTAGCACACACATACTTAATAGCTTTATTTTTACACTAAACTTTAAAGTTGATATAACACATGGCCTATCCCTATGTCTTGCTTTACTTTCCTTAATGAATCAAGCTCGTAATTTTTACACACCAGACAAGCTATACCCATCACATGTGTATTTCCCACATTAACATGCCCCATTCGCCTACATGGCTCTGGGGACCATGCGTGATTGTAATGACCACCCCAGTACTGTACCTTCACCACGGAGCTCCGCCCCCAGCGCCGAGGCTCTGCGCACCACGTGTTTCTGTTGTGTGTCTCGTGCGTGACGTGTTTCCGGCGTACAGCGCGTGGAACTTCCGCTCCGGCGTCTTTGTGTTGTGCATCGGCTGCTGCTGCAGGTACAGCGCTCGGTGCGTGCATCTTACCTGGCTCACCGATTCCACGGCTGCAGGCTGTGTGCGGGTACCGGGGAACATGCTATAAACGTACCGAATAGTGATGGCTAATGTGCAGTAATTACTGCCAGTGATACCCGCACACAGGCAGCGCTGGAAGAGATTGCATAGCTGCATTAGGTATCGTTATGTTACGTGTAACACACGTTACCACTGATTGCAGTGTAGGCTGTATGCATGTTGGTTCTATCAGATTTCATCAATATATCTGCTTTGATTTCATTGCAATTTTTGTTTAATAACTAGCGACACAGCATCAGACATTGGTTGCCGCCAAGATTCTGAATGTCCAGCCGGATAGATGGCTAATTTATGATGGGTGTGAACAGAATGGACGGATTCATGATTTGAACCGATCTTTAAATTAATATTACTTGCGATTCTGCACAGATGGCTCGTTTCATACATAGGCCATACAATTACCATATGTTTATGTGCACATAGGCCTTCCCTATGTTCTCTCTTATCTGACAGATGAACGGAGGAGAGATACTCCCAGAGGGATAATTTAACTCTATGTAGTGACATTGGCTTATCGCACACTGAAGCTTTTGTGGGGGAATATAGAACATGCTCTACTCTTACAACTCCAGTTCTGTCAGCCCCTTCTGTTAGACTTCTGTGTCCACTGGTGCACTTATAGTATACTGTGCCTCTCTTTAGAAATCAGTGGTCTCTATGAGAGTACTAATTTCTTCTCTTGCAATGTCTACACAACTGTCCATCTTTTCTTTGTTCCCTTGTCGAAATGAAATAGAAGTGGAGAGGGATATGAAGAACTTGTATATGTATGTTTCTACGGGTTGCATGTGCCAATTCCAATAATTGAAGGTCTTAAACTTAAATCAAGTATCAATGTAAAATAGTGCAGAAACTGAGCAAGCAAAACTACAATCTGTAAATGTAAGATAAGAGGAATTAAATATAATTTATAACACTTAAAACTGAAGGAGAATAGGAGAACCTGTTCTTTAAAACAGGAGAGTCTAAACAGATACCGGCAAATGGGTGTCAGTAAAGTAGCATCATGTGGTAAATAAATTCTTCATGTGAGATACTGCTTCATTTATCTTTCAGTTGCAGATGATTTTTTTTTACAAGTTTTATTCAAATCATGGAAGTTATTAATGAGCAAATAATAGGTTTGAGAATGGGTGATGGCTACTTTACACAGACATATTGGACTCGGGGTTTCCACCAAACTACAAAAATGTAAAACTTTAATAGCAAAGTTATTGGTTAAAATTCTTACTCCTCAATATTGCATACAGCAATCCTATTATACAGGGTATGCTTGTTGTAGGTTTAAATCACATTCTTTTAACTAATGCGCTTTATTTTATTTTTTAATTGGAGTTAAAAATGTTTGTGCAGTGTAGACAACTGACTAGCGGCAGTATGAAAAAATAAATTGCATTATTTGTTCTTAGCATAAAAAAATATAACAAGGAGACCAAGTGGAGTCAATAGTTAAATAAAGCAATTTCCTTGTTTTATTTGTTTGAGATGTTGGTACATTGATTTCTTGAGAAACTCTTCATTGCCTGAATGGTAGATACATTAGACTTCATCATTTGTCTTGCACAGGTGCAAGATTCAAAACGCTCCGTTCTCTGTCTGTGCGTCTGATTTCTGTCATCGTCAGAATGCCAAAACGAGGGAAGAAGGAAGACGTTACTTGTGAGGCAGAGCCTGTGGAGGATGAGGGTAAATTAAATGTCAGGTGTCGCATACATGATAGGCAGGGGCTGTGCGGATTTCATCCTTCATAGTATTTTTCTCTATCCCTCAGAACCTGGGAAAAAGAAGGGAAAGAAAGCCAGCAAGGATGCTGAGCCTGCAATTTTGTATGAGGATTCCCCTGACAAGTTGACCACAGATGATGGAAAGAAATACACTTTGAAGATCAGCTCCTGGAATGTTGATGGTCTTCGAGCATGGGTCAAAAAGGATGGTTTGTCTGTAAGTGCAGTGCATCTTTTAAGCATATGAAATGCTTTTGAAATTTGAATTTTGTTTCCAAGACTGTACATATTTTATATTGCCATTTTTATGTTTGTGCATCTTTTCTTCTATTTGTAATCTGCACATTGTTTATTACTTTTTCTGGAGGTTAATGTATTAGAAGATGACCTGTATCTAAATGTCCCCATATTTTTCACACTTTTGTTTGTATCATGTGTAGTGGGTACGAGAGGAGGACCCTCACATCATCTGCCTTCAGGAGACAAAGTGTGCTGAGAAGGCACTGCCTGCAGACATTAAGGACATGCCTGAGTACCCTCACAAGTATTGGGCTTGCTCTGATGAAAAAGAGGGTTACAGTGGAGTGGCAATGCTATGCAAGGAAAAGCCGCTAAGTGTTACATATGGCCTTGGTAAGTACAGCGACCCAAGAATGGGAAACATTTAAATTGTGGTATAGTTTTATTTGCATAATACTTGGTGTATTGCTGTTATCATTGCTAATATTCAATGGTGCATTGAAAGTACCCATCTGTTTTATTTTTTGTTTTGTTTTTTCTTTTTTTCTGATCCAAAAATTCCCATTAGTAGATTGTATGTTGTAATCTTTGTTTATTTGCTATTGCCACACTACGCCTTTATTGGTTCTTAGTACAGACTGTGCTCCATTATCTTTGTCCTTACTGTTTCATTAGGAATTGAAGAGCATGATAAAGAGGGTCGTGTAATCACTGCAGAATTTGAGTCCTTTTACTTGGTTTCCACCTATGTTCCCAACTCCAGCCGTGGCCTAGTACGTCTTGATTACCGCCAGCGCTGGGATGTAGACTTTCGTGCTTATCTAAAGGGGCTGGACAGCAAAAAGCCTCTCATTCTGTGTGGTGACTTGAATGTTGCGCATAAAGAGATTGATTTGAAGAACCCCAAAACCAACAAGAAAACACCTGGTTTTACCCCACAAGAGAGAGAAGGATTTGGAGAGCTGCTGGCCGAAGGCTTTCAGGACAGCTTTCGTGAGCTGTACCCTGAGAAGCCATCTGCCTATACCTTCTGGACCTACATGATGAATTCCCGAGCCAAGAATGTTGGGTGGAGACTAGATTATTTTGTCCTGTCAAAAGCCTTGCGGCCGGCTTTGTGTGACAGTAAGATCAGGAGCAAAGCTATGGGGAGTGACCACTGCCCTATAACCCTTTATATGGCCATATAAAGGAAAGGAGTGGTCACTAGCTCAATATCATTAGGTTCCACTGTAGCTAATATGTACTTATATGGCCACTGACATGCAACGATTTACATGGCCATAAACGTACAGTTTCTCTGGTATAAAATCATAGGGTCAAGGAATGTACTCTTGATCATCTTTAGTATTGGGTGCTCCATACACCCAATACTAAATATATAGAAAATGTTTTAATCATTGTTGTAGACATGTTCTATTTTGGACATTGTCCACTACTTTTATGGTCCTGTTAAGTGTTTGATGTCAGCCATAAAGCAAACTTTGTGGTGCTTTCTCCCTCGTGTGCCTCTGTGCCATGTAGACTTTGACTCCATGAAAACAAAAATGTTTTAGTTTTTTGTATTTCCCAAATGCAGGGTTCTCCTGATCTGATGTGTATAAAGACTGTAACAAGAATATATGACTTGAGTATGTATTTGTTACTTCAAATTCCTGGGTTAGTGTAAGCAAAAATAAACTGTGTCCAGTTCCCTTTGTTATTTCACTGCAAGAACTAGAGCAATAGAAAGACATATGTTCACCCAGATTATTCCCAGTATGACTTTTCCCATCCTGAATCATAAGGATGAGTTCTCTACAGTAAATACTTTGTCCACACTGTAAGCATATATTATGAAGCATAGGTGTCAGGTATATAATGTCATATTTAATAAGCAATAACCTAATGTTTTCTCTGACAGAAGAACGCATCCAGGAAATTACATGTATAGATTTTTTTTTTATTATATTTTTGAGTGGTTTTCACTAAAAGTAGATTCCACACACAGATGACACTATTCTCAACTTGTGTCGCAAGGAAATGGAAACCAAGGGCACAGGTTAATCTTGTATGAAAGTACTTAGGAGGACATACACACACCTTGATCAAGTTTAAAGTACGTTTTCCACTTAAATCTCTGAAAGTTGAATATGGCAAATGAAAACTGCTTACCTGTTATCTAGCTTAACATGAAAAGTGGGCAGCTCTTCTTATCCACTGCTGATCCTTTACACACAAAAGAATGCCGAGAGCAGTAAGTTTCAGGAAAGAGTAGGATCTGATGACGTGATTATGCCCAACAACAGCTCTGTATAGATCAATAATTTTTCAGTCTTTAGCATTTAGCTTTTAACATGTTTACTTTTAGCATTTAGGAGCACATAATGAATATGATAGCCAAAATATCACAAAAAATATTTTATGTTCAATGTTACTAATAGGGTAGTGACCTTTAGTCTGTAATACTAAAAATAAAATGTCATGCTAATATTTCACTGTGGTATATTGATTTATACCACAGGTACGTTGTGTCTCTACAAGGGCCTTACATAGCAGTCTATTCCCTGAAAATATCGCTTCCATTCAATGTTGGCCAATTCAGTCTAGTCAGGTAATTGGTGATACTGCAGCATGGTAAATAGCCATTGAAATTTAAATCTTGCTACACACAGATGTAGAATTACTGACTGTTGCCTAAACCTGCACCATGTGTGGGTCCACTATAATAGCTTTGCCAAACTGTGATATGGTTGTTCAGGTCTGGGGAATATTCTGGTTGGCTGATCATTGTTCACAATGCATGGACCTTTGCAGTATTGTTATTAAGTCCAATCACTGTAGAAACAATATACAGTCCAGCTCTCCATGTGTGTTGGCAGATATGATTGTTTAGATCTTGTGCAGTCAGTACAAATTGTAACAGGCCACAGCAACAATTGCAGCTCCATAAATATAGAAAATATAATTAAAATGAATATTGATTACACAGTTTGTATCTAATTTGAAATTATCTGTTTCACTGAAGTAAACACTGGAAATCTGCATGTTCTATAACCATTACATGGATTCATTTTTTTTTTTTTTTTTGAATACTGTTAATTCATTATCTTTGACGTGTTGTGACAATTATAGTTCCAGATGCTTGGACTAGCCTCTCAGGATTGGTGAGGAAACCGAAAAGTACTTGTTTTCTGAAAGGTTGACAGAGCGTGTATATGTTTGGTCCCTCGGTTATTTTATAGGCCATGTTTAAAAATAAAGATGACATTTTGAATCTCAATCTATTTTTTTCCTTCTAGTTGATAACGCACTACTCCAATCTATGTATTAGCTATAATAAATATATATTATACAACACACCTTAAAAAGTTACGGTAGTAAAGAGCTAATAGTAAAATAATTTACACACATCTACCTACACCTTTACCAGATTTAAAGTACCATTTTTTTTAAAACTTCTTGGGAAATCTGAGAAAGTTGAAAATAGCGTGAAGGAAAACTGTTTTCCGCTTGGGATTCATGTGTATGAACAGGGGAACTACAAGTAACTGTTATCTAGCTTTATGATATTTGTATGTACTTCAATATTCATGATGGTTAACTAGTAAACAAAAAATATTGCCAGTATTTAAACAGGAAAGTGGGCACCTCTTTTCATCCACTGTTTCTGTTACATATAAAAAGGCAGAGAGCACTGCTCCCTTGCGGGACAAGTTAGGATCTGGAGGCAGACAGTTATGTTTGTCACAGAGGGGACAGGTCCTATATAAACATCTTATCCAGATAGATCTTTTCAACAAGTTCAGCGTTACCTCCCTGTTATGAGACCATCTACAATAGTTGCTGCTGCCTGTGGCCCTGTAATAATCTGTGTGCTAAACGTCTTGTGAAGTAATACTACATATAATATGTTATACCCATAGACATACTTGGGCTACCATGTGTAGTCCAAGCCTTACAGTCAAGCGGATATCCACAAATATGCAGGCCATAGTTATTAGCAGTGTAAGTTCCCATATTTGTTGCTGCACACTTAAATAGTAAAATTAGTGGAATGAGTGCTTCCTGGCCTGTTTGACTAGCTTTGCCCCCTCCTGTCCTGTAATTAGAAGACATTGTTGAAATTACCCTAAGGTTACTTCACACTCTCTGTGATCTGGATCCAGCTCCAACAGCCCCTTCTCCTGTGGTGTATTTATGTAATTGGTACTAGTGGTGCAACGGAAGATGGAATTGTTGACAAATCATCAGATTCACAATGACATTGAATCACCTTATTCACACAAAAAGACAATAAATTATAGCTAGAATCTGTTCAAACCTGCCAGAAAACTCTGTTTGATACATTTAACCCTAGGACTTAAGAATGTGACAGTTATTAAGTAATTAAATAATATCTGTAAATTACTGTTTTTTCTTTAAAGTTGACCAGTGACCTGCACACAGTGAAATCATGTGTTTTTTGGACTTAACACATAAGAATACAGCTTAACGATTTACCAGGACCTGGTGACATTACTGAGGCTTACTATATGCCCCAGTGCTACCACTTCTTTCTTGCAAATTCTGAATATTGGTTTGCCCCACAAAATGTCTGCCTTCAGTGTAGGCAAATGACTTGTCCATTTTAAGTGCTCAATTGAAGAATTAGAATCCCCTTGCATAAATTATTTTTTCAATTTGTCACTGCACTTTCCCATATTTGCAGTGCAGAAGGTATTTAGAGCTACATCGTCACTCAGAGCTCCTCATAAGCGAATGCTGTACCTCTACTGAAAGGATATGTGATTTACCTTTTAGTACTTATTACATTATTGTTACAGTGAAATTCAGAGACATCATGTGAGGCTCTGTACAGAGTGGATTGCAGTGCCACTGAAGAGCTTTATCTCTCTAATAAAAATATTCTATTGTATTTTTCACCCCTTCCGTTTTGTTCCATTAAGATTGCTGAAATATATATTCTTTATGGCAAAACAACAGCTGAAATCCTTTTGCAACACCTTTATTATAAGGCAAATTTTATTTACAAGGTATATTACAGGTTTACAAAGAGAACAGAACAAACACAACTCTTCCACTAAAAATGTGTAATACTTATATGGCTAACGGCAATATTTGGTAATCAATTCCTTAGTGTATAAACACTAGAAGTGATATAAAAGTGATACATTTTGCTGGCAATAAGAACAAACTATATATTACAAGCCTTTTAAACATTAAGCTATCCACTCTCCTTGTGTTTTATTTTGATTATTATGGCATACCATTCTTCTATGACTTTATTACATCTCTCTTTTAAACTATTACATACATTTGCTTTTTCATTTGAATAATATACAATATTTTGCACATAAGCAATTAAAAATACACCTTTCATTTGCATAAAAATATGCATCAAAGGGGATTACAACTCTTAATGTCAATCATAACTTCAGATTGGTGCCTCTACTCCTTCAGTCATTGCTCTTGGCTCATTGGCAGTATATTGTGAGTGTGTCTTGCTGATTACCACGGATGAAGATGATTGGTGGGTTTATGTCACGAGATAGGCTTTCAAGCCAAGCCATGTAGAGGGAACTGGGGCAGTCTGATTTACTTGCAATTGGGAGGCTTCTGTAAAAATAGCGAGAGGCACATATAGTGTTAACACTTTTTCAAAAATGGATAGTATAGTGTTAGACTTGCATCTGTTTAACAAAATCTGTACTATGATCAAATCTAGAGAATAGGTTTATATTTAAAAAAACAAAACACTTGTTCCATTCAATATCAGGCAGTGCTCAGGTATTAGTTTACAAAAGACATCATTGTTTTTGCCTCTGACAATCATGGTATTGGGTTATCAACAAAGAAATGCTTTGTCAGAATATTTACCATAACTTTTAAATAAAGTTAATCTTTCTGTAAATCAATCAGAATTGATAACTGTGTAATAGTCTTCATTTGCTTTTTGACAGATAAACAGAAGAGACAGAAGCTCATCAAGATCATTTATCAGTATAAAAAGAGACTAGTGCAGGGCACACCGTTCAGGGGCTTGCTGGTAAACTTTAGCCCAGGGGGTAAGCGCATTACAACCATTTGAAAGGAAAAATAATGCAGGTACCCCAGTGGCACAGCCCAGCCAGCCACTGACACCGTTGCATTAGCATACACAGAATGGCTAAGAGAAAGTAGAGTTTGTTCTACTTTCTCCTATCATTCCATCATCCTGCATCTCCACGTCAGCTTCTATCTCTTCTCCATTCACCTGGAACGGAATGGTGGAGAAACAAAATGACCTAATGGATGTATGCACTTATCCATACCCTAGAAGAAAAGGAATAATAGCTAAGCTAATTTCTAGTACTGTACTTACATTGCAATAAGAGCAGCATCCCGTGAATTCTCCTGAAGGATCTCGTTCATTCTCACATATCGCTCCGACTGACAAAAACAACAGAAAGTCAGATACACATACATAAGTGAAACTCCTAATGCTTATTCCTTGTGTTAAAACAAGAATGCAGGTTCTATTACAAGAAAACTTATTCTGAATGTTAAAGGCACTGGAGTATGTGAGTTGCTTATAAGAAATAGTTCTACAGAGTTATGAGTGATGTAAAGGACAAGAACATTACTATCTTAGGGAAGAACTGTTACAGAGACCAAATAACATAAATTGATGTAGAGAAGGACGAGAAAAATTCTAAGTGGTATATTTACTAAACTGCAGGTTTGAATAAGTAGAGGTGTTTCCTATAGCAACCAATCAGATTCTAGTTATCATTTATTTAGTACATTTTACAAAATGACAGCTAGAATCCGATTGGTTGCTATAGGCAACATCTCCACTTTTTCAAACTCGCAGTTTAGTAATTACTAAGTGTAGTGTTTAGGACAGCAGCTGAGAGGTTTAGTGCATAAAGACCATAAGAATTCTGTATTGCAGAGAGAAAAGGAAACTGCAACACAGCAATCCAACGTAAGTGTATATGACATTTGGCTATTGTATTTTGGACTTTGTGTAAAGATTTGGCTATTTTGGTTCTGCTGTGATTTAAATAGATGCTAATATTTTTAAGTAATTTTCAGGTAACCGTTGCTTGGCAGGTACATAACATGCAGTAGGTACAGACTAGTCAGAACTTTGTGTACTACAATACCCATCACAATATGTTCACTAAACATGATTATATAGTAATTTTTATTTTATTCTAAATATTCATGCTTGAAAACGTAGGGGGATCTTTCAGCGATAAATCTTTGAAGTGTGGGGCTGTCCTATAAATTAGGAACCATTTGCAACTTTGGATGTATTGTGTACATATTATTATAAAGATAAATCTACAACTGGAATTTTCAAAGGCAGGTACAGGTTTTCATGTAATTGGCTGACTCAGTGGAGAAAGCGTCTTTTTTCTTCAAACCTCTTTTTTCTTCAAACCTCTATTAACGATCTACAAGTTACTATGGTAGCAACCACAGTCACAGGGCACAGACAGGCTTTGGAACACCCGTTTTGTCAGCATTCTCGCTCACAGAACAATTCCCCTTTTTTCTTTCTCATCATGTACAAAGGAGGAAGGCCTCTAATACCCCATTCACACTGCCTCAAAAACCTGGGTTATCGGTGGGGAAGCCCAGACAACCCGGGTCGAGGCTCAGTGTGAGTGGGTCCAGGTCTAACTCCCGGGTCGGATGACCCGTTAATTAGACCTGGGTCCCATTGAAAGCTATTGTAAAGTTAAAAGAAAGAAAAAAACATCACAAGAGGAGCCAATCAAAGCTCCTCTTGTGATGTTGCCGGGGAGACCCGGACAGACCCGTGTTCAGTCTGAACACAGTCTACCCGGTATTTGCCAGGGTGTCCTGCACTGTTACCCGTCAATATCCCGGGTCATAAGACTGGGATATTGCCAGGGCGGCAGTATGAAAGTGGTATTACTGATAATGAGCTTACAACTGAGATACCATGTCTGGCTGAGGCAGCAATACCAGCTTCCCGCACAGAGGGATTATGGGAAGGGAAGAATGCGTTATAAGAAGACAATCAGGCTGATAAGATAGTCATGGGTTTGTCTTACAAAGTGAAGGAAAGGAGCCTCCTACACATAGTAAGTGGAAGGGAAGAGAATGGATTCTCTGAACTAACAATTCATTGATTTATAAGTATTGAGGTATATAGATAACAATCACAGCAAATGTAACATTTTTTGTACCTTAGGTGCGTGGTTTAGAAGGTCCTTTTCCTTGATACTCCAGGGAGGGATTTCTGATTCATTCCCACTCGGCTCTTCTATATTATATGGAGCTATAAGGTCCTCAAACAACTGCATGCTGTGAAGACAGAAAAAGTTTACAAATACAGAATATTAGGAGGTTTTTATGTCACACACTAAATTTTATACTCAAAAGTGTAGGGGTTTGTTTTTTACAAGGCTCCATGAAGATACATCTTTAGATATCTGACAGGCAAGAACAAGATTTTTAGATGGGGCTATTCAAAAAAAACAAATAAAACAACTACAAATCAAACTTATACAGACATATAAATAGGAAAAAACATTTGTGTATTACAAATTATAATCTATGTTCATTTATAACTAACTAAAAATGTCTGTCATGGTTTTTTAAATAGAATTTCGAGAATGAATGGAATATGTTTTTTTGCTAGATATCTTGCCCCTGGAAGGTACATACATAACTGACATCTCAGTACAATACTTTCATGTACTTACTTTTTGGGTTGGGGCTTCTGGTTAATGTCTGTCAGCACCACAACATCATGGAATCCCAATCTGAACTTCCCTAGGAGCGACTGCATTCTGCAGAGAGAGATTGGAAGGGTGAACTGTCAAAGCACACTCATATAATTGTTCAACTGTTCTCTGTCCTACAACCCAGTTTCTCTTTGTCAACCCTCCACCTTAAGTCATGTAAATAATAACTCACTCTTTCCTCTCTTCCTCTGCGTTTTTCTGCGTTCCTCTGATGTAGACTCGTACCTTGCATTGGCTCCAACGCTTTCTGCGAGTCAGCAGGTATGGGATGAGCAGGGTGAGACCTTGAGGGCAGTAAAAAAAACAAACTCATCTGAGCAAATATTGAAGTGCTTAGAATACTGCAGTTGTAGTTAATCTAAATGTATATACAAAGCATCGGTTGGTATGTTAAATATATTTTGTAATATTTCCCTATAAAACTGTGCTTAGTTTTGATTAGTATATATATATAGTTTTAATTGCATTGCCTTTGTCACATACTCACCTCCATCATCATATAGCCAGTAAATGTGGATGCTTTTCTTGCCCTGGCGGCTCTGGAATTGAGTATTGGTCTGATTCATAATCTCTGGGACTGTGCATGGAGTTTCTAGAAACAAAAGAGACGATGAAGAATTTGGATTAAAGAACAAAACAATGAGGACAAAATAAAAAAAACAAAACAAAACAAATCAAGACTCTGATCATTGATTATGGCAGAGACACAAAGGGTAATTTACAGACCGCAGAAAGTGCTTTTTTATGTGCACATGTGAGCCTATTTGTCCAAATAACATATTTCAAGGTGCAGGACCACTTCCCAGTACCTGGAACTACCATTGTAAAATCAATCTGTTCCCAGCATTGTTGATTTGCGGATGCAGCTGAATTCAGTTCAGTTTAGCTTTATTGACGGATTAAATTACTCTTGTGAGTGAAGGGACTATGTATTACATGTGTTACACTGTGTGTTTATTTTACATTGATTGAAGTGCACCTAGAATGCTTTTTCCTGCTGAAGTGCAGCTTGTAGTTGCAAAATGCATCTAAATTAAAAGTACAGTACAACACCAAATCTCTGGTATCTCCGTGATGGGTTAAAAAGCTGTGCACCCTTCCAGTAAACGCGTCCTGTCTACTCCACTATTTCATTTAAATATCCTCCTGCAAAACCAAATCTTGTTTTAGCATGCTGCTGCAAAAGTATGTGCATTCATTTTCCTAATCTGTACTCAGCAAGGCGTTTCCCCGATCCACCCAACTCATCTCAATAGATGGCGCAATTTTTTTTGCACCCTGCAGGTGCTGCCAACTTTGCACACAAGTGTGATTCGCTGTGTATTTGCGCAAAAGTAGTCACATCACAAAAGGGCATTAGAGAGCAAAACCTGCAGTGCAAAGACCCTATAATATGGAATATAAGCCCATACCTTTTTCTTTTTCTGTTTCGTTATCAGACATTGCTTCGTTATCAGAGTCCTGGAATGCCATGTTATCTGAGGGTAAAGAAAGTCATTCAAAGTGATTTATGAAGCACATTAAGTGGAGCTCATAATAGTTTATAGATGGCATACACCAACATTCAATGTTCCATATATGTTCTTTTCCATCCAATCAAATCACCATTAATACTGCTGATTTCTAAGCCTAGTGCCAGACGAGTCATTTTCTTGCTGCATTTTTCACCTATGCTTTCCTATTTAACTGAATCATTCTTGTAAACATAGTGTCACAGGAGAGTATTTCATGTTCAGATGAGTGTAAATCCTCACACGTTGTATTTAGGGTCGTCAAAGAAAGACAAACAAGGAAACTAAGGCTTCACAGAAATATAATTACCCCTACATCTGTCACTCTATAATTCCATATAGACAACAAATTGTAACCTCAGAAGCAAAATATGCATGTTATGTAAAGGTTTTCATTCTGTTTACCGCGCCAGCACAATGAAAGTTGTAGCACAGTCCTTGGCTGCTTTTACACTTAGGCCACACTAACCTTAAACCATGCTCAGAGTGTACCTGGAAGGCACAAGGCGTGGTATCAGTATAAAATGCTTATATTTATTTGGATCATATATAAAAAAAACTAGTATTCCAGGTCTGAGAAATAAACACTGGCCTTTTGAATTAAGAGAAAAATATGACCAGTTTCCTATATATAGGTAACAGCAACAATATAATATAATGTCACGATGAACTGTATAACATACAATGAATTTATCAACATCAACAGGGCAACTGTACAAACAATACACTCAATGTATCTGCTTACTATCTCTTAGTTTAAGCCATTTTTATATTCATTCACATTCATTTGTTCAACTGAAAATATACCCTCTGTCACACTTACATTCTCCCTGCAACTTCTGTGTCACATCAAGGCCATCCTTTATGCATACGATGCATACACCAAACTGACAGTCAAATACATCACTGTAAAAAATATAATATTGATTTGCTTTCACCAATATCAGGGTGATAAGAAAAAAAAATGATGCATAGATAATAGTAGCAAGAGAGAGAACTGTATGGGAACAATATTCAGCAAGCAGTTGTGGAGTAGTTGGAAGTATGGACAGTAGAGCTAAAGTGATGGACGACACAAGGAGTGAGCAGGGGAAAGTAAGTAAGAGGCCACTTACTTAATGATTCCCACATATTCCTCTAAGCACTGGCCAGGAACCTTTTGCCAATTATTTTTATAACCCAGCACCATGGTGTTTGGCTTTAAACGACCCAGACCAGAGACCTATATTGACAGAACATATTATGATCACGTGTTAGTAACATTTAGGAAAACACAGTAAGGTGTGTCTTAGTCTGTCATTAATTATAAATGGGTTTGAGTGAAGACTATTTTATGATATGCAGTGACTTACTGTCATTAAAGTGCTCTGTGCAGTAGCATATTTCACAATAGAGCAAGTTAATTTTAATTTGGCATTAAGTTATGCTAAAAAGGTCAACAAAGAAATTTTGGCTGAAGAGTGCTGGAAGCCATTATTTGAAGTAAGTGTCAGCTATGTTAATATGGCATAGAAGTCTGCATTTTTAAATAGAAAATGATATATAACCTTTGCTCACTCAATTATGTAAATGAATCATTTCAGAAAGAGTAGTACATTGATCCATTCTCACTATATGGTGATTAAAAGTGTATATTTTAGGAAAATAGTAATTTGAGGTTATACATTTTCCAGTATCAAAACCTGAATTGTCATGTGAAAGCCAAGGCACATATAACTAATGCTCGGAAAAGTCAATTTGAATGAACAGCAGTGAATCAACTGTTTCTGTACCTGCATTAAGCTTTTGGCACCAGCTCTTAAGGTGCTTTCATGAATCACACTGTAGAATGATCTCACTTTCCTTTTGTTCAACCACCGCAGATGTCCATCGGAGTCTGGCGTCATGTTAGAGTCCTGTGGATAATAGCATTGATTTAAATATATAATTGCTTCGTTTTAAGTTACATCCTACATATTTCTACATAACATAAACTATAGCTATTACATTCAAAGTCAGCACTAGAGCCCCTGTTTCACACACCTTATTTCTATAACAAATAGTCCAGTGTTACGGGTTAATGAATACTATACTTACAGTTACAACGTTTCCACAGATCATCAAACTTGTGTTCTTTGTTACAGAACTGACAAAGTCTACCAAGGCAGGGCGAAAGTTGGGGGGTCCAGTAAATACGAGACACTGTGGCCTGGATGGGTGGAGAATAGTAAAAGTTAATACAATGTCAGAGAATAAGGCATCTGGGGACTCTGGCTTAGACCGATCACAATACCTAAAGTTCTTGACATGTTCCTGCACTTCATTCAGGTTCATACTGTAGGTCAGTGCCATGCTGTAAGCCCCAGCCTGGACAGAGGATCCCCAGTTCACATCTAAAGGTCAAGTAGAGAAAGGAAATTGGTCAATACTACATTGTACCACAAACATTTATCACACTGCAGTTGTACTTTTGTCTTGTTGTACTGGCTAAAACTCTCACCTGGCTTTTTGTATGTGACATAACCTAGCAGAATTACAATAATAGCCACAGCAATTATAGCTGCCCACCATGTCAGGAGAAACATAATCACCACTGACACTACAGCACCGAAAAGAGAGGTCCACTTGCTGTAGTAACGAAAAGACGGGCGCCAGCCTATTGGAAAAAATACAATAAAATATGAATAAAAACAATAATAGCAGATTAAAGCACATCAAAACTGTGGGCTAAATCTTCTATCACTCATAATCTACTGGATGCATGTGAATTTACAAGCAGTGTCACTTGTAAGACAAATCATGATAGTGACAGCTAATATCAGTTGAAAAAGGAAACAAAACTGAAAAAGAGACAGGGAGATGAAAAAAATAAATCCATCACTTGATAACTTTTTGGTTAGTAACAAAAAATAACAGTAGTGGCAGAAGCATATTAAACCTTTATCTTTACCTGGGGAATTGGTAATGGACGCATGGAAGCAACTAAAGTTGATGAGAGCGTAGGAACAGAGGAAGAAATTGGAGATAATTGGAGCGATGGTGTTCAGTTCAGCTGTGGAGATATGATTAGTGTTAAATGATAACTAATGGTTTAACAGAGAATGATGTTAAATATAATAAGTATGGTAATACAATCCGTGGCTGATACAGATAATTAACCACTGGACTAACGCAAAAAAACTCCATGCAAAAGTAAATTCCATTTATAAGTTGGTCCTAACAAGCCACAGTGTTTTGCTATATATTTTTTCCATGTTAGTAATTAAATATCTCACTTTATGAATTGTGGTTAATGTATACATGTTTGAAAGGTAATAATTGGCCAACAAGAGCAAAGTCTATGACATATCTAATTCCCTACACAGTAAGTCATTGAAATATGTGTGGCAAAATATGGAATAAAGTATGATAATAGAATTGTTTATACTCGGCCTGACATACCATTATAAGCTATACAGTTAGTGAAGATCATTATAGTGGCTGCAAGATATACTTACCAATAAGGATGAATGCAGTAGCGATAATAAAAGACAGAATGTACCCACGGATAGGCTCATTGTTCTTCCCGTAACCCTTCCCAAAGAATCCAATAACAGGGTACAGTTTGTCCGTGCAGAGGCACTGTAGAGAATTAAGATGTGTTAGAGACAGGGAAGGTTTAGATATATAAGATAAGACATTAAAGATTTTAAATATGAACCTAAGTACTCAATAGTAGAAAAATAGAAATGTAAATATGAACATGTAGGTGATCCATTGCACTCTGACTGTTGTTAAAATACAGCTTTAAGCAGCCACTGCTGTGGGTTGCTTTTAACATCATGAAATACAATGGATACAATGAGAAGTATTCATGTGTTAGTAGGCAGACAATGAAAATATAACATTACCAGATCACAGATTAGAGAGTGCAAGGAATGAAATACAGGGATATATAAAAAAATTTCTTACTTGGAAGACTTTGGGGGCAGATACCAGGCAGGCCAAAGCTGAGGAAAGAGTAGCTGCAAAGATTCCAGCTGTGATGAGAGGGCTGAATGCTGCCACCATGCTCATGGACTGTATAAGAAAAGAACAGTTACTTATTGCACAACACAACAAAGCATGGGATATCCATTTAACTAAATTGCCTATATCATGTAATGCAACAGTATGGGTGTTTATTAAGAGGCAATTGTATTTGTTAGTATATGTTACATTTCTTATTCTGAGCCAAATCTATGTAAGTACTGCTTATAATCTTAGAGTTAAACAATTATAAAACAAAAGAGAATTGGATTGAGGAAGCAAGTTGTTTAAAACTTGTTAAAATAGCTCTATATCAAAATTGTTTGCTCAGGGTTATGCTGTTTTAAAGACCCCGGGGGTATATTTACTAAACTGCAGGTTTGAAAAAGTGAAGATGAGGCCTATAGCAACCAATCAGATTCTAGCTGTCATTTTGTAGAATGCACTAAATAAATCAAAGCTGGAATCTGATTGGTTGCTATAGGCAACATCTCCACTTTTCCAAATCTGTAGTTTAGTAAATCTAGCCCCCAGTCTCAAAATCAGAAGAAGTTGCCTGGGCTCTAAGAAACTGAGAAATTCCCTTACCTGATAGTAATTTGATAGTCCATAGGAACAAGTTTCTGTTTCTTCGCATGCTGTAAAATTCCAGCCAAACTGACAACTGAGTCCTTCACAGTCTGTTTCATTTAGCGGTATGGTGTCATTCAGAATGCCAGAAGCATCACGTAGGACACAAGAACCTGCACGGAGATGGGAGGATGGACACAAGTTTAGAATGAAAGAAAGTGTGACATGGGAAAGTAGTAATATTCAACATTATTTCATTGATCCAGCTAAAACTCACCTATGGTGGCAGAAATGGCAAGGTATGAGACTGTGGTCCAAAATATGGCCATCAGTGTTCCTTTGGGAATGGCCACTGCTGGGTCCTGAAATTTGGATTTTAAGAAGAGTTAACTAAATCTTGACTCTTTTATGTTTTAAATAGACATCAGAGCAGAAAATGTATAGCTGTAGCTGGAAATGCAAGTGTGCTATAATATGACTTTTATTGTGAGAAAATGTACACAAATAACATATATAAGATGAAGCTAGCTTTACCTTTAGGTCTCCTGAGATGTTTGCACCAGCTAGGATACCAGTAGCAGATGGGAAAAAGATGGAAAACATGCCAAAGAATGTTCCAGCCTCACCTCGCCAGTTGGGAACAATGTTTTCCAAGAAGATGGAACCTGGGATAAATGGAAGGATTAGTTATGTGATGTAGAGTAATAGTTAGTGTCCTGCTGAGACATAATTGGTTATGAAGCATGAGGTGAAAATAAAATAACATTGCTTATTGTCCACTAGTATATAGTCTGGTAAATTAAATGGCACAGGTATTATCAGCCCTATGAGATAACATCTGTTCTACGATATTCCGATATACCAACAATTATGAATGATCTTATAACAGAGATTGATATTAGTTAATATTTCATGTCTGTAGGCTTAACATACAGGTATTTCATGGGATCTTACCTTGGTAACTGAAAAACCCTTTGGATTGTCTCTCTTCACTAGCAGGTATGAATGTCCCCACTATGTAACTTGCAAAAGACACCAAGATAACCAGGAAAAATATTACTTGTGCCTGGAGAAAGTTGAAGAGATAAAAGTCAGCTCGGGATGATCCTTAACACATGTAATGATCAAAGACAGAATTTATGCTGTCAAACCAACCTTCGCTTCCCACTCCATTCCAGCTAATGATATGAGGAGAAGAGCTGTAACAGTTATGACACCGATGATCCTGATATCATTGACTGGGTCTGTCATTACAGCATCATATTCCTACCACAGAGAGGGGTTGGCAGAAACAATCAAACGTTACAATTCTTGAACAAATGACATCATAACATTAAGATTAACTGCTTTATCATTAATTTATTAAGTACTGATTTGTCTATAGACATTTGGGTTGATTATAGTAATGACAAAAATATGCTTTAGCTAAACCTACTTTAAGGAGGTCCGCAACTGTCTCCGCAAAGCCTACAGTGTGCATAGCGACTGCAACTGCATTGGCAAAGGCAAAGATGAGTCCAATAGAGCCTCCTAATTCTGGGCCCAAACTTCGAGAGATCAAGAAATATGTCCCACCTGTAAGCAAAGAAAATATTACTTTGGGGGTTGACAATGTTATGAACAATGAATAATGTAAGATGTATAAAGTCCAAGTGGAAGATTTATCAAGCTGCGGGTTTGAAAAAGTGGAGATGTTGCCTATAGCAGCCAATCAGATTCAAGTTATCATTTATTTAGTACATTCTACAAAATGAGAGCTAGAATCTGATGTTGCTATAGGCAACATCTCCACTTTTTTTAAACCGGCAGCTTGATAAATTTACTTCCAAGAGGGTAGTATATATACTACAACAGGACTACTTCCCATTGGTTCCATATTCAGTGTCTTTTATTATCATAGTAAATCTGCTATCTGTAAACTAATGATAAAAATCTGCTATCTACAAACTGTGAAGAAGTGTTTTGTATGCAGTGTTGATGCCCATAGAACTTTTTATGTTTACTAGGACCAATATAATAAAATGAATAAACATAATAGCAAACAATAAAGCAAACAAACAGAAGCACAAAGGACAAAGCTTGCCCTAAATGCAACATAAATTATTTTGTCCATTAAAATAGTTAATTGGTTTCTTCCCCCCCCCCTCCCCCACCCCCCTCTGGCTTCTAGGGGTCTATGTTAAGAACTTGATATTGTGTCACAGATGAAACGTAAAATGCGATCTTACCTGAC
The DNA here is from genome assembly GCF_038048845.1 of Mixophyes fleayi. Classification (NCBI taxonomy): domain Eukaryota; kingdom Metazoa; phylum Chordata; class Amphibia; order Anura; family Limnodynastidae; genus Mixophyes; species Mixophyes fleayi. Next base: position 315,839,428 of record NC_134402.1, read on the forward strand.
TTGACTTTGCCATTAGTGGAAATGGCAGATATGGACAAGCCTGTGATAGATGTCACCACAACAGATAATAAAATGATCACCCATGTGAGACCTAAACAAAAATGGGAAATATTGTCACGTCTACAGCTGTTCTATAATCAGTGCTCATAAGCTTTAGAGTGCTGGTCTATATTGATATGAATGGTCAAACATAGCTACAAATGTCAAAATTATGTTGCCACCTTTATATGACTTTAATTTAGTGGTTTTGCATATGTCATCTTGCAACTTTTATTATGTTTATTGCTTTATACTTTTGGCTTGTTTGTGCTCTTTTCATGCATGTCTTTACATCCTCATGGAGAGTTTTTGTTGCCTTTGTGTCTCTTAAAACTAATACATCCAATGCAGAGGTCACAGAAGAACTGTATTACATCCAGAGCAAAACATAAATAGCTCTAATGTGATGTCATACATCATAATGTAACAATGTATTCAATAAAAGTTGGATAACATGTACAAAATAATACATTACAAATATATGAATGTGGAAATCCCTGGGTGAAAATACCTACATTGAAAATTTACACCTAATTAGTGCCGACACAACTATCTATTGCACAAAGTAGTAAAAAGTGACAAACCATTTGGACTAAAATGATAACAGCTGCAGCAGATACATTTTGTGCAAAATGTATCTACAGAAAATAGATAATAATGTAGTTAATGCTATGTTTGTAAACATACATAATACATGATTTTAATGATAATCTTCCTTTGGATCTTGACAACAGTTTTCCATAATACAACAAGAGACGTAGTTTTGAGGTGATTACGAGAAAATCAGTCATAAGATTAAAAATACATTCTGAGCACAGGAAAACATAGCCAAAGAATGCTTACATAGTATTTATAATGTGTTCAAGCAAAATTATGACTGACCATCATTTTAATAACAGTTATAGCATTTTTACATATAGCCTATATACCTATTCCAGCTTGTGCTGTAATCCATGGTAACCTCAAGTACAAGATGACCCCCCAGATATTTAACATACACCGGATCTATAGAGAGAATATAAAAGAAAAAAATTATTGCTCGTGTTATGATTTACAGATGCAGAACATATTGCAACTGTGAAAAACCCTCTTCTTATTAGGACTGATTCCTACCATGACACCTTTAATCCATCCAAACCGAACAGGTCCACCCTTTGGTTTCTTTTTCTTTTCACCCATTTCTTCTTCCTGCAATTCAAGCTTATCTTTGTCACAAGTTTCTACATCTTCATCCAAGTTGACTGGAACCATTTGCTGTTCATCCTGAAAGATTTAACAAAAAATAAATCTGTTTGGGATGATATTTTCTCCATGTACAGGATATTGAGAAGGGGAAGTAGGACACAAGCAACAATCTTTATTATGAGTAGATGAAAAAAAGAAGACAAAAGCACAAATCACTGCACATTACACTATGGTGTACTTACAGTTATGGCATTACGAAGGACATCCAGAGATGGACGACTCCGCTTCAGTCTCCCAGGGGCTATTGAATTTACATAGTGTTCGTGTCTGGGTGTAGCATCCAGGGTATCATAGGCCAATTGTCTCTTAGAGATCAGTTTATTACAGACAGGCAAATTTGCAGGATTAAGGCAAATACCAGCTGCCAGAGAACTCCCTGTCTCGCCACAATTACCCACGACTGCTGGTTCCTGACTATCAGTTGAGCAAGGAATCATCTGAAGTCCTGTATTAAAGTTCTCAATAGATTGGTTAAGGTGGTTTAGAACTTCTTGTACATGTTCTTCTGGTACCTCCATAACCAGCCCATCATTTGTGGAGGTATATCCAGAAGATAGCTCATCACTGCCAGATGAACACTCTAGGGACTCCAAACTTGTTGACTTGCTTGTCGGTTCCATCTTTTTATTGGTGTTTAGTGAATATGTTGGAGTTGAATAGTTGCAGCTTTCTGGTCTGTGGACTAAAACATGTCCATTTCTTATATCATTAAACATTATATTTGCAGGAGCAGCCTTTTCATGACCTGGCTTCTTTTCTTCAGTGCAGGGAACCTCATGAGAAAGATGCTCATTGTATTCAAGCATGCTGGTAGGAGCCCAGCTTCCATGGTGGCCAGACATGGAGACACGCTCTATAAGGAATCTGCCAATGGAGAAAGGAGTGCTTCTTGGGCAATCCATAAACCGCGGACAGGCGATTTGCTGAAGCTGAAGACACTAGTAACTGCAAAATAGAACACAACTATTAATCACTTGATAACATAGATTTCAAACTCAAAGTGTGAGAAAACAACATTTAGGGCTAGATTTACTAGGCTGCGGGTTTGAAAAAGTGGGGATGTTGCCTATAGCAACCAATCAGATTCTAGCTGTCATTTTGTAGAAAGCAATAAATAAATGAAAGCTAGAATCTGATTGGTTGCTATAGGCAACATCCCCACTTTTTCAAACCCGCAGCTTAGTTAATCTAGCCCTTAGTGTCTCAATCAACTAGAGTGGATACAATGTTGTAGTTACATTAGAAAGTTCACAATTTTTGGTAGAACTCTTTACTTATGGGCCAAATACTATTAAAAATTGTTGTGAAGAAGGGGTTCACAAAAAAGACTGGGGGCTAGATTTACTAAGAATCGGGTTTGAAACCGCCACCCATTGCCGGCGGTTTAGTGGTCCAAACTACCACATTTACTATAGGGTGGTTTGAGGCTTCAATTTAAAATGACTGGCGATGTATGGCGGATTGAAAAAGTTAAACCGCCGGCGGTTTGGATGAAACCGCCATCAAAACCGCCATTCAAAAGACAGGACAGGATAGTTTCAATACCTGCTTCAGAATGTCTTGATAGCTCAAACATTCTATTTTAACTATTTTGCCATTGTGAACATAAGAGAAAGCACCATTGACATTTAAATTATGTTACCAATCATTATTTATTGACTAAGGGGCAAAATGAATCAAATATTAACATACGAGGAAAAAAATAAATCATTATATTAGGGGATAAAATTATTTAATTATTATATTATTTGGATAACATATAATGACAAATTGTGGAACATAAATAAATATATCCACCATTAACAACCAGCTAATGATATTATATATTCACATTTCTCACTTAATATAATGCTATAAAAGTGTCCCTTATATATAAAAAAAAATTCTCTCATAAGTTAATATTAAATTTATTTTGTTCCGTTATCAATAAATAATGATTTTCCAAATAATTAAAATGTCAATGATGCACTCTCTTATGTTCTGAATGGCAAAATATCTCAAACAGCAGCAGTTTGATCAGTTTCACCATTTACAACCACTCGTTCATTTTGGCCGTTTGGATGGCTGTTTTGCGGCGGTTTTGAAAACCCCAGCTTAGTAAATCCAGCTGTTTGTATGTTCATCATTGCTAAAATCGAGATGGTGGTTTGATAAGTGGTGGTTTTGAAAAATGTCAATTCTGGGTGTTGTTAATGGCGGTTTGGGCTTTAGTAAATCCAGCGGTTTCAAAACCGCCGGAAAAATAGCAAAAAAACAGCGTTTTGAGCAAACCGCCCTTTAGTAAGTCTAGCCCTTGGAGATCTTCATGCAGCCTCTGAGCCACCAGTTAGACAGCTCTGATGTATATGGTTTACAATATATCTAATATGGTATAATAATTGTTATAATTAATGTATAAACCTATTAATCTATTACATATACTTAAACAGTTGAAAGATACGAACTTGGTAGACGTAAATGCAGATGTAGGCTCACAAATCTTTTCAGGACTAAGGAATTATTTAAAATATACACATTATATCGTGGTCCAAATTACAAAAAGTAAATAACCCCAATAATGCTGAAAGGCACAAAATTAATAAATAAAATAAAAAGTATATGTGATGTATAGTGCACAACTAACATATATTTAAAGATTATTTATAAACAAAATCAGGGCTCGAAATAAATAATAAAGTAAGAGGCAGGTGAGAGGTGGATAATTAAGTAGTGAAACAAAAATAAAAGGAGTAGAACAGTGAAAATACAAGTAACGTTCTAGTATTCTTTTAGAAAAGATAATTCATCCCCTGTTGTTGGCACCTGTTCTGTGGGAAGCATATCCCCAAACATAGCTGTAAAAATATATTCCATAAATCCTCATTTTTCATATACATCATCTGAATAACACCAATAAATATATGTACACATCACATTGAAAATCTGTATTCTCTGAACCATACAATGGTCCATAAAACTAAAAACAATTGTTTGCCATTTGTAGGTTAACAAATTCACATACAGTAAATTCAACCCCTAAGTCAATTTATATATATCATATCATATATATATATAAATATAAAATATATATATATATATAAAAATTAGTCCTATTAAAGACAATATATACTGTCTTTGTTATATTGCTTTATATTATTATTAATAGGCCTGTGAACAAACGTTGCAAAGTTATTACAATGTTTGAAACAGCCAATGAAACCTAGAATTTTATCTCAAGTATGGACACCTATCCAAGCAATAGTTTTTCAAGCAGTTATGATATTAAATAAGCAGGGCTCTTAATGAGAATAAATAATCCTGCAAAAGAAAAAAACCTGCAAATAAAACCTACAAGGGTCACTGAGCAAGTACATCTATCTATCTCTATATATCTATATCTATATCTATATCTGTATCTGTATACATCTATATATCTATATATCTATATCTAGGGGCCCCGGTGCACTGCTTTGCCCGGGGGCCCATAATGTTGTTAAGATGACCTTGTAAATAAGCCATTAGTATATACCATATACACCATATGCCATATACCATAGCCATATCATATGCCATATTACACACCAAAAACATACTGGAAGGTTAATTGGCTGCTAACAAATTGACCCTAGTCTGTCTGTGTGTCTGTATGTTAGGGAATTTAGACTGTAAGCTCCAAAGGGGCAGGGGCTGATGGTTGAGTTCTCTGTACAGTGCTGCGGAATTAGTAGCGCTATATAAATACATGGTGGATGATGATGATAATTAGTATATATTAAGAAATAAAAATTACTTACCTGAAGTATTTGAATTTTCTTATTCCTCTGGAAATGTGTAGAAAGTCTCCTTTGTGGCAATTAGAATATCTAAAATCCTAACCTGAAGCCAACACTATGAAGTGTTCTTCCCTGGAGTCTGGGCAGAAGATGCAAGTCTTAAATCTAGGATGCACCTCTCCTGTCTCATAGGTGTCTTTATAAAGAATCCTTCCTTTTTCAAGCCTTATATCCTGTGGACAAGACAATACACCTTGTATAACCCTGCCCCTTGTCCTAAACTTAATGAGGTTAAGCATGGTACCACTGTCAAAAACACATCATCCACCCACACCACTCATTTACATTACCCACTTCTGTCTATTAAATTAAAACCAGTTCTACTGTGACATTGTCCATAGCATGGTATACTTGATGAGTGCAATATACATAGTACAGGTGCATTGTTTGTACCAGACCCATTAATAAATAGAGAATAAACTTAGTTTCTTGTGTAACCATTTGTGACCTCCCAATGAAGTGTAAATGAGTTTCTGCTCTGTCTAAAAAGGACAATAACTAATTAACTGGCAAACCAACCTTAGGACAATTACTCTCATCCACATTTATATGGTACACAAACCTTACTGCACAATATACAACATGTTTATATGTAACTAACAAATCCAGCAACTCATTTTTCAAGAACTATGCAGATAGATCAAAGCAATACAATAATGAAACAACTTTGTTAGGCAAGATAGTTACAGTTATATTGGCACTACATGTTAATGTAATATATTTATACTATAATATACATATATCTGTGTGCTCTATATTAAATATATGGATGACAATGTAATATTGCAAATTTTAATGCATAGAATTGTTGTGATTTGTATTCCCTAACCTTATACAATTTACCTGATGCATATATACCTCAAACCCTTATTATTTTTTGAGCACCTTAAATACATTTTTAGAAGGTAAAACAACCTAAAATAACAAAAATGCTGAAATAAAATGTTGTTAATTATAAAAGAATAGTTACTTAGTTCTCTGAAACACATGCTATATGTCACTTATGAAAGTGCAAAACGTGAGCATGCATATCTTTTCACAGTGTGCAAATGGGCATACATAGGTGGTCCTTCGTTAATTTATTAATGGATTAATTATTAATTTTATTATTAATTTAAGCGTTTCCATTTTCTTACAAGTGACACTTTTTTTTTATATCTTTTTTTTTATTGAAATCAAAGAGCATATCATCAACATCATCATCAACATTTATTTATATAGCGCCAGCAAATTCCGTAGCGCTTTACAATTGGGAACAAAAATTAATAAGACAATACTGCGTCATACATACAGACAGAGAGGTAAGAGAACCCTGCTCGCAAGCTTACAATCTATAGGACAATGGGAGTTAGAAACACAAGGGCATGTGCTACATCATATTGCACAATGGACCAGCCAGACTGCAAAGGTAAAAGTACTGAGTGGGCTGTGTGTGTTGCAATGTTATGCATATACATATGTATGCAACAACATGAACACATGATGTAGTACTTTTAACTTTTTGGTGTAAAACAACAGTAATTACAAATTCTACAACATCCGCAAAGCAGTTCTTACATTTTATTAGAAAAATAGAAAGCTCATTCTGCTTCACAAGACTGAATAAAGTACAAGTGAACATATCCTAAAAGGAGTATAACTGTTTAATCATTCTGAGGGGCATATTTAATTGTTGGCGTTACTCAGAAAAGTAACGCGGCGTTACCGTCATTACGGTAATAGTGCGCATAATTACCGTTATTACGGTACCTTTAACGCTGGATTTCAGCTCGCAGCTCTGAGAGCTGCGAGCTGAAATCTGGCTTAGAATTACCGTAATAACAGTAATATTTTTAACACCACGGGAAACGCCAACAATTGAATATGCCCCTATAAGAAAGGGGGTAGGGGATAGAAATACAGAAGGGGAAGACTGGGAAGAAAGGCAAGGGGAAGGGAAGGGGAGCGGGGGTGTTGGGCTTCATATATTCCACTGAGTGAACAATGTATTGTCTTTGAACTCTATCCATTCTGACCACAGCAAGTAAAATTCATTATATTTATCATCCGCAGAGTAAATGAACTCGTCCATTGACATATAAAAGTCTATACGGGCAAACCATTCTTTTATAGTGGGAGCTGATAGTGATCTCCAGTGGCCTTTGCTGCACTATTAAGGTATTTTACAGATGACATTTTATATTGGGAGATTGGTATTTTAGTATCATTGAGTAACCAATATCACGGACAATTTGGCAATTCAACTCCCACAATTGTTTTGGAGATGAGGACCACAAGTGCCACTTTTATATGTTTAAATGTTGTTTGTATTGGTAGAAATGCACCTAAAAATGACATTTCCAATATAAAGTGTGTCTGAAAGGTGTCCCACTGAAAGTGTATGGTAATAATTGGTTTCCACCATTCTGAGGACATGTAAAAAACACAAGTACTTTTGAATGAAAAACAAACTGGTAATAAAACTGGTAATACACCATCTTCACCCTTGAATCTCATTTATTTCATCTGTTACAAAATTTCTTTTCTCATGTGGGTGTAAGGATATACATAATGTTGCGACGATCTACCCCACCCCTTTGCTTATTCCGATCCCTGCTCTGTTTAGAGCTGGGACTTGGAATCTATGGGGAATGTCGCCTGTGCCCACAAAAAGCACAGTATGCATGTTGCTCTCCTGTTGCACTTATCGTGCTCCTCAAGCCCTGATTGCATCCCTGCCGAAACCCCACTTTTCAACTGCTTTTGTGTGTTGAATAACATCAAGCTCATTTGAACAAATACAGACACAAAATAAGACTGCCCACAGACCTTGTTGATATTGTACACATTATCGGCTACCTAGGGGCAGGTGGCATTTAGCTTAGGCTTCCTGTAGCAATTTTATTTGTAGACAATATTGTAACATTATAAATAAAGCATGTTACAGAGCTCTTTATAACCACACCTACTTTGTATGCTGCTTAATGAACTGTGGATCAAATTTTATATACTACAAAAGAAATCCCAATATAAATGGTTCCCAGGTGTCCTGACTATTCCAGGACATTCCAATTTTTCCTCCAAACATTTTTGCCTTGCAATCAGGGCCGCTGAGAGCAGTTTTAGGGCCTGGTACAGATATTTCTAGGAGCCCACCCGAGGTTGCATGGGCAATCTTTTGTGTGTTCACAAGGAACCCTCTAAGTCATACTTGCCAACTTTTCCTCGTTGGCTTCAGGGAGATCCTGGGTGAGGTGGGTGTGTGGGGACGGGGCATGACGAATTGCATCATTTTGGCACCACCGCCTAAACGTTTCTCATGATTTTGGCCAATTACAACAGGGGGTGGGGCTAAGATTACGCAATATTTGCACCTTTAAGCCACCCCCCCCACACCACTTATCTATCTAGAAGTGGGAGGTTGCCCTGCTCTCCCGAGAGGTCTACCAGAAATGCAGGAGTCTCCCAGACATTCTGGGAGAGTAGGCAACTATGCCTTGAAGAAAAGCAGCTAATGAATCTCTAGAGACTGAAGTGTCTTTTACATTTCTGTCTCCATTACTGAAGTCATGTTGTCTTACCTGTCAATCTTTGATTTCATTGGTCTCCATGAAAATGGCCACCTCCATAGGCATTAATACATGGACATAGGACACAATTTCTGAACTGTGTCATCATGTCACAGATGGCGAAGCCAACCACGTCTTGTACTGGCTCAGCATCAGGGAGAATGCCAGACTCTTCAGGGAGTGAGGGAGATCACCCCTATTTCAGAGAGTCTCCCTGACATTCAGGGAGAGTTGGCAAGTATGCTCTAATTCTGCATGTGCTGCATGCACAACTTAGGTGGGATATGACTGTTTGGATCAATAGAAAGCCATTGATACTGGCAGTCACTTCCTCTGTCCACATTAAAACTTAGATGGGGCCTAATCTTCCCCCACAATCAATGCCACCAACGGTAATTGCCTCCTCGTTTTGGGGCCCCTGCTCACTAGGCTTTCCAAAAATTCCGGATGCATTAAAATTAACAGGATGGGTGGAGAAAGGTACCTATAACTGTTTAACGTTATTTCACACACAAAAGAAACGTGAGGCAGGTTTATTGGGCAGCACGGTGGCTAAGTGGTTAACACTTCTGTCTTCAGCACTGGGGTCATGAGTTCAATTCCCGACCATGACCTTATCTGTGAAGAGATTGTATGTTCTCCCCGTGTTTGAGTGTTTGCGTGGTTTTCCTCCGGGTGCTCCGGTTTACTCCCACACCCACTACCAGTATGTTTTTGGAATGTGCCAAGTCTGTGTGTCTGTCTGTCTGTGTGTGTTAGGGAATTTAGACTGATGTGAATGAGTTCTCTGTATAGCGCTGCGGAATTAGTGGCGCTATATAAATAAATAGTGATGATGATGTCCTCTGTGTCCTGGTTTTCAATTTGAAAACTATGGAAGCCTGAAGTATAAAGTGTGAATTATATCCAATCCACAGAATGGTGGTATTGCACAATTAAGCATCGCTGTTATGAGAGAGAGAAAAAAAAGATACATAGATAAATAGAGAGATAGATAGATATACAGACAGAGTGACAGATCATAAATTAAAATTCTATCTATCTATCTATCTATCTATCTATCTATCTATCTATCTATCTATCTATCCTGGAATTTATTTGCATTGTTTTCCTCTTCCACTGCCCCCACTTACATTTATCTAACACCTGTAACTACTATTTGTAGAGGGACCAGCTTTTAGTTTGTGAGCACTGAGCCATAGAAATATTTTAAGGGTTAGAGGTCACACTGACCCTGTATTGTCTGTCTCTGAGAACAACAAGCCTCCTAGAGAGTTCTACGTGTAAATCTATATATTGATGGACATGTTGTTTATCAGGATGATGGATACTGTCCTGCAGGTTCAGCAGTATTTGGTATAAAGTGCATTGATGTACACATTTATATATACATAAGCTAAGAAGTATGTATGAGTGCAAAACAAGGGATAGTCTGCAGTTCTCTCTATTATCTTTCTGAGCAATAGTCTGCAGGTCTGTCACAAGACATCGGTAAGGTCTGTTACACTTAAGCTGCAGTTGTAAGATGCACATAAGAGTTTCCGACTAATCTAAATTAACTGGGACAGTCCCAGGATGTGACGATTTGTCACAGGAAATATTTGTTCCTGTGTTCTTTTACCACTAGCTTAGTTCATCTTGTCTTATCCTTTTTGCTAAATGCAATACTTTGCTGTGCAATTGTTGATAAAGTTAAAGAAACTATTTAAGATTTAATACATTGTCTAATAGTCAGTACAGGTCGTGTTGCAAACAGCGATGGAATCAGTTATGAATCTCAGGCTAATTTCAGAGATTATCTGGCTAATTTGATAATTAGTCCTGATTCAGCTATAATTTGGTAAATAAATAAAACTCACTGGAGAATCAGGCAACCACGTACTAAAGCTGGGTACACACTACACAGTTTTTATCCAATAACCGGCTAAATCAGCCGACATACGACCGCTCGTTCAAAAGTCGGGTCAGTGTGTGCAGTGACACGATGGTCGAAAGTCTGCCCAAATGGACGATTGTCGCCTCATTTAGTTGGTCGTACCGTTTAATATTTTCGTTCCTATCTCGTTTCCGTTGTGCAGTGTGTATAAACTTCCGACCGATCCACAACAGTGAGTACGAAATTACAGTCATTGCTCACGACAACATGGCTGTAAAAAGTCGCTAAAGGGACGTCCGCTCTTCCCTTTATCGTCCTAAACAAGGCTTGTGTGTATGCAGTCCATGGACAGAGCGATCGGGACATCGATCGCATGTAAAATCGCTCAGCATAAAAAGTTGGTTGAAATTTCTGTAGTGTGTACCTAGCTTAAGCAGTGACCAGACTTTGTGTTCTAACATTGTTTCCTCTAGAAACTAGTCCTGCAGTGATAGTGGGACCAGCCCCGTTCTTCCCAAAAGATCTCAATGCTGGTCCTGGCTTCACTGGACCAGCACTATTTAAAATTACCTAAATAAATAACAAAAATAAAGCAGCATACCACACCGGCCCGAATCCACAATCAGCCACAGCACTAGACAGTCTGGCGGGTTTGACATATAGCTGTTGTTTACTAAGAGAGGCAAACGTCACACTTGTGGTCTCCCTATTATAATGAAAACTTGTCTAGCTGACTGGTTGAGAATATGGGTGGAGGGTGCTATCGGTTTTTCCCCCATTTTTTTTTTTTTAATAAACAGTGCCAACCTCTGTGGAAATTTAGAAGTGGCGGTATGAAAAGTTTTATGGGAATATAAGTGAATGGAATTTGATAGCTATACAATGAAGACAGTAGGAGAAGTGGTGGTATGGCATACCACCGTATACACCCCCATTTGGACCGCTGGTGCCAACACTGTGTTGGTGTTAATATCTTTTTTTAATTGGCGAATCTGAACAAATCTACGATTTATGGCACTCACAGCCACATCGTGAAATTCATAGTGGTTTACAACTTTTTGAGTCAAAAGTTAATTTGTATCATGGTAAACATCAGGGGGTAAATGTATTAAGCTGAGAGTTTTCTGGCGGGTTTAAAACACCAATCAGATTCCAGCTATCATTTATGTAGTACATTCTATAAAATGACAGCTAGAATCTGATTGGTTGCTATAGGCAACATCTTCACTTTTCAAACCCGCTGGAAAACTGTCAGCTTGATACATTTACCCCCAGAGGTTTTATACATCATTGGTTGGAATTTTGTGCTCTTATTGTCTGTATATGGTGATCTGAGAATGACTTGCATAGATTGAACAGCTGAGAGATAAGTGTCCTTTAAAACTGTATTCACACCTTGGCATTCATGGAGTATATAAACAGAACAGCATAATGGTATTACTTGCAGGCACACTATGTCAATGTATTAAAAAATGTATATAAAAAAAATTTCATTACTAAGATGCGGATATTAATACCCTAATACTGTATGTTTTGTTATGGAAATAGGAGTAAGCTCTGCATCTCTTCATAGTTTATTTATTAGGTGCCACAGATTCTGCAGTGCCGCACAGCTAAAAGTACAAGAGTACAGTCAGTCAGTAAAATATAAATACAGAAAGTGCAACATTAATACAGAATAATACTTAAGCACAAGATACAAGTACACTAATGCGAGCAGCTATTGTAGTAGAAACAGGATATAATGCACAAAATAACAGCATGTGGTGTAAGCAGTGTAACACATAACAGGGACATACGAGGTAGACCGACAGACCAGAGACATAGGCAGAGAGCTTACAATCTAAAGGGAGGGTGCAAGTGAGAGAAAGTTAAAGAAGATGGGGCAGCCGAAGGAGAAGGAAGAAGATGGAACAAAGGGCAAATATTGGTCTAGCAGGGGGAGGGGATGTTGTTAATTCCTCATCAGAATTCTGGTGTAAAGTGGAAGCAAATATAGGTAATTGTTGGTGTGTCTATAAGTGCATGTCTAAGAATGTATGTACCTGTGTCAGTCTGTGTTTGTTGTTCTTTTTGCTACAGAATAGAAATAGAGGCTCTTTGCTGTTCTTATTTAAACCTTCTTTTACATGCTTTTATTTTATGGGGTAAGTTAAGAAGCTGGGGTGGGGCAAAGGGTTGTTTGGGTAAAAACTTATTTGGAAAGTTCCAGCTGCAGCTACCGCCACTAAAAAGCATTTAGCACAAATATGTTTTTATTTTCCCCTTAGTTCAAAAGATCAATACAAACTTTTGCAACATTTTAAAAAAAAATTGGAATCTGAAAAATAGAGGCATTTTCATTGAGAAATCTTCAAATCCTGGGACTGTCCCTGGAAATTAGGGACAAGACTATGACAAATTTAATCACTGCAAGGTATTTATGATACATGTTGGAAAGTATAATGTGCACCACTCAAATAAAAAATGAAAAGTTTATGCTTTCATAAAAGATGAGAAATTAGGGTGCCAATGAAATAGCTGTTTCAGGCATCAGAATGATTAGGTCTAATCCAGGGAGCAGAAAAAATATGTATTGTGTTTCATTTCATGGAGTCTTCTCATTTCTACTCATAACTGAAATCAATGTATGGCAGATAAAGTGATGCACTAAGAGAGGAAGCAGACTGTGGAATAAAGGTGGTATATCAGCAGGAGGTTGTAGAAAGGGAGGGGGTGAATACAAGGAGAATATACAATAGTATTGTATTTACTTATAGATAATTTAACAAGGTCACACTTTGTGCTACACTAGTATACAAAGATTTACACTAAACAGGTGAAACCCTTAGTGTTTTGTGGACGGTAATCAATGTGAGATAAAGTTTTCATGTTTAGAAAGTTTACATTAACAGTGGGGGACACCATGACAAGGAACAGTAAAGTGGCTCACATATGCTGCAATATTATAGCTAATATTGGACAATTAGCCCATAATCACAGCTTATGTGGGCTGATGACAATGTTAATTTCCAATAATCCTACTGAAACTGATCTGACCTTTGTTGGGCTTTGTGGACACACTAATAGGCTCAAATGGAGCTTGAATTGATCTTCAGTTCAAGCGACGGAATCGGCCCATGTATCACCAGCTGCTGTTAGTAGGAATAGAGCTCGTCCACATGGATACCCATCACCTAGACCACTATAGACAGCAGTGTATAGTGGCACAGACCAGTGCAATATATGTACCTGATTCTCAACACTGTAGAATCCAAATGCAGACCAATATAATGTTTAAAGAAGGCTTTGCTCACAAGAGCTCACAGTCTGGAGACAGAGTTATAATGCATATCACAAATTAGCACAGTATTATACCAGTGCAAGGTTGCCATTTTTATTTTATAATGGAATAAAAAAATTATACCAAAGTTTAACTTTCTAATGTGCTACCTACATTGGTGTAATACATGTAGTTAAACAATATTAGAATGAAATGCTCTAAATACAGCAAGGATTGTCTCATGTGTGAGAGATGTTCTGTTCAAGGTAAACCTTCTGCCATTTTTTAAATAATTTCTCCTCAAGTGACACTATTCCATTTGAATTTGTTTATATGGCGATAATGAATTTTATTTCAGGCAAGCATTTGTCAGCTAATTCTATGCCTATATGTTTTACAGAATGTTTAGAAAAAAGTGACAATAAATTGTACTTTTAATTAAGATATAGAGGTGCATCAGGCATGGTAAAATCACTTATCCTAAATTAATTCATAATACAAAACAATGTTAGAAACATTACATGTGCACTGTGTAAACCATTCTAGAGATACTGAACGCTATTGTTCGAATTATCATTTTTAGCTTTATAAAATTGCTTCTTGTAGAGCAGTTGGGAGAGAATATAGATGGGTAAATTAGTGCGCCAGAGACAATAACGATAGTTTAAAAGCTACAAATATCTGCACCACCTTGCACCTATTTTTGCATGCATGGCTTACAGGGTCCAGATGATGGCATCGGTGGCGATGAAAAATGTTGACTGTTCTGGAGTTGGATGGATTGGGAGGTTCCTTGCTTAAGGCGGGCCAGGCACACTCAGGAGTCTCATTATATGTCGATATAGATGAATGAGATTCCAGTATGCAGCATGAAATATACAATGTGTAGAGATAGGCCCTATGTATGGGGCCTTCCATGGTTAGAGAGAGGAGGCAGAACCTTCCCCCCCCCCTGAAAAGGGACTTAAAATTATATCAACTTGGAGGTAGGGGAGGTGGTGACACACAATTATTATTATAATTTTTGGGTAAACGATAAAGATGTCACTAGACATGGATTCAAGGCTTATTTTTATTGATGGCTGTGTATAATAAGTAGCGGCTAGCTAGTCCCTGAGGTGATATAGGGCTACTGACAGGTGTATCTGCATCGCTGAACTGTTCTGTCTTGTCGCAATGACACAAACACGCCCTTACTGTACTCAAGCTGTGTTTGCACATCCCTTCCCTCCATCTCTCCAACTGTAAGGAGACGCAAGTGTCACATCTACATTGTAGTCATCCGCTTGTTATGGGCATGCGCAGTACAAATTTACATATTTTATGTTAAGCAAAAATGTCTATGTATTATATATTGTATGTTTCAATCATGTTCCCTTTTCCTTTCTTCCCTTTTTACTCA
Organism: Mixophyes fleayi; assembly: GCF_038048845.1. Classification (NCBI taxonomy): domain Eukaryota; kingdom Metazoa; phylum Chordata; class Amphibia; order Anura; family Limnodynastidae; genus Mixophyes; species Mixophyes fleayi. Next base: position 315,854,612 of record NC_134402.1, read on the forward strand.
TGTACCTTGGGACCCCTGCCATTTTCTCAATTCGTAAGGGTCCTGTTACTTAAATTTAGCAGGGACTCCTGATAGTAAGCCTGTGAGTGCTTGTGGCACAATGTGATGAACTGGCTAGGAATGAGAACCTGATGGACACATGCTCATTAAAACAGGGAACTGAGCATACGGCGCTCGCAGTGCATGTCGGGCGTGACGTCATCACGCCCGCCCGACATCCATTGCGGAGCGCGACGGAGGAGGAGACCATGGAGGGAGCCGGATCGCCAGCTGACCGCAAGGTAAGTATTGTCTTTTTTTTTTTTTTCCCAGTTTTTTTTTTTTTTTTGCTGCCTCCGACGGGCCCCCCTGGGCTGCAGGGCCCATATATATAATCATTTTTTTTTTCCGTATATATAGGGGCCCCGGGGCACTGCTTTGCCCGGGGGCCCAAGATGTTCTTAAGAGGGCCCTGACTAGTGTGCTTGTGAGTTTGTGTGAACCACCCACCAGGGCTGAGGCATTTGAAATATATTTTAAGTTCATTGAGAGGCTTTTACTGTAAGCTTTGTGGATAATATCATGCATTCATTTTGGATCTTTTTTACGAACAAAAACGTTTTACAGCGGAACAAAGAACTTCCTCCTTCTATTGCTAATCAAGCAAGCAAAGGGCTGACAATTGGGAGAGAGATAGGAAAGGGAGAGATATCTAAAATTTGTGATAGTATAAAAATGATATTTAAATCGGTGTTCCCACTTCCACCATAACTATATACGTTGCAAGGTTATAAAAGGTTATATTCAAACATTGCATAGGGGGTGAGGCAGCTCTGGGTTTTCTCCGTTCTGATGCTCCTACACCCACCCAAGGCTCTTGCTCTGCTCTGGAAAGAACATACCGTGATGTGCATGTTTAGCAGAGAGCTGGTGGCCCCTGAGGCTAGAGGGGCAATGCAGGGCCCCTACCCAAATTTTCTTATGAGGTCAGGTATTACATAGGTTCATTCTTGCATAGGGAACTGTTTTTTTCCCTGAGCTCACTACATATTACATTACTGGTGTTAAATGCAGAACAGCCTATTTACATTATATATAGTGCTTATAGTGTTTATATGGATTAGGGCGAGACATGAGTACAAGAGATGTCAGATATCAGGAATGTATTTTCTACATAGATAAACCATGGTAGCACTGTTCCGGGAGCAGCATGGATTTAGGCTAATTTTATTTTTTCTTTGAATATTTCCAACTTGTTCTTTACCAACCACTTAAATTAAGAGGAGTGTTGGGCACAGGGAATGAGCACGTGGGAAGCTTGTTTACTATTCATGGTGTCTTTATTCACAATGCATATTGAACATTGACTCTAAATATGGCCCAGTGTTATGAAAGGGATGTATTATCTACAGCTAGATATTCAGCTAGACAATATAACTATTTTTCTGATATAGCAAGTAATGGACTATACTAATCCTCTGAAGGAAAAGTGAATATATGTGAGAATACACAACAGAAAGATTTCAAGGGGAAATCTCTTATTATCTGTCTATGGTTGCCCAAAGTGACCCATCTTAGGTTTCTCCTCTAATCCTTACACAAGGTGTTATACTACCTCTCTCTATTCTGAACACAATTACTAGGTAAACAGTAATGCTCTAGTTTGCTCACCTTCAAAGCTCAGATTAGATGTCTTGACAAGATATGTCCTCACTAAGAGGGGAGATTGTTTGCAGAGCTGGAGTTGGCTTCCCCTGGGCTTTGTTTTCATGTAGTTGAATTTAACAGTGCATACAATTCTAAACACATGCACAGTATATCTTCCAAAGCTGTCTCCCACCTCTAATCACTGTATTCTCCCATTTCCTCTTGTATATTTTGAATTACCATAATGTTCAAGTTACTTTCCAAAATATACATGTCATTGTTTGAAAGGTGATCTGTGTTGTAAGCCTCTTAAGTCCAACTTGCCTATGATATTTGCTTTCTAAAAACCAGAAATAGTCTCAGCTAGGAGGAAATTATATGTAGTACAGAAAGCTCCTGTGTCACAACAGCAAACTTGAATTAAATTAAACTTGCGTTAAAAAATAACTTCGGATACAACATTGAAAAAACAATTGGGAGTTTCAACTGCCCCAAATTGAAAAATCTGATTGTAGTTTGTAGTTGATATATCTAAAAATATTCCCTTCCTTTCTCAAGATGCCACCAAAACTATCATTCATGCTCTCATCATGTCCCACTTCGACTACTGCAACCTTCTCCTTACTGGCCTCCCCTACTCCCACCTTGCCCCCCTCCGCTCTATACTCAATGCGGCTGCAAGACTCATCTTCCTCTCACGCCGCACCTCCTCCGCCTCTCCTCTCTGTCTCACCTTACACTGGCTCCCCTTCCCCTACAGAATCCTTTTTAAACTCCTTACCACCACTTACAAGGCTCTCTCCCAGTCTACTGCCCCTTATATCTCTAACCTCCTCTCCATTCACACTCCTGCCCGCTCCCTGCGCTCGGCCAATGATCGACGCCTCTCCTCAACACTGATCACCTCTTCCCACTCTCGAATCAAAGACTTCTCCTGTGCTGCCCCCCTTCACTGGAACGACCTCCCTCGCTCCATCCGTCTCTCTCCAAATCTGTGCTCCTTCAAACGGGCACTTAAAACTCACCTGTTCCTTAAGGCCTACCAACCATCCACTTAACCTCTTATCTCTTCTGCTCATCCTCCCCTGGCCCCTCTTCTCTCTCCCCTTTGCTTCACTGGCTCCCTTTTGTGCCTGACTTTGTTTACCCTCCCTTAGGATGTAAGCTCGAATGAGCAGGGCCCTTTTCCCTCCAGTCTCCATACCTGTTTATCTGCTCCGTCTCTACTGTATTTGCCTGCCCAGAGTTTCTGAAGTACTGGTACTTTGTGTTTATTGTTCTGTACTGTTCTACCCTGTATAGTCTACTGTATAGTCTACTGTTTGTACTGTGTGCGGCGCTGCGGAAACCTTGTGGCGCCCTACAAATAAACGATAATAATAATAATAATATAAAATAATGAACAGATAAAATGAGTTATATTATTGTTAAAATATAATTTCACACACAATGGAGTTCACTAATATAGGTTTAATAACCAGTTCAGGGAAGTTGCTGGGAAGACACAGGTGTAATGGTGTAATCTAAAATACAGATGCTGGAAAAATGGATCTCTCGATAAAATCCCATATTTTTTTTACCCCTCCAGCAGTTCACGTAGTTGTAACTAATAAATAATGTTGGCAGTGGTCAATAGGTATACATCAGAGCTGACAGTAAGTCGCCCTGGGGATTTCACTGTGTTTCTCAACCTCTACATTCTACACCAGTGATGGGCAGTCCAATATACTTCAAAGGCTACAAGTGTGACCCTCCAACTTCCAAAAGGGTTGCACATTATCCATAATTTTAAGAATACACAAAAAACAGCCCCTAAAGAACTTCAGCACCCCCACATCACTCATCCCAAAATAGTCCCCCATGCAGATAGACCCCCACAAAATGCCCTCACATTCCCTCAGATCCTACATGTACTCCAAAACTCCACCATATGCCACTCAGACCTCCACACATGCCCCCCCATGTCACTCAGACTTTGCCATAAGCAACTCAGACCTCTCTGCATGCCCCTTGCAATCTGCTCTGACCCCCCATACACCCCTGGCATGCTGGGAAGTCTGGCACTCAGACATCCCAGCATGCTACTCACACCTCCTTATAGGCCCCTCCTATGCCATTCAGACCTCCCACATGCCCCTCATATGCCACTTCAATCTCCAAAATGACTGCACAGACTGCAAATTAATTTTAATTTAAAAAACAACAACAAAAAAACAGCAGCCACAAATCAACTTCAGCACCCCCACATCATTCAACTCAAAATGTACCCACATGCCGTCCTGCTCCAATATTCCAGCACATGCCAATCAGACCTGCCACTTGCTCCATAATAGCCCTATGCCCTTCAGACTAATACAAAATGTCATCACATGTCCTCAGAACTCAAAGGAATTCTGAACTCCTCCCATGCCACTCAGACCTCCCCGTATCCCATGGAGACCTCCCCACATGCTCCTCACATGCCACTCGGACCTCCCAGCATGCCCCTTGCTAGCCATTCACTCATCCCCACATGTCCCTCACATGCCACTCACACCCCCCACATGGCACTCAGACTTCCCCACATGACCCTTACACTTCTCCACATGCCCCTCACATCTCCTGCACAAGTCACTCATACTTCCCCCACATGCCGCTCACAGTTCCCACACTTACCTGCACATGAAGGAGGGAGAACACATGGTGTGGAATATACTGCACTCCTCTTCTAATTGGTTGCGCTGCATGATCTCCTTGCAGTGTGCAGGGTTGGTCACATGATATGGATAAAAGTTTAACAGATGGCAATGTATGTTATAATTATAGTCACTTCATCAAAAACTTGGCTTCCATTTTAGCTTCCTCTGTGGAACTTAGAAGACGTAAATCTGAGATAATTCACTATGGACTTGTTTTTAAATGCACCATTCTCACTCATTTAAAAAACCAATAACATTGGCATGTAATAAAATATTACCATCAAATAGTTTGCGGGGGTTTCAAGTCATCTGTGAGAGGTATCTATGTATCCTATGACAATTGTTATGGATACTAAAACCTAAAATATAGCTATATTTTTGAGTGTCAGCTGGACATGCTAGGGAGTCCAGTCTTAGGAGTGTGGCTATCTTCTCTGAGAGGCATCCTGGTAAGGGTGCCAGATTAGACTTCAGATCCCAGAGGGTGGCAGTGCTGAGGGGCAAACAGAAAGACACCCTTGAGCGAAGAAAGTGCAGAAAAGATGGAGTGGATATCTCAATCACAACCTAGAACTGTGCTGGACAGAAAAGATGTAATAAAAGTGAATTTTTATTTAATGAAAAAGCAATGGTCTACACTAGTATGTCTGTACCTGCATAATACTCATTTCTCTTGTTATTTAACCTGCATGTGCAGGGACATGTCTGTGAAAACACCCACTTTTCCGGGGATGTAGTGGCCGTATAATAGCACTAGCTAGTAATAGTGTATTACTAGCTAGTGCTAGTAATACTACTCTCACAATTAGCCCCTGGAGGTATCCTTCCAAATTGTCTTGCATGATAATTTCCACAAAGTTCCTAATGCGGATGTTGTTTCAGCGCTCATGGTTTTTAAGTTCCCCATTTTTATTATTGAGGTCCTCTACCTCTGCTGGGGTGGTCCAGGTCGCTATCTGTATCTTGCTGAAATCTCTGGAAGATTTTTTTTTGGCATGTCTCCAGTTTTGTTGTGCGGGCTGCTAAGGAGAAATTATAGATGAGACCAACTTTTCCAACTGGACTCAAGAGACTTTTTGAAATCTGTAATGAGATTTTTTAATGCTGAGATATTGTTTTTTTTTTAGTTGTAGATGGGAATGTCTGGTTCCCTTGTTGCATGGAATTCTTGTTGGATGGTGGTAATTGCAGAAGCATATCAGATTTCACTTGTCTGGTAAAGTGTTGGGTAATGTCAGAGCAGACACTCAATTTAAAATATAAGTGCAGAATCGAAGGAGATCCAAAATAGTTTGAACTTGATGGACTGGTGTCTTTTTTCAACCTCATCAACTATGTTACTATGTTACTATATGATTTAAATGTTGCGCACTGCATAACTAAGTTCTGAATAATTGTCTTGAAATTAATTGAGAAGGAGATCAGCTGAAAATGACCGGGAAAAATAGTGGACAAGCGCCCTAATTAGCCATCATTCTGTGCCATTGCAGTTTCCAGATCAACCACAAGGTGGTAGTATAGTACTTATGATATCAAATCCACAACTAAAGTCTCAGATACAAAGGGATTTTTCTGGTGATCAATAAAAGTTGTGTAAGGAGAAGAGAATTATTATGCTGCTGGCATGTAATTGATAACAGCAACTGGGAGCTTGTAGTCTGATATAGACTTTGTCAAATGTAATGACCTCTATTTGTGAACATGCCTCTGTGATATGCAGATAGATTTGTATGGCAGAGATAGACATGAGAGAGCTTAATATTCGCTTAGTGTTCAGCTGTGCTTGGGTAGTGCCCAGATTGCAGTTTTCTTCTGTTCTCCAGCTAGTTTAATTGATGTTAAGGTGCCAGATTACATGTGTCCCACACTTTCAGGAGCAGGAGAGAATGTTTACTATTTCTGTGTCTGAAGCTGTATTGTGCTGCACAGCTGATGTAGTATTGTATTTACACGTGAGGACAGTTGGCTAGCAATAGGTGCAGAATTTGATGAAGGCACCAAGTTTAATGGCAGCACCGAGTCTGAGAGACAAATCTCCTGTACAGAACCCTGGGATTCCTTTCATTCGTGGGAATCCATAATGACATTGTTAATGTGACTCCACAGGATGTTTCTTTAATGAAAGTGGAAGTGCAGAATTCTCAATTCAGAGACTCATGTAGATGTGGATGCATTTGTGCCCTGAAAGTAAGCAGGAAAAGACGCAAACATAAAAAAGCACTTTTACACATGCTTGACAACTTTGGCAGTATGATTTTCGGGAAGGGGCTTTGTGGTTTGCATCGTTAGGCCCTGCCCCTGTCTGCATTTATCAATATCAGAAAAACATATGTCATACATACATGAAGCGCTCCCTTCTCTTGCACTTTCTTGTGTATCAAGCACAATTATATAGTATTCTGATGCAGAGTATTTTCTGACAAATATAACTGTGAAAAAAACCCCAAAACCTCACATAGCATGATACAGTAATAAAAGGCGAATAGGGTCTATGGGGGAGTTCGTGTTCAATATTAGGGTACACCTCCAAACACCTGTGTTGACCCCGCCGTTTCACACCCCAATGGATATGTGCTTACACAGTTCCAGTGATATACACGCCCCAAACAAATACTGTATGTGATTCCTCCCGCTAGACGTCTACATCAGATTCTTGTGGAAGCGGAAACGGAATGTGAAGCTCAAACCTGAGCATGTCAGATTCTTTGAACCGAATGTATTTGAATTTATCAATATCAGCCTATCACAACAGGGGGCGGGGCCAGGACTCCCAAAAATTTGTGAGTCTCCCGGACATTCCAGGAGAGTAGGCACTATGCATTTACATTTTCAGCAGAAGCAGGAGAAACAAGTGTGTATACTTACGCACCACTTTAGTGTACATAGAGCAAAGGGATAGTGTAGAGATGTGACATTTCAGTGTCGCATTAACCAATTTGTACACAACATAAATAATGTAATGAAGTGGCATATACATAAGTGAGAATAGTGTCTGGAGACTGTTGTTAATAAATGTGAAATAAATAAAATATAATAAATACTGATTAAATTTAACTAATACGAGCAGCTCTTGTTTCCACTTTAAAAATCAAATGGGATTCTTCTTGCTACAGTCCAAATAGAAATATCAATTAAGTAATGTGAATAGACAGCCGTAACTTCATAAAATATAGTAGCCACATTACTGAATTAAGCACTATCAATTGGAGGGGTCTAGTTGCAATCAGTCAATCACATACAACTAGATAGTGCTGTTGGTCATCATCATTGATGAGAGATACTCCACCTCACAGATGTATACACATATCGTCCTCATCTTTTTGAGTCTCAGTTACATGAAAATGTTATTGCTGTAATTTGCTCAAGCCTGCCCACCGTTTTTCTCCCTTGTTCCGTCTCTCCTGTCATAAGGCATCGTAAGTGTAATGTGAGATCTGGGCCGACAAAGAGGGGTCCCAGTGGTACCCCTATCTGATAGGAGGCACAAAGGGTGTCATTATCTGGCTGTACACCAATCTTGCGATGCTGTGTCATAAACCCGCCAACCTGTGCATGGCTATAGATATAGCCGCTCTGAGTGGGAAATTCCTTGGCGGTGAAAAAGGAGCAGAAATCTAGCCCACATGGAAGAGACTCACATGAAGTGGCACTACCAGGTAAGTGGGAAGTAGGGATTTCAGTCCCTTGCTGACCGGCCTAGAGTTGGTTGGTACTATGGCAGGGGGGCGCCACACTTCAGAATTTCCTGCTATAGTGCCACTAACCCAGGATGCCATAGGCTTATATTTCTTCATTTTTTTTTGGGCACTCATTTATTTTTGAATTTTTTTTACAGGTGGTGTAAGGTCCTTACTGATATTATCAGAACAGATCTTGCACCTGGGGGTAATTGTATCTGTTTGTTCCACTTCTACATACAATATACGGTGCGTGAACAAGCCTGTATTCGAGCTATGCCAGCCCACCCTTTCCCTCGCTCGTTCTGCCTCTCTCAGCATAGAGAGGCGCAACGGACATATACGTTAGACATATGCAATTTTGTTCCAGATGCGCAGTAAGGAAAATGCATTTTGCGCTTACAAGTTGAACTTACATCCAAGTCTATTAAGGAAAAACAGACCTACTATATAAAATGATGGGTCACTGACCTTTACAGCCTAAGGTGTGAATGCGCAGTAGATTCCAGAAAGTGGTGTAATAGTGGAACATAATGCATTCTTCATTTATTTTCTATGAAAAAAACAGTTAGAAAGAAGGGATTGTTATATGATGGTGAATAGTTACTGATCTCACAACAACCCCATTTAATGGGTTGAATTAGAGTAGTGGTTGCCATGGGTACAAATATCCACACACCACTTTTGCATGATTTTTAATTTTCCCCTGCAATATCACATAGGTGCATTTTAAAGGTGATGCACAAAAACAAGGAAAAGGTGGGGAAGGCATACCATATTGTAAACTAGGTAACTTACTGTGTCAAATGAGGGTACATTGTTAGCCCAAGCATGGAATACACAATAGTTCCCAGAAGGTAGAAATAATAGCAAAAAATAACAAAACCTCTATACATTTACTAAATAAAACTTGGGATGTTCTAGTGTAGAGGGTGTCAGAAGCACAAACAGGGATGTCACTTTATGTGTGATTTTTTTTTATCATATTTTTCTTTTAATTTGAAATTAGTGCATTCTAAGGAATATAGAGGCAGAAAAATCAAAGAAAAGGGGGGAAGGCATACAATTTGAGAAACTAGACCCATACCACATCAAATGAGGGGTCACTGGTTTCCAGAAGGTGACACAATGGTAGAAAATACACTTTTTTCATATATTTAGTAAATAAAACTTATATTTAAATAAATATTCTCTATTTTTTTTGTTTCACATGTGATGTGGAAGTCGAATAATTGGGTGAAGTCGTTTCAATTAATAACCATAAATTTAATTTGACTTTAGGTAAAAATATACGAACAGCACGCAACGGCGTGGAATGGCATATTTAGCAATAACACGTGCAAACACTTCTGCATACACTTACACTTACACATTCACTTGTAAATAGTTCACCTTAATAAAGTTCCAACACACAGTCTTTTATAATCAAGTGCAGTAGATTTAATAGTTTAATACAATAATGTTAAAACTTCTTTGTTAATATCTAAGGCAGGTGCGGGCTGGCAAATTTCAGCCCAGTGGGCGCACAGGCGGCCGCATCACACGACGCGCGATGCAGCCGCATCATTGATGACGCGGCCGCATCGCGTGTCATGTGATGCGGCCGCCTGTGCGCTGATGCGGCCGCATCGCGTGTCATGTGATACGGCTGCTGGTAACATTCAAGTAATATGGCATCCACGGGGGGGGGCGGCTGGCTCAAAAAGCGGTTAGACTGAGCAGCCCAGCCCGCCCCTGAGTTAAGGTTCAGGATATAGGAAACATATCATGTTTAGTGACATTCTAACCCACATTTCACCATCAGACATCCGCTTGTCACGAAATCTGGAGAGTTTAGTGAGTCCTGTATACCTGCACATGACAGATGCTCGAACTGGGGCGCGGAGTCTAACGGTAGGTGTTTTTCACCATGACCCTAGGAGAGGGCATGGGCTTAGACACACCTATTACCGCGGGTTGCGGTTCCCAAAACGAGTGGTGCACGAATATAGGTGGTGCCAGATATGGAAGGAATATGACAATAACAGGTAAAGTTCACTGAAGACAATAACAATGAGGAAGTTAGTTGATTTGTTGAGAAGAGTAATCCAATGGAAACGGTATTGATGAAGAACCAGTAGATCTGTTCAGATGGTAACTCAGAGCAACAACAGCAGAACCACTGATACAGCGACAGTTCAATAGAAACAGATGTGATGAAGAACAAGCTGATCCATTTAGATGGTAACTCAGAGCAACGGCAGATGAATTACTGATACAGCTGCAGTTCAATAGAAACAAATATGATGAAGAACAAGCTGATCCGTTTAGATGGTAACTCAGAGCAACAGCAGATGAATTACTGATACAGCGACAGTTCAATAGAAACAAATGTAATGAAGAACAAGCTGATCCGTTTAGATGGTAACCCAAAGCAACTGCAGATGAGTTACTGGTACAACAACAGTTCAATAGAGTCAAATGTGATGAAGGACAAGTTGATCCTTTTAGATGGTAACCCAGTGCAACCACAGATGAGTTACTGGTACAGCAGCAGTTCAATAGACACAAATATGTTGAAGAACTAATTGATCCCTTCAAGTGGTAACTCAGGACTAAAGTAGAAGAATAGCTGGTATGGTAACGGTTCAGTAGAAACGGAAATGATAACAGTTAGCTGATCCGTTTAAATGATAACTCAAACAACCACAGTTGGATTGCAGCAACAGTTCAGTAGAAACAGCAATAATGAAAGGCTTGGTTGAACCATTTTAGTGGTAACACAGGTGACAGCAGGGGCGGATGTAGACATTTGTCCTACCCGGGGCGATTTTAGGGGGGGGCGATTTAGGCCCCACCCCCTTTCTGATGTCTTAGACTGCCGGCGGCTGCACAGTATGTGCAGGTCCGTTCAGCAGTGGCAGTGTGCTGTCCCGCTGCTCTGATTGTGTTTAAAACACAATCAGAGCAGCCGGGCAGCACACTGTCACTGCTGAACGGACCTGCACAGTGTGCAGCTGTCGGCAGCAAGCCCCTGGTAGGGGGGGCGATCGCCCCCCCCTGGATCCGCCACTGGGTGACAGCAATTGAGTACTGATACAGCCACAGTTCAATGAAACAGCAATAATGAAGACTTAGCTAATCCGTTTAAAGAGTAACTCAGGTAACAGTAGTAGATTTACTGATACAACAATAGTTCAGTAGAAACTGCAATAATGAAGACTGATCCGTTTAGCTGGTAGTTCAATGCAGCAGGTGTAGGAGATTCCTAGTGAATTTTGAGTTACAATAGTAAAGCGGAGAAGTCCTATTAATGAAGCTGTAGATGAGACACTGAATGCAGCAGTGGAGACCTGATAAGGGGTGAGGTCCAACGAAGGCACCAGAGATTAAACACAGCAGATCTTGAAGCAATGATGCACAGCAACCACGAATAAGTCACACAAGGAGAGCCCAATCCTGACAAGAGTAAGTAACTTGAAGAACAGGATCCAGAGAGCAGGAACTGGGAGGTTTAAATAGTGCTCCAAAAGCATCAAGGCCAATAGGAGCGAGTGGGAGGTAATGAGAGAATAATGATTAACACATGTGTAGAATAGAACCAGATGGAAACTAAGACTAAAACACTGGATCCAATATACCGTGGTCACCGTTTATGAGACAGAGGTAACAACGCCGGTACTCGTCCACGGGGCCGGTGTGTGACACCGCTACTATCGGCTAAGCTGTCGCATCTTGTGTATGCAAGTTATGGATGATAGAGGAATAATGATCAGAATGATATTGTTTGTGTTATGTAAATAGACCAGTTTAAAGCAGCATTTCGGTGTGAAGACACATATGCAGCTGTTGGAGAGTTGACCCCCACCCTTGGAAGACATTGTTTGAACCTACCTATGACCTGCATTATACTGGACTGACCTGAATCCTGAACCTATGGAAACATGCCAAGACATCACTACTGTTTTACTGTTTTTTTTATGTATCACAAACTGTATATAAACCAGGCTCTGAGCCCACTATACAGTCTACTTGACTACAGACTTCAGGATTGAATGACTGTATGCTGGATCCAGAGTGCTTGCGTATGTAGTGGCTGTACTTATTCTATTGAATTGTTATTTGTTGCATATTGCTATTAAATCTCTTTGTGCGTTGGAACCACACAAATCGCAGCGGACAATTTTCATTGATAGCGACTAGACGAACATAACAGTGAACACCTAAAAAGATACTCCTCTCTCAAACACAGGTGCTCTTCTTCCCCATCAATTAAAAAGATGTTTTTTAAAAATGTTATTTAAGAGAATGCCATATTAAAACAAAAGAATATTGGTACCCTTATTTGATAGAGGGGACTCTGCCCTTTCAAATGATGGTGTCCTAATTATTTTGGAGCCGTTGGAAGATCTAATCTGAAGACCTCACTCCCTTCTCCTATCTACATCAATGTTATTTATTGACTGCTGATTCATAAGGTTCAACAAACAATAAACCTAATCATCATTTGAAAGAGGAGACTTCCCTTTTTAAAATGAGGGTACCTCTAGCTTTCTACCCATATCCCTGACACTTCCATTTTTAAAAGAATGTGTACACACACCTGCACACTTTTCTCATTGCGACACCGGCATGCCCGTGCACATGCGATCATAATGTTGGAAGAGATTCCTTTGAGTGAGGCCCATTATTTTCATCTTCTTTTCTCCTTGGAGTTCTACCTGCTCCGAGAACTTTTTCTACATTCTTTATTAAAATTGTCTGGGAGAAAAGCTTGTCCACATGGGATGTAAATATCCAGATGGTTGTCACCAAGAGATTATTTTGAAGTGACAATTTTCTTTCAGATTGACAGAATCTGTTTAAATACTTTCATTTAACTATTGTTATGAGTCGCTGCGGTGGAAACTCGTCTGTCTCTATTAGGAGCCGCGTCCCGGCTGTTGCCCTGGCAGCCGGGACGTCACTTCCGGTTGTTACCAGGGCAACAGCCAGTGCGCTCTCTCCGTCGCCGCGGCCTGGCTATACTGGCAGTTGTAATTAATTAACAGCCTTCTGAGGCTGATTGTGACCCTGTGTGCAGGGAGCGTTTATCCTTCCTGCCGGTTATAGCGTCCTGTGTGCTGCACATTTGCTGATCTGCTCTGTTCTGTGGATCCTCTGCATTATTGATTTGATTCCTGTTGTGGCCCTTGGCTTGTTTTTGGACCCTGCTTGAATGCTGATTGCCCCTGACCTCTGCCTCTCTAATTGATTACCCATGTTTGCAACCTGCCCTGACCTCTGGCCTGTCCTGTTTATCCTTTTCACTACTATTCCACAACCTCTTGACTGTCTCTACTATCTGACCCCTGTATTCCGGTTTCCCTCCACCTTGCACTACGGTTACCACTAATAACATTTTACTACTCTAGAGTGAGGTCCTGGGCGCATCCAAGTACCTCTGAACATAACCAGTTCTACAGGAAAGGTGCCTACTATAGGTGAAGACCTCTATCCTGTCTTGTTCTAAAAAGTTTATTTAAGTAGCCGCTAGCCATAACATGGACTTTGTGGACTTTGTTTTTATGGATCCCAGACAGACTACTCCCAGTCCTGCTCAGGTCTTGGTAGGTCAGATCCAGACCTTGTCTCAAGTAGTCTAGTAGCTGTCTCATCACCTGTCATTATAAATGGAAGCTGCTAAATCCTCGTAAGACACCCCGGCGCCATCTGTGGAGCCCAAAGTAAGCATTGGCCGAGGAATATTCTGCCAAGTTGAGGCGATGGTCCACTGACAGCGAGCGAAATGATCCTGGACTTCGTAGTCAGTTCCACTTAGACTTGTCCGACCAGATTAAGGACAAGCTCGTGCAAAATCCTTCACCCACTTCCCTGGAAGGTATGATGCAACTGGCCATTAAAATTGATAGACATATGAAAGAAAAGAAAGCAAAGCAAGAGGCACCTTCTATTTGTATGCCTGCTGCCTCTTATTCTCCTCCACCGGAAGGTGTAGTACCCATGCAACTTGAGGCATACCCCAGAATATGTACTTTGGGCGTTTGTCTCTACTGTGGCAACAAGGGCCATCTTCTCAGTGCCTGTTCTAACAAGTTGGGAAAAGAGCAGACCTAGAGGATGAGGAAGAGGTCCATCTAAGTCTGCTGATTATATCTCCAAAAATGCACTTCTGGTTCCCACTTTGATTTCCTGGGGTACACATTCTACCAGTGTCTCTGTCTTTCTGGACAGTGGTGCTCCTAGTAACTTCCTAGACATCAGATTTGCCAACTCCCAAGGAATTTCTCCCGTGAAGATTGTTCCAGCCATCACCGTTTGTGGTCTGGATGGAGGTCGATTACCTGGTGACAAGATACTCTCTCAAACACCCCTTCAGCAGCTCACTGTGGGGTCCCTACATACTGAGTCCTTGTCCTTTTATTTTAGTAGTTGCCAAACTGTTCCGTTAATCCTGGGACATCCCTATCTGCAGCTTCACAACCTTCTTATTGATTGGAGCAAGGGAGACATTGCTCATTGGGGTTCTTTCTGCTCCTCCTCCTGTCTGGACATGCCCTTCCTCCTTGCAGGACCAGCTACCTGCACTACACCATGACTTTCGGGGTGTATTCTCCAAAAAAGCAGCTGACACTTTACCCCCGTATCGGGAGTATGATTGCACAATAGATCTATTTCCAGGCTCCAAACTGCCCATGGGGAGTCGAGTCTGTATTCTCTTTCTGCACCAGAAACTCAGGCTATGGAAGACTATGTGAAGGAGTAGTAATGTTCAAGCTGTCTTGGATTGTGTGCACTCAACCAATCTGAAGGCCTTCTAGAGATTCTTGGGATTCGCAAATTACTACCGGATATTTATCCATACCTTTTCTGACCTGGTGGCTCTGATAAAGGGGCAGATACTGCCAACTGGACTCCTACTGCTGTAGCTTCCTTTGAGGCATTGAAGTCAGCATTCATCTCTGCTCTCATCCTGAGGCACTCTAATCAAGAACTACCCTTCGTCGTGGAGGTAGATGCCTCTGATGTTGCCGCAGGTGCCATATTGTCTCAGAAGGACCTCCGTGTCCGCAAATTGCATCCTTGTGCCAATTTCTTGCAAAAATTCTCTTCTGCTGAGGCTAACTACTATATGGGCAACCGTGAACTTCTGTCCATAAAATGGACCTTTGAGTCATGACTTCACTGGCTAGAAGGGGCTCTTCATACCATTTCTATAATAACAGACCACCAAAACCTGTTATTTTTTGAGTCCACTAAATGCCTGAACTTCAGACAGCACATTGGTCATTTTTTTTTCACCCAATTCTTCTTCATCATTACCTATAGACCTGGTTTTAAGAATGTCAAAGTTCACACACTTTCCTGAAGTTTCCTCTCCTGCCATTCTCCACCGGCTGAATCTCTGCAGATCATTCTGTCCTTTTCTATTTATGCTGGTTTAGTCCAAGATTGGGGCGTAACCCTTCAACGATTCCAAAGTCTAACTCCTCCAGAGACTCCTAGGGACAGGTTGTTTGTTCCAGTCCATCTCAGGAAGGCAGTACTTTCTAAAACTAATAAGAGTAAAACTGCTGGACATCCAGGCATTTATAAGACCATTGAGATTCTTTTATGTTCCATCTGGTGGCAACCCTTGTCTTCCGATGTCACAGATTTTGTGCTCACCTGCAAAGCGTGTGCCAGAGGCAAATCCTCCAGAAGCTGTCCTTCGGGTCAACTGATGCCCTTATCTAGTCCAACTAAACCCTGGTCACATCTCTCGATCTATTTTATAGTGGATCTACCCTGGCCATCTTGTCACTACACCAACAGGATGGTAGTGGATTGGTTTAGCAAAATCGTTCCTTGGCGAAGCTACCTGCTGCTCAAAAGTTAGCATCATTGTTTATCTAGCATATCGTTATTCTCCACAGTATTCCCGAAGATATTGTCTCTGACTGTGGTTCCCAATTCATCGCTCAGTTTTGGAGGTCTTTTTGCCCACTCCTTGGGATCAACATGAGCCTATCATCTACATATCATCTGCAGTCTAATGGGCAGACAGAAAGGGTTACTCAATCCTTAGAACAGTTTCTTCAATTATACACCTCCAAATTTCACGATAATTGGACATCGTTGCTTCCGTGGGCTGAATTTGCCTATAATAATTATTGTCATTCTTCCACCCGCATGTTTCCATTCTTTGGTAATTTCGGCTTCCAACCCAGGTCTAATTCTCCGTCTTCCATCAGTCCTTCTGGTCTTCCTGATATACGTTGTACTGCCTCTAGTCTTAGAATCACCTGGAAGAAGCTCCACTTCGCTTTGCTCCAGGCCTCTTTTTGGTCCAAATTCTTTCTGGATCGTCACAGCAGAAATTGCTTCCTCAAAGTAGGTGACAAAGTCTTGCTGTCCACCCGGAACATAAGGCTCAGGAAACCTTGTAAGAAACTCGGTCCTAGGTTCATTGAACCCTTACTATCATCAAAAAGGTCAACCCTGTTACCTTCAGGCTAAAGCTTCCTCCTTCTCTGAAAATTCTGAATACATTTCATTGCTCTCTGTTAAAACCCGTTATTTCTTCAGGCAAATTTATTTTCCACATCTCACGGAAACCTTGGCAGGTCAACTTGGAATGATGTCAGAAATTTGTTGTGGAAAAAATTCTTGACTCCAAGAGATTCCAGGGGCACATTTTTTGGTGCATTGGAAAGGCTATGGTCTGGAGGAATGATCTTGGGTTCTGCGGAGACGTCTACATGCTGACAAGCTCATCAAGGAGTTATTTAAACAGTTCCCTGGGAAACCAGGATGTCAAGGTTCCTTTATCCCTCCTCAAGAAGGGGCTCATGTTATGAGTCACTTGACAGTTTCCATTAGGAACCGTGTCCCGGCTGTTGTCTTGACAGCCGGGCTGTCACTTCCGGTTTCCTCGTCCCAGCTGCTACCAGGGCAACAGCTGGGATGTTCTCTTCTTCACAGCCTCGGCCTGGATAAACTGACAGCCGTGCACGTGCCACCACACTGCAATTAACTAACAGTCTTCTGAGGCTGATTGTGACCCTGTGTGCCTCCGCCCTTTTGATTGGGCCATCTATGATTTAAGGAAGGGAGCGCTTAGCCTCCCTGTCGGTTATAGTGTCCTGTGTGCTGCACATTTGCTGATCACTCTGTTCTGTGGATACTCTGCATTATTGATCTGAATCCTGTTGTGACCCATGGCTTCTGTTCTGCACTTTCTTTAATACCTGCCTCCGGTTACCACTGATAAAATTTTACTACTCTAGAGTGAAGTCCTGGGGGCATCAGAGTACCTCCGAACATAACCAGTTCTATGGGAAAGGCAGCTGCTATAGGTGAAGATCTCTATCCTTTGAGAAAGTCTTGCCTAAGACAAGATGAAATGCGTCATCTGTTAAATTCCAGGTGCAAAGATCTGGCTTTTCTTCATCTTTAGTTGCTATGGCCTGGAACTGTATGCATGCCTGCGGAAGGTATATATCCCTCTGAAGGGTTGATTTGGGTTAGACACTTTTGCATTTCATTAATTACCAGAACCGCTACCAAGTAACGATCTATAGGACTTTTCACATATTGAATCAGGATAATTCTTCTACCTAAATCCTGACATCTCCATTATGTTTTGTCAGTGGGATCTGTCTGAGCACAATATTATTTTATCTGTAACTAATCATTTCCCTACTGTGAGTGCTTTTCGGATTCCTAAGGAGAATGTTTTCATATTGAGATCTACAAGGACTGTGTTGGATATATTTTGATTATATTGCTGGTAGTTTGACCTGGAGCATATCTATATTTATATATTTTTGCTTTTATTTGTGCAATATTACTCATTGGAATATTTTATATTCGCTTAGTGATTAAATTTTAGTTTTATAGAGACCCCCTCTTGTCATGTTTTGATGTATATTAATGTATATTGACATTTATCAATTTAGTGTTCAATCTGCACAGCGCAGTTCTGCTTCCTTTTAAGATCTCTATCCTGTCTTATTCAAGTAACTCTTAGCCGTAACAACTATATAATACAATTGCCTCAAAAAGACTTTTATGGATTGAAAAATTACTCACATTGATAATCTGGTTTTAAAATGTGGTAGCCCATAATAATTACCTTGCCCACATTTTTCTTTTTTCAGACGCTCCTCGTCTCGCTTCTCTCCTCTTTTACAAAGCACTCTATAAGGGGGAAGTGACAAGCCAGCTTGTATAAAACATACCATATATGCCTTAAAAGGCTTGATGGATTCGGGTCACCTGATTTTCAATGATACGATGACTCGTCATTCCTGTTTAGATTATTAGACTGATCGATCCAGAACCATATAAACCCTAGGTAACCCCAGGAAAATCCCTCTATGTATGTGATGTAGTACTTCTTCCTTAGCTATTCCTGCGGTAAGACTGCTCCCATCCCTGAACCCCATACTGCAAATTCAATATTGACAGGACAGAGCAAATTTTAAACTAGGATTGTCCTCCACAATACATTTTCCCCAGGATTATCATCCAAATCCTTTGTGCCATAGTGTGAAAATGGCATTTTACTCCTTTGTCACATGTGAAAAAATAATTAAGGAGTAAACTTAAGGAGTAGAGTATCAAAGCATTAATTGTAGTCTCACCAACTCACTAAACAAATTCAGTTGGGGTAGGAATGTGGACAAGGTATCTCCTGATCCTTCCCCTCCCACTTTCATAGTTCCAAACGGTTGGATATAGATTTCAGTTAAAGTCACACTTCTCCTTTTAACAAATAATGGCAGGGAATTTACTACATTCCATGCTCCACTTAAAATAATGCCTGAAATGGAGTTGGAAAATTCTTAACCTTATTTTCACCCAGTTCCGGTGTAATGTACAATTAATTTCTGTGGACACTTTTTGGCCCTTCAAGCAACAAACGGGCAGTAAGGCCCCATTCTGCAGCACTGCCTCACAGTACTCCTATCCATGTCAAGTATAACTTATCTATTTAATATTTGACTACAAACATAAAAGAAAAATATACCATAAAATAATGATGAAAGGACCATTGAACTACAAAATTTCGGATATTAACTATAAAATGCACTGTTTAGTGTTAACCTGACATTCCAATGCAGCTCTGTTAAATTGTAAAGTATTACCTCTTCACTCCGTCGCAGAAGACTGAAGCTCCTCCCACATCTTTAGGACAGTGTTATAATTGTATCACATACATGTAAAAAGCTGAGAATGCACTAATTTAAGCTGCATTAATACAATTAATTCTGTCATAGTGTATGAATCAACCAATCAAAACAGTGCATTTCAGTAGCAAGAAAAAAAATCTCAGTCATTCTGTGTCTGCTCTTTTATAGAATCTTCTCTCTCTTAAGATGGCAACCCACTGCCAATGAGTGCGTGAGCATGGTAGACTTATTTAGCTAAGCATAACCACGCAATTTAAAAGCTCAGTAATACAAATCTATGATATACACACATCAGCCACAACATTAAAACCACTGACAAGTGAAGTGAATAATATTAATTATCCCATTACAATGGCACCTATTAAGGGGTGGGATATATTAGGCAGAAAGTGAACAGTCAGTTTTTGAAGTTGATGTGTTGGAAGCAAGAAAATTAAGTTAGTGTAGGGATCTGAACGACTTTGACAAGAGCTAAATTGTGATGGCTAGACTACTGGGTCAGATCTCCAAAACAGCAGGTCTTGTGGGGTGTTCCCAGTATGCAGTGGTTAGTACCTACCAAAAGTGGTCCAAAGAAGGACAACCGGTGAACTAGCGACCGGGTCATGGGCACCCAAGGCTCATTAATGCGCCTTGGGAGTGAAGGCTAGCCCAACTGGTCCAATCCTACAGAAGAGCTACTGTAGCACAAATTGCTGAAAAAGTTAATGCTAGGTATGATAGAAAGGTGTCAGAATTGTGCTTGCTGTGTATGGGGCTGCGTAGTCACAGACCAGTCGGAGTGCGCATGCTAACTCCTGTCTATGCCGAAAATTCCCACACTTGGCAGGTGAGAACTGGACCATAGAGCAATAGAAAAGGTGGCCTGGTCTGATGAATCACATTTTCTTTTATATCATGTGGATGGCTGTATGTGTGTGTGTTGTTTACCTGGGGAAGAGATGGCACCAGGATGCACTATAGGAAGAAATCAAGCCAGAGGAGGCAGTGTAATGTTCTGTGCAATGTTCTACTGGGAAACCTTGTGTCCTGAGATTCATGTGGATGTAACTTTGACACATACCACCTACCTAAACATTGTTTTAAACCAAGTACATCCCTTGCTGGCAACAGTATTTTCTGATGATAGTAGCTTCTTTCAGCAGGATAATGCACCCTTGCACACTACAAAAATTGTTCAGGAATGGTTTGCCGAACATGGCAAAGAGTTCAAAGTATTGTCATGGCCTCCAAATACCCCAGATCTCAATCCGATCAAGTATCTCTGAGATGTGTTGGAAAAATAAGTCTTTGCCATGCAGGCCCTACCTCATAACTTATAGGACTTAAAGGATCTGCTGCTAAAGTCTTGATTCCACATACCACAAGACACCTTCAGAGGTCTTGTGGAGTCATGTTTCCACAGGTCAGAGCAATTTTTACGGCATGAGGGGGATCTACACAATATTAGGACCCAGTGGACTAGGACTGTCTCACAGCATGATACAGGAAAGACTTTAGGACCCAGTGTAAATCCAGTCTGTGAGGACTGCTGGAAAGTTCTCTGTTGTGGGCGACAGGAAAGAAAGATATTCTTTGGGGACTGTGATTCAAAAAAGAAGCAGGGTAACAGAGAAAGGGTTGAGGAGCCTTGTGAAACATGAAAATAGAGGAAAACATATAGAGAAAAAGACAGCTCATGAACTGGAGTGACAGCAGCAGTGAACAGGAAAACTGATAGAGTGACAGAGGAGCAGCAGTCAACAAAGGAGGTGAGATCACAGTGAGAAAGAAATATGAGACAGACATTAAAAAGTGTGACAAAGCATTATAAAGAGAAATTGATAAAGAGATAGAAAGAGGTAACAGAAGAGGATGAGACAGTGAGATATATTTACCTGTTTGCAAGTGACAATTACTCTGACAGGAAAACAACAAATAGTTTCACATATTTATCAGAATGTCAGTATTATTTATTCCTCCCAATTTATAAGAAGAAATGTACTGAACATTTGGCTGATAGTTATATAATCACCAGATAAGTGTGATGTGTGTCCAGTGACAGAGACTCTTACCTCACAGTCACAGAGAACCTCCATTTTAGCTGTAACCAAATGTCACCTCAGAGACATCCTCCATCTTGTGATTGGCAGCCTAGTTACGTTCATTTTCACCTAGACAACTGTTCACAGAGAAAGGATAAGAGTAATTGTTTTATCTGATATGCTCTATACAGAACTTTAAAAACGTTTTTAAATTCGCTGTGCAAGTTTAATAACTGTTGCCAAAACACTCAAAGGCAGTGAATATTGTGAATATTAAGAGTAAAATATTTGTGAGTAGCATTGCTTATAATTAGAAAATTATAATTAGATAGTATTTGTTGCTAATCATTATTTGCCCAAAAACAATTTAGTAATATATTGTTCCCGAATAATAAATTTGACGTTACTTAATTTTTCTATGGTGTCCTACTTGAATTGGGGACCCGAGGGTTCTCTGTCCCACTGCCATGTCGTGAGCATTTGGACACCGGGTACGATCTGTACTACACTGTAAAAACACCTACTTACTTTAAAAACCATGGCTGCTACATTTTAGCAAGTATCTACTAGAGATGGAAAACATAGTATTATTATTATTACTTTGATAGCAGGTCTGGGGAATTGAGTGGAAATCTCAGGAGGAATTGGAATACAAATAAAGCAGTCAGTGACAGAGTTATTATTGCCATTCTCACAGAGCAGCATTTTGTGTTAATTGTCTAAATAGTACATATACAATCTCACTGTGTTTATTGATGTCAGATAATAAAACTTCCTTAGTACATCAGTATCTAGCTGGCTGACTTTGGACATAAGTGACACACTGCTCTGATTCCTGGAAACTTACTGCATATAGAATACAATGGGATATAGGTGATGTTTAGCTTTCAGTAGCAGTTTAGTTGTTAGTACCACATCCCTGTGTATGCAAATGACTAATAATATGAGTCAGTATTTTCATTAAGGTAAGTATCCTTTATGTTCCACCTAAATGATTGTGATATATTCAGTATTTCTTTCTGTTTTAGGGTTAGTAATGAGCAAGTTTAAGGTATAATATTTGTATTTACATATTGTATTAAATGATACAACATAGCAAGTTTGGAATTAGGTAAAGTTTAACAGTAACTCTTTTTTAATTATATATATATATATATATATTATTCAGTTTTATTAGATAAGCAAAGCTCTCTGGGGTAATTACACGATTTCAACCTTGATGCTGTAACCTAATTGTCAAATTAGTCCAGGTTAGGAAGGGAATACTGTGAATTGCATGAAGATGTGAGATAGACGCATCAGAGAGATGTGAAATGCAAATACCATTTACGTATGGCATTGGTGGTTGTAATCAGAACATCAGAAAATAATAATAAGAAGCTTATCATACACCAAGGGTATTGGTACCTAGCTAGCAGACTTCTTGCTGTGGGATAGCAAGGTCCACCAACATATTTTCACCCTAAGAAGTAGTAAATGAGATCTACCTATATATATATATATATATATATATATATATATATATATATATACAAAAGTGTATTCAAGGAGAAAATAATATATACTGTTTATGCATAATAGCAAAGGGACAGGAGGAGATATTTTTGTTGTTTTTCATTAAATAATGTTCTTTTTGTCTTCTAACTGTACATGATGGGCCTGATTTATTAAGGAAGGTAAGGTAAAAAAATGAGTAAGTTTTAACCTGGACAAAACCATGTTACAATGCAAGGGGTGCAAGTTAGTTTATTATTTTGCACATCAGATATATGGTGTTTATTTTTACACAAATACTTGATAGCTTATTTCTACACTGAAATTTAATGTTGATCTAGGATATGCTCTACCCAATTATAAATCTGTCTTCCCATTTTAAATTTACCTCCCCCTCCAAAACAACTTGGTTTTGCCAAGGCTCAAAGTTACTCAATTTTTTTGCTTTACTTCTCTTAATGAAACAGGCCCATATTGTCAGAAATTGCTTAGATCTAAAATTCTTTCATCTCATTCTATGTATATTTGTATTCATAGAATACAACTTATATTTTAGCTATTATTTCCTTTTTGTTCATAATTTCACTTTACCATATAATATATTTGTTTTTATTTTACAATGGAAAGGACCCCAACAGAAGAACAATGATTGCATGTTTTACTTGTTTTTCTTCGTCAAGCTTATCTTCCAGATATGGAGTTCCTGAATCAGAGTGTTCTCTCAAATTTTGTCCTTTTGGGTTTTCCAGTGTCAAAAGCGTTTCAGCCATTACTCTTTCTTGCATTTTTGGTGACCTTTCTAATGTCCTTAGCTTGCAACCTCCTTATAATGACAACTGTTTGGTGGGCTCAAAAGCTTCATAGCCCCATGTACTTTTTCATCTGCATTTTCTCTTATCTGGAGATATGCTACACGTCAGTCACTATGCCAAGACTGCTGAGAGATTTAAGCTCAGAGGACAAAATTATTCCAATCCCATCTTGCGTTGCCCAGTTTTACTTTCTTTTTGTCTTTGGTTCCACTGAAAACTTCTTACTATCTTCAATGGCTTATGACAGGTATGTGGCTATTTGCAACCCCTTGAGATATAATAGTATTATGACGCAAAGGGTATGCATATTCTTAGTTTTAGGATCTTGGGGAGGAGGCTTCTTGGCACCTTTGATGCCAGTCATATTCATCTCTATGTCTTCATTTTGTGGCTCTAACACAATTGATCACTTCTACTGTGACTTCCCACCATTAATTCAACACAGCTGTGGAATTGATGGTACCTACATGGTTCAAACAGTTTTCTTCCTTCTGGCTTGTGTTGTCATACTGGGCAATTTGTTTTTCATTAGCATATCTTATGGACTGGTCATATCTCTCATTGTTAAAATATCTTCTCCTGGTGGCAGGAGGAAGACTCTGTCTACTTGTGGTTCACATCTAACTGTTGTCTGTTTGTTTTATGGATCCATCATATTCATGTATGTCAGAAACGACCATAATGTTCCAGCCCAGACAGACAAGGTGGTATCATTGTTCTATTGTGTCATAACCCCTACCTTGAACCCTCTAATTTATGGTCTTAGAAATAAAGAAATGAAGCAAGCCCTGACAACAGCTGTTGAAGTAATATTCTTAAAGAAAATTCACTGCCCTACCTTTAGATTTGCATAGAGATATGTTTTACAATTTCATTATATCATTTTAACTTAAGGAGACCAGCTCTTCATTTTAATCAAGTAGCAAGGTTACAATTAAATCTACTGTACTTACAAATACCTACCCTTTCAACCTTATAATGTGTATCCCTTAGAATTACTCAGCTTATTAGTTTCCTAACTAATAATTTGAAGATTATTATATAGCAACTTTCCTGGAAAGAAGACAAAAATTTTGCTAATCCAACGATTTCTAAATGCATACTGATATATTTTGTAGAGCATGTCATATTTGGAAACCATGACTCCATGTTGTTCCTCACATTGATTAGAATATTTGTTTTCTATATCGTCTCGGTTTTCTGAAAAACAGTGCAAAATATTTGTATACAATAGTAGAGAACTTGAATGGAAGAAAGTTTAAAGAGGAACTAAAGAACTCAAGCGCAAAAAATATTTCAAAAGGGTTATTCATTGCTAGACAGCCTCCCACCTTTACTCCCCAATCACCCTCATAACAATTACTTGAGAGTAAGCACTTGACTGTGTTATTTGTAAAGCAAGAGTAAAGGGAATCTTTAACATTTTGGGCCATGCCCAATCAGGTGATGCATTTTCTTACACATTAATGCCTATAACTATTTAAATCCACCTGTCTGCTGACAACTCTCAGATAATAGTAGGTGCCTACATAGTTACATAGAACTTTAGGTTGAAAATTACTTATGTTCATCAAGTTCAACCTTCAAACCTTAAAAACACTAGTTGATTGAGAGAAGGCAAATAAACCTTTATAAAGTATAGGTCAATTTTAAGAGGGAGAAAATTCCATCCTGACCCCATGTTGGCAATCACAAAATTCCCTGGGTCAACATACTATTTTGTGTCATTAATGCTAAATGTCCTGTAGATTCTGTTTTGTAAGGTATATGATCAATCTTCTATTTTTACATTTTTTATCAGTGTTTGCCAATATTAATTCTTGTGGGAGTGCTTTCCACAGTTTCCAGGCACTTTCAGTAAATAACCTTTTTCATAGTAGGTGAGCTACAGCTGCAAAGACATCATGTCCTCCTGGGGACCTTACATTTAACAGGTTGCCACATAATTTTTGGTACGGATATATTGATGTACACTTGTAATATCTCCCTGTTGCAATCTGTTTGTAGAAATGAGTGGAGACAGTTGATCATCTTTGCAACCCTTGACTCTTAAGGTGTAGCTTAAATTTGTTTTCATGAGTTGTGTTGACCATCATTCCTAGGATATATGCTAAACATTTGTTTCTAAGAATATAGGTTGAACTCCAACTTTTCTCATGTATGCTAATGTGTTACTCTTGCAATAATGTGTTAATATTAATTTAAATATTGTGCTAAATGGTATAATAAAAGGTTATAACTTTGGAAACCCCAGTGTCATGTCTACTTGTATATATGGGAATGATCTCTTCTAACTCTAGCTGAAGTAAGGCCTTTGATCACCTCTTCTCTAATATAAATAAATCTGTGAATTGGTGCCCAAAATTGAAATTGCATATTAATGATGACGTCTCATCTTACATTATCAGTACATTATAAAGGGGCAAAATAATTATTTTATCTCTTGAATCTATACCACTTTTAGTGGCTCTTGATGCAGCAGATTGGCCTTGAGTTCCATTTCTTATTCTATCACCTACAAATATACCTAGATCCTTCTCCATCACAGATTCACCTAACAGTGTTTTACCTAACTTATAAGCTACATGCATATTTTTGGCACCCAATCTATACTCTTTCATTCAACCAATCTGGTTTAGGTTCTTTATTTACATTTATTTTGTCTAATCTTTCTTCAAATTGGATAGTGTCATTTCACAGTGTAAGGGGTATTTACTAAGATAGAGAGCGAACAGGCCAAATAGTGATTATTACAGCAATAAATGTTTTTTTGTTGCAGCAAATGTACTTTAAAGAATACACCAATCAATATCACAATGAATTGTGTGTTTACACCTATACAATTAATAGCGCTAATGACAAGAACACAGATAAATTATGTTTTGTTGATATGCTAATGTATTGCCTGGGTATATCTACACTTGTGCTAATCAAAAATGGTTTTGCTCAGTCTGTGCATTGCAAAACAATACACATGTTGGTATAGCAATATGAAGAGCCGACTAATGATGACTTCATGGCACCGGTGCGTAACGATGTCACTGAGAGAGCAGAATGCTACACTACAGAAAAAATCTCAACAGCCAGAGGATGGGGGAAAGTACTAAATGTGATTGATATCCTCTATCCTCACACCTAAAGTCTCACCCATCCTGGTACCAAGAAACTATGGTGACCCTCATTTGAAAGAGGATTGTCCCCTCTTTTACATAATGTGGCCTCTCAGTAGTTATTTTCTGGTGATCACCAGACAATAACACCCTACACTACAGAAAGTGTTAAGAAGTTCTCAGAGGGGGGTTATAATGGTCAGATCTTTATAGAACAGGGTGCAGTCAACCATGAGTAAAGCGTTTCACCATATTAAAATTACATAAATGGGTTCGAGCAGGGGAATGGTAGGGATGGGTGCAGGTGGACAAATGCAATGGTTAGGAGTGTGCCCCCTTTTATCTAAGAGACAGATGAGGCCATGTAAAATTCATCTTAGGTGAGAGAATATATGAATATACAAGTGTTCAATTACATAAAGAGATGTAAGGGATAATTATAGATGAATTTGTTATAGATTAGTGTGACCTGGAAGATAGATACAAAAGAGGGGTGGACTTTTTAAGGGAGGTGTGCACATTTAGGGGCGTCTAGAAGGAGTGGAGCAGGTTCAAAGTACTGGGGCCTGAGCCTTCTTGGAGTCTCTGGCTTTCCTGTGTATTGGGAAGAGCCACTAACCTGGTTTGGACATGCCCCCCCATAAGTGGCTATGTAAGGGGCCCTAAAAAGTTGCTGTGCCAGGGCCCGAAATTCCTCATGGCAGTCCCGTGCACATTCAAAATACTCTCCGCCCTCTTAGACCTACCCCTGACCTCACCTCTGGTAACTACCTCTAACTCACCCCTACAAGACTTCTCCTGAGCTGCTCTGTGAAAACACATGTCTTTATTCGTGCTTACCCTACTCCCACCTACTCTACCCGAATGCACCCTGACAGCTCCACTTGACTTTATTTATTCATTAAAATCAGTGCTGTATAGTGGAACAGAGATATGAACGAGCACTACTGAGGATGAATGTGTTCTTCCTTAATTCTTTCTTTTTGCTTTGGAACTTTTCTCTTATATTTTAAAAGGAATTTCTGTTATGCCTCTTCTTGTCCCAATTTTGTGCCCACCCCCCTAAAAAAGCCTTGCGCTCTAGGCTGCAGCCTAGTCAGCCTATTGGATAAGCAGGCCCTGCGTGTTGGGTAGACCACAACATGCAAATGTAGTTTTTCATTTTACATATCCTACTTACAGTCAAGCCACATCAACTTCAGCAACAAAGTATATTGTTGGCTGACACTTGGGGCTAAAGAAGAAACCGTTTCAGATATCAATACGCGCTGACAGTGTGAATCAACTGTAATTACTGAGCACAGATCTGGAATCGGTAAGCAGTAACAATGGAGAAGCTGCATCAGGTCTTACCTCAGGGCAGCAGCGTAGGTTATTATTATTATTATTCTTTATTTACATGACGCCACAAGGTGTCCGCAGCGCCGTACAAAATACAGTACAGACAGTATACAAGGGTATGACAGTACAGAGTAGAGCAAGTATAGCTAAGACTTCAATATCTCCAAGCAAAGCAAATAGAGTGGTGTAGGAGAAGAAGAAATGGTATTGAGACAGAAGGGAAGAGGGCCCTGCTCAAAAGAGCTTACATACTAAGGGGAGGGGAGACGGACAGCAGGCACATGGGGAGTCAGTAGAGGGGTTTAAATACAAGAGTAGACAGGAAAGTGGGAGGTGATGAGAACGATAAGGTTAAGTGGATGGTTGGAAGGCCTTAAGGAACAGATGGGTTTTGAGAGCCCGCTTGAAGGAGCCAAGATTAGGGGACAGGCGAATAGAGGGAGGGAGGTTGTTCCAGTGAAGGGGGGCAGTACGGTAGAAGTCTTGAACTCTGGCATGGGATGAGGTGATCAGTGCAGAGGAAAGGCGACGGTCATTGGCCGAACGCAGAGAACGGGCAGGAGTGTGGATGGAGAGAAGATTAGAGATATAAGGGGCAGTGGAGTGGGAGAGGCCCTTGTAGGTGACAGTGAGGAGTTTAAAGAGGATTCTGAAGGGGAAAGGGAGCCAGTGGAGGGCAAGGAAGAGAGGGGAGGCAGAGGAAGAGCGGCGTGAGAGAAAGATAAGTCTCGCAGCCGCGTTAAGTACAGAGCGTAGAGGGGCGAGATGGGAGTGGGGGAGGCCGATGAGGAGAAGGTTGCAGTAATCGAGACGAGAAATAATGAGAGCATGGATGATGGTTTTAGCAGCCTCCTGAGAGAGGAAGGGCCGAATGCGGGCAATGTTCCGTAGTTGGAAGCGACAGGAGTGGGCAAGAGATTGAATGTGGGGGGCAAAGGAGAAGGAGGAGTCCAGGGTGACACCCAGGCAGCGGAGTTGGGGAACAGCAGAGATGGTAGTGTTGTTAACGGTGATGGAAAGTTCACGGTGGATAGAAGATTTAGAAGGAGGGAAAACAATGAGTTCAGTTTTCACAATGTTGATTTTGAGAAAACGTGAAGACATCCAGGAGGAGATAGCGGAAAGGCAGTCAGAAACATGAGAGGTTAGGTTACATCTAACATGTAACCAAATGATTTTCCTGCACTAATCAACCCTGGAACCTTCATTATATCCAAAGTGGGACATATGAGTTCCTAATTGAGGATTCTCAGCAGCCTATAGATGTTATGAACTGCAGGTTTGAATATATATATGTTCTTGGGAGGATTATGGCTCCATTATTTAATAATGAATATTAACTCTTTAGAGTTACAATAGGTAGACATATCCGTACTGAGATATTGAATGAATATTGTGACAAATTTAATTCATCGCAGTAATCAGTTATTCTATTTTTAATTCATAATTTTATTATCATGCCTGTATAATATATATTTGTCTTTTAGATTTATAATTGGAAAGTTTTATTTTTTTCTATAAAATTAACAGTATTATGTATATCACCATTGCACATTATGTCGTTTTTCTGATAGAAGGTTTTACAGAAACTTCTTTAGCAACAGAGATTAACATATGTTACATATGTTAATTTTAAGCTACATTTACTGTTTGCCACTTATTAGCACCAATTGTTGGAAGGTTGGATAAAGGTTTGGGGTGTATATGTTGACCAAGGTAATGAGGGATTTTTTTTTAGGTATCCAGATAGGATGAAATGTCTGCAACTATTCTCTCAAATCATCTCATCTGGTTTAAAATGTAAGTGGCTAGCAAAAAGGATAGCTATCTTCAGAGCCGTAAAATTAAATTTACCGCCTGAGGTGAGAAGGAAAACTGCTGTCCCTCTAGACCTCAATTTGAAGCAAATGAACCTAAAATATTCCTAAACTGCGCCCCCTTCAGCATTGTGCCCTGCGCGGTCGCCCCTCTAGCACAACCCTAGTTACGGCCCTGGCTATCTTTCTTTCCACAGTGTTACATGAGTGGAAGATAGTAGTGAACTTCTTAGACTATAATTCAAGGTGCATTGAGCAGGACAAGTGGGTTTCCCGCAAAAAATAATATCTCCTACCATTTGCTTCAGTGAGAAAAATAGTTTATTATGCTTTTGTGGGCTATTTATACTCTTGACTTTAAATGATATAATTTTTATGGCCAATAGGTATGTGGATTCAGGCCACAATGAAACTCTCTCTAGTTGGTCATTATTGCCAGGATTTATCCCAGTGTGGCTGATAAAGAGGCACAACACCGTTATGTGGGTGATACAACAAGGACATGAGTGAGAACTGGGAGGTATATCTGCACTTAGGGTGTCAGCCTGTGTTGTTGAGCTGGGGAAAAAGGGATGGACTGGAGGAGGGATTGGCCTTGGCTCAACTATCCCTTTGTAGACTTTTTGGGGGTAAGGACCATAATGCATGGGGGACTCAACAAATTTAACTCAAGCCCTGGGAGCTGCATACTGCATAATTACCTCAGAAACATTTTGGAGCAACTTGGTTACTACAGTATAAGTAGGAAAAATTCTCTCATAAACATTTTAGTGCTCATTTAGAACTGGACATATATCAATTTATTTTCAGATATACATTTCTGTAATACACATAAATGCATCTGTGTATACATTTTTGCATATCACTGACTTACGTCTCCTTATGTCTGGAGAGGCAGTAATGGGGAGGGCGGGCAAGTGTAGACTGAGTACAGTAAGGTCATGTTCACGTAGTTGCAACATAATTAGACGTGGACACATCAGCAGATAAGCAGGAGTTTTGCTGGTGCTGGAGGGCTGGCGCAACGATACGCAATGATGATGACTATCATAAGCACCATCTAGATGCTTCTGATTGCTGGATTGTGTACTGACCTCTCCAGCTGATAGTGCTTAACTCATTAGCGTTGCATCTTTATTACATCAAATCGTGCCGGTCTCTTCACTTTCCTTAATTGACTTTTCCATTTGGACTCCTGTAGGGAAGAAGATTCCTATTTGATTTTTAAAGGAGAAAACAGCAGATTGAATTTGTGTTTTGCAGTTGTGTATGTATTTAATTACATTTTATTTTGAAAATACAACTTTCACATTTATTAGTAACTGTCAAGTCAATGTTTTCTGTTGTTACAGTGTTATATTGTACAAACAGAGTAATGCGATTTTAGTATTTACTACTAACAGTCTCAAGCCACACCTCTACACTATGTCTACACTATTTCTATGCAATACACTTGTTATGCTTGATGTACTCCAGGCATCAATGTTACAGTTTTTGAGCTGAACATGTCCTACTCAACATATGCATGTAAAAACACTTTATGTGCATTTGTAGTGCAATTGCGTCCACATTATGGGCGGTCATTGCAATAAGAATTGCGTTTCGTTGTGTTTTTAGTTGTAGAAGCTCTTTTATTAATATGTGCTGTTTAGTCTTTTTGTCTAAGATATGTCTCCTATAAGCTGTTCTTATGCATGTGAGTAGGCCTGAATCCATGGGCTGTACATGCTTTTAGTTCAAAAGCATAATACTACAACAAGAAGATATGGGGTTGTGAAACTCCAAGGAATGTAAAGGATTAGACAAGACCACATGTATGAAAAATGAGAAAAAAAGGAAGATTATACCTATAACAACTCCCATTGCTCACTTATCAGCTTATGGAACAAAACCTAGCATTTTAAACATTGAGTGGAAAAGACACATAAATTGACCTTGTTATCTCACGACCTTCACTTGTTGGCATAGGCAACAAAACCTGGTAAGGAACTTTAGTAACTTTAAGTAACCGTATCATGGCCTTTAGGACAGCTTGGACCTAGAGAAGAGTCCTTCATTCGGGCAAAACTGACATACTGAGGTCTAGGTCATGGGTCTTTGATGCAAGATTCCCCATTAGAGCTGGGAGGTTCAGCTTGAGAAATTATTTTCCTTCAGAGCTGATAAGATGACTAAAGGGGAAACCCCATTTATATTACAATTTTTTGTTCCTGAGAATTTTGATTTTGTGTTTGATCCTATATCTTTTCCATAAGGTGAGAGGAATATGGAATGTCGAGAGATTAAAGTCTTGAAATCATACCTATCTACTTTCCTAGACACCCTGAGTAACCTTTAACTTTAAAGTAATGGATTTTAAGGATCATATCTCTGGGAGGAGACAGTTTCTGGGCTTTTGCACGGAAAGTACTTTGTGACCTATCTATTAGAAGGTAGACAATAGGGAGACCTAGTGCAAGATGAGCAAATAAGTGCTGTAGGAATGGTTCCCGCTGAGAGGATTCATTGTATGCTTGGATGTATACTTCTATGTTCTTTTATTTGTCTTTTAAAAGTTGAATATGAGTAGGCCTGAAGCTGTGATCTATATTTTCAGCTGATACAGGGATTTAATGGTGGGAGGCAGTATATGTAAGGTTGTGTTCTACCACTAGAGCAACTGGCCACCAACATTCTGATGTATCACTTTCTTTAAGATCCAGTTTCGGTCCTCAGAGAATAATGTTGTTAGTTATAGGTGCTGATAGACCCAAAGTCATGGACTAAAGTGTTGGTCAATGTGGCTGGTTGCAGAGAGATGGGACCTTTATTGGAGGGGGCCCAGAGGCACCTCCAAAAGAGTGATTTTTAAGGAGTTGGGGAGGAGCTCTTAGATATGTGTCTCCTAGAAATTCAAGTCAGGCCACACCCCTGAGTGTTAACTTTTTTTTTACTCTTTTGATATAATGGGCAGGGATTTTAGGGACATGTATCAACGACAGGAATCCCAGACTTGGTCATTACCAAGGCTTCCACAGCCAAGGCAGTCTAGAAAAGCCCCTGTGCTTTTCAGTGCAAGTCTGGCAGACTCTGAGAGGAGTGGCATGATGACCAGCCTTATATTTTCACTATAGCAGTGAGACCCAACATTAGTGGTCTCCTTTTATAATAAAAACCAGTCAGGCTGTCTATCATTGGGGCTAGTTGAGAATACAACTAAAAGGTAGATGCTGCATGGTTTTTAAATGTATCTCTTTGTTTAATACTGGCACATTTTTTGTTGCGTACACTTTGCAAATTAATAATAAAAGTTCAGATTTTTAAAACATC
Organism: Mixophyes fleayi; assembly: GCF_038048845.1. Classification (NCBI taxonomy): domain Eukaryota; kingdom Metazoa; phylum Chordata; class Amphibia; order Anura; family Limnodynastidae; genus Mixophyes; species Mixophyes fleayi. The sequence goes on from NC_134402.1 coordinate 315,887,656, forward strand.
TCTTGTGCAATCACTTTTTTTTTAAACCAGTGGAAATTGGTACAAATCTCATGAATTGAAACAAATTAGCTATTTAGCAGGTTAGAGAATTGGAGCAATGAATTCCATGTTTAGGCAATTTATAGCAATTCTGAAAAAGGTGGGAAAATCAACCTTTAGTAGATTCCCCCCAAAGATCTTACTATAAACGCTAGAGTATAATGCCACACACTTTTACAAACTGAGTTTGCAAATTAACCATTAACATGAGAAACACATTGCTATTACTTCTGAAGTAGAAAGCACTTACCAGTGCTCAAAAATCTATTATGGATTCTTATCCTCACCTGCATAAATATCTGACATCTAGATTAGTATGAGGCAATATTCCTCTGTAGTACTCAGTTTGCCAGCTTGTGCCATCTTTATGAATAAGTGAGGCAATAGGTTTTTGTCTTAAGTAGAGTGGTGCATACCAGTGGGTCTATACAATAATTACCTGGAGTAGATGATAGTGGACATAGCGCATGATCATATATTTATATTGCGTGGAATGCTGTACAATAAGAGAATTTTATTGAGTCACGAGTTATTGTCCCAATGGTCAAACAAGTTTCAGTACCCTTGTGTAACAAACACAAATCAGGGACAATTTAGTCAGATGCAAATTACCTATCAGGATGTCTTTGTGCCATGAAAAGAAACCAAATCACCTGGAGGAAATAAGTGAGAACTTATGTGCAGATAGCATTATAGCCAGAACTTTTGCGAAGTAACAATGCTGACCACTGTGTCATCATACTGCACATGTATTTCATAATACCACCTGTCATGATCTGCCTCTGCTTGTACTGCTGCCCTGCATCTGCATGCTGCTTTGCATCGGAAACTCCTGCCTCTGGGACTATATTGGACTTTATTATTATTATTATTTATTATTATTGTACTCTGCAGTACCTGTGGACCACTAGAGATGCTGCTATCGTGCTTTTCTCTTCCCAATACCAGGGGTTAACTAGCTGCACTAGCTAATCTTTCGCACCTGATTGTCTCCTATTTATGCCTGCCTCTCCCATTTACCTGTGCTGGTCATTGTTGTCTATGTTGCCGTGCCTGACCTTGTCGTGCTCCTGTTTCTCCTGTTCCCTGGGACTTCTACTAGCTGCCTGCCGACTTCTCTTTACCTGGTTCTCTCCACAGCCTGTTCACTTGCACCAGCCATGTTCTTGTTATTTGCTTTCACCCTCTGAGCATTCCTTGATCAATATCTACAATACTCTGTTTGTACCATACTGCATTTTCGGGAACATATCTGTTCAATAAATATTGTGTGCTTTCACCATATTCTGGGCTCCATGAATGTCATTTAAAGCTTCCAGCATTGAAGTGTGACACCAACATGATGAGTATATTGAAATATGCTAGACGTTGCTGCTATATAGAAACGTCCCACAAACTATACCATATTGGATTGCCCACCAGTAAGCTATATCCTGTAACAAAACACTTTCACTATGTGCATCACTATAAAACATGTCCAACTGAAGTATACATTAGTAAGATGTCTACTGCTGAAACATGTTCAATAAGTCATCTGACATAATGTATGTAAATTTGTTCTTAAATGGTTTGCTCAACTGAAATGCAAAACTTAATAAGTAGCTACATAGATATGACCAACTAAACTATGCTCCTCTAAAAACAAATGTATTGACTTTGCATTATTCTACAATAATAATGTACATCTGAGGATATCTGATATTTAAGTGTTATATTCAAGCTTCAGAGCAGGCATTAAAAACTGCCTCAAACTATTATTACTGAAATATGCCCACTAAAGTATGTTTTGTATAGCTTAATTACATAAATTAAAAATACTAAACAGTACCTGTTAAATAGCCTTTAATATAGCCTTTTATTAGTTTAAGTGCTGAATATACACTACTATAATGTATTGTCCACATAATGTGGTAAAAAAAATTCTTCTAAAAACACACCTAAGCAAACCTAATTTTTAGTACAATTTAATCGTTTACTTTGGCATTCAACCTAAATCCAGAACTCACTAGATATCTTCTCTGACCCCTGTGTTTTGGTTTTGCTTTTAGATCTGTATTAATGTTGTGTTATGGTTTTGCTTTTGGTTTTGGCAAAACTGTCCGCGCATGTTTTGGTTTTGGATCTGTATTTTTTGGAAAAATTGTTAAAATATGCTATAATAACTTAATTTTGCTCTTTTTTTGTTCCTACGTTATTAACATCAATAACACTGATTTCCAGTCATTTCCAGTCAATTTTGACCACCTCACAAGTCACAATATTATTTTCTTACACTTTTGGACAAAGACTGCAAACAGGAGTTCATAGCACATTTAGGAAATATTGCCACACAGCGGTGTCAGGAAAGAAAAGTGGTGCAAGATGGAATTGTTCTTGTGCCTTCCTACCCACCCTTATATTGGATCTTAAAAAGGACAAGTACAGTTTAACAAACCAAGCACTTCAGCGACAAGGAGTGCCACTTTTGTGGCTGAAGTGTTTGGTTTGTTTGGGCCCCCCACAAAACAAGTGGGCTTAAGGCAGCTAAGCTACAGGTGCTGTCAATGAACTCTACAGTGGCAAGATGTTGTTGTCATCATATTCAGTCATCATCCTCATCCTCATCAGTGTGTACATCATCCTAACACAATATTAATTCATCTCCGCTAGAATCCACCATTACAGAAGTCTCTAACATAAATGTAAAAAACAAAAATGTAAAAAAGCTTTTACCCTTTTAAAGAAAAAAACACATAGGTGGAACTTTATATAGGTGGAACTTCACTGTAGAAAAACATAAAATTACCAACATGCCATTCTACCCAAAATATTAACAAGCATACCAGCATCAGCTAGCTCCCTTCTCTCATCTAGATCCCAACACCTGCAATTTACACTGTCATCATCCTCATCCTCATCAGTGTGTACATCATCCTAACACAATATTAATTCATCCCCGCTGGAATCCACAAGTACAGAAGTCTCTCTAACATAAATGTAAAAAACAAAAATGTAAACAAAAAGCTTTTACCTTTTTAAAGAAAAAACAAATCTTTAATAAAGGTGAAAGTTTACTGTAGAAAAACATAAAATTGCCAGCATGCCATTCTACCCAAAATATTGAAAAGCAATACAGCATCAGCTAGCTCCCTTCTCTCATCTAGATTCCAACACCTGCAATCTATTCTGTCATTATCCTCATCCTCACCCTCATCAGTGTGTACATTATCCTCACACAACACTAATTCATCCTCACTGGAATACACCATTACAAAAGTCTCTGTACTTTGATTTAATTGCCAGTAATGACCTTCCTTGTGGAATTTGTAGTTCATATTACAACAGAGCTGTCACGATTTTTGGGCAATTCTTTTAGACCAGACCAAATGACTTGGGAAAGCTAAGATTTTTCATAGCAGCAGTAGCCAAAGAAACTGAGAGGAGACGTACCACTTCAGCTGTCAGCTTGCTGACCAGGAGCTCATTGCATCTCTTGAGATCTGGGTCAGTTGGAAAGAAAGAGAAGACATAGCTCTTAAACCTAGGATCATGCAGTTGCCAAAATGTAGTGATCCAATTTCAAGATGTTGATAACGCTCAGATCCTGGCGAAACTAATAAAGTAATGGATCTACAAGTCCGACATACTTAGCGTAATTGCTTTGTATCACCTCCTCCTTCAGTTTCTGAAGCTGCTTTTCCAAAAGTCTAATTAAGGGAATCATTTGACTCAAGCTAGCAGTGTCTGAACTCACTTCACAGATGACTACTTCGAATGGTTTTAGCACCTTTCACAACACGGAAAGTATTCTCCACTGCGCTTGACTATAATACATTCCCCCTCCTTTCCCAATGTCATGGCTTGTGGAGTAAGCGTGGATGGCTTTTCGCTGTTCCTCCATCCGCAGAAGCATATACAGGGTGGAATTCCACCTTGTCACCACCTCTTGCTTCAGTTGGTGGCAGGGCAAATTAAATTGCTCTCGCAGCTGCTGCAATCTCCTACATGCTGTTGCCGAATGCTGGAAATGTCCAGATATTTTACGGGCCACAGACAGCATCTCTTGCACGTCCCTGTCATTTTTTTAAAAGCTCTACACCACCAAGTTTATTGTGTGAGCAAAACAGGGAATGTGATGGAAATTTCCAAGCTGTAATGCTCTCACAATATTGATGGCATTATCAGAAATTACATATCCTGAAGAGAGTCCAAGCGGGATAAGTCATGTGCAATGACAACTCTTAGTTTTTGTAACAGATTGTTAGCTGTATGCCTCTTAGTGAAGCCGGTGATACACAGAGTAGCCTGCCTCTGACAAATGTGACATACTTGGGTACATGCTGCTGCTGTTCCTGCTGGTGAAGGCGAATCACCAACTCAGTGGTCTGTCACAGTCATATAATCTTTACTTTGCCCAGTTCCACTTGTCCACATATCTGTGGTTAAGTGTACAGTGGGTAGAATGGCATTTTGTAGTCCAATAATAACATTTTTACGAACCTTCCGGTAGAGGTGAGGAATAGTTTTTCTACTGAAATGGTGTTGTGATGGAATTTGGTAACGGGGACACAAGACCTCAATTAACTGTCTAAATCCAGCTGCATTAATAGTGGATATTGGACGCAGATCTAATACTAGCATAGTTGCCATGGCGTCTGTGATCCGCTTTGCAACTGGGTGACAGCTTTCATACTTGCTTGCTCTTGCAAGGGATTGTTTAACAGACAATAGTTGTAAACTACTAGTAGTCTTCTTCTTGGTCTACTTCTGGGCTGAAGATTCACCCCAAGCAGCAGCAGCAGCAGCAGTAGTGGGACTAACGCTCAAGAATTCTTCTGAGGAATCCAGGATAGTGGAGGAGTCATCTAGCCTTAGCATCTTGGATGCAGGACTAACTCCGATCGCTACTGAGGATATTGAGGAGGACGGTGTTGTGGGTGTAGATTGCAGGCGTCAGGATGTAGGTGAGTAAAGGGTCCTAGCTGATGATGGACTGCTTGTTGTTATTTTTTTAGCATAAGTTTCTGATATTTCCAACACCTTGCCATGAATTTGTGTCAAATGGTGTAACATGGATGAGGTTCCTAGATGGTTAAGGTTCCTCCCTCGACTGACTGTGGCTTTACATACGCTACAAATGGCTAGACAACTGTTGTCAGGATTTGGGTAAAAATAATTCCACACATAAGAAATGGATTTTTTGGTCTTATGTCCAGGCATGACAATGGCCTTCTTCCTATCACATGCCAGAACAGCTTCCACTGTGCAGGACTTACACAAACAACATCATCCTCATCATGGCTCAAGCTTGGACACTCCTTCCTGCAGAGTGAGGTGGTCAGTTATATGCAAGGATCTCCTCAATGGGTGAAAGTTATACCAGACATACCTACCATGCAGCGAGCCTTCTTTGTGTGCAACTGTATCCCGAGGATTCTAAAAATAACATTTGTTGTCTTGGGAACTCGATTCCTTGCTTTTACCTCCTGCCCCTTTGGAGGGTCTTGGGTGGGACAAGTGGGACAGCTCATTTCTTTATAACTGGACTACTCCTTGGTTTTACTTGGATTATGGACAATTTGTGAGGGAGAACCATCTGCAGGGAGTTAAACCAGACTTGTGGAAACAAAAAAAACCATCCACAAGTTCATCAGAGCTAAGCAGTCTCTTCCAAGGCTCTGCATCAACTGCTAAACATGTTTGGGAGAATCTGGCCTCTAAGAGGTTGACTAATAGATTTTAAAGACTTGGCGTGGATAGCTATCCAGGGAGAGTTTGCCTCTCAGGACATTTATGCACTATTGGACCCTGTAAAGATATGTTAACTTCCCTTGGTGCATTGTCAGCAGTGACAAATGTGAACATCTTTTGGGACTGTCCCTATGCACAGACACTGTTGAACTTAAGGATTGTGTGCCCAGGACTTGCCTTTCATACCATTTATGGATTATTTCCTGGGACTCACATTTATGGGTCAATCCAGGAGGTCTGGCACCTTATGAAGTATCTTAAGTACTCTTTATGGCATGCCAGGTAACGCCCTCATTTTGTAAAGGGAGAAAATGCCTATCAGTGACTGCTGCAGGCTAAAACACTTATAACATCATGAACAGTCCTGAAGAAGAAAAAGATGATTGTTTTTTTCTCCTTCTTCCATTTTTCGCAAGCTTGAATTTGGCACAGATTCTATTTTTCCCACTTCCATGTTGTGGCGCCACGGTACAATGGGAATGTGACATAGTTGCTGACGGATCGCATTTAAATTGGCTCTCAGAATTAAAACTGTAAATAATGTTATGGGGCAATTTAGCAGTTGAAAATTTGTTTCATATGAAAATATTAGGTTAATGTATTATTATATTTGCTAGAGATGTAGAAGAACGTTTTACCTCTGACCAACCACACTACTGAGACTGTCATCACACATACGAGACTGTCATCACTACTGATCGAGACTTAGACTAGCCCTTTAGCTGGAGCAAGAGATATGCAGAAAAATGCAGACGCACAGAGCTTTATTCGTCAATGTTCGGACATTGCTGCGTGTGCTGGAGTTTGGCATGCCCCTACTGTATATTCACTATGACAAAATGCCCCTTTCCTGCCCAGTTTACTCTCTGACATCACAGGCTGTAGTAAGTGTCCTTTACGTGCGCTGGAGCATGGAGCAGGTCTGCGTTCCCGGACGTATCTTCTATTCCTATTCTGGACATGCGCAGAGTGATTTTGCGCACGATATGCTCAAAATCGACAGATGAATGAAGCCCATTGAGTCAATCGGGCTACGTAATAATTTTGAATATTTGGGATACCAAGACCACCTGCCATAGAGAAGTGCTGAAGGACATAGGCCAGAATCCTAAGGAGTTTGTTGACTTTTACTGCAGCATTAAAGAAAATTTTAGCATGAACTGTCCCTAGAAGTCAGGGAAAACCTCTGAACCTTGGAGGCATCTGTAGATGTATGCCGGTGGTAATCAGCATATCGATGCTGACTACTCCGACAACAACAACTTTGTAAAGTACATTGTCCATGGCCGCATAGTTGCATTACCCCCTTAACAGCACCACGAGCAACGTCATGGTTGGCAGTGACGTCTTCAAGGCGCACCGACTTCTTCATTCATCGCGATTGCTTCCAGTCGCTTGACACATCAGTCATCCTGGAGCCTCATCAGGAAGGAGCCCTTCGGTGTGAAGATGTTGGGGTAAGTTTTGTTGGAATAATCAGCATCATTATTCCATACCCCACTCATGTATGCTATATGTGTTTGATGGAAGTGACATTACTTCCATCCACTTGCCAACCAGAAAATACCTGGCAGCCATTTTCAGTTCTCAATATATACATCAGAGTAAAGACATGTATTCACAGCTGCCCAGCCTCTTCTTCTTGATTTGAACTCAGACAGTTCTACATGGTGTCAGAAGGTTGGCTGTGATGGCACAAGGACTCCGACGCATAGATCCACTTGTTTTTGGTGACGCCATCGCGGACGCATGGCTCAAATTCAAGAGGGAATGGGGTGTATACTGCTGTGCTGGATTCTCAGACAAATCTAAAAAGATACAGGCATATACCCTGCTCAATTTAGCTGGTGCTGAACCTGTAGATAAAGCTTACACGTTTGTCTATTCAGAGGGGGAGAATCAGGAGCAGAGCCCCTATGAAAAGCATCCAGTCATATGCTGCCAGATTGAAACTATTAGCAAAGAAATGTGAATATGGTGACTTATCAAGTGAGCTTATCAGGGACAGAATCGTGTGTGTGACTTATGAGGATGTCACTCGTACGCATCTCCTGCGGGAGAAGACACTGACACGGGACACTGCTATACACATATGCATGTTACATGAGCAGTCCTGCAAAAGCAAAATCAAGTTGAAAAAAGAGCCTGATATATGTGACCTCCGGCAACACGAGCAGCAACAAACACGCTGTGTGAATTGCGGCGGTCGCCATTCCTATGAACGTCACAGATATCCTGCTTTCAATAAACGCTGCAATGCCTGTGGTAAACAAAATCACTTTGCTCGCTGGTGCAGGTCCAAGCCCAAAGTTGATGACAAACAACAGCGGGCTGCACATTCCAGCAGCCCACAGCACCGAGTCCATATGGTAGATACAATGCCAGAAAACAATCTTGGCATCAGTCTTCACTGTGAGATTGTTAACCTCAGGGCTGAAAAGGGTGAAATATTTACCATAGTTAATAAGGAGACAAATAACACCATCAAAATTAAAATTGTCCCCGATATCAGAATTAACAAATTGAATGGTGAGGGCCCTATTTGGCATCTAAGCAGTAGCCTGGTAGGGTGGGACATACGTGTAGGTGTTGGGTTTCACTGATGTGCATTTTGCCTGGTTAGAGGAGCCTTAAACTAAGGTCTTGAATGAGGAATTTTGCTGGATCCCCCCCCTTCTCTAATGGTTATCTTTTCTCCCTTTTCTCTTTGTCTTTGTCTGTGTGTTTTAAGTTAGAAGGTACTTAGCAGCTACATGTATGGTTTGGCGCTTCTTTTTTCTATTTTAAGGTCTTTGAGTACATTATGGCCATTGTCAACAACCTACCATGTCATTGTGTTTGATTTGCATTTACAACCTGTTTGTGTTTTTGAAAACCCAATAAAAACTTATTTAAAAAAATAAATAAAATAAAATTGACACTGGCTCCAAATGCAATGTCATGTCACATGAACTCCTCCAGCGTACAAACCCCAAGACACCTATTGACTGTTCTCACACAGTGAATCCAATTGCTTAAGGTGGCCAGATAATCAAGACTGTGGGTATGGCCATGTTTCACTCCACAGGTGTCCTGCTGCAGTTTCATATTGTGGATAGTAATGTCTAACCTTTGCTAGGTCTGCCGGACAGTATAAAACTGGAGTTAATAACATTAAGTGTTGACGTGCATGTGCTGCAACAGGATATTACAGAATTAAGAAACTTTGCTGATCTGTTCGATTGCGAGACCATTGGAAAACTCATTGTCACATATCACATGCGTCTTGATGAGACTGTTCCTACTACAGTGTGTGTTTCTGACGCTTTATCACGTACTCACCTTCCAGAATCAGGTGTCCCTGATGCTGACAATGACATGGATGATAGGGAGTGTGATGTCCTTTCCACCTGGCGCATGGAAGAGCTGTGTGTTGTTACACTCAGGGATGACCTTTGTCAACGGTTGTCGCATGTCGTCCTGCATGGTTGGCCGTCTTCCTCCAGGGAATTGCCTCGTGACCTCAAGTCATTCTTTGCTTTCTGGGATGAGTTAACTATCTCAGAGGGCATCCTCTTGTGTGGTCAGTGGTTTGTAATCCCATATGCTCTCCAAAGATTTTATGCCCAGCAGGCCCATCAGGGGCACCCCGGGTGGGAGGCCACCTTGCGACGGGCTAAGGATACATTGAATTGGCCCTCTATGGCTGCTGACATTGAGCAGGTAGTCTCTGCTTGTGCCCCCTGCAATGCTCTACGGCCCCTTTGGTCTACCGTTGCTGCAGATCTTTTTGTGTGGCAGGGGAAAGAGCAACTTGTGTTAGTGGACTCATAATCCGGTCGGTTCGACATAGACTATCTTCCTAAACCGACAAGTACCACAGTCATTAATAAAATGAAAAGACACTGTTTCTACTCATGGTGTACCACGCAAGCTGCTCACTGACAACGCCATGCAGTTCATGAGTGGTGCATTCCAGTCCTTCACCAATGAATGGGACATCTCACATGTCACTAGTAGTCCACGCTATCCACAATATAATGGACGAGCAGAAAGGGCAGTACATTCTGCAAAGCACCTGTTAGACAAATGTTACAGAGATGGTTTAGACGTATTCATGGCGCTACTTGATTTGAGAAATACCCCAAGGCATGTGCTCCATTCTCCTTCTCAACATCTTTCCAGACGTGCTTGCACTATTATTCCTACCACCAAAGCCAAGCTTACACCAATCATTGCAGAGTACTCTGGAAAAATCCAGGTGATGGCTCAATGACAATCACAACAAAACTTCTCATCAGTTCAGACCGCTGTCCCCAGGGCAGACTGTCGGCATCCAGACACCAGTCGGGTTTGACAGAGTCGGGACTGTGCAAGGATCCTCCAACAGGTTCAATAGCTACGTGGTACAATCCGACGGTGCTTTGTATGAGCGCAACTGCCGTCACCTCTTAAGGGTGTGTGAGCCAGCACCCCCTCCCCATGGAATACCACCTGAGGGTGTCAGAACACCTATTAATGTGGACAATGGGTCCTCTGAAGAAGCATCTATTGCAATGCAGGACAGTCCTATACCCCTGACCAATAGTGAGCGCTGTTCAACACAGGACACATCACTACCCATTTTCTTCATCACAAGGTCTGGTAGAATCTCCAGGCCTGATACTAAATTCCAGGACTTTGTTGTGTAACTTTCAGCATTACCAGTTCATGTGTATTTTCACTTGCACACTGTTCCCACATCCAACACTTGTCACACTGTCTTGAACCCACACACCTATTGATTGTTACTTTGTTTAAAAAAAAGAAGAATGATGTAGATGTATGCTATATGTGTTTGATGGAAGTGACTTTACTGCCATCCACTTGCCAACCAGGAAGTGCTGTCTGACAGGAAATACCTGGCAGCCATCTTCAGTTCTCAATATATACCACACAGTAAAGACATGTTTTCACAGTTCCCCAGCCTCTTCTTCTTAATTTGAACTCAGACAGTTCCACAGCATCATCATCATCACTGTATGTTTTTAAAGCACCACAAAACTCTGCAGCAACAAGCAGTTGGTATAACAATTCATAGCCCCCACCCCAAGTAATACATAGAAAGAGAACAAGGGCATTGAAGTTTGACAGAGACAGTGGGGCCCTCATTTTTAGAGTTTACAATTTAGAGGTGAGACCTCTATAGAAAATGTTGAAATCTTTCATATCTATATGAACTCAACCAAAGTTTATCTCCCTGTCATCCTTTCAATTTCGGTAAAGTCTTTTATAGATCCAGGAAATTTAATTGAGACTTCTTTTGTGGAACATTACCCAGTACAGACATTTCCTTTGGATGTGAAGGTTATCCTGTAAATCATTTCTGGTAGTATAATTAAAGTGCTATATGTTCTCTCCACTGTAAGACTATTTTTTATCCCCAAAACCTTGTGTCCACTCATTGTGGACCTTCAGTGGTTTCATGATCACTTGCCATCTTTTATTTGAAATTCTGGTAATATATGTGCTTGGGGGCATTCTTATTCTTGTAAATGCTCACGCTCAGAGAAGACGTTAAGCTCTATTCACTTGACTGAATGCTATCCGAGTCACCTTGGGTCATGGTAAGTGGAAAAAGAGCAACCCTATGCATTTACCACTGTAGCTCATGGTTGCCTCGCCAAGATATCAATTTCATAGCTACATAATACCCTCCTAGGAAAAAATATTGAATTTGCACCAAAATTCAAATGTTTTCAAAGCTAGCTTGATTTCCAGCTCTCTTTTGCGCACCATGTGATGGTTTTGTTAAACAAGTGAAACAGAGTCGAGTTTTTCTTCACATTAAGGGGCATATTAAATTGTTGGTGTTACTGCATAAAGTAACGCGGCGCGTGCACTATTACCGTCATTACGGTAATAGTGTGCGTAAATACCGTTATTACCGTACATTTCATGCTGGATTTCAGCTTGCGGCTCAGGGAGCAGCGAGCTGATATCCAGCTTAGTATTACCGTAATAACGGTAATACTTTTTCCGCAGCGGAAAACGGTAACAATTGAATATGCCTCTAAATCTCTACTAACTACAGAGGCAATAACTACTACCCCTACTATCTACAGAGGCCAAAAGACAGCTAATTTGATCTAAGTTACTTTTCCTATTTGACTACACCAACTTTATATACAGCATACAAATAACAAGGAAAGGAAAATCAATTTTATGTAAAAAAATGTCCCAAGGGGCATGATAGAAGCTCAGCAGAATTCCTTTGAGGTCCTGACAACAATATATACTCAGGATACAGTGGTCGATTATACCCATAGAGCCTAAATACACAAAGCAGCAACATAGTATTTTAGATTCGAGCAGGTAAGTCATAGCAAATGTAGTGTCTGCACCTTGTTATTAATATATATTAACAATATATATTTTGGTAATAGAATCTCCTGCCTGTGTTGTTTAATTGGTTTTATTTGATCGCTAGCTGTGTGAACCTAATGGTACCTGCAACTGCAGATTCCCCTTAGAGACAGCAAGAGTTTTTATGTAGTCTCTGAAAACAGAATGCTAGAGTGAAATCTCTGCAAAATGTCTTGCAGAACGAGTGAGCAGGTTATTTTGCAGAGGTTCTGGCAACACAATGTTTGAGTTTCACTTTTGCTTTGCTATTCCGTGTAATTATATTCTGCACTGTATTTGTAAATACTCATGTTTATATCTGTCATATATACAATAATATAAAGTTATGTAAAAAACATAATGCTGACATTATTGGTCCATGTAACCGTTACAGGATGTGCATCTAAGAGTAGAAATAATCATGTTAATACCAATACATTATGGGCTCTCCATTAACAATAATAGATTTTCTTTACCATCCTTTTTTCCAAATAAGTTGCACCATCACATGCCACCCCACTCTTACTATAACTAACCCTATAGCATAAGATAGATATTTAATTACACTAATCTATGGTATGGTGTCTGTATTTGTCATGGCTATTACTGAAGACAAGTCATATATGTAATACGGGAAGGCACACACATACCTTCTTTTACTGAAAAGAACACCAAGACACAAACTGAACTTAATTTAGTGAAATATATGATATTGGGGCTATAATAACATATTGGTGCTTGTGTAGTTGCATTATGAAAGGAATTTCTGTGATAATACACTGGTGGTTTTCAAAACAGTTATGGTTGTTTCATTATGTCCCATATACTGCAAACTACAATGTGCACTTAAATTTCTTATACTTATAATCCATACTATATTTGTGCACAGTTTGCACAACACATCCGATTTTACACACAATTTTCATATTTGCATAACATATCTTTTCTATCAGTAGATATATATTTAATAATAATTTAGTTAACAGTTCTTCAGATTCAGTGTGAGATATTTTAAGGAACAGGGTCATATCTATCTACCCCGACTGAAAAATAAAAAGGGGTAGGTTGTGTCATAAGTTTAGCAGAAAAAATATCAAATGAATAAAAATATTTGTTTTAAGTCTTACAAAAGATACAACAAATATTACTTTCATTTGTGTATATCTTGATGTGTCTGTTAGTACTGCTCTTGTATTTCTGTTTGTTTTCTTTTTTATATATAATATACATAGAGTACTGTGACCCCCAAGGCACAAGTGGAGAAAGACGGACTTATTGGAGTGTTCTTCTGCCTATAAAAGTCCCTTTCTCTTTAGTAGAAACGCTCCGATGCTCCAGATCTTAATTCTCAAAGTACCTGAAACTCCATAAGTAGAAGCTTGGATGACAGTCAGGTGTACAGCAATGTGTTTGAGACGTAGACTAGTCCAAGGTCAAATGAGTCAGTAGTACTCACTTTAAAAAGCACAGTTTACTAATTTAGTGTTTTCACCTACAACTTGACCAAATTGTAAAAATAAAGTAAGAAAGAGAGAGTGAGAAAGAAAATAGAGTATTTGTTCTTGTATATCACCAACAATGACACAACCAAAATCAGGAGCAGGACAGAGGACATCTGTGGCAAATATTTGTTATGATTACATACTTAGATTTAAATGTATTTTTGCATATATTTTTATGTGCATATTAAAATAGTTGATACTGCTATTACTAATTCTCAGAAACACGCCACCTCTTGTGATTTTGTTTTGCCACTTTTTAAACACTAGACTTATTAGCTCTGTTAACTTTTGCTTTTGTTTTTTTGTTATACTTCTTTTTTCTGTTACCATTTGGTAACTTGAAGGTCCCTCTCGAGAGTTAGAAAGATATTTGCCATGTGTATGTGGAACCATCTTTATTTAAAAGGGTTGCAGAATTATGTTGCAGTGCTTTTTAAAGAAAAATGCAGTTCTTTGTGAATACTCCGGGGGAATCCCTGAGCAAATATTCTTCACACACTTTCATATATATAAACAAAATTGTTATACTAAAGAGGATCACCCTGATGCTACTACAGCAGGATCATATTGACCCTACCATGCTATTTAAAGCAAAAACTTGTGAGAACAGATCTTTTGATCCTCACTTGGCAAAAGGTTCTCAATTTGAAAGTGTGTATTGATACTTTGATTCCCATAGGTATTTTAGAAATACAAACACATACACATAGTGACAGAGCTGTGGGAGAGTTTTGTGATTTGATGGCTTTTAACTATGATGGACTGGTCCAAAGTAAAGTATGCATCAAATTTTCCAAGTCTGCCCTTACTATTACAAAGTCTTGAGGAAGATTGGACTACACATAAAGCAACTCAGCAACTCAGCTCATTGTGTAGTTTCTGTGTGTCTTGCTGAAAACAGGAGCTCAAAAGGAAGTTTAAAGCCCTGACCTTTGGGAAACTGGAGGCAGATATACAGGGCTTGATTTAGTGAGGCACGCAAAGGCCGATATGTGCCGTATGTTACATAAAATTGCACTACGCATTCTCAGAACCAGATCAATGTCCAATTAATCTTCGAGCGCAAAGGACCTTTACTACAGCCTACGATTTCTGGGGCTAAACCAGGAGTCAATGTACAGTAAGAGCGTGCCAAGCTTGAGCGCAAGCAGCAGCATCTGATTCAAGCTTTCTGCATCTAAAAGCAGTGCCGTAACTAGACATTTTGGTGCCCTGGGCGAGACAGGGCACCGGCGCCCCCCCCATCTAAGTGGGAGTGGCATTTGACAAGTGGGTGTGGCCAACCTAATGTGGGTGTGCCTAGCACTTTACTGAAAGAATTTGTATATGTATGTGTAATATATATATATATATATATATATATATATATATATATATATACACATACATACAAACACACAGTGGTGGGATTCCAATAAATTAACAACCGGCTCTCTGGACTATTTAAAGTATGCAAAAAATATATAGTGATAGGAATTGTAATATTTTATGCACTTAATACTCAAATAAGAATTGTGATACTAAATTGTGTGTTTTATTTGCATAATCGGTCGATGTAGGTTTAAGTGACTTTAATATATTGTGAAAAAAAATTGTGATGCCTTATCCTTGTCTGTGAAACGAGAGAGAGAGAGAGAGAGAGAGAGAGAGAGAGAGATCCTCCAACCGTTTATCTAAAACCTCTGCTCCACAAAAGGAAATCTTCTTCTGCAAAACTAGATTTACCCTTGGCAAAGCATGCCCTGACTCCACCCAACTTCTCCCCTGAGCCTGTGTCGCTTTCTGATCCTCCGCAAAAGCCACCATTTGCAGTGCAAATTTAGGCACTTTTGCAAATCAAGGCACCCGATAGAACCAAAGCTGGTTCTGCAGGGGTCATTGGGTGTTTTGTGTTTCTCAGATGTCCTCCAGAGTGTATTTACCATTCACAGTGATAGTTCTTCTATATTGCTAATTTATTGGAAGTGAATATTTCCAGGAATACATTTTCAGTATATTCCAGGCCAGACTCCTCATCACTCTGCTTGGACTATGTTCCTTATTTACATCGATTTTACTCTGAACACCAAATTTTAGCATACTTTTAATTCTGTGAGTAGACACTTTTGTTTGATCAGACCAACATTTACATACCCTCTTCCATAGCTTTATTGAACCAATGCAAAGCTGCTATGTGCAGTATCTGACTCAGAACATCCTTTACATTGCATGCTGTGCTATTAGATTACGAACACAGCAGCATTCGAGGTGCTAGGATTGAATTCTAGCGACACCCATATCTCAGCACATTGTATATCATTTCCTGAGAGAGAGAGAATGAAAATGAAAATGAGATTATTTACCCTACAAATGAGGACCTGCATAGATGGGAGGGGACAAACAGCAGACCTGGAGGAGAGCGCAGACACGAAGCAGCGGTGCATCACTCAAGATGTGCCTATGACTTCCGCAGTGGAACGCATGTGCGTTCCACAGACAGGAAGTTTGGTATTTGGAACGCAAATTCCGAACTTCCTGTCTGTGGAACGCACATGCGTTCCACTGCGGAAGTCATAGGCTTTTTTTTATCACTGCCAACAGAGCTAGGTAGCGGGCGGCTGCTGCGCCCTCTTTGGGCTTGCGCTCGGGGCGATGGCACCGCCCGCACCACCCTAGTTACGGCTCTGTCTAAAAGGTAAGTGTTTTTTAGTCCTAGCACCAGCTACAGGGAAGGTGTAAGTGACGGTCACGTATGCATGCTATAACATGTGTTTGCAATCAGTAGCCACTGTAAAAATGCATTTTATGTACAGCAGACATTAATAACATCCTAATAAATGTATTTTATGGGGGAGAAAATTAAAAAACATAATTTTTAAAAATGTTTGTCATTAATGACTATATTATTAGCAGGTGACATTAATAGAATAGTTTTTTTTTTCCTGTGCATCTTTTAGAACTTTATATTCCACATATGTATTGGATGTATCCTGCAGTGTATTGTCTGTTAGAGCAGAGTGGACCTCGGCCTGTATTCATCAACAGACATATCTTTACATCCATTCCTTGTTGAACATGGATGTGCGAATGCCCAATTTATGTGCGTTTAAAAAAAAACACATAATGGGTATGATTCATTAAGGAAAATAAGGCAAAAAAGGAGTAAGTTTTCTTCTGGACAAAACCATGTTACAATGGAAGGGGTGCAAATTATTTTATTATTTTGCACATAAGATAAATCCTGGCTGTTATTCATGTAGCATACACATACTTGATAGATTTATTTGTACACTGAAATTTAAAGTTGATCTAGAATATGCCTTACCCCAACTATAAATCTGCCATCACATTTTAAACTTACCTCCCCCTCCAATGCAACATGGTTTTGCCAAGGTGCAAAGTTACTAATTTTTTTTACTTTACTTTCCTTAATGAATCAGGCCCAATATGTTTATTTTGCATGCCTTAATTAATCAGGCCCACAGTGTTGTCCCATTTTTATGCTTTACTGTTGCTGTTATTTAAAGCTAAGTAATATTCCAAGCTCTGGATTACCTGGGGGACAGCTTGTGTTTTACACACAACCACTTAGGGATAGATTGACTAAAGCTTCTGAAAAGGAAACATGGAGGTATTGCCCATGGCAACCAATCAGATTCTAGGTATAATTTTCTAGAATGTAGTAGATAAGTGATAGCTAGAATCTGATTGGTGGCTACGGGCAACACCTCCACTTTCTTTTTTTAGAAGCTTTAGTAAATCTACCCCTTACCTCAAGAAACGTATCTTTGAGGTCAACCCCCCCTCAATCTCTACATTTGTGTGCAATAGAAACATAGATTTTTTTCCTCATTGTGCAGTGCTGTGGAATTTTGAGGTGCTTTATAAATAAATAAATTATAATAATAATATTGTTTATAATAGCGTTAGCTTGTCAATGATCTTACCTTTTTTTGTTAAAGAAAATAATTTTTTGGTAAAAAAATGTCTGGTATTCCTCTTATTGTTTAAAAGATTCTGTAAGGGCTGGTTTTCTGGAGCAAGAAGAGTGAGGTGTACTCTATTCCTTACTTTAGTCCACATTTTTCTGCCATCTCCTAAGCAGACCTGATTGTGATGATATCTATGTGTTGCTCTAAGAAGGAGTCATTTGTGTGCAACCTCTCTTGCAGGATTGTGGTTCTGATCAGGCCTCTGCAGCAGTAATGTTGTGAGCTGGGAAACGGTTCATTGTAATGTCAGAAGAGAGACTGCTGTGACAGACCCAGGAGGAGATGTAGCAAAGTTACAGGTACAGTTATGAATAGTTCTGCGAGTATTGATTGTATTGTGTACTTATGATTTTCTTGCACTAGCCCAATGGTGTCCAAAGAGTTAGTGAGGCAAATAACTATTATTGAGCTATTTACCCAGATGAGTATATTTCTCTACTAAAGGAAAGAACTGAGCCAAGAGCAAATACTTAAACAATTTTCAGTTTTTTTGCCCCGTTAAATATCTGTAATCGCAATGATGACAGATAACTTTTTAGGGCAATTTACTGTAAAAGTCAAGTTGGGACAGCGCATCTGATAGGAGGCTGTCCTGGCGATTACTTTTTTCAAATGAAGACTCCGGGTTCTGACCTGGAGTCTTTACTGCAGATGCATGACCTAGAGTCATACATGCACAGTTGCCATTTGAGTTAAACAGAGCAGGGCAGAGCAGGAGGACTGCCAGAAAGGGATCTGAAGATCTCTTTCCTGTGATGCTTTCCCCATAGGATTGAATGGCTAGCACCATCTGAAGATGGTGTTATCCACCGGAGTAAAGCTCTAAAAAGCTAAGCTTTTTGTAGCTTGAAAAATGTGCCCACATTGCGAACCCAATAAATATTATGGGGATTGCCGGATTGTGAGGTACTTTGCCTTCGATATCCCCAATATCTCCTGCGTTAGGTTTTTCTTAAATTACCGTTTTATTTAAAAATGCCTAAACCATGCGGAAAAAGGCTTTTCCCACATGGTTTAGGGCTTGATAAGTAGACCTCATAACCACATTAATATAGATTTTCTTAGGTTTTGGTTTGGAACTTGCTTGCTGTCATAGCTGCAGTTTAGTTATCATATAATGCTGAGATTATACTTACACTGTATTTAAATGTTATGCTTGTTATTACAATTAATTATTTTCCATGTTCTTGATAAAAACAGATCTCATTCCAAGAAAACATGGCATTACAAAATACCTCAAAAGTTGCAGATTTTATTTTGCTTGGTTTCCCTCTGTCTTCTGAGCTGAAGAAGGTCCTGTTTACCTTTACTTTAGCTTCATACTTGGTCACTCTGGTGGCTAACATGTTAATCATCACCATTGTCCGGATGAACTCACAACTTCAAACTCCCATGTATATATTCCTCTGTCACTTCTCTCTGATGGAAATTGGTTACACCACAGTCATCATTCCAAAAATGCTGAATGGGTTTTTGGTTGAGAATGTAACCATTTCAATACACGGATGCCTGACCCAGTTTTATTTCATATTTTTTTCTGGTTCTATTGAAAATGTTCTCTTAGCCATCATGGGCTATGATCGCTATTTAGCCATCTGTAATCCTTTACGTTATTCATCCATAATGACCTATTCTGTTAGTTGTTGGTTATCCCTTGGGTCTTGGATTAGTGGATGCCTTGTTCCCATGATGCCAACAATCTGGGTTTCAAAGTTAATTTTTTGTGGTGACAGGAGAGTTGACCATTTTTTCTGTGATTTTGGTCCACTGGTGAAGCTCTCCTGCTCTGATAATACAATGGCAGTAAGAATTTTTGTTGTACACGGTTGGATCGTGATTTTAAACTCCTTTGCTGTAATAATAATTTCATATATCTACATAATATCTACCGTTCTTAAAATCCCATCCATACAGAGTCGGCAGAAAGCTTTTTCTACATGTGCTTCACATTTTACAGTGGTTAGTATTTTCTATGGTACAATTATTTTCACATATGTGAGGCCATCAGCTGTAAACACATCTTATATGAACAAAACCATATCAGTGTTCTACTCTGTGGTGACCCCATTGCTTAATCCTATTATTTACAGCCTAAGAAATGAGAGCATTAAAGTAGCAATGCAAAGCATGATCAAAAAAGTACTACCATAAGATTTAACGGACTATTGAATATAAAGGTATGAAAATACATGACCATGAGGGGCTTCAGTTAAAATACGTACTGAAGAAACTTGGACACGTGGTTAGTAAATCACTGCTATTTAATGACTACAGGACTCCTTGAGGGGTATATATTGCAGAGGCAATACCTCGCTTCCCACCACTACCCTTCTGGTCTATAATTTGGTGAATATGTGGGCTGTGGATACTGAAAGCTTTGCTGGCACATGCTCGCACATATAGTTAGACTAAGATGGAGCAGGCTGTTAATAGGTAAATCATGTTTGTCTGGCAGAGCTTCTGACTGAAACACAGCACAGCAAGAGGAGTAAGGGGCACATTTTAAGAGAGAGGGATTTAAGGGCAACCCACACTCTGTGTCCAATGGAAATGTAATTTTATTTTTATTACCTTCATAATGATACCTATCCATTGTGTTCTCTAAATGCTTGAGAACTCTAGATCTTGAACTTGGAGGTCTGCATCCAGTGGGAAAATTCCACACAGGTATGGAAAGAACATGTGTGAAGGAAATCAGCATCCAACAGAATTGCTAAATAATATGTTCAATAAGGTGTTGATTTCATTCTCAAATTTGACGGCCATTTTTGACTTTCCCCTGGGGATGGTGTCTGCAAAGGTCAAGATCTTGGGTTATATTTACTAAACTGCAGGTTTGAAAAAGTGGAGATGTTGCCTATAGCAACCAATCAGAGTCTAGTCATAATTTATTTAGTGCATTTTACAAAATGACAGCTAGAATCTGATTAATTGCTATAGGCAATATCTCCACTTTTTCAAACCCACAGTTTAGTAAATATACCCACTTGAGTTTTACAGTTTTTCAGTAAATAGCAGCATCTGGAGGTGTGGTAGTTCTAGAGGAAGGACTCTCACATAACTGCTGCCTGTACAGGTTAGGGAGGGAAGTTATTTTATAGTGGATGACTGTTTTAATTGCACTAGACTAAATTTGTAATATTTAAATAAAAATAAAAATAGAATGATATTCTATTTTGCTGTAAAACGTAGGGTACACCCATTGATCACCAATGCCTCAGTGTCACAATCACATGTATGAATCATTTTCTGATTAAGCTGTAATGTTTTAACTGTAAGGTTATTGCCAAACTCTCTAATGTCTGAGTGGATTTCTTTCAATGTATATCTGCCTTAATGTTAAGGACAGCAATGAATGGTATAGAATGATATGTATAAAAAAATCTGTATTTTTTTCTATAAAGCAATTAATGTAAAATTGTATCTCATCAATGATTTAGATAATGAGTTACTTATTATACACTTCAATGATTCTAGCTTAATTCTTTCGGATTTAGCAATTAGTTCTGAATACAGTTCGGTCTATATGTAATTCAGTCTTTAAACAGTTCTTGCTTCTTTATTCGTAGAACTAGTAAGGTTAAAAGTCTGTCTAACCTTCACATCCTCAAAGTATAAAACTGATCAATATAATGAATGTAGGTTAGTAGAATGAGTTTCTGCTCAGTTCTAATAGAAACAAGAAAAAAAAATTCTTTGTGTATGTGGTGTCATAAATGTTATTTATTAAATTGTGAGAATTATTTCTAGAATACCATACCTATTTCCTGCATCTTGTCTAGCAAATATATTTCTTGTCGGTAAGTAACTTAATTAAACCTGTCATTTACTAATTAAGAGAGACTATTAAAGGGAACCAATACAGACTTGAAAACATCTCCTTGAAAAAGTCCTTCCACAGGAACGAAACACGTTGAGGTATACAGTAACAAGTTCATTGACCTATTTATATAAGAAGACCAAGGGCCTGATTCATTAAGGATCTTAACTTGAGAAACTTCTTATTTCAGTCTCCTGGACAAAACCATGTTACAATGCAGGGGTGCAAATTAGTATTCTGTTTTGCACATAAGTTAAATACTGTCAGTTTTTTCATGTAGCACACAAATACTTGAAAGCTTATTTGTACACTGAAATTTAAAGTTGATATTTGTGTGCTACATGAAAAAACAGGCAGTATTTAACTTATGTGCAAAACAGAATACTAATTTGTAGCCCTTGCATTGTAACATGGTTTTGTCCATGAGACTGAAATAAGAAGTTTCTCAAGTTAAGATCCTTAATGAATCAGGCCCCAAGTGCAAGCTTTCCGAACAGGACCCAATCCCTTTACATAAGATACCTGTATGTTGGGAGCGACATATCGGCTGAATTGGTTCAAGGCACAGTGTGGGCTGTGGCCACAGTGGGATTACAATAAATATCACCCAGCTGGAAGCCACTGCATGCTTTGGAAAGCTACACTATTTTAAAGTCTGAAAGACCGGCAAGCCCTGAGATCAATTTCATTATAGGATAGATGCAGGCCCGGCGCTCCCATTAGGCAAGGTTAGGCACTTGCCTAGGGCGCCGGGCTCTGGAGGGCGCCTGGAGGGCGCCACAAGAATGTAAAAAACTGTGCGGCGACCGCTGACCATACCTGTCACGGCCGCCGCACAGCATTCAGATGCACGGGGGAGGGGGGGAAGAGGCTATTGCTCACCACCACCGCCTCTCTGCTCCGTGTCCTCCCCTCCACTCACTAGTGGCAGTGAGTGAAGGGGAGGAGACGGAGCAGAGAGGCGGCGGTGGTGAGACAAGGTAAGGAAAGACGGGATGAGGAGGGAGGAGGGAGGAGGGAGGAGGGCGCCGATTTTTGCGGGGGGGGGGGGGGGGGGCGCTGTTTTTTTCAAAATGCCTAGGGCGCCATGGACCCTAGCACCGGCCCTGGACAGATGGATCACCGCATCAGAATAACTTAGGAAAATGAGCAATTAGAGATTGGCGATTCAAGGTAACATTCCTTTCCCATATTTCTGATATTACTTACTACACATAGAAAACGTAACATTTAAACAACAGAGAAAACCCTGTTGTAGCTGATACGCATATATGATCTTACAGAGCTCAGCAGGCTCGGGCTGGCAGATTTGAGCCCGGGGGGAGCAACAGGCGGCCGCATCCCGTGACACGGGATGTGGCCGCGTCAGCGCACAGGCGGCTGCATCACGTGACACGCGATGCGGCTGCGTCATGGCCGGTAAAAACAGCCTGCCCCTGGAGCTCAGCATCGGACAGATAACTCATTGAGAAATCAATTTGCTAGACAAGATGCAGGAAATAGGTATAGTCTAGAAATAACCCTCATCATTTTTAATAATTACCATTTATGACACCAAGTACAAGAAGAAAATTATTTGTTTTACTCTTATTTTTATTAGAACTGAGCAGACACTAATTCTACTAACCTGCATTCATTATATTTGACACTATGAGGATCTGAAGGTTAGACCGACTTTTAACCTTACTAATTCTACGAATAAAGGAAGCAAGAACTATTTAAAGACTGAATTACATTTATAGACTGAATTACATCTAGAACGAACTATATAGAGCAAACTGTATTCATAACTGATTGCTAAATCCAAAAGAATTAAGTTAGAATTATTGAAGTGTATTATACGTAACTCATCTGAATTATTGATGAGATTAAATTGTACATTAATTATTTTATAGAAATAAATACAAACTTTTCTATACATATTCTATGCCATTCATTATGATTGTACGCTAGAACATTTATTGTGAATCATCTCTTTAGGATAACTGTGCTGAACGCTAGGAGTAATGCACAGGATATGTCCAATATCTATGTGGAATATTAATTTGCAAAAGAATGCACAGAAAAAACCCTCCTAGATTTAAATGAATGTCACCTGTTAAAAATAAGAGCATTAATGATAAAACAAAAAGAAAGTATTTTTTTTATAAAAAAAAATATCCCCATTAAATATATTTATTAGGATGTTCTTAATGTCTCCTGAACATAAAATACATTTTTACAGTTGCTCCTGATTGTAATCACATGTTATACCATGTACATGAGACTGTCATCACTAGTGATCAGGACTAAGACTAGCCCTCTAATGGGAGCAAGAGATCCGGCTGGAAACCAAGTAACTTTGAGATGCCCAGAGCTTGATTTGGATGTGGCTGTGTGCGCTTAAGTTTGGCACGCACTTACTGTACATTGACAACGAACACCCAACCCGGTACCCTTCCCGAAATCGCAGGCTGTCTTAGGTGTCATTTGCACTCGAAAATGTAGCAGACGTCGCTGTGTTCACAGACATATGTCCTGGATCCGAGTGATTTTGTGTACGATGCGCTCAAATTCGTGCCTTTATGAATCAGGCCCACTGTGTTTACCCATACTGCTTGTTCACTGAATTATTATAAAGATTTAAAACAGAGTAAATCTATAATGTTCAATATAAAATGTTCTAGATAGTTTCTTAACACTATATAACATCACAAATAATTAAGCTATTATCAGATCATGTCTGATATAGTTAAATAGACTTTGGTGGAAAAGAACATTAGAGACAAAGTAGAAGACACGTATAATGACTAATAAAGAGGAAACAATCTTTTACAAAATAATGTCTGAGTCTGCTTTGCAATAGATACATAGAAATCCTTACACTTTACTTCTAATAACTCTATAAGTTATTTTGTATTGAACCGTTGCATTGCATTACAGGAGATTTGAATATTGATGATGTTTTCTCTTTTCTGCCATTGTATTACACTTGTTGGACAGTATAGTCTCTTGGTGTATATTTATTAAAGCTTCTAAAACTGAAAAGGGGAATTGTTGCCCATAGCAACCAGAGCTTTGAGGAATCAATAAACAGTTGCCACTCACTAGTATTGTGCTGAACACCAAACTCAATCATTAATCAATTAGTAAACACACATTGATGAAGGGAGTCTTGCGGAGCACTTACTGTAATTAAATACTTTACATTTCGAATTTCAATTTTTCAAAATATCTCAAAAACATTGTGATATCAAATTTCTGAAGGTTTATTTGGATTCTACACACAAAATTGCATGGAAATTGATATATATATATATATATATATATATATATATATATATATATATATATGTATATCTATATCGTGTTAGATGCAAAATGGCTGTTGAGTAGAGTAGTTATTTTGGACTTATCAGCAACATTTCACACTGTTGACCACTCACTTCTCATACAAGTTCTACGTTCCCTAGATTTTTAGGACACTATTCTATGCTGGTGTTAGGTAATTCAAGGCAAGATAGAAGCAGGAGACGAGTTTAAACAACTGTGAATTTATTTTGAATATGTAGAGTAACCAATCATCAGATACAGAGAAAACACAGCTAGCAACTTTCTAATGAGCAAAGAACAAAGTCTCTAGTAATGGTAGTCTCAGTCAGTTGTAGTAATTAAAGATCTTCAGAGACAATGGCAGTCTATAGTACAGTATAACCATTCTGATAGTAGACAATAGTATTCACAGATGCAATACTGGTAATGGAGGATATTCAATATTCCTGATTACCTGAAGGCAGCAAATGTCAAAGCACAACTGAGATAAGCCCAGAGCTCCTGAGTCCAGTATCAGCAGGCACAGTATTGTAGAAAGATTTCCTTCCTAGCCAACAGATAATTCTTTCATATAAGCAGTTCTATGTTCAAGCTGCAGTTCTCACAGAAGAATTCAAAGTAAGATGGATGCCAGAATGCTGAGTTGGAGTACTAATGCTGTTTACCAAGTTACAGAGTCAGAGTTGAAGCAGAAACCAGTAATTGAAGAATCTCAGAGAGCAGGTTGTTCAGATGTCCAGAGTAACTTCTATTACTAACAAAGATTGCATAGAATAGGAGGTTTTTTTTCATGTAAATTTACTTTATTGGTTTTCACAACAGAGTAGATCATACAGTAATCACAAACTGATGAATAGGGTACTCAAAAAACAGTTTGTAAAGTACAATTGTTATTAAGGTAGCATAGGTGTAAAACATTATTAAGCTAAGTTTGAAAAGTAAACAAGGGGGTGGGGCAGGAGGACAAACAAATAGGAAAAAGGGAGAGGGAAGGCAGGGAAAGGGGAAAAATTGCTCCTAATATATCTAAAGTGGTTGTCACGGGCACTAGGAGTCTTTACCCAGGGATCACCAGATGGTAGGCTTACCAGAGCAATGTAGATGGTAATAGGGTACTCTGGTAGCTGGGTGATCACGGAACATGAAATGGTGACCGATGAGATGCTCAGGAAAGTCTATGACTAGCAACACTGGTAATAATGAGGTAATGATACACAAGGAACTGTATGGACAAGGACACGTGAAGGTAGTCAGTGGTCTGCGATAGCAAGTTGTACCACTGCTATAGTGAGGAGGAATGTCCAACAGAAACAAGGAGGTGATGAGAGTCAGCGGTCTGCGGGTAGCAAGTTGTACCGCTGTCTGAGTGAAGGAATGGAACAGGTGATACCGGAAACAGGGATCAGTGGTCTGACATCAGCAAGTTGTACCACTGAATATATATGTGAGGAGGTGCACGGGGAAAACTGCAACACAGGATATACACAGGCACCTTATACACGATCCACAGTAATATGCACAATATAGATATAAATATATATAAATGACTGATCAGGTCTGCAATCTAGAAAGTCTCTTGAAGTAGTCCAGCACAATGATAACACAGTCAATGATGGCAATAGACTCAGCGGATAGCAGACTCCAGAGAGAACCAAACACAGTCCAGCAAGATATGCAATACACAGCACAGTCAATGAGAAGTATGCATACCGTGGTTCAGCAGTAGCAGTCAGATGGGATTGCAGCGGTACCTGAGCGGCTGGAGGCCGACTGGATAGGAAGTCCCTGGATAGGTGAAGCAGCGGTCTAGCAGGTGCAGCGCACAGGTGAGTAGACCAACAGGGACACGAATCCACAGGAGTCAGCAACACGTGGAACTGGACTCATAGGGGACCCAGGAGAATGGAGATGATCCAGCAGAGGGTAGTAGATGAGATACAAATCCAATGCTGACAGGAGGGTAGACCAGTGGAACACGTGAAGGCGTGGAGAGTGGATCAGCAGGAGATGGACGATAGCGTTGACCACCGCAGCAGGACTCAGCGGCACACGGAGGTAACCAGTAGCAACCACAGGAACCAACAGCGATGGGCAACAGGAGTGCAGCGCAGGGCAGGAGCTGTTGATCACGAAGTGTAGCAGATGGTAATGAAAGCGGCAGTCTCGAGGAAGTCACAGCAAAGATGAGATGAGACTATAGTGCACGGAGGCAGCGGATAGAAATCAGCTGGCAGTCACGATGTTGAACACAGGCGAGTTGCAAGCAGGAGACTGTAGTGCACAGAGGCAGCGGATAGTAGTCAGCTGGCAGTCACGATGTTGAACACAGGCGAGTTGCAAGCAGGAGACTGTAGTGCACAGAGGCAGCGGATAGTAGTCAGCTGGCAGTCACGATGTTGAACACAGGCGAGTTGTAAGCAGGAGACTGTAGTGCACAGAGGCAGCGGATAGTAGTCAGCTGGCAGTCACGATGTTAAACCCAGGCGAGTTGCAAGCAGGAGACTGTAGTGCACGGAGGCAGCGGATGGGAATCAGCAAACAGACTTGATGAGAAGCAGGTGAGTGAGGTAAAAGCTGGAGTGCACGGAGGCAGCGGATAGCAATGAGCAAACAGTCACATAGATATAAAATAACGTTGAAGTGGTTTAGAAGACTGTAGTGCACGGAGGCAGCGGATAGGAATCAGCAAACAGTCATGATGATACAGTTGATGGTAGAAGTGGTATGGAACCACAGTAGTAGAAGTGGTTTGGAAACCACAGGAATCAGCAGCGCTGAATACACGAGTAATACAGGAACACCTTCAGAGACTCATGAGGAATGAGACTCCAAGATCAGGCAACGTGGTGTTGACCACAGGTGCTTAATATAGGGAGGTTGCCTGATCTGCCAATTTAGTTAAAGGAACATACACTGGAGGTATGGAAAGGGCTGCGCATGCGCAGTCCCTCAGGATGGAGGACGGCCACGGTTCCTAAATGTCCGGGAAGAAGCACTCACAGTCCGGTGAGTGACAGTACCCCCCCTTTTAAAGGTGGGCACAGAACGCCTGGAACCGGGCTTGTCCGGATTTTTGGAATAAAACTTCTTCAGAAGGGCAGGAGCATTAAGATCTTCAGCTTTGATCCATGAACGCTCTTCAGGACCAAAGCCCTTCCAATGAACGAGGAAACGGAGGACTCCTCGCGAAATTTTTGCATCCAATACCTCAGTAATCTCGAAATCCTCCTCCTGATGAACTTGAACTGGCTGCGGTGCTGAGGGAGGAGTCGAGAAACGGTTGATGATGAGAGGTTTGAGCAAGGACACATGGAAGGCATTGGAGATCCGAAGATTCTTAGGAAGAAGAAGTTTAACACATACTGGATTGATAACTTGAATGATCCTATATGGACCAATAAAACGAGGGGCGAATTTCATAGATGGAACCTTCAAACGAATATTTTTGGTAGATAACCAGACACGATCTCCAATTTTTAGTGGTGGAATAGCCCGCCTCTTCTTATCAGCGAAAGATTTATATTTGACAGATGTCTTCTTTAAACAGGTTCTGACCTGAGACCAGATATTTTTAAAGGTCTGACAAACAGTTTCCACCGCAGGAACTTGGGTGGGCGGGAGGGCAGGAAATTCCGGAAAAGACGGATGGTGACCGTAGACCACAAAGAATGGAGTTTTGGATGATGACTCATGGTACATGTTGTTATGGGCGAACTCAGCCCAAGGGAGTAACTCTACCCAGTTGTCTTGATTGGCTGATGAAAATATCCTTATAAAAGTCTCAAGATCTTGATTGACACGTTCGGTTTGTCCATTGGATTGCGGATGGTAAGAAGATGAGAGTGCTAATCGTATGCCCAAGGTTTTACAAAGGGCTCGCCAGAATCTGGACACGAATTGTACTCCTCTATCAGACACAATCTCAGATGGACATCCATGGATACGGAAGATCTCTTTAATGAAATGTTCAGCCAGGATAGACGAGGAAGGCAAACCAGACAGAGGGATGAAATGAGCCATCTTCGAAAATCTGTCCACTACCACCCAAATAGTGTTATGGTTCTTACTAGGTGGTAAGTCAGTAACGAAATCCATACTAATATGGGTCCATGGTTTGGACGGAATGGGTAGTGGTCGCAGCAACCCTGCTGGGGTTCTGCGGGAGGATTTGAATTGCGAACATAATTCACAAGAAGCAATGAACTCTTTGACGTCTCTCCTCATTGAAGGCCACCAGTAACTTCGAGAGAGGATCTCAAAAGTCTTGTGTTCACCGGCGTGTCCAGAAAAACGAGAGGCATGGAACCACGAAAGGATTTTCCTCCTTAGAGTAGGAGGCACGAGGGTCTTCCCAAATGGCAGCGTTCTGGTGGATGAAGCAGCCAGTGAGATACATTTGGGGTCTAGAATGGTATGGTTGGAAACCTCTTCTATATCAGAGGACGTAACAAAGGCTCTAGATAAGGCATCAGCTTTTTTGTTCTTGGCAGCTGGTTTGAAGGTAATTATTAGTTCAAAACGGGAAAAGAAAAGAGACCATCTTGCTTGACGAGGGTTCAAGCATTGGGCAGACTGGAGATATGACAAGTTCTTATGATCCGTGAAGATCGTCACCGGATGGCGAGCTCCCTCCAACAAGTATCTCCATTCCTCTAATGCGGCTTTGATAGCCAGTAATTCCTTGTCTCCGATGGTATAATTCTTCTCTGCGGGTAGGAGACCCCGAGAATAGAAGGCACAAGGGTGGAATTTTTGCTGTTCCGAGCGTTGGGAGAGAATAGCTCCTAAGCCTACATTAGAGGCATCTACTTCTAGGAAAAAGGGGAGTGTCACATCAGGCTGACGAAGGATTGGAGCCGAAGAGAAGGACTCTTTTAATGTTTGAAAGGCTTGAATAGCCTCAGTAGACCATTGCTTAGGATTAGCCCCTTTTCGAGTCAGGGCCACAATAGGAGATGCAATGGAAGAAAAGTCTTGAATGAAGCGTCTATAGTAATTGGCAAAACCTAAAAAACGCTGGATGGCACGAAGAGTAGTTGGCTGGGGCCAATGTAGTACAGCATTTACTTTGTCAGGATCCATCTTCAGACCAACTCCGGAAACAATATACCCCAAGAATGGAATCTGGGGTAATTCGAATGAACATTTTTCTAATTTACAGAACAATGAATTTTTCCGTAGCCTGGAGAGGACTTCTGCCACATGTTGGTGGTGAGAAGGCAGGTCCTGTGAAAAAATCAATATGTCGTCCAGGTAGACGACGACACATACATATAATAAGTCCCGAAAAATCTCATTGATGAAGCCCTGAAAAACAGCGGGGGCATTACATAGCCCGAAAGGCATTACCAGATATTCGTAATGCCCGTCTCTGGTGTTAAACGCCGTCTTCCATTCGTCACCGGAACGGATTCTGATTAAATTGTAGGCACCACGAAGATCCAACTTAGTAAAAATACGGGCTCCCTTGATGCGGTCAAATAGCTCAGTGATCAACGGAATGGGATACCGATTCTTGATAGTAATGGCATTGAGTCCACGAAAATCTATACAAGGGCGTAATGATCCATCCTTCTTTTTGACAAAGAAGAACCCAGCTCCAGCGGGCGAGGTGGAAGGTCGAATGAACCCACGCTGGAGGTTCTCCCGTATATATTCAGATGTAGCTTGAGTTTCAGGTAACGAGAGTGGATAGACCCGGCCCCTGGGAGGAGTCTTGCCAGGAAGAAGATCAATCGGACAATCCCAAGAACGATGAGGAGGAAGACGTTCAGACTGAGCTTTATCAAAAACATCGGTAAATGAAGCATATTGAGGAGGGAGTCCCGGTGAAATAGCTGAGATGGAAGCTTGCTGTACCTTGAGAGGAATGACTTGGGAAAGGCAATGATGGTGACATTCAGGCCCCCAAGACGTGACTTGAGGGGTGCGCCAGTCAATCTGGGGAGAGTGACACTGAAGCCATGGAAGGCCTAGAACAATCGGACTTGTCGTAACAGGAAGAATTAAAAACGATATCTCTTCATGATGCAGAGCACCAATCTGAAGGGTTACTGGAGACGTACTCTGGGTGATGAGACCGTTGATGAGACGTGATCCATCGATAGCCGTCACAGTAATGGGAGTTTTTAAGGTAATCATTGGTAGAGACCATTGATTAACTAACGATTTGGAAATAAAATTTCCTGCTGCTCCGGAATCAATCAATGCCTGTGACTCAAAGGTTTTGGTAGCAAAGGAAATAGTCACATCAAAAGCGCAGACTTTAGATTTCATAGACGATGGAGAGGACTCCAGGGACCCTAACTTCACCTCTCCAGAACTAGTTAGGGCCTGGCATTTCCCGATCTCTTAGGGCAGGAGCTGAGGACATGAGTGGAATCAGCACAATAGATACAGAGTCTATTCTTGACTCTTCGTTTCCTCTCCTCAGAAGATAACTTGGAACGTCCTATCTCCATGGGAATCACAGCGGGTGACACTGGACGAAATTGAGGGTTAGAGCGAAAAGGTGCTTTAGCAGAAGTCGTTTTCTCAGCCTCTCTTTCACGAAATCTCATATCAACACGATGGCATAGAGAGATCAAATCTTCAAGTGACGAAGGAAGCTCTTGGGTAGTCAGTGCATCTTTAATTTTATCGGAAAGCCCCTGCCAGAAGGCGGCAACTAGGGCTTCAGTGTTCCACTGAAGTTCAGAGGCTAAGATCCTAAATTGAATGACGTACTGGCCTACAGTATGAGATCCTTGTCGCAGACGGAGGATGCTGGAAGCAGCGGAGGTCACACGACCTGGTTCATCGAACACACTTCGGAATGTAGAAATGAATTTGGCACTATCTTGTAATATTGGATCGTTCCTCTCCCACAGAGGGGAGGCCCAAGCCAGGGCTTGTCCTGAAAACAAAGAGATAAGATAGGCCACTCTGGAACGATGGGTAGAAAAATTTTGAGGTTGGAGCTCAAAATGGACTGAACATTGGTTAAGGAAACCCCTACAAGTTTTGGGGTCTCCATCGTACTTTGACGGAGTAGGCAGGTGAAGCGTGGAAGCTATAGACACCTGGGATGGCAATGGGGAAACGGAGGAAAGCACAGGAGCTTCAGTAGTAGCTGTCACAGTCTGTCCAGATGTTCCTTGAGAGGTTAATGACTGATAACACTGAAGTAACAGCTGTTGGCGGGCATCCTGTTGCTCCACACGGCTAACCAGATGTTGCAGCATCTCTTTGGCGGTAGGTTCCACATCTGGGTCTGTCATGGCCTGATCTTACTGTCACGGGCACTAGGAGTCTTTACCCAGGGATCACCAGATGGTAGGCTTACCAGAGCAATGTAGATGGTAATAGGGTACTCTGGTAGCTGGGTGATCACGGAACATGAAATGGTGACCGATGAGATGCTCAGGAAAGTCTATGACTAGCAACACTGGTAATAATGAGGTAATGATACACAAGGAACTGTATGGACAAGGACACGTGAAGGTAGTCAGTGGTCTGCGATAGCAAGTTGTACCACTGCTATAGTGAGGAGGAATGTCCAACAGAAACAAGGAGGTGATGAGAGTCAGCGGTCTGCGGGTAGCAAGTTGTACCGCTGTCTGAGTGAAGGAATGGAACAGGTGATACCAGAAACAGGGATCAGTGGTCTGACATCAGCAAGTTGTACCACTGAATATATATGTGAGGAGGTGCACGGGGAAAACTGCAACACAGGATATACACAGGCACCTTATACACGATCCACAGTAATATGCACAATATAGATATAAATATATATAAATGACTGATCAGGTCTGCAATCTAGAAAGTCTCTTGAAGTAGTCCAGCACAATGATAACACAGTCAATGATGGCAATAGACTCAGCGGATAGCAGACTCCAGAGAGAACCAAACACAGTCCAGCAAGATATGCAATACACAGCACAGTCAATGAGAAGTATGCATACCGTGGTTCAGCAGTAGCAGTCAGATGGGATTGCAGCGGTACCTGAGCGGCTGGAGGCCGACTGGATAGGAAGTCCCTGGATAGGTGAAGCAGCGGTCTAGCAGGTGCAGCGCACAGGTGAGTAGACCAACAGGGACACGAATCCACAGGAGTCAGCAACACGTGGAACTGGACTCATAGGGCACCCAGGAGAATGGAGATGATCCAGCAGAGGGTAGTAGATGAGATACAAATCCAATGCTGACAGGAGGGTAGACCAGTGGAACACGTGAAGGCGTGGAGAGTGGATCAGCAGGAGATGGACGATAGCGTTGACCACCGCAGCAGGACTCAGCGGCACACGGAGGTAACCAGTAGCAACCACAGGAACCAACAGCGATGGGCAACAGGAGTGCAGCGCAGGGCAGGAGCTGTTGATCACGAAGTGTAGCAGATGGTAATGAAAGCGGCAGTCTCGAGGAAGTCACAGCAAAGATGAGATGAGACTATAGTGCACGGAGGCAGCGGATAGAAATCAGCTGGCAGTCACGATGTTGAACACAGGCGAGTTGCAAGCAGGAGACTGTAGTGCACAGAGGCAGCGGATAGTAGTCAGCTGGCAGTCACGATGTTGAACACAGGCGAGTTGCAAGCAGGAGACTGTAGTGCACAGAGGCAGCGGATAGTAGTCAGCTGGCAGTCACGATGTTGAACACAGGCGAGTTGTAAGCAGGAGACTGTAGTGCACAGAGGCAGCGGATAGTAGTCAGCTGGCAGTCACGATGTTAAACCCAGGCGAGTTGCAAGCAGGAGACTGTAGTGCACGGAGGCAGCGGATGGGAATCAGCAAACAGACTTGATGAGAAGCAGGTGAGTGAGGTAAAAGCTGGAGTGCACGGAGGCAGCGGATAGCAATGAGCAAACAGTCACATAGATATAAAATAACGTTGAAGTGGTTTAGAAGACTGTAGTGCACGGAGGCAGCGGATAGGAATCAGCAAACAGTCATGATGATACAGTTGATGGTAGAAGTGGTATGGAACCACAGTAGTAGAAGTGGTTTGGAAACCACAGGAATCAGCAGCGCTAAATACACGAGTAATACAGGAACACCTTCAGAGACTCATGAGGAATGAGACTCCAAGATCAGGCAACGTGGTGTTGACCACAGGTGCTTAATATAGGGAGGTTGCCTGATCTGCCAATTTAGTTAAAGGAACATACACTGGAGGTATGGAAAGGGCTGCGCATGCGCAGTCCCTCAGGATGGAGGACGGCCACGGTTCCTAAATGTCCGGGAAGAAGCACTCACAGTCCGGTGAGTGACAGTGGTACATAGAGAAAGCGTAAAAAAATTCATAGAAAACCTAGATTAATTTTATATTTTACACATGAGCCAGTCAGGTATTTTTCTATAAGACTCTGAGAGGAGAGCAAGAAGGAGAGGTATGTATAGGACATTGTCAACAGTAAGTCTTATAGCTTAAACCATCAAAGGGGTACAAATATCTCAACTGGTGGGAGGCGAGAGGTTATTTCTATTTAATACAGAGACCTTGAAATCTAACCAGGTATCAAAAAAAAGATTCCTAAATGTTACCTGCCGCAGAAGTGATGTCATCCATATCAATTAAGAGATTAATTTTGGAGAACCATTCGGTGATGGTTGAAGGAGAGGAAGATTGCCAATGTTTGGGTATCACCATTTTAGCGGCATTGTTAAGATGCTTTAAAAGGGATCTTTTATGTCTAGAGACTCGTATATTTGCCCAATTCAGGAGCCAGTACAGCAGATCATTAGGAGCATCTTCTCCAAGAATCACACTATAAAGACTTAACACGTTGTCCCAGAAGGGTGTTATTAATGAACAGCCCCACCAAATGTGAAGCAGGTTGCCCAATTCTTTAGGGCATCTCTAACATAAAGTCAATATTCCTATGTTCATATTGCTCAGAGTATCAGGACATCTGTACCATCTAGAGAGCTATTTAAATTGAGTTTCAACTACACAAATGCTTGGGGAACTAGCGTATGACATCTGAAAGATCTTTGTCCACTTGCCCTTCCCGATCTTGTGTCCAAGGTTTCTTTCCCAGAGGATCGCTGTAAAGGACATATAAGTCCTCAAGTATAAGTTCATATAGTTTTGAAATTGAATGAGATGGTTTGTTAGGGCTGGAGCATAACTGCTCAAATGGTGTAGTTTCAACAATAAAATCTTTTACCCCTAGGAAGTGATGCAGTTGTAAGTCTTTTCATTCCTCTGTGTGGGGGAGATTCCATTTCTCTCAGAGCTCACCAGCTGGCCAACCTGAAAAAGATCCTCGCCTCCAACCAGTGTCGGACTGGGGCGTGAGGAGCCCACCGGGGGAATGCAATGATAGGGGCCCATGAAATAGTGTGTTTTCCCCCGACACAAAACCAGAAGGGGTGTGGTCAGCCACCAGAGGAGTGGAAGGAAAGTAAAATAACTGCCCCAGTCACCTTACCTAACTGTTTAATTTCTTCTTCTGGCACAGTGTCAGGAGGCAAGGATCATCACTCAGGTGACTGGGGCAGTGATTCTTATTTCCTTACAAAGCAAACGCAAGATTTCTACAGAGGGTTTTCATTCCATGCTACCAGAGCCGACATGACCTACCATTATTGGCTATCATTTTAGCCAGTTCGAGGCTGCTTTCCAATTCCTTCCTATCCACTTCATATACACCGGAAATGCTGCATGCACTACTGTTAGGTGCACGCAGCTCATCTTTCACAAGCAAAGTAGTGTGAAGCAGGACATACCTCCAAACTGTCCTTGCAGTGGGGACAAAGTCCTTACTGACCAGGACAATTGTCCAAAATCGGGACTGCCCCATCAGAATCAGGACATATGGCAGACTGTCCTACTCTCTCCTACCTGTTCTTGCAGTTTTCACTTCCTGGTGCTGGTGTCTTAAGCTCATTTGCTGCTTGTCTGGATCCTGGAATGTTGGGGCCCTGTTTGGAAAAAGGGATAGGTACATGAAATATGGAAAGCCGAGCAATGAGTGAACCCACTAGGCCTCCCTCCCCCAACTAGCCCCTACGTTAAATGAAAAGCAGCCAAGTTTAATAAATAGGCCTCAGCCCCAACATTAAACTAATAGCATTCACATTTAATAAATAGACCTATTTCTCCGCAACCTGCCTGACATTAAATAATAAGTATTCACATCTAATAAATAAAGCCACCCCCCAAGTAGCCTTGAATTTAAATAATTTAGTACACATTTAATAAACAGCCCTCTCTTTCCTTAAAATCAGGACAACATTCAATTATTAGCCCCCAAACTATCGCAGCATTAAATTAGTAGGTACTATCATTACCCCCATTTAAATTAAATAGCTCCCACCAATAAATGAATATCCCATACTGTCTAAGAACTGGCCCTCACACTATATTAATAGGCAAAGCAGCCCCTGCCATAGCACATAAAGAGCCCTCTTTCCCACCACAGTTACCTTCTTCACTACCCACCCCCACGTTGGTTCTCTCAACCTATACACAGTCTGGGCGTATAATACAGTTCATCTACTGAGATTTATAGCAAGGATTCAGAACAAGGCAAATGATACTGAGCACTCCATATGTACATCACATACACACAACAACTACATCTAACACACTGAAGAAGAAATATGGTACCGAGCTCGGCTGATATTAAAAATAGGAATATCACCCAGGGTCACAATCTTTCGGGGAGATTTATTTTTCACAATAATAGTCTTTATTAAAGGTTTTTGAGAAAGCAAAAGAAAGAGACGGAGACACGAATCCCGAAAGGGGTGGGTGGGGTACAGAATTTTCAGTGAGATTTAAAAAAAAATGAGCCTGTTTCTTTAAGTTACTATGTTAGTGGCTCAAATACTACAGAGCGAATGACTAAAAGACGAACCCTCAAATGTACTTTGATTTGCACTATTATAAACACAAAATAAGCTATTTCACAATGTTATGAATTAAAAACGACACTATATTATATACAGTATATATAACACTTCTAGACATGCACTAATTCACATGTGTCTATCCTAATACAAACATTGTATAGAAGTAGTGTCCTTGAAAATTGATAAATCACTCAAAAAATAGACACACATTTGACGGCGCACTGCAGAATGTAGGCCCCGGCGATTGTCAATCCCAATCCCAAAATATTTGCAATTACAGCCTTTTTGAGGGCAGCTAAAATATTATTTTTTATGCTGTACTTCACAAAATGTAGCTTTATATAGGTAACATCACACTATGTAACTTTGAACAGTACTATGCCTAAAGAGCCCATCAGCACAGCCTCTGATTGACTGTATACAGCATTTATCATTAATTTGTGTCAGCTTAATTAATCAGAATTAGTAGAACACAATAGGGTATGTTGCACTACAAAACAATCCTAGTTTTTTTTTCATCTAGTAAAGCACATATGTAATGACACCCACCTGTCTCACTGCCCCTATACTACCAACAGTGACTTACAATCCAAGTCCCTTCCCCCCAGGACTCTCTAACCTGTAAGTTCACTTACCTGTCAGCGTCTTCTCTTCTCTCTTCCCCTGCTCCTGTCAGCTGACACACATGTGACCTACTGATTCACACTGCCGCGCCGTCGCGGTTAGTATTCGTTGTGCAGGGAGCAGTGCATAGTCTGTGTCCTGCCCTCCTAGGGTAGGTGAGGGACTCTCAGGCAGTGGGGCCCACCGGTGATTTTACCGGTACCCTGGTGGGCCAGTCCGATGCTGCCTCCAACTAGAGTCTAATGGCAATGAGGTTTAGCCCTGGAGGAAACCGAATATTCGCTACGAATGACATCAGAGGGGAGACCATTGATTAAATAATTTTCTGACAGTGGTTTGATAATAGCCAAAGATAAACGGAAGTTTAAGATATCCTCTGTGTTTCGATCTGTATCATAATTTTTTAGATGTCTGAAAACCACTTAGGCGGTATGTGTAATGTTTTGGCCAATGGGTTCATTTTGATGTTTTCATGTTGATCTGCCTATCCAGCTGAAGTTTGAAACTCTTTACAGTGTGTTTGGTAAACAGCGGCAAGAAATTATCCCGATAATGTTGAGTCAACTCATTTGTGATATACACTCCCAAATATTTAATATGAGATACATGCCATACAATGGGGAAGGCTTGTTTCAGACCCTCTACCACTTGGGGTGGTGTGGTAAGGTTTAGAGCCAAAGATTTGGAATAATTTACTCTATAATTGGACAGTGTGCCAAATTCTGTGAATTCCTTCAACAAATTGGGAAGTGATATGACTGGATTGGTGATAGTCGTGAGCATATCGTCTGCGTAATTGGCAAGTTTATTTTCTTTATCCTTAATCTTGATCCCTGTAATATCAGGGTTTTATTCTGATTGACAATGCAAGAGCTTCCATGCAGATAACAAATATCAATGGGGAAAGAGGGCAGCCCTGCCTAGTACCATTTTTGATGTTAAATGAATCAGAGATGGAACCATTAATCTAAATTCTAGCAGATGAAATTTTATAAGATAGTATCCTCTGGTAGCAGGTTGCACCAATGCCCCAGGTGCCCGGACAAAAATTCCCAGCTGACCCTTTCGAAAGCTTTTTCTTCATCAGTCAACAGGAGTGATATCAGAACCCAAGACATAGTGGACAAGGACCAACATTTTCATTGTATGATCTCGGCCTCACAGCCTGGCACAAAACCTACCTGATCGCTGTACACAAATTTTGTCAGCAAGAGTTTCAGCCTGTTTGTTAGCAGTTTAGCAAATCATTTTACGTTGAGAATACCTATGGGGAATAGGGAAGGGTCCTTTCCCTCCTTGGGAATAACAGTTATATGCGTCTCTAAGGAGAAAGGGACTCCACCTGCTTCCAAAAGAAGGGGCGCAATATGTCTTTGAATATCTTATAAAGTTGATTGTGAAGCCGTCGGGTCCCTGACTTTTACAGTTGGGGGTAGAAACGATCGCCTCCTCTAGTTTCATGAGGGGGAAAGGGTACCTCTAGGAGGTCTCTGTCCTCTGAGGATAGTGTTGGGAAGCCGATCCGAGATAAATAAGCCCTAATGGCCGACTGTCTCTTCTCATCCCCTGTGGAGATAGCATCTCCATGTAAACTATATGGCTTGGAGTAATAAGAGCAAAAGGTGAAGACAGCATTTTCTGTTTTATAGCATATTTTAACTTTCTCATCCTTAATGGAGTGAATAAAAGAGACTGCTCTTTGAGCTCTAAGATCCCTTGCTAACATTTTGCTGGGCTTATTGCCCAATCAGAGAAATCTGCTGCAACACTTTCGGAAAAACAGTTTGTTTCTGTCATGAGTGGTTTATTAAGTGCAGTTCTTGCCACTGTTAAATCTGCAAATGAGTCATTGGAAAGGGAGGATGTGTTGGTGGTTTCAAGTATTTTGAATCTTTGAAATAAAGCTTCCTCCTGATCCTCTCTTTGTTGCTTAAGCAATCTACCAAACTGAATACAAATACCCGGATGATGTCACGAGACTCAGTTCCTGCTTCTTCTGACGTCCCGGCTGTCGCTATGGCAACCGGGACGTCACTTCAGGAAATCCGGCCCGACGGTTGCCAGGGCAACGGTTGGACGCCGAGAACTTTACCCAGGCGCTCTGGGCGCAATAAAACAGCTGGGCACATGCGCAGTCTAGCGCAACCTATAGGAAATTAATCAGGCAGGGGCTGTGACTTGTTTCAGAGCTAGGCTCTGATTGGCTAGCAGGGGTATTTAGGGCAGTGAGGACTGAGCCTCACTGCCGGTTATAGCGTTCTGTCCTCAGTTCTGCTACCTGCTTCTGCTCCCTGTTTGGTTACCATTACCGTTGATTGACTACCCGTTTTGACCTCTGCTTGTTCCTGGACCTTTGAACCCTCGCTTCTGACCCTGACCATTTGCCTGAACTCCGGATTTTGCTCCTTTCGCTTGTGCACCTGACCTTTCGCCTGTCCCTGGATTTCGTATCTGTGCTAGTGTCCTTTTGACCTTGGATCTCTTCCTCACTTCGGCCTGCCAATCACTCACTCCTGGGTTCTCCTTTAAGTCAGTACACGTTGCTCGACCCTCGGTCGGTCCGCAGCCAAATCTGTCCCCACCACTAGGGGCTCCAGCGAATACCGGGCCTTCAGAGTAGTCTCCGAGTTTCACTGTACTGGCTTGGGAGTTCCTAACATTATAACCGGCCAAAACAGAAAGACCAACTTTAATGGAGGAAAGCGGAATCAAATCGTCTTCATTTCAAGTGCTGGCTGGCCATGTTGACACCGTGTATAAAATGATCCAGGGATTGGCCCAGCGTTTGTCAGCGCAAGAAGAGACTTCCAGAGACCTGCAACCTCAGCAAGCTGCCTCTGGCGTACCTCCAGAGCCGAAGTTGAATTTGCCTGATCGATTCTCAGGAAGCAGGTCCGTTTTCCCCAACTTCAAGGAGAGTTGCAGGTTATACTTTCGCCTAAGGCCACGCTCCTCTGGTTCCGAACAGCAACAAGTAGGGATTGTTATCTCTCTACTCCAGGGCGATCCTCAGTCTTGGGCCTTCTCCCTTTCACCAACAAGTCCAGCCTTACAAACCGTGGATGCCTTCTTCCAGGCCTTGGGGTTGCTATACGATGACCCAGACAGAGTGGCCTCAGCTGAGTCTCACCTCAGGGCATTAAGGCAAGGACGTCGTTCCGCTGAGGAATATTGTGCGGAATTTCGGCGTTGGTCTACTGATTGTGCCTGGAATGATCCGGCACTGCGGAGTCAATTGCGTTTGGGCCTTACCGAGCAAATTAAGGACTCTCTTGTTCAGTATCCTGTACCCGCCTCACTTGAAGATTTGATGCAGCTTGTCATTAAAATTGACCGTCGAATTAGAGAACAGAAAACTGAACGTGAGTCATCAATACCTTCTGGCTCATCACCCAGTTCCGATTTTTCTTTGCTGGATACCCCTGCTCCCATGCGG
The DNA here is from genome assembly GCF_038048845.1 of Mixophyes fleayi. Lineage (NCBI taxonomy): Eukaryota > Metazoa > Chordata > Amphibia > Anura > Limnodynastidae > Mixophyes > Mixophyes fleayi. The sequence goes on from NC_134402.1 coordinate 315,928,293, forward strand.
CGGTGTGTTTATCGCCTGCCTCCAGAGGAACGCTCCAGAAGATGCTCACTAGGCCTTTGCTTGTATTGTGGCCAATCAGGCCACCAAGTATGTTCCTGTCCCAGCAAGGCGGGAAAACGCCTAGACTCAAGTGCTGGAGAAGTGGTGCGTTTAGGTCTCCAAATAACCTCTTCGGAAAACTCTCTGTTAGTCCCTGCACGCTTAGCCTTCAGACATCGTTCCACTGACTTGTCAGCCTTCCTTGATAGCGGTGCAGCAGGTAACTTTCTGGACATTCTCTTGGCTCAAACCCTTGGAATTCCTGAAGTCAAACTGGATTCGAGCATTACTGCCTGTGGCTTGGATGGTAATCCCCTGGTTGGGGGCCGAATACTCGCCAAGACCCCATTGGTTTGATTATCCATAGGCGCTCTCCATACTGAAGAACTCAGATTCTTCCTGATCACCTGTCCCTCCGCTCCATTGATTCTGGGGTATCCATGGCTGCAAAGTCATAATCCCCTTATTGATTGGAAAAGAGGAGAGATCATCCGTTGGAGTCCAGAGTGCTCTACTTCATGTTTGACCCTGCCTCTCAGAACCCTGCAGCCTAGTCCAGAATTGTTGCCTACACCTTACCAGGACTTCAGTGACGTCTTCTGTAAACAGAGGGCTGATTCTCTCCCGCCTCATCGGGACTACGACTGTGCTATCGATCTTGTGCCGGGATCTAAATTGCCCAAAGGGCGTCTGTATTCTTTGTCTTCCCCGGAAACTCAAGCTATGGAACAGTACTGTCACGATTTGCCCTCAGCTTATGCGCTACATGCTGCTTTGCATGGCAGCTCCTGCCTTTTTGTCCTATTATTGTATTGTATTGGCAGTACCTCCACTCACCAGAGGTGCTGCTATTGTGTGCATTAGGGGTTAACCTTCCTGTTCACCAATCATTCTATGCACCTGGGTGTGGTCCATTTAAACCTGTTTCCCCCAGCTCACATGGCTGGTTATTGTTGTCCCATCCTGTGATGTCCTTTCCTGTTGTCCAATCCTGATGTAATTTCCTGTTGTCCTTACCTGATTGTTTCTGGACATTCATGCTACTTTCTGAATCAGCTGGAACCTGGTATTTATCACTGCTCCTTATTACCTGTTGTTAATACCTCTCTGCAAATAAACACAGAGTGTTTTCACCAAATTCGGGACTCCTAGCTGTACTTCTGTTTGAGATCCGTGACAGTATAACCAGCCCAAAAAACAGCTTTGGAGTCAGGTGAAAGTTTTGTTTTATTCTGGGACTTTTTTTGCTGCAATCAAGTTTTCATTTGTCTTTTGCAACATGTCTGTTTTACCAATCATGGAATTACCACTGCTACAAACCTTACAAATGGACATTATATTGTTACGCTCCCAGCTGGCCAAATTTTCCACTTTGCTTTTGGACCTACTCAGGAGACTATCAGAGACTTTTTCACTGAAATCTAATACTGTTGATTTGACCCAGCCAACTCTGTCTGCTGCTGAATCCGTGCCGCCAACACCTTGCAATAATACCATGTCAAATTTGCATTTAACTAACAACTGCAGTTTAACTAATGCCCGGTTCACAAGTGGGCCACGCCCCCATCTGACCGAAGTGGAGCGACAGCGCAGAGTAACCAACAAACTGTGTCTCTACTGTGCCAGCGATGCACATTTCTTGCAGGACTGTCCTGTCCGTAGACCACGTCAGCTTACTGAACCATCTCCTGTTGTTTCCTCTCGGCACTCCAAATCTGTTTATGCTCCAGCATTCCTGTTCTCTGCGAAGAGACCCAATCTGCCAGCTCCAGCCGCCTGTCCTGAGGCACCCACTCCCTCTGTCTCCTGTGCCGAGGTGCCAGCCTCTGTTTCCTGTGCCGAGGTGCCAGCCTCTGTCTCCTGTGCCAAGGTGCCAGCCTCTGTCTCCTGTGCCGAGGTCACATCATCTGCCTCCTGTGCCGAGGTCACATCATCTGCCTCCAGCTCTGAGGTCACATCATCTGCCTCCAGCTCTGAGGTCACATCATCTGCCTCCAGCTCTGAGGTCACATCATTTGCCTCCAGCTCTGAGGTCACATCATCTGCCTCCAGCTCTGAGGTCACATCATCTGCCTCCAGCTCTGAGGTCACATCATCTGCCTCCAGCTCTGAGGTCACATCATCTGCCTCCAGCTCTGAGGTCACATTATCTGCCTCCAGCTTGGAGCCTGCTGCCACTGTGTCCGGTCCTGAGCCTGCTGCCACTGTGTCCAGTTCCGAGTCTTCTGCCACTGTGTCCAGTTCCGAGTCTCCTGCCACTATCTCTAGTTCAGAGTCTTCGGCCGCAGTCTCTAGTTCAGGGTCTTCGGCTGCAGTCTCTGTTCCTGAGCTACAGTTTACTGTAGAGGGCGCGCTGCCCTTCCAGTCTGCTCCAGAGGGGGCGCTGCCCTTCCAGTCTGCTCCAGAGGGGGCGCTGCCCTTCCAGTCTGCTCCAGAGGGGGCGCTGCCCTTCCAGTCTGCTCCAGAGGGGGCGCTGCCCTTCCAGTCTGCTCCAGAGGGGGCGCTGCCCTTACCGCCTGCTCCAGAGGGGACGCTGCCCTTCCAGTCTGCTCCAGAGGGGGCGCTGCCCTTACCGTCTGCTCCAGAGGGGGCGCTGCCATTACCGTCTGCTCCAGAGGGGGCGCTGCCCTTACCGTCTGTTCCAGAGGGGGAGCTGCCCTTACCGTCTGCTCCAGAGGGGGCGCTGCCCTTACCGTCTGCTCCAGAGGGGGCGCTGCCCTTACTGTCTGCTCCAGAGGGGGCGCTGCCTTACCGTCTGCTCCAGAGGGGGCGCTGCCCTTACCGTCTGCTCCAGAGGGGGCGCTGCCCTTACTGTCTGCTCCAGAGGGGGCGCTGCCTTACCGTCTGCTCCAGAGGGGGCGCTGCCCTTCCAGTCTGCTCCAGAGGGGGCGCTGCCCTTCCAGTCTGCTCCAGAGGGGGCGCTGCCCTTCCAGTCTGCTCCAGAGGGGGCGCTGCCCTTCCAGTCTGCTCCAGAGGGGGCGCTGCCCTTCCAGTATGCTCCAGAGGGGGCGCTGCCCATACCGTCTGCTCCAGAGGGGGCGCTGCCCTTACCGTCTGCTCCAGAGGGGGCGCTGCCCTTACTGTCTGCTCCACAGGGAGCGCTGCCCTTAAAGACTTCTCCAGAGGGGGTCCTGTCCCTCCAGTCTGCTCCAGAAGAGTTGCCAGTCCATGTGGTCCAGCCCGAGTTGCCAGTCCATGCGGTCCAGCCCGAGTTGCCAGTCCATGCGGTCCAGCCCGAGTTGCCAGTCCATGCGGTCCAGCCCGAGTTGCCAGTCCATGCGGTCCAGCCCGAGTTGCCAGTCCATGCGGTCCAGCCGGAGTTGCCAGTCCATGCGGTTCAGCCTGAGTTGCCAGTCCATGCGGTTCAGCCCGAGTTACCACTTGGTGCTGTCTGCCCTCAGGCTTCTCAAAGTGCTGTCTGCCCTCAGGCTTCTCAAAGTGCTGTCTGCCCTCAGGCTTCTCAAAGTGCTGTCTGCCCTCAGGCTTCTCAAAGTGCTGTCTGCCCTCAGGCTTCTCAAAGTGCTGGCAAGCCTGCCGCCCAGTCCGGGCCTGCTCCCAAGTCTGCCGCCCAGTCCGGGCCTGCTCCCAAGCCTGCCACCCAGTCCGGGCCTGCTCCCAAGTCTGCCGCCCAGTCCGGGCCTGCTCCCAAGTCTGCAGCCCAGTCCGGGCCTGCTCCCAAGTCTGCCGCCCAGTCCGGGCCTGCTCCCAAGTCTGCCGCCCAGTCCGGGCCTGCTCCCGAATCTGCCGCCCAGTCCGGGCCTGCTCCCAAGTCTGCCGCCCAGTCCGGGCCTGCTCCCAAGCCTTCCGCCCAGTCCGGGCCTGCTGCCAAGCCTTCCGCCCAGTCCGGGCCTGCTGCCAAGCCTTCCGCCCAGTCCGGGCCCGCTGCCAAGCCAGCCGCCCAGTCCGGGCCCGCTGTCAAGCCTGCTGCCTGCCAAATTTTAGAGGAGAGGCTATGGAATGGGCGAACCCTTTGATTGAGACTAATCACCCCACCCTATCTGACTTACCACTATTTGTCGAGGCAGTGATCAACAAGTTTTCACCAACACCTCCCGCTATGCCATCTTATGGGGCCTCCATATTGTCACCAGTACCACCCATCTCACCTGGCCAAGAGATAGCTTTGTGCTCCACTCAGTTGGCTCAGGCCCCAATTCCAAGAAAGTCCCGTAAGAGAGGAGGACGTAAGAGGAGAGGAGGTTCTGCAGTTCTTGAACTGGCAACTTGCATGGTCTCCTTTGCCTTTCCGCCCTTGGACGAGGACTTTTCTGCCGGGCCCCCAATTCTGGACTATGATTCCGATGAATTCAGACATTTTTGATAATTGGGCGTCTGGAATCCGCCCTTAAGGGAGGGGGTACTGTCACGATCTGCCCTCAGCTTATGCGCTACATGCTGCTTTGCATGGCAGCTCCTGCCTTTTTGTCCTATTATTGTATTGTATTGGCAGTACCTCCACTCACCAGAGGTGCTGCTATTGTGTGCATTAGGGGTTAACCTTCCTGTTCACCAATCATTCTATGCACCTGGGTGTGGTCCATTTAAACCTGTTTCCCCCAGCTCACATGGCTGGTTATTGTTGTCCCATCCTGTGATGTCCTTTCCTGTTGTCCAATCCTGATGTAATTTCCTGTTGTCCTTACCTGATTGTTTCTGGACATTCATGCTACTTTCTGAATCAGCTGGAACCTGGTATTTATCACTGCTCCTTATTACCTGTTGTTAATACCTCTCTGCAAATAAACACAGAGTGTTTTCACCAAATTCGGGACTCCTAGCTGTACTTCTGTTTGAGATCCGTGACAAGTACGTAGAGGAGAATCTAAGCAAAGGATTTATCCGTCCCTCTAAATCCCCGGTGGGTGCCGGCTGTTTCTTCGTGGCTAAAAAAGATGGCAGTCTGAGACCCTGCATCGACTACCGTGGCCTGAACGAAATCACAGTCAAAAACACTTACCCGCTGCCTTTGATTTCTGTTTTGTTTGATCAGCTCAAGTCTGCCACCATTTTCTCTAAGATTGATTTACGGGGTGCTTATAATCTCATCCGCATCAGACAGGGAGATGAATGGAAGACCGCCTTTAATACCCTCTTTATGCATTATGAATATTTGGTGATGCCATTTGGATTGTGTAACGCTCCGGCAGTCTTCCAGGATTTAATCAATGACATCTTGCGAGAATTCCTGGGTAAGACCGTGGTGGTTTATTTAGATGATATTTTAATTTATTCGCAGTCCCTGCCTCAGCACCGCCAACAGGTTCAGGAAGTTCTGGAGAAGTTACGTCAACACCACCTCTACGCAAAATTGGAGAAGTGCGAGTTCGAAGTCTCCAGGGTGGCCTTCTTAGGCTATATCATTTCTTCATCTGGCTTCTCCATGAACCCCAGTAAAGTCCAAGCAATCCAAGACTGGGTTCTTCCTACTAACATCAAGGCGATCCAAAGGTTCCTTGGCTTCGCCAACTATTACCGGAGGTTTATACGCTCCTTTTCCTCCTTGATGGCTCCTATTACCGCCTTCACCCGGAAGGGCGCTGACCCAACTAATTGGTCTTCGGAGGCGTTGGCGAGCTTTTCTGCCCTTAAAGTCGCTTTCACATCTGCACCCATTCTTAGGCATCCAGATCCTGAACTTCCGTTCATTGTGGAAGTAGACGCCTCAGATGTAGGAGGAGGCGCCATTCTCTCTCAAAGAGATCCTCAAAGCAAAAAATTGCACCCATGTGCATATCTGTCTAAGAAATTCTCATCTGCTGAAATTAACTATGATGTGGGGAATCGAGAGTTATTGGCCATCAAGTGGGCCCTCGAAGAATGGCGGCATTGGTTAGAAGGAGCATCTCACATTATTACCATCTTCACTGACCATAAAAACCTTCAGTATACTCAGACCGCCAAAACTCTAAATCCTCGACAGGCCCGCTGGGCTTTGTTTTTCACCCGATTCAACTTCCTTATCACTTACCGTCCAGGATCAAAAAATACTAAGGTTGATTCTCTGTCTCTGAGTTTTATGGCATCCCATCCTCAGGCCCCTGACCCGCAACCAATAATTCCCTTGACCTCCATTCATGTCGGTCTAACTCAGGATCTTGGGGCCACACTCCGCCACTTCCAGAAAATTGCTCCAGCTCAGACACCTGCTGATAAATTGTTTGTTCCGGTTCATCTGAGGAAGTCGGCCCTCATTGAATGCCACAACAACCGCTCAGTAGGTCATCCCGGTATCCAGAGGACCATAGAAATACTTTCCCGCTGGCTTTGGTGGCCCACCTTGTCTTTGGATGTGGAAAACTATGTTCGTGCCTGCCCAGAATGTGCCAGGAACAAGTCTTCCAGAATCCGTCCTCCAGGTCAACTTCTACCCTTGCCAACTCCAAACAGGCCATGGACCCATATTTCCATGGACTTTGTTGTCGACCTCCCTTTGTCCTCGGGTCATAACACCATTTGGGTAGTTGTTGATCGATTCAGCAAGATGGCACATTTTATACCCTAGCTCAAATTGCCGGATGCCAGAAGTTTGGCCACTTTATTTATTACTCATATCTTCCATCTCCATGGCCTTCCAGAAGACATAGTCTCGGACCGAGGGTCCCAATTCATTGCACGATTTTGGAGGTCTTTCTGCAATTCCCACGGAATCAAAGTTAGTTTGTCCTCAGCTTACCACCCTCAGTCAAATGGTCAGACGGAAAGAACCAATCAATCTTTAGAGCAATTTCTGCGCATATACATTTCCAAGTTTCACGATAATTGGTCCTCCCTCTTATCCTGGGCAGAGTTTGCTTATAACAATGCTTGCCACTCTGCAACACGTACTTCCCCGTTCTTCTACAACTTTGGGTTCCACCCGAAAGCGAATTCTCTCTCCTCTGCTGTTACCATTGGTGATCCTGGAACACTTGCCTTCACTGCCAGATTGAAGTCAATTTGGAAGAAGGTACATTCCGCTCTGTGTCAAGCCTCTCTTAGGTCTAAAACCTTTGCTGATCGCCATCGGGGTCCATGTGTATTAAAAGCAGGAGATTGTGTATGGTTGTCCACACGGAACATCAAATTGAGACAACCCTGCAAGAAACTTGGTCCTCGATTTATCGGGCCATTTTTGATTGAGAAGAAAGTAAACCCAGTGGCATTCCGACTCAAACTACCACCATCTTTAAAAATTCCCTGTACTTTCCATTGTTCTCTTCTGAAAAAAGCCGTTGCTCCCAGCAAACACAGTCAATCTTCCTCTAAAAGACCTCGGCCGCTGCTTATTAATGGAGACCGCGAGTTCATCATTGAAAAAATTCTGGACTCAAGGAAGGTTCAAGGGCAGGTCCAGTTTCTAGTCCATTGGAAGGGTTACGGCCCAGAAGAGCGAACTTGGATACCCCAGAAGCGTCTCCATGCTGAGAAACTACTTAAAGAATTTTTTAGGAGGTTTCCCACTAAGCCTGGATGTCGGGGTTCCTTGACCCCTCCTCAAGGGGGGGGTACTGTCACGAGCCGCAGCGGCCGCGGGCACCGCCGCGACTCAGTTCCTGCTTCTTCTGACGTCCCGGCTGTCGCTATGGCAACCGGGACATCACTTCCGGAAATCCAGCCCGACCGTTGCCATGGCAAAGGTTGGACGCCGAGAACTTTACCCAGGCGCTCTGGGTGCAATAAAACAGCTGGGCACATGCGCAGTCTAGCGCAACCTATAGGAAATGAATCAGGCAGTGGCTGTGACTTGTTTCAGAGCTAGGCTCTGATTGGCTAGCAGGGGTATTTAGGGCAGTGAGGACTGAGCCTCACTGCCAGTTATAGCGTTCTGTCCTCAGTTCTGCTACCTGCTTGTGCTCCCTGTTTGGTTTCCATTACCATTGATTGACTACCCCTTTTGACCTCTGCTTGTTCCTGGACCTTTGAACCCTCGCTTCTGACCCTGACCATTTGCCTGAACTCCGGATTTTGCTCCTTTCGCTTGTGCACCTGACCTTTCGCCTGTCCCTGGATTTCGTATCTGTGCTAGTGTCCTTTTGACCTTGGATCTCTTCCTCACTTCGGCCTGCCAATCACACACTCCTGGGTTCTCCTTTAAGTCAGTACATGTTGCTCGACCCTCGGTCTGTCCGCAGCCAAATCTGTCCCCACCACTAGGGGCTCCAGCGAATACCGGGCCTTCAGAGTAGTCTCCGAGTTTCACTGTACTGGCTTGGGAGTTTCTAACAGATGACACATTTATGTGCCTCCCAAATGGTGAGTTTGGATGCTAGATATTCATCAGTGGTCTCCCCAAGCTGAGTTTTACAATATATAAATATATCTTGTAGCAAAGATTAATTTATTTTCCACGACCAATGTCTGGATGGATTATGTGTCCTGAAGAGATCAACACGCACTGGCACATGATCAGACCATGTCGTCTGACCAATCAATGTCTCGTGTAAGATGTCTAAGGGGTAAATGTATCAAGCTGAGAGTTTTCTGGCGGGTTTGAAAAGTAGAGCTGTTGCCTATAGCAACCAATCAGATTCTAGCTATCATTTTGTAGAATGTACTAAATAATTGATAGCTAGAATCTGATTTTTTTAAACCCACTGGAAAAACTCTCAGCTTGATACATTTACCCCTGTCTATGACTAAAGAGAATATAATCAATCCTAAAGTAAGACCCGTGAGAGTAAAATGTGAAAACTTTGGTGTCAGAACGGAGGATACTCCAAATGTCAGCCAGCTGGTAAGTATGAGAAATAAGGCTTACCCTTCAGATGCTCTTGTTGAATGTGTTAAGGTGAGGATCAAGTGCCTAGTTGAAGTCTCTGCCAAACACCAATACACTTTCCTGAATAAAGACAACCTGCTCCAACTCTTTTTCAAAAAAAGCTGTCTGACTTTGATTAGGGGAGTAAATATTGACAACAGTGAACATTTGACTAAAGACACCTCCTCCCACCATTATGTCTCAACCTCCGACACAGGAAAACTATTGGCAAACAGCATAGCAATACCTTTAGTCTTGGTATAGAAACTACTACTGAAGAAAGCATGTGGGAAATATCTGCTATCAAGATGGCGGGGGATGCAGAGTGTTTAAAAAGGGTTTCCTGTATAGAAGCAGTATCTACTCTGTCAGATTGTAAAGATTGTAGTGCTTTAGCTCTGTTCTTGGGGTATTCAGTCCTTTAGCATTAATTGATACTATGCATAAAGTACCCATCATAGTGGGGTTGGTAAAATATATGGCATTATCGTAGATAGGTGTGAATGGCCAGGTATTGTATCCTTAATCATCAAAGATTGGGAAGGGGTGGGAGATGTGGAGAGGCAAAGGGGGGGGGGGGATTTAGTGTAAAATTGGGAAAAAGAGGTATAGCAACAATAAAACAAATATAATATAAGAAACAAAAATGATCTCCTGGAAAACATGGGGTTTATACATGTGCAGGGATTTTGGTGACTTGGGGGTAAATGTATCAAGCTGAGAGTTTTCCGGCGGGTTGGAAAAACCAATCAGATTCTAGTTATCATTTATTTAGTACATTCTACAAAATGACAACTAGAATCTGATTGGTTGCTATAGGCAACATCTCCACTTTTCAAACCCGCCGGAAAACTCTCAGCTTGATATATTTACCCCTTGGTGTGGGAAAACTGGGGGGTAATGACATAACATTTGCTAATCAGATAAACATAACAGTGAAAAAAACCAGTTGTTGTGAAACATGCAAACATGGCAGCGAAACGTAGCATCTAACTGGCAATTACCGCAAGCAAAATATATGTATGAAATAGTCTCTAGTGATAGAGACACAATAATGTATAACAAGATCATGCATATAGAGAGATCCTTTCTAATAATGTATAGAATTGAAGATAACTATTTGGATCTGGACTAGAATCTCTAGATGTGGATCGTCCGAGTCTGAAGCTGCATGATCAGTGAACTATGTTCCAGGGAATTTGTATGTAGAAAACCTGTTAACTTAACGCTACAATTTACAGAGAGTTATCAAATAAACAACCAGACAAACACATTGTATGATAGAACTCTGTGGACTGGGCCATCAGGAGGTGAATTTAAATTTCAACAGTATAGGTCCAACAATGTTCACTTCCAGTTATAGAAGAATTTTGCAAACAAAAGGAATTTCCAGAAGGGCAATGTACTGGTTGCCTGCAAATTTGGGAATTGTGGAACAGTCACAAGGGACTGGCAAGTAAGCTCTGAAGGTAGATTGTTACAGTCTACAGGTGTTGAAGTCGTATAATTGGATGAACGAAAGTATATTGGTTTAATATTGGTTTGCCGTGCGTATTGCGAAGCATACGCCACGTGTTACGTGACATGGTGCGTTCGCACGGTAAAATACGCACGCACACACTCGCATTACAACAGTTAGTTATTTATATAATTTCATATTGGTACTGTTACACTGTAATTCAGGAGCAGATAGTATTCGGTTTATTATTAGTCTATATATATATATATATATATATATATATATATATATATATATGTATATGTTGATTATATGTACATTGTATTGTTATTAAAGGTTTAGGTAATAGGAAAGGTGTCATGCCTGATATCATATTGAAGCCCTAATCATCAGCAGCTGTCCGGTGCAGTCGGCGAAGAGATCGCACATTGCATACTTTAGTTATTGATATTAGAGAGTAAAACCTTTGTATGATACTGGCTATGAAAAGGAGCAGACCCCCTGGAGAGAAGACCCCCACCTTTGGATTCCTTAGATTGAATCAACCTATTACCTGTCTGGCCTGGACCCACCCAACGTCTGGACCTATAGAAACAATCTACGTCATCTCTATTGTTCACAATGAAACACTGACTGTATATATATTAGCTGCATCTCACTGGGGCCTCAGTCAACTCTGACACAATATTCTATACAGAATATTGTCCATCGGGTCCCGTGGTTGCGCAGCGTGCGCAAGCGATTGCATTGGTATGTACTTATCTTTTGGTATTGGCTGTGCTGTACTGTACATTATCATGATATAATAATGTATTGAATTGTTGACTATTTACATCTGTTAAAAATAAATCACTTTGTGCTTTGGACACACATACAATTGATTGGGCAATGCTTATTTTAAAACGATAGAATTACTTTAATACAGGTAAGAAGTATTGTGAATTTCTCTTTCAGGAGGCAGCATTGTCTTTGCGTTGGGCAGGATTTGCAGAAGACTTTTTGGGGCGGTGAGCCCTCTGCCACCTCTCTCTTCATGACAAATTCTTTCGGACTTCCAAATGGAGATCTAGGTCCTGCTAGTCCAGGATTTCAATCTTATTAAGTCCAAGAGCTGAGCAAAATTCATCAAGATCTACGGAAGCTTTTAGGGTAATTAGCTTTCCATTATACATCAGTTGAAGACTAATTCCCATCAATATTTGAGATTGCTTTTTCTTAACTCTTCTGTCAAACGTCTAAACATTCTGCGCTGTTGCAGTGTGAGCCAAGAAAGATGCTGAAAGATCGTAATGTAACTGCTGTTGAACGCTATGCCGTCAAGATTACTCATTATCATTAGACTTCTTTTGTACTAAATAATAGAGCCTGCAAATCACGTCTCTTGGTTTCTCAGTCTGTGGACCCTTTGGTTTTAAGGCCCTATGTGCCCGATCAAATTAATTTTGATCCTGGGGGTCTAACTCCAAACGTTCACCAAAAATTTTATTTAGAGCATCTGTGAGATCTTGTTTAAGGATATCTCCAAGTAGTCTGTGAATTCTAATGTTATTACAACAACCCCTGATGTCAAGATCATAAATTTTGAGTAGCATGGCTTTCAAACTCATGGCTTACTGGTCAACAATATTCCTTATCGCGTTTCGGAAGTGTTTTTTTCTTCCTCTATAGTAGCAGTAGTCCCAGATGCGAGATGTTGGTTTGAATAGTAGTAACCTGTTGTTGCAGTGATTCTTGTAACCTTTGTTCCAAGACTTGCAGTTCCTTTTAGTATGTGAGTGATTTGACATGTGTAAGGATTTCACTGATTTCCATTTTCAGTTAGGGAGAAAAATGTGAATCAGATTCATTGTACTGTGAAGATTGCTTCACTGTGTCAGAATGGGTAGGGGAGACTGCAGGGGAATCTCATCTGAGGGATTTGTAATCTTCAGGAAGCACCATGTGGTGAGTGACCACGTTGTTTACCAGACTATTCTGTTCGCGTATTCTGTTTGACCTTTCCCATCAGAGAGACGAAACTAGAGAGTTTACAATGCAATCACAACTAGCAGCAAGGTCGGCTGAGGCAACTTTGCCCCATGAAACAATTTACAAAGTCATTGTGGCTAAATGGCACATATTGTCATGGATAAAGATGGAGCCACATGTAGCTATATAGTAGAATGTAGAGAAACATAGAACAGTCACAGTAGTGTGGAGCTGAGTATTTGACAGCAGTGCCCTCTTGTGGTAAGATGACTGTGTTACACTTGAAAAATTGAATTCAGAGCACCCTCAGAGTTCTAAAGATCTGCAGCAGATAAGAAGACAAAACTGTATGTAATAAACAGTTGCACCTGTCAGAAGGGTACTCACTGCGAGGTTGGTAAGCAATGGGAATCCACTCAGTCCATGGGAAGACTATGATAGTACAGCTCCAGCTGCACAGGGAAATGGCAGACCCGTACAGCATCTTTGCGGACTATATCACAGAAACAGAAGTTACTGTGGTTAAAATTGTAAATTGACACAAGCCAGTAAAGTGGACAGTAAGGGTGCCATAGCTGTTAAATATCACTTGGTTGTTGGAAGCTTGCAGAAGTTATGGATATGCAGCTACTGCCTACAGCCAGATGGATGCAGGTTAGGCAGAGAGCTAATATGGGAGTCAGAGCCTAAACACAGTAAGCGCCCGATGTTCCATTCAAGAGATCTATAGATGAGTGTCCTGAGGAAAGCGCTCTCTAGACTGTACCTGGAGAACCCGGGTTAGAGTCCGTAACTGCTGTACAATCTGGCTCAATGGGTCACCCGTCAGATGCAGAGCCTGAATGCTGATGGAGTTCATGGACCATTGGGGGTGGTTTGAATATGGTGCCAGGGAGTGCATTAGGTGGGAAAGCAGTATTAATATCAAGCTAACCCAAAAGGATATGCAGATGCCGGATCTGGCACACTGCATCTGTTCCAGTGGTGATTCTTGCAGGTAAGTGAGACTCTCGAGGGTGATTGCAGATGTAGAATGTGGATGTCACATCTAGTGGCAGGTAGGCTGCAGGCCGTATCTAGCAAAATTTTGGGAGGAAATCCCCAAAAATGCAAGTTATGGGAGCAGGAGCACCATTGGTGTATACGCTCCAGGACTCTACCCCAGGAGAGGGCTTTTTGAAGGGATAAGAGTCTTAAGTACTGTGCAAGGAGCAGGAGCTCTGCAGAGCTACATCTGAACAGCTCAGATGTCAAGCCAGGCCCCCCCATAAGGGGGTTTTGAAATCCAAAGGCCTAATCAAGTCAGGAGAGAAACACTGTAAGTGAAAAAACAAAATAGCAAATAGCGCTGAAAATTATATAAAATATAATTAAATGAGTATTATATTATGATTGAAACTGGTAGTGACTCCTGATTTTTGTTAGAATCTTGATATATAATAACAAATAGTTAATTAATAGATGGGATAGTTAAAATATATATATACATTTTTTACACAATGATACAATAAATAAACACAATAAATACAAGATAGTTCATATATAAACTCTAAATAGTAAATAAGTGAGATAATAAAAAAATAAAGATAAATGAATAAAATTCAAATTTGATTAAACAGCTGCAAATTGGAGATATCACTTCATTCTAATTTATATAACTGAAGAATTTGCAAACAACAATAGAACTTCCATAGGAACCAAACACAGTCCAGAATTATAAAATATAATGCTATAAGTTTATTTTGATAAGTTTGTTTATTGATTTGAAATTCAAATAGATCTATATATTCCAATATCCTAAGGCAGTCCCAATATCCTAATACCTGGTTCCCATCCTACTAATCTAACTGCTGCTTCAGTGTTTGTTTTTCTCGGTCCACTTCTTCTCCACTTCCTCTATCTGTATCTGGAGTAAACAATTACTCTCAAGCTCACTGCCAGATGTAACCTTTGATTCAGAACTCTCCTCTGTTTCCCACACCCAGTCTATATCCAAATCCTGTTATAAAATCATGTAAAATACATATAAAATATATTTCCAGAATATGCACATATCCCACACAAGATACTGCAAAAACTTAAATCATGCACTTATTAGGGCTGATACAGAGTTGGTCACAAAATGGGATTAAATTACTCTTAAAAAAGATCATGGAATTATTGGGCCTGATGCATCTTCGGACGTAAGTCCCTTTGTGTGCTGTATCTTGTGTGAAATAGCTCTGCATCATGTCTTAACACAAATGACACTTCCGACTGCCTAAGACTGGAAGGGAAGGGGTGGATGAATGTTGGCAGTGTACTGAAAGGCCACTCTGAGGGTGTGCTGATGCAGATGCGGCCGATTCAAGTCCTTTGTTTCTCGTAACTCTGTGTTTTTTTAGCTCTATCATTTGCACCAGTTACAGTGCAGGTGTAAGTGCCGACTGATAGTAATGATTGATAGGGCATAATCTTTATTTTAAAAAGTCACATATGCGTGCCACTAGATAGCACGGCATATGTGTATGGAAGATAGATAGGCTATAAAAACGGTTTGCAAGTACAGTACGCATTAAGAACATCCTGATTTATGTATTTACTTTATGAAAAAAATATTGTTTTTAACACATATTTTATTAATGATTATAGTATTATTTCATGACATTTTTTATTTTGCATGCGTTCTGATGGGACTTTATATTGCACATATGTATGTGCATATCGTGCACAATGTTCTGTCTGTCTCCATATGGCAAGTAACATTTAGGCAGTGTGTACTTACACTCAGATTCAAATGGAAATGCATATTCAAATCCGCTTGTATTTGAATATGGTCAGAACTATGCTCAAGCAGCTTACTTGGAGGTTACATGAATCAGGCCCATGGTGTATTTCCTCCCATATGTAGAGCCATACACATCTGGAGATGAGTCTGCCTGCTTTTTGACAAGTCATCATCAACTGCGAGTATTTACACCTGCCCTATAGTAGGTGCAAAACATATGCCCCCTAACAGTCGTTTATGCATGTTTCTGTAGGTCTGCATGAGTAGCATTTGTATAAACATGCCTTTACTTTGCTTGGCCTATGCTAGTACGGCCCAAGTCTGTAGGCTTAGGCAGGCGCAAGTGCCAGAGTTTGCAACAATGGGTGTTCATGTGACAACTTTTTGGGCATGTGCAGAGCAATTTCACACAAGATATGCTACGCATCTGGCATATGTGCCACTCTGCATCAGCCATATTAACGCATGCATTGACTATTGCATTTCTTAGTGGTCTTCCCCTAACTAGACTGTCATCCCTACAATCATTTTTGAATGCAGCAGCTAGACTAATTTTCATTGCAAAACATTCTACTACTGCTTCTCTGTCAGTCCCTACATTGGTTGCCTATATTTTACTGAATCAGATATAAAATATTTCTACTAACATACAAAGCCATAACCAAAACTGAATCAACATACATCTCTTTCCTTGTTTTAAAATATCTCCCAACTCGACTCCACTGCTCTGCACAAGATCTGCATCTCTCATCCTCACCTAGTACCTGTTCTCATTCTGCGTTATGGGACGTTTTTTCGGGCTGCAGGCATTATATGGAATTCCCTCTCTCATACAATTGTAGACTTTCTGCTAGCCTCCAAACTTTAAAATACTCACTGGAATCTCATCTCTTTAGGAAGGTTTATAAATTTCACATCTTCTTCTTAACCTCCCTATTCTACCTGATTTCCACCCTTTCTACAAAGTTCTTTCAAACTTACCTTTATTTTCCTTCAATATTCAAAAATCCTCTGATCTCAGACTGGATCACATAACCCCACTAAGTACTTTTTTAGTTGCTATCTGGTTTGATTATTAAACAATATGTGGCATCCCTATACATTGTAAGATTGTTAGCAGGGATACCTTACCTCTTGTCTGTCTATTAATACCCAGTACTGTGTAATTACTATGTTTGTCCCCAATTGTAACTTGTGAAGTTCTGTTAGAGTTTGTCATATCCAGGATCTGTTACTAGGATATTGATGGTGGGCAAATGGCCAAATGCTCCTTCATCAAGTGGCATGTTGTTGTATGAAAACAGTATCTGATTGGTTGCAAGGTGTTACAGTATATTATTGTTGCTTGCACCATGTTATTGTGTGCTCTGCACCATTACATACAGATTACATACACCATCATTTAATCAGATGTGAGTAGGAGAATAAAACATTTGCATGATTTAGTTAATTCATAAAGTATACCCTGGTGTATTTCATTTGGAAAAAGATCCCAGAAGTCCTATTGAGAGTCCCCAGAAGTCCTATTTTTAAACTTTCCGAGAGCTGTCTCTTTATATATATATCTGCCTCTTTCTGGCAGACAGGCCTTCTTAGCCCATACAGAATTGGAGAAGAACAAACTCACAATGTGATAATTGACTAACTCATATCATATAACAAGCTATGAAAATACAGGTGAGACCAGAACAATAATATCTTTACTCAAGTCTGAAGAATGTTCAACTGTGACAACACACATTTAAATGATTAATACTATTGTGTATTTAGTAGTGGGGCTGATGGAAGAGGACACATAAGATGATACCTTTATTCTTTACAGATTCTTGCACCTCCTTGTGTTTCTACACAAGATTAATTCATTTTTGTTGTTGTAGCCTTTATACAGAACAAAACATGGCAAATTGGAAAAGCAGTTTAGTGAATTAAAACAAAATAAATTCAGAAATCATTATTTTAATGTTTTCATAATATTGTACATCATAGTGCAAAAAAGGTAAAATAAGTTACTATACTAATGTAGGTGTGTATGTATATATATATATATATATATATATATATATATATATATATAATATTTTTTTCGTAAAGGTTCATGTACATAAAACATAAGTGCTTACAATCTAGAGGGAAGTGGCATAAATGAGGCACAAGGTTATATGATATTTCTAATATGAGGACCAGACAGAGCTGGAACAGGAGATAGAAGTTCACAGCTCACTTAAGAGTTGGATCAGCTAACTACTTATTTTATGGACAACCGCTTAAATCTGACATCTAACCAATAATGGTTTTAATCAGAGAATTTTAGGGTTGGGAATTGAGTTAGTGCAGGATTATTTTTTAAAATATTTTATTTTTTCTTGATTAAAAAGCACAGGGGAGTTAAAAAGGTGGTTTAGGAATTTCATAAACTTGCCTGAAGATGAGAGTTTTCAGAGAATGTTAAAGGGGGGGAAGGGAAGAGAAAAGTGAATTCCATAGAGTTGGTGCAGTCTGAAAGAAGTCCTGTAACTGGTAATGGGAGTAGTGGATGAGAAATGCAGATCTTGGTGAGAGTGGAGAGATCGAATTGAGAAATGTTGAGACAGTGAGAAATATTTTGGTGCAGCTTTGTTAATGGCTTTATATGTTATTAAAAGAATTTAATATTGGTTTTGGTATAGTACAGACAACCATTGCAGGGACTGACAGAGCGGAGCAGCAGTAGTAAAAAGATTTGAGGAAAAATCAGTCTACTTCTGTCCAAAATGGATATTAAGAGGTGAAAGTCACAGAAATGAAAGAACACAAGCAATCTGAAGAAATTATTTGTATTAATAGAGGATTAATTACAGTTACTATTTGAATATTGACATCAGGATTGAGGGATCCCTATAGATATCCAACTTGAGGTATCTATTTTTAATTTAACTTTTTTTCTATGTTTTTATGTTTTTTCACACACTATGCTTTAATATTTTGAAAAGAGAGAGATATAAAATAAAACATTATCGATTTGTAAATTTTAATCCTAGATAAATAAAGGTCAGATTTTAATGTAAATTTATTAACTTTGGTTTCCTACAGCGGCTCAATTTGAGAATACTTGTGTTCATTATTTTTTCTGGGCTGTGTATATATTCTGGGGAGAGCACCCTTATAAAATCAATATATTCAATCTGAAAACACAATATTTTTATGCAAGTAGTAGATTTCCCCTGTGTGGGTAGTAGTTTGTATTATAGAGGAAAACCATTTTGAAGGGAATTTCAATAGTCAATGTAGGAGATTAAGAGAAATCAAATTTGTATCTTGTGTGAGATATGTGTGTATTCTGGACATGTTTCTTAGATTATTTTAACATGATTTGGATACAGATTGGATATGGGTAACACAGGATTGTTCACTGAGTCATTAGTGGCATCTTGGCAGTGAGCTTAAGGGGTAGGGTTCATTGTCTTACTGTCAACAGAAATAGAGATGTCAGGTAAGAAATAGAAATGTCAGGTAAAAACAAATATAAAAATTAAAGATATCATCCCTTCTTGTTAGCTGAAATATGATTTTTACATATGTCCTGTAGGAACATTATAGTGTTTCTCCAGGTTGTTCAACAATTGCTCCAGAAAGGCAGCTTGTGCTCTCAGTTTGAAACTAATTTCAAGATATTTTTCAGCACGTTCTACTATCTTACATAATCTCATAATTTTGAGTAGTTCCATCATGGTATATGATTGAAAGCGCCCAAAAATTTCACAATCTGAAAGAAACCATCTGAATGGTAATCAGGATCTATTTTATTCAGCCTTGTTGGCATAAAGTGACAGCAACTCAATTCCATCATACTTCTTCATATGGCTCCAAAACTAATTGGCAGAGATTTTTCACTCCAAATGTGTAGCTATTGTTTTAAATCTTGAGTGTAATACTTTGCAGAAAACTAGGTAGTCCTGTGATTTAAAGGCTTATTTCTCCAAAATGTAAAATGTAGTTTTGGGTGGAATTAGGCGTAGTAAAATAAAATGTGAATTGTTATATCCCTGTACTTTGTTGATCCATGGATTCACAGGGCCCACCGTTGTGTCTAATTCCCCATAGCATAAGGTCATCTCTTCTGCTTGGGTGGGCTTGGCCACACTAACACTGGGATTGTCAAGGATCCTTCCCTGACAAATTTATGTGAATAAGAGATTTATGAGGAAGGTGAATTGACTGTCTAAGCAGGAGAAGGGATCTCTTGCTCAAACCAACTAGATGTGGTGACAAGCCAAGCTGACAGATTAGCAGAGCACAGGTAAGTAACATTTGCTATTTTATCTCTAAATTAAATGATTTGCTCATGGTGGAATTAGCTTTTAACCTCTTTGAGAAGTTATCAAAAAATGATTTCTTATTTCCTAGCTTCCAACACAGCTTGATGCTGCTAAAGTGATAAAATACTTCTAAATCTTATCTCCAAAGACTCCAAGACTCAAGCTTAGTTAACAATACGTAGATCAAATATCTAAGCTTACAACTTACACCAACACTGAAAGAGATAAGGCGGCTGCCCAAATCTTAATAATTTATGCATGAAATATGGACTTTTTCCAAGAGACTGTCTAAGATTATCTTTCTATATTCAGGACGCCTGCAACACACTTTATCTTTCACAGTTTGGAGAAAACGTTTTGCCATCTATATTATGGATGCCAGTTTTTAGAGAAGCTGCAAACATTCAGTGACATCCTTGTCTTTATAATAAAGCATACACAATGTTAGTGTAGTAATAACATAACCAACACATATCAAAATATCATACTTATTTCTGAGTAAGAATACCCTAACAATTTCTTATTCTTATCTTCTGTTGCGAGCTAATTATTGTAGTCTATTATTACAAAAAAAATCTCTCTATATACATTCCAGGCATAGATAATTAAGGAAGCTTAAATATCAAATAGCACCCACTCTTACTCCATCATGTTTACGGGGAGAAGATAATGGAAAATCAGAGCAGTGTGGCTCATTTCTTCTTGGTTGGGTTTACTATCTCTGTAGAGCTGCAACTATTTCTCTTTGTGGTTTTCTTTGCCATCTACCTATTGACTGTGACTGCTAATGTTGCTATCATTACTTTGGTTCGCATAGACACTAGACTTCATACTCCTATGTACTTCCTTCTTAGCCAGCTCTCTTTCCTAGAGATATGGTACACATCATCCATTGCACCTAAACTGTTGGCTAATTTGGCTGGCTGGAAATACATTTCATTACCTGGGTGCCTCTCACAAATATATTTTTATTTTTCTTTGGGTTCCACAGAGTTTTTTCTTCTGGGAGTGATGGCCATTGACCGCTACATTGCTATTTGCAACCCACTGCGCTATCCATCCATCATGAATGGTCAAGTATGTATACAGGCTGTTGCAGCTTGCTGGGCAGTTGCTTTCCTCTCTGTGTTTTTCCTTGTGCTTCTGCTATCCCGCTTGAAATTTTGCCCACCTGCTGTCATCAACCATTTCTTCTGTGACATCCCACCTCTTCTCCACCTCTCATGCCAAGACACGTTGTTAGAGGAAATTGTAGTCTTCTTTTTTGCTTGCAGTATCATTCTCACCTCATTGCTCCTTACTGTTGTATCCTATGTGCTCATCATTTCTACCATATGTAAAATACCATCCACCAAAGGGAGAAAAAAAGCCTTCTCGACATGTGCTTCACATTTCACAGTGGTCTCTATTCTGTACGGCACAGTCATATTTATCTATGTTCGACCCAGTGTGTCCTACCCAATGGATGTCAATAAGGTGATAGGGGTTTTCAACACAGTGGTGACACCATTACTGAACCCTTTAATTTATTGTCTGCGGAATAAAGAAGCAAAGCAAGCTCTTTGGAAGGTGATGAACGTAAAGCTATCAAGGATGAATGTTATTGCCTTTACTGCCAAGTGACTATGGGCAGGAGAACATGGAACGGGATTCCAACTGAGAGAATACAGTGGTAGAAGAAATATTACTTCATGGTCTGATATCACTAACTGGACAGCATGTGTGAACTATCCGAATGGGCTGTATTGTTTAACAGTTTTAAACAAAAAACATTTTTTTATTTGAATAAAAATGTTGAAAATGCAAAATATGGAATTGGAGTTTAAAATAATAATTTTTTTCATCTTGTGTTGTTAACATATCAATATACCACAGCTAAAAAGCACACATTGGAATCAATAAAATTGAAGATATTACAAGATTTTGCTATTGTAATTTTAAAAGTGAGCATGCATGTATAAGGAAACAAATATGGGGAATTATGGCAATAAAATGTTCATAAATAGAAAAGTTATCATACATGGGGGGAATTCAATTGGCTGCGTTACCGTTATTACCGTTACTGTTAATGCTATTACCGTTATTAAGGTAATAGTGCGCTTAAATACTGTTATTACGGTAGTTTCAACGCTGGCATTTTGCTTACAGCTCCCTGAACTGCGAGCAGAAAGCCGGGTTAAATTTACTGTAATAACGGTAATAGGTTTAACGCTGCGCTACTTCAGGGGGAATTGAATCCCCCATATTCTACAAACTATATATAAATTTCACCGGCAACAATTTAGTTGTAAGAATGCAGCATATCAGTTTGTACAGCTGTTTTACAAAATGACTACAAGTAAACCTATGTGTACCTATATCTGATTGTTGAAGGGATTGCCCAGACACACATATTTCTATACAGCAATATGTATCTGTAGTAGATACACATTTTTTGTTATAATTAATTAACAAACACATGAAATTTGGTCAGCTAGTATAGTTCCTTTGACCACCAAACTATGCTCAAATGTATGTGCTGTGTGTGGGCAATCAATTTTATCGTGGACGATATGGCATTTAGCACAGTATTGCCCAATATAATCCATGCATTGGTTACTATAATTAGAAAGAAAATGTTTTTTTGATCACACAAACACATAGCTTCTATGCATGCAATTAATAATTTGATAATTTAATCAATAAAATTTAATCAAAATCAGATTGTCATGTTGTTTTTCTTTTTTATCTCATTTGGATGTATGTATAAATATATGAATAACAGAAATCATGTACACAAAGGATTTAATATAGCAAAAAAAATAAAATTAAAAACAGACAAAAAACCCCAAGCAAAATGTTATCACAACATTGGGCATGCTCAAAAGAACATCCTCATTTGCTTTTGTGACAACCTTTATTGAGCACCAGAAATCCTGTTGTCATGTGTTCATGTCTTCAGGAATTCCTCCCCAGTGTAGGAAAATCCAGCCAGCAGCAAGGGAGATCTGAACGAATCCAACAGTGGTTGATGACATTAATATACCTAATCATTTCATTGTTGGGTAAAATGATTATATCATTCATTCGGTATTTTAGCAGTTTCCTAACCATTGGCCGCTCTATGCAACCCCATTGGTTTGCCTAACGGTACTGTGGGCCTTGTCTCTTTCAAACTTTACCGATAGAAATCATATCAAAGGTTAAGAAAAGCAGGCTGCCTAGAATCAGATTCTATACCCTAAGAAGACCCATCAGCAGTGGTAAACGTATTATTACGGTATTATTTTGCATTCCATCGCAGCCACATTATGGAACAGTCTACTCCCCCACATGAATGTTGGGCTCAAATTGAACAGGACTCCTCTGAGTTATAATCTCTGACCTCTTTATTAGGTCTATACAAAAGGAGCAATTATCCATAGGAGCAACTTCATTAAATCCCACAAGTTTATTCACATTTCTTGTCAATTATGGGATAAATGTAAAGTAAAATAAAAACACAAACATTTTATCTTTCATGAAAAATGTTTACTAGACCCCAGAGTCAGCTTATGTAGAGTTGAACTCAATTTACTCTGACAAAAATGTATACATTTTAGTAAGATACTCTTACTAAAAGGGTATCCTACGTTGAATGCTTTAAGCTTATCATATGCAATGGGCTGCAAGGCTGAAAAACAAATAAACAAAAATAAAAAAAGTGTGCACCCCCATTCTCCCCCCCCCTGTTAAATATGATTTTTTTGTTAAGGCTTCATAAAGCCTTTGTTCAGCCATTCTTGGAACTCGCATAGAAATATTATTTGCTAAAAGAGATTATTCATATTTCTGCTGATATGAGGTTTTACCAGATGTGAGCCCACGGCCTCGAGATTTAGCTGACATAGAGAACTCCTGAAGAACGTATCAAGATATAAGAACAATAAGTAGCTTCATGTTCAGTTTGTAGTGTGGGAGCTGTGCCCTTGATGTTGGACATGGCACAGAAGATAAACCTACAGCTCCCCTTGAGATAAGAATAATACATTCATCTGTCCTTAGAAGGGGGAGAAAGTACTTCCCATAGACTTTGTATGCTTATGACGTAGGATTCATTTATTCAGTAGGCTATAAAAATTTGTATCTTTGTATCAATAAATCAGAGAATATTCCTTGTATACAGAACTTGGTCTGTGTCAATTCTCTCCAGCTGATTGAAGCGCTTCCAGATATACTTGACACCACAGCAAACTTGGATCAGAACTTTAGATCTAACACCCCAAAAAAACCAAACAAACCAATCCTAGTACTGCCAGCCTAAGCTGGTACTGGCAAACTTGGGGGGACAAAAACAGGTAATGTAATGCACCAGAGAAAAATATAAATAAAAAACACACACTATTTGTATAAATATTTTAATTAAAATAAAGACAACACCCTCTTTATTATCTCAGCTAGGTTCAGCCTGGAACCTGACTCCAGATCTTGGTAAAATAAAAAAAACATAATTGACTACATCAGCTCAGCTAAGAGCTCCTGTTGCTAATGATAGCAACAGGAGCTAGAATCTTAGCGTTAGTTATATATATATATAGAACTGGGAGGTTTCCCATGCACCTACCCTCCCCTGTTCCGCCATTCTAAGCAACAGGCAGTCTGCTCGCAGTCTGATACATAATCCTTTCTATAAGTTAAACTGCATTTTATGCTTCCTCATCTGGTGCCTGATTCATTAAGACATGCAAAACGTATTTTTTTTAAAATGAATGTAAATCATATTCAACAAGGAGCAGATTTGAAGAAACGCCTCTTGTTGAATATTGGTCTAGGTAAACTCCGGTCTAGACAATATTTTGCAGGATACATATGTAGAATATAAAGTTCCGAAAATGAACAGATAAATTTTTTTTTTAATTAATATCCCCAGTTAATAACATTGCGCCTGATTGATTAAGGAAAGTTAAGCAAAGTAGGAAAGTAAGGCAAAACCATGTTGCATTGAAAATGAGATGGCAGATTTATATTTGAGGTAGGGCTTGTCCTAGATCAACTTTAAAATTCAGTCTACAAATAAGCTATCAAGTATTTGTGTGTTACATGAAAAAACAACCAGTATTTTCCTTATGTGCAAAATAATAAACTAATTTACACCCCTTGCATTACCATGGTTTTGTCCAGAAAACTTGAGTGAGAAAACTTACTCAATTTTTTGCTTAACTTTTCTTAATGAAACAGGCCCATTGTCATTAATGACAAAAGATAAAAATAAGTGTTTTTTCTTTCATTTTTTTCCCTCTCCATAAAATACATTTATTAGGGTGTTATGAATGTCTACTATACATAAAATACATTTATTAGGGTGTTATGAATGTCTACTATACATAAAATACATTTATTAGGGTGCTATGAATGTCTACTATACATAAAATGCATTTTTACAGTTGCTCCTGATTGCAAACACATGCTCTAGTATACATATGCAACCTATAGTCACTCTCACCCCCTCTCTGGTATCTGCAGGATACAAAAGATATTTTAAATAAATTAAATTCATTAGTGTGGCAAGAGAATTATTATTTAGTGACTGCGGATGTAACATCTCTCTCTGTACACTGTTATTCAACATGAAAAAGGATTGGACGCTATAGCCCATTTTTTGGAGAAAATTGAATATACTAATAACATGAACGGGTTCCTTAAAAATGGCATTGAATTTATATTAAATAATAACTATTTTTATTTTGAGGACCACTATTACCTTCAAAGAACAGGCATGGTCATTGGTACCAGTTGTGCCCCAAGCTATGCCAATTTGTTCATGGCGTACAGGGAGGAACAATTCTTGGGTGTTCATAAAACATTTGGGGCAAGCCTGGTATCCTAGTTACGATATATTGATGACATTTTGTTTATTTGGTCTGGAGAAAAGGAACAACTTGAGGCATTTTATTCCTATTTGAACAGCAATGATTGGTATATTATTTTAACTGTTAATGAAAGCAAGGAGAGCATTTATTTTTTGGATTTAGAGATATATATTAAGAACTCACAAATTCAAACCACATGTTTCAAAAAACCTACAGATGCAAATTCTTATATTTTAAATAATAGTGAACATCACGAGAGATGGCTTAGGGGTGTTCCGTACAGTCAATTTCTTAGAATATGTAGAAACTGCACTGAGCTAAATGTTTTCCTAAACCAAATGGAAACTATGAAATCTGATTTTATAAAAAAAAAGGGTATCATAAAGAATTTCTTGATAAATCTGGAAAAAAAGCCCTAGCTAAGGAGAGGGAAGAACTTGTAGACCCAAAAAGAGAACCCCCGAAAATCTAAAAAATCCACTCTTCCCTGTATTACATCATATAGCCATCATTATAAAAATATATAAATCATTTTTGGGAATCATTGGAGGATTCTGTGTAAGGACCCTATTTTGAAAGAACTTTTACCACCAAACCCTTCTTTTATATACCGTAGCGCTCCTAACTTGAGAGATAAGTTGGTCAGAGGAGCTTTACCTGAAAATCCAAAAATTGGTCATATTAAATCTAAGGGCTTCTATAGATGTGGGTTTTGTCTAGTGTGTAAAAGTATTAAAAGTACCACCAATAGAATTCAGGAATTTAAGGTTTCTAATCATACCTATAAGGTTAACCATTTCTTGTCACTCCAAAAATGTTGTATACTTTCTGGCAGGGGCGGATTGGCCATAGACCTTACAGGGAAGTTTCCCGGTAGGCCGATGGCCTAACGAGGCCACTTGGAGGCCACCTCAGATTTTCCCAGGGGGGCACGTTTGGAAGCGGCGGGGGGAGGCACGTACAGGAAAGCAATCTAAAATATTGGTGTTCAGTGGCCAGCAACAGGCAGCCAATTGCTAGGCTCTCACAATGCTGTTCGGCAGACAGGAAGTCTGACTTTACTTCCTGTCTACCTGATGTGAGGAGAGACGCTGCTCAGAGCAACTGAAGGTAAGTGAGGGGGGCTTAGTATATTATGCTATACTAAGGGGGGCTGCCTATACTATACTAAGGGGTGGCTGCCTATACTATACTAAGGGGAGCTATACTAAGGTGGGTTACCTATACTATACTATACTAAGGGGGGCTACCTATACTATACTAAGGGGGGCAACCTATACTATACTATACTAAGGGGGCTACCTATACTATACTATACTATACTAAGAGGAGGCTGCCTATAGTATACTATACATTTGCCCTGCATGGTTTTAGAGATGACCCACTGTGTGTAAAGTCATCACATCTAGGGTTTCCAAAATGTTACTACAACCTAATTCCTGTAGTTCTAAATCCCGCCTACTTTTGTGTTGGCCCCACCTACAGTTATTTTGGTCCCGCCGACATGAGGCCACTTCAATCATTTTTTCCAGGGCCACTTTAAGTTCCCAATCCGCCCCTGCTTTCTGGAATGTAAATGTGGGCTTATTTATATTGGAAAAACTACTAGAATTTTGAAACTATGAATTTCATAACACATCTGTAATATTAGGAAAAGAAAAGATGCCTATTCAGTATCGACCCATTTTAAAGAAGTACACAGTTGTTCTGAACATGATTTGGCAAATTTTTGGGATATAAATACAGTCTACAGTCATTGGAAATATAGAAATTTAGATCAACAATTATGTAAGTTGGAAATGCAATGAATCTTTAAGCTCAACAAAGATTTTGAAATTAAATGTTTTTTAACTTAATATTTCTCTTTTTATTTTAGATTTTGATGAACAATTGGATCCTTTTTCTCTTTTTATATTGTTATCTATTTGTAATTTTTGAGCTCTATTGTTATGTAGTTGCAACTGTCACTCGCCGGGGTATCGGGCAGTCCACCCACCCCCGGCAATCTTACCTCCCTCCGGTGCTCCGCTCGGCCCTGGGCGCCGCCATCTTGGATTTGGGTCTGCGCACTTCCTCCATTCACTCAGTGCCTGTTCCTCAGTTGCCTTTGGGTGCCTAAGACGTGGCTACTCTGTATCTACGCTAGTCGTCTGCAAAGCTGACACTCTATTGAAGTACCTGCTACGCTACTCGTCTGCAAAGCTGACACTCCACTCAGGTACCGACTATTCTACTTTACTCGTCTGCAAAGCTGACACTCTATTGAAGTACCTTCTACTCTACTCGTCTGCAAAGCTGACACTCCACTCAGGTACCGACTATTCTACTTTACTCGTCTGCAAAGCTGACACTCTATTGAAGTACCTGCTACTCTACTCGTCTGCAAAGCTGACACTCCACTCAGGTACCGACTATTCTACTTTACTCGTCTGCAAAGCTGACACTCTATTGAAGTACCTGCTACTCTACTCGTCTGCAAAGCTGACACTCCACTCAGGTACCGACTATTTCACTTTACTCGTCTGCAAAGCTGACACAAGTACTTGCTACTCTATTTGTCTGCAAAGCTGACACTCCATTCAAGTACCTGCTACTCTACTCGTCTGCAAAGCTGACACTCCACTCAGGTACCGACTATTCTACTTTACTTGTCTGCAAAGCTGACACTCTATTCAAGTACCTGCTACTCTACTCGTCAGCAAAGCTGACACTCTATTCAAGTACCTGCTATCCTACCTGCTGGTCTCCTGAGCTCACGCCCCAACTAATACCTACAGATCCATTCCCGGTCTACGGAGCTGACGTTCCTTCAGCTGTTCCGGTAATCCTACTGTCCCTTTGTCTCCTGACTTCCCAAGAGGGTCTCGCTCAGTACTCTGGCAGGGGCCGCGACCTGCGAGCAGACGCAGCTAAGACCATACTGCTTTGCGGCAGTTCCTGGTGAACATCGTCTGCTCGTTAGACTCCGCGCCCTGTTGGTGTAGCGCTAAACTGTGCAGATCCTAGGATTCGCATTGTAAAGACCTGCTATCGCCTGAGACTGTGACAGCAACTCAATATAACATACCATGGAAAAATATTCTATTATTGTATATCATATCAATGTAATATATACTATATAATGATGTTTGTGTGGGATTTTTTTTTGTTTTGGTATAAATTTTATTTTTTTAAGAAATTGTATAATATCAGAACCGGAAGTTCCTATTGGAACGCATACCAGAAGTTCCTAATGTAGTTGCAACTTTATATAACATATATGGAAAATGCTCTATTACTGTATATCATATTGATGTTGGTATACGATCTGTTTTGTTTTGGTATACAATTTGCCTCTCTTAAGAAATTGTATAATACCTGAATTGTATAATACCCGAACCGGAAGTTCCTATTGAACCGCAAACCAGAAGTTCCTATTGGACCGCAAACTGGAAGTTGACAATGGACCGCAAACCGGAATTTCCATTGGTTATGATCGTGACGGAACGAACATTATGGTATCTCAGATTTTTTAGATAAGGGTTTTCTCTAAAGATGAGAGGCAAGTTGTACATTGAACACTATGAAGTTCGGTATCAATAGTTGGTCCTGTCCATAAAATTAATTTTGATTGGAGGAGAGAAAGGAGACCGATGATTGAATACAGGGGCTATACAATGAAGACATCATTGTTTGGACTCATCCACCTTGATAAAGACATCTCTGTCGAAACGCGTTGGCGGATGAGACTACAGATTTACTGACCGATCCATACCATCTTATACTAGGACTATTCCTTGCAGCTTGTTTATATCCCGGGAAGGATATAAGATCTGATTCTGCCTGAATAGCTTTCGGTATGAGTATTTTGTACATCTAATTTAGGGTATTTTTTATCATATTTTTTATTAGGCCTTTTTTGTGTGTTTATATGCATTTTTATTAAAATCTGCTTGCTATACAATATCACACGAGGCTTGCTCCCTGTTTTTTCATCTTTCCTAGTTTGATCGATTAATGAGAAAAAAATCATTTATCTTCAAGATATATAAGGGAGAAGTTCAAGATATACTCTTAAGGCGCATTCCTTTCCTCTATTTGGTGAGTTTTATACCATTGGGGGCATTGGATCTATCATCCCGAAAAAAATGAAGAGCAGCATGAATACATCATATACAGCTTATTTTTGATACATTGTTATCTTGACATTATTACACTATATTGCATTATTTTTATAACTTACACCTTCATGATCAGACCAATATCAACAATTTCTTGTAGACTAAACTAAGAATACCAGAAAATATATTATTTTTTGTGATATTTAGCAACTTCTTGTGTTATTTATTTTATATGATTTGGTTTGGAAATTTTACAAAATGTGTAAAAAAGTGTGATTTTCCATTTATTTGAAACATGATTATTTTCCCACAATTGGTGTAAAACATAGTTGCCTACTCACCCGAACTCCTGGGAGAGCAGGGCAGCCTCCTGGTTCCTAAATACCTTTATATTAGTTGTCATTGTTGCCCTGCCCCTGCTGTAATTGGACAGAAACTGTGATTGACGTTTAGGGGCGGGGCCAAAAACCTTCACCCACCGGGCCCCACCCCCAACACACCCCCATCCCCCTCCTGATCTCCCTGAGCACCTCTTTCCAAACATGGCAAGTATGGTGCACAAGAAATAAAACAAAATTGTACTTTATCATTAAATTTTTTCAACATCCCCCTTCTTCTTTCTTCCCTCTTTGAATGAAAATCCTGCAACTGGCTTATGTATCTACATTTCATGGTTTAGTGTACTGTGGGTCGCCCAAATTTGAATTTTGCCACATGCCCCAGACAGGGCCATCTTGACAACATTATGGGTCCCCGGGCAAAGCAGTGCCCCTAGATATTGATATAGATATATAGATGTATACAGATACAGATATAGATATAGATATATAGAGATAGAGATAGATAGATGCACTTGCTCAGTGACCCTTGAAGGTTTTTTTTGCAGGTTTTTTTCTTTTGCAGGATTATTTATTCTCATTAAGAGTCGTGCCTATGAGGCCCCCTTGCCCGTGGGGCCCCACGGGCAGCTGCCCATCGTGCCCAATGGAAAAGATGGCCCTGGCCCCAGATTTTGTTAAAACTACCCTGGTCTCCCCATCTATGTTATATGAGGTCTGTGCAGCCTCTGCATAAGTCTGGGTATGACTTTGCTATCACTAATTAGCTGCTAATGTTGCCTATTAGTTGGAAAAGTTCTCTGTAGCAGTTATCCTACCTAATCCAGCTGAGATTCAACCAAGTGGGAAAAGGAAACACAAATCTGCAAGAAGACTGGTCCGCTGAGACCTCCCAAGGAAAGCATTGGGATAGCCTTGAAATATGCCAACTCATTGCACATACCACTGAGCCAGTGGTGCATGTTTCAGACCAGTCACACCAGCAGACAGTTGGTTCTACAACAGTCTGGTAAGAAAGAAATCTCTCATTCCGTATGATCAATCTGTGTATGGATGTAACCACCATATATTGTATGTTGATACTGGTAAACACCCAAAACTTTATTATGTTTATTGAATGTCTATGCACGTGTAATTGAAATTGCGCAAAGTGGGACACTGATTTTTGTACAGATTACATCATTTGAACTTAATTTATCCTTCACATCTTCTTCACATATTATTCACTAATACAATAGCAGTCAGTCTTCAGGAAATAAGAACAGATAGATAGTTATAAAAAAATGGAGAACAGTTAACTGTAGGCAAAGTGTTGTAACTCATTGCAACCATATACTTGCTTTCATTTTCTAAACTATACTGCAAATATGACTTTTAGGGGCATATTTACTAAACTGCGTATTTGAAAAAGTGCTGATGTTGCCTATAGCAACCAATCAGATTCTAGCTGTCATTTTGTAGGTTGTAATAAATAAATGATAACTAGAATCTGATTGGTTGCTATAGACAACATAGCCACTTTTTTTAAAACCGCAGTTTAGTAAATATACCCCTTAGAGTCTTACTGTTGTTATGGGTTACATCCCTCTGAGTACAATAACCACAGTTTTCATAAGTGCCCACATTGTTCTCATAAATGAAACAAATATTTTCACCTTAGTGCTTCTTTCGGTGTTTGTGAACTCACGTATGAAGAATTTGTGGAACTGAAAAAAGCCAAATATCACCATTTCATGAAATTAAATTAATACTATAAGTGTGGTGTTCCATATAAATTACATGATATCTGCAAAATATGTGCTGGATTACTTGACTGAAAAAGCAGTATATCAGTCTGTTAGATGCTATAACCAGACAGGGCTGCCGGGAAAGGGGAACATGCCCTCTTCAGAGGTTGTGAAATAGCCCCAAGCTGTACCAGGGCCGAAATTCTTCTTGATGACCCTGTACTCAGTAAAATGAAAGCGATGCTTACATATTAATGTCTGGATATCAGCAGGCCTGACACCTGGACATGTGCAGGAGATTTGGAGAGCTGCAAGTCAGACACAGTTTTTTTTTTTACTTAATGTGGCTTATGTAAAAGTTGGACGTATGATTTTTTTTTTGAGGGTAAAATATACATTTCTAAAATTCCAATGCACACAAAAAAATGCGTACTCTTATGTCCATATACAGATTCCACAGCGTATGGTTCCCCTGTTATAATGTGACACATCCCCAGCCTGATCACATAAGAACACTACAGCTCTGAAGGCACATTGCAGACACCTGTCTGGACTAAACATAGGTAAAATTTGACCACAATAATTTGTGTGTCAATCTATTAATGCATGGTGTTTTAAATTAGTTCAACAACACATAACAAAAGCCAGTCAGTTTTAGCATAAAAACTCAGCCCCTCTAATAAAGTACAATATATTATAATATTTTTTAAGTTTGTGGTAGTGAAAGTACAATGAACACAGTCATATTCCAAACAGTCTTTCTGACAGTGTAATTGCCTGCTATTTGGACCCCTATTTTATTAGGTAAGTTAATTAGGTAACCACTTATGGGTTTATTGTGCTATGAATTATGTACTGATTTCAATACTTAGATATAGAAATATATTATATTACAAAACTGCACCAACATACATCTATTCACTTGTTTCAGAATATCTCCCTCCGCTCTTCACAAGATCTGTGTCTCTCATCCACACTCATCACCTTCTCTCACTCTCGGTTAGAGGATTTTTTTCTGACTGCACCCTGTCTGTGGAATTCTCTCCGTCACACAACAAGACTTTCCTCTAGCCTCCAACTGTCCAGTGAAAACTCCCTTCAGACAAGCTTAAAAACATCCCAAAACACTCCCTAAATTTCCTTAGGCTACTCTACAGCATTACCAACCATCTACATAGGTCACAAAAATACAAACTTGTATTCTCTTTCAATACCCAAACATCTCACTGCCCCCCCCAAACCAACATTACGGTGTGTCTGGATCACATAGCCCCACAAAGCATTTTTCCCTTGCAAATTGGCTGGACATATTATACTGTATTTTATACTATATAATATATACACATATATATATATATATATATATATATATATATATATATATATATATATACATACTGTATAATATGTGGCACTTAACCTCATGTATGAACCTCCTATTTTCCTATAGATTGTAAGCTTATGAGCAGGGCTCTCTTACGTCTTTGTCTGTTTGTTAATATCCATTTTTTGTTTTATTACTGTATTTTTTCCCAATTGTTAAATGCTAAAGGAGTATGCTTATGGTTTGTAGGTTAATGTTAATGATCATTATAAAATTTTTGCAAGATGGTCTTTGCTTCATGATCTGAGCAGGAGTGACATTTTAAAGTTTATACTATTTGAATCTTATGGCCCAAAACTCCCCAGGATTAAGACTATTACAAATGCTCTGGGGTAATATTTTGAGTAGTAGAAATGACTAAACCGGTCCTGGTTCAATTCTTGCACAAGTTTTTTTTTTAAAAAAAAAAATCCAGAATTTTAGAACCAGCTGAATAATTAATAAAATCGATCAGGTTTGAACATTGTAGCCGGGTTAAGGAAACAGGTGCCATCTCCTGAGGTAGATGGTAGTGCACAGCAGCTGAGAAATCACACCAGTCCAAGGTTTTGGTACAATGGCATCAGACAGTTTTATTAAGCAGGAAAAATAAAGAAAGCTTCAAAATAAACATCTTGCCTGTCCGGCATTAACTAAACACAAGTTGTTCCTGAATCAAACTATAAAAGAAAACACTTGAACTAACAGCACATATACTTTACTCACAACAAATATCAGGTTTTCTCTTACAGAGACTCTGCAGTCTCTTCCCCCAGGCAGAGCAGACCAGAGAGAATGATCACACTAACATCCTTTTAAACCAGACTGGAAGATCAGTAGACCCGGATTATAAATAGAACCTACCCTTTTTTCTTCATCTATACCCAAGGACTCTTACCAGCTTTTCCAAAAGCTGAGCACACATATAGGAAGATAAGTACCTGTTTATCTCACTATCGAGTGGTGCTACTTGCACCTAATGGTATATATTGGACACTTATACAGTGGACATTGCCTATATTCATCATTTGAGCCTGCTAAGGACCTAATACCATATTTTTTCTCAGCTTGTGCTACGGATAATATCTTTGGCTACGGTTTGCTTTACCTGTCTCTATATCCACATATATTTTTGGCCACTATCTCTGGACATTGCATGTTTATTTTTTGGAATCACACAGCTGTTGATTCAACTAGGATCAACATTGGGATCTATTTCAGATGCTATTATATATGTGTTTTATAAGTATATTTGTGATATCCATATAATGGTGTAATAAATTGAATAATAATTTTTATAATTATATTCTATGCTTTGCGCTCTCTTTTCTACTTATGTTTTATCTGTCCTATTTTATCCCGCCACATCTCCCCAATATTTCCAGCCTTCCACTTTTTTACAGCTTCCCCCCCTCACTTTTTGCAGCTTTCTCTCCCCCCCCCTGTTTTTGCAGATCTCTCTCTCCGCCCTTGTTCTTTGCAGCTTTCTACCCCCCCCTCATTTTTTGATGCTTTCTCTCTCCCCCATTTTGAGGATTTCTTTCTCCCCCCTCATTTTTTTTTCAACCTTCTCTACCCCCCCCCCATTTTTTGCAACTTTTTCTATCATCCCCCCAGTATCCTCTTTCACTCCGTTTTCTGTAGCCTGTACCTAACTTATCTTCTTCTTTTCTTGCCGCTCTGCTTCCTGCTCCTTATATTTGCTGTGACTTCTCTTGGCACAAGTATGCACATTGCACATTTAGTTTTCAAAGGTCTGATCTGTCCAGCTTCTCACAACATGCAAATACTGCACCCCTGCAGATTGCCATTTTTATTGCAAAAGGAAGCACATTTATAATTTCAAAAATGTGATGTCATATTGTGATATGTGGGTATGCTCTTTCCTTGGCATATCTAGGTTCAGGTCTATGTCCAGACCAACGTAACTAGTTGTGTGGTAAATGGGGGATGAAATAATGTCATACTGCTATCCAGTGTTTATTCACATTAGAAAAGCAGTACATGTCTCGCCCTTCATGACCAGAGCATCATGAAGAGGGACCTACTGGTCCTGACATCTTGGTATAATCTCCCAAAACTGGGACTGTCCCAGGAGTACTGATCCTACCTATTCTTGCACATTTCACTACCTGCTTATTATTCACCAAATAGACTGAGCTGAGCAAAAACTGTCCACTCTAGAAAGCCCTCCCCAACATTAAATCAATATCACCCACATTTAATAATTAAGATGGTGATCTAATTTTATCAAATTTCACCAGAAGAGATCCAGCTTGTATTAAGATCAAGGGTGCACTGCCCCCTTTTTTCTTTTCAAACCATTGATATTGTGTTTCTTTCCCTGGTGGTCTCTCATGCGGAGATGATGCCGTTTTGATAAATTATACCATTGCATAAACGGCAATGTGAGAACTCATATATGGTGTTTGTCATACAATCTGGACATGTATTTCAGCAAGAGTCTAACATGATACTCTACATTATATGAGTCCCTAACAAATTGTGTCATCCCCACTTTCATTCCATTCATCTATGGAGTTTATTGACTTTTATTAATATTGGTTGTCATTTCAAATAACTGTCCGAGTGCTCATTAGTGCCAAATGACACTAGTGGATGGTATAGTGATTATAATCGTATATGACCAACAGACTATATTACACATAGGTCTTTATAATTAATAGGCAATTAAGTACCATCATTCATCATAGTCATTAGTCAAATAACGCTTGTAAATGGTGTATTGCTTAGCGCTTATCTAATATATAAATGCTTAGTGGCGTCTGTCTGTCTGTGTGGGTGTGGAAAAAAAAACAAGTTGCAGCGCCACCTGCTGGGCAGAGTTATACACTGACCTACTAAATTCTTAGTGTTTGTGGGAAATTTTTTTCAAAAAGGGCTGAAATTTGGTAGGGCTCAAACTCATTTTCGTGAGGTAATTTTACCTCATGAACACACATGTGTAGAGGCGTGCGTTAGTGTGTGTGTGTGTGTGGAAAAAACTATTTTCTCAGATAGGGCTCATCCAATTGACCTGAAATTTGGTATACTGACATTATTTGACAAAAAAATTAGAATAGTCAAGTCAGTTAACTTCCATCATCCCCCCTTCCCCCCGTGGGAGGGGTAGTAAAGGCTAAATTTACGAGTTGAGGTCAAACTCATTTTCGTAAGGTAATTTTACCTCATGAACACACATTAAAAAGGCCGCTTGCATCGGGAACTAACACTCTTCCCCTGAGGAGGCCTGGGCTAGGCCCAAATGCATGACAAGAACCTTTTTAAGACCTTAAGTAGCTTGATTTGACTAGAATGCATGAGTATCATGCACGGGTTAACTTGTAATCATATATGACTAATAGACTATATTGCACAGTGTAAACTGACTTTATTACCCTTATATTTAGTCCTTCTTTTTAAATGACCAAGAATCTTTATACTCCAACCCTAGGTTGGTTATTATGCTTTGAATGTATATGGTACTGTATTTTAATATGTCTATGCTTTTCCTGGATATATCTTCTAAAGCTTATATTCTCTGTGTGGCTTTTGGTGGCTCTTAGTATATGTTCAATACAGAGTTCAGACATAACACAGGTTATACATATATATTGCATAACTGCTCAATTTGTCACTTTGTCACTTTAAGAAATTCAACACAGGGGACATTT